>NC_083369.1:37839821-39089821 GCF_030254825.1 Meriones unguiculatus
ATAGTAAAACTTCATATCCCCATCAACCAGAATTGTGGATATTTTGTTATACTTGCACTTTACAAATAAAAAAAATTATAGCTGTAACTAATGTGTTCCATTTAACCAATATTTATTTTTGTTCTTTTGTTTTTTGAGACAAGGTTTCTCTGTGTAGCCTTAACTGTCCTGGACTCACTTTGCAGACCAGGCTGGCCTCAAACTTACAGAGATCTGCCTGTCTCTGCCTCCTTGAGTGCTGGGATTAAAGGTGTGGGTCACCATGCCTGGCTTTTAACCACTATTTTTATTGGCTTCCTTGTCTTTAGTTTTTCAACCATGGCAGCCATCTTCAAGTAATTTATCACATGACAAATACAAAGGGAAAGAGTAGAGTGGCACGTGCTATGTGTTCTCTAAGACTTTTAAAAATGTGGAGTCGTTCCTTTGGGCACATGTATATTAATCTACAAGAAAGGTAATATTATAGACACAAGAAAATGTGTACTGTCTAAAAAGGACTGTCCCATTAATATCACCATGGCAAAACTGGAGGTGTCCAAAATGTCATTTACACACTGTTTGCATTAGTGTAAACAAACAACTGAAGGGCAAGATTCTTGCCAAGAAAATTCACATGTGTATTGGGCATATTAAATACTATTTCAGCTTCCTGAAATAGATGAAGGAAAAGGATCAGAAGAAAGGAAAGTCAAAGAGAAAAGTCACTTGGGTTCAACTGAGGCAATGGCTTGCTCCACCAAGAGGAGCACACTTTGTAAATACTAACAGAAAGAGGCCTGAGCTGGCAGAGCTATGAATTCATGGCTTAATGTACAAAAAGAGGTAAGAGACTTAGACTGTTGAATAATATTCCATTATGTAAACATTACACATTTTCATGATCCATTTGTCCATTGATGAACATCTAGGGTGTTTCCATTTCCTAGTTATTATGAATAGATCAGCAATAAACACAATAAATATAAGTAGGTAGCTCATGCCATACAAAATCCCAACATGAGCCAGGCGTGGTGATTCATGACTTTTTATCCCAGAACTCAGGAAGCAGAGCCAGGTGGATCTCTGTGAGTTTGAGGCCAGCCTGGTCTACATAGTAAGTTCCAGGACAGCTAGGACTGTTGCACACCCTGTCTCACAAACAAAACAAAATCTGTAAAAATATTTTTATACCTGATGTAGCTCCCAAATAACAACACAAAGACCTTTGTATTTATTAAAAGCTTCAAGCACTATAGCTGGGCAGATACTCAGCTTTTCTAACCTGGCTGTGTTAGTCAGGCTTACTTCCCAGCCATGTGGTCCATTACCTGCCATCTTAGTCTTACCCTGGATGCTCCTTCTTCATCTGTGTCCTCATGGTGACTCCCTCATAGTGACTTTTCTCTCTGTGTGTCCACCTGGGATATTCCTCACTTGGATCAGAAGTTCAGCCTTATCCTTCTGCCCAGCTATAGGCTGTTCATCTCTTTATTAACCAATCAGAGATGATGGAAAACAATTCTTACACAGCATTGAGACCAGAGATGCTTCAGTAATAATGACAGTGCCAACATCCAGGCTGCAACCAGGTATCTAGGTACAAAACTCAGCATTTGAATACACAATGCAAGAAAACATCCCCCAACAAAAATCTTAACATCAAGATAGAAGGTGCACATGAAGTCCCACTCTTAACTAACTAGCTATCAGCAATTGATAACTGCTAGGAGTAAGATAATTTGTTGTCTTTGATGTTTTAGCTGCTGATGGGTTGATCATTATTCAGTGAATGCCACACATCTGGGCAGCAAAAATTGGACTTGATGGGTCAAAAAAAAAAAAAAGTGGGCACAACCTGGCACTAGTGGCGCAAGCCTTTAATCCCAGGACTCAGGGCACAGAGGCAGGTGTATCTCTGTGAGTCTGAGGCCAGCCTGGTCTGCAGAGTTCTAGGACAGCTAGAGCTCTCAGACAGAGAAACCCTGTCTCAAAAACACAAATAAAAAAAAGAGGACACAGTTGTGTGGATTGGAAATAGGGGATGGATCTGAGAGGAGTAGAGGAAGGGGTAAATATGATCAAAATACATTGTAGAAAATTCTCAAAATCATAGGAAAAATAGTAATAAAAACATATATTGAAGATGTGAGAAATATTTAGGGAAATAATATATGAATGTGGTCTCAATATTAGTAGATTGCATCAGCATATTATTAGTAGAATATTACTATTTATGTCTTAGGTATAATGAAAGTTTTGTAGTCATTTCCAGATGCTCATTGAAGTACTTTGAAATGATAGAGTCTATTCACTTTCAGAGGGTACAAAAATTAATAGTGTGCTAGCAAAGATTTGGTCTTCCTTTTCATTTCCTAGAAGACAATTCCTAAAGTCCTTGGAATCTCTGGTGACAGTGTCTTTTGTTTGATAACAACATTACTGAAATCTGGAAGTGCCCAGGTCACTTCAGAAGTGACTGTTAATCACTAGAAATACCAAAGCACTATTACAGCATTGAAACTGTCATTCCCATCCCTCAACCTCCAGGGGAAACTCAAGAGAGACTCAAGGTTAAGTTGATCACCAATAGCCAATGATTTAATCAATTATGCCTAAGTGATTAAAAATCCCCAAAGGACAGGATTCCATCCAGATACCTAAACACTAGGAGTTCCCCAACAAGTGGCATATCCAGAGAGGTCATGAAAGCTCCCTGCCCATTCTCTAATATTTTGACCCAACCATCTCTTTAATAATATCTTTTATGATGTCCTTGACAGTAGATCAGTAAGCATAATGTTTCTCTGGATTTTATGACCCAGAGATAAGGGGAGAAACTCTAATATATACCTGGCTTATTAGAGGCACTGGTAAAACAACCTGGTGACTGTCATCTAAAGGAAGAGGTAATCCCAAGGGATATTTCCAGATAGACAATGTCAAAATTGAATATGAAAATACTCAGCTAGTATCCTCTTTTGTGGAACTGCTTGCTAATGGAAAGAAGTCCTTACACCTATGGGAGGGGTCTCAGGAGGTTATTAAAAAACACTGTTTTTTATGATTTATTTATTATTTATACACTATTCTGCCTGCATGTGTGCCTGCAGGACAGATGAGGGCACCAGATCTGGTTATAAATGGTTATGAGCCACCATGTGGTTGCGGGGAATTGAACTCAGGACCTTTAGGAAGAACAGCCATTGCACTTAACCTCTGAGCCATCTCTCCAGTCCCAAAACACTGTTTTCAAAAAACTCAGTACCTTCTTGATTTTATGAGCAAACCACTTTCCTAGATGAGGTAGTTTTTGAAATTTTTTTTGTTTTATTTAGACTTTGTAATTTTAATAATTTTACAACATGTTTTTCTACCTCATTCCAAAAAAAAAAAAAATACATCCTTATAGAATAAAGTCTCTAATTTCACTATCTGTACTTTAATGAAAATCACCTGCCCTTTTGTTGTTGTTGTTGGCTGGTTGGTTGGTTGGTTTTTTTTTTCTTGTTTGTTTGTTTTTGTTTTTGTTTTCTTTTTTTTCCTATTTATTTTTTTATTTAACTTTTATTAATTACACTTTATTCATTTTGTATCCCCCCATAAGCCCCTCCCTCCTCCCCTCCCGGTCCCACCCTTCTCCCCCCTTTCTGCATGCATGCCCCTCACCATGTCCATTGATTGGGGAGGTCCTCCTCTCCTTCTTTCTGATCTTAGTCTATCAGTTCTCATCAGAAGTGGCTGCATTGTCAGGGTTCTAGGTTATCTCCATGAATAGCCCTTGGTTGGAGTATGAGTCTCTGGGAAGTTCCCTGTGTTCAAATTTTCTTGTTCTGTTGCTCTCCTTGTGGAGTTCCTGTCCTCTCCAGCTCTTGCTATTTCCCACTTCTTACATAAAATTCCATTCACTCTGCCCGTCAGTTGGCCATCAGGCTCAGCATCTGCTTTCACAGTCTGCATGGCAGAGGCTTTCAGAGGCCCTCTGTTTTCTCAAGACAGGGCTTCTCTATGAGAACTCAGTCTGTAGAAGACCAGGCTGGCCTTGAACTTAGCCTGCCTCTGCCTCCCTAGTGCTAGCATCAAAGGCACATACCACCTCAACCCAGTTTTCACCTCCCTTCTTTTCAGACCACATTCTGAGTCTTTAATGTTGCAAAGGCACTATTATGGTTTAGGTAATTATGAAATATATAGCCTGACACCATGCACAGAGAGTGGTAGGAAAGGGTAGGGAGCCTGTAGTTGTGCCACATAGATTCAGGAAAATAGGTCCCTCACAGTTGCTGGGATTTCCTTTCTTCCTTCCTCCTTTTCTTCCTTCCCTCCCTCCTCTCCCTCCCTCCCTCCTCTCCCTCCTTCCCTCCTTCCTTCTTTCCTTCCTTTGTTTCTTTTGTTCTTTCTTCAAGAATGGACTGGACTAGAGTTGTAGCTCAGTGGTAGAACTTCTCCTAACTTGTACAAGGTCCTGAATTCTATTCCTATCCTATTGAAAAAAAAAGTGCTACAATTCAGAACAAGGTAGAGGAGCAGAACTTACAGAATGCCACTGAAGAAGATATACAAGGCCTAATCTCACTCTTTACTCTTCTGTGCTTCACATGGAATTTGGATTTTTTTTTTCAGCTCAAAATTCCACCTTGTAATCCTGCCTGAGAAATGGGGGGAAAGTAGGGGTTGGGGACTGGGGTTTGGAACTGTTCTGTCTTTTTATGGTGAAAAGCCCTGAGATGAACATTCACCAAGACTAAAATATTCTTCATCCATATCCTAATCCATACCACAATCACAAAAAGCATTCACTGTCTATCCTTACTTAAGGTCCACATGGACATAGCTGCTTTTAGACACCAGCCATACTGTAAAGTAAAAAACTCAAGAGGACTGTGTTTTTGAATCCCGCTGTCTAAGAAAAGCAGTTTTTATCCAGAGGACCTAAGTCATAGGATCACTTGAGGCCAGGAGAATAAACAGAGTAAGACCCCTGTTTCAAATATTAAAAATTGGTTATATGCCTGTGGGCCCCAGACATCATACAAAGTGCTGTAAACTTTCTCAAGATAGCACTTTTTATGATAACACTTATGAATGCCAGCCACTGCACTCCCACAAAGAAAGTTATTTCATAGCCTGGGCATGGTAGTCCCACCTGGGAGGCTGAGCTAAGAGGAGCATGAGTTTGAGGTTAGCCTGGGTAATATAAAGAATTCAAAGACAGTATGAGCATACCAAGATCCCATTTAAACAAAACAAAACGTCTATTGAGATGACTCAGAGGGTAAAGGCACTTGCCAACAAGACTGCCAACCTGAGTTCAATCCCCTGGAACCATATGGTGAAAGGAGAGAGCTGACTCCCAACAGTTGTCTTCTGACCTCTACACATACATGGACCATGGCATGTGCAGCCCAACACACACACATCTCCTCTGAGACACACACACACACACACACACAAATATAAAAAAGGGAAAGACAGTTGAATGCCAATCATCAAATTAATTCACAATGTTTTCCACCCAAACACTGGGATCTCTCTAAAGGTCAAATAATCACCCCAATTTTCTCTTAAATCCAGAACTAATTGAGAAATAGATGCAGAAGTCACAGAGGTATCAGAATATTAAGAGGTATTCTGACAAGACTGATTTAGAGAATATGTTGGTGGCCTGCAGCCTGAATCCACTTTCTAAGTTATTGATTCTAAACCTAGACCATTATACAATTTGAGTAGATTTCTGGGTCTGTAGAAACTGTCACCCTGCCAGTCAGAAAGGACATTCATCCACCATTAGGCAGAGAGGTGAACATGGCTGTGTTATAAGCTAAAGAGTACAACAGGAGCTGAGCCACAAGTGCTAGGTTACATTTTTGGATTTCACAAATCAAGTTGACATGAGAAGGTAGGAAGTGGAAGCCTATAGTACAAGGCTATACTAGAAACTCTTTTCCCCGTACTTTGGAAATTGTCAATGTTTCTGTTTCATGATCAGGTGGGAATACACACACACACACACACACACACACACACACACACATACACACACAATGATGTCACTCAAATGAAGTATGTTGTTAAGAAATGAGCTAAATGAATAAGGATTGAGCATCTTACCCAGGGTCCTCCTTCTTGCTTAGCTTCTTTAGGTATACAGATTTTAATATGTTTATCCTATGTTATATCATTCAGAAAGGAAAATGGGATAGGTATTGGAAGAAAGAGAAAACAGGGAACGGGGACAGGAGCCTACCACAGAGGGCCTCTGAAAGACTCCACCTAGCAGGGTATCAAAGCAGATGTTGAGACTCATAGCCAAACTTTGGGCAGAGTGCAGGGAATCTTATGAAAGAAGGGGGAGATAGAAAGACCTGGAGGGGACAGGAGCAACACATGGAGAGCAACAGAATGAAAATATCTGGGTCCAGGGATCTTTTCTGAGACTGATACTCCAACCAAAGACCATGGATGAGATAACCTAGAACTCCTGCACAGATGTAGCCCATGGCAGCTCAGTCTCCAAAAGGGCTCCCCATTATGGGGAACAGAGGCTGTCTCTGACATGAACTCAGTGGCTGGCTCTTTGATCACCTCCCCCTGAGGGGGGTGGTCAGCCTTGCCAGGCCACAGTAGAAGACAATACAGACAGTCCTGATGAGACTTGATAGGCTAGGGTCAGATGGAAGGGGAGGAGGACCTCCCCTATCATTGGACTGGGAAATGGGCATGGGAGGAGATGAGGGAGGGAGGGTGGAATTGGGAGGGAATGAAGGAGGGGGCTACAGTTGGGATACGAAGTGAATAAATTTTAATAAATTAAAAAAGAAATGAGCTAAAGTGTGGATTCCTTCCTCAAGAGGTTGGGCTCTCTCCAGCTGATGGCCTATATTTTTATTGCTGGAACAAACCAGAACAGAGCACTGAGTAGAACTGGACAGTCTATTGCCCTGCAAAAACAGTGGACTATTGTAAGAGTCCTACTTGATTACTCTGAACATTCATCTGAAAGGAAGAAAGCGTTGGAGCTAATTTAAGCCCAGTTACTATTTTTGTTTTTCTTGGCCCCAGATAGTAGAGGACAAAAGGATAAAAGAGATTTAAACAGATCTTGCACACTGTTAGCCTGCTGAATCGATCCAATCTACAGATGTGTTTGAGTTGGTCCATATTTTTTTTTTTCAAAAAATATCTTTAAATTGTCAACAAATACAAATTGGTAGAACCCATATAAAAACACAGAATTTATGGTTTCTTTAGAAGAATTCGTGGATTCTGGCCATGTGAATGTGCCCTTCTGAGTGGTAGAATCGGCTGAATGCAGTAGACATTGCTTCTTTTAGGAAGGAGTATAGTCCTCTACTCAGTCTTTAATGTAAGCTGCTAGGCCCTGCCTCCATTTCAGTTTGTGGTCTCTGTGTTTGACTAGTACTAGGAAATATTTGTGATTTGATTTGAAAGAATTGCAAATCATACATTTTTATGAGGGTTTAATCATGTCAAATCAAGTATTTGGCAATGTGGCGAGTTCCAAGGAGATATATGGCAGGAATCTGACGATTCATGAGAAAAACGAAGGAGGAATAAGACCACATCCGTCTATATAAAAAGGATGAAGATATTATTATGAAAAGCAAGAGAAAAGAGGCTCCAGTGCATACTGAAGCAAGGCCAACTAAGCTGAAGCAGGAGACTACAGAAGTTAATTATAGCCAAGGGTTGCTAGAATCCTGGTCTGGTCACACCAGGGACTCTTAATTGAACCATGATGCCTGCAACAGATTGTTTTCTGTTCTACCTTTCCCTAACCACGACTAAACCATATATGCCTTAAAACCTACTTTCTCTCAACTGCCCTGCCCTTACCATGCACACCTGTCCCTCTGCTCAAGGCCACTCAGACTTGGCATCCTGCATTGTGCTCTGAGCACCCAGGACAAGGCAGATACTCATGCTGCGCCAGAATATGGGGGAAAACTGTAACATTCATTGCAGACGCTGAAACTGCCAATTCATACACAGACACAGCTTGCTTCTAAACTATTGCTGTTAGGTAAGCAATTGCTGGGGACCCTGCACACACAGAGATGGCTAATAGATTGCGCTGCTCTCAGGACCCATAGGCTAAGTTTTAAATTTCCCACAGAATGCCTGCAGCGAGAAGCTGGCTTGCAGAGGAGGGTTTTCAGTTGCGCAGACTTCTGATCAGCCATGCCATGCTTACAGAGTTTCGAATCCAGCCAGGACAGCCATCCCACCAGCAAGCACCTGGTCTTGCTATGCCTTGCTATGGCCATGCACAGCACATGGCTAGTCGTCATGTAGATTTTGGGGTAAAGAGGGTAGAGCTATGGCTTCACTGCCATCTCCACTAAGGGCAAGTATACGGTTTCACCGCCATCTTAGGGCAATCAAGGGCAGTCACATGATTGGCAGCCATCTTGGTTATAAATAAATAAAACAAAAGAAAAAATGCTGTGGTATCCCCCTCTGCCCTCTGCTTTTACTACTTTCTCACTGTTTTCAGAGCTGCATAACTGCAGTCTCTTATACACCCTAAAAGGCCACCGTGCCCCTTCCTACCTCCATTGTAAAGCTGCCTATCTGCTCCTCTCCTTTCCCGTGGATGAGATTCCCCCTATGAGAACTCGGCCTTACTGCTGATAAAGCCCTGGTACTAGGCACCGAGGTTCTCGGGCTAAGCCCTTGACCTGCTGTGATATTTGGTTGATGTACCACTAGCAGCATGGTTCATTTCCATTTCCCCTTTCTCCTTGGCAGGAATGGCTTCCTCATTCTCTCCTCTTAGGGAAACCTCTGGCTTCTACACCTATGTTTGCCCTACTCAAATGGCTAACATCTAGTAACTCTAAGAGTGACCCATTAAGTAAAAACAATTCCCTATTTCTCTTTTCTCAAAGTCGTTTCTGTTTCTCTCTGCCTGCTATCTCACTGGTTTCTTTTTATACTCTCAAAAAAAATCTTAAAACAGAAAAATCTTAAAATTAAACTATAAATCTTAAGGTGACCACGTGATATGAACAATTTTAATCATAATTAGTTCTCTGTTAATTTTATCTCCTTTTAGACTAGGACAGCAACAAGTCTCATTTTAAATTGGTATGGATTTTTGTAAAAATTCAATGTTACATTTTACAATATATATGATTCAACCCTGGTTCAAAATAATTTTTTATATAATGCTAAAATTTCAAAGTTATAAAGGTCTATTCAAATTGAGTTAATTTGAAAGGTACACCTAACTGTTTATGTCTTTATCAATTCCTATATTAATAAATGCTCTTTCTCCTGCCATGAGCTGCCTATGATCCAGATTCACCACTAGGCTTTCTGGCTAATAGGTTTGCTATAATAAATTTAAATGTAATTTAAAAATTGCTTTATACTGTTCTACTATATTGTTGGTTTTAAAACTAATAACTCAGGGGTGCAAGTTTTTACAAATACTCTAAATTAACATCTATTAATTTTAGAGGTATTTATTCGTTTATGTTAAAACTTGGTCATTGTGCTATATCTTCACTATGAAAAGGTTAAATATGCTTGGTTTTGTTTTCTAAAAATGGTAATATTATTAATCTATAGTATATAGCCTTAGACTTTTATAAGCTATGAACTTTTTATATACTAAATCATACAGAAAAATGTTATGCTCTCACTTTAATGGCCTATGTGACTTTTAAGGCTCCAACTTAACAGGGACAAAATCTGAAGTCTTAATATTTAATGGTTATCAAATGCAAGTTAATAGTCATCTCATATATAATCAAGTCCTTTAACATGTTCAAAAATATATTTATAGTATTACAGATGCAGACATGGTCTCACTGCTTACTTAATTAAACAGCTAAGGATGGTCTTTGAGTCACCATACAAAGAGTTGGTAAAAATAAGAAAGGAGCTTTCCCAACAGGTTCATCTACAACAAAAACTATGCTCCAGACCTTGGCTGCTGCTCAGAGGCTGTCAGCATTCCCACACAGAAAACAAGAGGTCTGCAATGCCCCATCCTGCCGGGGTATAGCCAAAAATCAATTCTTCCAGGTAACTGTTTGAAATGCAGAGAGGACACTGGTCCCATATCAGCCTCAACAAGCCACACACTGCCTGCTGGCCAACTGGCTTCTGGAAGTCAAAATGCTCCCATGCAGGCTTGTCTTCTATGCCCAGCCATGGAGGCTCAACCAGCACAAGAGCCATAGATACTTCCAGCCTTTAAGCTCCTTGGCCTGGTGGAGGACAAATGGCTACTAGATTCAGCAACCTCTACCAGCCCTGCCAAGCTCAGATAATGCTGCAGGTTTGTTTTAAACCCACACTTGGGTCCCATGGTCATATTGCCAACTTTTGTCTTGGGAGGCTTCAGATGCCTTTTCAAGTCCTCTTCATATGCAGGAGACCAGGCCTTAAGCCTTCTAGAGCTGTTATTGTCAGGTCTAGACACAATATGCTTGTTCCCAGACTCAAGAAACAGGCCTCAGATGTAACCTTTTACTATCCCTTTAGCTAAAGGTTAATAAATGTTCATAGTAGTCTCACCTATGTCTCATGGTAAATAACTAGATACAAAGGCCTAAGAAAAATGTTGTTTGAGTGTCTAAGAAATTGTTTTAAGGTTGGTAAATGCAAATTATAAATGTTGAGAGTCTAAGAAAGTGTCTTAAGGTTGGTAAACGCAAGTTATGTGTGAGGGTCTAAGAAAGTGTCTTAAAGTTGTTAAACACAAGTTATAAATATTTGAG
The DNA here is from genome assembly GCF_030254825.1 of Meriones unguiculatus. Taxonomy (NCBI): domain Eukaryota; kingdom Metazoa; phylum Chordata; class Mammalia; order Rodentia; family Muridae; genus Meriones; species Meriones unguiculatus. Next base: position 37,850,555 of record NC_083369.1, read on the forward strand.
GGTCTAAGAAAATGTTCTAAGGTTGGTAAATGCAAGTTATAGATGTTTGGGAGTCTAAGAAAGTGTTTTAAAGTTGGTAAATGCAAGCTATAAAGGTTGGAAGGTCTAAGGTGATTTAAGGTATCCTAAATAGGTAAAAATGCTTAATATTTCTTCCTGTTGCTATGCTACTGTTACATTGACTTTCCAGAGCTTTGACCTTTATCAGTAAAGCTCTGATTTATTAATTTAACTCTAACACAAAAACATTCCATTATAGCACCCACTATCATGGTTCCAACTCAAGATTTTAAATCTCCATAATGTGTAATCATACTAAAGGTTAAGATCAAGTGAGCTTTTGTCCCTTGTATTTCACAAAAGGCTTCTGCCTTTTCAGACCTCATCTTAAAGAATGCTTAATTGTGTTGTTAACACAAATGTGTGTGTCTACTGCCTTTTCTACAATGTATATTTCAGTGCAGATTACAATTGTGATGCTAACATGTATAAAGTTTTATCTCCTTTGTAAAACTTCAAAGTAATTCTTGTAAGCTGCAGGAAATCCATCTAAATCCACCTCTCAGGTCAATTGGGCTCCAGATAAGTACTGCACTTATTGCCTATCTCAGAGGGTGGGATTCCTCCCCTTTCCCTGATTTTGGGACTTCGCTTTCCTGGCTACTTGATTGCTACATTCATACAACCAACACTGGCTGATTGGTGAGTCTCTTCTGGTTGGCACAAATGCTTCCTACCACTCTTGCCAAACTATATCCAAAACCTTCATCTAAGACATTCTTCTCCCTTGGGTAAGATTTTCTCTCCCTCCCCCTCTTGGTCATCTACAAAAATCCTAGCACTAGGTAAATCCTGTCTGCTACAGGCAACTGTGCCCTTGGTCTCTGGCCAACACTGACAAGCTGTTGGAACAGATTGTACCAATCTACTAAGTCAAACTTTGCTCTTGGGACACCTTGACAGGTCACTGACTCCTACCTACCTAATGGGAATAGTCCATTCAGCCGTTCCTCCAGATTCTCCTTTGGGATGTCTTCTGGAGAATTTCAGATTTCTACACCTAATGCCCTCTTTAAGGGCTTCTAAGCTTACACACTTCTGTAACCAAACATGGCCTCAATTTCCTTAGATGACAGATCCAAAGCAAAGCCTTTTTAATTACTGCCAGTGATTGGGTAAATGGAGATTACCATGTTCAAGTCTCTTTGATCCAAACCTTCCACCTCTGTTCGCTCTCCCAAAAGTTTTAAATGTACACCTAAAGAATTTTCTCTATAACCTACTTATCTTCTTAACTTTGTCTTCTCCATATATATATATATATGTTCCAGTATCCTGCCAGACCCAGATGTTTCCTACATCCAGGACAGCGCCTAAGCACCTACGACAGGTGTTTGAGTCTGACCTCACAGACTTCCATCAAGCTGGACCTGCACTTTCCCTCCCAGCCACCGATGTTCTCACACGCCCTGGACAGCATCAAAACAGCCTGTTCTTCCTGGACTTGGCCAGCATTTCAGCCTTTTAACCTCCCTATAGGCCCCCAGTGTCAGCAGGAAGTAACCAGAAGAAAATCTATGCCCGTTATTCACTTATTATTAACAAAAGGCTGGAATTGTATGCTTCAGGCTGAAGACAAGTAGCTCCAGGCTCTCCCAGCGTTCCTCAGTTCCCACCTGCTGCAGTGCATGGCCGGCAACTCTCTACTGGCAACATTTTACCCTGAACCTTCCAGGGCAGGGACTTCCCCTCCTCCTCTTAACCATGTAATCTGGATATTTTGTTGCTATTACTTTCTCTTTCTCTCACCCCCTTGCATGACAACCCAGAGCTGTTTCCAATGAACCTACGTTTATATACTTTAACATATCTTACATGAGAAGCAGCCCAAGCTCCTCATTTTTTTTAATTATAGAAAAAGGGAGGAATGTTAGTATTTAGACAACCTGCTTCTGGATGGCCTGGCAACCTATGATGTCATCATGTGTCGCCCACCGGATAGCCACACCTGGCAGGCGTGGTTAAGTTTCTCCTTGAAAGGATCAAGGATACTTTGTTGCTCTCTTGACCTCTTGACCTCTTGCTCTCTTACTCTTTCCCCTTTCTCCGTCAGGGTGGCCCTTCCCTTCCCCAACATGTCTTTCTCGCTCCATCTCTCTCTCTCTCTCTCTCTCTCTCTCTCTCTCTCTCTCTCTCTCTCTCTCCATATCCAGCCAATAAACCTCTTTCAGATAAAATTTGTTGTGTGCATCATCATTTCATTGGTCCTAACACTTTCTTTTATATTTTTAGACATGGTTTCTCTGTGTAGCCCTGGCTGTCCTGGAACTCACTCTGTAGACCAGCCTGGCATAGAACTCAGAGATCTGCCTGCCTCTGCTTCCTGATTGCTGGGATTAAAGCTTGTGCCACCCGTCTTCTACCCGTCTTTTGTCATGAAGGCATATTGGATTTTGTCAAAGGCCATTTTTGCATCTATTGAGATGATTGCAAGATTTTTGTCTTTAAGTCAATTTATATGATTTATAACATTTATTGACTCACACATATTTAACCATCCCTGCATCTCCAGTATAAATCCAACTTGACTGTGGTGGTCAATCTTTTGATATATGCATGTGTTAGGTATGCAGGTATTTTTTATGGTCATTCCCCCCCCCCCATGCTCATCAAGGATATTGGCCAGCAATTTCCTTTTCTTTTTTTCTTTTGTCTTTGTGTTTTGAGACAGGTTTCTCTGTGTAACCCTGGCTGTCCTGGAACTCTGTAGGCCAGGCTGTCCTTGAACTCAAAGAGCTCTACCTGCCTCTGCCTGAGTTTTAGAATTAAAGGTATGCACCAAAACCAACTGGCTTAGATTTTCTGATTTAATGGACTACAGGTTTTTAAAGTGATCCCTTAAAATAATATTCTGAATTTATCTGTTGTTTGTTGAAATGTTGTCCTGTTTATTTCTGATTATGTTAATTTAGGCCATCTCTTTCTTTTGGTTAGTTAAGCCAAGGTTTGGCCAATATAATTTATCTTTTCAGGAACCACCTCTTAGATTTGTTGATTCTTTGTATCATTTTCTTTTTTGTTTGTTCGGTTTTTTTTTTTTTTTTTTTCAAGATAAGGTTTCTTTGTGTAGCCTTAGCTGTCCTTGACTCGATCTGAAGATCAGGCTAGCTTTGAAATCACAGAGATTTGCCTGCCTCTGCCTCCCTGATTGCCAAATGAAAGTTTTAAACTATCAGTGTGCTGGACAGTCAAGCCACAAGCTAAGAAAGGAACCTTAATTAAGAACTCTGTGCCTATAAGTATGTGGAAAGCAAAAGAGATCTTAATAATAAGCAATTGCGAGACTGGTAGCTAACTGACATAGTAAAGTGTCACAATATCTACAAGTTTTTAGTAAGAACCATAGGAAAAAAATCAGGAACTTAGTGCTATAAATTTCCTTCTTAGGTCTGCCTAGGAGATTAATAAATATATTTCTTGTGGTTGTGAATTTCCAAAAAGGGTTAAACTGTGGGGAAAGATGTGTCCTAAAACTGGGCTATACCATTCTCTGGGCTTGATATACTTACTGATGAAGAAATGAGAAAGCACCCTAGAGCAGTCTATTTCTTTCTCTCTTTCTCTCCCTCCCTCCCTCCCTCCCTCCCTCCCTCCCTCCCTCCCTCCATTGCTCCCTCCCTCCCTTCCTCCCTTGCTCCCTCCCACTCCCTCTCCCTTCCTCTTCTTCTCTTTCTTCCTTCCCCCCTTAGACTCACAAAGTCAATTTCTCTCTCACTATACTTCTTTATCTACCATCATGAGCCTCCCTGTTCTTCTCTGGGAACATTCTCATAGATTCACACAGAAGTATTCTTTACTAATTTTCTAGATGCTTCTCAATCCAGGCAAGTTGACAAACAAGATTGACCATGACATCTGCAGAGAGTGTTTTATGATCATGAATTTACACATATTTAGGAAAGAAATTTTAAAATAAAAGGGGAGAAGCTATGTTAAATAAACACTGAAGGAAGAAATGCTTCATGTTGTCATAATAATGTTAGAGACAGGAGAATAAGCTGGTTTACTAAGATAGCAGGATCCTCCCTCCACTACTCAAGTAGCGATGTGGTAAAGTAGTGATGTGGTGGGAGCAAGGCCTCCAACTCAATTCTCTGCTTTTGTGAACTCACAGGAAGTATAGCATAGTAATTTGGCATCAAGTGGCATCCAAAGGCTAGAATAAGCAAATTCTGAGAGGAACCTGGGACTTTGATCACCCCAGAGAACCAATGCACCATGGGAGGAAGAGTAAAATGGGTCACTGACATTGAGATGTCTCTACTGATCAACTACTTTAAGGTGAATGGATAGGTCTAAGCGACAGAAAACAGGGATTAGAACTTTATGAACTTTAATTGAATATGTGAGCAAACCAAGCATAAAAAAATGTTCAGTGTTAAAAACTGTCTACTGGCTCTCCATCAATCAAATAGTCAAGCATTTCTCTAACTACCATGAGATGACTTGGAAGAATTTGATGGTGAAGAACATCAAGAGATACAAGAATCTTGAAAAAGAAGAGAATCTTCTGGAAGAGGAAGATAGGAATGGACAATATCTGTATCTGAATTTTTCTCAAGTCACCGATTTGTTGCCCCCAACTTTAGTCTCTTTATGGATGAGTTTAGAAAGAGCCTATTCAGCATCTGGACCAGGAATCATCGTGTGGAAAAGCCAGAGACACAGTCATCTTCCTTATCAATAAGCCCTCAGAAATTCACTATACATCACTTATTTCACTATACATCACTTATCTCTTACTCATTGGTAGGCTTTTGGTGTCCATATACAGGCAGCTATGTTGTATTAGCTGAAATTTTTTTCTGGTTTCCCACAGTGAAATACACTCAGAGCACTTACTTGGATGCTGGGAATGAGGTGTTCAGAAGTATAGGGAAGATTACAATTTTAGGGTCAAGTGAAATAATAAATAACCTACTCCTCTACCTAGGGAGTATCTGTGGCAAAGAATTAATAAGTAAGCTGTTTGATGAGATCCACTGGATCAGTATGCTATTTCTCAAGGAGGTGTGCCAATGATGAACAATGACAAACACTACTTTGAGTGCAAAGGCTACCATATCTTCATTGTTGATAAGCTGAAGTCCTTTCTAATAGGAGAGATGGAAGTAGATGGCTCAAGCCCTTCAGGCCCATTTCAGGCTTTAAAATCCAATATTCTGCACTACCAATGATTACATGTTTTAAGTACTACATGATTAATATCGCCCTTGACATTGTGGTCTCCAATAAGAAGATTTCAGACTGCAAATGAACAAGTTCTCTTGTTCCTACTCCAGACAAGGAGCTGGTCCAGGGTGACAGGTGTCTACTGAGATCTCGGAAGCTAACCAAGAACTCAGAAGTTGCAAGACAAGCTGTTTGGGTCTAAATGGATGGTAGCTGCTCAAGAAACTTAGGGAGATTCAGCTTTATGATCTGAAAGTAGCTGCTACTGGAAATGAAAGACCCTTGGACCACTTCTTGGACACTGATGGAAGACTTTGGAATTTCCTTTTTTCCCTATATGGATTATCTTTTCCTGGATTCTGTAAATAAATAAAGGCACTTTTGTGAAAGGTGAAATATTATAGACAAATATTCAGTATTATGACATTCACTAGGTCATTAATAATTTACTGTTATTTTTGTTATAACTATGTCTATTCCATGTAATATGTAGATAAATGTTAAGAAAAATATAAGATTAAAACATTAATAATTGTTATCTCTAGGTGTTTAGAGTCCAGTTTTTTAATGTTTTTGTTATGCTTTCATATATTTTGTTAGGACTTTTAAAATAAGAAAAACCAAAACATATATGTGGGGAGATGGTAGTGGTTGAAATTAATACTGGAGGAATAGAATCAGCAAAAGAATGAGCAACTGCTGCAAACTTAAATGTAAACTAAGGCTGTGGGACATATGGGATTTTAGAATTGGAGGTGTGGAATTAGATTTCAGGGGTTAAGAAATTAACAGTAGAAGGCAGGTGCAGCGGCATAGGCCTTTAATCCCAGCACTCAGGAAGCAGAGGCAAGTGGAACTCGGTGAGTTCAAAGCCAGCCTGGTCTACAAAGTGAGCCTAGGACAGCCAAGGATACAGAGAGAAACCCTGTCTCTCTCTCGCTAACAAAGAAGAAGAAGAAGAAGAAGAAGAAGAAGAAGAAGAAGAAGAAGAAGAAGAAGAAGAAAGAAAGAAATAGGGGTTACAATTAAGAATGGACATAGAATTAAAGCAGATGCTGTAAGAGACCAGAACCTACAATGAACAGGCTTATTAAATGGATGGGGTGAGGGTATAGAAGTATTCTAAATAAACTAGAATTTTCGTACATTTCAGGTGAGAGTGCATTGAAACTTTTTTTGGAGAGCTACTTTCTTTCTACAAACACCATCATTAGAAAGTTCCTACCAACAGTTCTTTCTTTTCTGTATTTTTTACAAAGGGGAAGAGGAGGTCAGTCTTTGGTAGTGGCTTCCCTCAACACAACAAAGATTTTACTTAGCATTTCTTCCTTTTGGAATAGATTTGTGTCCCCACCATTTTCTTGGTGAATTTATGGTCTCCTTTGTTCTTGGAGACATCAAGTAGGTCCATTGTGTGCTGCTTTATCAGGCAAAGATACGTACCTCTCTGATCAGTTACTGTTTAAAGTTGATATACTTGTCTTCATTATCTTGTAGCCCTTTTTGAAGCCAAGGTGGTGGATAGAAGGATGGCACAGAACCATGCCTGCTCCTTTCCAATGTCTGCTATGATAAAAGCCAAGTCTGCTTTTTAAAAAATAACAAATAGGACTTAAACATAGGGTATTAGTTAAAAAATAATTAGTCACTCACTAAATACATCGTTGTTAAGAATATATAATGAGACCACCTCAAAAGGCCTTCTGTGTATCTTCTTAGGTTGTACGGAAAACTTATTGTATAACTGCACCACGGGGAAGGAGGGAGTAGTTCCATTCAGCAGATTTCCAATTCAAGGCATGAACCACCGTTCTGTAAGGTTGGAATTAATGTCTCAAGGATTCTTTCACTAGTGCCTTTTCATTTTTGCTTTAAAAATCAAATTAATACATTTGTATTAATTCAAACCTTATTGAAGCACTCCGAGTTGCAAATCAATACCCTCCATCCCCAATCATTTTACTCTCCAATTTCATTCTATTCCCAGACCAATAGCTGTTAACAGGGTCATTTCCAACCAGGTCATTTTTATTTGTATACATTTACAAATGTAAATCCTCTACAGATTCCTCCAATCACAGTGCCACCTCACCTAATACAAAGGAGAAATGTTTGAGTGGGAGTACTATGCGCCTGAAGTGTTTTGCAGATTTGCACTGCGGTTCTCATTCCTTTCTCTGACCCTCCACAATGGGTCCTTATCGTGCTCTCTTATCCCTCACTCCCAATTCCTTAATTTTTAAAATGTATACCATTTCATTGTAGAGGAATCAAATCCCAGTTCCTTAGTGATCCTACTATCCTCTAAGGTTGCCTTCATTGGGCCATTAATAGTAGCTCCCGCAAGGTCTCCGGTAGGTGACCAGAATATACTACCAGGGGAGCAAGAGCGCCCCCTCAAGGGACAGAGGCGGGGCTTATCGCGTGGTAGGAGGAGCCTTAAAAATCAGTGTGAGCGAGCCGCAGGGGGTGGGGGGAGGATTTATAAACCGAGGTCGAGGGAGGGGGTTGGGGTGGGTGGGGGGGAACAGGATTGCTACTGGCATCACATCCTGCACGCTGTTGTTGCAGGCCTCGCTGAGCCCCTGCGGCTGAGGTGAGCGTCATACCCTCCTCCCGGCTTCCTGGGCTTGAGGGACGGGCTGATTTAGACTTCCCGAGGTAGGGGGTAGTTCCCACGGGATCCACCTCCGAGGCTCCAAGGTGGCGGCCTTAGAGAGCCTTAGGGAAAGGTTGCTGAAGGGGCCAAGCGGCAGCAGCAACCTTCCTTGAACCCCTCCTCCTCTCCCCTCCCCCAGACCTCAGCGGCCTCCAGCAGAGAGCTAGCTGCATCTTTGGGGACTGCAGGGCAGCTGGGGAAGCAGCGAACAGCGCGCGTGACAGTGGCCAACAGTGGGGATGCGAGGTACCGGCAATTAGCCCTGGCCAAGTGGCCCTAGAGAGGGAGTAAAGGCGGTGCCTTCGGTTTTCCTCTTAAGGGTTGTGGAAAGGCGGCCTCAAGAGGAAAAGGAAGGTGAGGGGCGAGCAGGCAGGCTTCATGGTTACTACTAGACGCACACACGCGCGTGCGCGCACACGCGCGCATGCTCATAATATATATATATATATGTGTGTGTGTGTGTGTGTGTGTGTGTTCTGATATGTATGGACTGGACACACATTTTTGCTTTAATTTTTTAAAACAGTATGTCTTGTAGATCTTAGTATCAGGGAATCCGACTTTGTTCTATTTTTATATTGCTGCATTGTATGCCTGGGCTACTGTTTATTTAACCGTTTCTTGACTATTGTACACTAGCTTGTTTTCTTTGGGGGGTGGGGGTTATTGCAAGTAGTGCAGTAATGAATGGGTTTGTGTATGTTTCGTGCACATGCCTGAGGGTATTCCTGTGGGAGAAATTCTGGAGAAGTAATTGTTGAATCAAAAAGTGTATGCATTTCGAATTTTAACAGATTTGTCTAAATTCTCTTCCCCAAAGGCCATTATAATTTACAATCTCCAGTGTAGTACAAGATAACCCTATTTTTCCCTAGCAGTGCCTACATGAATTGTTACTGTTTATTTTTAACAGTTATAGAGTAAAAAATCACGTCGTTGCTTTCATTTGCATTTTGCTGCTTATTACTATATATTTGATCATATTTTTATTTTTCTCATTACAAAAGTGAATAGTAAGATACGGACACTCTTTCTATATATAAGCAATGGACATTTTGAAAATTTAATACTAAAAAGCCCTACTCTAAATACCTAGAAAAATAAAAATATCTGGTAGTAAACTATGAAACTTTGAGGATCATTTGCATAAATAGGGAAGGAATATCATGCTTCTGAATAGGAAGGCTCAATTTTATAGTGATGTTCATTTTTCTATATTGATTTATACAGTTGATGCAATTCCAATAAATATACTAAGTTTTTGGAACTTGACGATTCTAAAGTTTATGATGGGGGAAGGCTAAGAATAGCCGAGAAAATGTTTTTAAAGATAACTAAAGGTGGGGGATACTGTACTCTGAAGGAAGCATGTTTAAATTAGAATAGGCAGAACAATGCATTAGAATGGATAAAGCCCACAAACGGGCCAGGCTGCGTCCCAGGATATATTGGAGAAACATTGTTGGTTAGATATGGAAAAACTGCCATATTAAAATGTTCAAGCACCTACCTCCCCACCCCGAGCTTGAATTTGCTTTTGAGGGCAGACTCCTTTGTTTGGAGAAAACCACTTTATTGAGTGTTTTGGTAATGCAAAGGTACAGCTTCGGTAATTAAAACTGGTGACTTGGGAGGTAAAACTAATGATGGGAGCCTTTACTTAGATTAAGATGGATTCAGGTTAGCCTGCAGTGCGGCGAAGGAAAAAGCATGGATATTAGAGGTCTTTACATTTTTTTCCCCAATGTTATGAGCAAAAACTGTTGTGTCATTGTTTTCATTTGCATTTATGTGTTTATTGTGATATTGAACATCTTTTTATGTGTTAGTTAAGGATAGCATGTTATTCTTCGAGGCAGGTAACAATGGATACTCATTTCTTCGCTTCCAGAATGGAGTTTGGCTAATTGGTACAGCCTGATGGAAGCGTGAGAATAGACAGGTTGACTTTTTAAATTTTCCTCAAGCACTAGACAGGCTATAGACACCTAAATCGGGGGCGGAGGTAGTTTTCAAGACATGGCCGAGATTTGGCGCTGAGCTGTGTCATCGCGATGTTTGGTACCAAGCTCCGCAGTGGGTCGAAAACCTCGTGGTAAGCGAGATCACTAAAGGACGAGAGCTTCCTCCCTTTCCCCGAAAAACTCCCAGTCATTTTCACGAAGCCCCGCCTTTCTCCTTTTTAGGAGCGTGCACCCGGTCTCGCGAGATCTCCTGTTTCCTAAAGGCGAGGCGCGGGCGGCATTCTGCAGTGAATTACGAACGTCTCGCCGAGGCTGAACGTAATATCGCGATAGTTCTCACAGCGCATGCGGGAGCCGGCGGCGGCATATTGGCTCCGCCCCTTAGTGCTCCGTGAGGTTGTGCGTCATTTGCTTTTCGCTTCGCGTGGGGTAAGAGTGGAGCTGTAGCGATTTCGGATCTGGTTGAAGGAGAGGTCTGGGGCGGGCTGGGGTTCAGTTTTTCCCGGTCCGGTGGAGGTTCTTCTGGGATCACGCGAAGGCAGCCGAGGTTGGCTACTGAGTGCAGGAGCTGCGGAGGCAAAAGCAGCGTCTTCTAGTGGTGCTGTTCTTAGCCGGTGAGTTCTCGCGGGAGCAGGGTTACGTCCTCGTGGGATTCGCCAGCGGTGGCGGAGATAACTTGGAAGTGGGGGGGCCGGTTACTAGGGTCGGCTTGCCTGTTAAGATGGCGGCGGAGGCTGATGTCTTTCTTGCTAGTACATGGTACCAAGGGGTTAGCTATCCGCGTTTGTGACGCTTCTACTAGACGTTAAGGAGATGACGCATGGTGGAACGTCGTGGTGCCGGTAAATCCTTCCTGAACTGAAGACCATACTGTTTCTTACCGGCTAAGGACACAATTTCTTCGGCCTTAGCCGCGTGTGGGCCTGCTTTTGCCCCACCAACCGCTCCACGCCTCCGTTTTTGTCGGCGCAGTGGGCGGGTTGGGAAGTGTGGGAGGGAGTCGATAGTTATTGGGTAGTGGGCTGGGGATTAGGTTAAAAGGTGGAAGAGGGGACGCGCTGAAGACTGGTCTCATCATTTTTCTGCGCTTGCTGCTCAACCTTTGCGACGACCTATATGAACCACTAGTTTTCTTGAGTCGAGGTGGGCTCTACTTCCCCAGCTCCCATGGGTTTTGAGCTAAGGTTTGAGGGGTTAGTTTGTAGTCACTAGAGTACTCACTCCTTCCCCTCCCCAAATTCTATCTCCCTGTCAAATCTCTTAGCTACGTGGATATTGGGATACATTATTTGGGGAGGGAGGGTAGAAAATTTCCCTGTTCTCCCTACGCCTAATTTAGAGCCTAGCCTGAATCATCTAGCCTGTCCCATCTCCTTCCATGCTTTTGGCGCAGATGTTAATAGAGCCTATCTTGTTTCCATCTTTGTGGATGGAGCCATAGAAACCTTCCGTTTTCTTAGGTCCTCTTTATTCGTAACGTGGGGTCAGGATACTGGTTTCTTCAACTTTGAAAGCTTTGATACCATTCTTGGGCAGAACAATAAATGGGTCAGTGGTTGGATAATTGCAGTCTTAGTGGTCTTGTTCCCTCCCTCCACCAAACTTTCTGTGTTTCCAGCCCCTTCCACTCTACAAACCCTGGGACCCGCCCCCTTTCCTGTTTCTGTACTCTGTTGATCTGTGGCTATCTTTTTGTTATTTTTGTTACTGTTAGCCACATTTAAGTACTTGTCACTTCTTTCCCCTAACAATTCTCTCTCAACCACTCTTCCTCCCATCCCCAAGAACTGAATTCCCTAGTGAGGTGTCAGACCTCCAGTACATTTTTCTTCCACTACGTGTGTTTTACCCCTTGAACAGTCACACTTTTTAAATTTACTTACTTTCCCCTCACATCACCTGTTAGAGACAATTCCCTATCGTGTGTTTCCTTTGTAGATAACGTGATTTGAATTACTTCTTTTAGCACCAGTGTTGCATAGATTTGAGGAGATGCCAACATTCCCCATTCATGGGAAGCAGCTGGGTGTAGAAAATATTGTTTGCTTCCAGTTCACATTGAACTCATGACCTTGGGCAAATTACTTTTCAGATTCAGTTCATCTATATAACAAGGATAGCAATGCTTACCTTAAAGGTTTGTTTCTGGAATTAGAAAATTTGTAAAATGCCTGCCTCATAGAAACACAATACATTTGGGTACCTTTTAAATGTGAGAATATATTGGTAGACTTTATAGCTTTTATAGCCTGGGAAAAGTTAGTTTTTTTTTTTTTTTTTAATTGTTAACTTAAGCTGTAAATTTTTTCGTTTAGGAATAATACCTATCCACTCCTATCTGCTTTGTATTTTTTCCTTATGAACCACTTTGTATGAACAGTGGCTCATGATATTAGAATACATTCCCACTCTTTGAAGCTTCTATTAGAGTAAGACTGAGTGAAAAATTCTCTTGGAATGACCACCAGCTGTGTTTCTGTCATGAACCACACCCAGGTGTTCTACCTTTTGGAAGTGAGTGCCTCATCTCTTGCCTGCTCATTTCTCCAACTCCTTCAAAGACAATCTGTCCTGTCCTTGACCCCACAAAAGTAATGAAATTTCATGCTATACCATTTTGTAGTGTTAAAGAGAACTTCTGTTAGATAGGTTTCAGATGTTTTTATTTCTTTGTCTTTATCTCATTTATTTAGACTCTCTGGTCAGTATGAAGGCTTGTTTGGCATCATTTTATTTGAGCAGGATAATACCTATAGGCAAGGCATTAGGAAGGTTGATTTAACCAAATCCCAGCATTTTCCTCCAAAGGCAACCACAGCTGCCTCTTTGATAAACTACCTCCTGTTGTGCTTTTGCCATTTTAAATTTTGTAACATTTGATTTGGGAGTAATTTTCCTTACTGTTAGTATTTTTGTTAGATCAATACTAAATACAAGATAGTGTTTTTCCCCCTAAGTATGTTGGTTGGATGACAAGGTTGAAATAGGAATATGTTGGCAAAAGAAGTACAGTCATTGAAATTTTACAGTGGCTAACCGTCTGATAATAACTATATGTAGATTTCAGTTTTGAGCTTCAGGGTTTGAGTTGGAAGTGCTCTAGGTAAATGAATTTCCTCTTTCATTGGAAGATAAGTCACATTCCTTTGAGATTCTTGTCTTGGTGCCTTTTACAATGGGTTAAGTAATAATCAACCAATTAACTTTTGTCCTTCAGCATTATCGTAAATCTGGGAATGATGATCTGGGCATGACCCAAAAGGTTTAATTTATTCTAGGCAGATTTCTGAGAAGAGAGGAAGGAGTGACAGTACCAAATAAAAACTTTGTCTAAAATTCAGTGACAAAGTTCAACCTGAATTTCCAGGATGTTTATTGTTTGTCTTCTAGTATAGCCAAAAAGCACCTACGAAAGTGAAAAATAATTTTAATGTATACAGCTTTCTTTTTTAAGAAAAACACGCCTTTTCCTTAGTATCAGTTTCTTAAACATGCTATCTTTTTGTTTGAAACAGTTTTCAAGGGTATTATCTAAGTGTCATTAGAAACATTATACAGCTCTTGGTTTCTGGGTTCTTTAGTTACTGCTCAAAGCAGGTCCCAAAAATGCATATTGTCATTCAAGAGCTATTGCTTCAAAAATAACTGATTGTGTTTATTGATATAATGGTTAACTACCCATTTCTAATAAATACATACTTCTTTCTCTCCTCACCCCTTTTATTTTATAGGTCCTCCAGGAGCCTGACCTGAGTGGCTTTATTAGTGCTTCAGTGGAATAAACCAGCAGAACAGAACTTGGTCAGGAAGTTATAGGAAGCTCTTGCAGCAGATTTCCCACCAGGATGACTATGATTGGTTGTGATTTTAGGTTAGTTTTCTTTAGATCTTTATGGGTGGTATTTGTAATTTATGTCTTGAAATGGAGATGGGCCGGAATTTCCATTTTGTGCTTGTGCTACTTTGGTTCCATTGTGCGTGTTTTTTTTTTTTCTTGTTTGTTTTTTTGTTACATTTTAGTGGATGGAGCTCATTACTGAAAGGGAAAAGGAACTGTTTAAATGTATACTCTCAGTACATGATTTTAAAGTTTATTTACAAATTTTTAAACATAGTATGATGTCCCCTCACTCAGGTACTTTTAACATTTATTAATTTTAGCCTTTCTAGTTCTACCCTTTGGCATTTTCTTTCCCATAGAATTACTTTGAAATGAACCTCTCCTGTCGTGTTATTTTATCTATACAAATTAGATACATTGAGAAAGTTCTTGACAGTATAACTGTAATTTTCACAATTGAAAATTTAAAAGTAGAAATTACACTAGTTTTAAATTTTCCTTTATATTTTGTTTTATTTATAGTTTGTTTGAACCAGGGTCCAGAGAAAAGTCCATTTACCAAATAGTTTATATAGACTTTAAATCCATTTTAAACATTGTCTCGTTTTTTTCCAATTTGTTTTTTAAATTGTCTTGCATTTTCCTCATATTTGAAAATTATAACCCATAGTGATGTCTAACCCATTCTTGTTAAAGACCCTAGAGAACCTATTATGATTGGACAATGGTAGTAATCTCTTACATTCCAGTTGGAGTTGATACTGCTGGCCTAGTCCGTATATTAAAATAGCTAGTCATGGGTTCCTTTTTCTATGGTATTTTGATTTGATACTTGATTTTAGTTCTGTGTCCTGGTTCTGTGTTCCACTGAAATACAGGCCTTCTGGTAGAAAAAGCTAATGTTTTCTAGATAATGACCTGTTGTCTAAGATGTTTTTTTTTTTTTTCCAATCTGTATTTGCAATAATCTTAGGTAGTTTTGTTGTTTTTATGCGCTGTTTTGGTGTTATCCTAGCTTTTTTGATCCTGAACTTTGCCATTAACCGGTTGATGAATTATGCTGGCCACTGCACAGTTCTTGAAATCCCAATAATAAAAGTTTTTGAGGGCTTTGTTACTTTCAGCTTTTATACTCAATTATAGTATTGATTGTCCTAGGATTGTACTTTTTATTTCATTTGGAAATAATTTTCCCTTACATAAGTTCCTGTAAATAGTTTGTTACTCCCTTCTGCCCCCCTTTCTTTGTTTAATTATTATGCTTATGCAGTGTTAGCCATTTTGGGTCTGTACTATGCTCTTTCTGTGGTCAAAACCAGAAAATGAGAGTTGGACATATAGCCTCCAGCCAGCCTCATATACAAATGTGGGCAAATTAAGTGTTCTTCTACCTGGCTTAAAATAGTAAGAATTGTAAGTAAAAAGGGCAGAAAGTGGAAAAGTCGTGGATGTAAAATGTTGATTTATATAAATACGATTATGGACTCACCAGTGAGGAGTTCAGGTGTTTCTGCTCTGTGTTCATTATTGGAGGAATAAGCTCTTATTTGAAAATTGATTAAATATTAAATAAAGGATTTCTTGGGGATTCTAGCAATTTCATGCTTTCAACAGAAAAAAAAATTAACCATGTTGGATATAGTGATTAAATATTTACACTTCAATTCTCTAGTTTAAACAAAATCACTTAGACTTAAACTGGTGCAGAGCTGTACACAGTGGGCATTCCAATATTTGAATCACCCTCTTTTTAACACTGAAAGTTCACAGTGGAAACAGTGTTGGCTTGTTAATTCTCCTTTTGTTGTGTTTTTTACTACCAGTTCAAAGTATTATTGAAATGCCAAACTTAGTTGCTTTAAAAATATTTGCCCTTCACACTCCACATTGCCTCTTATGGGCAATCTTGATTAAGTCATTAAGTCTGTTGTGTAGTTGTGACCATGTTGGGCTGCTTTGCAGTGATCTCAGAGGTAGACCCAAAGGCAGACAGTTCACAAGTGCTTGTGCTCTTACGGTTTTCTTGTATTGTTTTTTTGACCCCTTTCTTCAATGACTGGTTACCAAATGTTTATATATGTTAATGTCATGGATAACTCAGCTCTTAAGATTCTCTGGAAGCTTTTTAGTTGATGTGTCATAGAGGTTGAGTTGGTAAAACTTGATGTACTTGTTGACCATCTTGGTTTTCTGGTTATAAAAATGCTTTCAAAGGAGTGGCTGCATAAAACAAGTTTGAGGTGTTAACCTGATAATTTTCAACTTTGCGTTTCCTTAAAAGGTTTTCATCACTTATCTTTTAGAATCATAATGGTGACACAGTGGTTTCACAGAATGTTTGAATTTGTTTCACTTTTATGAAGTACTGTCAAATAGAAGTTGTAGATCTGATTTGGCTGATTGAGCTAGATAATATGAAATTTTTTTCAACCTGGACACTTTGTTCATATAATTTTAAATGTTGAAAGCAGTTTTACTTTTTCAATACTGGTAAATAAAAGGTACTAAAAGTAAAAAGTGGAGGGGGTCTTAAATTCTTTTCATGATTTAAAATTAAAAGATTTGGGGGTAGAGAAATAGCTTACCAGTTAAGAGTACTTGCTGCTCTTTCAGAGGACCCAGGTTTGGTTCCTGACTCCCACTTGGTGGCACACTAACATATAAAATTCCATTTCCAAGGGATCTAATAACTTTTTGACCTTTCAGTGAACCAGTCACACACATAGTGCACATATGTGCAAAATACTCGTACACATAAAAGAAATAATTAAAAAAAAACTAAAAGTTTTCTAAATGTAGACAGACTGCTATGAGTTAGCACAACTTAGGTTTTAAGTTCTTATAATTACATATATTTTATTTGGTGGGTGCTTATGTTTTGGAACAGTTTTTAAAGATAGCTTTCATGGTGGTTATTTGCTAAATTTATTTGCCTATCTTTTTTTTATTGAGGCATATTTTGTTTTTTGCTGTTATTTCCCCATATACTTCAGTTCCCCACATTCCAAGCTGGCTTTGAATGTTTGTGTACAGGTAATTCTCTTGTTTTAGCCCGGAGTGGCTGAAACTAAGGATATGTGCCATTGGTGGAAGCTTTCCTTTCACAGATTGTTGTAACAGTATGCTGCAAATTAAGTGGAAAGATTTATATACAATGTTTAAGAGTATTTCCTCAGTTCAAGTTTTGACACTTTCTTACCTGCTGTATCTTATACAAAGTAACCTCTTTATGCTATACTATAGTTGTTCCTCTATAAAGTACTGATTATTACCATATGGGATTTTGGATAAATTGAATGGAGTTAATGCATGAATCATACTTAAAACAGTGGCTCTGAAACTTTAGGGAACATCAGAATCATCTAGAGGATTTATTAAAACATTGCTGCATCCCCAATTTCTGATTCCATAATTTGAGGGGGAATAGATTTTGCATTTGTGGGTTTTCAGATGATAGTGGTGTTAATAGTTAGAAACACTATTTGCATTGTTTGTAGTATTCGTAGTTGATGCAGACTGTTAGCTATTACTGTCTATAGATACAAAATGAAACACTTCACTCTTAGTTGTATTTAGTTTCACCTTCAACCCAAATAATTCATGTGTATAGAGTGCATTTTGGTCCCAGCTTCATGTTTCCACATTATTCCTCATATATTCCACATCATGTTTCAAATTCATTAAAAAATGAATTTGAGAAAAAAATTAGCTTGAATATTGTTGTTCATATGTGTACAGGTGTGGAACCATTCACTAGAGCATGTGCAGCTTATCAATGGCTACTTTCCCAAAGAAAAATGACTGTCCCTCTCCCAGTAACCATCAGCTGCCAGTAGCTCCTCAGCTAGGGGTAGGCCTTGGTGTCTCTCCCCTATCCATGCAGGAATTTTGATTGTTTACCTGTACAGACAGGTAATCACAGCTGCTTGAGTTTATGTATGCAATGGTCATGCCATATCCAGAAGGCATTATCTTATAGCATTCCTTCCTGTACTGTGGCTTTTACATCTTTGTGCCTCCTTTTCCTAAATATTTCTCAGCATTGGGGGCAGGGTTGATGTAGATTTCTTGTTTAGGGCTGAACACTCAGTCACTTATTTTTAGTCTGTATTAACTTTTGGTCACCTTAAAAAGAAGCTTCTATGACTAAGATTGAGAACAGTTTATTTAGTATTGTCTTCAGCTAAAAGCAGTTCTGAAAGCCTCTGTTGCTAGGATTCTCAAAATATAGGCCCAGATCAGTGTTTTATTTCCTGCATATTGGTAGCTGGGTCCAATGGTGTTATAAAATTCAAGTTCATTACCTTTGGCAAACATTGAAGGTTGTGTTCATTACGACATTATTTTGATGATGTGAATTTTTAAAATTCATTTAATCTTTGAGGACAGTGAAGTCATGATGTTTCAATGCTGGTATTTTGTTTTCTCCTAATAGCTAGCATTTTACTGTGTT
This sequence comes from Meriones unguiculatus, assembly GCF_030254825.1. NCBI lineage: Eukaryota > Metazoa > Chordata > Mammalia > Rodentia > Muridae > Meriones > Meriones unguiculatus. The sequence continues at coordinate 37,868,704 of NC_083369.1, forward strand.
TCCCTTATTTTTTATTTGGTTGCTCAGAGACAACAAGGGCAGGATGAGCAAACACATAGTTGTTATATCTTAAAAAATGGTGTGTGTAAGACATAGATTAGCTTCAAGTGTCATTCTTCAGCTGTTTAGTCACATTTCTTATTGTTGGTTTTGAGATACAATATTCTCTGCCATCCCAATGCTATCATTATGCTTATAAACACCTAGTTGTTTTTGTTTGTTTTGTTTTAAATGGGTTCTGGAACTCAGATCGTCGTGCTTGCAAGTAAGCATATTACTTATTGAGCTGTCTTCTCAGTTCCTTTTTAGGTCTGGCCTGCATCTCACTATGTAGCCCAGGCTGATTTTAAGCTCAAAGCTGTCCTCCTACTTTTGGCTCCTGAGTGCTAGGATTACAGATATTATCCACACTGAGCTTTTCTCTTGTCCATTTTTTTTTATGTTTGAGGTATTTTTTTAAAATTTTTATTAATTACACTTTATTCCCTTTGTATCTTTTCTCCCAAATCCCTCCTTTCAGCACCCTTTTTCACCCATGCCCCTCCCCAAGCCCACTGATAGGGGAGGTCTTTTTTATTTTAATTTTTATTAATTACACTTTATTCACTTTGTATCCCCTACCCCGTAAACCTCTTCCTCCTCTCCTCCCAGTCCCACCGTCCCTCCCCAAGTCCACTGATAGGGGAGGTCTTCCCCTTCCTTCGGATCCTAGTCTATCAGGTCTCATCAGGACTGGCTGCATTGTCTTCCTCTGTGGCCTGGTAAGGCTGAACACCCTCCTCAGGGGGAGGTGATCAAAGAACAGGAAATCAGATTATGTCAGAGACCGTTCCTGCTCCCATTACTATGGAACCCACTTGGACACTGAGCTGCCATGGGCTACATCTGTGCAGGGGTTTTTAAACACAGCTTTATTTTTAAAAATGTGTTTAGTGTATGCTGTATACAGGTATCCATGGAGGCCACAAAATGGTATCAGATCCTTTGGAGCTTTAACTAAAAGCCATTTTGGTTCTTGTAACAAAATTCCAGTTCTCTTGAAAAGCAGGAAGCTCTCTTAATCATTGAGCCTTCTCTCTAGCCCCTAAAGACAACCTTTGTTACAATGATTTCCTTCCCTGCCAGCTTCAGAAGGTTATGTAAATCTGTATAATGTGGTACTCATGGTTATAAATATTTTTGATGATAATGTTTTTCGTGTTTTGAAGACAGGGTTTCTCTGTAGATGCCTGTCCTAGAGCCTATTCTGTAGACTAGGATAGCCTTGAAGTCTAAGAAATCTGCCTGCCTCTGCCTCCCAAGTGCTGGGATTAAGGGCATGTGTTACCACCTTCAGGTTTAAGCTAATATTTTGAAATTCAAATTGTTCATCTTCTAGCTAGGAGGATTCTATAATATTATAAAGTTGGTTCCTGATTCTTCTTTGCACAAACCCTAATATCTTTGGTAGTTTCTTTGTTATTGGTATGTCATGATGTTCCAGGCTTCTTGTGCATTTCTGCCCCAAAGCTGGAATCAGATAATGTGATAAGATAAAAGGTAAGGTTGAAGGAAATTTTCTCTTTGCCTTGGTAGCACTGGGTTTTGTATTCAGGCTCCATTTTCTCGTTTCACTTTATCTTCCAGGGTTGCTTCTTTATTGTCCCTAATCCCCTCCCCTTTCTTAATAGGAAATTTTTCCTAGAATTTAAGTGGAAATGTTTGAAAAATATTGATAAAAGTATAAGACAAGGAGTTCAGGCAGTTCTAGATTTGGGGGTTTTCATTTTATAGTTGGGGTAAGTAAACCTTTTGTTTCAGCTATGGAAATACTTTCTTTATGTGGTTATTGGAATCAGTTTTGTAGTGGTATATACTACATTGGTTGCCATTATCTCCCCTTTTCTATAGCTCTTTACTGTTCACTGTTTTTGTATTCAAGGTTCTGCTAAAACCTTATTAGTCTGTAATGAGTCATTGCAACAGTAATCATTTTCACCAGCATCAGTAAAGTTAGAAGAGTTATTGAACATTAACTCATTTAAAACCATTTATTTACTATCTAAAGTACCATGTATGATTCAGTAAGTGGCAATTGTTCTTGATTTTTTTTTTTTTTGACTTTTTGGTGCAGTCTGGCCTTAAATGTATGATTCTCCTGCCTCAGCCTTCTGAATGTTAGAATTTCAGCTCTGTTCATTTTAAAGTAATGTAAGGTTTTCAGTTTCATTCTTGAATCTTGCCTCTCTTCATTTAGTTGAATAAGCATAGGCGTCCTAACTCTTGTGTGTTTCCTCAGCCTTTAAGACTGCTGATAGGTTGTGAAATCCTGTAATTGGCTTCTATGAGTACCAGGTAATAATAACAAGATTTGGACCAAGGTTCAAGTTTACAGTGGCACATGGCATTTGCTATTACAGTACTAGTTTACAGTCTTTGGGTAGACCTGTATCTGGTCTGAGGTCTTTGTCCAATTTTGAACTGCCTTCTTCCCACTTTCTTCCTCCCCTGTTATTTCTATCTGTTCTCCTTAAATTGCATATATATATATAGAGACTCATCCAGTTGTTGGTAAACATTAGTATACAAATTAATATTTAAATATGGCTAGAATATTTTACTAAATTTATTATTACCTATAAAAAGCGTATCAAAAACCTACACATTTGTGTACATATTGTGTATATGTGTTTGTATCTATACCTATACATAAAATAATTTTAAATGTGCTCTATAGCCTTTAAGTACGATAATACTGCAATTATAGAGTTCTGTACAAGGATAGGGCCATTATAATTTGTGTAAAATAAATAGGTAATGGCTTTGTCACTTAGGGCAAATTGCGTCAGTTTCTTCACCCTTAAAATGAAGGCAATATCTATGCAACAGATTTTCTTGAGGACATACTCATTGCTGCCACATAGTGGGGATACAATGATAAGCAACAGATTGCTGGCAAGATGGTTCAACAGTTAAAGGCAACTGCCATCAAGTCTTGAGTTTTATTCTAGGGACCCACATGGTGGAAGGAAAGAACCAAGTCTTGTAATTTGTCCTCTGACTTTCCCATGTGCACTGTGGCATACTCAAACCCACACACCTATATAGAGCACACAAAATAAAGAAAAATTTGGTTTACAAAGATAAGTAGTACAAATGGAGAGCTTGGAGGGAGATTTGTAAATCACCTTGAAAAGCTAGTACGAATAGTGTGAGGAAGGAGCAGAATGTTATAGCAATTTTTAGAGGTGCTTTGGAGAATACAACATGGAATATTGGTTAGGATTAAACAAGTGTCTTAGTTATTTTTTCTGTTACTATGAAGAGACAACATGGCCAAGGCAACTTACAGAAGACTGTTGAGGCTTACAGTTTACATGACTACTGTGGTGGAGAGCATGACAGCAGGCAGGCAGGTATGCATGGTTAAAGAACATTAGCTGAGAGCTAATGAAAGCACAAAGCCTGACCTCAGTGACACACTTCTTTTAACAAGGCCACACCTCCTAATTCTTTCCCAAATAGGTTAACCAACTGAGGACCATACATTTCAAATATGTGAATGTATGGCAGCCATACTCATTGAAACCACCACAGCAAAGTATGTAAAGATGGGTTGTGAACTCAAAAATATTTAAGATGCAGTTCTGTGAGCTGGATTTTATGACTTCCTTAAAGGGTAGTAATATTTACCTGAGATAAAATGCCCTGAACATAATGCTTTTGGTCCTTTTCTTGTATCTGAGTCAATTTTAGGAAAATCAAGAAAATGTACAGTTGCTCCACAAAGCCCAATCACCATGCTTTTTAATGTGTTAACATCATGGTTATAAGGTTAATAGTTAAAGGATAAGAAAACAGTTTATTAGAAAATTTAAAGACAGGCTTTTCTTAGAATAAAAAACTAAAAATGTTAATAACAAGAAGATACTCAAACTAAGAATAAGAAATACAAACTAAAATGACTTTTTTTTAAAATCCTTATTTCTCAAAAACAATTTAATACTATGAAGTCATAAAAAGAAGTAAAAGGGAGAACCTGGTCTTAAAACAGTGTTCATAGGTGGTATTGTACAAAATCTACTATTAGGTAATGTTAAGTTTATACAGCATTTAAAGTTTTATAAAATCATTCAGTAAGAATGCATTGAGAATGGGCCTTTTGTTTTTGTGCTTTTTTATTTAATGGTAACTTGTTTGAGAACACTACTGCTTTTTTGTTTGTTTTTGTTTCTTCTGCTTTTTGAGATAGTCTCTACCTAGCCCTGGCTGTCCTGCTATAGAACAGGCTGCCCTTGAACTCAGAAATTCTCTCTGGGATCAAAGGTGCATACCACCACACCCATATCTGCAAGTGATTTTACCACACAGTGATAAAAAAGAGATAAGTTCTCATAGCTTTTGAAATGCCATCACTCAGCTTAATTTGGCTTACAGTGTATTCTCTTAAAACTTTTCTTTAATCCAATGCAGTCTAAATGTTTGTGTGTGTGTGTCTGAGTATGATTTAGAAATATTTAGAAACATTTATTAGTGGATGTATGTGTGATTTCAGGGAGAAAGCACATGTTTTGTGGTCAGAGGACAACTTGAAACATTCTCTGTATACCTATACATGGGTTCTGAGAAATCTTAACTCAGGTTGCTGGACTAGTGTTGCAAGTTCGTTTATCTACTAAGCAGTCTCAACCTCCAAAAATGTTCCATTTAAGTTGGATTAAAGATGTGTTAATCTGGGTTTGTTCCCCAGTACTGTATATGTTTCTGGGTCATATGAAGTCAGGATAAAGTCTCATTAAAATATCTCATTTAAAACTACAGTATCTTAAGATTATAAACATCCAATGCACATTCGTTATTTGCTCAGGGATCCTGAAACACTATTCAGTCATTTCCTCCAAATTAGTGTATAAATAGTTATTTATTTGTTTTGTAATATGCTGGAGATGGAGCCCAGGGCCTCGCACATACAAGGTCTGTGCTCTACCACCTTCATCTCAAATGTTATCTTTTTCTTCACTGATTTTGAACTTTATTTTATTATGGTTATGTGTAGGTACCTGCTTGTGTGTTCAGGGAGGGAGCAGGACAGTATTTTCCCATGAACCATCTTAGCACAGAAATGATATTTCAAATGTTGCTGTTCCATTGACCTCAAGGGTCTGTGATACTGTGCATCTTTCTATAGCATTTTAATGGATGCATTATGTTCTGATGCGTATATGAGTCCTATTTTCTTGTATTCATACCTTTGTTACAGTTTTCATTATATTAGTGCACAGACATTTGCTAACTAGTGTTGAATGAACTTAAAAAGGATAGAAACATCCTAATAAATCTTCATGGACTTAATTTATTCCTTTAAGAAATTTCTAAAACCAGAATGCAAAAATTTAAGCCGGGTGGTGATAATAGGCGCCTTTAATCCCAGCACTCAGGAGGCAGAGTCAGGTGGATCTCTTAAGTTCTAGGCCAGCCTGGTCTACAGAGTAAGTTCCAGGACAGCCAGGGGCTATACAGAGAAACCATCTTGAAAAATCTAAAAGGAAAAAAAATAAGGTTTTTGATACTTATAGCCTGAATGCTGTTTAGAAAGACCATCTTTTTTTAGTATGTTATGTTTAGCATATGATCTATGATGATTTAGATTAGTGTACCACCTTGTGGTGAACCTTGATAAACTTGTAAGAGAGCGTAAACCTGGCTATAGCTAGTATTGGTGCTATGAAAACGGTTCTCTCCATACCTTTATCAGCTGGTATGTTTTTACAAGGGCAAGATTCTGGAGTTCCTTAAGACTTTGCCCATTCCAGGTCTCTGCTCCTCCCTTGTATAGTTTGAAGACAGCCTTTAAAACAATTCAAGCTGAGGGTTAGCTCAGTACCATTGTCATGTGAAACCATGGATTCAGTCCCCAGCCTTGTGTTTTAAGAAATGGTAGTGGAGATATCACTTGACAACAATCTTTTATGGCAAACATTTTAGATATTTGAAGGTTAAGAGAGGAGTAGATTGGATCCTGAGGGGAAAAGCGGTGTGGGGAGGGACTGAGAAGAGAAGAGGGAGGGACAACTTTAGTTGAGGTATAATAGATGAGAGAATAGAATAATTTTTAAAAATTAAAAATAATATCATTTTAGATCTACCTCTAGAAGACAGTATAGTTTCTGTTTGTGCTTTATTTTGAGAAGCTATCTCATGTAACCCAAAAACTCACTGTACAGTTGTTAAGAATGCATTCTGTAGTGGAAGATGACATTAACTTTCTGAAATTTCAGGCATGTGCTACCAGATCTGGCTTTGATATATGATGCAAGACTAATTTGTTTTTGCTGGTGGTAGAGATTACCGATGGATTACAGATACAGAAATTTACATTGCCTACTGATAGTGAAAGATTTTATTAGTGAGTAGCAGTCTTTGTAGACATCTACTTTAGGATGCTTACATAACAGTGAAATTCCCCTAATAGTGCATGTTTTACATTTCTGTTATGTGATTCATGACTGCACCAGGAGCTTTTAAATAGAAGAATCTTTTCCATATCCCAACAGAAAAGTTGGAACAGAAAACTTACTATCCATATCTGGGCCTATTTTATGGAACCCCTCCTCCCCTACTTAGGGGTAATAACTTGGCCATAATATTTATATAGTGGTGTAATGGGGAACCAAGCACAAACAGTCTAGTATTCTGCCTGGTTTCCTGCGTTGTGCTGTAGGTTTCCTTCAAGCAATTTGCTTCTATTTCTAAATGTGCCACCAGGTGTCATCTGTGAAAGTACAGAATGAATGGTCTCATTGGGGAAAATTTTAACAAAAGAAACTGAAGAAAAAGGCAGGATTCCAAAGAGAGCTCCCCCCCTTCTGACTTAAATTCCAGTATGTGTTTAATTTGTAGCCTTTAAAAATAATTTTTATTAGTTCTTTGAGAATTTCATACAGTGTAATTTGAATATCTTCATTATTGTCCTTTTCTGGGATAGCCTAATTTGCCTATTTTTAAGAGTGTTTTTATTGGTTTGGTTTTAGGAGGAGTTTTTGTTTTAACAGTCTCACTCTAGCCCACGCTGACCTGGAACTGTGTAACCCAAGCTAGCCTCAGATTTATGCCAGTCCTACTGCTTTAATGTCCCTAATGTTTGGATTTCAGACATGAGCTACCACAGCCAACTCGTGTGTATGTTTTCACACATATATGTGGACACTATATGCCAATAAATGTGAATGAATCCTCTTCATAAAACTTTTTAATTAATGTTTTCTGAACTGGGAATGTAGCTTATTAGTGGAGCACTTCTTTTGCCCTAAGCACTGAAAAAGAAAATGCTTCTAAACCTAATTTTTTTCTCAACTGTTTTAAATTGCGAAGTGATGTTTTGATACTTAGGAAAAAAATGTATATGTCAGATGAACTTTGTTTTCACAGATTCTTTTAAGCATTTTTATTTTTTGAGAAATTTTTGTTCATTTGATCATTTGATTTTTTGTTGTTGTTGTTTATAGATTTGGTAGTATTAATCACTGTCAGATGAATAGTGTAGGTAGTTTCTCCCATTCTTTAAGGTGTTTTATTTACACTAATAATTCCCTTTGCTATGTAGAAACTAATTTCATGTGATTCTCATTTGTCAATTCTTATTATATCTAGAGTATTGGTTGACTCCATTTTTTATGACCACATTGCACTTAAAAAACTATTTTTTTTAAGATTTATTTATTATGTATGCAGTGGTCTGTCTACATGTACACCTGCACGCCAGAAGAGGGCACCAGGCCTCATTATAGATGATTGTGAGCCACCATGTGGTTGCTGGGAGTTGAACTCAGGCCCTTTGGAAGAGCAGTCAGTATTCTTAACCTCTGAGCCATCTCTCCAGCCCCTCACTTAAACTATTAATGTACTATAATCATTTTTGGTTGTTGATACATAGTTGGCCCTGAATTAGAGGGAGTACCAGTTGAGAATTTTGGCTTTGCATTTATGTATGTGTAAGTAAATATGTTTGTTCTATTTTTAAGTGTATGTGTGTTTTGCTTGCAAATATATTTGTGACTTGTTTGTACCTGGGCCTGTGGAGATCAGAAAAGATGTTAGATTCTCTGGTAATGAGCTACCATGTGGGTGCTGAGAATTGAACTTGGGTCTGGAGAAGGCAGTGCTCCTAACCAATGAGCCATTTCTCTGAGCCCAGTGTGTTATTTTTAAAGTTTTATTTTGGTGGTGGAATATCCTTTAAGGTACAATACTTGCCTAGCAAGTATGAGGTCTTGAATTCAACCTTTATGCCTTCCCCAAAAGGATTTGGTACCTCTTTTATCAATGAACTAATTTGATCCACAATAAAATCTTGTAAAGTCAAGGTTATTTTCATTATTACTTTTCAGTAAAAGAGTTTGTAGTCATACTGATAACTAATAATATACATAATTCCTCTGATGAAACTGTACAGTAGAATCTTTGTTTCAGGGTATTCTAAGTTTGTTTGAACACAGTGATAATAGTAGAGATCCAGGTAAAATCTTTGATTAAGTCATACAACCTATTATTTAGTAGGCTACTTAACTTTTGGAGAAATAATGAAGATTTAATTTGAGAATAAGACTGGAGTCTCTTCAATTTGATTATTATCAAAGTAGATTTTCACTTAGTTAATACCAGCACCTAAGTCTACCAGTTTGGACGTTAGTAGATACTCAATGTTATCCTTCATATGTAATTTATTGAAAGGTTGAAAAGAACCAGATCCTTTTTTCTTTTGATGATGTCTGCACACTAATTTTCATTTATACAATATCTGGCAAAGAGATTGTTGCTCCTGAATTGATCTGGTACAGAAAGAAATACAACAAATAAGTGTTTATCTTATTTTTTGCCATGCAGTTTTATGAAGTAGTCTTTTATCTTACAGAGGTTACTGTGGCTCAGGTGTGTTAAGACCTCCCAAGAAAGGACTTGGCAAAGCTTTAAAAATGGTATTTTACAGACAAGCCTTTCTAGTATGGTGTTGTGCTTTTTGTTTTTTATTTCCTCTTTTTCCCCTCCTCCCCCCGCCCCCGTTTATGTAATTATAGCCTGATCCTAGCCTCCTTCCTCCTCTCCTCTCTTTCCAGTCCCATCCTCACTCCCCTCCCACCTCTCAACCCCCCCCCCTGCTTCTCAGAGAAAGGGAAGACCCCAAGGGGTACCAACCCACCCTGGCACCTCAAATCTCAGCAGGACAAAACTTATCTTCACACATTGAGGCCTGATAAGGGAGCCCAGTTAGGGGAAAGGGATCCTAAAGCAGGCAAGAGATTGCTGCTGCAATTGCTAGGGGACCCACATGATGACCAAGATGCATATATGCTACATACCTAAGTCTATCCCATGCATGCTCTTTAGTTGGTGGTTCAGTCTCTGTGAGCCCCCATGGGCCCAGGTTAGTTGACTCTGTAGGTCTTCTTGTGGTGTCCTTGACCCCTCTGGCTCCCTCTATCCTTCCTTCCACTCTTCCACAAGACTCCCTGAGCTTGGCCTTTTGTTTGCCTGTGGGTCTCTGTATCTGTTTCCATCAGCTGCTGGATGAAGCCCCTCAGAAGACAGTTATGCTAAGGTCCTGTCTGCAAGCATAGCAGAGTATCATGGTATTATTAATAGTGTCAGGGGTTCCACTCTCCTATGGATGGGTCTCAAGCGAGGCTGGTCATTGGTTTGCCATTCCCTTAATGCCTGTTCCATCTTTATCCCTACACTTGTAGGCAAGACATTTTACTTTTGCTTCCCATCAAGGAGTGTTCCTCCACTTCAGAAAGAAAACTCATAAAGAAAGACATATGTAGAAGCAGATAAATTAATCACACAGCTCTCTTCCATTTTTTGTCAGAATATATTAAAATAAATAAAACTTAGCTTTTAAGAAATATATGAAACACTACCATTTTAAACTATACTTGTGCTTTTTTAATATTTTTTTCTTGAGAATAAAGTATCTAGAGGGTTTTTTTTTCCAGGTATACATAATTCCCCATATATATAGGTGTTCATCTTTAGAGATGTTACTTGTTTTCCTGTAAACCCAGGGAGATGGGAAAGGAGCTTAAGTAATACAAAAGGAATAGAATTCTCTTTCCTATATTGTTTTTATTATATATGACAGCAACCTCTGATATGTCTGTGGTTCATAAATAAAAGGGTTATACAAGTGAAAACATTCTCAATGATTAAAGAAAGCAGTGTCTTAGCTTTCTTTAGGATTGTTCAAGTCTTTTAAAGAAGCAAATGAGGGAATGGGAAGATGTCTCAGTAAAGTGCTTTCTGTGGTGTGTCTGTGTATGCATACTGCTTTGCAAATGTAATCTCTGAAAAATCCAGTGTAGGTGGCTCAATCAGTGAGTTGTATGTGTATGCACTGTTTTGTACAAATTTAATCCCCGAAAAATCCAGTCCTTTCCCCCTTTTGTTTGCAATGCTTGGGGGGTCAGGGCCTTTGTGCATGCTCAGTAAAAGCTCTCACTGGCTACATACACTATATCCTTTCATTTTTTTGAAGGGCATGATTGTACAGACTGAGCAGGGTATACTTATGTATTTAGGTATATGTATGTATATATATATATATATATATACACCTAAAGGTATATATATATACATATACCTAAATGTGTGTAAATGTATATATGTGTTGTGTATATATATATAAATGAAAAGGACCGTGAATTTGAAAGAAGATGTATGAATTGAAAGGAAGGGTGTATGGGAAGGTTTGGAGGGAGATAAAAGGAAGAGATTCGTCATTAAACCTAATCCCCCAAAATTTAGTAAATAAATATAATGAAGCTTTAAAAGGCAACAGTATCTATGATTGACCGTAAAAAGATTGTTGGTTTGTAATTGTTTTTCTTTTTGCTTTTGTGTACTAACATAATTGTCTTTATGTTACTATTGCCTCTAATCTTTTTTTTTAATTGTTTACATTTCTATAATCTGGTGATCTAATAGTACCCATGTTAGTGTCTACATACAGTGTTTTCATAACCATGTCGAATGGAGAAAATGAAGCTTAAAGCATTTTTTTAATCCTGTGATAGTTTCTATGCAGGTGACTATGATGCAAAGATGGTACAGACCCAGTCACACACATCTTCTGAAGAAAGTGTCAGGTAGAATGGTATGAAGTTGAGGGTATGAATGGAAACAATTAAAGGCTTCACTTTTCCCCTGGGAGAGATGTCTCAGCCTCATAGAGAGGAGGTAACATTTAAGCTGAACTTAGAGGGATACTGAAAGTCTTTAGTGTTAGGGAAGCTTAACAAGGTCAAAGCATGAGAGGAATATTATGTAACTATATGTTGCCAGTAAGAGAGAGAGGGGCGGGTCTTGGATGCTGTTTTAGTATTTTGTATACTTAAATTTAGAGATTTAGGAAGATTGCTCTGGTAATAATACAAGGACAGAATTGGAGATCAGGCAGGATAGAGCCTTATTTTAGAGTTCTTTTTTTTTTAATTTAGGGTACATTTTTATTTGTTTTTTTTTTAGGGTACATTTTTAAAATTTTTTAATAATTACACTTTATTCATTTTGTATCCCCCCATAAGCCCCTCCCTTCTCCACTCCCGATCCCACCCTCCCTCCCCTTTCTGCATGCATGCCACTCCCCAAGTCCACTGATAGGGGAGGTTCTCCTCTTCTTTCTGATCTTAGTCTATCAGTTCTCATCAAAAGTGGCTGCATTGTCCTCTACTGTGGCCTGGTAAGGCTGCTCCCCCTCAGGGGGAGGTGATCAAAGAGCAGGCCAATCAGATTATGTCAGAGGCAATCCCTCTTCCCATTACTATGTAACCCACTTGGACATGAACTGCCATGGGCTACATCTGTGCAGGGGTTCTAGGTTATCTCCATGAATAGTCCTTGGTGGGAGTATGAGTCTCTGGGAAGTTCCAATTTAGGGTAATTTTAAAGTGTGGAGATAGTACAATGAATAGCCATGTGCCTGTTACCTAGCTACTAAGTTACCAGTATGTAGCTGCTATGTTATTTATTTATACCCTACTCCCTCCTTTGATCATTTTGAAGGAGGTTCCTAAGTCAGGCATGGACTGGCAAAGCAAATATAGCAGCTTTCAGAATTGGCCTTTGCAGCCAAATCAAAATTCAAACAGAAAAAAAGGAAAGAAAATTCAAAAGGAAAAGAAAAAGCATTATCTATGCATTCAAAAAGTGCTTGGAAAAATCCTCATCTACATTCTTTATGAATTATATTCTCTGTGGCCAGAGTTGGTGGTAAAGATCTTTTATATAATGTTAAGTCTCAAAAGTCTTACCGTTACATCCAGTTTTTAAGATCAGTCTTTTCTTCACCCTTGCCCATTTCTAAAAGAAAATTAAGATATCACCCTTTAAACTACTATTCTTTATTCAAATTTCAGAAACTCGTCTTCAAAAAACAAACAAGCAAGCAAGCAAAATAGCCCATATCTAATAAGTGAATTTCACCACAGAAAAGTAAATGAGTTCAGGAAAATATTTTAATCTGTCAGAAATCAAGTCACTTAAAAATTAACTCACTTCCCCTGAAACTCCTTTTAGAAACTAAAAATACCTGGTTATACAAATACCTAACTCAGTTCTGAGGTAGACTATCATATATTTTTTTTAAGCTGTATTTCATCTTACTGCCATTTTGTGGTAAGATTTAGCCGAGCAATCTTCCCAGTACAGTCATTTTATGTAGGTGAGGATAGGGATACTAGTGCCTGTACTAGGGGCCTGGGGTGATAATAGGGGCCCGGGTGATGTTGGTACTTTGAACTAAGTCTGATGAGAATTGGTAACTGAGATGGCATCTCTAGCACATTTTCTGTTTAGTTGCTTTGCCCAGCAAAACATCTAAACAGAAACTGAGATTCAAGCCAAGCAATGGGTGGAGCATATGAGCCTTGAGTGGGAGGGGGAAGGATAAAATGACTCTGAGGGGACAGAAGCTCCACAAGAAGACGAACGGTCCCAACTAACCTGGGCCCAGAGGGACCTGAGGAGACTGAAGCACCAACCAAGGACCGTGCATGGAATGGACTTAGACCCCTCTACACATATATACCCAATGGGCAGCCTAGCCTCCATGTGGATACCCCAGAAAGGGGATGGGGTCTGTCTCCGAAGTGATCGCTGTTGGATGCTTTTCAATCACTTCACCCTTGTGTAGCTGCCTTACCAGGTTACTGTGAAAAGGAAAGTACACAGTCCTAATGAAACTGGATGTGCTGTGATGGGTTTGGGAGCGGTGTTCTCCCTTTTCTGAGGGGCCGGGTGGGGGGAAGGGGATGGGAGGAGGAATGCTACAATTGAGAAGTAAAGTGAATAACTAAATTTTAAAAAATGGAAAAAAAACGTTCTGTGTGTATGTTATTATTTTTTAGAATCATTAAGTATGTGAGCTTGGCAGGTAATTCTGCTCATAGCATTTCTTAAATACAGGGTATTGTTTGGCTTATGATGAACACTAAGTATTCTCCCCTCTATTGGAATTGATGTTGCAAGGAAACTTCTATCTTTGATTACTCTTTAACTATTAATATTTCTTGTAGTTGAATGATAGAAACCAGACTATCAGTTCACTGACAATAAGGAACATCATTTTGTTTGTTCATTTATGTTTTGTTTCCTAGTGCATGGGAGTGTGGGTGTGTGGGTGTGGATGTGTGTGTAAGCATGTACCAGATGCTCACACTTGGGACTTGAGACCTGAGATTTACAGGTCTTTGTGCTACTACCAGTAACTTCTGGATATCTAAAATCTGGTATTGGCAGCAGAAGCACTCCAACTAAACTGCTTCTATGACCCACCCTTGGATATGATTACCTAGCTTCCTTAAATTCTGCCATTTTCTGAATGTGGATCTAGGCTCCTGTCAGTTCTGTGAGCTACTAGCAATTTATTGGAAGAGGAGTAACTCTTCTAAATTAACTGGCTTTTATGTTGTTCCAGACACTTGACTAATGTGTCTATAGTCAAAACAGTTTTAATTAGAGCCAGTTGCTTATTTCTGGGACAATTTACTAGTGACCTCATCTACATTTCTTGGCAAACAACAGTAAAGTGGTCATTATATGTTTATCTTAGTGTGTAAGTTATTTGGTGCTTTGTGCTTTGGGAGACTTTTTTTTTTCTTAATTTTATCTTATTTTATTTTTATCAGTTACATTTTATTAACTCTGTATCCCAGCCATGTCCCGATCCCTCATTCCCTCCCAGTCCCTCCCTCCCTCCCTCCCTCCCTCATCTCCACCGTGCCCCTTTCCAAGTCCACTGATAGGGGGGACCTCCTCCCCATTCATCTGATCCTGTTTTATCAGGTATCTTCAGGACTGGCTGCAAAGCCCTCCTCTGTGGCCTAACAGGACTGCTCCTCCCTTCGGGGGTGGGGAGACCAAAGAGCCAGTCATTGAGTTCCTGTTAGAAATAGTCCCTGTTCCCTTGTGGTATTTTTATACAATGGAATACTACTCAGCAATCAAAAAGGAGGAAATCATGAAATTTGCAGGCAAATGGTGGGATCTAGAAAAGATCATTCTGAGTGAAATATCCCAGAAGGTGAAAGACAAACATGGGATATACTCACTTATATAGACCTATAAGATATGATAAACATAATGAAATTTATATACCTAAAAAGATAATCAATTGAGCGGACATGGGGTAAGATGATCAATCCTCATTTAGAAAGACGGATGGGATGTGCATTGAACGTATGACAGGAGTCTACTGAGCGCATCTGAAAGACTCTAACTAGCAGTATTTTCAAAGCAAAGACTCATGACCAAACCTTTGGCAGAGTACAGGGAATCATAAGAAAGAAGGGGCGTTAGTCTGATGGGGAAAGGATAGGAGCTCCACAAGGACCAAATATATCTGGGCACAGGGCCTTTTCTGAGACTGACATTCAACCAAGGACCATGTATGGATATAACCTAGAACCTCCACTCAGATGTAGCCTGTGGTAGCTCAGTAACCAATTGGGAGACTTTTTTTTAAGACTTTACTTTTTAAAGTAGTTAATCACATAGCAATTGAACAGGATTGGCATGTATCTTTAATTCCAACACTTGGGAGGCATGTGGGTTCCAGGCTAGTCAAGGTTACATAGAGAAACCCTGCTCAAAAAATTTTGTTTTGAGTAGAAGGCATGGAAATTTGTAATACCTTGTTTCCATCTATGCAGATGATTTTACATTATCAACATTCCTTCACCAGAATGGCATATTTGTTACAGTTAATGAATCTACATTGATGAGTTGGCATACGAAGATGATAGTTTACATTTGATTTCATCCTTGGCATTAGAAACTTTGGGAGCTTGAAATACATTTATAGTAGCATGTATTGAACATATTATATAGCATAATTTCACTGCCTTATAAATCCTTTGTACTCTGTTCACTAACTCCTGGCAGTCACTGGTCTTTTTTTTTTTTTTTTTTTTTTAACATCTCTACAGAATACCATATAGTTAGATTAGTATGGTATGTTTATAGCCTGTTTTTCAGATTAACTTTTTCTTTTGTTTGTTTTTGAGATGGTCTTACTATGTAGTTCTTGCTGTCCTGAAACTCACTGTGTAGACCATGCTGGCCCCATGGAGATCTTATCTGCTTCTGCCTCCTAAGTGCTGAGATTAAAGGTGTGTGCCTCTATGCCTGGCCTTTTAGATTGAGTAAGAATTTTCTATGTCTATTTCTAAATAGCTCATTTAGTACTAAATACTCCATTGTCTGATATACCAAAGAATAGTTGCTTCCAAGTTTTGACATTTACAAATTAAACTGTAGAGCTGTGTGCCAGTATTTATGTGGAGGTAAAATTTCAACTCCTTTGGGGAAAATACCAAGGAATACAAATATGATGTCATATCTTATGAGTATGTTTAGTTGTGTAAAGGCATTTTAGCCCTTTTCCAGGTAATCTATGGGAGTTCTTGTTCTACATCCTTGCTAACACTTGATGTCAATGTTCTGGGTTTGGTCATTGTAGCAGATCTGTAGTGAGATCTCATTGCTGATTATCAACAGTCTCTTGCAGTGTAGCATCTTTTCGTTAATTTTCTATCTGTATATCTTTTCTGGTGAGGTATCTGTTAAAAGTTTCATTGGTTTATTTTTGACTTTCTGGTCTTGTGTATTTTGGATAATTGTTCTTTATATGTTTTTTTTTTTCTCTGTCTTCTGGTACTTTGGATTGAACCAAGCAAGCACGTTACCTGTGAGCCATGCCCCAGCTACCTTGATGCCTTTAGCGAATAGTTTCTCTAGTCTAACTTTCTTTTTTTTTTTCTATTTAAAAGAAAGTACAGTTTATTTTTTATTTTTATTTTTTGCTTTCTTAGATGTTACCCTTGGATTTAATCCTCACCAAAACCTGCATCATCTAACTTTTTTACTGTTCTCTTCTTGGAGAGAGAAATATTAGTTTACATTTTACAGATAGGTCTGTGATCCATTTTGAATTGACTTTTCTGAAGAATGTATTGTTGAGACAGGGTTTCTCTGTGTAGCCTTGGCTATCATGGATTCGATTTTTAGACCAGGCTGGCCTTGAACTCACAGCAATCTACCTGTCTCTGCCTCCCTGAGTGCTGGTACTACAGGCGTGTTCCACCTTTCCCAGCTCACTCTCCAAAGTACTATGACTATAGGTATGTACTACCATGCCCAACCTCGTCTGGATTTTTTCTTTTTCATGTATGTATACAGCTATTCCAGCACCTTTTTTTTTTTTTTTTTTTGGTAAACACCCTCATGCATGTATTGCCTTTGCTTCTTTGTCAAGGATATGTTGACCAAAATTATATGGGGCTATTTTGGGGTTCTCATTTTCTGTTCCGTTGATTTGTTTGTTCATCTGACTAGTATAAAACCTTATTACTGTGGGTATGTATCGAGTCTTGAAGTGGTGTTTTGCTGGGTTCTAGTTTTTGGCCTCCATATAAACTTGAAAATCAGTTTGTCAGTATTCACAATGTAATTTGATGAGATTTTAGTTGGGGTTGCCTTGAATATGTAGGCCCACTTAGAAAAAAACTAACACCTCTTTTTCTTCTTTGATACAGAGTTTCTGTATGTAGTCCTGGCTATCCTAGAACTCACTTTATAGATCAGTCTGGCCTCCACCTAACCTAACAGAGATCTGCCTGAGTCTGCCTCCTGTTTGCTGGGATCAAAGGTGTGTGCACCGCTGCCCAGGCAGTAAATCTGAGACAGGGTTTTTCTGTGTAGTCCTGGCCATAGTAGAACTCACTCTGTAGACTAGGCTGGCCTTGAATGCAGAGATTCTGCCTGCCTCTGCCCATCAAGTGCTGAATTAAAGGTGTGTCAGCACTGCCCAGCTAAGAACTGACTTGATAGTATTGATTTATTTAGCTTTGGTTTTGATTTCTTTCATCAGTGATCTGAAGTTCCCCTCATAGAGCTTGAACATATATTGATACATTGATCGTTAAGTATTTTTAGATGGTAATATAAATAGTATTCATTTCAAATCCAGTTGTTCCTGGTGGTATATGTAAAAGTAGCTCTGGTAGTCAACCTTGTACTGTGGACATTTCAGGAGGGAGTTTATATTTGTGGCCATTGAGTGTATCTCTTGGATTTTCTACATAGGTGAAATGATAGGACACATTTTCGTTCCAAATCTGTATATCTTTTATTTTGGACCTCCCTTAATATTATATACATTCAATGTCCATCCATTCCCAAATTTTATAGTTTTTATTTTTCCTTAGCACTGAATAGTCCATTTTATATATGTACCAGATTTTTATTATCCATTCATGTGTTGATGGACATCTAAGTTAGTTCCATTTCCTTACTATAGTAAATAAAACAACAGACATGGATGTGCAAATATCGCTTATGGTAGGATATGGAGTTCTGGTTATATGTCTTAGAGTAGAGTAGCTGGGTCATTTGGTAGTTCTGTTTTTAAATTTTTGAAGCAGCCTAAAGTTACTTTTCATACTGGTTATGAAAAACTAATTAATAAATTAATTAACAAATTAATAAATTTGCACTCTGACCAGCACTGGATAATTTTTCTGTTTTTTTTTTTTTTTTTTTTCCTCTGTCTTCTGGTACTTGGGGAATGAATAAGGATCCCTCTTTCATGGTTTCCTTTCCTATAAACAGTTAGATAGCTGTTCTCATTGAATGAGGTGGTATGACAAAGGAGTTTTTATTTTTATTTCCTTGATGACTAGGATGTTTAAAATGTTTAACATTGCTTCTTTTGTAAACTGTCTACTCAGTTCATTACTCATTGATTGAAATTTGTATTTGCTTTGTATTTAATTTATGCAGTTCTCTGTAAATCTGGATATAAACCTATTGTCTGAAGTATAATTTTTTTTTAAGATTTATTTATTGTTTATACAGCATTCTGCCTACATGTGTGCCTGCACACCAGAGAGGGCACCAGATCTCATTATAGATGGTCATGAGCCACTATGTGTTTGCTAGGAGTTGAATTCAGGACCCTTGGAAGAACAGCCAGTGCTCTTAACCTCCGAGCCATCTCTAGCCCTGAAGTATAATTTATAACTATTTCCTCCCACTTTGTGGGCTGTCATTGTGTTTTCTTGATAGTTTTGTTTGCTGTGTAGAAACTTTGTATAGATATTTTCCCTTACTCTGCTCTTGAAATACTACTCAGAAATTTACCTACCGGGAGTGGCCAGAAGAGTATTTCCTGTGTTTCTGTCTGACTGTGTGAGAGTTTGAGGGGTTAAGGTCTTTGGTTAATTTCTAATTGATTAATGCACAAGGTGAAAGATAGGAATCCAATTTTATCTGGTTTATTTTGTGTATCACTCTTCAGTTTAGTTATTAATCTGTTCTCTAATCTTTATTATTTCTTGCCATTTACTATCTTTGGGATTGGCAGTCTTGAGAGCCTTGATGTGCTTCTTAGATTATTTATTTGACATCTCTCACTTTTTAATGTGAGTGTTATAAATTTTCCTCTTAGGACTGCCTTGGCTGTGTCCTGGAGAGATCTAACCTAGTAGGTTGTTCTCATTTTCATTTGTCTCTAGGAATTTTTAAATTTCTTCTCATGATTCTTGGATGACTCACTGTTACTTAAAAAAATATATTATCTAGTCCCCAAATATTTTTGTAGTTTCTCTTGTTGAATTCTTTTATTTCATTATGATCTAAGGAGACACAAGGAATTACCTTGGCTTTGTTTTGTTTTGTTTTGTTTTTGAGACTTTCTTTTATGATAGGATCAGTTTTGGAGGTTCACATGTACTGCTGAGAAAATGCATATTCCCTGCCTGTTAGGTGGAATATTCTACATGTATATGTTAAGTTGATCCCTCTGAAATTTCTTTGACTGTCTTCATTTCAGAAGACCTATGTAAATGAGTGGTGTGTTTATTGACATTCCTCACTATTATCGTGCTTGGACCTATGTGGGTTTTTTAAATGTCTTTTGATGTTTATGAAATTAGTGGCTCCCATTATGCTGCATAAAATTATCTTCTTGATGAATTGTTCCCTTTATTTATATGTAGTCTCCCTTTTTGTCTCTAATTTTGAATTGAAGTCTACTTTATCTGATAAAATTGTAACTACATCTGGTTTATGGTTTCCATTTGCTTGTTCGTTTGTGTTTGTCCTTTGATAGGAGTTTGGGATTATCATTGCTAGTTAAAGGTTTCTTAGAGACAATATATTGTTTCTTGTGTTTTAATTCAGTCCATTAGTCTATTTCTTTTTAATAATGAGTTGAGACAAGGTTATTATAGGGAGGGATTTGCTAATTCTTACAGATGTGTTAGGGGATCTGTTTTACTGGATTATTGGTAGTTTTCTTTCATAGTAGTTTTGGGAATTAGCTGATTATGGTTGTTTATTTCCTAAGACTGACTTATTTCATCGGTTTCTTTCATAGATTTGTACACTTTCATGTGTTCTCATAAAGGGAAGGCTATTGTTTTGTTCCTCCTCCCTGTATAATTTTCCATTAAGAATTTCTGAAGTGCGAGCTAGGTTGTTGATTGTCATAGTTTGTGTTTGTCTTGAACTATCTTTATTTCTTTATCATTTTCATGAAGATATAACATTCTTGGTTCACAACTACTTACCTTCAGAGTTTGAAATAACTTGATTTGGTGTTTTTTGTTTTGGCTTTTATGATTGCTAAGGAAAAGTCTGGGATATTTCTGATGTTTCTGCCTTTGTTGACATTTTTTCCCATGTTACTTCTAGTATTTACTTGGTATTTTTGACATCCTGATTATGATGTGTCGTAAGAGTTTCTTCTCTGGTCATGCCTTTGTGGAGTTTTATATGTCTCATGTGTATAGACGTCTACTTATATAATGCCAGTATTTTGTCTCTGTTCCATTTGATTTTACTCCTTCTATACCATGAATTCTTATATTTGACCTCTTGAGTGTATCTGGACATTTTTGGAAATATCATTCATGATCCTTAATTTATTTTTATTATTTCCCCTGAAATTTATTCTTCTGTGTGGTTGTACTTGTTAATGAAGGTATCTCTTGTGACCATCTCCTTTAATTTTAAGTATTTTTCTTTTGTTTTTTTCAGTGATTCAGTTTCTTTGCTGAATTTTCCATATATAAAATATATATAATATAGTTATATATACAATATAATAATATATAATTTCTTCCAGTTTCCAAACTCTTTAACTCACTTTGTAGACTATCTTGTTAATGTCTTAGGAAATTTTCCTTAATTTATGTATCTGTTTAAAACTTCTTTATGATCATTGATTTTTTTTTTTTTTTTAAGTAAGACTGAAGTCTTTCTCAGACATCTCAGCTATTTCTACAATTTTGGATTCCCTTATAGGAGAGTTGGTTGGTTGTATAATTTATTTTTCACATCTGTCTTGAGTTGAATGGTCTTTCAGCTTTGATTGTCCCTTCTGAGTATCTGGATATTTTGTTTTCTGTAATTTGTCATGCATGAAGTTCAGCTATGGAGACTGGTGAACTTGAGTGTTCATTTGTTAAATGGTGTCACTGAGGCTATCCTATCTTGCCTGTGTGTCTGCACGACCAAAGGTGGGGTTGCAGCCATAGCATCAAGGTAGCTAGATGGAATAAAATGTACTCCTTGGATTCTATGAACCTGTTGGGCAAATACCAAATATTAGACTCACTGAGGTCTGTTTTCTGTACTGGGGCTGTGGTTAGAACTACAGGACCTCTGGACCACAGGAGTATAGACGTCCCAGTCCTTCAGTGAGGTGACTGCTGGAACCTCAGAAGTCAAAATCCAAGATCCACACTGCCCCTTGAGACCACTGGAGTAAAACTTTAGTCTCTCAGGGATCCTTGGAGCCACTGGGGCTGGATACCCAGTCATATAGTCTTCTCTGGTCCCTTTGGAGTCAGAGGTTTAAACTTGTGGTTCTTCCTAAGCCTGGTTCCATCCTGCACTCCTGAGGGTTCCCAGTCATAGCTACCAAATGGGAGAGAATAGATCCCTGGGGCACCAAGTTTCAGGTTTAGCCCAGGATGCCAGGCAAGCACTCTACCGACAAGAAGCTACAGGGAAGTCACTTGGTAGAGTTTCCAAAGCAGTCTGCTTATAAGAGCATGGGGTAGAGTCTTGGACCAGAGTCTGACAGGCTACCAAGGTAGGCAGCTAGGAAGAACAACCTCAAGGTGACTGGAGAGCAAACAACATTGAGAATTCTTTATATAATATATTCTAAGTAATGTATATGGTTTGCAATTATTTTCTCCCAATAGGCTTTTATATACATTTTATGTTTAAGTCTGGAACACTTTCTGTTAATTTTATAAAAATTTAATTAAATGGATTTGTGCATTTGTGTGGCCATGTGCATTGAGTTCAGGTTCCTGTGGTGTTTAGAAGAGGGCTTCGATCCCTTTGAGATGGAGTTATATGTGGTTGTGAACCATCTGAAGTGGGTGCTAAGAATTGAACTTGGGTCTTCTGCAAGAGCAGTACAACTTGCCAAGCCATTTCTCTAGCCTCTTGAATTAATTTATATAAGCTATGACACTCAGGTCATAGATTATCACCTGTATTATGAATGTCTTCTTGTTCTGACCACTTTTTTGTTTTGTTGTGTTATTTAGGAGAAAAGGTTTTTCTGTGTAGCCTTGGCTGTCCTGGACTGGCTTTGTAGACCAGGCTGGTCTTGAACTTATAGACATGCACTGTGACCAACTTGTTCTGACAACTTTTATTGACATGTTTCCTTGAGAGTACTTGGGTGTATTTGAATTTGTATATCTGGTTTTAAAAATCTTATTTCATTGATACACTTGCCTGTTCCTCCTCAGTCTGTACTATTTGTGTGTGTCTGTGTTGTGTACATACACATATGTGCACTTGTATCTTAATATTGTGCAGGATGATGAAATAGTGTCGAATGGCATTAATATTTGCTAAGGGTTTGGGAAATGATGGCCAAAGAATACAAGATTTCTTTTTAGGAGAGTGAATTCCAGCAGTATTATATAACATGGTGAGAAAAGTTAATAGATATATGAAAATTGTTGAGAGTAGATTTTATATTTTCCACACCCCAAAAATGTATGTTAATTAAATGTTTTAGCAATTCTACAAATTGTGTATAATTCAAAACCTGTTAGATGCCATAACTGACCCTGTATGGAAATACTCTTGTCTCCAAAAATAGTGATTCACCTATGAGAACGGACAATCCCCCTTCCCTGATCTATTGGCAGCTAAGGATTGTTGGGAGGCACATCATTTTTTTTTCTGGTCTAGTCACTGTTAAGTCGTTCTTGCTTCAGCAAGCAACCTCCCACCAGTGTTCTGACAAGAAACTCTTTAATTTCTGCTCATTGGGGCACACACAAAAAGAAGTAATGAAAGTAGGAGGGATCTTGCTGAGAAGAAGCAGGAATCGAAGAAGCAGGTTCGAAGCAGGAATGGGAGAGAGCAAGATTGGCATGGGTTGGGAATTGAAAAAAAAAAAAACTAAAATTTTAATGGAGCTGTGCGAACTGAGAAAAATAATTATTTGTTCTTGTTTTTAGTTTTCAAAGTTATTTCCTATTGTCATTTCTTTGCTTTTCATATATACTTTGGGATAGTTCAGGTCTATTTTTGAGTCTTGCTGGGCTTTGAGTAGGAATAGTATTAAATTATATGTCAATTTTAGGAGATTTGACATCTATTATGTTGAATCTTAAGGATGGCATGTGTGTGCATGCACACAGGTGTGCTTGCCAGTGAATATGTGTTTGAGATCGGAGTTCAGCTTTGAGTACCTTCCTCTATTGTTCTCCACCATATTTTTTAAGACAATCTCTGACTGAACCTGAGTTTTTCTGCTTTTGTTAGACTGGCTGGCCACTGTGTCCCCAGGATCCACCTGTTTCTACCCCACCTACTCCAATCACTGTAGTTACAGGCTATCGCTGCTGTGGTTGACTTTTATCATGGGTTCTGGGTAACTGAAGTCAACTCTTCATGCTTACATTGCAAGTGCTTTTATCACTAAATTGTCTGCCTGGCCCCTCTAGGAGGTGTTTTATAAATGTGGGATTTGTTTTTAAATGTAGATGATATTTTGTATAGAAATAGGGATAGTTGCATTTTCTGGTATGTGTACCTGTTACTTTCTTTTGTGTGGTATACTATTTGAGGGCTAGAATTTCTAACATTCTGTTTGAATAAAAGTGATATTATTCTGTTTGAATAATATTGATATTGTTCCCCATTCATTCTAAAGGGAAAGCATGCATCAGTTATTTGAGTTGTATAATGTTGGGGCTGATTGCTACTTCCTCTAGCAGAATACTTCTTGTAGCAGAAGCAGTTTAATTGCTTTTCTGCTAATAACTGCATCTCTCTAATAATGGCAATCTGCTTTTAGCTGTAAAATCTTTTGTAAGAAAAGAGCAACAACAAAAAACCCAAGCCTTGAATTTAACTGTTTAAATTGCTCAGTATATGGATTCTATTCCATGGTTTAAGATTGTTGGTCTCGTTTTAGGTATTTTGAAGTTGTTGGTAAGAGTCATCTTATCTTGTTCATTTGTGTTAGATGATAAGGTAGTTTTAAAGGGAATTTGTAGTTACATATTCTAAATATTAATTATAGAGGAATGTTGTTTAGTATTCCAATACTGTATTTAGGTGGTAAATATTCAAAGTGATGATATGCTGTTACTTTGATTTATATTTGTGTCAAAAATGATAGCCTCATAAGTATGTAAATATTATGTACCCATCATTAAAACAATAATTATGAACATCCTGAATATTTTTTACCAATTCTTCCTAAATACCCATTGGAATAGATTCAAGCAAAATAGGTAAATAGGCCAGAAACTACCTAGAAAATATGTATGTATTCTTGCATGGCTACCTTCTATAGTTAGTACTAAATCTTTCTAAAGCGCCTGCATTCTACCTCTACTACTGTGCATGTGTCCTCTTTGATAATAGAAATGTTGTTTTCTTACCACACCTTGGTCAATGTATCTTTTAGGACTTAATCTGTTACTAAAGATCCCAGGGATTACATGGGTCTGATCAGACTGTTACATACTCTTGGTTCTTCTGAGTTACGTGATCTTACTAAAGTGATTGTGTTCCAGAGTAGGTGTCTTACACATTGTTATACATTGTTTCCTAATTTTTTTTAAAGGACTGTCTTTGTTGTTAAGATACAATTTATCTTACTTCTAAAAGGCACATTGCTAAAACCATCAGATGTAATCCTTGTGGTTAGCCATGAATTAACACTGGTGCAGGCCTGGAAAGGGTTTATTTTGGCTTATGCTACCACATCACGTAGTCCATCCTGAGAAGTCAGGGAAGGAACCCAAATAGAAACCTAGAGTCTTGAGCTGAACCAGAGACCATGGAGAGAAACATTTCACTGCCTTGCTCCTACTGTTCTGCTCAGCCTTCTTTTTTATATATGCCAGTACCACCTGCCCAGGGATGTCACCATCCACAGTGGGCTGGGCCTTCTACATCAGTCATTAAGAAAATCTCCTACAGACGACAGGCAGCCTGGAGGCATTATGAATTGACATTTTGATTAATTAATTTCCTTTCTCAAGTATTTTCTGTAGACATAGGTTTATATTTAGTTGCTTTTTGAGATAGCTCTGTTGCCCAACCCAACCCAACCTTGAATTCCCATTGATCTTTCTGCTTCAGCCTGGGGTTGCAGATGTGAACCACTGCTTGATTTAATAGATTTGCATTCCATGTTAAAACGTTTTTACTTAATCATGAACTTCTCTGTTACATAATTATTTGCAATATTTTTAGCAGTTATACAGTCAGTTTAAAAACCAATGCAGGGCTGGAGAGATCATAGTTACAAGCACTTGTTCCCAGCACCTATATGGTGGCTCACAACCATCTTTATCACTAATTCCAGGAGAGCCAATGATTTCGGGTCTTAGGCCCCAGGCCTGCATGTACTATACATATATGTGAGCCACACACACACATAAAATAATTAATAAAAATTTAAAACAGTTGTATTGGGATTTTTTTTTTACTTCCTGAGTTTTCACTTTTACACATAGTTATGCA
Organism: Meriones unguiculatus; assembly: GCF_030254825.1. Classification (NCBI taxonomy): domain Eukaryota; kingdom Metazoa; phylum Chordata; class Mammalia; order Rodentia; family Muridae; genus Meriones; species Meriones unguiculatus. The sequence goes on from NC_083369.1 coordinate 37,894,258, forward strand.
ATATAAATTAATGTGGTTAAATATTTGTGTACATCTTAAGACTTTGGCTAAATTCCCAGAAGTGGAATCACGGTCCACACCCCCCAGAATTAGAGACTTCTGGTGAGTTTTTCTATCCTTAGGTATCAAGAAACGTTGTATACTTAACTGTCGATAAAGGATTTGAAATCCCTATAAAAGGAGAGAAAAAAAAGCCTTTTTTTTTTTGGCTTATTTTGGTATTGGGCTTATTGTGACAGAGTTTGTAGGCCAGCTGTATCTACAGACATTCTTTCCTTCTTCCTCTCATTTCTCCTCTCCTCTCCTCTCCCTCCCCTCTTTCTTCTAGGCAGTTTTTCTCTGTGTCCCTCCCAAGTGCTAGGATTAGTGTTTGCTACCACCACCTTACCAAAGATATTCTTTACCCCCTTCTATCTCATAGCCATACCCGTGAATTAGCATGACATAACTCCAGTGTTTCTATAATAAGGTTTCTTGCATAGTGTTCATCCAATTTTTTGTATGTTTTAGAATATAGAACTCTAGATTATATGCAACTTCATGTTCTTTTAACTTTGGGGATTTTCTTTTCAGATCTTAAAGCAGAAAATTGGAATCATGAAAGTAGACAGGACTAAACTGAAAAAGACACCTACTGAGGCTGTGAGTATCCAAGGTTGTTTTGTCCATTTTCTTCATTTCAGGAAGAAAAATCATTGTGACCAGTTCAACTGTTCTGATCTTCCAGATAAATATGCCCAGTTTATACAAAGTGTTACTACAGCGACTTTTGAGGCTAGGAGAAATAGATCTCTTGTAGAGTGTGTGTCCAGCATGCATGAGGCCTTGGGTTCCATTCTGAACACTACAAAAGAAAAAAGTACTACCTTGCCTTTTTAACTTCTTTTGATTAAAAGTTAGTAGCTAAGTGACCAGTGGAAAAGGAGTAGTGAACAGTACTCTGTAGATTTAGGTTCCTAAAATGGGCTCTCAAGACTACCATATAAGAATTGATAGTATAACAATGGAAAAAGTAGATGTAGAGTCAAAATTGACTAGCTATTAAAATTCAGGCTTTTTTGACTGGTTTTTGGAAACAAAGGGTAAGTTCATAGACTTATTAGTTTTCTGTGTTTCATTTTGTATTTTGATGTTGGAATATGTTTATTACTAAGTGTCATATATTGACCATATTAATTTTCTTATTGTATAGTTATAATTTGATTTTGGTTTGTTTTTAGCGTCTAAATATTGATATCTGTAATATCATTTGAAAGTGAAGAATAAAAAGTTATAAGGAATTAAGATTTAAAAAAATAAGACAGTGCCATCAGGGTAAGAATCTACTGATTCGAGAATTGAAAATCAGGACAATCTAGAGTACATAAGAACTTAATAGAGGGATTATGTATTGTGGGAAAGAACAGTATTAGTCAATAAAATGTGCCAAGACAATTAATTTTGATTTTGGTGGGATGGTGTGGGGTACTGTTTTACTGAAGTAGATAAATCATCAAGTCAGATATTTTTGAAAGAAATTATAGGAGAAGTAGAATATACAGGTGAATGTTTACCTTGTCTTAGGTGGGGATTGCCCTTCCAAGCATTAAAGCAAAGGACAAAAAACCAAAATGGAAATGTAAAATACCATATCCAAAATAAAAGGACACATGACAATAGCCATTCTAACAGGTATGAGGTAATATCTCATTATGATTTTGATTTGCATTTCCCTGATTATTAGTGGTGTTGAGTACCTTTGTATGTGCCATTTGGCCATTTATATGTCTTTGGAAAAAGGTCTTTTCAAATTTCTTTGCCCACTTTAAAATTGGGTTATTTGGGTTTTTTTTCCGCTACAAAGTTTCTTATATATTTTTTCTGCTACAAAGTTTCTTATATATTTTTTAAAGTAACCTCCAGAAGAATGAGAAGTGAAATAAGTTAATCACAGGGGAACAAATGTTCCTCTAATATGGGGCATCTAAAATAGTCAAAGGTATGTAAGTAGGCAACAGAATGAATGGTGGTTATCAGGGGAGGGAAGGGTGAAATTGTTCTATGGCTATGTATAATTTAGTTATACAAGTGAGTAAAAGCTGGGTGTGGTGGCCCATGCCTGTAATCCTATCACCTAGGAGACTGAGGCAAAAAGACCACAAGTTCAGGGGCAGCCTGGGGTACAAAATGATATACCCCATTTGAAAAGAAAAAGGATTAAGTTCCAGAACTTTACAGTTACAGGTAAATTATTGTGTACTATTAAGAATTTTGTTGGGAATAAATTTCATGTCAATTGTACTTAACACACACACACATACACAAAGGGCCACAAGGAAACTTGGAGGTGATGTTTTTCACCTGGAACGTGGTGATGGGGAAATGAGTGTATGCATCCATCTAAACTCACCAAATTATGCAAATTATGTGCTGTTTTGTATGCCACTTAATATCACAATTAAGCTCAGTTATGTGGGGAGTCATGGCACATGACAAGGTGTAGAAAATATTTGTAACCCAGTGTAGTTAATATCTCTTATGCTAAGTTAGTAGAAATGAATATCCCAATGACAAAATGGGCATAAAAACCTTTCAGAGAAGGAACAAAGCGAGTAAACTAGAAAGAATCGATTTTACAGGTGATCAGAGAAATGCAAATTTTATTTTTTTATGCTAAGTGAATTGTAAGGCTCATATAGCCACGCTTATCTAATTTCCTAGCTTCATCAGATTACTTAGAGTATAAAGTCACTGACTAAATGTGTTTAAGGCTTGAATTGCCATTTTAACGAAGCAATGTAGAACATTGCCCAGTTTCTCATACTGGTGTTAGTACTAGGTTTTATTTTTAAGAAATGTTTTTTTTAATTAGCATATTGGCAGCATTGCAAAGTATTTCCCCCCATAGCTTTATCTGTGGAAACAAATTTGTGTAAATCCTGGTCGCTGGTATGTAGCTTTGATCTGACAGATGGCTTGCCTTTTCCTATGAGTGGAGACAGTCTCACTTGGTTTGCATTTATATAGCAGAGAGGAAAGATACAGTAAGGCTAAGTAAGTCTTATGATTAGAAAACACAAGCACCTTAAATGATTTAAATGTGTGTCATAGATAAACCCTGTGAAAATTTTGGTTGGGGTGGGTCTACTACAACAAGAAAGGTTTTTTGGGCCCATGAGATGGCTCACCACATAAAAGCACTTACCATTTAAGTTCTATGAGCTCAGCCCCTAGAATCCAAATAAGGTGAAGAAAACCAACTCTGCATGGTTGTCTTCTGACATCTGTACATATTTATTTTCTCTCCTCCTCCTCCTTGTTGTCCACCTCTATCTCTTCCCCTCCCCCTCTTCCCTTCTACTGCTCTCTCTCTCTCATTAAACAATTTCCTCAGTCACAAGTCTAAGGGATGTTGGAACATTTCTTTGAAAACGAAAGGCAAGGGCTGGGTATGGTGGTACAAGCTTTTTAATCCTAGCACTTGGGAGGCTGAGGCAGGTGAATCTCTTTAATTCAAGACGGACTTGGTGTATATAGGGAGAACAAGGGGCATAGGGAGACCATGTCTCAGAAAGAAAGAGGAAATGAGCCATTTGCTTTATTTTATATACACATAAAGAAAGAGGAACCTGATACTTGAGTTTGGGAAGTAACATTTAAGTCTCCTATTTCACTCTATTCCTTTGTAATCTCTAAAGCATTTAGTGGGCAACAATGAAATGCTGGTGAGGTTGAGGTCTAGAAGAATAGCAAAATGTCCAGCTTGCTATATTGCAAGCTGCCCTTGTGTGTGTATGGCTTGTTCAAGTAGACCCATGTATATCACATACGTGTGTTTGTTATAATGCCAAGCAGAGTCTTTTGGCAAGCCTGAAGTCAGTCATAGGCAAAATCTTAAGTTTAGCGAAGGGCATAATATATTTTACCAACAACTGTTTGCATTCAAGCAGCTTCTGGCTTGAGTACCATATACCATGGACATACCAAGTTATTACAGGACCCAAATATTAACAACAAAATGGGTATTACCTAAACTACAGAATCATAAAATTGAATTTTCTAAGTGTGCCATTAGAAATTTAAATAGATATACTTTATACTAGATCCAAGTAAGTAGAGAAGAGATAGAAGAACTGTGTGAACAAGTGGTTCACATTTTCTGTTTTCTGTTATTTCTTCTGCTTCACTGTTTCTCCTACAGCAAATACTTAAAAAAAAATGAGGGAGAGGGGAGGTCAAGCCTGGTTTATTGAAGAATTTGATGCTAAGTGTTTTTCATACATTATCATACAAATTTGAGGTAGATCTAGTAAGGTTGAGAATTTGGCTTAAAGAAAACCGTCTTTTTAAAATATTATACTCAATAGTAATATTTGGAGTTTCCTTTAGCTTTAGATCTCACAACTGCATTGTTGGATATCTAGACGGTAACTTAACTCTAGATGGTAACTTATCTCTTGGATGAGGATGCTGAAATTCAAAGAAAAACTCACTTTAAATCTGAATCCCATGTTCTTTGTTTAAATACTGAGACAGCATGCTCATTTCAAAACAAAACAAAACAAAAAAAAAACTATTGTGTGTACTTGGACTTACTCTTCAAGCCAGCTTATTAGGTTGTGTTTTCCTGGTAAGTAAATGGACAGTAAGTAGGACTCACTTGTAATCAAACAGTTTAGTAATCATAAAACAAAAATCATCGAGTGTAGATTTGTTTGATTCCAAAGCCAGCTTTATTTCCATGGCACCATTTATAGAGTTAAATGAAAAGTGTTAACACTTTTCCCACCTGCTGTCCATTAATAGAATGCTTTCCAGTCTCAGTCCCTATACCATTTTCCTTTCCACTTTCAGAACCTTTACTATAAACTCTCAATCCACTCCTTGATACCTGATAAATGGTCCTGTTCAACAGTACAAGAGATCAGGAATATATGGAAATGGGAACAACAAGTAAGAATGGAGTCTTAGTTTTACAAAGTTCAGAAGCTCTATGCTGTTTTCCAATTAAAGGTTTAATATTGTAGAAAAATAAACCGTCGTTAGCCTTTCCCTTTAACTGAATTTGTTCAGGCTCTCTCTTTCTCTCTCTTTTTTTTCTTGTCTCCCCCTCCCCCACTCATTGTAACAATACCAGACATTCTGGTTACCTTTTAGACTATGTCGTAGATTAATTAATTCTACTTTTAGTGCTGCTTAGTTTTACTTTTGTTGTCAGTGTACTGCTGAGTAGTTTGTCTACATATACAGGTTTATTCAGCTTGAAACAAATGCATAGTGAATTGATGGGAATGAAAAGTATTTTCTCATGAGGTTTCTATCATAACCCCATCCGGTCTTCTAGAAGATCTAGTTTTATATAAGCAAGAGTTGAATTGCTTTGTGGGTTTAAGGGTCACTTATCTCATTCTTCTTTGTTTCTCCCTCATTCTGTAACACCGTTTGTGAATACTTGTTTATTTTTCTTAGCCTGCAGACTGCAGAGCCTTAATAGACAAACTTAAAGTTTGTAATGATGAGCAACTCCTCTTGGAACTGCAACAAATCAAAACATGGAATATTGGCAAGGTATGTAAACTCATGATAACAGAAGATGGGGGTGCATGCTTATTAGTACATCATTTTGTATGCTTTGATAATGACAAGAGAAACCACAATGGATTAGCCTGATTCTGTAGTCACTTAAAAGTGTCTATGTGTATCACAGCACTAGACCACTGGCATTGAGCCTGAATTGTTGCCAAGAAACCTAAGAAAATAAAAAAAAAAAAAAAAACAATGTGTTGGGTTCAGTTATTGCCAAGTCTGACCTGAGAGATCAAGTCTGATCCCTGCATCCCTAATAATGGATGGAAAGAACCAATTCCCTCATAATTATTCTCTGGCCTCTACTTGTGTGCTGTGGTGCTCACACACAAATAAACCAATGTTTTAAAAAGTAAAAACAAAAATTTCAGTCTTAAAAGAATAAAACTATACTCCAAAGTACCCATTCAGTGTTAGTACCATTATTATTTTTTTGATGAAGGGGCTCACTGTGTAACCCAGGCTTGTCTTAGACTCCGGATCCTTCTACCTTAGCCTCCTCAATACTAACATTACTACAGCACACCACATTTCCCAACCACTTTTATCATATTTTTATGTTATCTTTATCCTTCTCTCTAGTGTGAGTTATATCACTGGGTGGATCTGTTGGATCGCTTTGATGGAATTTTGGCAGATGCTGGACAAACAGTGGAGAATATGTCATGGATGCTTGTATGTGATAGGCCAGAAAAAGAACAGCTTAAAATGCTTCTATTAGCTGTATTGAACTTCACAGCCTTGCTTATTGAATACAGCTTTTCTCGGCATCTCTACAGTTCCATAGAGGTAAGGGAATATAAGAGTATGTGGTTTGTTCTTAACCATAACTGTGCATATCTATGAACAAGGAAATTTGTATTTCTCACGGCTTGTTCCTTTCCTTTTCATTGAGGAGAGTAAGTTTTTCAGCTTCTAAGATAATAGTGTGTGTGGGAGTTTTGCTTAGTGGGAGTGTACTTGCCTAATGTGTGTTCAGTTCTCAGAACTGCAAGGGGAAAGCCATAATAGTAGGGCATTTCTTAGGCATAAATACGACCCATCTTAGGGTTGATGTTAAAGGCTCTCTCTATTTCATACTTACTCTACCTTTTCAAGATGTAAGGAGTATAACACACCTATTGAAGTATTTTATGTAATATATAGTAATCTTCGTCCCAGATTATTAAAGATGTTACAAGTTTTTTTTTTTTTCTTTTGTTTTTTTTAAGACAGTTTGTCTGTTGGCTGCCCTGGACTTGCTCTGTAGACCAGGCTGGCCTCGAACTCGTAGCAATACTCCTTCCTCTGCCTCTCTGAGTGCTGGGATTAAAGGTGTGTGACATCATGCTCAGCTCCAATAGTTTATTCTTAAACTATTAAAAATAGTTTGATTTCCTTATATTAACATGTTTACATTTTTCAATGTCTTCTATTCTAAACACATACAGTCCTTATCATACCTGTGGATGGGATTAGTAACCCCTTCCAGTATGCCAAATTTTGTAGATTCTTGTTTCTTATTCAAAATGGTATATTTGCATGCAACCTATGTATATCTTTGTAAATCCTCATCTCAAGATTATTTGCAATATCTATCACAATTATTACTTTTGTTCCTGTGACCAAATTCCTTACTAGAAACAACCAAAGAAAGGAAACTTAATTAGGTTCATGGTGTTAGGGGACAGAGTCCATCCTAGCAAAGAAGGTGGTAGGCAGCTTCCCAGTGGGGGAGCATGGCAGTTGTATACTCTGTTTTTTTGTTTGTTTGCTTGTTCGTTTGTTTTAATAATCAGAAAGCTCAAGGTTCAACCCCGGTGACCTACTTCTAAAAATTTCCACAACCTTGAAAAACTGTTCCACTAGCTGCTGACGAAGGGTTCAAACACAAGCCTATGTGGCAACATTTTACATACAAATTATAGCAGTGTGTGCAGTGTTAATAATTAACCTTGTCTAGAAATACTAAACAAAATGTGTATTTTTAGAGGTACACCTCTAAAAATATATCCATGGTAAATTGAATGGATGGATGTGAGTGGGACTTAGTTATGAGAGCCCATGATAACCTCTGTACCCCAAGAGACGAAGGTGGACAGAATAATCCATGAGTTTTAAAAATGGTCAAAAGGAGACTGGAGAGATGGCTTAAAAATTAGGATACTTAATTGCATAGGACTTGGGTTTGCATTCCTAGTAGACATGGGGAAGCTCACAACTATCTGTAACTCTAGTTCCAGTGGATTTTACTACTCTTCTGACCTTTGGGGCTGTCAGGCATTCACATGATACACAGACATACATTGAGACAAAACAAGCACTCAAATAAAATAACTCTACAAATTTAACCGTCAGAAAATACTGTAAGAAGAAATTATTTTCCTTTATGCCAACTTGATTCCCTTTGTACCACCCTTTTGTTCATTATTATTTTCAATCAACAAATAAGTGGAAAGAAAATGACTTTGGACAAGGTCTAGTACCAGCTCTTTTAAGTAGGGATGGATAGACAGTTTTGATAATGAAATAGATGTGCTGCCCAAGGAAGTCCATGACTGTTAAGATGATCAGCAAGTAAAATGCCTCTGTTAATTTTTAACTTTGACCAGTTATTTGCTTTAATATATTGGTGGATGTTCACTGTCTTTAAAAAAAAAAAAGTCACTCAGGTTACTCCCAATAATTTCTCGCTGTGCTTTAATAGTTTTATCGTTGATAACTTTAGTTTTGTGAGTTCTTTTTACATTTGTAATAAAGCAAATAATAGTATAGAGTTAGCTTATTTTCACAATTCTTGGAAATGGGTTTTTTTTATTTCTACATATGTTTTATAGCATATTTCTGTCAAGATATTCTTCCTTACGTAGAGACACAGATAAAATTTTGAATGACAATTTTTACGTTTATTGCACTTTCTGGCTAACTGTTCCTTGGGTGCAAGATTATATATTGTAAGATATTTTGTGTATTGTGACTGCATAACTTGGTAGGTGTAATGTTGACATTCATTATTACATTAAAAACTTTTAAAAAGTTTTTAGTGCCATGTGTCTAATGCATTAAACTCCATTCTTTTTGTTCTATAGCATTTGACAACGTTATTGGCATCCTCTGATATGCAAGTGGTGCTGGCAGTCCTTAACCTTCTATATGTATTTAGCAAAAGATCAAACTATATCACACGTCTTGGATCTGACAAGAGGACCCCACTACTGACAAGGCTGCAACATTTGGCAGAGGTGAGTCTTGGGTGAAGACTGGAAAAACAAACATTATAACATATGATTTCTTTAAACAGGCATTTTCTTGTTATGTCGAAGTGGATTTGAATCTTTTACTTAACTTTCTAACTTGAGTACAAGTATTTGGGACAGTGTGATAAAGTTTCAAGAAGCATCAGTATTCTTAACTATTAATTAAATTTGAAGCATTTCATTAGCTGCTCATGAAACAATCCTTTGTTCAAAACTGACAGTTCTACTTCGGGGAAGTTCAGAATTAAGGATTCTTTGTGAAAAAGAAGCCTATGGTGGGAGGGAAAGGTCTAGATTTGAATCTTTGTTTGAAAACATTTTTATTATCTTGGAATTTCATATTAAGAATTTGGTACTTAGTGCTATAGTAGGTCATCAGTTTCTTTTCATGGTGGTAATTTTATTGAAATCAGGAGTTCTTACAGAAATATTCAACTGTACCCAAAGATTATGTGGTATTTCTAGAGGCAGTTGGTAACACAGTCAGGTTTGCTGTGAAGTTGTCTTAGAATTTTTTTCTCAGGGTCATTATCTTAGTTACTGTTCTATTGCTGTGAGGAGACACCATGACCAAGGTAACTTTTAGAAGAGAGCATTTAATTGGGGTCTTGGTTACAGTTACAGAGGGTTTAGTCCATAACCATCATGGCAGGGGAGTGTGGTGGCTGGCAGGCATGTATGGTATGGAGCAATAGCTAAGAGCTTACATCTTGTTCTACCACAGTCAGTATAGCATGAAGTTCTCCTTCATGAGCCACTCCAGTGCTAGTGTTACAGGCAGAAGACTGAAGGCTTCTTTTAATACCTAACTTGATGTTTACTTTACGATTGTCTGAAAGTTTCAGGTTATTCTTAGGTTCATTACTTTGAAAACTAGTTCAACAAAAATTCTATGACCATTATGAAGATATGGAAAAAAGTAATCATTTCCTTCCAATGAGACTTTTTTCCTTGGATTTGTAATTACATACATGAAGACATGCAATCTCCTCTTCATTTCTGTTTTTCATCAGTGCTGGGGATAAAACATGGCTTTGCTCATTCCTGACAACACTACCACTGAACTACACCTCTGGCCATGCATCTTGCTTTCTTAACATATAAGTAATATAAAGCAGTTTTCAATATGGGATCCAGACTTCAAAAGAAAAAGTTTAATCATTTGGCAAAATTGATAAAATTACACCATGTTTGCAAGCAATCTCAGTTTAATTCAGTGGAATGCACACACTTAAAGACATGAAAGTAGGAGGTATTGTTGAGAGAAAGGGTTTTGGTGGGAGAGAGAGTGGAAGGATAAGAATGGATAATAGCTGGGCATAGCAAGGCATGCCTTTAATTCCAGCACTCAGTAGACAGAAAAAAAAGAGAGAATGTAATTTATGTTAAAGATGACATTAACAGAGGATGAATTGGATTGTTAACATCTTATTTACTATTCAGGAAACAATTTGTTGGGAAGCAAAGTTAAAATATATTAAGGAACTGCATGCTAAAAATACAAATCATTGGCTTAAGATATAGTTTAGTTGGTAGAGGGCTTGCCTAACATGCATCCCAGCACTTAAGAGAATCAGAAAATGAAGGTAATTCTTACCTATACCAATTTCAAGACCAATCTAGGATACAGAAGGCTCTGCCTCAAAGAAAGAACAAAAAAAAAAAACATGAGTTTATAAAATCATTCTGCTGAAAGTGGCATGGCACACCTCTTTAAGTCCACCAGTTGGGCAGCAGGAGCAATAGTTGGATGCTTAGTTGTTTATAAGCCTGAGCTATATAGCAAAACAGAGGCGTGGGCAGAGAAAAATAAAGCCAAATAGGGATAAAAGGGCTGTTTCCACGAAGGAAGAAACCAAATTCTTTTTCTGTGTAAACTTAAACTTTCATGTGAAAATTTTAAATACAGTCAGGTTATGCCATCTGTGGTTGTCTTAGTTTTCTTTCTGTTTGGGTAATTTTCAACTTTTTCTTCTTATGAACATTTTCTGTAGTAAATAACTTTCGTTCATGAATATTTGGGCCATAATTAGCAACAGTTGCTTTAAAAACAATTAGTAAATATTTGACCTTGTGCTTTACATGTTCTTATTTAACTTAATTATTTCTTCATTGGTAACCCCTATATGTATTTGTGGAAGTGTACTCTTTTGGTCAATCTAGCTACAGTTTTGTTAGTTGAGTAATGTTACTCTATTTAATTTATCTCTTTGGGTTCCATGTTCCTTTGGGTTGCATTGACTATGCTTTATTTAGGATGAGAGTGTTGAGATACATAATTTCTTTGGGTTCCATGTTCCTTTGGGTTGCATTGACTATGCTTTATTTAGGATGAGAGTGTTGAGATACATAATTTTTAATTTTAGTTTGTGGGATTGTGCTCTCATTTTAACTTCATGATCAAGTAGCTTCATGGTTTTCCATATGATTTTTCTTTCTCCTTGACTCATTGGAGTGGTTAAGAAAACTGTTTAATTACTATGTACTTGTGAATTTTCCAGATTACCTTTTGTGATAGATTCTGATTTTTTTTCCCAGATCTAATGACACTGTCATTGCTATAAGTGTATTTAGAGTTGTTTTGCTACATAACTTAAGGTCTATTGGGAGAGTTTTCAACGTCATGGAAATAATATATGTTCTAGTCTTATAGGTTCTGTATGTGTATTAGGTATAGTTAATTACGCTTTGGCATTGTTCAAGTTTTCAGTTTTCCTTTTTGGTCTAGTTAATTTGGCATTGTTCACGTTTTCAGTGTTTTGTTTTGTTTTCTTTCTTGCCTGGGAATCAAAATTGATATCTTATTTTACAAATTATACTTTAAGTTAATACCAGCTTAAATTGTTGTTTTGTTTTTTGTTGTTGATCATGTGATTCATTGGATTGAAGAAACTAGGGTTCTGTATATACTCTGTAAGCACTCAACCAGTGAGCTTTACATCCTTAACCCCCCCCCCCATAGGGTTTCTCTGTGTAATAGCCCTGGATGTCCTGGACTCTGTGGACAAGGCTGGCCTCTAACTCACAGACATCCACTAGTCTCTGCCTCCAGAGTGCTAGGATTAAAGATGTGTACCACCACACCTCATCTCTTAGTACACAAAACATTGCTCTTATTTCTATGTTTTCTTCCTCTCTTTTTAATGTTGTTCCCTTTACAAACTACATTTTATGTGTGTGTGTGTGTGTGTGTGTTTGTATATCAACATAGATGTATAGTTCTTATGTAGTTAGCTTTTGCAAAGACAAGTTGCACATCAAAAGTATTGGACATAGCTCACAGGAAGGTTCTTGCTCTACAAGTATAAGGATCTGAATTGAATCTCTAGAACCCACATAAAAATGCCAGGAGTGTTGGGAAAGTTTATAATCCTAACACTTGGTATATAGAGATAGGTGGATATTTACAGCTCACTTGCCAGCCAGTGAAGCCTTACTTGATTAATTCTGGGCTAATGCAGGAGACCTTGTGTCAAATAAAACCATGTAGATACCACCCGGGGAAAACCCAGCTTTGGCTTTTGCCCTCCACAGGCATGCAATAACCAGAATTGTGTGCTTTGTCCTAGAAAGGCAGGGGCTACTTACTTACCATATTTATCATTCAAAGTTTTCAACAAATTCCTGCCCTTGTGAAAGTTCCAAATTAAGCAAACTTAAAAATAGCAAGGCATTTGAACTGGTCTTTCAGAAACTGAAACAATCAAATACTGTTATTGCATGAAAATTCATTGTCCTGAATGTGAACTATTGTTTACAGGGAGTGAATATAGGACAGGGTCAGGGCATGTTAAATATCAAAGTGCTAGTTTGCAAAATTCTTATAAGTTGTCTCCAAACTGTTTGTCAAATGCATTCACACCTTTATTATAACAGGTGGGCTTTTGGAGTTCTCTGCTCTGCCATTTTCATTATTATCATTGTTATGAAAATACTTATTAGCCTGTTGAGAGGTAAAGTTTCTAGTAGGTTCTTTTAGTTTCTTAATTAGTGTTTTATGGCGGTGATAATCACCACAACCAAGGTAACTTGTAAATTAGAGCTTATTTGGTGGGGGGTTCTTATGGTTATAGAGGGTTAGTGTCCACGACCATTAGGGCTGGGAGCATGGCAGTGAGCAGATATGGTATTTGGAGAAGTAGTTGAGAGCTACTATTTGAACCACAATCGAGAGATGGAGGGAGCTGATTGAATTTGATGTGGGCTTTTGTAAACTAAATATCACAGCCCATCCCCAGCGATACCTCCTTCAACAAGACCATCTGTCCTAATCCTTACCAAGTATTCAAATGTAGTCTATAGTACAGGGGCCTTTTTCATTCAAACTACCACCTTCTACTCTATTCTCCTAGGCTCATGGCCATGTAATGCAAAATGCATTTAGTACAACTTCTTAAAGTTTCCATAGTGTTTCATAGTGTCAACACAATTTAAAAGTCTAGTCTCTTCTCTGACTCAAGGAAATCTCTTTAATTATAACCCCTTAGGAAGTCAAAATCAAAGCAAGTTATATCCTTTCAACATACAACAGCATAGAATATACATTACCACTGCAAAATGGAGGAATGCAGGTAATAGTGAAGAAATACTAGATCAAACCATTATTAGCTCAAACACAAAATCCTTGAACAACAAACATGTCAAAGAACTTACATGGTTCTGCTCTAACAACTTTGCTGACTGTGACATACTTCTTTCTTGGTTTGGTTCTGCTTCCTGTATGTAGTTCTCCCTGGCAGACATTTCACAGCCCCATTTTGTGGCTTCTCAGAGAACTCCCCTGCCACAAACCTGGCTTCAGGGGCACCATATAAAATAAAACATTTAGTTTGGTGCTCTTGGTTCCAAAGGGTTAGAGTTCATGATCATTGGTAAGGTGCATGGCAGCAAGTGGGCATGGTGTAGGAGCAGTAGCTGAGAGCTTATACGTTGACCCGTGGTGATGAGGCAGAGCGAGCTAATTGGGACTGGGATTGGCTTTTGAAATCTCAAAGTCCACCCCTGGTGATACATCCCTTTCATCAACAACTACCTAATACTTTCCAGACAGTTATACCAACTGGGAATCAAGTACTCAAACATAAGAGCCTGTGGTGGCCATTCTCATTCAAATATCCACAGTATGGTTTTCACTGAAGAACCTGAGGTATAAAGCCCGAAAAATAATCTATTATGTATAACAAAATTTCAAAATTGCTACCATCATCTGGAGAATTAATAAAAATGACCCACATTTTCTGTATTCTGTGCTAATAAAGACTTCAAAAAAGCTTAATTCTCTGGGATTAGGTAGATTTTTGTTTTATTCACCAGTAGTATTTTGTATTGGAAATCTCTGAATGGCCACTTCAGTGATATATACACTGTTTTGTAGATTTACTACAGAGGTGGTGACATGATTGTATTTCTAAGGAAGGACATAATGAGATTATATATAGAGATATTATTATGTATACAACTTTTCCTGGTAGACAAACAGTTCAATTGTGATTAGGACCCACATTGGATTTGTGTGAATTAGGTGAAGACATTTGTGTTTGACCTGGACCAGGCATGACTTACCTTAAGGCAAGAGTAGAAGTAGCTTATTAAAACTTAACAGTTGTAGCTGAGATGACTAGCAATTATTGAAATTTAAAAATATTCTGTTCTTGCCAGGTGTGGTGGCATGTATTCTTTTAATACCAACAATAATTGGGCAGAGGCAAGTAGATCTATATGAGTTCTAGGCCATACAGAGATACACAGTTAGACCTTGTCTCAAAAAAAAAAAAAATTGCTATTAACATCTTTGATATTGCAAAGGCCAGAGAAGATAGAGACAGGTTTATAAGCAAAATTATATGGCTGGAATTTGGGGTTTGGATGTTATTGGGAATTGTGCCATTTACTGTCATAGGCACTTGTTTGAAAGCTTTTATATGTTGGTAGAAAAACATCTTAGTCAATGTTTGATTGCTGTGATGAGCCGCCATAAGCACAGCAGCTCTTTTAAAGGAAAGTATTTAATTAGGGCTTGCTTACAGGTTCAGAGGTTTAGTTGAAAAAAAAAAAATGTTGGCATACAGGCAGACATGGTGCTAGTGAAGGAGCTTGAGAGCTCTACATCTGGACCCAAAGGCAGATGGAAGAGAGAGAACATTGGGCCTGACTTGGGCATTTGAAACCTCAAAGTTTAACCCCAGTAAGGCCACAACTACTTCAACATGGCTACTCTGTATGGGTCTATATAGGCCATTCTTACTCAAACCAATACAAAAAAGGGTATAGACACTTAGAGCATTTAATGTGGCTCTTGTTAAGAAAAAGTGTGGAGAAGGATGAAAAATCAAAATGGTGAGAAAGACCAGCTATGACTGATCGTCAGCAAGCATGAATTCAGATATACAGAATGCAGTAGCTGGCCTTGCTGCTTTGTGCTCTTATCTTAAGCACTCTCAAGGAACCAGGATGTAGATTTTATTGAAGAAACAAGAATTAGAGACACTACCTTGCTTTGAGTCTCAAAGTCTTGCTCTGTAAATGAGTTGAGTATTTTTTCATTAAACACTCTATAAGCATGACCATTGTGTTAACATTGTCTTTTTTTCTTTACTAAGAGCTGGGGTGGAAAGGAGAATGGATTTGGACTTGCAGAATGTTGCAGAGACTTGCATATGTTGGTGAGTAATTGTTTAGGATATAATATTGTCTCTTAATTGCCTTATTTAACAATGAATGTATGGTATAAATTGATACCTAATATCAGGTCTTTTTTGTACAACCTGAGAAAAATTAATACATAATGGTTTTAGGAAACGTGAGCTCTGTTGATTATCGAGAAGAGAGTCTCAAAGAGAGTAGTATGTATTCATATACCTAGTTCTGAAATAAGGTGAATTTGTTGAATCAAATTGAATGGTTTTTTGTTGTTGTTGTTTATTTTGTTTTGTTTTAACCCCAAAAGGCTGGGAATATGTAGTGCATATTTGCAGTTTCTATATTGGAGAGATTGTGGGAAGATTACCAGATCAAGAACAGCTTTGACCTCATGATATCTGTGTAAACATTCAAAACAAAAACCAAAAAAAGCACATTCACTTATGTCCTCACATATCAGAACTTGGAGCAGTGCTGATTGGAAGTAGTTTTGTTGGTTTTTTTGTTTTTAGGATTACTTAAAACTTAATACAGGGGATTGGAGAGACGGCAGATCAAGAACAGTTAACTCACATTTGGTTTCTAGCACCTACACAGCAACTTAAAACATTTGTAACTGCAGGGCATCTGGTAGCCTCTTTTGACCTCTATAGGCACCAAGTACTCACATGGCCTAGTAGACATACATGCAGGCAAAACACTCATACAGATAAAATTTTTACAATATTTTTAAAAAATCTTAATGCTGATCAGTATGTGTTCATATTTACCTCTTATCTCTCACTCATGCTCTAGTTACGGATTTAGGCTACCCTCCCACTGCTTTGCTGTATTGCAAGTATAGCTAGATGTCTGTAAGGCACACTTGATGCCTAGGTTTTCATGTTTAACATCAAATGGATATGATCAAATTTATCTAATATATCTTCTGGAAATTTTTATACCTTAGTATAGCTTTTTTTTTTCTAGTCACAGAAATCTACATATTAGAGCACCTTCTTTCCTACCTTAGTTGGCATTCTTTAGTAAGTAGCCGTGAATGGATGTTGGTAATATTGGAGGCATATCTTTTATGTTAAACTATTCAGTTTGGTGTTCCAATTTTGAGAACAATACTTTATTTTAAAGAAGAGTAGGTCAATTCTAAACCTTGTTATTCATATAAATACTTTGTTGGTTTCTGTGGTGTCTGTTAGCTTTTTCAGTTTTCTCCTACATTAAGGTTGAGATCGGACATGTTAAGAGTTTGAACATTTTGTATTTTAAGTAGTAGATACACTTGCTGAATCATTTTAAAAGGTATATAGTGATAACATCATTGTGTTATCTTTCAAAGGAATGTTTTAATGGACAGGGGGCTATTATTGTAATTTCATCTGTTGGGTTACTTTTGTAAAGTCATAGGAAGATGTACTTTAAGGGTATAGATTATTTGATATGGTGTGTATCTATGCAGAAGAACATGTAACATGTTCCAGAATGGTATAGAAATGAGAAATGAGTGTTTAATGCAATAGAAAAAGTGCCTCTGAGGAGACTGGTAATAAGTTTTCACATGAATTCCCTTTTCCATTCTTTATCTGGTGCTTAGATTTTGACTGTGGTACTTGTTTCCCATTATTTCTTAAAATTCAAAAGCATTATTACTTGGTAGTCTTTACCCCACCGAGAATAACTATAGCTAAACTTTATGTATTAAAAGAGAAAAAGGTAACCTAGAAGTAAAAACAGATTTTTCTAGCCTGCTCATTCTGCTTCCAACTAATGTCATCTAAAATGTGGTCAAGGCAAGGGATTAGTGGCACTATTGATGTAGAATATACTGCCATTATAATGTGTTGTTCAGATACCTAGATCTTTGAGGAAGGCATTGGAGATGTCTATGTCTAAAGTCAATTTAAGCTCTATGTCTTCTCTTTTATACACAGAAATATCCACCCAGTGCAACCACACTACACTTTGAATTCTATGCAGATTCTGGAGCTGAGGTCAAAATTGAGAAGAGGGTGAGTCTGATTGTTTTGTTGTGGTTTATAGAATCTCTTACTTTAAATGAGGGAATGTTTTGTTCTGTATCACTGTCCTATGAAGCTAGATGTACTTAGAAGCTTTTCAGCAATTAATCTTATGCTTCCTCACATTATTAGGTTTTATGTAGGAACCTGCCAAAAGATAAAACCCCTTTTATTGATCACTGCCATATTCGTGTATTTTGCTCATAGTCTCAGTTGGCAAGCCAACCTAATGGTCTTGGATAATTGGGTTTCAGGTTTCTGTGTTTAAGCCAGCCTGCCTGTAAAACGCTCTTTATGTTGCTTGTAAAATCTTACTTAAATGGTGTGGTTGTTTCAAATTCCTTGAAGCTGCTAAGATTTTGTTTGGTGTAGAAATTCCCTAATGAATCAGATCTTTGTTCCACTTTGATTATAGATTAAAGTTGTTTTCAGAACACCAGTCTCATGGATTCACTCTTTGGTGTAAATACTGAAATTTTGGAGGAACACAAAATAGGATATATGCCTGTCTAACAATGTTAAAATTTAATACTAGTGTTTTCAAAGAATCAATCTTGTGACTATTGTATGTGGAAAGTGGATGGTTTAGATGACTCTGAAATTACCTTTATTTTAAAGAGGTTGGCTTAAACCTAGAATGGCATTTTGTTCTCAGTTGGCTCTTACAGGGTATTTAGTGACCTCTAACAGCTCTTTTTAACTTTTTAATTCCAGACAACTAGTAATACACTACATTATATTCACATAGAGCAACTTGACAAGGTAAGAGAATTCTTTGACAACTGGTTAGTTTAATTTTGGTTGTAGGTAGCTTTGTTTCTAACTAATTTTTTCTAATACAGATTTCAGAAAGCCCTTCTGAAATAATGGAATCTCTTACCAAAATGTACAGCATTCCTAAGGATAAGCAGGTACAATATGTTTGAAAAATACCTACCATCGTATGGTAGTTTTCTAAATACTGATGATATGTGCTGGGCAAGCAAGAAGACATAGCAAAGTTGATGTACATTTAGAGTCTGACCATAGCAAATTAGCTACCCAGATTTGTTTTTTTTTTTTTTTTTTTCTCCTAAGGCCATATTATGTGAGATTGGAAACATTAAATAAACTTGCAAGATGACTCAAAATTATTATCTAGTAGTGGTGGTAGGTTTCTCAACATTTTGAGAATTTGTGTTAGCTTTTTCTGTTCATTTTTGCAATGGTTAAATACTTACTTTATTGAAAATTAGAATTTTTTGAGTCATGGTTTCTCTGTGTAGACTTAGCTGTCCAGGACTTAACTTTGTATGCCAGGCTGGCCTTGAACTCAATAGATGTGCCTGCCTCTGCTGTCCAGAGTGCTGGGATTACAGGCATGTACCACCATACCTGGTGAAAATTAGAATTATTTTCTGTCAGTGTAGTGACCGTTCTTGGCTTACCTTGAAATATTAGAATACTGAGAATCCCTGTTTTATTACTCTGGTTTTGTCAACTAATCTCAAAGTGATACTAGTTAAGTTTTACCCTAGCAAATAGCAACAAACCATTTTACCAATCAGCCTAAAAGATAACAGCTGGATGGGGGGAGGGGGCTTTGTAGTGATTTCCTAATAAGTTTTGTATCTCTACAGATGCTGTTATTTACTCATATAAGGCTGGCCCATGGCTTTTCTAATCACAGGAAGCGATTACAAGCTGTTCAGGCCAGACTGCATGCAATATCTATATTAGGTAAGAACACACTAATTAAATGATCCTAATTAGGCAGTTTGAACTTGATTTCTAATGAATGTCATCCGTCCTTACTATTATAAGGCTTTATTATGCCAATTTAAATTATAAAATTATCTGCATTCACAAGGATTACTGTAATCATTCATCAGTTTGAGCTTTTTTATGTACCAGAAAAATAAAACCTTTATTGCCATGTCACATGGGCTTGGTTGTCATCATCATTTTTTTTTGAAAGATTTATTTATTATTTACACAGTATTCTGCCTGCACTCCAGAAGAGGTCACCAGATCTTCTTATAGATGATTATGAGCCACGGTGTGGTTGCTGGGAATTGAACTCAGGATCTTTGGAAGAGCAGCCAGTGCTCTTAACTTCTGAGCCATCTCTCCAGTCCCCTGGCATCATCATTATTAAAAATGTATAATATACACATAGTCATCTTACTGGTCCCTACCCTTCCTCTTGATAGTTCCTCTTCCAGTTTTCCCATCTTTTCATAGGTATAACTTTGAAGTCTGAAGATAAATACTCTGCACTTTTACTCTGGTATAGTAGATTAGAAAAAAAAACACAGGTTTTCTTTTGTTTTTAATTATGCAGGATTCTAAAAGGCCATCTTCATATGAGCATATAATGTACTTTGAACATGTAATTGTTATAGCTGATTGCACTCCTCTTTGCCCAAATTCACTTCTGTTTGTTCCCTAGACTTCTTTAGACTATTATATTGTCAGTACACAAATGATTTTATTTATCTAAAGTCTAAGACATACAAATGGGAGAAGACATGTTACCTGTTGTCTCGAGTTGCATCCATTTTCCTGTAAATGACACATGTAGAAATCATAGGGTTTTTGTTTGTTTTTCAGCTGCTTGCTTGTTTGTTTGTTTTGAGACTGTTTCTCTGTGTAATGTTTGCTGTCCCGGAACTCACTCTGTCCACCAGGTTGACCTCAAACTCAGGGTCCTGGGATTAAATGCATGCACCCCTGCCACTCAGCTGAAACTGCTGTTTTTGTTTTTGTTTGTTAGTTTGTTTTATACTTTATTATAATTTATTCAGTTTGTATCCCAGCTGTGGCTCTTACCGTTTTGAAGATTGTATAGCCACACATTGCATTGTCTCAGTCACCTTCAATACTTTATGTTGGGACAATATTTCTAAGCTATTCTAAGAATTGAAAGAAAGCCTGTCATGTGCTAGGCACATTAGAAGGTATAAAAGGCCAAGTACAGCTATTACTACCTACCTTCATTTAGTTTTTGCTTGCTTACTCTTAAAAGCTGAGCATCTTGTCATGAAATCCTTTTTCTTTTATTTGTGTCCATATCTAGTATAACGTATGGCATTCTAATGATTACCTAAAATTGTTTAATAAGAACTTAATGTACTCACATCTCAACCATTTTTCTTAGAGTGTATGTTCAGTATTACCTCATATAATTCAGCAAAAGTGTAATAATGCATTTTTTATTTTTAATTTTTATTTTTTATATTAATTACAGTTCATTTACCTTGTATCCCAGCTGTAACCTCCTCTCTCATTCCCTCCCAACCCCACCCACCCTCCCTCCCTCATCTCCTCCCTGCTCCTCTCTAAGTCCACTGATAGGGGCAGGCCTCCTCCACTTCCATCTGACCCTAGATAACTCATTTTTTTTTTTTTTACAAAACAGTTGAATAAAATTCTTCTGTGTTTATGTGCTATGTACAGTTCCATTGTCCACTTATCAGGTGACCTACTGATTCCATTCCTAGTTATTTATTGCATTTTCTTTTTTAAAAAAAGTTTTATTTATTTTATGTATTTGAGTTCTCTATCTACATATACATCTGGACACCAGAAGAGGGCACCAGATCACATTATAGATAGTTGTGAGCCACCATGTGGTTGCTGGGAATTGAACTCAGGAAGAGCAGACAGTGCTTTTGAGACAGGATCACAGTATATAACCCTATATCCCAGAACTCACTGTTTAGACCAAGCTGGCCTTGAACTCGCAGAGATACTACCTGCCTCTGCCTCCCTAGTCCTGGGTTTAAAGACACCTGGCTAGATTATACACATTCTAAACTTTTAGTAGTGTCGTACAAGCTTGCCACCGAATCTACAGTAGTCATAAATACTCTGTTATAAAAGCTATTTAAGGTGAAAACAAAGGAAGAGGTCTGAACCTATATCCAAAACATAGTTATAGTTCTATTAAGTAGTGATGTTAGAAAAATCTTTGCTCTTTTCCTACAAAGTTTCCCAAAATCCTTCCCGAAGACTACTATGATTTTAGTAGGGAAATAGGTGGGTATATAGATCTTACCATCTGTCATAATTTAGTGATGTTTTTAACCCTTTTATGCTGATTAGAAGGTCTTATCCACCGGTGGCTTAATAACTGCATTTATGCCAAAGTCTTTGCTTCTCTTTTGCAGTCTATTCCAATGCCTTGCAAGAGTCAGCAAACAGTATCTTGTATAATGGGTTGATAGAGGAGTTAGTAGATGTCCTTCAAATAACAGATAAGCAGCTTATGGTAAGTATGTATGAATACCTACAGATGTGCATATCTGCCTTTGTTTCTTTCTTTGAGTATTAAACTATCATTATTAACGAATACCAGATTTGTGGTGTTAATCTCCACCAATCTCTGTCTCCTCAAATAGTTTTAATAAAATTACTTATATTTTGAGTTTGAGATAGCACTACCTTGGTTCAGTTATTCATGTACTTTTGACTCTGTTTACTTTGTACTTAAAGGAAATTAAAGCTGCTTCTTTACGAACATTAACATCAATTGTGCATTTGGAGAGAACTCCCAAGCTCAGTAGTATTATTGACTGTACTGGAACTGCCTCCTACCATGGATTTTTGCCTGTGCTTGTGCGGAACTGCATTCAAGCTATGATTGGTAAGTTTGCATGGTAATTATCCTAAGAACAAGAAGATCTTGAACTTTTCATTGTTTAACAATGTGATAGCTTAATACCAAATTCTGGGCTTTTTTTTTTTTTTTAACCTTTTCCCAACTTCTTTTGTAGATCCTTCCATGGACCCATATCCCCACCAGTTTGCTACTGCTCTCTTCTCCTTTTTGTACCACCTGGCCAGCTATGACGCTGGTGGTGAAGCCTTGGTCTCCTGTGGAATGATGGAAGCCTTACTAAAGGTAATCTACTTTTCTAATATAATTGTGGCTGAATCAACTAGGAATACAGGTTGTGACTAATTTATAATAATTAATAAGCATAGAAAGCTTATCCTAAATGAGTTATAGTTCTAGTTCTGGTTATCACATTATCAAAATGTATCTAATACCAATATTAAGATATTTTTATAATCCAGCATAATTTGGTAGCCCTCTGTAAAGATGGTGCTACATGTTAGTGTGGCATTAGATATGACTCTAAGAAAGAAAATGTATATAAGGATACTTGAAAATTTTTGCTTTAATTGTAATTGGGTTTCATTTGATTGGTTGGTGGCACTTTGAGGAAATGGTTCTTGCTATCTATTGTTGGCTTGCATTAAACTTAGCAGTTTTATTTATTTTTAATTAAATGTTGTCCACCTGGCCTCAGAGGAGGTTGAATCCAGCCTTTGAATTCATAGCACTATTATTTGACCAAGCACAAAACCTAAGGCACATGTCCTTCTCTTCCCTCTGCTTTCATGCTATACTTTCTCACAGGGACTTGAGCACCATATCTGTGCAAAGGAATATAATTTTTTTTGTAGTTCCCCTTTTAAATAACTGTTTTCTTCTCTCTTTCTTGTAGGTCATAAAGTTTCTTGGTGATGAACAGGACCAGATAACATTTGTCACCAGAGCTGTCAGAGTGGTTGACCTCATCACCAACCTGGACATGGCAGCTTTTCAGTCTCATAGTGGTCTTTCTATCTTCATCTATAGACTTGAGGTATTACTGTCTTAAGAATCACTTTGCATAGACTTCATTTAGTTCCAGTGAGTGCTGAGTCTAGGAATTTTCCCAACTACCCTAAGTAACCACCTTATCTCTCTTACGTTTCTATTAACTGAATTTATAATCTGCTTGATATTCTTTAATTACAATTTTTTAATCCCTGAAATGTATAGGATTTTTAAAATATTTTCCCTCGATTATAGCATGAAGTAGATTTGTGTCGAAAAGAATGTCCTTTTGTGATCAAGCCAAAGATCCAGAGACCTAGTACCACTCAAGAAGGAGAAGAAATGGAAACTGATATGGATGGTAATTAACAAGTTATTAAGTCAATATTTTTGTGTATGAGATTTTTCTTTATCCTGCCCCAATTTTAGTTCTTCCTCATAAATTAAGAGGTACATGGATTTCCAGGTATTTTCAATATTTTTTTTATATAGGTGATGCATGAATTGTTTGGAATAGTATGAGGTACAGCAGATGGTAGAGCTTCGGTAGACCACTAAAGTCACTCTGCAAATCACTTAATAATTCATGTTTTTAATGTGTTGGTTCATTATCTTATTCACACCACTAAAACTAAATACCATCTCCGGAGTTAAAATATTGTCTGTTTTACTACTATAGTACCATATATCCTAGGTATTTAATATGCTTGATAAATTACATGGAGATTATAAACTCTTAACTGGGACCTTGAAACAGTATCTGGTTGATTTAAGAAAGATGGGAAACTTAAAGTGGTTATTGTTTGTGGATATTTTAAGTGATAAAACCAGAAATAAAAAGCTAGATCATCTTAGTTTTTATGTGTATTATTGTAACACTTCCAACTCTCTCTTATTAAATAATAGAATAAAAAGAAAAACTGGTCCCTAAAACAGCTTTCTTAGAATTTGCCATACTCTTGTCTTAATGACCCAGATTATTATTGCATGTGTCTATTATGCTTATGATAAAGATAATAGAAATATAAAAACAATTTTCTTAACAGTAAATCATAGTATACTATTTCTTTTGGTAAAGATTCTGACACCACCTGAAATGCTTGGTTCTGTAAGTTTGCAACTGGAGACCAGGAAACAAGTATATAAAACTAATCCAAGTGATTTGTTGTATTCCTAAAGAAATTAATTACATATTCAATGCAAAGAAGGTTGCATATTTGTGAGTTTGTGCTTGCTTCTTGTATAAGTAGGTACATACATGTATAAAAATAACTTGAAAAAACTGTTTCAAAATGGAAACACTAAAGGGGATCTTACTACATACATCCCATAAATTGTAGAGAATAAATATTTGCATTTACACGTTAAAAATTATTTTCTTCAATGGTATAAAGGAAATGTAATTGCTTACTCTAACTCTCCAATGTAGTTACTAATTTAATGGCTCTTTCCACCCTTGTTATGTCCTTTTCATGCTCACCTTTACATGTATATAGTTTTTAGTACAGAAAGATGAAAGCATAGCCATGTTCACTTGCATTGCTCATTCTATGTTTCATAGATATCCTTCCCTTTTATCATCAGTGCTTTTTATATTTGTTAATTAACTTCCTTTAATAGGCTCTACTTACTACCTACCGCCTACCAATAATATACAGAGTTGCATGTTTTTTTATCATTCATCTCATCTCAGTGGAAGAAGTTTTCTCAGAAATCTTTCTTGGTACCTTTTATTCTAATTAGTTTCTTTATCATAACTTGTACTTTAGTTGCAGATGTAACTATGGAAAGCAGTCCAGGCTCATCCATATCTATGGAGCACCGGCTGGATGTTGAATTAAGGGCATCAAGTTCCAACAGCAGCACTAGCATCTCTGGCCCTGCCCCAGGTCCTGGCCCTGGCCCTGGCCCTGGCCCTGGCCCTGGTCCTGGCCCTGGCATTGGCCCTGGCCCTGACCCTGGCCCTGGTCCTGGCTCTGGCTCTGGCCCTGGCCCTGGCCCTGGCCCTGGACCCCGTCCTGGTGCGTAGACACAGTGACTGACTTACTAATCTAGTGAAGAAGAGGGCTTTAGGAGTTACTTAATGGTATACTTGAGGTTATCTTATAAGAACATGTCCTGTAACATTTTATGGTCTTCTGGCACTTTGCACATTGATTATAAACATAGACATTTTTGGAGGGTAGATAATAGCCAAAAGAGGAGCTAAGTGAAGTTTGAAGTTGAATATTTTTATTTTATAATATTTTTTCCTACTTTTAAAAATTTTAAGTCTCTTAATTTTAATTCTGATCTAGTGCCATCCTTGACAATTTAATTTCCACTTTCAAAATACTCTGTCCAATGTCCAGAGATCTCACTTTTTTGAATGTTTTGTAGTTTTGCATTAGTAGATGTAGATGGGTCTCTTAATACATGTCTCATGTGCCTATTCACTGATTTAATGTTGAACTCAATATGACGTTGCCTTTTTCTCATGCCAGGAGTCCAGTGTATTCCCCAACGAGCAGCACTTCTCAAGTCCATGTTGAATTTCCTCAAGAAGGCCATTCAAGACCCTGCTTTCTCAGATGGCATACGGCATGGTATTTTGATTATGTGTACTATTTTCTAAGACTTCTTGATTATCCATAATTGGTAAATTCAGAGCTTTTTGTTACTTGATTATCATGTTTGTTAGACATGAGTATTATTTACACATGTCCCCTCTCCCTCCTTTCCCAACCTAAGCTCTGATCATTTCTATCCTATCACTACCTCTCTCACAATCTCCGTGTCTGTTTTTATTTTCACCCACTGTTAAAGCTTACTGCATGAACAAAATAAAGGGCCGTGTCAATTAGAGGTCACTAGACTGGAATCAATGCAGATTTATTTACTACAGTTTAACATACTGTTACCTATCACCCATCTTCATGCCTTTCCTAGACTGATCATATTCTTTGTACATATTTCTTTTAGTGATGGATGGTTCTCTACCTACCTCTCTGAAACACATCATCAGCAATGCAGAATACTATGGCCCATCACTCTTCCTCCTAGGTAAGTGGAATTGAAAGTGGGGTTCAGGCTGAATGTGCTGGCATGCATCTATATTCTTAACACTCACATGGAGGCAAAAGGCACCAGATCTTTGAGTTCAGTGCTAGCCTGCTATACATACAAGCTGTTAGAACTCCTTGAAAGCTAGATTGTGCTAGAGTACTTAACCTCACTCGTACAGAGCCCTTATTTTTATCCTATTCTGGCATCACAAAAGCAAATTGAAATTCCACTTAGAATTCTATAAAGGAAGTTAGTGAGAGATATAATAATGGCAGAATCTTTGAACCTAGTGGAGTATGCATTTTACAAACAGTTTGGGCAGTCTAGAGATTTGTAGCTATTAAGACTTTTGCTTTTTTGTTATGAGGCAATCGAAGAATCTCTGTGTTTCTATCTTATGATCTTGGAAAAGTTTACTTGTTTTGTTAAGATTTCTTAGGATATTTTACCTAGTTTTGTTATCTATAAATAGTATTCCTTTAGTACCCTATCCTTTTCCTTATCTTACTGCACAAATATTTCTAATGCAATGTTTTAATATGAGTGGGTACGACCTTTTCCCTTTCTCCTTTGTGAATTTAAAGGGGAAAACATTCAATATTTACCATTAACTATGATGTTAAGTAAAGATTTCATGTTAAAATTTTCCATTTGCTTATCTGGTTAGGAAATTTTTTTATAAGAATTACCTCAGATCAGGGAAAGTCTTCCCAAGGTTAGGTTGGTATAGTAGAACTGTAAGTAATCCTTGGGTATGATTTTTTTTCTTTATTATTATTATTATTATCATTAATTACACTTTATTCATTTTGTATCCCCCCATAAGCCCCTCCCTCCTCCCCTCCCGATCCCACCCTTTCTCCCCTTTCTGCATGCATGCCCTTCCCCAAGTCCACTGATAGGGGAGGTCTTCCTCCTCTTCTTTCTGATCTTAGACTATCAGATAAAATCAGGAGTGGCTGCAATGTCATCTTCTGTGGCCTGGTAAGGCTGCTCCCCGCTCAGGGGGAGGTGATCAAAGAGCAGGCCAATCAGATTATGTCAGAGGCAGTTCCTCTTCCCATTACTATGTAACCCACTTGGACTCTGAACTGCCCTGGGCTACATCTGTGCAGGGGTTCTAGGTTATCTCCATGAATAGTCCTTGGTTGGAGTATGAGTCTCTGGGAAGTTCCCTGTGTTCAAATTTTCTTGTTCTGTTGCTCTCCTTGTGGAGTTCCTGTCCTCTCCAGATATTTCCACTTCTTACATGAAATTCCATTCACTCTGCCCGACAGTTGGCCATCAGGCTCAGCATCTGCTTTGATAGTCTGTAGGGCAGAGGCTTTCAGAGACCCTCTGTGGCAGGTTCCTAACTTGATTCCTGATTTGTTACTTGCATAGATAGGGAAGTCCAAGGCTAGGGGGTGAGTATGTGGCATTCTCTACAAGTAAGCTCAGAATGTAGCAAGTTCATAGCTAGTAGTTGTTTTGTTTGGTTGGTTTACTTTAGGAACCAGGTGGGTTAGAGTGCTGGAGGTGGAGGTGATGGTACAATACAGTACAGGATAGGCAAGTGCCCTAACACTAAGCTGTTTCTTTTTATTATAAAATGGAGTATCAGTAGTGAAATTTTTTGCCTATAACTCCTGAGAAGTTAGGATTTCAGGTCTGCCATAAACCTGGCATTTGGGAAAGTTTTGAAAAAAGAGAATACATGTACTTGAAGGTTATCCCAATCAGTATTGATGAGAGCACTGTGATGCTGTAGACAGCAAATGAAACTATATCATTGATTAAATCAAATATGGCTGTGTACATTCTATTCTGGTGATCTTTTGTATTAGCATAATTCCTATAAATAATTTACTAAAGACCAAAATGTGTGTAGTCAACCCACTGTTAATTGTAACAATTGTCAGTTTGGCTCCCTGAATACAATAGTCATTTACTTCAGACAGGAGATGGTGGAGAGAAGTCAATGTGGATGTGAAGTCCTTTTGGAGCATTTTAAAAATAAAATGTACTCTTTGGGTTTTTTTGGTTATTCACTGAACTATACTTTTTCATATTGACCCATTTGCAGTAAGAGGTCCCTTTAAGATACAGACTATCTTATGCCAACATAGAGTTCAGTGACTGCAAATCAGCCATTCTAGAAACTACACTATTGTCAATTACTGAGGATTTCTGTTTTATTTTTGTTTGTTTGTTTTTGTTTTTTTTTTTTTTGCCAGAAATTAGAACATTGTCTGAATAGCCTCAATAAGTTGAGTCCCTGTTAATGAACCAAAACATGTTTGCATTTACTCTTTTTTTTTTTAAGTGAAACTTGATGAAATAAGGTATACTAAGTAGCTGGATCTATGATATTCTCGGTACTAAATATCATTAGTACTACAGGTCAGGTCCTGTAAAGGCTTTGGAGTTGTGACAAAGAAAAATCAGCCTTTGGTAGATTGAAGGTAGTTTCTAGTGGGAAAATTTTTATCAGAGCAGACAGAATACAACTAACATAGGCTCAACAGAATAGCATTGTACATGATTTTAGTTAGGCATCTGGGACAGATAGGATTCATGAAAGGGAAATTAAGGAGGAAACAACATCAAGGTGAGTAGCCTGCAGTAATTTCATGCTGAAAACCACCAAATAATCAATTTGACATTTCTTACCCTGTCCTCAATTCTAAGTTCTTGGTCTTCACTCTTTTTGAGACAGGGTTTCTCTATGTAACTTTGGCTGTCCTGGCACTCACTCTGTAGACCAGGATGGCCTCACTCAGAGATCTACCTGCTTCTGCTTTCTGAGTGCTAAGATTAAAGGCGTACGCCACTACCACACAGGTTTGGTCTGTACTCTTATATTTACTTTTGTCCTCTTTATTGTCTTTTCATTAACCTCATACTTTCTTAGGCAGTCACCTTCTACCTTAAATGCAGACACTTTTAGGAAACCATTGTCCATTTTGCCATTTTATGTCCAGATGTTGTTTAGAAGGCCACTATGCCTATATTAGTACTTTCTGCCTGGATAAGACTCCGAGTTTCAATACCTCTCTTTTTAGGGCCATGGCCAGATTCAATGTTTTTGGGAACCTTATAGGAGATTTAATGATTTCTGAGACTATAATAAATAGGGTTAGCAGTCACGTGGTAAGAAACTCATGTTTTAAAAAGGGCTTGTTAGTTTTTGGTTCATATCCCTGGGGAGGGGAGCAGCTGCTCTCTTCTGAAGGGAAATGGGGGAGTGGATCTAGGGGTAGGAGGGAAGTGGGGAGGTTGCGGGCAGAGTGGAGGGAGGGAAACTGTTGTTGCTATATAATGTATGAGAAGAATAAACATAAAAATAAATGATCACACACATAGCTTACATTATTGAGGGCACAAAGGTTTTTGTAAATGTATTAAGACAGGGATGCAGTATACTCAGTATGCCATGGTAAAAGAGGTATTTACTTGTTGGAAGATTCCCAGTAGCAGTGAGTCTAGTTTTGGAATAGGACACATTTGGGACACAAGAATTTGAATAGTACCAACAACATGGGGAACTTAATGGCATTTAGTCCAAAATTCAATAGCCCAAGATCTTTGATGACTAGAAAGAAAGTCTCAGTGAGTCAGTTAGAGCCAAGACAAAGGACAATACGATTTTATTAAAATTGGAAAGTAAGAGCAAACAGTTAAGGCACAGCTTCTTAAACTTTAGGCTATAATTCCTTAAGGAGGGATTACATAACTGAATGTAAGCGTCACAAAAAGTTGGCAATGATTTAAAAGCAAATATGTACTGAATCTGAGGTGTTCAGGCAGTACAGTTCCATGTTGCACCACAGTGCTTCTCCAAGACCTTGTTTCTGAATATACATCATGTACTTTTTATAAGTGTATGGCATCACATCATGTAATGCTAACAAATGCTTCTGAGTCATTGGCTCATATTTTATTGTGTATAGAATTTTCTTCTCTTAAACAGAAAAGTACATTGGTTTGATTATGGCAGAAAAAAAAACCACTCTTAGTATTTTCCTACCATCTTTTCTCGACAAACAATTATCAAATTGCTATGTGTTTTGTTTGGATTGTTATTTTTTTGTTTTGTTTTAATTGATGTTTGAGGCTGGGCATAGTGGCTGTTGGCTGTAATTCTGTTGCTTGGGTGGTAGAGTAGAAGCAAGAAGATTCAGCGTCATCCTAGATTATCTGAGGCTCCCCTATCTAAAATACAACAATGATAATTATTAGTTGCTGTCTTGAGTTTAATAAAAATACATATTAAATTAATTTTGACTTGGGATTAGTACAGAATTTCCAACAATTCCTGAAACGGTCCTAAACATACTTAAAACCTTTTCTCAAATCAGCATTCTTAGCACTGAAGGTTTTAAAATCAAAAGTTCTATCAATTCTGGAAAATGTTGAAGATGTTCTATATCTGTGTCAACTGTTAGTCAAGATTGTATTTGATATGTAAAAATAAGCACAGTTCAAAAATGGATTTAAATTTTTTTCAGGAAAAAACATCCCAAACATGGGGTTAGAGAGAGTTTAGTGGTTAAAAACACTTGCTGCTAGTCCTGAAGAAACCTGATAAGCTAGGGTCCAGATGGACTTGGAAAGGGGCAGGGAGGAGATGAGAGAAGGAGGGTGGGATTGGGAGGGAATGAGGGAGAGGGATACAGCTGGGATACAAAGTTAATAAACTGTAACTAAAAAAAAAAAAAACCTTGCTGCTCTTCCAGAGTACTAGAGTTCTGTTCCCAGCTCCCAGTTGAGGTTTACATACACATGCATGCACACACACAAAGACAAAAAATTCATGCTAAAGAGAGCTGTCACATATCTGCTTTTTCACTGCCATTTATGGCAAATCTGAAATGTTTCACTCACCATCTTAAATGAAAACTTGATTTCTTTTAGGAATTAAATATTACCACAAGCAGGTTTGTTCTTTCCTAGATGGTTTAAAGAAACTGTCTATAAACCTTTTTGTAAATATTTAAAACATCTGATAGTCATTTTGAATACACATTTCTGAATATTATGTGTGTTAAAGTGGTCTAATTAGTATGTGGTTTTATGTGCAGTGCTAATGTGTACTTTTTGAATCCTGACTTCTAATTTAAATTTACTAAATAATCCTATAAAACAGTTTATTCAGATTCATCAGTTAGGTTTGCATTCACTTTACCCCAGAAAGCCTGCATTAGAAGTACGTGTGCTTAATCAGACAAGACGCGTTGAAGAGGTTAGGGTGATAGGAATTACATGTGAAAATACCAAATTATATACCAGTTATATAAAGATGTGCTGGTAAAATGTCTTAAAGGATAGTCACTAACATTCTTCGTATTTATTGAACTATACTTAGTATTCTCCTGGAATATTATTATCATTTCAAGTTTAAATTGTTAAACATCTAGTGTATATGTTTTAAGTTTATTTGCTTTTAATGCCTGTGAAGAGTCTCAGTTCCCCATATTTTTCTCAACTTTTTTTTTAGCTACTGAAGTGGTGACTGTGTTTGTATTTCAAGAGCCATCACTGTTGTCCTCACTCCAGGACAATGGGCTGACAGATGTCATGCTACATGCACTGCTCATCAAAGATGTGAGTTAATTTTACTATTCTATAAAGAGTACCTCATTTACACCCCTTTTCTCAGACACATATGCACATGGTTTAGAAACAAGTGATAAAATAAATTCTCTGTTTTGTATGTATGTTAAATACAATTGTGATATGGTTGTCAAAATCTCTTCTAGTCCTTGGTGTGGTACCCCTAGCTCTGTTCTCCTTGCATATGTACGTAACCATTTTTGAGTTATGTTTAAACCCTCTTTGTCTTCTCTAGGTTCCTGCTACAAGAGAAGTCCTTGGTTCCCTCCCAAATGTATTCAGTGCACTTTGCTTGAATGCCCGAGGTCTTCAGTCTTTTGTACAATGTCAGCCATTTGAACGTCTCTTTAAAGTTCTTCTGTCTCCTGATTACCTCCCAGCCATGCGGAGAAGGAGGAGTTCTGATCCCCTTGGTGAGTTGTTACTATTCCTTTTATAGAAATTTGGTTTTGACAAGGAAAGTTTTCTTTCTGCTCATCATTTCCCTGGCTAGGTGTGCTCAGCCTAATGGGAGTTATCCCATGTATTTATTCTATTGTTACAGGTATGAAGGAATACTTCATTCTTAGCCTTTCTTCTTACTGTATTTCCATGCTTCCAAATAAGTAGTTGACTGTTCTAATGGTGGGTAAGAAACAGGTATAGGGACCAGTGGCGCATTTTCAACTCCACCATCTAAGTCTATAAAAGTGGAAAATGAGTCTGTTGTGCACAGGTATTTCCATTCTCTCTTAAATAGTCAGAGATAACTAGTGGGTTTTTTTGTTTATTTTGTTTTTTTTTCCTGTGTATTTGAGTCTAGATTGGTGAGATAGAAGAAAATATTTGAGAATTATTGTAGTTTGCAAGTGTACTTTCTTACTTAGGAGGCTGATAATGACTTTAGTCTGGGCATCTTAATCTAGCCTGGGCAACGTAGTGAGGGGACAGCACAACAACCTTCATATCCTACCGCTCATTTCCATGTCATAAGTAAATGTATTTCATACTTAAATCCATCCTTTCGTCTTGATCATTTTTTATGGAGACAGCCAAAGGGTTGTTTTGTTTCTTTTCTACTCATTTCTATATAAGACTAGCTCAGATCTTGACAGTATAGATTTCTAGACTGATATCTTTTCTCCTCCACAATGATTTGGAGGAATAAGGCTTGTAAATTTCATTCAAGAATGACTTGTGTTAGAAAATCCAAACAAGCAGTCAGTTTCTTCTTTCCATCTTAGGTTGGCACAAAAAGTTTGGGGCTCTATATAAATTTTTTTTAGTCTAAAATGTTTCCTTTTTTTTTTTTTTTTTGCTTTAAGGGGATACTGCATCCAACCTGGGGAGTGCTGTTGATGAGCTCATGAGACATCAGCCCACTCTTAAAACGGATGCTACAACTGCCATCATCAAGGTAGGGATTGATAGTGGCTATGGCTTTGATAACTTAGAAAGTTGTCTGGCCAATTAGGAATGCTACTACCTCAAGATCTAGCTATACCACTCCTAGGCATATATCCAAAAGTTGCTCAAGTACGCCAAAAGGACATTTGTTCAACCATGTTCGTAGCAACTTTATTCATAATAGCCAGAACCTGGAAACAACCCAGATGTCCATCAACGGAGGAATGGATACAGAAATTGTGGTATTTTTATACAATGGAATACTACTCAGCAATTAAAAACGAGGAAATCATGAAATTTGCAGGCAAATTGTGGGGTCTAGAAAAGATCATCCTGAGTGAGGTATCCCAAAATCAGAAAGACACACATGGTATATACTCACTTATATAGACATATAAGATAGGATAAATATACTGAAATCTGTACACTTAAAGAAGTTAAACAAGAAAGAGGACCCGGGGTAAGAAGATCAGTCCTCACTTAGAAAGACAAATGGGATGGACATTGGATGTAGGAGAAAACAAGTAACAGGACAGGAGCCTACCGCAGAGGGCCTCTGAAAGACTCTACCTAGCAGTGTATCAAAGTGAATACTAAGACTCATATCCAAACCTTTGGCAAAGTGCAGGGAATCATAAGAAAAAAAGGTGGGGAGTTAATATGATCTGGAGAGGACAAAAGCTCCACAAGGACCAAATATATCTGGGCACAGGGGTCTTTTCTGAGACTGTTTCTCCAACCAAGGACCATGTATGGACATAACCTAGAATTTGTGCTCAGATATATCCCATGGAAGCTCAGTATTCAAGTGGGTACCCTATTAAGGGGAATGACCACTATTTCTGACATGAACTCAATGGTGGGTTCTTTGCCCTCCCCCCTTCCCCGAGGGAGGAACATCCCTGCCAGGCCACAGAGGAGGACTTTGCAATCATTCCAGAAGATACCTGATAAACCATGGTCAGATGAATGGGGAGGAGGTCCTCGTCTATCAGTGGACTTGGAAAGGGGCAGGGAGGAGACGAGGTAGGGTGGGATTGGGAGGGAATAAGGGAGCAGGATACAGCAGGGCTACAAAGTTAATAAACTGTAAGTAATCTTTAAAAAAATAAAAATGAAAAAAAAAAAAAAAGAAAGTTGTCTGGCTTTCTTAAATGGTTGTATTAACTCTGCCTAATTTCCGAACCTTTCATTGGGGTTGTGCCTTTACAAAATGTACAACCATTAATTAAGTCTTATGAAAAAGGCATTTATGTTGATTCTAGTTTTATATCAAGAGCATTTTCTGAATTAAAACAGATCCTCTGTTTAGTGTAAAACCCTGTATATTATTTTGTTATGAAATTAACAGATACACAAAGGCTCGGCTTCTGTCTGTATGAGCTTCTTGGCTGGTTAGTTTTTTCTTGGATTTTCCTCTCATTTTTTTTAACCATGACAGTGGATTATTGGAATCCGTATATGAGTTGCTGGTGCTTGGTAAATTCAGACAGGGATGTGATCTTTAAAGATTTTTAACTTTTTACACAACTTCTGTTCTCTTATTGTAAAGCTATAGTTAATGAATACATTTCAGCAATGGTGTATATATTACTAATACACATATTGCACATAGAAAATTCTCACAAAATGTTAGCCATTCCTTCATTACAAATAAATCTTTTGCTCTCTGGCTTTTAGTTACTTGAAGAAATATGTAATCTTGGAAGAGATCCAAAATATATTTGTCAGAAGCCTTCCATCCAGAAAGCAGATGGTACGGCTAATACCCCTCCTCCAAGGTCCAATCATGCTGCAGAAGAAGCCTCTAGTGAAGATGAGGAAGAAGAGGAAGTACAGGCTATGCAGAGCTTTAATTCTGCCCAGCAGAATGAAACTGAGCCTAATCAACAGTAAGTGTTTATAAGGCAGATTCTCCTACCTTATAATGTTACTTAACTTAGTACATAACAGTCTTATTATCCTGGTGATGGTGGATTCCTCTATTCCTGGCCCTCGGGAGGCAGAGGTGGGCAGATCTTGGAAGACAGCCAGGACCACACAGCAGAAATACAGTCATTGGGGAGTGGGGGTCTTATTTATTTGTGATCAGTGGGATGGAACTCCAATCCAAGCAGCAAAGCAACTGCATTGCTATTGAGCTTATACCCTCATCCCAACCTCTAATGTCGCTTTAGTCTATAAAAAAGTAAAAGTTACGTAAGATCATTTTGAGGTTCTTTCTAGCCCTTGTGTGCATTGTAGTTGATCCTTTGTCGTGTTATGGCGCTGTGCTGTAATAGCATTGGTTGCATTAGAAATTTATCTAAAAAAATAAGTTCATCATATTAAATCAGAATTCACTATGCCAAGTTGTTAGATTTTTCTCCTATGTTGCTTGATTCAACAGTGTTTTATGTCAGAAGTGGAAGTGATATCTCTAGATGGTAGTCTTGCATTTATGGTGTTTCTTTGATGTGTAGATACTTTTGGGAAAAGAATGAAAGTTTTAGCTATGAATATGACTAGTTTGATCCGGTGCTAGTTTAGCACTGGAGTTAAGAAAATAGTCTGGTAAAGTAAGTATTAAGCCAGGAGCAATAGAAATAAAAAACTATTGGAACTTTAGATAGCAATGTACTTGCTGGTGTCAATTATTTTCTGGGGGAGGCATTACTTAAGTCTCTGTTTATCCAAGGAAGCAAACCTACTTCTCTTCTAGTGCAATCTTAAGTATAGATTAAAATCATGTTTCTAAAAGTGGGAGCCATTCTCTAAGAAAATATGGCCTATCTCTTCAAGGGAATAAAGCTTCCGTGTTTTCCTTCCAACCTATCCTAATTGCCAATAACCCTGCAGGGTTGAATTGCTTTTCCTGTCTACAAATGAGAAAAGATGGAATGTAGGAATTGATTGGTGGTAATTTTAAGTCAAGGTGTATGTTTCTATCTGTGTGTAACTTCTTTACCTGGATGGATGTCTTACAATTATCTTAGATGTAATATGCTCAGAATTCAAGCTGCTGTTAGAGTAAATTAACATTTTCATAATAGCGCTCATTTCTTCACAGTATATTCTTTACACGAGGTATTACATATCATTACTACATTTGTTCCCCATTCCAGAATATCTTCATTTGGGATAGTAAGCATATGTTCTCCCAATAATTGTGTATGCTAATTCTTTTTTGTTGTAATCCATATAAATTTCTATTTAACTGAGCAGTTACTTCCTATCTCTGTGTTTATTTAATAGATCAATCAAAGAACTTTAGATTAAGTACCTATCACTCCTCTCCTTAACATTTCATTTGCCCCCTTTCCAGTTTGAACATTCTTTAGTGGACCTACCCATTTTTATTTCCTTGCCTCTATCCATCTTCCAGCACCATACATACATATTCAGGGGAATTTTTCATATATGTGTGTGAATATAATTTCCATATAGTAAAATGCAGTTTTTATTGTCTGCATTTTTCCACCTCAAAATAGAGCTACTGATCTTATTTATACTGTGCATGAAATAGTTTCGCATATTCAAAAATACCCTATACCTACAGTGATAATACAAATATGCATCTAATATAGTTTCTTATTATTTGGTTTTACTTACTGTGTTTTGGGGATTTATCCATGGTATCAACTGGTCTCAATAGTCACTACTGTTCTTTTTTGTTGTTGTTGTTGTTCTGTTGTCTAATTAGGGTTACATTTATTTAGTTTTCCTGTTGATAAACTTGGATTTTTTGCTTGTTGGGGGGGAGAAGGCTAAGATGGTACCTTTTTTCTTATTTTTTAAGATGGTGGCTTATGGAATATCTTGAAGTGTAGTTTTGTGCTGGAAATCTGGAATAAAAAAGCTTAGGCGGTATAGTCTATCCTAAATTCTTAGGTTGCTAATCTACATCCAGAAACTCTAGTCTTGCTATGCATTTAAGGATATACTGAAATTTATGTGTAATATCCTCATACTCATGGTTTTCAGCCTTCTAAATATTGGGGATTATATGCATGTATTGGTATTGGCCACTATAAATAATTCTGAAACAAGTCTTCTAATCCCTCCAGAGGGTCTTCCGGGTTCTTACATATTTTCATGGCATAGTGGGGCATTCTACCACATGAGTTGGGTAGCCACTAATAAAGACTATACCTCAAAGTTCCCTTGGTCCTGGACTGTTGGGAGAAGGAGGGGCTGGACTTGCTTTTTAACCAAGGCCTTTGTTCTCTAACAGTCCCAGGAAATGCCTGTCAGTTCTTCCTTCTAAGGGATAGGCTGGAATGTGGGGGAGTGTGGCCTGATATCCCCAGGCTGTTCAGTCTCTTAGAGCAGTCACAATTTAAAGTGCAGATCCATGACCTACGAATGAGAAACTTTGAATTATATGCATAGTCTGTTGTGGTCTTTGCGACCCAATAGCAATTGTTTGTATTTAAAGCTTGTAAGTGTAGAGAGTGTTTGTTGCCTGAAGTGTGACCCACTGAGCCAGCTTCTTTGTCAAAGGCAGTTTCTTCAAGAGCTAAGAAAATCTGACTTGGCTAAAGGAAAATTTGACAGTTATGATAAATTGATTCATTACTAAAACCAGATTTTTGTTGTTCAGAGATGTGTCTGTTCCAAATAAGGTTAAACTTAGAGAGGCATTTCTTGAGACTAGCTTGTAGGTAGAGTTCTGTTGCAGATGAAATGAAACATAAAACTCATCATTTTCAGTATTCTTAAATGACTAAAAGATGTAGGAAAGAACAAAAGTAGATGTTTGAATGAATTTGTTCCTGGAGTTATGTTAAGAACACATCTTGCCTTTCCTGTTTTTTTTTTTGTTGTTGTTTTTTGCTTTGTTTTTCTTTTCTTTTTTTTCTTTTTCTCTAACTTCACCAATCAAGAGGCCATCTGGGTTTCATTTCATTGTATCACCTAGGTTCTGCACAATCATATTTGGCATCTGCAAAGGGGCAAGAATCTCATCGAATTGGAGCGATATCTGCACTTGTTAGTTGCAGAGAGGTGGATCTTTAGATTTTTTTTTTTCCACCGAGGAGGTGAGACCTAGTTGGGAAGGATAATTGGTCAAGTAATGGAATGCTGCAGTTGTTCTAAGAAGGAACATTATAGTCAAGGAAATGTTTTTGGTCTTTTTGTGAAATCTTTTTAAATCCTGACCTAGAGATTCCTCTCTTTGGAGGGTCTTATAATTCTTGAAGGACTTAGGTTCTCAGAGTGGTATAAATATTTAACTGGTATTGAAAACCGCACAGTACAGTGCTTGATACATTGTGGGACTGGACTATACCAATTTACTGTTGTTTCTTGTGGCTGTTGTTCACAACAAGGATTAGTTTAGAGATCCAGAAAGACCTAAGGATTAAACTTTGCAATTGTAAAGACCAAAGTGGCTTCCCAGATTTCAGACAGGGATCTCAGTGTCCAATTTCCGGCATGATGAAGCCATTTGAAGTTCCCTTCAAGGACACCACTACCATCCTGCTTTGCCCAGAAGGCCTGACCAAGTCCTCTTCCTGATTTCAACAGCACTTTCTGGAATGGAATGAAGAGGTGCAAGCTGCCACACAAGCTATTATTTCTGCTTCAAGCCTAGAGAGTACAAAGGGCCATTTTCATCACCACCAAGCTTCAGTCTCTGCTGTGATTTTTATTAAAATCATGAAGTAAGGAAAATGAAATTAATCCAATCTTTTCATTAATAAAGGTCAAAAAACAAAACAAACAAAAGATTTTCTTTGTAGAATGTTCTTTTCCCACGGGTCTAGAAAAATGGCTCACCTTGCTGCTTTTATGGAAGACTGGACTTGAGTTCTCAATATCCATCCATGTTCTGTGGTTGTGTGATCCAGTGCCTCTGGCCTCTATAGTTACCTGCACTCACATGTATATACATAATTAAAACTATACATATATACATAATTGGAAATAAAACTAATCTTAAAATCAAGAATTTTTTGCAAGTTTTATCTCTGTTTTCATTTATTTTTATTTTGTTTAGTGTACATGTGTGCAAGCTCAAACACATGTGATAGGTCAGAGGACAACATTCATGAGTTTGTTCTCTGCTTTCCTGGATTCTGAGGATTGAACTCAAATTGTAAGACTTGCATGTGGTGAGTGTCTTTCTCTGCTCTTCTATCTCACCAGCCCCTTTATAAATCTTTCATTGAAGGTACTTATCTTTAACCATAAATCTTAGCCTTGGATGTTTCATTACTGAGGCTATTCATAAAGCTTCTCTGTTCTCTTGCTCTTCTTCATTTTTGTTTCAAACGTTTTCATGACTGGCAACATTTTATTCATGGTGTTTTATTTGTGATCTTTTATTCATGGTCTTGCTGAGATGAGAACTATTAGCCTTTTATCTTGCAGACATTTTTACCATCTTTCTCTCAGTGACCACTAATAGTTATCTCTGTTCCTTCTGTGCTACTTCTTGCTCAGAACTGTTCCAAAGACCCACTGATATCATCATCATCATATGCTCTTTTCTTACTTAGGTTTTCTTCTTTCCCAGAGTTTATCTTTGAAGTGTATTTTCTTTTCATATCAGTACACTGTTTGTGGTTGTTTCTCCCTGTCATTTTCTTTCAAAGGGCAGTTTAAAGATGTCTTTTCTAAATCTATGACCTCATTTGTCATCTACTGTTGAAGCATTTGAAAAAAAAAAAAAAAAAAACAACAACAAAACCTTGATCAATTGTTATATACAATTCAGGTGTTATCATCCTGCTAGTACAAATTAATAGGAAAAGGAGGCCTTGGAAATTGACTTGAGCTTTGACTACCTTTGACTGTTCATGAAGATTTGTCATTTAAGCATTTTAAAACAAAACTAGTAGTCCACTTTCTAACCTCTAAACCTAACATAAAAATATGGCTGTGTGCTGGCTGTGGTGGTGCATTCCTTTGATCTCAGAGTCCAGCCCTGCCTCAAAATCCAGGACAGCCATGGCTACACAGAGAAACCCTGTCTCAGCAAAAGAAAAAAAAAAAAGAAAAAATTTGGCTATGCTTTATGTTTGATTCTTTGACTGGTCCTTTTCAGTAAGCAAATGTTTGGTCTTCTAATTGAATTCCTTTTAAATATTTTCATGTTGAATTCTTCTAACAGTGGTTTGCCTTAGATGGGATAATGTCATTTGTGGTGTGTGTGTGTGTGTGTGTGTGTGTGTGTGTGTGTGTGTGTATTAAAGGACTGGTTTTTCATTTTATACTCTGAACTGTATTGTGATTATTGATTTTGGCTCTTTTTTTCTTTCTGTCTTCAGAGTCTTAAGGTTCATATATTAAAGGATAGGACTATCATTTGGAAAAAGGACTAGAATTTCCCTCTGTCACTTTTTCCTCACTTTATTCTCTTCTCACTAGTGTGAATTTCTGTATAACTTACTCTTTTGTTCTTAACAGGGTTGTTGGTACAGAGGAACGTATTCCTATCCCCCTCATGGATTACATCCTTAATGTGGTAAGATTCATTGTATAGATTTTTTTTTTTTTCAGGACAATGTGTAAGGTTATCAGAGCGTTTAATGTTTGATTTCTGTAGGGCCTTTAAAGTACAGAGGGGAAGATGTGCAGAACTGAAAATACTTTGCTCTGCCCCTTTTCAATAACCAGTACTCTCAGCCTTTTTATATCCTCAATTTTTTGTTAACTGTTACTGTTGTACATTTGAATTTTAACAAGATTTGGTGTGTTAAGCCAGTATTACTTGAATTTGTCTAATATGCTTCCCACCACCACCATACACACAAATTTTACTTCCCTTTTTAAAAAAGAATTCAAGAACCTTTTAATTTGTTACAGGAAAATGCGAAGAGTGCTATTTCCCCAAATTATTTAGCATTTATTCTAGGTTATTAAGCACTTCTAAAACTTCCACAGATCATTTCTTTGGTGCTTATGTGTTTGTTGCAACATTTTTTCCTTAATTTTTTTTTGTTTTATTTCAAATCACAATACTAGAGTTCATGTTTTATTTATATCAGTAAGTACTCTTATGTGTGAGAAGCCAAACGAAAGGAATACACGAGACAATTAAGACATTAGATCTGTTTCTGCCACTAATTCAAAGTGTGCCTCCGAGCAAGTCAGTTTAACTTCTCTTTGCTTTCAAATTGTTTGACTTCTGGAGTGGTTAAAAAAGTGGATTGAGAAGTTATAATTTCTTGTTATATATATATAAAACCTTTTCATTACCTAGATGAAATTTGTGGAGTCTATTCTGAGCAACAATACAACAGATGACCACTGCCAAGAATTTGTAAATCAGAAGGGACTATTACCTTTGGTTACCATTTTGGGTCTTCCCAATCTGCCCATTGACTTTCCCACATCTGCTGCCTGTCAGGCTGTTGCAGGTGTCTGCAAATCCATATTGGTAAGACATCTAGCCAACTATTTTACATCTATGTATGTACTTTCATTGTGTTCTCCCTTACCTATAGTTAAAAACTGATAAATTTGTGTCTGTTCTACTTAATATATTTTATAATATTTCTCAGAAAATATTTTTTGTTTCTGCATTTGTCGTGTAGTACTGCCATTTGAGTTCATATGAGTGTAAAGTGTATTTTCAAGAAAACTTTCTAGCTTTATTTATGCTTTGTTATGATAAGTTTTTGATTGTAGTATGCTCATTCATTTTGCAGTGTATTTTCCTCTTCCCAAACCTTTATTAGTCATGAATTGATCTGTAATTCATTGCTCAAATTTTACCAAAAACAAAACGCGTTTATTTCCAAAACACATTTGATTTAGCAAGCTTTCTCAGCTTGAGGTACTCTAGGTACCTTATGTAATAGCATTGTATAGTATTTGAGATTGTTGTGGTGAAATCAGTGTTTATCAGGTTTGTCAGTTTTATCGATTTTCTTTTTAAAGCTAATTGATATTTCACTGTATACACATTACATCATATAGATTGCTTCTATTTTTGCCCATGATGAATACTATTGTAAACTTGAGTGTATAAATAGCTCTTAAAGATTTGCCTTTTAATTCTTTTGGATGTGTACTTTGAAGTGAAATAGCTCAATCAAATGATAATTCTAATTTTTTCGTGTCTGCATGAAAACCATCAAGGTGTATTTTCCATTCCTACTACCTACATATAAGGATTGTAATTTCACCATCTCCATACCATATCATTTTGTTTTTTTTTTTATACTAGCCATTCTTGAGATTATAAAGTAGTTTTTCATTTTGACTTGCATTTGGTGGTATTGAGCATAGCTTCTCTTTTTGTGTACTTGAGTTATTGTCTGTGTGTATCTTTTGTTAATATATATTCGTGTCCTTTAGAATATATTTAATCGAATTAAGGCGTTTTGCTGTTGATTGTAGAATATCGCTGTATATATTGAATATCACCCTCTTTTTCAGATACATCACTTGCAAATATTCTCATTCTGTGGGTTGCCTCTTTGTTGACAGTATCTTTGACATACTAAAGATTTTTATGCTGACCAAGCCCATTTTATCTTTTGTTGTTGTCATCATTGCTTTCTATGCTTTTGGTGTTGATCCAAAAAAAATTAGATAATTTTATTTTTATACTTTAATCTAGGAATTATATGTTTTCAGTTCATAGGTCTTTGAACATTTGGAGATTTTGGAAACTCTGAAGGTTTAACTTTCTTTTTGTATGTGTGTGCATAATCACATTTCCCCTCCAATATCATTTATTGAAAATACTGTCCTTTTATTAAACCATCTCCTGTCACTCTTTCAAACACAATTTAACTATAAAATGTGAAGTTTTCTTTCTGGGCTTTATTCTTTTCCATTGGTTGCCCAGTACCACAATTTGGATTACTATTAACTTTGTAATAGGGTTGGAAACCAGGAAGTGTAAGAATTCCAATTCAGTTGGTTCCTGTAACCCAAGATTATTTTGGCTTCAAGTCCCTTGAAAAGTTGTATGTGAATTATGAGAAAAATTTATATCTGCCTCCAACCCACCATAAGAAAGATTGGAATTTTGATAATAATTACAATAAAGCTCCTGTCAGCTGTTTTGTGCAGTGATAAATCTTTTCTAGAAACTACAATTTAATGGTTTATTTTGTTTCACTCTTTGCAGGTATAAAGTGCTTTCATAGGAGAACAAGGGGAAAGGACTGATCTAACTACCCCACCTCAAAGATGCTCTGTGAGGAGGGATAGATTTATTTCAAGCCATAGGAAGGCAAATAATTTCTAGCTTTGCGTAACAAGTGGTAATCTTTAATTGCCAGATTTTTTCTTTCCTAACTTGAAAAGAAATGTAATATTTGGGTTGTCTATTAAAATAATTTGCCTTCCTGATGCCAGTCTTATAGAGTCAGTGCTCTTGTTTTAGAGAGAAGACAGCATTATATCTAAGTACTTCATGACCTGAAAACATAATTTATCTATTAAGAGTTTGGCTAGTCAATAGCTTTTATAATACTTGCTTTCTCCTTTATTTCCCTCTGTTCCATTTGTTCCATTAGATATGTATACGACTGTTCAATTTATATAACATTGTATGAGGTGAGGATTCACATGCCATCCCAGCCTCCTTACTTACCAATGTTTACTTGTGTTTTACTAAAATATCAATTTACTCTTTAGAAATAAGTGGAAAGCAACATTGTAATATGATTCATTTTCAAGATTTGGAACTTTGCCTACCATTGCTCTTTTTTAAGCAAAATATGAAACCAACCTCTTCTATAGCAGTACAACAGACAGTCCTGTTTCATATTTACATACTTTTAAGTATGATTGGC
The DNA here is from genome assembly GCF_030254825.1 of Meriones unguiculatus. Lineage (NCBI taxonomy): Eukaryota > Metazoa > Chordata > Mammalia > Rodentia > Muridae > Meriones > Meriones unguiculatus. Next base: position 37,938,071 of record NC_083369.1, read on the forward strand.
TCATCAGGTTTAAAAATAGTCTGCTATTACCAAAGGTAGTAAGATAAATCATTACTAGCTTCATATTTTAGAATTGTCATTTATAAAGTGAGGGACATGACTGACTGAAATTTGGGAGAGTTCAGGTAATAGTCACTTTCACTGTGAATGTTAAAAAACATAATGTATATGTGTTTCGTTACATAGTGCGACACATGCATTATTCTTGTTTCAGACCCTTTCACATGAGCCTAAAGTTCTTCAAGAAGGTCTCCTTCAGTTAGACTCTATCCTTTCCTCCTTGGAACCTTTACACCGGCCCATTGAATCCCCTGGGGGCTCTGTGTTACTGCGAGAACTGGCATGTGCAGGCAATGTTGCTGATGCTACCCTCTCAGCTCAGGCCACGCCTCTGTTGCATGCACTCACTGCTGCCCATGCCTACATCATGATGTTTGTTCACACCTGCAGAGTTGGGCAGGTAAGAATTATCGTGAAGCTATGGTTTCAGCTTAAAGCCAGTAAAATGCCAACGGCCTGTATACACTTGCTAGATTACTGTGGTTAGGAACAAATCCAGAGCTAAAAGAATAGTCTTATTTAGTATTGAATTGTTGGACAGTACATCTGGTGGTTGATGTCTTGTGCTTTAAATTGCTATGTGGTTTCATTCTCTCTTTTAATTTTTATTAGCATTTGTGTACCCATATAATTTTTCATTTGAATGGAACTTTAAGAAGAATCATTATTGTTAAATCTATAACATAAAGGTTGAATTGATGCTTTTGAAGGCAAAAATTTGTTGGATGTCCATTTTATCTTACCACTATCTTTTTAATAGCAGATATGAAACTTATTTCATATGAAACTTATTTCATATCTTCTTTCACCTTTATGGAGGTTCTAAGTATTGAGCTCAGGTTACAGAGCTTGCATAGCAAGCATCTTTATCCCTGAGCCATCTTGATAGCTTTTGTTTATCTAATTTCTATACAAGCACATTTAGATCAAACAGTGGTGTGGCAAAAATTATTTCACCACAAACATTTAAATTAATAGTTAGCAGACAGCAGCAAGAAGATGCATCAATTCTGTATTGCCTGCAATCTGTGATCTCTGTTGTTCCGTAAAGAAAATGGCTGTCTAGACTAGAAAGATGACTCAGTTGCTAAGTGCCTGCTCTATAAATCTGAGGACCTGAGTTTAATCTCCAGAAATTAGATGTAAGTGCCTACAAACATGGCACATGCCTATATTTCCCAGCACTGTCGAAACAGACAGGTTAGATTCCTGGGGCTTGTGAGCTAGCCCAAAAGGCCAAATGCACAAGGTCTAGGTCGAGAGAGTCCCTGTCTCAAAAAGTAGGGTTGACAGCATCAGAGGAATAGATTGTTTGCTGAACTCCACAAGCAGAGGCACCCATACACACATGATAAAAGAAAGTAAGTAGCCTGCCTCTGGGTATTTGTGGTCACTATTTTGCCACCTTTATTTTTCAAGAAGTTATCAGAAAAATAAACGGTCTAATAGTTCAACAACATTATTTTGGGAAAGAGTACATTCTTTTTCAGCTAACTGTGTAGCCCAGGCATGCCTGAACTCATTATCAGCTCCAGCCTCCAAAATTACTGGGATTATAGGCAAGCGATAGCATACCAAACAGGAAAATACTATCTTACACCTTTCTAAAATAACTAAAGGTTGATATTTTTAAAATAAAATTGTTTGGGGACCATGTTAAATATGAAAATACTTCTCCTTTGGTTGCAGAGTGAAATTCGTTCTATCTCCGTAAACCAGTGGGGTTCTCAGTTGGGTTTGAGTGTTCTCAGCAAGCTCAGTCAGTTATACTGTTCGCTGGTGTGGGAAAGCACTGTCCTCCTCTCACTGTGTACTCCCAACAGGTAAGAGAATGATTATTTCTCTTAGTATCTCTCTTGGTTTTTCTAACAGACAAAGTTTATAAAAAGCTTGCAAGATTTCTTTGAACAGGGTGGGCAGATTTGATTTAAAAAAGTGGTTTATCCTTCCCACTTTTTAGACTAGGACCTTAACTGACAATTATAACATCTTGTTCATGTGTAATTTGATTTCCTGGGGATGGTTGTATTAGCATAAAGCAGATTTTGTTTGTTGCTACTTCAGGATGTTTTTATTGAATTTAGAAAAACATAACTTCTCTGGAAGGTATTGGCCAAGCAGGTCAGAGACCATGCAGAAAACAAGGAAACTATAATTGTGCTTTTTTCTTTTGCTTTGGTTTTTATATGTTTACTATTTTCCTTGTTGTAGCCTGCCATCTGGATGTGAATTTGGACAAGCAGACATGCAGAAACTGGTTCCAAAGGATGAGAAGGCAGGTACGACCCAGGGCGGAAAAAGATCAGGTAACTCTAAGAAACTAAAATCTTAAGTCATTACTTCTCCTTAGTATTGTCCCTGGGACTTCATAGGCTTAGTGAGAAACTTAGCGGTTTGTCATATTTAGTCTTCAGATTTTATCATTTTACTGGTTTTTAATGTCTAACTTTAGATTTCGTCATTTCTTCTGTAAAAACATATATGTATATATTATATTAGCATAACAGGAGAACATGTATTTCTGCTACCACATAACACACAACATTTGAGAGTTAACTGCCTGATCTTTTCCCTGAAGATATTTAAAAATGATAAAAAATATCTATTTTTGTGTCTTAAGTATCAAGAGTTGACTTGCTTTCGAAAGTGCTATTTTGAAAAATAAAAGTGTTTGCATGTAGTTTAATATAAATACAAGATTGAGCCATAAAAATTTTTCCAAAAGCTGATGCTTATATTTAATGTATGACTTTTAGTTTTTAGTATAAATTCTCTGTCACCTGTTGAGAAAAGCATTTTTGCTCATGCTGAATTAAATGATTGTTAATTGAAAACTTCCACCTGTTTAATACCTGGAGTCTATTTTAAGTACATAAAGCTAAAAAATAATAAAGACAGTTTTATATATATATATAATTATATATATATATATATATATATATATATATATATATATATATATATCAGATGTTCTTTAAAATACATCTCTGCATGAGGGGGAGCAGGGACTGCTTCTATCATGAATTCAGTTGACTGCTCTTTGATCACTTGTTCCTGATGATACAGCCTTGCTAGGTCACCAAGAAAGAGGGTCCAGGCAGTCCTGATGAGACTTAACAAGCTATGGACAGATGGCAGTAGTGGAGAACTCCTCTTTCAGTGGACTGGGGAAATGGGATGAGAGGAAGAAGGAGGGAGTTGAGGGAGGGGGCTTCAATCAGGGTATATAATGAATAATTCGTAAACAAAAATAAATTAAAAAAAAGAAAAATGCATTGAAATTACTGAGAGAAATTTAAGGAAACAAAACATATGAATCTTCTTAATATATAAGAACTTCTACCAGCTGGTTATTATGGGGTTTGGGAAAGACTGAGACAAGTATATACAGACCTCTAAGGTGAATTTTAGAGAAAATATATATCTCAAATTTTAGACTATTTCAAATTTAACATAAGAATAAACTTTATTGAGAACTGCAGATAAAAATGAAAGGGTTAAAGAATTACTTCTGCCAACAGTTTACAGACTTCATCTTGTTTGGTTTTTTTCCTGTCCTTTGTCAGTTTTCAATGTATTCACCACCCCATTTCTAGCTGTAACAAAGAAGTCACAATTGCCTAAAACTATCAAAAAGAAAAATTAATAAGTTCATAAAACTAAAACTAGTTCTGAGGTTGAAGAATGCATAAACAAAGCCAGGTAATCCTATCAATTGTGAGATAATGGCTCGAGGATCAAGAGTTCAAGGTCACCTATTACCACATAATGAGTTTCAAACCAGCATGAAACTTGCCTCCAAAGGGAGGGCCTGGAGAGATTGCTTAGTGGTTAAGAACACTTTGTTGTACCATCAGGAGGACCCAAATTTGGACATCTCAGCACACATACAATAAGCCTGTCATTGCAGGTGTGCCTGTAACCTCAGTTTAAAGGGGAACAGGTTGGAGATAAGTGCTGGCTTCCAGGTTAGCTGGTAACTCTCTAACCCCAGGTTGAGTTGAGAGACCCTGCCTCAAAGGGATAGTTGGAAATAGAGGAGGACAGCAGACACTCTCTGGCCTATCTGCATACCTACACAGGCATACATAAATAAGTAAATAAATCATCAAAAATGTGTACTTCAGTGGTTGAAGGCCCTTGCTGCCAATCGTGACTGATGATTTGATATTAGTTTCTAAGACCCAAATAAGAAGAGAACTGACTCCTGGATGGTGTTCTCTGACTTCCTCTCATGTACTCTTAAATACTGGGAGATAAAATTGTCTAGTAGTCAAGCAAAATTGTCTAGTAGTCAAGCTATAATCTAGCAGGGCATCTTTAGTGATAGCTTTAAATTTGATACACTGTGCTGTGTGTTAAGATGATTCTTATGCTTTCATTTGAAGATTCAAGCAAGTATGTAGTTTGTAGAACTTCAGACAAAAAGGCATATTGGTATAGGTTTATTTTGTTGTTCTGCTTTTGATTTGGACGGTGGTTTGGTCTGATCTCCTAATTAAAATTTAAGAACACACAAAATAGATAACTCTCTCTTGGTATTCTTCAAAACATGGATACAGGTAAGTGCTTGCTCTGTACAGTCTTATTAATCCCTTCTTAAATCTGCAGAAGGAGAACAGGATGGGACAGCTGGAAGTATGGATGCTTCTACCCAGGGCTTATTGGAAGGAATTGAGCTAGATGGTGACACATTGGCTCCCATGGAGACAGATGAACCTTCTTCTTCGGATTCTAAGGGCAAATCTAAAATCACACCAGCTATGGCAGCCAGAATTAAACAAATCAAGCCATTGCTGTCCGGTCAGTGATTCTCTTTTTTTTTTTCTTCTTTCTTTTCTTTCTTTTTTTTAAGCTCCCTCTCTGAACTTTAGAATTCTAACAGTCATCAAACAAATTAAATTGACAAAACCATATTGCTTGCAGTAAGACAAAGTTGTAGAAATGTATCTTTCACAGGTACTTTGTTGAATCCCTATTGTATGACATGCTCTATACTAGTTACTAAGAATATAAAAGAAAATTTTTTCGTGAGCTATAGCTGCCTTCCTTAAAATTTCTTAACCTTTGTTCTTACTATTCTGATGAAATGTCTCACTGAGGTACCTTATTGTTGCATCTGCCAGATACTTTTATTTTAAGAAGTGATAGTTGACTCAGTTTCTACTTCTATAAATAACTCTTCTGGTTTTTATAACTAAGCACTCAGAGTTGTTACCATTCTCCTTTTGCTTTGATTATCTAGTGACATTTGTGTTTTATTAAAGTCATATTGGCTACTTCAAGGAGATTGCATTAGCAGGGTACAAAACTGTATTAAAGATGTGAAAGGAGTCGGGTGATGGTAGTGCATGCGTTTGATGCCAGCACTTAGGAGACAGAGGCAGGCAGATCTCTGAGTTCAAGGCCAGCCTGGTATAGAGTGAGTTCCAGGACAGCCAGAGCTTTTACACAGAGAAACCCTGTCTTAAAAACAAAAAAAGGGAGGTGGTGAAGAAGACCCAACTTCCAAAGCAAGGAAAATGACCTTCAAAGCCTTAAGATTTTGTCTTTTATTTATGTTTGTTTTTACAGTTACTCCTAAATTGAAGCAAAATTAGATGGTGTTTCTGTTTCTCATTTCTTACTGTATCTAATTGAGTAGTGTGACCTTTGAGTATTCTGGGTATTTTGTGGTGGGTCCAAACCATGCTTTTTTCATCTGTTCCTGTGCTGAAAAGGCATTTTGTTCCATAATTGAAATTATGAAATAACTGTTTTCTTTCTGTGCTGTATGCGTCTTGTAAGTTTGTGTTTGATGTTTAAGACAAGCATGAATAGGATATAAAGGTCCTATTTATATTCATATACTATTACATAATTTATATTTTTCTATTTATAACTTGTGTTCTGTTTATGCTTGTGTGTGTGTGTATGTGTATATATATATATATATATGCACATTCATAGTGAGATGACCAAAGTGACTTCTGGGTAAATTAGAGTCCCCAGTTCAGATCCCCAACACCCAGACGAAAGCCAAGTGTGACAACACATTTTCTGAAATCCTACTACTGGCAGGCAGGCAGGCAGGCAGGCAGGCAGGCAGGCAGACAGGTATAAGGAGGATCCTGAGGTGCATTTTCATTCTAGTCAAACCAATCCAGATTCATTGAGTCATAGAGCAAAACATCTAGTATGACTCCTGCTCGCTCAGGTATAGCAACAAAAGTAAAAGAAAAAATAATATAAGAAGACATGCAGATCCTGACTTCTGCACTCCACATGCACACACAGTTAATACATCCATGCATATACCATAAGTATAACACCAAAAATGGAGAAAAAAATGCTTAAGGGAAACAATGTTTGAATATATTTTCTTTTTGTAATAATCCACTTGTAAAACTTTTATGCCTTTCATGCCAACCTTTTTAAATTATAATGTGTGTGTGTCTGTGTGTTTGTGTGTATGAGATCTTTTCTGGGTCAGTCAATTGATTCAACGGTTCTCAATCTGTGGCTCACTACCCCTTTAGGGGTCTAGTGGCCCTTTCACAGAGGTTGCATAAGAGCACTGAAAAACATACTTATACAATGATTCATAACAGTAGCAAAATTATAGTTATGAAGTAGCAAAGAAAATATATGATTTGAGGTCACTACAAAATGGGGAACTGTATTAAAGCATCACAGCACTGAATTGATCAAACATTTTTTTTTCTGTTTTAAAGTTATGTGTACGCATTTTAAGTGACTTTAAATCTAGCAAATGTATCATTCATTTGTCTGTATTTACTGCCATATTGTTTCAGCAAAGTCAGTGTCAATTTATGTTTAATTTAGCAGTCTAAGTCCTTATCTTACATGCCTTTTGTAGAAGGAATATCTTGTAAGGATGTAGCACCTGTCAATAAAATTCTGATGGCCTATAGCTTAAGCAGGTAGTAGGAGGTCAAACATCCAGCAAGCAGAAGGGATTCTGGGATAGGCACATGAGATTCAGCCAACAAGATTTGAGGAAGATGGAAGCATGGTTCCTTGAGCTCAGGTAACCAGCCACATGGCAAAATGTAGATTAAAATAATGGGCTACTTTAAGCTGTGAGCTAGTCAGAGAAGAGCCTAGCTTTATGGCCTAGGTATTTGTAAATAACTATCTTGAGTCTCAAGAGCTGTTTTTCTGGGAGCTTAAGCCCAGGAGGAAAAGCCACCCACAACAGCCTTACATTTATGTTATATAATGAGTGCCTGTATAGTTTTACTTCCTGCCCTCAAAGAATACATTTTTTTTGAGAAACTTCTTATTTAGGTTATTACATAAAGAGGTAAGTCTAATAATTTCTTTGCTGTTGTTTAGAAAAAGTATTCAATCATGAAAAAAAAACATTGTCTAGTGAGATGGGTACATGGGCAAAGGTACTTTCTATGCAAACCTGATGACCTATGCTCTATGATTAGTTCTCAGAGCTGATGTAAAGGTAGAAAAAGAAAACTGACTCCTCAGTGTTGTTCTCTGACCTATTATACACATACTATAAATAATACAAATTGTTATTTTTAAAAATGACATGTTATTAAATCATATGAGTACTTTATAGCATTATACTGCCTTCTGGGTTTCAGCTTCTTCCAGATTGGGCCGAGCACTTGCTGAGCTCTTTGGACTCCTTGTTAAGCTTTGTGTGGGTTCTCCTGTCCGCCAAAGAAGGAGCCATCATGCTGCCAGTACCACTACTGCACCAACACCTGCTGCTAGGTCAACAGCTTCAGCCCTCACTAAGCTACTCACAAAAGGCTTGTCATGGCAGCCCCCACCATATACACCTACTCCTCGCTTCAGGTGAGTTCCTATTTGAGAAGCAGGAAGTAGAAAAAAATAATGTATGGTTTTTCCTATTCTACATGGGAACATGGAAATCTCTTGTTTTCTCTTTATATATATATTGCATATGAAGTGTTTTTGTTGTACTTAGTCTGCAACATGGAGTATTTTTTTAAAAAATTTATTTATTCACATTACATTCTGATCTTATCCCTACCTCCCCTCTTCTCCCAAAAGGGGCGCTCCCCCTTCACATCCACCCCAGCTCATCAAATCTTGTCAGGACTGAGCTTGTCCTCTTGCCTCTGTGGCCTGGCAAGGCAGTCCCTCCAGGGGGAAGTAATTGAAAAGCTGGCAAGGGAATCAATGTGGAAATTTCCAAAAGGTTTTCAGTAATATAAACTGCATTTCAATAACCTTTTAATTCGTAAGTGGGTGGCAAGTGTCATCCGGCTACCTAACCAATCTGTCACGTAAATGCTTTGTTAACTTTTTTTAATTAATTTTCTGTTGCTTTTGTATGTATCTTAGAAATGGTTGTTTTTTTACTTTCTTTTTCTTTTTTAGGCTGACATTCTTCATCTGTTCAGTTGGATTCACATCTCCAATGCTGTTTGATGAGAGAAAGTATCCTTACCACCTTATGCTGCAGAAATTTCTCTGCTCTGGTGGTCACAATGCTCTTTTTGAGTAAGGATTATTTGTTTCACAAAGAATCTTGTATTTGCTCTTTCCTACGTGCCTTGTCATTTATCCTGTGATCGTAGGATAGAGAGAGCCATTAGCTTTATTATTTTGTATTCTAGAAACAAGCCATGTATGTCTTTATTTCCCTCAGAAGTAAGAGTCTGCTTTTGGGCTAGAGAGGTAGTTGAGCAGTTAAGAGTGCCTGAAGTATTTCCAGGGTACCCAAGTTCTATTCCCAACACCTTTTTAACATCTCACAACCATCTGTAATTCCTGTTCTAGGGCATTTGATTCCCTCTTCCATTGGCAGTAAGCATATACATCCGAGTGCATGGAGATACATGTTAGTAAACATTCATAAAATTAAAAACATGTATGTCCATGGGTGTATAAAGAATCTCTGCTTTTTTTTTTTTATATTTGGATTTCCATTCCTAATTTTTTTTTTTAATAAACCCGATTTTATTTTTTTCTTTGAATACAGCAAGTTAGTTGCTTACTTTGCTTGGCCAAAAGATTTTATTTTAACCAGTTTGACTGGATGTTGAGTCTAGCCTGACATATGTAGTTCTTACCCCTCATCAAGGAAGGCTTCTTTTGCAGACCATTACCAAAAACCACAACCAATCAAAATTCAGAATTGTGAAACCCAGTCCCATTGGTTACATCTACAAAATAACTGTACCTAAAGCTCAGGGAACATTATGAAATAGTGGGTGGAAAAATTTTAGGAAGGCCTTTGCTTTGAGACTGTTTCCTAGTAATTCCAGAAACTACATCTGTAAAATCTCACCAACCTAACAGCCTAAACATGAACTGAACAAGGACAATAGACATTCCAAAGTCGGGGAGATAAGCCCACAAGGACTCAACTCTACACAAGATCTACACAGGCAACTAAGGAATGCTGAGAGTGGGAGAAAATCTTCCCTAGGGACCAGCGCACCAATTGGTTATCTGATACCAAATGGTCAGCATTGTAAATATACGTGCAAGTGATATACAGATTGAATAGGTTACATTTAGCAATATATATGTGTATACATTCATGTTAATGAAAAAAGAGGCCATGAATTTGAAAGAGAATAAGGAAGGTTATTGTGGGTTCATGGAGGGTTAAGTCAAGGAAGAAGTAATACAATTATAATTTCAAGCAAAACAAAAAGTAATAACAAAAGGAAAGAAAATATGGTACCAGTATGGTAGTGAGTGGAATCCTTTAAATATGTTTTCCTGTATGTAAAATACTAGTTAATATTCTATCCATATGTTTTGTCTTACTGAATTTAGAACTTTCAACTGGGCTCTGTCCATGGGAGGAAAAGTTCCTGTTTCTGAGGGATTGGAGCATTCAGACTTACCTGATGGCACAGGAGAATTCCTAGATGCCTGGCTTATGCTTGTAGAAAAGATGGTGAATCCCACCACAGTGCTTGAATCTCCACATTCGTTGCCTGCCAAATTGCCTGGAGGTGTTCAGAGCTTTCCACAATTCAGTGCCCTCCGCTTCCTTGTAGTAACTCAAAAAGTGAGTATTCTGCATTTTAAAACCAATGGGAAAACCTCTCATGCCAACTGAATAGTTGCCACTATGCTTTGTGCATAATAAAATATGATTGTTGAAAAGTAAATGGATTAAGGTTTCCAGATAAGGTTGTTTACCAAAAGGAATAGAGACTATAGATTGTTTTCCTGCTATAAAAATGAACTTTAAGCTTCTGTTTGGTACTTTTAGATGAATTAAATGTCCACACTGTACTTTGCTAAACCACCACAGTGCCAATCTGAAGTTTGTTTTTGTTGTAACTGACTCATTGTGGAAGGAGTGTCTATTAGTCTTTCATTTTCCTTCTGGGGATTTGAATTGAAGGGGGAAATATTCATATCATATGCTTTTCAAATGTCTTACAGGCAGCCTTTACTTGCATCAAGAACCTGTGGAACCGGAAACCCCTTAAAGTATATGGTGGACGAATGGCTGAGTCTATGCTGGCCATTCTGTGTCACATTCTTCGAGGAGAACCTGTAATTCGAGAGAGACTGAGCAAAGAGAAGGAAGGATCTCGAGGAGAAGAAGATGGAAGCCAAGAAGAAGGTGGCTCCCGCAGAGAACCTCAAGTCAACCAACAACAGCTACAACAGGTAGAGTGTCTCAGATTCTGGGCCTTATTATTTGCACCTTATAGAATTTAATGCTCATAACTTTTGTTTTATAACCTTGTTTCACTATGTAAGCAAGACTGACTTCAAACTCAGAAACCTGTCTGGGCCTCCCAAGTTCTGAGATTTGCCACCTATCTTACAAAATTTCTAAGCTTCCATACCAGTAAGTCCTTCGTTCTGTTGGCCTGGAGATGTTTTCACTTTAAGAAAGGTAAAGAGTGTGGCCCCAGTACTGTGTGCAGGTGACCCATTTGTGTTCTCATAAGTATATTAATTACATTGTTTTTAGGGATCCTCTAAGAATTTTTTTGGTAGACAAACTGTCCTCAATTACTACTGTTAAACAATGAGGCAAACTTATTGTGTTTAAATTTATTCTCCAATAAAAGCTTTTTAAAACTGCTCATCTCTAAAGTTATATCACTTTAAAATAGTTACATTTTGAAAATTATAAACTAGACGGGGGAGAAGATTCAAAGGATAGTTTAACATTGTTTCCCCAAATTTTATTTTGCACTTTGAGAATTTTATACATGTATTGTTCATAGCAACCCTTTCAGCCACCTTCCCAAGTCTCCCCAACCCATTTACTTTCCACCTTCATGTCTGATTTCTTTGTTTTTTTTTTTTTTTGATAACCCACTGAGTCCAGTTAGTGCTGACCGTATGTATGTGGGTATATGGCCAGCCACTGAAACGTGAAAACTTACCAGTGGCCAGATCCTAAATTACTGTCTCTTTCCAAAGAGCCATATTCAAATGTTCCTCAGCTAGAGGTGTGGCTTTGTGAACCCTTTACTATCCTTAGTTGAATATATAGTTGCTTTGTCTTGTCCAGGTAATGGAACTATTGTGAGTTCATGAGTACAGAAGCCACACATGTTCCTATAGTCCATCCCATATTCTATCTTAGGATTTTTCTGACTTAACTCTTACACCATATGCCCTGAGATTTCTGAGGGTGGACTTCATTATGGCCTAATCATTATAAGGTTATCTTATTTTAAGCACTCAGAGCAATTAAAAGTCTCTGCATTAACCATTCTTACAAAAAGAAATTTCTGACAAAGGTTTGGTGCAGAACTAATCTATAGGTATAAATATTTAGAAGGCAGCTTGAAAACATGACCTCGTCAACCATGGACTTTTGATCAGGTATACAGTACCAGGCATGAATTCCCTCCTGTGGAGCAGGCCTCAGATTCATTGAGAAAGCAGTTAGTTACCTCCATAATAATCATTCCATCACTGCATTAAGTTTGTATTATAGTATGCCTGGATTCACAGCTGGGGAAGTCTGTTAATTGCTTTTCTCCCCAAGTAGTGTACATATCACTTTCTGCTACTATGAAACCTAGCCAGCAAGGACATGTGCATATTCCAGCTCCATCATAATTTGGTTTCTCTGTGTCCTGCAACCAGAGTGTGTTATGTCTTCAGCAATGTGGTTTTAACAGCCTAGCTTATCATTGGCAACCAGTCACAAAGGTAATATCCTGTGTTGTTTAAAGGGATACTGGGGACTCCTTGAACAGTGCTTTTAGGGTAGTATCCCATGCCTGGCACTGAGATGTTTTATTTAATGATCCGTTGTTCTGGAAGCAGTGTTTTCCACCCATGCTGGGTACTTGACATTTGTCTTCCTCAAATTTGTTTTTATGTATGAAGGTCCTCATATTTTAATCACAACTGTTATATATGTATATATATTTCTACTTTTTATTATAAAAATAAGTTCTTGTTTAGAGAGTTTGAGATATTACACCATTATATATTTAACAGATTGGGTTTGAGGAGGGGAACGTTCCTTTTGTTTTGGAGGTTTGTTTGCTTGTTTGTTTTTTGAGATACAGTTTCTCTTTGTAGGCCTGCCTTTCCTGGATCCACTTTGTAGACCAGGTTAGCTTCAAACTCTCAAGAGTTCTGCCCCCCGAAGTGGTGGAATTAAAGATGTGCACCACTGCACCCAGCTAATTGTGTGTGTGCGTGAGTGCGTGCGTGCGTGCATGCATGCGTGTGTGTGTATTATTCTCATTCATGAATTGTTTTATTAATAGATGCTAAAAAGCTGTGATGTAGTTTCCTTTTTCTTTGTAACAAGTTTCTATTCCAAAATATAAATGCCAACCCTGGCCTTCATTTTGACATGTTAAAGTTGAGAAATATATTGGTTCTTTATATCAATATATAACATTACTGTTTAAATATTATAGAACTACCAAAGAGAAAAGAACATTCATGAGAAATTACTGCCCTGACTTATAAGTAGTGTTTGTTCATGTAAACTTAGAAAAACTTAAGTTCCTTGGTTTTTATTTTGAAGTATATTTTTATATTTCTGTTAATGTCTTTTGGGCTCTTGCTTTTTTTAAATATAGCTCATGGACATGGGTTTCACAAGAGAACATGCCATGGAGGCCCTGTTGAACACCAGCACAATGGAACAAGCAACAGAGTACCTTTTAACCCATCCTCCTCCAATTATAGGAGGAGTTGTTCGGGTGAGTAAACACAAAAAGACTTAATGTAGTTTTGCTGCTGATAACCTTTTTTCTCCATCTTCTATACCAGTGCTATATGTACTAATTCTGAAAGCTTCAGAATATGCTTCAAGAAACTTCTGTTCCCTAGCCATGCTCCATTTTGTTCACAGAAGAACTCGTTTTACACTTAGTTTTCCTTTTAAGTTTCCCTATTGTCCCTGTAGTGGTAACCATATATGCCTTAGTTGGGTTTAGTTGGAGAGACCAACATTCCAGCTCATTCCTTTCCTTGTGAAGTGGTCTTACCTATTTAGGTTTCTTTGGATTTTGATTGTATATTTATTGGATTCTCTGCCGTCACTATGTAGGATCTTAGCATGTCTGAAGAAGACCAGATGATGAGAGCAATTGCCATGTCTTTGGGACAGGATATTCCAATGGATCAAAGGGCAGAGTCACCTGAGGTAACTAAAGTCTAGCATCCAAAATTTCTTGCCCCACTAATTTGTATTTTTGTAAACAGTAATTCTGAGTTCTGTGATCACTACATAATCATAGAGAAAGTCAGGGGAGTGCTTGTTCATCTCAATGTTTTATTTCTATCTTTAATCTCCCTTGTATTGATGAAAATGAAGCATTAGATGATTCAAATGAAACATTAATCTTCATTATCAAGACCCAAAATGTAACTGGTAGTAACGGATAGTCCAAACTTAGTTATGTGTTCCTTGGTAATACTACTTAAGTTTACCACACTGGAAGAATATATTGGATAGGATCTAAAAATGAGTTTTCTGGAGAATAGTACATAGGATGTTGCCAGTTACAACTGACAGTGCTTCTGGGTACTCACCTGTTTTGTGCATTAACCTATGTGACTATTATTACATTTATTCCCATGCCCTTTTGAACGTTTCAGCTGTTTGAGAAGGTAAATGGTATTCAAACACTGGGTCAAGTACTCATTTTTCATGCTTCACCTCTGGCCTATGTTTTTATGCATCCTTTCCTGCCTCCAGGAAGTTGCTTGCCGGAAGGAGGAAGAGGAACGGAAAGCTCGAGAAAAGCAAGAAGAGGAAGAAGCTAAATGTCTGGAAAAGTTTCAAGATGCTGACCCATTGGAACAAGATGAGCTCCATACTTTCACAGATAGAATGTTACCAGGCTGCTTCCATCTTCTTGATGAGCTGCCTGATACGGTGTACCGCGTCTGTGATCTGATCATGACAGCTATCAAGCGTAATGGAGCAGATTATCGTGATATGATTTTGAAGCAGGTTGTCAACCAGGTAAGTTCTCAAGGTGCCTGAAGTTGGGAGTATTTAAAGTTGTTTTCCTGTTTTCTCTCAAAACTATATTTTTGAAAAGCCTTGCGTTCTACCTGATGTGTCTATTTTCTGGGTTTGAATTCTTTTGGTTACAGTCTCGCTCTATTTGGTTGTCTATCAATTAATTTTTCCATTTCAGACACAAAAATAGTCTTTAGAAGGGAAAACCAAAGCTTTCCATCAGATTAATGTAGAATATTGAGCTAAATTATTATGTGTTTATTCCTTTGACTTTCTGATGGATACCCATAACCCAGTTTTGTTACTCTTTTAGTGTCTGTTTCCTCTCCCATTATAACATTAATGTATTTTGATTGTTGGAATAACAAACAAAACATCCATAATCTCTACATCTAGAAATAACAAATTTACTTGTATTTCTTTATAATTTTGTATCATTGGATATATTTAAATCATTAAGATTTGGGCAGTATGGCACATGACTGTAATCCCAGCACTCAGGGAGGCAGAGGCAGGTGGATCTCTCTGAGTTTGAGGGTAGCCTGATCTAAAAAGAGAGTCCAGGACAGCCAAGGCTACACAGAAAAACCCTGTCTCAAAAAAAAAAAAAAATTGAGGAAATTTTAAAAGAAGAAAACCTGTTTGGGGACAATATGACAATACAGGTTTTATTGTTGTTGTGTGTATGTGTTTTTATTTGCTTGTTTTTTAATGAACGAGTGAGGTTTTAAGGTGGAGTCACTTACATGATTTACACAATCGGGAGCAGAAATGACTCAATGACTGTTACATCACTAAATCCTACCCTGGCATGGATGATAGCTCACAAAAGCTGGAAACCTAGAACACACTGCACTACACCAGGCTAGAAACTGTCCTTTCCAAGTAACAATTGGACTGAACCTTCCAGGCACTCTCCCTGGTCTCTACTTCTTCTGGGCAACAGACCAAAGCATAACTTTTTAAAGCTCATAAACATAAACCTTAAAAAAAAAACTAAATACAAAATCTTTTACTGGAATATATGCTTATACATTGTATTTTAAGGAAGGTAGCAATTTGATAGTGAAAAGCAGCGATATCACCATACTCTTCAAACATTTTGAAAATGAAAACCTGGCTAATAATCTAACATTGTAGACTTTGATAAAGTAATTTTAGGGGAGATGTAGTAAAAATTGACAGAACATTTTGAAGGTTGACTATGAACACCATGAGGTTTTTTTTTTCTTTAATGTATACTCATTTCCTTTGATTTAGTTCTGTAGTATAATTTCAGAATAACTGGGTTAGCAAGATAGTTCATTGTAAAAGACAATTATTGCCAAGCCTGATGACCTAAGTGTAGTGCCAAGAACCCTTGTGGTTGAAGGAGAGTACCATTCTTACAAGTTTCCTTTTGTGCATGTCAATTTTAAAAGGTGTTTAGATTGATTGTTAATGATTATGCCTTCTTTTGATACCTTAAATCTCTTTTATGAATTGGTTGTTATTTCTATTCCTCAGCAAATATGTTGAGATTGGGGTTATGTTTAAATATTTGTGCAGATTCTGGATTACTCTGTATTTAATGTGACTTGGCCATTTTTCTGCTCTCTAGGTGTGGGAAGCTGCTGATGTTTTGATCAAAGCTGCTCTTCCTCTAACAACAAGTGACACAAAAACAGTGTCAGAGTGGATCAGTCAAATGGCTACCCTGCCACAGGCTTCCAATTTGGCTACTAGAATCTTGCTTTTAACACTACTTTTTGAGGTAATATATACATCTTTTGGCCCTTGCAGTTCACTTACTGAAGAATTAACCAGCACTTAACAATACATTGAATTATGGAGAAGCACAAAGAATGATCCCTGTATTTGATATAAGCCTATAATCTCCCAATAGGCTACAATGTATATAATGAAGTATAATATTGTAGAAGGTTCTGAGTTTGGAAAATATATATGTATCACTTGTGAATAAAGAGCTGCTTATAAAAAGTGTTGAATCAAAAGATGGTACTTCGTTTGTGTCTCTGGCTTTTATACTTGTGCATACTCAACTGTGTGCACAAAAGTCAGATGTCATTCTAGAAGGGCATTGAAATGATAATCATGGTAGATATGGAATACTGAGGAATCCTAAATAGGAACTTCATGTACAGTAAATTATGAAAATTGGATGTTGTTAGGTTTAAGGTGATTAGAATCAGATTCCTTTCCTTACCAGATCAATTAGCCGGTTATTTAGGTAAAAGGGTAGTTTGGACAAGATATGTTACTGTTCTTAACAATATAAGAATAAGAAGGCAATTGACTTTGGAGAAGTGGCTCTTCAATTGTAAGTCATCCTGTTTATCAGAATAAACTTAATTTATCAGAACAAAATTTTACGGTAACTTAGATGAGTCCAATATTTATGTCAGACTGTCTTAAAACTTCATGTAGAATACGAGTTACAATTTATTTATTTCATTTTTGGTTTTTTTAAAAACAGGGTTTCTTTATGCAGCCTTGGCTGTCCTGAAACTAGCTCTGTAGATCAGGCTGGCCTTGAACTCAGAGATCCACCTAACTCTGACTCTGCCTCCTGAATGTTGAGATTAAAGGTTTGTGTCACCACACCCAGCTCAAGAATTATAATTCGTATAATGCTTTGAGAATAGACACTTTTTTGAGAAAGGTTTTGAAGAACTGAATGTTTATCATCCTTAGTGACATTTAAGTTTAAAGAAAAGTCATTCATAGGCCCCTATTTTGTCCATATAACCACCTATTATTGAACAATCACGGTGATTTTCTGTTAAAAACCAACACTTCAGTATAGTCCCTGTTAAGAAGCTTCCTTGTAAGTCAAAAATTTTACAACTTAAATGTTTTTAAGGCTGCACAGCTACTGGGTTGTTGTGGTGGCACACACCTTGAACCCCAACACTTGGGAGGCATAGGCAGGCATATATCTGAGTTCAAGGCCAGCCTGGTGTACAGAGCTAATTCCAGGATAGCCAAGGCTGTATGTAGAAACACTGTCATGAAAAATAAAACAAAAAGACTGCATAGCTTAGTTGACTCCCTAATTATATATGTGACATTACTATGACCCTCAAAGTATAAGTAACTCATCTGAGATCACATCGCTCATAAGTGATATGAAGTAGAATTTGTGTTTAACTCGTTTTGTAAATGTTAACCTTTGGTTTTGTCTTTTTAAATCAGGAGTTGAAGCTACCTTGTGCCTGGGTAGTTGAATCAAGTGGCATCCTTAATGTCCTAATCAAGCTCTTAGAAGTGGTTCAGCCCTGCTTGCAGGCTGCCAAAGAGCAAAAGGAAGTCCAGACCCCAAAGTGAGTTTTTAGGTTTATTTATTATTTATTACAAATTATTCACTTTGTATCCCGGTTGTAGCACCATCCCTTGTCTCTTTCTATTATCCTGGTTTCATTTCTGTTGTTTCCCCGGGGCTTGGCCCTTGAATATAGGGTTTAAATCACTTTTCTGAAGCATATATGAAATTAACCTTGAGCATTTTATAGTTAGACAGCTGTAAGATACCTGACCTTTTCCCAATTTGTGTGGGTTTGTGTGCTTTGCCCTAAAACATAATTTCTTCTTAGGTGGATCACTCCAGTACTGCTCCTTATTGATTTTTATGAAAAGACAGCCATTTCATCAAAGAGAAGAGCCCAAATGACTAAGGTGTGTGAAGTACTATGTCTGTGTTTTTATCATTACATTTCTTGAGTTTACAGTAGAACTAAAGAGAGTAAGAGAAAAGAAATGAAAAGTGTATAATCAACCCACCAAAATATAACTCTTGAGGGATTTCATTAGTTCTCTCTTTTAAATGGAGAGTTCAAATTGTTTTTGGTGGTGGTGGTGGTGGTGCTGCTGCTGCTGCTATTTGGTAAAAACCTCATGATCTGTCTCTCATGATCATATTCTTTTTGGGGAAAACAAAAGGAATGTAGATGATGGCAAGAGGGAAATGGGTAGGTTTTTTTTTTTAATTGATTTTTTTTTTGCCTTGGAAAGATAATTTTTAAAAACACACGTGTATGAAATCCTCTTAGAAATATATTAAATACCCAGTTCTTCTTTTTACATTAGTTTTAAGCAGTGTCTACTGATTGTTTTGACAATAAAGTTTGCAGGAAATATGAAGAAGCTTTATGCGTTTGCATTTTATTTAGTACCTACAGTCCAACAACAACAACTGGCGTTGGTTTGATGACCGTTCTGGACGTTGGTGTAGTTATAGTGCTAGCAACAACAGCACCATTGATTCTGCCTGGAAATCTGGAGAAACAAGTGTAAGATTCACTGCAGGCCGACGAAGATACACTGTCCAGTTTACTACAATGGTGCAGGTACATGCTCATCTAATAATGTAAACTTTGTTGAAAAGAAGACATTGTACTCAGCATGCATTTTGCTTTGTTTTTGTTGTTGTTGTTTTTCTGAACCAGTCCTGTCAAGTTAAGGAATAAAATGTCCACTTCAAAATCCAGCTTTAAATTTTCAGAGAGCTGAGTCTTTCTAATAATCAGTAGCTAGAACATAGGTCTGTCCTTCCTTGAAATGAGTTTTTAGAATCAGGCAAGGATAGGTATGTATGTGTATTCCTTTTATCTCTAAAGGCCTTCTGCTTTAATCTTTCTACATTATAGAGATGGGATAAATTGTCGTAGTTCCTACATATTGCAGCATCTTGCCTGGAAGGTCTTCCCACCCTCCTTTTTATATAGAGATTTTTGTTTTGTCTGAATTCCTAGGTTAATGAAGAAACGGGGAACCGACGCCCTGTGATGCTAACTCTCCTCAGGGTACCACGACTGAGTAAAAACTCAAAAAGCAGCAATGGACAGGAACTAGAGAAAACACTGGAAGAGAGCAAAGAAACCGATATCAAACGTAAAGAAAATAAAGGCAATGGTATATGCTTAGCATTCATTCCCCATCTATTTTTCCCTTCACATGGTGGGTTTTGCTGTATATAGCCCAAGCCAGTCTCAAATTCGTAATCCTACTACCTCAGTTACCCAATCAGTTGGGATTATAGGTGTGTACCTCTATACCCTGTATTAATTTTTAATCCTTAAGAAAATATTTATATTTTTAACTGTGTGAAAGAATGAGTTTGTTTAGGGTAATGCAGTATCTTTGGAGGCCAGAAAATGACATTAGATCTTCTTTAAGGTTGACAGTTGTGAGCTGTCCCACATTGGTGCTGGGAACTAAATTCAGTTTTCTGCCAGAGTAGTAGTACATGATCTTGATCACTGAGCTATACTCCAGTCATTTTAAATATTTAAAAAAAATTTTTTTTAACCTAAAGTTGATACACTTTTACCTGATTTAACATAGCCGGTTTTGTGGCTAATGATTTCCTTTCCAAGGAACAGTAAGAGATAGATGGTCTTCTCCTATGCCCATCTTTATATCTGGTCTTAGAATTAGGTGTTTGGGTTTTGGTTTTTGATTTGGTTTTTGTTGTTTTTTTGTTTGTTTGTTTGTTTTGGTTTTGGTATTGTTTTTCAGCCCAAGTGATAGCTGATTGTTTTGGAAGGAGAATTGTGAGATGAAGTAGCAAACTGTATATACCCTTTCTCCCCATTTGTAGATATCTCAGTGGCTATAGAGAGTACAAACACTGAAAAAGAAGCAAGCTTGGAAGAAACAAAAAATGGGGAGATTGTAATCCAGGGCCTGACAGAAGATATGGTGACAATTCTAATCCGAGCCTGTGTGAGCATGCTGGGAGTCCCTGTGGACCCAGACACTTTGCATGCCACCCTTCGCCTCTGTCTTAGGCTCACTCGCGACCACAAATATGCCATGATGTTTGCAGAGCTGAAGAGTACACGGATGATCTTGAATTTGACCCAGAGCTCAGGCTTCAATGGGTTTACCCCCTTAGTTACCCTTCTCTTAAGACATATCATTGAGGATCCTTGTACTCTTCGTCATACTATGGAAAAGGTTAGTATTTTTGGTGTTTCATGCTTATTTTTATGTCTTTGTTTTATAGTTTTTAAAGTGTTCCTGGTCTGTTAGGCACCATTGGGCATTTAACAATTATCCATTGTAAAATTCAGAAAGTAGGTTAATATGTTTGAGAACTAAATGAATAAATCATTGGGAAAAAATGAGCAAAAATCATTTATGAAAACAACAGATAATAAAGAGATAAATGTCCTTTTAATTTTCCTCCTCCATACTTTGCAGAATTCTCAGTTCTAAATCTTTTTCAGTAATCATCATGAATATTAGTAGGATTCACCTCCCTCTTCCCTGTTTTGGAACATTTTTTTGTTTGTTTGTTTGTTTGGCACATAGATAAACTGGTGTTGCAATATCTATTTTTGTTCCTGGCATTGTTCAGGTTATTAAAATTCTTGCCCTTAGGGATTCCTGGAAGTCAGAATAGATCAAAATAATGTTTTTGGTTTTGTTTTTGTTTTTACCTGCTTGCCAGAAAAGTGGTGCAAGATTGTATATGTTTATATTCGATTTTTTCCCCCTCCATTCTGGTTAGTTTTGCCTCACATGTATAAAATCAGGAGCCTTAGAAAAGGCTCCTGATTTACAGCAGTCTATTTTGCTCGGTGGGGAAGAAACAATTACATACAGAATTTGGACTAAATAAATGTTTAAAAATGCTAAGATTATGTACAGATCTTGAATGGATGAAAGGAATCTTTGACAGACTTATGTATTAAGTTAAAGTAGATATAACAATGAGTAGCAGTAACATCAAGTTGGCCAAATGGAGTACAGTTTGGTAGGAAAAGACCACATAGGGCAGTTTTATACTGCAAATTAAGATAACCTTTTCATTTAGAAATTATTTTTTTAAAATCTTTCTAATTGTGAGTATGTGCCTAAGATTATAGTGCCCTCAAAGTTCAGTAGAATGGGCCAGATACCCTGCAGCTGGAGTTATATACAGTCACTTGTAACCTGCCCATCTTAGGTTCTAGAAATTGAATTCAGTCTCTCTGCAAGAATAGTATGCTCTTAACTGTTAAGCAGTCATTCTCCATCTACAAATTCTATGGCTAAAAATTTGCCTTGTGATAAACAACAGATTTTTTTAAATCCTTAGACAAAAATATTTGGGATTGCTTGTAATATCAAGAAGCTAGAAGACTGATATCAAGCAGTGGACATCTATACAATTTATAAATTATGGTTATACATAAGAATCGTGTGTGTTTTTTTAAAAAAATATAAAATAAAATAAACATTATACCTGTCTAGACAAGCCAAAGATCTTTAAGGTTATAATATGCTAGACAAATGGTGTGGCTTGTTTGGTAAAGTGCATTAAACATAAAAGGATGATATTTTTGTGAACACTTTTATCATAGTGGATGCTATCCATAAAGTTGGATGGCTCCTGTAGCTCTCATCTTAAACTGATGATTGACTAAAACTTAAAGAAAATTTTTATTTTGTTAAGCTTAAAATTGCAACATTTCTGGAGGCTAGAGCTGACAGTTACATGTGAAAGTTATATGGCATCTGTGATCAGATACCTCGCCCAATTAGTACACAGTCATATAAGAATTGACTTTTGAGATCTGTTATAATTTGTGTATGAGGCACATTATTTTAATTTTAAAGGGTCTTAAAGACCAAATATATCTTTCTCTCAGATATCTAGAGCTGTCAGTCTACTATTTCAAGGCAGAGCTTCGTTAGTATTTTAATCTTTGATAATACTTCTTTGATTATAATTATATTTTTAGAAACTTAAATTGGTAATGCTTTTTAGGTTGTTCGCTCAGCAGCTACAAGTGGAGCTGGAAGTACTACATCTGGTGTTGTATCTGGTAGCCTCGGCTCCCGGGAGATCAACTACATCCTTCGTGTCCTTGGGCCAGCTGCCTGCCGCAATCCAGACATATTCACAGAAGTAGCCAACTGCTGTATCCGCATTGCCCTTCCAGCCCCTCGAGGCTCAGGGACTGGTCAGTTTTATTTGCTGCAATTCTTTGAGACCCTGAAGTCTGGCCTTTTTATGAAGAGATAACTTGAAAATCTTCTTTAGGCAGATATTGAGGCATTGGTTCATCATTTGGGTCGGTAAATTTTATAGATAATTCTCAGTAACTTCTCTAGTCCTTGCCACAGCTACTAAGGATTCATTCACTCTAGTCTTTGCCTAAAAGAGTTCATCAAAACGTGGCAATAGAATTTACCTGTAGTTGATGGTTTGTATACAGTGTAATAATTGAAGAACAATTATTTGTGTGACTAATGGGGTTCAGTGAGAAGTTTACAGTGATTTATTCATAACAAAAAGATAATGCCTTTATTTCATTATGAGTAAATAATTATATTAATATCAAATTGTGGACTGTTTTATAGGACAGCTGCCCTAAGCGCATGATAAATACTAATATGAAAGGAAAAATATAAGTGTCTCAGCATAAAAGACTAGTGAGAATGACTACTTGGATTGGGTTTGGGATCTATTTCTATTATTGAACTATGAATAACAAGTAACTTCCTCGGGAGTTCATATAGACATACTTAAAAGTTGGTGAGATTGTTTATTGAACTATTACAAAACTAAGTTTCAAAACAAGATTTCTCTAAAGTTTATAAAAGGCAGATTTTCGTAGTATAAGACTTGAACTTCTTTTTAAAACATTATTTCTCTAGCTCTTACATATTACATAATCCTTGTTCCGGATACTTTCTTGTTGGTGATGACGTTTAGGTACCAGTGTTGTATTTTCTGAATCTTTCTCTGATTTTGGCCCAGCTTCAGATGATGAATTTGAGAATCTTAGAATTAAAGGTCCTAATGCTGTACAGCTGGTAAAGACAACACCTTTGAAGCCTTCATCTCTGCCTGTCATTCCTGATACTATTAAGGAAGTTATCTATGATATGCTGAATGCTTTGGCTGCATACCATGCTCCAGAAGAAGGTATGTATCTAGCCAACTTTTGGATCTAAGATTCTGGGCGATAGGTTATCTTGCCTCAGTCATTTCAGCTAGCACATGGCTTAGTAAACATTATGCCCACAGTTCTGGGATCAAAAAGTTAATATGACAAGGATGAAATAGGTAGGTAAAAACTGGAAGGTAAAAACACTTGCTACTCTTGTAGAGAGTCAGTTTTCAAGCATTCACATCAATCAACTCAACTACTTGTGACTCTAGGTTCACAGGGTCCCATACTCTTTTGGACTCTGCAGTCAACCTGCATACATATGCACATATATAGACACATGTACATAAAAATAAATCTTTAAAAATGAATGTACACACCTGAAACTAATTACAATAAAATGACAGGTACAAGAGTAATGGTAAGGTGCATAAATCTGTTCTGATATGGATCTTGAATGATACTGATGAAGTTATTGCCAAGTGACTGTTGCATGAGAAAGGAATAAACCATGTGGAGACATGTGAGCAGAAACTCAAAAAGAAGTAATAACATTGTGTGAACAATGTTATACTCAAAAGAAAAATGTCTTTATAGATATGTCATAGAGCTAAGGATATTATTAATGTGGCATGGCTTCTTCACTTTTCAGACCACCATCCCAATCCACATTTATATGTGAGTTATTGAAAAAGTATGTTTGAATTGCTTGGAACCCAAGGTTCTATTCCAGTCATGCTTTTCAATTTTATTCAGGTCATAATTAGTGAAATGAACAGTGATAGTAATAACTGCAGAGAAATAAAAGACTTTTCCTTTGATGTTTTTCATTCGTACATTATTCTGATCCTTTCAGAGTTTCCTGCTTTTACTCTGAGCATAATACCATTACCCCATGTTCTATTCTCCTATCCCCACAATGACTTAGCTCTAATAGATGGATCTATATCCTAGCCTTCCATTATACAAATCTTTTGCACTAAATGTGTTGATTGTGCCCTTAATATTGGCAATACAAGAATGCAAAAAGACTAAAACCACTTTGGTCATAAGACTAGTTAACATTAGAATAATAACTGTGCTTTATCAGTGGGATAGTCATGCATCACGTAATGAGAGACATGATCAGAGAAATCATGAGTAACTGATACTGTGTAAGCATTATAATGTGTATTTGCAGAAAACGCAATGATGTAACTTACCCAGGTTATGATGCATATACCAGTTAATTTTATTTGTTCTGTAGCATAATTACTACACTGTTGCTCTTAAGTAAAACCCCACTAATATTGTACAACTGAAGGACCATATTTTAGTTTAGATGTGTGTTTATATTTCTCTAGCAGACAAATGTGATTCTAAACCTGGGGGAATGACCCAAGAGGTTGGCCAGCTCCTGCAAGACATGGGTGACGATGTATACCAGCAGTACCGGTCACTTACTCGTCAGAGCAGTGACTTTGATACACAGTCAGGTTTTTCCTTAAATGTAAGTGAATTCCAGCTGTCTTCCATTTTTCTTTTCTTTCTATTGCCCCTATTTTCTCATATCAAGGGTTATCCAAATAAAGCTTTAAAAGTATAAATTTTGTCAGAATGATGACCCACACCTTTACTTAATCCGAGCATTCAGGAGACAGACAGTTTTTTTGTGAGTTCAAAGCCACCCAGGACTATATAATGAGACCCTGTTTGGAAAAAGTTTTAATTGTAATAAATAAATTATTTATTTCCAAAAAGTGAAGAAAAGATTAGGATATCTCTTGAATTCTGCTTTTCTTTAGGTTCAAATGTTTATTTTCCTCTTTACTTGACTATTCTAGTCACTGTGATAGCTTCCCGTAGATTATTAGGAGAAAGTGGTTGAAAGGTCAACAAGAACCTGTAGCATTTTTACCATTATCTTCAAAACGAGTTTGCTACTTGTTGACTGTTTTTGGAACTCATCATAGCTAACATGTATTCCTCTTCCAGAGTCAGGTCTTTGCTGCAGATGGTACCCCTGCTGACACTTCCTCGCCTGGAACCTCGCAAGGAGAGGGTAACAATTTGCCTTTTTTTCCTGTGTTATCTGTTGTGAAGATAAAGAAACTGGTTGTCTCGGGCCTAGAGTAGACTAGCACGTGTCATTGTCATGTTGTCTTTTTGTTTGTTTGTTTGAAGTAATTTTTTTTCATGGCTGAGCCCAGTACTCTATCTTGTTGTTGTTTTTTTAGGGCTTGAGACTAACCAGATACAGTCTGTTAAACCTAAAAGAACTGTAATTTTTTTAAACTTTTTTTTTTTTTTAAGAATCTATTTTTTTCTTTATTGATGTATATGAGTACTCTATCTACATGTATACCTGCATGCCAGAAGAGGGCATCAGATCGCTGTATAGATGGTTGTGAGCTACCATGTGGTTGCTGGGAATTGAACTCAGTAACTCGGGAAGAGCAGACAGTGTTCTTAACTGCTGAGCCATCTCTCCAGCTCCCCACAACTGTAATTTTTATTAACTTGTTAATGGTTACTAGAGTGATGCCCTTTGGTTGTACCAGCTCATATTGCTGTTTTTGGACTCTCATAAGCTGTCTTATAGAGTATTTGCGTCAGTAATATGATTATAGCCATTTGCTTTTTACGGTTGATGTCTTTAATAAAAGAGCTTTAAAATAAAACTTAGGAGATACTTTGGTCAGCATACTAGTTCTAGGAGATTAAAATGTGAGAAAGTAGGGAGAGACTAGAGAGATGGCTCAGTGGCTGATTTCCAGAGGACCTGAGTTCAGCACACATCAGACAGCTTAAAACCACCTGTAATTCCATTTTCTAAGGATCTGACACATGGTTTCCTCAATCACCTTTATGTGTGTGTGCCTCTACACTGATACAGTTAAAAATAATGAAAACCAGCCGGGCATGGTGGCACCCACCTGTAATTCCAACACTTGGGGAGGCAGAAGCAAGCAGATCTCTGTAAGATCAAAGTTGAGTCCTGGATACCCAAGGCTACACAGAGAAACCTTGTCTCAAAAAAAATAAAACAACAAAAAAATCTTTGAAAAAAATAATGAATTTTTTTTAATCAATCGGGGAAATGGTGGCTAATTCAGGAGCTGGGATTTTAATAGTTAAAAGCCCTAACACATAATATTCTTGGAGAGTACCTGAATTCTGTTCCTAGTACCCTGTCTGTTGTCTGACAGCTTCCTTGGGCATCATTACTCATGCACATATCCATATACAATTAAAAATAATAGAAATAAAATAACAGCTAATGCGTTTTAATGGTCTTACTGGGTAATGGCATATTAGTCAAAGAAAATGTCTGTGCTCTTACTATGTGGTAGATGCCTACAGTTAAAGAATTTTGTCTAATGAGGGAGACTGCAACAATTATAATTGATAGATTGAACAGATACTTCCATGAGATAGAGTGGGCATGTAATATTTCCATGTGTCTAAATGTCACAGGAGATCAGCATTTGAGTTGAATTGCATAAGTATATGTGCTAGGCAAGTATATGAGAACGAAAGAAAGAAAATGGGTATTTAGTGAATTACTATTAATGCATTATTTCTGAGACATAAAATTGCATAAAGATCAGGAAATGATGGATGCATGGATGGTTCATCCAAGCCTCCCTACTGTTTTTTTTTTTTTTTCATGTTCATCATCTTTGTCATTCAACTACAGTAGTAATCTGTGTTTGATTTGCACAGTGGGCTTAAAAGGAGCAAATACTATTTCTACATGTGGCTTGATTTTTAATTTTACTCCAGTGTGAAATGGAACAACTGTTTGACTTTTTCTCAGGAGCTTCAACTCCAGAGGAGAGTCGAGAAGGGAAGAAAGATAAAGAAGGGGACCGGACCTCTGAGGAAGGCAAGCAGAAAGGCAAGGGCAGCAAACCTTTAATGCCTACCTCTACTATCCTTCGTCTTCTGGCAGAGTTGGTGAGGTCCTATGTTGGTATTGCTACCCTGATTGCAAACTACAGCTATACCGTGGGCCAGTCTGAGCTGATCAAAGAGGTAATAAATTTTAGTTTTTCCTTTCAGTGTTATACTTTGATCATTTGTGTACCTATTAGACTGTTGGAAACTTGTGAATGCCAAGTATTCGTTGAAAGAAAAGCTAGTCTTTTCACAGTGCGGTGAAGCAGTCAGGGCACCTGTAAGGAAATTAGTTGATAATATCTTATATATCTCGTTTTGCTTGACAAATTTTGATTCATTTTTGTGCATTTAGAATTTCTTCTCACGGTTGTGTTTTCTGTTCTATGAATGTACGTAATCTTGATCCATTCTATTATTAATAGACATTTGAGTCATTTTTCTGCTTGGAACTATCCTATAGTTCTGCTGTGAATACTCATTCTTTTCTTTGTAAATATGCAGTATGTAACTCTTGGGTGATATATGCCTGAGAGTATTACTGCTAAGCTTTAGAGCTTTTATTTCTATAGCTTTAACAGATGGTACCTGAGTTTACCAGAGTAGTCTGAGTATATATACCAGAAGCATATGAAAGTTCTGATTGTTTCTCCTTATACCCTTACATGATAATTTATTTTACTCATTCCACTAAATTTATTAGTGGTTTTGTGGTTAGGATTTGCATTTCCTTGTTGACCATATTTTCATATATTTTATTAGTTTTTTGGGACCTATCAAAGATAGGTAGGTAAGTTAGTTGGTTGGTGGTTGCTTGGTTTCTTGGTTGGTTGGTAAGACTCTTGTTCAAACTGGCCTTAAATCCCTGGGCTCATTCTTCCCAGCCTCAGCCAGCCTTTGGAACAGCTGGAACTACACTTGAATTCCTTATTGCTTAGCTTTAATTTTTCATTAGATTCCTTATATATTGTATATATGAGCCCTTTTTGATGTGCAATCAATATGTATATATTAGGTTTTATATAAAAGATTTTCTATGTTGTACTTATTTATAAAACAAAACACTTGGCTATAAATGTATTGAGTATCTCGCCTATTACATATCCAAACATCTTACAAATTCCTTGCCTCCACTTCAGAGTCAATAGTATCTCTTCAGAGTAGGAGAAAAGGGTCAGAGGCACATGTCAAAGCACCCTGTCTAGTGCCATAACTAAAATTGAAACCCTTGTCTTGAGGGTAAGAATTTGCTACTTGAATAAGAATATTGCTTTTATTGCATTATTAAGAATATTGCTTTTCCAAATTGAAAATCTTTTCTAAAATTGTATAGTAATAATGATATGCCATTACTTAGATTCAAGAAGTAGTTTTAGCTTTGTATTTCATAGGGAATTAAATTTTGTTTCTATTAATTTGCTTAAAGCTCACTTTGTCCAGTTTTCCAGGCTCTAGATTTCTAAAATGTTTTCTAATTGTAGATACTAATTTGACATAAAATCTATTAAGAGTGTTTTACAGCTAAATTATTTCTTCCAAAGTCTTCCTGAATAATACAACCTAAGGTTTATTTGATTCTTTATTTTTTTCTATAAAAATGAGAGCAGAAGTTATAGAGAAAACAAAGAGTCTGTCCTAGTTTCCTGTATTATTGGACATACTTGCATTTTCAAGTAATTCTATATTGAATTTTTTTTATTTACTTGTTTCTCTGCCTCTGCTCTTTTTCATTCGGCTCCCAATTTCTAGCTTAGGGTCTCAGGCACATTGCAAGTATCAGAAGGAATGGTAGCATTCAAAAGCAGACACTTGAATCCTCTACCCTTGACTAAATTCTTGGTGCAAGCTACTTTTTTTAGGTCTCAGATTACCTAACAGTTGGAGGAAATGCTGGATTTGCTTCATTCTCTTGTATTGACTTGCCATAAGCAAGTCCATTAAAGTCATTCAAAAGTTTAAGAAGCCAGTTTGGTTGGCTCTCATCTGGAATCCCAGTACTCTAGAGGTAGAGCTAAAAAGGACTCCAAAGTTTCAGGCTAACCTAGACTATATGAGACCCAAATACAATACCAATTATTGTTAAATGTAATGGTCCACATCTTTAAACACTGGCACTGAGGAAAGTTAGTGGCCTAAATAATCTATGTAGCAAGTTCCAGGCAAGCCAGGGCTACACAGTGTGAGCCCACATCTCCAAAATAAAAACTAGAAAGCAAAGTGACACCTCCATGACAGTCTGTACCATGTGGTGAGAACTAGATGGGATCTGGAAGCTTTATAAAGCCACCTAAAGATTTCTAATTGGTTTGCTACTTACCTAGCTTATATCTTGGATTACTTGAAAGAAAACTGTCTACTTTGCTGCTGTACAAATGAGGCTTAATTGCACTTGTGAGTAAATGTCACAATTAATGACTTTTCAGGACTGCAGTGTGCTAGCTTTTGTGCTAGACCACCTCCTCCCACACACCCAGAATATAGAAGACAAGGACACACCTGCCCTGGCCCGTCTGTTCCTTGCAAGTCTGGCTGCTGCGGGGAGTGGCACAGATGCCCAGGTGGCTCTAGTGAATGAAGTAAAAGCAGCCCTGGGACGGGCGCTTGCTATGGCCGAGAGTACAGAGAAACATGCCAGGTAAAGCCCATGCCTGGCCTACTGCTGATAAGCAAGAACATCTGGGGGGTTCCTTATACTTGACCAAGAGTTGTGGTCACACAAACAATGTACATATAATGTCTGAAGCCCATGGTTAATTGATTACATTCTGAGGAAATACAGGGATGTTTTCACTATATACATACACAAAATTGTACAGATCTTATAATTTCTGTAGTAAAGACTACTCACTGAAAAGCAAGTTCTCTGTGTAGTCATTCTTTTCAGAACAAAATGCAAAAAACCTAAAGATTACTACCTAAGGCAAGCTAGTAAAGATGTCATTTAAGTATGGGCTGTATTCACTTGACAGAGGTATCAAACTTCTCTCCCAGACTTCAGGCAGTGATGTGTATCATCAGTACTATCATGGAGTCCTGCCCCTCCACCTCCAGCTTCTACAGTAGTGCCACACCCAAGACTCAGCATAATGGCATGAACAACATCATTCGACTGTTCCTGAAGAAGGGACTAGTTAATGACCTGGCCAGAGTTCCTCACAGCCTAGACCTGTCCAGGTAAAGTAATATTCTGTCCCATGTGGTTGATTAGGAAATAGCTACTCTTGCAAGAAAACTTCAGATATAGGTGAAAAGTTCCAATGTGTTTACTGAAAATGGTTAGATCTTAATTGGTTTGTTAGTGTTCTTGATACCTTCTGAAATGATGAAGCCTGCTTTTCTACAAAAGACTGCCTTCTAGATTTAGTACAATTGCTTCCTTGCAGTATATTTTATATATACCATTACTCTGTTACTTTCTGTGAGCCTACAGTTGGCTCTTTAAACTACTGAAGCAGTTTAAACCTGTCTTAAGGTGATAGACATCCCATACTATGTTGTGTGGAAACAGGTTTTTGGCTGTTTTATGTTGTTTTGTTTTAACCTGCTATCAGTAATCCTTGTTGAGATTGACCATTAATCTGGGACCTGCAATCCCAGCAGGGTTCATGTCTCATCAGCCTTCTAAGTGCTAGGATTACACACCATACACACATTTTGCTCAGCAAACCTATTAATGTTTTTTTAATTGTCTAAATCCTTCAGATGAGGGTTAAGGTCAATAAAAGCACTTAACTAGCAGCACTATCTAACACTACCAATTTATTTTTAAAAATAAAACTTTCAAACTCAGTAATATAATGCTGTATGTCTATATTTATGTCTTAGTAGCAGTCTTTGCTCCATTTGTGTTTAACTTTTCCAGCGCTTAGTTGTTGAAAATTAGTTTTTAAAAACATAATGTTTAACCACCAGATATTAAGCAAATGTTTTCTAAAAATGAAACATTTATACCCAAAAAAAAAACCTTTCCATATAATACTTGGTAATCATATATTCTCTGTGTTCTATGTTTAAATACTCCCAATTATTTTAATTATGCCTCCATAGCCTAAGAGAGTATTTTGATCCAGGGTCTAGTGAAGATGATATGTGGCATTTGGATATAAAAGTGTGATTCTCTAGGGAAGGATACATCTTAGTTTGTAGTCTTGGTTAGCATGCATGAAGTCCTGGGTTTGATCTCCAACATTGCATAAATCAGTGTTGGCAGCAAATAGCCATAGCCCTAGCATATAGAAGATGGACGTAGGAGGAGAGCCAGGAATTCAAGGCCAGTCAGGGATGTATGAAACACTGTCTTTTAAAAAAAAATCTATGCTTTGCACATTTGAATATACTGAAGAATTCAGGGTGAATGTGTTACAGATGATCCCCTGAGTATATATTTATGTGATTCCCCATTATGCGAATGTTAACATATATACTCTCTACATCATCTGTGGGGACATATAGATCAACTAGCATTCTTAAAGGATTAAAAAAAAATCCTGCTCTTGTATCCCTATCACTGTAAAATTATTCTGTGTTCTGCATACCTGTAGTCCTTCGCCATCAGTGTTCTTGGTACTCAGACAGTTTGTCTTATTTGTGATTTCCATGTCCTAGTCTTCAGATGTGCACTGATGAGCTTTGGTTCACTTTAGTGTTGGTTGGGATCAGAGATCACTGTCAGGTAATAGGAGATTTCAGAACTAAAGGGTAGGCATGTGGTGGCATACACCTGTAATCCCAGTACTTAGAAGTTGGAAGACTGTTCTTCCCTTGGGGGAGAAGGGGAGGTAAAGGAACCAGTCATTGAGTTCATGTCAGAAAGAGTTCATGTTCCCCTTACTAGGGAAACCCACTTGATTACTGAGCTACCGTGGGCTACATCAAGCAGGGGTTCTAGGTTATAAGCTAAGGTCAAATGGAAGGGAGGGAGGGTGGGATTGGAAGGAAATGAGGTAGGGGGCTACATCTGGGATACAAAGTAAATATTCTGTGATTAAAAAATTAATAAAAAAAAAGAAATTGGAAGATTCAAGTCAGGGCTCATCATCTACTACATAGAGACTTTGACTAGCCTGAGCTCTCTACATGAGACCCCCCCCCCAAAAAAAAAAGATTAAAGGGGTTTGGAAATGTTTTTGTTTGGTTTTGATTAGTCGGTTGCTTTTGGTTTTCCTTGATAATCTGAGAAGTCGTTTGCTATTTGCATATGGTCATCCAGAATTTATTCTGGCTTCTACTTAAGAATTTCTCAGTTTTTGCTTTACTGGGCTATATTCCTTGAAAGTTTTTAAATCAAATAGTATTCTAACCCCCAGTGAAAGTCATAGACTTTGTGCCCATTTATGTCTTAGCAGTTTCTTTTATAAGAACCTTAGTTATACTTAGCAGGTTGGCACCTAGTATTTCTATTTTTAGTTCTTGTATCTTTTTTTATCTCAGTCCCAATATGGCCAATACAGTCAATGCTGCTCTAAAACCTTTGGAAACACTTTCTCGGATTGTAAACCAGCCCAGTAGCCTTTTTGGCAGCAAGAGTGCTTCTAGCAAGAACAAGGCTGAGCAGGATGCCCAAGGAGCCTCTCAGGACTCAAGTAGCCATCAGCAAGATCCAGGTAGGGAGTCACAAACAATCAACTGGACAACTGAATGGGTGGGAGTTGTTGCTTATGGAATTAAACTGTTCTAGCTCTGTTGTCTCCCTGAGAACTTGCTGTATTGCAGATATCTGTCATAATGCTGTGGGAATCAGCCCCACGAGGAATTTCTTCACATTGCAGCCTTGTTTGGCTATCCTCACATGTAACCTTCTCTTTTCCTTTGTCACCCATTCATTTATACTTTGAGAATTTGTAAACTTGCCCAAGGAAGGGTCATTGTGTTCATGCTTGCCTCCTGTTGCCCAGCATATAAGCACCCTTTGATTATTATGCTGGTTGGTTGATTGTTTCAGGCGAGCCTGGGGAAACAGAAGTGCAGGAGGAGGATCATGATGTCACTCAGACAGAGGTGGCAGATGGGGATATCATGGATGGGGAGGCTGAGACCGACTCAGTGGTGATTGCTGGGCAGCCCGAGGTGCTCAGTTCACAAGAGATGCAGGTAGGGAGGCAGATCATTCCAGCATTCTTCTGCTGCGGCGTTGAACCAAACCCCAGGTGGTGTGGGTGGGTGAGTACTTTAGATCTTTGCCTCAATGCTGTTTTTTGCCTCAGTGCTGTCTTCAGAGGAACATAGATGGTGATATGCTTAGTAAATGCTCAGCAAATGTGTCTGAATTATTTTATGGGGCCTGGGGTAGAGCCAGAGTGCCATGTATCGTGAAATGGTATCAGTCCCAACCAGATAGGTGAAATGTTAAAGTAGAAAGCTGCCCTGAGGCCTTTGGGCCTTTGATTTACTTGGCACTGGTCATTATTGAAATCTACTTAGCGCCACCTTATGCCATACCACCAGATCTCACTGGTGGATTTAAATGGTGGTCTTCTAAAGATACTAAAAAAAAAAAACCTGGTAATTTGGTCACAGTGGTTAAGAAACTGAGCCTATGGGCCTTAGCTGCTGGCCCTGAACAGTCTTAAAAGACAAATCTTGTGTTAATTAGCCAGGGTGAACCCATTTGAAGGACAGTATAAGTGTGATTTATTGGAAGCACATAGTAGTCTCTGTGTTAATAGCACCAAATGTATGGTTTCTATGTAATATCATATCACATTATCATAGAAACATATGCTTTCTGGCTGGCTTTTTTTTTTGGGGGGGGGGAGGGTACAGTGCTAGCACAATGAGACTTGTGTACATCCATATGTATGTTCTATTTCTCTCCAGGTTGAGAATGAGCTGGAGGACCTGATAGATGAGTTGCTTGAGAGGGATGGCGGATCTGGGAACAGTACAATTATAGGTGAGAGCCCAAGAACTGAGTATAGCTCTTCCTTTGTTACAGTCTCTCTTGGGAGGACCCTTTTTCTCATCACCTGCTTGCTCAGCTCTGCCTAGGGGCTCATAGCCAGCCTAGATTGCTGCTTGTTATTGTTGTTGATGGTCTTAACAAAAGAGAAATTTGTAAGCCATCTATAGGCCTATGACAGGTCTGAAGGGTTGCCTGTGAGGGGTGGTGGTGGGGTGACCATCAGTGTAGATGTTAATATCAGGTACAACAAAAGAATGTTTTGTTTATTTGTGCAGAACTAGAAAAGGCTGTAGGATGAAAAAAAAAATGCTTTTCTTTCAGTTCTTCAATGAAGTCCAGGGGCTTTTTGCCCTTGTGTCTCAATGTAAAAAAGTGGTCATTCCTTAAGGATGGCCCTTTTTAATTCTCAAATGGAAAATGACAAAGGTAACCAGCTGCCACCTCATTGTGAAGGGGTTTATGTTTTTATTTTACTATCAAGAAAACCAAAGAGTAAATGGAAATAGACATATATTCTTAAAGATACAAAGCTTTTTCACATCCATCGTACTTTGTGATTGCACAATTAGTGGGATTGGCAAGACAGATGTGATCATTCCGTTTTACAGATGAGGAAACTGAGACTCAGACAGGTAAAGTGACTGGCCAAGCTCACCTAGATAGTTGACATCAGAGAATCAAGTTATTTTACCTCATCGGAAAAAAAAAAAGAAAGAAAGAAAGAAAGGAAGGATGGAAAATACCAAACAAACATGGATATCTGTTAGGTGTACATAGCTACTTAGACGCACCCAGTCTGGAAAGGGAAGTCCTCTGTTGTTCAGTGAAGGCTCTGCTCTGTAACCTTCAGTGAGCAGAAGTGGAGAGGATGAATCACAAGAGGACGTGCTGATGGATGAAGCTCCTTCCAACCTCAGCCAAGCTTCCACCTTGCAGGCCAACCGAGAAGGTGAGAGTGCCGAGGCCAGAAAGGCCTCCCTTCTTGCCCTGCACGTCTGACAGACACTACACTAGGGTTTTCCTGAAGGCAGCTGCCCTTCAGGAATAAGGAAGCATCTGTCTGCATGTGCTGACATACACCATCCACTTTATCCTCAGCCAGTTTTTCAAATAACGTGTTACTACTGCTTGTTACTTGGTTCGCTTTCTTCTCACCCACCTGCTGTCATCGCTCCAGATTCCCTCTTATCAACAGGATGCAGTCAGTAGCAAAATAGGACTGGAAAGGCAAGGGGGCACCGACAGACTTGGCCAAGTCCTACACCGTGGCTCCTCAAGCACCACCCTGGAGCCAGCTTCCACATTCAGCAACCCTGCTCAGCGTGTCGATGCATTGATTGGCACTCTCAGGAAACATGGGCTGGCTCACTAAGTCTGTACATCACCCTAAATCTGATTCTTCCTCTCCTAGAGTCAGATACCCCATCGCCTTCCCACTCAGTCTGCCGGCCTGCACAGTGGCCTGTTTTCTAGCTACTCAGTATAGTCCTCCAATGTGCTCCCTTTGTTTTAGATTCCATGAATATCCTGGACCCTGAGGATGAGGAGGAGCACACTCAGGAAGAGGACAGCAGTGGCAGTAACGAGGATGAGGATGATAGTCAGGATGAAGAGGAGGAGGAGGAGGAAGATGAGGAAGATGATCAGGTGAGGGGGGACTGTGTTTGGGTTGGTTCAGATGACCTCTTCCATGGGAACACAGAACTACAGAAAAACGGACAATCTGGGTAACTAGCTAGCCTCGTCGCCTCCCTCCCTCATGTGCTCATGTGGCCATGACACCAGGCTTCAGAAAACACTTACCTCCAGCAATTCTCCATCTCGTATTTTCCCTTAAGGAGGATGATGAAGGTGAAGGAGATGAAGATGATGATGACGATGGTTCTGAGATGGAATTGGATGAGGATTACCCTGATATGAACGCTTCTCCCTTGGTCCGATTTGAGCGCTTTGACCGGGAGGATGATCTCATCATTGAGTTTGACAACATGTTCTCCAGTGCTAGTAAGATACAGGGGCTCAGCTGGGTTTTATCTATTTATTCTTATACCCTACTCTAGGGTAAGCCAAGCAGTGAACTGAAGCAGCCATCAGTCTGATAGAGAACAACACTTCTTTTACTGTCCTGACATCCTAGGGCAAGGGATGTCTGAATCCGTCTCTCTGAATAGCATATCCTTGCAAGAAAGAATCGGAGGAGGCTGCCCTTGCTATCTCCATCTCAGTAAACAGGGAGTTCTTAGATCCTGGACAACTTGATGTTTTGCTTGATTGGAAAAAAAAATGAGAACAAGTCTGACTGCATCAGGCACCTGAATGCACACTGCAGTGACAGGGCAATCAATAATCCTTTATTCTGTAACGCTGGATGTCAAGGGTATGGATGGACACCGCTGATCCTGCCATTAGGGAGTGGATTTTAATATATTCACTGTTCATCACAGATGCAACTGTTCAGGAGAGAGACTGGATCTCTCTACTCCATTCCTATCAACATCGACAAGTTCTTACCCTCAAGCTGTCTTCATGGGACAGGTCTTACCTCAAATCACGAGCATATTATTGCTGAAAACAATTCTGGTCTGTTGTCTTGGCCATAATCTTTTACCTCTGAGCCTCAGTTTGTCACCTGTAAATGAAAAGCATCAAGAGAAAAACAAAATGAGCAGTAGATAGTTTGCATTTTTGCAGTTTTTGTCAATCTGCCTTATATTTGAGCCTTCATCAACTCAACAAAATGAACAAATATTTGAGATGTTTCTACTGGTCGTTGGTACTGGGGATAAGGTTGTAAAACGAAAATGCTTGTATTCTGTTAGGAATTATAAGTAAGCATGCGTCACATCGTGGTACATTAAGAAAACACAGACTAAAGTGTATCTAACCCAACCTATTAGACTTTAGAAGAAGTAACATCTTGGGCTGAAAATAAAAAGAACAGGAAATAGAGGGGCCAGCATGTATCCAAAGGGCATAGAAGCATCACTGTGGTTATATTGAAGAAAGTTGGGGGAACACTAGTTTAAGATTGCGTTGAGGTGGTGGCATAACCTGTGGTATTAGAGACTGTAGATTAGGTGTGGGCATTGAGGGAGAAAGATGAGGTTTTCATGTGAGTAAGCGATGCCCAAGAGACATGGTTCTACTTGAACAGCCATGGAAAAAATGTATTTTTGACACTGACCCCTTTGCATATTGTCCTTGCAGCAGACATCCCCCCATCCCCAGGAAATATTCCTACCACCCACCCATTGATGGTACGCCATGCAGATCACAGTTCCCTGACATTGGGCAGTGGCTCTTCCGCAACTCGTCTCACCCAGGGGATCGGTCGCAGTCAAAGGACCCTAAGACAGCTGACAGCCAATACAGGCCATACCATTCATGTTCACTACCCTGGGAATCGCCAGCCTAACCCTCCACTTATACTCCAGAGGTGAGTTAGAAGCAGAATCTGTTGGACTCAGTGGAGCTAAGAATTTTATCTGAGCTTCAACATTTTATCTTGACCATAAGGATAAACAATCTCTCACAAATAAGTCTTTGAGGGAAGAAGTTTGTATGACATTTACTTTTACTTAAAAGTACTGCACAGCCCCATGTAGTGACACACACTTATAGTCCCAGCACTCAGGAAGCTTAGGCAAGATCATAAGGTTAAGGCCAGCCTTGGCCACTATTTACATAATAAGACCCTGATGTATAATTTAGCAAGTATCTTGTTTATCAAGAATCTAACAGTTGAATTTACCCAAGACAAGCCTATAGCTTAGACCTGTGCTATAGAACTTAATTTTAGTAAGTGAAGCAATTGTAAAATGAAGGAATGTATGTAAGTGCCTTAGTGGTGTCCAACAGAGGCACTATACCTGACACAGTGTCTGGCATATGAAAGCTTTCTGGTGGCACTTAGGTGTTCAAAGAACTATAACATAATAAGCAGTTTAAACTCAAAGTTATCGAACTTTGAGAATGGTAGTAAAGGTTTAGGTGCAGTATGATAAAATCTATCCATAATCCTATAAGTTTAGTAGATCTATATGTACAGTCTCATGGTAACATGTTTCTATGGACATCAGAGTAACAGTGATACCTTAACACTACCCTACAGGTTGCTTGGTCCCTCAGCTGCTGCCGACATCCTTCAGCTGAGCAGCAGCCTTCCCTTACAAAGCCGAGGCCGGGCCCGCCTCCTAGTGGGCAATGATGACGTCCATATCATCGCCAGGTCTGATGACGAGCTGCTGGATGACTTTTTCCATGACCAGAGTACAGCTACTAGCCAAGCAGGCAAGTTTATGCAGTGAGAGGGAGGATAGAGCTGTGGGATTCTTGTTCAGTCCTAAGAAGAGCAGTATCTTTCCTGGTGAAACTACATTTTATAGGAGACAAAACCACTTAGTAACTTAGCTAAGGGCAACAAGTCTTTAT
The DNA here is from genome assembly GCF_030254825.1 of Meriones unguiculatus. Taxonomy (NCBI): domain Eukaryota; kingdom Metazoa; phylum Chordata; class Mammalia; order Rodentia; family Muridae; genus Meriones; species Meriones unguiculatus. The sequence continues at coordinate 37,976,652 of NC_083369.1, forward strand.
TGCCTCCAAGTACCCGTTATACACCAAACCTTGTGACAGACTATGGGTCCTTTTAGGAAAATTCAACACTGTATAAAGCCAAGATTTTCACTTCATTTTGTTCTCATAGGAACTTTGTCCAGCATCCCTACAGCTCTGACCCGATGGACAGAGGAATGTAAAGTTCTTGATGCCGAGAGCATGCACGACTGTGTTTCAGGTGTGTGACAACTTAGTTATTGGGGTAGTAATGAGCCTTCAGTGCTAGGATGTGTATGCAGAGAGTTGTTTGTGATTCTCTGGCTGCTAGCTCTGCCTCTCTACTTCTCAACCTTTCCAAAGCAGCCTCTGATCTTTGCCTTTTTTCTTGTAGTGGTTAAAGTACCCATTGTCAATCACCTGGAATTCTTGAGAGATGAGGAGCTAGAAGAAAGAAGAGAGAAACGGAGGAAACAACTAGCTGAGGAAGAAACAAAAGTAATAGACAAAGGCAAAGAAGATAAGGAAAACAGAGATCAGAGTGCACAGGTGACTCCAAAGGGCTAAAGAGATGCACCATTTTGTCTTTATTATGGTTTTGCCATGCCCATAGTACCAAACCTCTAAAAAAAATTTCTAGAACATTACATTGGACCTTGGGAATTGTTCATTCCAGATTGACTCTTCATTCATCTGGGTTTTAGGCAATAATAATCAAACCCAGAGGGGAATTATTTCTCCATTCCCTTACTGGGAAAAGCTGACACCTGGACCGTAATGGTTCCTTGCACAACAGTCCTACTTTGTAGTCTTTATATTTCTAATGCCTAAAGATAGACTGAATCAACCCATGTTCTTGGTTCTCACTTCTGTTTCATGGTGGACTTCAAGGATGGAAAGTCTTACTTTAAATAACCATATTATATCATCTAAGTAAGTTTGGCTTAGGTTACAAGATTTTCCCCCTCTGAAATCTGTTACCATGTAACTAAATGTGTATGCATAAAAGCTCATAGAAGCACAAAGAAATTAAGAATGGAGTAGAAGACGACTGTACTATACCCCAATCAGCAATTAGGATGTTACATAAATTAAAAATAAGGACATGAACTGGAGATAACCTGGGTTACAGCTTAAACCTGTAATTCCAGTTCCCTGTGATCCAAAGTCCCCTTTGTTCTCATTGTAGCCAAAAACACATCTAGCCCTAAATTAATAAGGCAAAGAAAAAGAAAAACACTAAAGATTGGGATTAGCTCAGTGATAATGTGCTTGCTCTACATAAGTCAAGTCCTGTGCACATACATACATGCAGGCACACACTCTTATCTATATAAAAGGAATTGAAGGGGGACATTATACTCCTACATATAAAAGGAATTGAGGGGGCGGGGGCTTTAAATATTGAGGGTGTAGCTTAGTGATAGAGTACTGTCCTGGTCTGTACAAGGTACAGGTTTGATTCCTTACATGCCAACTAAATTGACTAGTTCAAACACTTGAGGCATTTTTAGTGTGTTGCTGGAGATAACAACTGGTAAACTTGGACTCTCATATCCCCTACGTCCTCTCCAAAGCTATTCAACATTGGTATAGTATGTGTAAAGAAATTGGATTTTTTTTTTTTCTAATTTGAAGTGGGCACATGGTCAGGTCTCTGAATTCCTGGGTAGTCTAGGTAAGGGATGATGACTCATTTGACATTCTTCTGTGCTTGCAAAAGTCTCCCAATGGTCTCTCTTCTCTTTGCAGTGTACTGTATCTAAGACAAATGACTCCACTGAACACAATGTCTCAGGTAACTCTCCCTCCCTCCACTCTTGCTAATTAATCAGTGGATTCTTTCCAAATAGCTGGCCATGTGAGCTGAAGATAGACACTGGTGCTCTGTGGGATGAGGTAGTAGATTGTATAGTTTTAGGGTCATAACCCATCTTGGAGATAACTATACAGTCTACTGTCTTTCCCACGGTGGTACACTTCCCATCCAACTAGCCCTAATCAGGTTCTGGTTATGGTTATACTGTGTTTCGGTCTGTAGGTAGGTCTTCGAATGTACGTAGGTCATGTATCTTGTTCTTTTCCCCACCAACTAAGCATGTACATCTTTGAGGTGGTTGATCTTTGGTATAACACTTCATGAGAACACCTGATGTCGGTGGTTCTCAGTTGCCAGTCCTCAGTGGATGTTAACACAGAGAACTCTAATGTGTGTTTCAGAGCTAGACTTATTCCATTCAAAAGACTTTCATATTTAGAAATTATGTTTTCCTAGATCTTGGAAAGTAAAATATTGGTACTAAATTGGAGTTGATTTCCTTACAAAACTGAAGGTAATGCCTACTTTAGTCCTTTTCATTCTTAATCTAAATCTTGGTGATTTATAGAATCTAAAAGTCTTAAGAACATGTATTGAACAATTGGCTTTTGGGGACAGTAGCTTTGTGGGCTATGTGTGCTTTCTATTTCTTCTAATCATAACAGTGACCAGTAACCATTTTGCCATTGGTCCATGTAGTATCTATCATCTCTATTCAGAACTTCCTTCTGGAAGCTTTCTTAAATCTTCTGCCCTTGAATTGGGAAGCTTGTTTTACCAAAGCCTACACAATATTTTTAAAGTATTGAAAGGAGAATAGATATCCCAAGTGTTCTTAACCTAGGAGAGGTTTACAAAGGAATCTGCTAAAAAGTAAAATGGCCTTTTGCCTGCTGCCCTTACTAGACACTTCTGCACATTCCGGGGTGAGGTAGTAAGTTGTATTGTTGTGGGGTAGGGATTTTAGGCCCCAGTAAGAAGATAACTATACAACTTACTACTTTCCCTGGTGTGTGGCATGCTCACATTAAGTCCTGGCATTATTGCCTCCATTAGAGAAAAACTGTAGATCTTTATTGAATAAAGAGGTCGATAAGAAAGGGAGGTAGAAGGGGACGAATGATAAAATAATGCAGATACCATTAGTAAGTGGTATCTCCATTAGTAAGTGGCTTGTCCTTCATACATTAGAACATACTAATTTATTAATTTACCATTGGGTATAAACTGAACATTCTGCTATTCTTTCATTCTATGATAACTTCGTTTACTTAGTAATAGAATATGACTATGAATGGAAACGGTACTTAAGAAATTTTGAATTAAAAAGCCAGGCTTGTTGGCTCATGCTTGCAATTCTAAAACTGGAATGTAGAGGCAAGAAGAGTTTAGCTTCAGAGTGAGCTCAGTACAGAGCTACATGCGACCCTGTTTCTAAACACCAAAGAATTATGAATAAATTCTGACTGTTTCTTGTTCCAAGTAGATTAGGAAATTGAGGATCTATAAGCTTATAGTAGATTTTTCTGGGTAGCTTCACCCTATCTATGTGTTTTCAATTCCTTTTTACCAGGAACAGAAAAGATTTTATTGTCTAGATTGTCAGTCATATCTTTGTCCTAGCACTGTGATTTATTTAGTCCTCATAATGATTATGGTACACCAGCAAAGAGCTGTTAGAGGAACAGTTTTTTGTTTTTGTTTTTTTGAGAGAGAGAGATTTTCATGTCACTTGCTGGATAAGTCCTTACCAAGCTGCATGTGCTTGATTCTTCCCATGGTCATTGGCTAAGTTCCCTTTAACCTCCAATATCATTTTTTCCAATAAAGATGGGACTCCTATGCCTGACAGCTATCCAACACCTCCCTCTTCAACGGATCCAGCTACATCTGAGTCCAAGGAGACACTTGGTACTCTACAGCCTTCCCAGCAGCAGCCAGCACTCCCACCCCCACCAGCCTTAGGAGAGATTCCTCAGGAAGTGCAGTCCCCTGCTGAAGAAGTGGGGAACTCTACACAGCTATTGATGCCTATAGAGTTGGAGGAGCTGGGTCCCACAAGGACAGGTGGAGAAGCAGAAACAACTCAAATGGAATTGTCCCCAGCTCCCACCATAAGTGAGTAAAATGTTAACTTTAAGGGGGATTAAAAAAGAGAGGAATTGCTATCTTTGTAAGTTTTCTTTCTCACTTTAAAGAATTAGGAGTTTGGAATTCTCAGTTTCAACTTTAGCCTTCTTAGTTCAAGCTGAGATTTCTTCTTTGTGTTCTCAGTTATTGTTGCATGTCTTAATAATAGTGTTAAGCATGTCACCATTTACCGAGGCAATACTCATTTTTGAGCTATCATTTCAGATTTATTATTTAACTTCTTTGAAAGTAATTCTTTTAAGTTGATGGTACCTTCATTCATAAATTGAAATTCAGACATAAAGTAATTAGCTAGAGTCATTCAATCAGTAGTAGTTGAGCTGAGATTACAATCTATATGTGCCTGATGTCAACAATTCTGCATGTAATAAACATGTATCTCATTCAGTTTTCCTATCCTCCTTATTCATATACCTACTTCTCACTTACTTAAAATGATGTCTCAAAATTCTTCTTGACAAAGTATTTTTTTTAACAAGGCAAATGGAAACTGTGTTCACTATACCATAAGTTCTATGATGTAGCCTAGAGAAATTTTTAAAGTGCCAGTTTTGTTTGTTTTTTTTTTTGTCAAGAACTATTATGGTTTCTTTCCTATAGCTGTGATAAAATAATCTGACAAAAGTTATTTTAAGGGAAGAAGAGTCTATTTTGACTCACAGTTCCATAGCCTGTCGTAGCAGATAGTCACGGCAGAAACTTAAGGGAGCTGGTCATGTACATTGTACATAAAATAGTAAAAACAATAAATACATGCAGTTAAATAGCCCAGCGTCCGTAGCACCTGTGTATTAACGCTGCTTGCAGGAAAGCTGAGAGTGACAAATCCCTTAACCTGGAATGTCTAGGGACAGTGTTGCACAGATACGTGTAGAACAAACTAAATAGTAAATAGAATAGTATTGAATCTTAAAGGGCAGTTGAGATGGAGTAATGAGTAACAGATGCTAAAGAAGTGAAAAATCTGTACTAACTGTTGCAAAGGAAATAATCCTACCAAAGACCTTGCTTGTTATATTGCCTTGATTTAAAGCAGCTATCTCACTGGGTGCTGTAGCACACACCTGTAGTCCCAGGCAGAGGTAGGCAGATTTTGAGGCCAACCCGGCCTACAAAGCAAATCCAGGACAGCCAGGACTACACAGAGAAACCCTGTTAAAAAAAAAAAAAAAACAGCCATGTGATTTCTCACTCTGACTTCCTTCTAGCCTCTCTTTCTCCTGAGAGAGCTGAAGATTCAGATGCATTAACAGCTGTCAGCAGTCAGCTGGAAGGTTCTCCAATGGACACCAGCAGCCTGGCTTCCTGTACGTTAGAAGAGGCTGTGGGTGATGCTCCAGCAGCTGGGAGCTCTGAGCAGCCCACAGCAGGGAGCTCCACTCCTGGGGATGCCCCACCAGCTGTGGCAGAAGTGCAAGGCAGACCTGATGTGTCAGGTGAACCCGCCCAGCGATCTGAGGACAAGTAAGCACTGTATAGCCAAGAACATTAGAGAGTATTTCAAGCTGAACTCATATTTGTTCACTATTGGGCAAGCTTCTTGCACTATGATCATTGTATCTTATGATATTAATTATGAAATGGTATTAATTAGGTGTGGTTTGTTGTTTGGTTTCTTTTTTGTTTATGAGAAAACAGTATTTAAAAAAAATACCTGAGAATTGTTTCTTTCCTTCAGCTCTCCCCCTGCATCCTCTGAGAGTTCTTCTACCAGAGATTCTGCTGTGGCCGTCTCTGGAGCAGATTCTCGAGGAATTCTGGAAGAGCCACTACCTTCAACAAGCAGTGAAGAAGAAGATCCCCTTGCCGGTAAGTCCGTGAGTCAGTGCTCAGGCCATAATGATATTGGTTCTGTTTCCAAAAACTTTGTAAGGACATATCCTCTGAACACTTTCCTCAGGTGTTTGTGTGTGTGGTATGTTGGGAATAGGTTGTGTGTTGAAGAAGGAGTAGCAGTAAGAGGATGCTGGTGTTACATAATTGGGTGAATTTAGTCAAGTTACCTTAGCTTTCCCATATCCTCCATCTGTACCACTTCCGACCTTTATAAAATAAGACTATTATTTAAGATCTTTTATCGTGATTGACATTGTTTTAAGTCAACTTTTCATTACTGAATCAAATGTCTAAAATAATCAACTTTTAAAAGAAAGGCTTATCTTAGCTCACAGTTATATATCTTTGGTGGATTGGCTGCCTATTGCTTCTAGGCTTGTGTAGTAAGACACTACATAATGGTGGCTACACACAATCTGCATGGTAGAATCTTTATAAAGGTTGGGTGACAGTGTATACCAGTAGTGTACTATTTGAAATGATGAACTATTTGAAGCTTAGATGGTTTATGGTTCTTCTCCATAACTTGGCAAGCAGTGAAAGCACAAAAAAAAAAAAAAAAACAAAAAAAAAAACCTGATTTTTCTCAACTTATGACATGTTTTCTTTCTTAGAGTATACCTTTAAACATCCATGAAGATGTAAGTCCCTTTACATCTTACATCTCTCTTCAGGTATTAGTCTCCCTGAAGGTGTGGATCCCTCCTTTCTGGCTGCTCTTCCTGATGATATCCGTCGGGAAGTCCTACAGAACCAGCTGGGTATCCGTCCACCAACCCGAAGTGTTCACTCCACAAATATCTCAGCTCCTTCAGTAGTGGAGAATCCTGATGTGACTGAAGTGAGCCCTGAGTTCCTGGCTGCCCTACCTCCAGCCATTCAAGAGGAAGTATGTGAACGGGAAAATGGAGGAAACAGACTACCTTGAAAAGAGCTATATTCTTACTGATTTGTTTTGTTCCATAGGTGTTAGCACAGCAGAGAGCTGAACAGCAGCGACGGGAACTGGCCCAGAATGCCAGTTCAGACACCCCCATGGACCCTGTGACCTTCATTCAAACTTTGCCCTCAGACCTGCGCCGTAGTGTCCTAGAGGACATGGAAGACAGTGTGTTGGCTGTGATGCCACCTGACATTGCAGCTGAGGCTCAAGCCCTAAGACGAGAACAAGAAGCCCGGCAGCGGCAGCTCATGCATGAGCGTCTTTTTGGACACAGCAGTACCTCTGCACTCTCTGCCATTCTCCGAAGCCCAGGTACAGAGGGAAGGAAGGAGGAGGGCCCTGAAATATCTTGATCTTATTTTAATTAGCCTCTTTTTTACTACCTGTTGCATTGATTAAACCCAGCTTCTCCTCACTTAATCAAATTCAGTTTCCTTTTTCTTTCCTTGTAGCTTTTACCAGTCGCCTGAGTGGAAACCGTGGGGTCCAGTATACTCGCCTTGCCGTACAGAGAGGCGGCACCTTCCAAATGGGGGGTAGCAGCAGCCATAATAGGTACCCTTGTCTGTCTTTAAAAAAAAAAAAAACAAAACAAAACAACAACAAAACCTTGCCATATTACATTCTGGGTCCTTTAATTTTATAGTTAGAGAAGCTAAAAGCTTTTGAGGCAGCTTTTATAACCATTCTGGGTTGTTTTCCTCAAATAAGTAGACAAGCAAATCTTTTTAAACTCCCTTCTCAGAGTACCACTGTTTGACTCGTAGGCCTAGCTAAAAGACCAGACTCAAAGGCATTCTGGCAGCAGTCATTACGGTTTTAACAAAATAGAAAGGGGGAAACCAATTGGCCTTAGACATTTAACAGATGGTTACAAAAGTAGGGAAGAGTTACTTATTAACTAGGCTGAAACATAGATTTAACATTCTAAAACAATTACAGAAGAGATCAATACTTAAAATTAAAAGGGTGGCAGCCTCCTAATCTAGAGAAGGCAAAAAACAAGCACTGGCTCATAGACTTTAGACTTTCATCACTTGGTAAAATAGGAATCTATGTTCCCTTCTCGGTGGTCATGTCATTAAGAGCAAATTACCTGATTTGGTTGAACCTCTCATTCACAATCTCAATAATGGTGTACAACATCCTTCAGGAAACGAAGTTGTAAAGTACCTGCTATATAGTAGATGTACAAAGGGGTCATTGTTGTGAATAGCCTGTCTTCCTTTTACACTCTCCCTGGGATTATCCCACTCATTCTTCTCCCATGTACTTATGCCTCATCCTAGCGCTGTAGCTAGTGTTACCCAGAAACCGTGCTCTGTTTTTAGGCCTTCTGGCAGTAATGTGGACACACTCCTCCGCCTCCGAGGACGACTACTTCTAGACCATGAAGCCCTATCTTGCCTCTTGGTCCTACTTTTTGTGGATGAGCCAAAGCTCAATACTAGCCGTCTACACCGAGTACTGAGAAATCTCTGCTATCATGCCCAAACCCGCCACTGGGTCATCCGCAGCCTCCTGTCCATTTTGCAGCGCAGCAGTGAGAGTGAGTTGTGCATTGAGACACCCAAGCTCTCCACAAGTGAAGAAAGGGGCAAGAAGTCAAGCAAGAGTTCTGCATCAACCAGCCATGAGAACCGTCCCCTGGATCTGCTCCACAAGATGGAGTCCAAAAGTTCCAATCAACTCTCCTGGCTCTCAGTATCTATGGATGCTGCCTTAGGCTGTAGGACTAATATATTCCAGATTCAACGCTCTGGAGGGCGTAAACATACAGAGAAGCATGCAAGCAGTGGTTCCACTGTCCACATCCACCCCCAGGCTGCTCCTGTTGTCTGCAGACATGTTCTGGACACACTCATTCAATTGGCCAAGGTGAGGAGCTTGAAGGAATCTTTGACTCCAAGGGCTGGAAGTGGGTGGCAGCAACACCTTGGGTGACATCTGGACAGTAAGGGGCTAACAAGTCTTTGTTTTTATTTTATATTGTGACATGTGCTGTTTCTGAGAAATTATCCAATAAATAACTTCATGGAGTTTTATCTTTTCTTCACATTTTTTAATGTACTGTCTCAGTCATCAAAACAATTGTTTGCACCCTATATGTTTATTTTACAGATAAAGAATCTAAGGTTCAGAACACTAATGACTTTGTTGTGTGACTAGAAAGTGACAAGCTCAATATTTTTTGAATAATGAACAGTTCTACTGTTTATCGGGGGTCCACCTGTACTAGGCACTGGGAAAAATTTTGCATTACCTCATTTAATACCAACAACTTTGACAGGCTATGTTGTCTTCCCTGTTTCATAAGTACAGAGAGATGAAGATTTAGGAAAAGGTTGCTAATCATTATCTTCAAAGTCCTTATTTCTCTAGGCTACTTCACCACCTGCTGGATAAAACTCATGTAATCCATCTGCCCTATGTTACCAAGAGCTTTTCAAAGAAAAGGAGAGTCTAAGAAGCAACTTAGATCAAGCCTATTCTTCTTATCCCGGCAGGTGTTTCCCAGCCACTTTACACAGCAGCGGACCAAAGAAACAAACTGTGAGAGTGATCGGGAAAAGGGCAGTAAGCAGACATGCAGCCCATGCTCCTCACAGTCCTCCAGCAGTGGCATTTGTACAGACTTCTGGGACTTGCTGGTAAAACTGGACAACATGAATGTTAGCCGGAAAGGCAAGAACTCAGTGAAGTCAGTACCAGTGAACGCTGGTGGTGAAGGGGAAACTTCCTTACACAGCCTTGAAGCTTCTCCACTGGGACAGCTCATGAACATGTTATCACATCCGGTCATCCGCCGGAGTTCTCTCTTAACCGAGAAACTCCTGAGACTCCTCTCTCTCATCTCAATTGCTCTCCCAGAAAACAAAGTATCGGAAGCACAAGCTAACTCTAGCAGCAGTGCTGCTGCCAACTCAACCACATCTACCACCACCACTACTGCCACCATCCCCACGCCCACAGCCCCTGTTGCAACCACCCCCATCACTTCTGCTCCAGCTCTGGTTTCTGCCACACCTGTTTCCACCGTTACTGTAGCTGCTTCTACCACAATGACTACCCCCACAACTGTTACCACTACTGTTTCAAGTAAGTGTTGTCAACTCAGGGTTATGGGGTGTATACTATGGCTCCCAACTTACCCTCACTTTCCAATCCAGGTAGTCCTTCCTAAATGATAATTATTGTGAGATGTGTTCTTTCTCTATTTGTCTGTTTTCTCTTTGTAACAACTCTTTTTTTTTTTAACAATTTGTTCATTATATATCCTGATTGAAGCCCCATCCCTCAACTCCTCCCAGTCCCACCCTCTCTCTTCCCTTCTATCCCTTGCCCCAATCCGCTAAAGGGGAGGAGGTCTCCTTCTCTGCCATCTGCCTATAGCTTATCAAGTCTCATCAGGACTGCCTAGATCCTCTTTCTCTGTGGCCTTGTAAGGCTACATCTCCAGGGGCAGGTGATCAAAGAGGCAGCCCCCTTACTAGGGAACTCACATGGACACTGAGCTGCCATCTGAGCAGGAATTCTATGTCCTCTCCATCTGTAGTCCATGCATCATTGGTGCATCAGTCTCTGCAGGACCCACTCCCTGGTCTCAGTATTTTTAACTCTGTTGGTCTCCTTGTGGGGCTCCTGTACCCTATGAGTCCTTCCATCTCCCCCTACTTCCATAAGACTTCCTGAGCTCTGCCCAGAGTTTGGCTGTGAATGTCATCATCTGCCTTAATCCCCTTGTCTGTTTTCCATGTGTCTGGTGTATGCACGTGCACACACCTGTAAAAAGCTGAGCCTCTGGCTAGACAGCAAAAGTGGTGGAGTTTATTCGTAATCATCAATGATTTTTAGACTACAATACACTGAATGAATGCAGTGTGATTTTAAGGTAACAGATCATCTTGGGAAGTAGAGAAAATATACCAGGTAGCAGGTGACTTTAAGAATTATCTGCAGGAGTAGGTTTTTAAAGAATAAGTTGGGGCTGTGGTAGGGGAACAATTGGGAGAAATACAGCATTTTTGGTCACATTACAAGGCACACTTAAGAGTCAGCTCTGGGGCTAAGAATATAGCTCAGTGGTAGATAGTGCTTCGATGGAATGCATAATACCCTCAGTTCAATTCCCAACATACAAAAAAGATTTGGCTTTGATAGATAGGTTGTCATTTTCTCTGCTTTTGTCATTTTGAAGCCCTGTACAGTGCAACAGTTTCCAGGCTTAGAGCACTCACAGAGCTTTAATATGTTCTGTTTCCTCAAAGCTTTCACTACTAAAGGCAGCAAATCTCCAGCAAAGGTGGGTGAAGGAGGTAGCAATGCTATAGACTTAAAAATGGTATCCTCCGGCCTCACTGAAAACCAGTTACAGCTCTCCGTGGAGGTGAGTCTAAGATCTTCATACCTTCTGAAATTGAAGGGAGGGGATAGACATTTCAGTTCTTGGGTTAGGGCTTATTATTTCTCCTATATTTTACCTAGGTGTTGACATCCCACTCTTGTTCTGAAGAAGGTTTAGAAGATGCAGCCAATGTGTTACTACAGCTCTCTCGGGGGGACTCTGGGACCCGAGACACAGTTCTTAAGCTGCTACTGAATGGAGCCCGCCATTTGGGTTATACCCTTTGTAAACAGATAGGTAATAATGGTATTAAAACATTCTATTCTGTCTTATTAAAAGTATTCCCAACTCCCCTCATCCCCCCCCCCCGACACACACACATGAATTAGACCATGCTCCTAAAGCACAGCTCTTGTTTTCCTCTGCTAGATTGTTCGTCAACAAGGCTGACTAGCTGGCTAAATAGCTGTCATCTGTGCTTAGTGAAGGGATAAGAGAATACTATTTGTGAGAACAGAAAAGACCTCCTTTTTTTCTCTCCTTGATAAGTGTCTGTAAGAGCCCCATGACGAAGGCACAGAGACAGCTTTTCTCATCTCAAAAGATGATCAAATCCAGCAATTATATTCAGAATAATGGCCTCTTTGTATAGGTTGGAGGATGCAAAAGCTCTAGCACTTTGAAGGTGCCTCGTTTCCTTTGTCTTACCTGGTTTTTGTCCAGAACAAAACTAAGCCCAATATGAGAAAATTATTGGACCAAGGAATAGAAACCCATCTTTTTCTTGGTATGGAATGTTTCTATTTTCTTGCACCACTCTCCTAGTTCTATATCTCCCTCAATCTTAACTACCTGCTTAGCATTCCACAAATGTCGTAGAAGCTCATATGGGAGAGTTGATAGGTCTGTATCATGCAAGTATTTCTTCTTTTTATGAGAATTACAAGTTTTTTCCTAAAAATTTGTCTCTTGTTGGACATTCCTCGACTGCTGCCAGTTATTTAGAACCCATGAGCTGAACACTGTCTGAGTGATAAATGATTATCTCAGAGTTCTCATAGAAAACTTTCAGGATACAAATACCACAAAACCTGAGAAAGTTTAAGAGCTATGTTGAACAGAACATAGGTCATAGTCTGTCTGCCTCCAGAAGAGATTTTTTTTTCTTTTTTTCTTTTCTTTTCTGCAGCAAATTGCATTTTGTGTAGATTCAATGGGCCAGTTACAAATTGGTAGTCTCTGAGTGGTTGGTCCTTAGCACAAACAATAAACCAATTAGCCAAATTTCCTGTTTAACTTTAACTTCCTGAAACAGTTTCCTGATAAGGTTCAGCTTTCTGAACACTTGACTCCTGCCATCCCAGGTACCCTACTGGCTGAGCTACGGGAATACAATCTAGAACAGCAACGGCGAACCCAGTGTGAGGCCCTCTCTCCTGATGGCCTACCTGAGGAACAGCCACAGACCACCAAACTGAAAGGCAAAATGCAGAGCAGGTGGGTAGTAACTCTTTTGGATGTGGGCTAGAATCCTAGACATTTGAAAAGTGGCTTTGGCTGGTTTTCCTCTTGTGTTTCATCTCTGCAGGTGGTTTTTCTATTGATCCTATAAAATACTTGACATGGTGTTTCTCAAAATTTCCATACTGGTTAATACTATATTTGAGGTTATTTTTTTTCTAGTTAATATCACAAGTCCTCCTTCTTCAAGTATTTATACTCTGATGTTTTCAATATATGCAAGTCATCTCTATACTATACAGGTTTGACATGGCTGAGAATGTGGTAATTGTGGCATCTCAGAAAAGACCTTTGGGTGGCCGGGAGCTCCAGCTGCCGTCTATGTCCATGTTGACATCCAAGACATCTACCCAGAAGTTCTTCTTGAGGGTACTGCAGGTCATTATCCAGCTGCGGGATGACACACGACGAGCTAACAAGAAAGCCAAGCAGACAGGCAGGCTAGGTATGGAACTAAAGAGTGTCTAAATGAGGGTGGTGGTGGTGGTGGTGATGAATCCCTAGAGGAGCAGCGCTAAAATGTACTATTTGACCTTTCCAAAAAGAACCCTACACCCCCTTTTTTAAGATCAAAATGTTAATGGCTGTATCGTATAACCCATTCAAGTTGTCTACCTGAGACTGGAGAGATCAAGTTACAATTAAGGGGTACTTGAAATCTGGCAGAGAAATTGGGAAACACATTTTGCTGAGAAAGACTTAACTTATACTGTGTGCTTTCTGCCTCCTTAAACACTCCTGACTGAAACATTAGCTATGTTCTCAGACATTGGCTTGATGTGTTATCTTTCCTCCTGTCCCATAGAACACTTTACATGCCACCATCCCTTTGCCTGGTACCATTACCCCTACTCCTCCCTCCCTACCTTTGGGGATTGATTATGAGTACACAAAACTTCCTAAGCTAAAACTCAAACTCAACAAGATGCCCTGTGGCATCTGAGAATAGAGGAGAGAATTTTGGGCATTCCCTCTTCCTACATTTTATATTGTGTCTTCCTTTTTCTCTTTTCCCTCTTTCTCCCAGGTTCCTCCGGTTTAGGCTCAGCTAGCAGCATCCAGGCAGCTGTTCGGCAGCTGGAGGCTGAGGCTGATGCCATTATACAAATGGTACGTGAGGGTCAAAGGGCGCGGAGACAGCAACAAGCAGCAACGGTTAGCATGATGCCTGCGGCCCCTCATTCATTTTTTTCTACCCTCCTTCCTGCACCATGTCATCAATGGGGTTTCATTATCCATACCTTGTATGCTTTTGCATTAAGTTTGCTAAATGAATGCCTCTAGACAACAGGGTTACTTTCTGTTGGTGTTTCCCTTACTGCTCATTGTCTTACGGGTTTGTATTGACATCTGGTTGGATTTGAAGCTTGGCCATCATACCTCACTCCCAGCTATCTAGTTAGTGGTGTTTTGCAAATTGTCTGTGCAGTGCCTTGGTTCTGAGGGGTGTGGGGTTAAAAGTATAGTGACATGAAGTAATGCAGAGACAACTCTAGAGTGCTGCCCTTGAATGTCCCCATGCTTGGTACATTATCTATAAGCACTTCCATTATGTAGTTAACTCCGTCCACCCTAGTCTCTGCCTCTTCATAATTCTTTGGCATGTAAGAAATGAGCTACTTTAGGAGGAAGCTTTTGGGTACTCAAGTAGCTGCCTTACCATTGGGGTTCCATATTAGAATGACTGTAATAAAAGCTGTGGCACTCTCATTGCCTTCCTGTTCTTGAGACATGGAAATCATTTTCTAAAAATAGCAAGGTATCCCGAGGCCTGGTTTTTCTTTATATAAAACTTCTAGAGCCAGATAGTGGTAGCATACACCTCTAATCCCAACACTCAGACCACAGGCAGTTAGATCTCTGTGAGTTTGAGGATAGCCAAAGCCCACACAGAGAAACCCTGTTTCAAAATAACAACAAAAATTCTGCTATACAGTATACTGCCGGTCACACTCTACATAGTATAGATTGTGAGGAAAACTACTCCAGCAGCAATTGAAAGAGAAAGTAAAGAGCTGCTGTTCTGGGGTATTTATTTCTGCCCAGTGTCCTGTCCAACCTGATAAAGACATAGCTTTTCAAGTAACCCACCAATGGAAGATTAAATAGTAAGTTCAGTTTGAACAAATAGAAATAGTCAACAAGCCTGCCTTCTTTCTACCTTAAGTGTACATACACAAACAAAAAGAAAACCTATTCCAGAAAACTTCCTGAATTTTTGTTTATATTCAGGTCATGAATGTGGAAGGTAGAGTGGGGTCTCAGTGGGAATTAGGTAGGAGCAGCTTATAGAGAAAGCAGGTTTTCAGGGAGCTCTTGGGGAAACCTGTAAGCTCAGAGTGAAAAGGAAGTATTCATAGCATTCTTTTGACCTGGAGACCTGTAGACTTTGATAACCAGGTAGGACAAAGTGTCTTCTAAACTCAATGTGTGAGACATTTGGGGGCCAACCTCTATTCCCAGAGGAAAGCAGAGTTACACCTTTTATGTGACCTTGCCTCCTTTTATCCAGTCGGAATCTAACCAATCAGAAGCACCTGTTCGGAGAGAGGAGTCTCCCATGGATGTGGACCAGCCATCTCCCAGTGCTCAAGATACTCAGTCCATTGGTCAGTACTACTGCTGCTTGTAGCTCAGCAGAAGAATAAGTTAGACGTTTTACTGGATCCCCTGTTCCCAGAATATATAAGCTCATTGAGCACTGGTTTTTTATAAATGTTCACAGAATCATAGATGTGAAGTCAGCCTAGACAACAGAGGAAGAACCTGTCTTTAAAATAGATTAGGGCCTGGAAAGATAACTTACTGAGTAGAGGGAATTTGTGCTAGCCACCAAGCCTAACAACTTGAGTTTGAGCCCCAGAACCCCCATAGTCAAAGGGGAGTACTAACTCCCACAAGTTTTCCTTTTTTCCTAAATATGAAACTGAAGCAAGATTGAGCTACTCACACACCAAAACTGCAGCCACATAGTGAAACTTTGTCTCAAAAGGAGATGAAATAGCTGCATTAGCAGGTAAGGGTACTTGCTACAGAGCCTTTAATCCTAGTATTCTGGACGCAGAAGTGGGCATATCTCTGAGTTCAAGGCCATCTGGTCTACATAGAAAGTTTCAGGCTAACCAGAGCTACATACTGAGACCCTGTCCCAAAAAAAAGAAAAAAAGGAAGTATAGTATAATACGTATGGATATGGCATGTGCTTTAAGTCTTGGCTCCCTCATTTATCAGCTCTGGGTTATAAACAGTGCTGTTTGGGACGGGAAACAGCCCAGTCTAAGTAAAATGCTTGCCTTGGTGGATGAGTTTCAATCCCAGGTCAGAAATACCAGACAAATACTCTTATAATCCCAGTGCTAGAGAAAGCCAAGATAGTCGGATCCCTAGGCTTCCTACCCTAATCAGGGAGAGACCCCATTTTAAAAAGCAAGTGGATGGCCTTGGAGCAGTGGTTCTCAGTCTGTGGGTCATGACCTCTTGGGGGTTGTGGTTGAATGATCCTTTTCACATGTTTCCTAAAACCATCTGAAAACAGATGTTTGCATTATGATTCATAACAGTAGCAAAATTACAGTTATGAAATAACATAATTTTGTAGTCAGAGGTCATCACAACATGAGGAACTATATTAGAGGTTCCCAGCGTTAGGAAGGTTGAGAACCACTGACCTAGGGAAACAATCCCACAGCTGATTTTTGTCCATATACACACATTTTTTTAATTAAAATAGGGATATTTATAGTTTTTATAATAAAATAAATGGTTTCTTATTTAACCAAGTACCTGGCATATAGTAAATGTGGCATTTTTTTCAGTGAGTTGCACAAAGAATCCTTTTGATACCCTTTAAACACATTAAAATAGTTTTTTTCATAGGACACCCAGTTTTGAAATGCTATACTGAGTCACCTGGACTTTGGGAGATAAATATTACTCCCATGTTCTATCCATCATCTTTTAGCCAAGGTCATATGATCTGCAAGTGCCACAGCCAGGACTCAAACCTAGGGCTGTCAGACCCTTGAAGAATAGTCAGGATTTGGTTAGAGGATGAAAGCAAAGGTCAGGTCGGGTGTAGAGGGAGGTGGGGAAAGGGCTAGTGAAAAAGCAGTTGCTTCTCTTTTACTTGGCTATTAAGCAGTTGTGAATAAATTTTCGGAGAACTAGGAAAAATACCAACCATGGAGGGTGGAGGTGTCCATCTTGCACAAAGACTTCTTTGGGGCTGTAAAGTTCTAAGACTGACTAATGTAAAATGTATTAGACTTTTAAATGATTAAGTCAAAATAAAATTAAATTATTGAATCAAAATAACTAGTTTATGTTGTAGCCATATCTCTTAGAAAAGAAAATAGGGAGAAGGCACCCTGATTGCAAGGGCATCTATCAAAATATTCTAAAACATACTTGTACTTGAAGGCAATTTTTCAAAAGTTCCATCATAGCACATAGCCCTTAAATAACTTAAACAAAAAGGTTCTTTATGGGCTAAGAGGCAATGCAAGACTACACAGTATGTGGCCTTTAAACACTAAAAATGAGACTAGCATAATTGAGGAGCCAAATTTCTTACTTAATTTACCTTCTAGATGTTGTTCAATGTTCTTTGACCGGTGAGCCCACTCTGTCTAGTAGCCTGTACTTTGGGGGGTGGGGGGATCTCAAGTAAGAAACTCTGAAAGCTTTCTGACTGTCTTTTGTATATCTAGTAGCCTCAGATGGAGCACCACAGGGAGAAAAGGAGAAAGAGGAGAGACCACCTGAGTTGCCACTGCTCAGTGAGCAGCTGAGCCTAGATGAGCTGTGGGACATGCTAGGTGAATGTTTAAAGGAACTGGAGGAATCCCATGACCAGCATGCAGTGTTAGGTGAGTTGCTCTCTGAGGTTACAGGTGAGTTGCTCTCTGAGGTTACAGATTCCAAACCTTTTGTCCTGTTCTCAGACACTGCCTCGTAGTGGTGGTGGCGATATCTTGCTCTTTTTTTTTCTTCCTCAGTTCAAGGTTGTTCTCTGTGTGTGTGTGTGCGTGTGCGTGCATTTATAACAAGAATTTAAAAGAATTACCTTCTCTCTTGGTAATTCTAGTACATTTTACTGTTTAGACTGAGATTTGTTTTTATAACTGATTGACTGTTTCCAGTTTCTAACTTCCTTTTTGCCTTTGTTACTATTATATTTCCCTACAAGTTTTCATTATTTCTTTCATATTTTGTTTTCTGGAATGGTTAAGAAAAAGTGGGGCATATTTATATGTTAGTGTTTGTAAAATGTCACTTTGTTGTCATTACTATCCCCAGTGCTACAGCCTGCTGTCGAGGCCTTCTTTTTGGTCCATGCCACAGAGCGGGAGAGCAAGCCTCCTGTCCGAGACACCCGTGAGAGCCAGCTGGCACATATCAAGGATGAGCCTCCTCCACTCTCCCCTGCCCCCTTAACCCCAGCCACTCCTTCCTCCCTTGACCCATTCTTCTCCAGGGAGCCCTCGTCTATGCACATCTCCTCGAGCCTGCCCCCTGACACACAGAAGTTCCTTCGCTTTGCAGGTACAGGGAACACTTTGACCAACAGATATGGAAAGTATTTTATCCCTAGCTTATTCAGCAGAATGAGACAGTTTCACATATTGCAAAAAACCAGACATAGTAATGATAGAAGAGTTCTGCTGTAGAAGCTCTTATGTGCTTCCACTCTAAGGGATTTATTTGAGTGTTATATGAGACCATGTGAAGCCAGGTGATATAAATGCCCAGATTTCACATTCATACTCAGGACTGGCCCTTAGCCTTAAGTAATTACTGATTTAGGCCCCTGAAACAAGAGCAAATTGGTAGCTAGTAGACTATTGTGTAACTTCTTAGGACCTATGATATACTGATTTCCTGTTGTTATCTCTTCTCAGAGACTCACCGCACTGTGTTAAACCAGATACTACGTCAGTCCACCACTCACCTTGCTGATGGGCCTTTTGCTGTCTTAGTAGATTACATTCGTGTCCTTGACTTTGATGTCAAACGCAAGTATGTGCCCTGGTATTGGGGTGAAGAACTACTTAAGTGATAACCTGTCTCCCCTCTGAGAGAAAAAAAGCCATAGGGTCTCCTAGGACTATAAGGGTTTCTTGGTGGCACTATATTTCTAAAGTCCCATTTCATCCTTTAGAGTCATGGTGGTGCAGTCAAAACTAGGCTCAAGACTCCTCATCATCTCTACTCCTTCCTGTACACAAAATTGTACTTCCTTGTTTGTTGCAGGTTAATGTAATAGTCTATGATCTCTTATTCAGTAGAAATAGGGAAAAAATATGATCTCTTATTCAGTAGAAATGGGGAAAAATTTTTAATTCATAATAAATGATCTGTCTCTCTCAGCTGCTATGTGCTTTCCAGATGTGTAGGGTAAAAAGAGAGTCACTGAGTTTCCTTCTAAATGGACAAATACAAGTTTGCTCTGCCACCTCCAACCCTACCTACCTTCCTTTTCTTCATCTTAAGATATTTCCGCCAAGAGCTGGAACGTTTGGATGAAGGGCTCCGGAAGGAAGACATGGCAGTTCATGTCCGCCGTGACCATGTATTTGAAGACTCCTATCGTGAGCTGCATCGCAAATCTCCAGAAGAAATGAAGAATCGATTGTAAGAACTTAGGAGAGAAAAACAGCCAAGATGGTTCAGGGCAGGAAGCTCTTTCTGTATGGTAGCAGTGGCCTAAGTCTTTGTAGTGGGAGCTTGTACCATTATTAGGGTATGACTAAGAATCTGCCTCCTGAGCAGGTGGTTACCCTGGCTTTGGAAGGCACCATGTTCTTGAGTGCCCCTGCCAAGTGAGTAAATTGTAATTCACTGGTAGATTATAAAGCCACCTAGAAGAAATTGGTAGCTTGCAACACCAAATATCACAGTAGCTAATAAGACAGATTAAAATCATGATCTGTTTTTCCAGAGTTCTCTTGGTATTCTGTTCACTTTTCCATCTGACAGTGGAATCTCCCAAAGTCAGATTCAGAGACTCTTTCTTGCTTACATCATGTTACATGAATAGTCCAGATTTGTTCTGGCTTTCTGCACAGCTCTCTTATCTCTGCTCTTTTAATGCAGGTATATAGTGTTTGAAGGAGAAGAAGGGCAGGATGCTGGAGGCCTCCTGCGAGAGTGGTACATGATCATCTCTCGAGAGATGTTCAATCCTATGTATGCCTTGTTCCGTACCTCACCTGGTGACCGGGTCACTTACACAATCAATCCATCTTCCCACTGTAACCCCAACCACCTCAGCTACTTCAAGTTTGTTGGACGCATTGTAGCCAAAGCTGTATATGACAACCGTCTCCTGGAGTGCTATTTTACTCGGTCCTTCTACAAACATATCTTGGGCAAGTCTGTCAGGTGAGATTGCAGTAGTCTTTAGACTCTCAGGTCCTTATCTCCCTGTTCTGACTCTTCCTTCACCAAGTCATGACCCTATCTGATTGCATTTTTCTAGGTATACAGATATGGAGAGTGAGGATTACCACTTCTACCAGGGCCTAGTTTATCTTCTAGAAAATGATGTCTCTACACTAGGCTATGACCTCACCTTCAGTACTGAGGTAGGTTGGGAGATACATTTGGGGAACTGACTCTTTGAGTGTCAACAGTTCTGAGAAAGGATTTTGACTGTATCAAACAAACATCATAAACAGAAAACAGAATTGGCAAAATAATCTAACCTGATTCCTAGTTTATTCTTTTAAAAATATCCTAGAGCAGAAGAAAGATGGCTCAGTGTATAAGAGCACTTGTTTTATTTATGTGTATATACCACATGTGTTCAGGTTAGCACTGAAGCCAGAAGTGGGGATTGGGTCCCATGGAGCTGCAGTTACAGGATTGTGGGCCACCAAAATTGGGTGCTGGGAACCAAAACTTTAAAGATTTGGAAAAGTAAGAACACACACACTCTTAATACTGAGCTATCTCTCTAGCTCATATATTTTTTTTTTCAATAAAGGTTTCAGAACTAGCAAGATGACTTAGCAGGTAAGGGCATTTGCCAACAAGCCTGAGAACCTGAGTTTAACCCTAGGGCTCAGCATGGTAGAAGGAGGGAAATGACTCCTTCAAGTTGTCCTGATCTTCTTACACCATACACATAAAAAATAAAAATAAGAAAAAAAATATTCCAATTCCAGGAGGGGCTAGTCATAGTAGCATTCATCTGTAACCCCAGGGCTAGAGGTGCAAAGCCAGGTGGCCAGATCGCTGGGAACTCACAGCTAGTCATAGCCAAATCATTGAACTTCAAATTCATTGAGAGACCCCTTTCTCAAAAAGTAAGGTGGGGCGTGGCGTGAATAGAGGAAGATGCTTGTCATTGACCTCTGCTCCTCCCACATACACAAAATGTTCTAATAGGTAATTCAATGGTAAAGACAGACAAGTAGTTCTATAATTGAATTAGACAAATAGAGGTACCCTTTCTTTCCTCATTTGTTTTAGAGCCAGAGACTAATATTTCATTACTTTCTTCAGCTTTTTCCTATGTAGAGGAGCTTTATGCTAATGAAAATGGCAGTTAACTATTGTTGTGCAACTTTTCTGTCTGGGACATGGCAAAAAGTTAAAGAGTGTGTTCCTGCATCTCTGTGTTAGTTGAAGCCTAGGACAAACCTGATATATATGGTTGGTGTCCTGGATGTTCTAGGTTCAAGAATTTGGAGTATGTGAAGTTCGTGACCTCAAACCCAATGGAGCCAACATCTTGGTAACAGAGGAGAATAAAAAGGAATATGTACACCTGGTGTGCCAGATGAGAATGACAGGTAGGAGTAATGTCCTTTAGATAATGTCCTCTACTTGTTCAAGGAACAAGCTCAGCCGTTTATTTATTTCATGTTTTTTGTTCTTATTTCCAAAGACAAAGCCACAAATGCCTTGCACAAAAGGAGTCAGAACACTTGACCAAAATACTTAGCTTCATCTCCTATCATATAGGGGCCTGGAAACAGTGGTAGGTGAGGCAGGCAGATCTGTCAGTATCAGGTGTCGAGTTGAGACTACCTCTTCAGTTGTATGAGTTCTGAATCCATGTCACTTTTTTCATTTTTTTACCAGGAGCCATCCGCAAACAGCTGGCAGCCTTCTTGGAAGGCTTCTATGAAATCATTCCAAAGCGCCTAATTTCCATCTTCACTGAGCAGGAATTAGAGCTGCTCATATCAGGGCTGCCCACCATCGACATAGATGACCTAAAATCTAACACTGAGTACCACAAGTACCAATCCAACTCTATTCAGGTGAGTTGCTGCTAACAGAAGTATCCCCGTACTTTCATACTTACCAGTGCTGGTTTATGGACGACAGTGTATCTATGCCTCTTTGTTCTTCTGGAGCATATTTTCAGCTGATATTCTCACCCATCCTATAAAGAAGCTGAAGGCCATTCCACAAAGGGGACTTGACTAATATTTTAAGTCCATTGCCGATTCCTGATCTTCACAAGCTCTCCTTCTAACATTGGCTTTTGTGTTCTCTTCCTACAGATCCAGTGGTTCTGGAGAGCATTGCGTTCCTTTGACCAAGCAGACCGTGCCAAGTTCCTCCAGTTTGTCACGGGTACTTCCAAGGTGCCCCTGCAAGGGTTTGCTGCCCTTGAAGGTATGAATGGTATTCAGAAATTTCAGATTCATCGAGATGACAGATCCACAGATCGCCTGCCTTCAGCTCATACATGGTGAGAAACAACTTTAACTTTTTCTTTTTCAGTGAGCTTATAGACTTGATAACTTCTAGATATCTACCCAAGGATGGGAGCACAAGTATGGCCAGCTCCATGACTTTAGAAACCTCAGTTTGTTTGGTCTATGGAGGTTTAAGTGAGCAGGGCCTGGAAAGATGGTTCAGTAGTTAAGAGCTTTTACTGGTCTTTCTTAGAGGACCAGAATTTAGTTCTCGGCACACACGAAGGTCAGCTTGCAACCACTGTAACTCCCAAATACAAGGTATCTAATATACTCCTCTTGTTCACATTACAGGCACCTCCACTAACATGCATATATCCACATATATCAACAGTAAACCTAAATGCCTAAATGCCTCTTTAAAGACAATTGTTTCTTAGAAAGTGTTATGACTCCAGTTATGTATGTAATTCAGTTGGTTAGAATACTTGCACCAAGGTTCCATTCCTCACACCATATAAATTAGGTGAATTAGTACATGCATGTAGTCCTGGGAGGTGGAGGCAGGACAATCAGAAGTTCAGGGTTATCAGTGTAGTGATTTGGAGGCCAACCTGGGATGCATAAGACCCCACCTCCAAAGTATTAGAAAAAGTTTAAAAACAATAGATGACTGGCTGGATCAGCAGATAAGGTGCATACTACTATTGCAGAAGACATGCGTTCAGATCCCAGCACCCACATGATGGCTCACAACCATTTGTAACTCTAGTTCTTCAGTGCTCTGCCCTCCTGCTATGTGGTGCACAAACATACATTCAGGCAAAACGCTCATAAGCATAAAAAAATATTTTTAAGGTAAAAGTTAAATGAATAAATGGAATTTACCAACTATTCTATATGTTTCCCAGCTGGTTCTTCTCCAATGCATGGCCTATAGATAGGCAAAGGTGTATAAGTTATAGCAGGAGCCAATTTATGTTGCAGTATTGAGGCCAGATCAGCAGATTGGGGAAAAGATGGGAAAGTCATTGAGAAGCAGTGGTTAGATTAGTTCTAACTCAGAAAGGAACATAAGGTTGATAACACTGAGACTCATTTATCTTCTCTCATGGATTAATATTTTTTTCATTTTAGTTTTAATCAACTGGACCTGCCTGCCTATGAGAGCTTTGAGAAGCTCCGCCACATGCTACTATTGGCCATCCAGGAGTGCTCTGAAGGGTTTGGGCTGGCCTAATAAGGTCTGCCTGATTGGGGATTTTCTACCATTGTTGGACCTGGGGAGGGAGGGATTTAAAAGATCCAGAAAGAAAATGTCAAAGTCCAATAAATGAAATTCACCAACTCACCATGTGTGTGTCCCAGCTGCCCATCTTCCCTAGTGCATACCTGTTCCCTTCTCATTCTCTTTCCTCTCCCCTTTCCTTCTTGCCTCTCCCTTTTCCATTCCGTCCATGATTCCCCACCCCATGTGTTAAAGAAGGCAGTAGCCTTTGCAAGGACCTGTTTGTCCCAACTGAACAGTGTGCTCCTCAGATTCTGTGTTCAGAAGGATTTGCTGCATTGAGACTTGAAACCTTTGGATAGGGGAAAAATTATATATATATATATATATATTTTTTGTTCTGTTTGCATTTCTTAATTTGTGCTTGGAATGTGTTGATGTGCACAGCTAATGATTCAATGCGAGACAAGATTGGCATCTGTGTTGTGGAGGTTTCAAATAAAGAGCACTCTTCATAACTCACTTTTCACAACAGAGTTTTTTTTTTCCAAAATAAAAATTGAGAAAAAATACCCTCTTATGTACATACTAGACAAATTAACTTTCCAGAAGACCATTTTTGCCCCTCCTGCTCATCCACCCACCTCCACTTCTGATACAACTTCCTTTCTCAGTCAGTTTCCTCAGAGAAGAGACTGACAGCCACCAAAAATTGGGAAGATTTTTGGAACACACTGCAAAAGGTTCTACCAAAACTTTCAAGAGTTCACTCAAACCACGCAGTGTTTTATTTGGTGAGCATTTATGATAGTCTCAAGTTTAATTTCCTTACAAGTTTTGGCTTATTTTTAGTTAATTTTAATAGGCAAAAGATTTGACTAGGTCTCCACAAGGGAACCCTTTTTGTTTTGTCTGTCTTGCCATTTGTCTGCAAGTCTTCACAGATTATCTAGTAGTGTCTTCTGGTTTTTATCCTATCTAGCACTTAAAGCTGATCAAATTCCAGCCTTGAATACCAACAAAAATAATAATAAAAGTTAGTTAGAAAAACAATCCCAAGTAGTACTTTTCTTTGTGTGTTTTTTCTTATTCACTGAAACACTGTGGCTTAAAGATTTTTTCCCTGTTGACATCTCATATTAGGTAGGTGTGGGAAAACAAGGGGTGCCCTCACTTTGATCCTGTGGGCCTGGTAAGTTGGCTGGCAGCCATTTTCTTTCTATTCAACATTAGCTTTTCTGTATCTAACCTTTATCTGACAACTGAAAAGACAGATACTTGCATTGCTCCTATCTCAGAACATATTGTCTGGGAAGAAGCAGACACATGCAGTATATAAAGATGTGTCTGAGTAGATGGGACAGGACTTTTGTGGGTTCTTTAAAAAGATTAAGAGTCCAGCACTTCATAATGAAAGAATTGTTGGGCCAACAATAAGAGCTAGTTCCTAGCTTTTTATGGCTGCTCACATTATTGAACTAAGATGGCTAGGGCACGATTTGCTGCGAGCTTAAGGCCAGTCTGGGCAATAGAATTGACAGCCTGTCTCACAAAACTATTATTGGGCTGAAAATATAGCTCGGTAGTAGTATGTTTGCCTAGCATTTGTGAGGCCCTAGATTTGGTAACCAGATCACAAAAGAATTGAAAGGAGCTCATGAGTTGGAGGTTGAGGAAGTGTAGAAATGGAGAATACAGGTAGAATCCTAGTGAAGGAAAAATAAATTGCTAGACTTTAAATCCAACAAAAGGCCTAGTTATAATACAAGATGTAAAAATTGGGATGTATTCATAAAGTAGGATCATATGCAGTATGAAAATATGTAACATGCAGCAAAAATGTCAAAAAAGTTACATACAGTTACGAGTTCTGTTCAAATGTTCGATGTGATGGTACACCTGTAGTTCCAGCTGCTTGGGAGACTGAGGTAAGATTGCTTGAGCCTAACAGTTCAAAAGCAACCTGAACCACAGCTCAAAAAGTTGCAAAATAGGCCAACCATGATTGCATATGCTTACCGTTCCAGCTCTTGGGAGATAAAGTATACCCTTGGCAATGTAGTAAGACCCTGTATCGAGACAACGTTGCAAAATATTCCTATGCATAAAGGATCTGAGAAGCCATATAAGTGACAAAATTGGTGTTTGATGTCCAAGATAAGTGATACAAGAGTAAGTAGAATCGTAGCTGGGAAGAGAGATTTACACAATAGGCTTCAGCATCACTGATATTTCTTAAGCTGGATGTAGCTGGTTATATAAATGTTCCTTTTCGTACCATGTACTGTGCATGTACACTGAAGTAGGTTTTTTGGTCGTTTTTTTCGGACTGGGATCTGTGCTGCTCAAGCTGGCAATCCTGCCTCAGCCTCCCAAGTAGCTGGGTCTGCATATATATGCCTGCTACTGTGCCCAGCAGTATTTTCTTTCATGTGTATGGGTGTTGTGCCTGAGTGTACACTGTGTACCATGTGTGTGCAGTGGCCAAAAAGTATGTTGAATCCCCTGGAACTGGAGTTAAAGATTGACAGTGCAGGAACTAAAATATAGCTCAGTAATGACAGAGCATTTTGTTAGCATATATGAGAGCCTAGTTTCAATCCCCAGTTAAATGAGAAAACTGAAGTGAAGGAGATGCGTGAGTAATGGACATAATAAGTGAGATAGTAGGACTAACTTCTTTTTCCAATGCAAACTATCATTTAGAAAACAACAAGCGAAACATGTGCAGGCCCATAATCCCAGCCACTCAGGAGGGTCTGAGTTTGAGGACAGCTTGGGTTGTACAGAGAGGAACCCCCAACCCCATCTCAGAAAAGAATGGGGAGGTGATAGGGTAGAGAAGAAAAAGAAAACACTAATTTTACAACAGCAACAAGGACTACAAAAATAACCTTCAGCAGTGTCCCTTAAAACTATGAGGATCCGGATGTGGTAGCACATGCCTGTGATCCCAACACTCAGGGAAACAGATGTAGGCAGACTCTGAGTTTGAGTCTGGCCTGGTTCAGGACAGCCATGGCTACACAAGAGAAATCCTGCCAAAAAAAACCCCAAGACACTGTATAAATAAAAGTCTAGTTGGCCCCTACACATAAGAACCAACTGACAGGGTAAATAACATGGGAGCCAGAGTGAAAAGACCACAGAACATACTCTTTTTTTTTTTTTAATTAAAATTTTTATTAAATTTACATCTTGGTTATAAACCCCCTCATTCCTCTCCCAGTCCCACCCTCCCCCAATAAAGGAGCCCCCTACCCAGACACCCAGCTCATCTATTCACATGATTATTATATATTCTTAGTGCTTATTCTGTATTCTCATCTATTATTCCCCTATAGCCTTGTAGTGAAGTCCCATCAAGGGGAAGTGATCAAAAAGCAGGCAACATAGTCTTTCAGAGATATCTCCAATTCTCCTAAACTAGTAGGTTGACATGAAGCCTAAGATGCCCATCAGACTTAATCTTCTTGCTCCAACATACAACAAGGACATTTGCTCAACCATGTTCATAGCAGCTTTGTTCGTAATCGTCAGAATCTAGAAACAACGCAGATGTCCCTCAACCCAAGAATGAATAAACTGTGGTACATTTATGCAATGCAATACTACTCAGCCTTTAAAAACAAGGAAATCATGAAATTTGCAGGCAAATGGATGGAACTAGGAAAGAGTGAGGTAACACAGACCCACAAAGAAAATATTCTTGAGTATGGGCATTCATTGCACTATGGTCTGCAGCAGGCAGAAAATAAAAAGCCAGTTGAAAAAGGAATGACTTTATTGTTAAGATTGGAAAATGCCGGGCTGGAGAAACGGCTTAAAGGTTAAGAGCACTGGCTGCTCTTCAGAGGTCCTGAGTTCAATTTCCAGCAACCACATGGTGGCTCATAACCATCTATAATGAGATTTGGTGTCCTCTTCCAGCCTGAAGGCAAAACATTGTATACATAATAAATAAGTAAATCTTTAAAAAAAAAAAAAGGGATTGGAAAATGTCACAGTAAGCAAGATAGTAAGCTTGCTCTGTACTAAATTCTAATTGAATGCTTCAAGAGTGAAAAAAATGTAAGCTTACTTATTTAAACAAAATGAAAATATAGGCAGCTGATAGGGAATATACTTTTTTTATTTTTCAAGACAGGGTTTCTCTGTGTATCCCTGGCTGTCCTGTACTCACTTTATAGACCTGGCTGGCTTCAAACTCACAGAAATCCACCTGCATCTGCCTCCCAGAATGCTCGGATTATGAGTGTGCACCACAGAACTCAGCTTCTGACAGGGAATATTAAAAAAATCTTGCTAAGGCTAAAATCTACAGAACACATATAATGGGAAAAACTGAAGTAGTTAGCTAATAATACATTGGAGACAGCATGAACAGAATTAAAAAGCAATAACAATATTAGAATATACATTTTTACCAGGCAATATGTTAATCTTACATATATTTTTTTCTGGTTTTCTGAAACAGGGTCTTATGTAGCCCAGGCTGACCTTGTGTTTACTTATATAGCTGATGATTTTGAGCTTCTAATCCTCTTGCCTCCACCTCCACCATGCTGGGATTACACCTGGCTTTATTCTATTTTTTTTTTAAGGTTTTGTTTTGTTTTACATTTATTGGTGGGGGGCTGTGCACACTTACCACTATACTTGAGCAGAATTCAAAGGATAATTCACTGGCTTTGGCTCTCTTCTTCCCTGATCTCATTCATAGGGATCAAACTCAGGTCTTTGGCCTTGGCAACAAGCACCTTTACCTGTTGATCCATATGTATTTAAGTTTTCTTTTTCAGAATTTTGGGTTTGGGGTTTGGAGGTTTGGAGGTTTGTTGTTTGGTTGGTTGGATTTGGGGTTGGTTTTTCAAAACAGGGTTTCTCTGTATAGCCTTGGCTATCCTGGAACTTTGTAGACCAGGCTGGCCTTGAACTCAGAGATCCGCCTGCCTCTGCCTCCCAAGTGCTGGGATTAAAGGTGTGTACCACAACTGCCCCACTGATTGTTTTTGTTTCTTTTGTTTTGATTTTAGGAGAGAGCATGATGTGGAAAGGGAGATTGGGGGTAAATGTGATCAAATTAAATTGAAATTGTCAAATTGAAATACTGTTTAACAGATTTTCATGTGTATGTGGAAAGAGGAGCTATGTGCACATGGTTCCAGGTTCCTGAAGAGGCCAGAAGAGCCTATAGGAGCCTTATATAGAGCTGGAGTTACAGGCAGTTGTGAACTGCCCAATGTGAGTGTTGGGACCTTAACTCAAGTCCTATGGAAGGACAGCAAGCACTCTTAACTACTGAGACATCACTCCAGTCCCCATTAAATCTCTGAGACAAACAGAAAAGTACATGGACATGAGAAGGTAATTTACAAAGAAGAAATGCAAATAGGCAATAAGTGTATAAAAGTGTTTATCTTACTTTTTTCTGTAATAAGCAATTCATTAAAAGTTCAGTGAGAACTACTTGCTAAGTGTATGTGTGTGTCCTTACATGTGAATGGTAGGTAGAGTAAGACTTTTTTCCCCTCTAGGTTGTACAGTCTCTACCATTCTTCATTATAGTGGGAAAAGTAGATATTCACATGTAAAAGAATGGAGTTATGTCTGTTCATAGCTCTCAGCTTGCACAAAAGTAAATTCAGAGTGGCTCAAAAACCACAATGTAGACATGAAATTCAGACTGCTAAAGAAAAACATAAGTAAAACACTTGAAGATAGAAGTGTAGGCAATAACTTTCTGAAAAAGACTCCCAACAGTACAGGAAATAACACAAAGAATAGGCAAATGGAATATCATTAAATTAAAAAACTGCTAAGGAAAGCATCCTCAGAGTGGAGAGCCTAGAGAATGTGAGAAAATCTTTTCAAGGTATACCTCTGACAGAGGATTGATATATAGACTATAAAAACTGCATCAATTCAGTAACAGTCCCAAATCACTCAGTCAATAGATAAGCCAATGAACTGAGTAGACCTCAAAGGAAGAACAAACATTTGAGACAAAGTTTCAAGAATTAGCCATCAGGGAAATGCAAACTAAAATCACTTTGAGATTCCAACTCTTACCCAGTTAGAATAAATACTATCAAGAAAACAACAAGGACTGGAGAGATGGCTCAGAAGTTAAGAGCACTGGCTGTTCTTCCAGAGGTCCTGAGTTCAAGTCCCAGCCATCACATGGTGGCTCATTAACCATCTATAATGAGCTCTGGTGCCATCTTCTGGTGTGCAGGCAGAATGCGAATGAGTTTCACTGTCTGGTGCAAACACACAGGGAGGGAAACGGCTGGTCTGATCTCCGAGCATTCAGCCGACACCCCCAGCCTGAAAACGTCCCCGGAAAATTACCCAGCTTAGGGAGGCACCCAGGCTCCCAAAGGCCGCAAAGGCAGACACAGGCAGTTTCTGCGCACCAGACAGCTGGCGGAGACTGAGCCGCCATCACTCAACTGTGCTCCAGGCACAGGCAGTTTCTGCGGCCAGCCAGCTGGCGGACACTGAGCAGTGTGCACCAGGGCAAAAAAGACACTGGTAGTCCGTGTCTCCAGAGAATCCACAAGGAAGGAGACTGTACTGACTTAAATCACCCAATCCTTCCCTAGAAAAAGTCTAGCAGTCTAGCAGACCAGTGGGGCCATCACTCAGCTGTGCTCCAGACACAGGCACAAACAGTTGCTGCTCGCCTGATGTCCAACTGGGTGACAGCAGCTGATCATTAAATTTACAACAAGAAACCCAGAAACAGGGCAGCTGCCCTCAGGACTTCCCTGGGTGAGAGGAGAACCCTCTCGACTAACAAAGACCACAGTTACCACTCAGGTCTATATCCCTGAGGTGAGCAACTCCTGCTAAAACACCAGCCATCCAGGGACTATACCCAAAAAGCTGAAAAGACATCCTTCAGGAAAAACCAGCTTTCTGCAAAGGGGACTCTCTCCACCACAGGATCCCCAGGAACCACCAGAAAATAACCCCAAACACCTAAGATAGCACAATGGGTAGAGGCCAGC
The DNA here is from genome assembly GCF_030254825.1 of Meriones unguiculatus. Lineage (NCBI taxonomy): Eukaryota > Metazoa > Chordata > Mammalia > Rodentia > Muridae > Meriones > Meriones unguiculatus. The sequence continues at coordinate 38,007,125 of NC_083369.1, forward strand.
ATAAAAGCTCAAGCAACAAAAGACAGAGCAATATGGCATCTCCCGAACCCAGTTACCCAGGGGCAAGTAGCCCTGGACACCCCAGCATAACTGAAATCCAAGAAGATGACCTAACAACTATGCTCATGAAGATGATAACAGAGGAAACAAATAAGATACGTAAAGACATAGAGGAAGATAAACTCAAACAGAATATTGCCATCCGTAAAGAAATAGAGGAAGCTGCAGCCAAACAGAATGCTATATAAATAAATAAAACTTTGAAAGAAAAAAGACTTAAAAAAATTCTGACAAAGATGTGGAACAAGAGGAACCCTTTATTTACTGTTGTTACCATTATGACCGAGCTATACTAATCTGAAGGAGTCTGTTTACATCACAGGTATACATGTACCTTCATGTTTATTGTTGTACTCTCCACTATTGACAATATATGAAACCAGCCTAGATGTCCATCAACAAACGAATGGATTAATAAAATGTAGTACATATGCACAGTGGAACTTATTCAGCCACACAGAAAAGGTAAAATAATGTTATTTGCAGAGAAAACAACGGAACTGAAAATCACTTTGCTGAACAAAATACAGACTCAGAATGACAAATATTACATGTTTTCTTTCATATGTCGAACCTAGATTTAAGTGTGTGTGTTATAAAATTAAAAAGAGGACTGGGGGGTGGTGGGGAAGGAGTAATAGAAAACATGTGTGGTGGTAAGTTTTAATTGAATGAGTAAAGAGCTTCAACTGAGTAACTGTCCCGACTGGTGCGAGAAGACCCACTTCACCAGAACAACCTCTGTCCTAGTTTGCTGTTTGATACTGTGACAAAACACTGACCAAAAGCAAACCTGGGGAGGAATGTCATTTCGCCTTACAAGTTACAGTCTTAAATAAATAAATAAATAAGAACAAGTTACAGTCTACCATCAAGGGAAGCAAGCCAAAAAAGTGTTTCTCTGTGGATTCTTCTTGGAGTTTCTGACTTGAGTTACTTCCTGGGTTTTCCTCAATGATAGACTGTAACCTATAAAATGAAATAAATCCTTTCATCTGCAAGTTGCTTCCGTTCATTTTATCACAGAAATAAGTGGCAAACTAGGACAACATGTGACATGAAAGCATAAGGGGAGACTACTTGAGGAAGAGAGGAAGGAGGGCAGCAAGAGAGGCAGGAGAGTGAGGTAGAATAATTAAGTAGAAGAAAGTATAATGGCATGTATGCAAGAGGCTGCCATAATAAAGACCACTGATTTTTGTGTGGTGACTTTAAATTCAATAAAAATATTAGAAAAGGAAGTATAGCACATATGCACACTAGAATTTTATAATCTGTAGAGAAATATAAAATTATGATGTTGATAGAAAAATAAATGGAACTGCAAATTATTAAGCAAAATAAGCCAGACTTGGACAATATCAAGTTTTCTCTCATGTAGAATGGAAATATACATTTAAGTTTACATATATAGATAGACATAAATATAGAAGTGAGGACTATGAGAACAGAGGAACAGATAGAAAGTAATTGAATATGTCATGAAAGCAGAATGGGGAAGGAGGAGGCCAAGAAGAGGGAAAAAGTAAGGGAAAGGGCAGGAGGAAGGTGAATAAAGACAAAGTATAATTGATATGCATGAAAATGTCACAAGGATACCCATTTTTATGCTAAACAAAAATAATTAGTCGACTGCTTCAGAGATGATTCAGTTGTTAAAAAGCATTGGCTGGTCTTCCAGACAGCTCAAGTTCAAGTCACAGCACCCACATGACAGCTCACAATTATCTGTAACTTCAGTTCTAGGGATTCTAGAGATCTCTTCTGACCGCCACAGGAACCAGGTACACACTACACACATGTGTACACACACACAAATATACATGCATACACTCATACACATAAAAATAAATAATTCAGTGGACAAAACCATATTTTCTATGAATGTCAGTTAACCTCTTTCATCCTAATGTTTGCTCAATGGGTACATGAACAAACGTACTAATAATAACAGGGATGGAAATTAGGTTTGGGCTTAACTACATGGGTTCTCCCTTATTGTGGAGGGCATTGTTAATTGTATTACTACGTGCCTACACTACCAACCAAGAGACACTATAGTTTAGGTCCTAATGTAGTGTTATTTCCCATGGAAGCCACCAGACACCAGACACCTGGTAGTAAGTTTATCATTACATTGAACCTCCAACATCATTAAAGGGAACAGAGATGCATCCCAAGATGAATAGATATATTCTAGACACAGTTTTCTCTTCCCTGCATGTAGTACAAGTAGCAGAATGTGTAAAGCCTTCTGTACAGTATTGCCCAGAGCAAAGTAAGTGTTGCAGTGGGTTCATGACTAATGAACTGGCTTTATCACACACCACACCATCCTAAAGGGCCTGGACTAACTGAAAGGTAGAATAATTTACTAGGTAGTCAATTGTGATCCCAGTGGGAAACCAACTGAGAAAGGTGAGATTTTTTTAAAAACAGGTACTATAAACTTCAAGCTAGGGAACATTATGTAGCACTATTTCATAACCACCATAAACATCCTAAAATTAGGAGGTATAAATGGGAGTAGCTACCCTCAATATTACAATTAGTAATATTGTAAAATTGTATTGTAATATTGTATTGTAAAACTCATAGTTTTTACTTCATGGCTCAGCAACTTTGAGCTCTACAAGTTTGGAAATCTTAGTCCCCCAGGAACTAGACATTTCCTGCCACAAGGCACAACAATGATTGCACCAAAATGGAAGGTCAAACATTTTGGATGTTTGGGATTTCTTGATACCATTAAAACTATAGACAAAAGAAGGGAATTTGAAAATTAATTGAGTCTGACATGGTGGCAAACACCTTTAATCCCAACAAAATGATCCAGGTGAGTTTGAGGCCAGTTTGGTCTGCGTTGCAAGTTCAGACCAGCTAGGGCTTCATAGTAAGATCCTAGTACAAGCTTATATAGTGTACTTTTTAGTACTTCTGTGCCCAGAGATAAAGGTTAAGAAATACAGGAACAGCAACAAACAGAATGCTCTTCAACGTCTTTAGGAATATAAGTTTGGGCTAGCCCATCAGGTACAAAAGATCTTTTGAGGATCTGTATGAAAAGAAGACAAGTGCAGATGATATTAGAGGAAAAAAGCCATTAGGCATTAATTATAACCTCAATGATCAATCACAGAACTGAGTGCTATAGGAGCTTTGATTGCTTTTTGTTTATTTGTGCATCTATTTAGATATGTTAATCATTTTTCTCCTTATTTTCACTTAAGTAGTTGTTGGAAGATGATTTTATAATTGAGTCTCTAGATAATGGGTGGTCAGTTCAACTGTAATTCAACTTGAGGAATAATTAATATAGACAATGATGAGCCAAATGTAATTTTTTAAAAACCTATTTCTCATAGTATACAACAAAACAACTTTATTTCTACCTAATAAGATATATCTGGCATAGTAGCATACTCTTGTAATCTCAGTACTTGGGAGGCTGAGGCCAGTCTGTACTGAATCTAGCATGGTTTGGTCCTGCAAATCTGACTGACATGATGAGCAAATGAGGAAGAACACATAGGCATACATATGGAAAAGCTGGGGTCAAGTGGGCTGTACTCACTGGGATGGAGCAGCACCACCTATGGTCTCCTGGGAACCTCAGTGCATTTATTAGACAGCAGAAGAAAGAGGAGTTAGCTAGCATCAGTAGGAAGCCTCTGGAGAGGCTTGCAGTTACCTGGAAAGAGGAATCTGTGGCTGCTAGATTTTTCTCACACTGCCAACACCTACACAGGAACCAGAGGAGAGCTTTGCCACTTCTCAGCCTGACCTGAGGAAGCCTTTGCCAGTTTTCAGGGATCTGAGACCTTGGTCCTTGTCAACAATCCACATTCACTGGAGGCTTCAGCTAACCCTTACACATTTACTTAAGGCTTCCCTACTTCCCACAGGCCTAGGTTATATAGTGAGAGAGATCTTGTTTTTTTAAAAAAATGAGAGCATGCTAGGTATTATAGAACACAAAAATCTTCAAGGCCAGCACTTGGGGAGACAGAGATAGGCAGATCTTCTATGAGTTCAAGTCCATCCTGGTCTACCTAGTGACTTCCAAGTCAGCCAAGAATGCATTGAGATGGTCTGGAGACAAAGCTTGGTTGGTGGAATGCATGTCTAATATATGAAGCCTTTGCTTAGATCTCTAGATCTGCATAAACCAGGAATTTAGGCCTAACATACATGCCTAACACTTGGCCAAGTGGAGGCAAGAAGGATCAGAAGTTAAACGCCTAGAAAGTTCATAGCCAGCCTAAATGGGGGCTGGAGAGATGGCTCAGTGGTTTGAGAGCACTGGCTGCTCTTCCAGAGGACCTAGGTTAATTCCCAGCTCTCCCACGGAAGTTCACAACTGTCTGGACCTCCAGTTCTAGGGAACCCAACACCCTCAAACAGATATACATTCAGGGTAAAATTAAATGCACATTTAAAAAAAAAAACCAGCCAACAAACAAAAAGCTAGCCTAAATAAGTGAGACTTTGAAACATAATAATAGAATTGGGGTGAGGCGGCTCAGTGGGCAATGGTGTTTGCCAGGAAGTCTATTGAACTGAGTTCGATATTCATGACCCATATGGTGGAGAGGAAGTACAACGAACATTCAGGTGCTGTGGTACACTCTTCCCAATGCGCGCGCACACACACGCACACACACGCACACACACACTTTTTTTTTTCCACAGACTGGGTTTCTCTGTGTAGCACCAGATGTCCCGTAACTCACTCTGTAGACCAGGCTGGCCTTGAATTCACAGAGATACACTTGCCTCTACCTCATGAGTGCTGGGATTAAAGTACACCACCACTATGTTTTAATAGAGAAATAGAGTAAAGACTGGATAAGAAACATGGATAAAATAACTCCTAGAACTTGTTTCTCAATTAATGGAAAGATTAATTTTTGTCTTATGCAAAGATAACTATATTTTTGTGGTTTGTTTGTTTGTTTAATATAGGGTCTCATGTAGTGCAGACTAGCCTCAAACTCTGGTTAAATGAAGCAGCTCTTCTTATACTCCCAATAACCCCCAATCTGGGATTACAAGAGTATCACCATGCCGTGCCAGATAGATCTTATTTCTTAGCTATGTTTCGTTTGCTGTGACAAAACACCATGACTAAGGCAAGTTATAGAAGAAAGAGTTTACTGGGGGCCTATGGCATTAAAAGATGACTTTACACTGGTGGAGCGAAGGCATGGTGGCAGAAGCAGATGAGAGCTTCTATCTTGATCCGAAAATAGGTGGCATACAGAAACACATTATGACCTTGTTGAAGGAGATGTGTCACCTCAAAGCCTGTTCACATTCTCATTCTAATCACCATATCTTGTTAGGGAGAGATAAAGTTTTATATACTAAGAGAAACAGGTTAAAAAAAAAAAAAGAAAAGCACGAAGATAAGACAGGCCATGGTGGTGCACACCTTTAGTCACAGAGCAGGCAGATCTCTGAGTTCGAGGCTAGCCTGGTCTCCAGACTGAGTTCCAGGACATCCAAAGCTGAACAGAGAAACCTTGTCTCAATAAATAAATAAATAAATAAAAAGCACAAAATAGTTATGCTGGCAAAGATTCATATTTCCCAAACCTTGCCCTCACTGGCAGGTACATAATAATTTTCCCAGCCATGTGCTTCCAGTACTAAGCCAGGTATCAAACAGAGCTGATCCTTTGAAATGGCTAAAGTTAGAAAGTTCATGTGAATTTACAGTAGGCCAGAGAAAACTTGGGAAGTCACATCCCAGGCAGGTCCCAAAGGTTGGATTGTTAGGTGCTAGACAAGCTCCTGCCAGGCATCAGCTACAACTGTTGGAGGCAAAGAGAACTCCTTCTTGGGCAGGAGGAGATCCAGACTGTACTGAGGTTTAGTGCCTGCTCTTTCAGCCTGGTATCTCCCTGCCTGTTTTCCTATAACTGCAAGTATTCTTTCCCTTCTTGAGACACAATTACTCCATGCCTGTTTTCTGCCCCTGCAATCCCTGGGTGTTTTGCTTTGCTACTCGTGTTCCTTTCCAGTTACAATGACATTGAAAGCCCAAGGAAAAGAACAGGCGGATGCCATCTCTTCAAGGTGCTTTTAGATTTTGTTATTTTTCTGGGTTCCTTTAAATTACAGGTACTTAATCCAATATTGGATGTAGTAATTGATAATGTGGCTTTTTTAATCCAGGTTGCTTTGACTGGTAGATCTCTTTGTTAAAAGCCTGGTATAGGGGTACATGAGGCAGAAGTAGGAAAATCTCTGTGAGTTCAAGGTTAGCCTGGTTTACATCATGAATTCCAAAGATAGCCAGGGCTGTAGAGCAACAGAAAGAAAGAAAGAAAGAAAGAAAGAAAGAAAGAAAGAAAGAAAGAAAGAAAGAAAGAAAGAAAGAAAGAAAGAAAGAAAGAGAAAGGAAGAAAGGAAGGAAGAAAAAAGAAAGAAAGAAAAAGAAAGAAAGAAAGAAAGAAAGAGAGAAAGAAAGAAAGAAGCAAGTAATCCAATTTAAAATGGGGTACAGAGATAAACAGAATTCTCAACAGAGGAATATCAAATGGCAGAGAAACACTTAAATACTCAGAGTCCTTAGTCATTAGGGAAATGCAAATCAAAATGACCCTGAGATTTCACCTTACCCCCATCAAAATGGCTAAGATCAAAAACTCAAGTGACAATACATGCTGGACAGGATATGGAGAAAGGGGAACCCTCCTCCATTGCTGGTGGGAATGTAAACTTGTACAACCACTTTGGAAATCAATCTGGCACTTTCTCAGAAAATTAGGAATAGTGCAACCTCAAGATCCAGTTATACCACTCCTGAGCATATATCCGAAAGATGCTAAACCATACAAGGACATTTGTTCAACTAAGTTCATAGCAGCATTATTCATAATAGGCAGAATTTGTAAACAACCTACATATCCCTCAACTGAAAAATGGATGCAGAAATTGTGGTACATTTACAAAATGGACTACTACTCACAAATTAAAAACAAGGAAATCATGAAATTTGCAGACAAATTTCATGAAACTAGAAATTTCATAGAAAATTTCTAGGAACTAGAAAAGATCATCCTGAGTGAGGTATCCTGGGTGAAGTATATGGTATATACTCACTTATAAGTGGATATTAGCATATAATATAGTGTAAACATACTAAAATCCATAGTCTTAAAGAAGCTAAACAACAAGGAGGACCCCAAGGAAGAGGCTGAAACTTCGCTCAGAAAAGCAAACAAGATAGATATTGAAAGTTGGAGAAGACAAGGAACAGGACAGGAGCTTTCCACAGGGGCCTCTGAAAGACTCTACCCATTAGGGTATTTAAGCAGATGCTGAGACTCATAGCCAAACTTTAGGCAGAGTGCAGGAAACCTTATGAAAGAAGAGAGAGATAGAAAGACCTGAAGGGTACAGGAACTCCACAAGGAGACCAACAGAGCCAAAAATCCTGGGCCAGGATAAAAAGTGAAAAAATTGTAAAAATCCTGGGCCAAGGAGGCCTGCAGAGATATGCCAACCAAGGACCATGTATGGAGAGAACCTATAACCCCTGCTCTGAGGAAACCCATAGGCGGCTCAGTTTCCAAGTGGGTTCCCTAGTAAGGGGAGCAGGGGCTATATCTGACATGAACTCAGTGGCCAGGTCTTTGATTACCTCCCCCTGGGGGGGGGTGCAGCCTTGCCAGTCCACAGAGGAAGACAATGTAGCCAGCCCTGATGAGACCTGATAGGCTAGGGTCAGATAGGAGAGGAGGACCTCCCTTATCAGTGGACTAGGGAAGGAGCATAGGTGGAGAAGAGGGAAGGAGGGTGGGATTGAGAAGAGATGAGGGAGGGGGTCACAGCCGGGATACAAAGTGAATAAATTGTAACAAGTAAATGAATAAACAAAAATAATAAATTATAAAACAACAACAAAAAAAGGAAGAAAGAAATTCACACTGAGTGCCTAAGTGCTATCATGCTTGCCTCCTATCTAGATTGAGAAATGTAATATAGACTGACAGCTTACAAATTTATGGTCTATGACTGTATGTCTATGTATTGTATAAAGACAGTCTTGTCTTTTCTATAAGGTTTGCCTGGAAACTTATAAAGTCTCATAATTTACTAGTATGTACACAGGTAATGCTAATTTATTTAATTAACATATGTATATGGTTTGAATTTGCATCTTCTTAAGGTAATATTATTGCACAATGCTTTCTTACAAGCTAAACAATTGTGGTCTTCATAAAACCAGCTGTGCCTTATTGATTGTAGATGTTCCTTCATAAAAGGAGCAGGTACAAAGGACCATTGGCTTTTCACCTGAGTATACAGCCTCTCCTCCAAGCCAGTTTTTATGCACTTCTTCCCAAATCACATACAGCCTCATGGCTTGGGGGCAGAGTCAGAGTATATAGGTTAAGAGCAACTAAGGAGAGCAACTCCACCTATAGGGAAACCATCACACATACTGGATAAAGACTTTCCAGTGTGGCTGCTTTCAGGTCATCCTCACTTCTGTCAGTAATCCCTCATCTGTCTTCTACAAGGGACCTTTATAAGGAGGGGATAAACATTGCTTAGTCCTTCCACTGGGAGAAAAGTTTTACAACAAATGCTAAATTCATCTTTTAATGTTTTTATGTCTCATGGCATTAAGAAAGAAGACCAGTAAAGACAATGTTAGAAGGATATAAAACTGTAAAGAAGGATTGATTTGTGTACAAAGATTAAGGTGTCTGGATGTTTCCAGAATGGAAGAGAAAACTACGACATTATAAAGGTCTGAGTAGTTATTTACAGTATGTAAAAGATGACCCTTAGAAATGACATCTGTGATTGTGTTACTTCTTTTTCTGTTGCTGTGATCATGGCCAGGGCAACTAATAGAAGGTAGAGTTTGTTTGGGCTCATTGTTCCAGCTGGGTAAGAGCCCATGATGGCAGGGCAGAGGCAGCAGACTTGGCATCTACAACAGTAAGCTCCCATCTTGAACTGTAAGTAGGAAGCCAAGAGAGAGCACTAGGGATGGCACTTGGTTTTTAAAACTTTCAAGCCTGTCCCCAGTAACATACTTCTTCTGGCAAGGTCCTACCTCCTAAACCTACTCAAACAGCATCATCAACTGGGGACCAATTATTCAAATATCTGAGCTTACAGGGAATATTTTCATTCAAACCACCACAATGGTATTAAAATATATAAGTTCAAAGTTCAATATATTGATGTCAAACCCCTGCTTAAATCAGTAGCTCTCAATAATGATTACAAGGACTTGCTTAAAGAACAAAAATATATGTATAATCAAAGTTTATTTAGAAGTGTTTGGTTTTTGTCCATGGTTTATCTAAACATTACACAGTAGTTAAAAGTACCAGGCTGGTGTAACTGACCTTCTGGATGTTCAGTAACCATACTTGGAGGCTGTACTAATGGGGTCAGAAGGATTAAAAAGAAAAAATATTTTCCCTCTTGCAGGAGCAAGGTCAACTAGGTCCCAGAGAACTGTGGAGCATCTCTCAACGTATGGAAAGACACCTGTTCTCTTGTTCAGGGAGCTCAACACAGGAAAGTTTCCCTCTATCCTTTAGGGCAAAGCCATGGTCAAACAAGTACTTTTACTTATCTTCACACAGATGGAAAAACTGGTAAATGAAGACCAAGTGATCTTTGAGGATCAGATCCTCAACTGACCTTGCCATTTGAAACACATGATTTAAGACATGGTTTTAAGAAAGTAAAACCAAACAGTGAAAATGATAGATACGATTTTTAACAGTCCAAGCGACCACACTCATCAGACATTAGACTTGAATCCATATGAGATATTATTTAAAACAACAGTTTCTCACTAGGGAGTTTCTGCTTAATTACAAAAAAAAAAAAAAAAATGCTAGGCTGGAGACATGGCTCAGAGGTTAGGAGCACTAGCTGTTCTTCCAAAGGTCCTGAGTTCAATTCCCATGAAACCACATGTTGGCTCACAACTATCTATAATGATATAATGAGATCTGGTCCCTTCTTCTGGTGTGCAAGCATACATGTAGACAGGCCACTGTATAAATAATAAGTAAAGCTTTTTTAAAAAATAAAAAAAAAAATGCTGCCAAGATATAAGATTTCAGACCTGGGCTCACTGCATCATCTGCCTAACCAAAAGAAATAGACCCATTCTTGTTTTAACCTAAAATTAAAAGATAGTTATATTTATTTTCTCTCCTTATGTTCAAGCTATCTAGGAAGTACTTCATGCTGATTCTAGTCACTTCAACGGCTATCAGAATGCTGAAAGAAGGTTCTGGGTTCATCACTGCTGAGTCTAGCTCTGGAAGCCAAGAGAAAAATAAGGAGAAGCTCAGTAGATAGGTGTTCTTTTAAAAAAATAATTTATTTAATTTTATTTTGTGTGCATTAGTGTCAGATCCCTTGGAATTAGGGTTGCAGACAGCTGGGAGTTGCCATGTGGTTGCTGGGAATTGAACTCAGGTCCATTTAGAAGAGCAGACAGTGCTCCTAACCACTGAGCCATCCCTCCAGGCATAGAAGATGTTCTAACGGACTTTGGTTTGGATATTCTCTTTTCTGAATGGTTCTGATTCCCTGCCTAAGGTAACTCTTGCTTTTACTGCTCCATCATATCTCTTTTCAGACATCATTCAAGGACTCCCTTTCCTGTAATTGACAGTTAGAGTCTGCTAGTTTGGCCCTCTGAAAGGGTACCTCCAAACTACCACATCCAATGCCCCAAATTCAATTTGAAGAAGCTAGATTGGTTACTGCCCAAATCCCACAGTTGTGGCTAAGGTTGCATCTTTAGAGGCAAGAGGATGATAAGAATAGGAAGCAGAAAATTGACTGGGAAGTTTAGGGTAAAAAGACCCCAAAGAAAAGTAAGTAACCAAGTTCTTTCTTGAGTAAAAGCATATATATATATATATATATATATATATATATATATATATATATATATGTCCTTGGAATTCTCAGCAGTCTCATATTGCCAGAAGACTCTAAGCTAATTTCTAAACTCCTCTAGAGTTCCATTTTCAAAGGGAAAAATAGTAAAATAACAGTAAAGGCCTGTTAGGACCAAACTCCTTCTGGGAAAGAGAATAGAATTTCTGTCCAGGGTAAAATGCTCACATTCCAGTTGAGCAAGATTGATGGCTTGGTTAAGGAACCACCTTAAAACATGCTTAAGTCATCCCTTATTATAACAATAATTTACCTTTACTAGAGACTTCAAACAGCCAACATATGCTAGCTAAGGCTGAAAAAAAATGTATAAAAACGAGGAGGAAATAATGAGAAACATTTTTTTAAAAATCAAAGGTATGTAGTCTGGCAAAGGCTCATATTTCCTAAATCTCTCTCTCTCTCTCTCTCTCTCTCTCTCTCTCTCTTCTCTCTGCCAATTAGCTAGTTGCATCACTTTGGGAAGTCAAACTCCCACCAATGGGATGAGATGCAGTTACCACCTACTTCAGCGATAAAACATGGGAGTCATGTTAGCCCATGTGTTCATAGCCCCATTTGGGTTCAGGTGCACCCTTTATGTTAAAAGAATTAACTGCCTTGCCAAAGTGCTTTTGTTTTGTGTGTCCCTTTGTGTAACACCAAGACTATTCATTTTTTTGTTTATAACAATACAAAATCAGATGTGTGTAGAATGGTGTACATGGAAGCTTGTTGGCCAAAGGGGTAGATTGCCACGTACCATTTTCCCCCCAGTGGGTTTCTAATTCAACCAGTGAAAATGGATCTGATTGTTTTAAATATTTTTTCCTTTGCCAGGTGACACGGAAGCTTTACCAGTAGAGGGCAGTGGAGGCAAACTTGAAGAAGAAGGAGTTTGCTTTCTCAAGCAGAGGGCTGTAGCACTTGCAACTTTTCCAGTGCTTAGTTAAAAAGGGGAATTCCACATGGCCTGTTTAGAAGCTAGCACACCGACCTTCCTCGGTCATTTCAGGAAGGGAGGGTGGGGAGGAGGGAGAGAGGTAGGGAAGGAAAAAAATGGGGGGGGGGAAGGATCAGTGGTGTATTTTCACACACATACACACCAAAAGGCTAAGGGGCTTGGAGAAGTGGCTCAGAAGTTAAGAGCACTTGCTACTGCTCTTGCAGAGGACCTAAGTTCTATTCCAAACATTCATATGTTGGCTTACACCCATGCATCACTCCAGTTCTAGGGCATCCAACACCCTCTTCTGAACTCCATGAGCACCAGGCAGGCACATAGTGCAGATGCATAAATATAGGCAAAACACTCATACACATAAAGCAAATAAACAAATCTAAAAATAATTCTTATATGAGGGCTGGGGATGTTATCTCAGTGTTAGACCACACCCACTTAAGTACGTGCAATGAATGTCATGGTTCGAACCCCAGCACTAGGAAGATGGGAAAGAAGAAGAGGTGAGGAAGAGAAGGAAGAAAAAGGAAGGAAAGAGACTGGGGTCCCACAATCCCTGAGCACCCCTTCTGATGCATGGCTACCACCAGCACCTAGTAGCCAACTGCCATTTGGAGTCACCATCAAATGAATTAGCCCTTTGCCCCTGGATCCTAAAGCACATTCACAGCTTCTCTACTTCCCAGCTCTTTCAGGAGATGGCTAGCAGCACCGGTTGCCAACAACTTTCCCTGGCACAGCCGTGTTGGGTTTGAGTGTCATCCAAGGATTAATGGTTCGGGGGCTTGATCCCTATCTAGGCTGCTGGTAGTATTGTGAGATGGTGGGGTATTTCACAGGGACCACTGGATAGAGCGGGATATGCCTATTATCTCAGCCCTTAGAAAGCCTAAGTTACATAGTGAGATCCCGTGGTTAAGCACACTGGTTGCTCTTCCAGAAGACCCTGGTTCAATTCCCAGCATGCACATGGTGGCCCAAAACTCTTTATAACGCCAGTCTAACAAATCCAATCCCCTTTCTGGTCTATTTGGGGACCAGACATGCACATGGTGTACAGACATACGTACAGTCAAAACACCTATACACACTGTTTGTTTATTTTTTTATGTTGGTATTTTATCTCAGTACCCTGGAGGCAAGCTTTTATGAACTCAAGGCTAATCTGGTCTACACATTGACTTCCAGGCTCACTGAAGCTACACTGTGAGAATCTGTCTCAAAATCCAAACACACAAAATAAAGGTTGAGTTGTGAGAAATCCTAAGGTTAGTTGATGGGGTGCCACTGGGAGGACTTGGGGAATCTTGCTCTCTCTCTCTCTCTCTCTCTCTCTCTCTCTCTCTCTTTCTTTTTTCTTATCTGCCAATGTGATGTCTTGCTACCACATATTTTCTTGCCATCACAGTCACCATGAGGTGACACCCCCCAAGGGGAGTCCTCACTAGAGTCGGTCCTATGCCGTTTAAATTTTCACCTTCAATTTGTGAGCTACATAAGCCTTTTGAAACGTTTATTTATCCATTATTGTATATGTGTGTAATTGCCACTTGAGTGCAGATGGATTTGGAGCCAGAAGGTGTCAGTTCTTCTGGAACCAGAGTACCAAATAGTTCTGGGCCACTAGTATGGTTGCTAGGGACAGAACCCAGGTCCTCTGCAAGAGCAGAAAGCTCATGACTATGGAGCTCTCCCTCCAGCCCATAAGCTTCTTTTTAAATATGACATAAGCCTACCTCAGGTAATTTGTTACAGTAATAAAACAACTGACTAGTAAATCTCCCATGAATTGCTTTCTTTAGCATCCTGGAGGGTGACTTTCTGTAGAGTAACGAAAACCAGATTTCCAGCATGTTCTACCCCTTGATAAACCATGGCCATGTTGTCTCCAGTAAAGACTGGGTCTCAGCCATGAGTAGAAGGGTAGCAAAGAATTGTGTGGAAGAGTTTCCCTTGAGTGTTGTTATTTCAACTGTGTTTGTACCTTTTGGTGCCTTCTTGAATATATAACATATATTTTGAGACTGGGTCTCACTATGTAGAACAGGCTTGCCTGGAGCTCAGAGATCTGCCTATCTCTTCCTCATAAGTGTTGGGATTAAAAGTATCTGCCACCACTCCTGGCTATAACATGCTGGGCAAATGCTCTGCTACTGAGCCTTATACCCTAGCCACATGTCTGATAATTTTTATTGAGTGTCAGATATGAATTTTACCTTTTTGGTGTTGAATTTTTTTCTTTTTTCTTTTTTTGTTTATTTGGTTTTTTCGAGACAGGGCTTCTAGGTGTAGTCTTGGCTGTCCTGGACTCACTTTGTAGACCAGGTTGATTTCAAACTCACAGAGATATGCCTGCCTCTGCCTTCCTAAGGACAGTACTGAATTTTTCATATTTAAAATTTTGCACTGTGGGTCCTGTTCCTAGCAGCCATACCAAGCATCCCGGAAGCACTTGTGACTCTCGTTCTGGAAGAACCGACACCTTCTGGCTCCAAAGGCACCTGCACTCATGTGGCAAGCACACACCCATATCATAATACTGATCCTCCCAGTGGGAAAGTTTGGGGGGTTTGGTTTGGTTTGGTTTTTCATCCAGGCTAATTAAGATTATTCCTCTTGATCCTAACACCTAGTCCTTGTGAAATTTCCTCACATGTGAATGCTCATCAAAATTCAACTGGTGACTTGAAAGCCACCCATCCAGGTCTGCTTTGTTGGGCAACAGTTATTTCTGTGTTACCCTGCACTGCTTTTGAGTCCTAGATGCCGTTATTTCCTCAAATCCAAAACTGTGTCTTCTAAACTCAAGGAACAGAACTGAGAGAGAGACAGAGACAGAGAGACAGAGATAGATAGAGGATTATCCATCATCTATATAATTCTAAAAAGGGATCCATTAGGTTGGCTGCCATGATCTAATGGATAGCCCAGACTGTCAATCTCAGACTGGGAAAAACAGCACTCAGCCCAGGAACCTTGAAGCCTTCAAACAAGAGGGACCAATCACACACCTTGAGTCTTAAAGCTGAGGGCTTGCAAGCCTGCTGGAAGGTTGCTGATGCCAACTCTTCATTCTAAGGCTGAACCTTCTGAGCCTGATTTCTAGGAGAGGTAATGGCAGCAACAATAACAGAATGCATCCACTCAAACAAGGTCAAGGGCACACATGTGTGTGCTTCCCCATGCACCTTTTCAAAGGTTTTTTTTAAATTACATTTGTTCTTTGACAACATCTGAAATGTATACAATGCATTCTGACTACTCTCACCTTCCACTCTCATCTCCTTCCTACCCTTGTTAACCATCATCCTCAATACATTTCCCTTTGCTACATCTCTCTCTTCTCTCCCATGTTTTGTGACCTTTTTTGTCTAACCAGGGTCATTTGTGTTGCCATGGGTGTGGAACTATCTCCTGGAGCCTGGTGGGCTCACCAGTGGGTACATAACTGAAGACAATGACACCTCCCCCTGCAAGAATCTGTCAGCTATGAGATAAGGTCTCACTCTATAGACCACCTGACTTCAGGTCTCATTATATAGACCAGCTGACCTCAAACTCATAGTGATCCTCCTGCTTCCACCTCCCAAGTGCTAGGGTTATAGGTGCACGCCACTCTGCCTGCCTCCTTCCCACTTTTGTTTGGATGGTAGCGCCCACATTCAGGGCAGGTCTTCCTGACTTCATTTCACTGACCCACATGCCAGTACTCAGGAGACAGAAACATACTTTACCAATTTTCAAGGTGCTTCTCACTGCAGTGAGGTTGACAGGCAGGATTAATCATCACATCCTCCCTGCACAATTTCTGGAAGCTCTCCAGGCCATCATGATTCATTCATTTGCTTTCCTTCTCTTGGGGAGCACAATAGCACACTTCCTGTGGCTTCACATCTGGAGGCTTTTGCTTCACATATAGTATCTAGTTTTTCTTTTTCTTTCCTTTTTTTTTTTTTACTTGTTTAAGGTAAGAGAGTAATCTAGTCTCTGTTATTTCATCATGCATAGAAATAAAATTTCCTTTTCTAATCTGCATTATGAGAACTTGTCTTCTGCAACACAACATTTACTCATTCACAACATCTTTGATGGTTGTGGTCACTTTGCTGTCCCTATGGGAACATGGATGGCTCATTTTTTGCAAATACTGCAGCTTTCTCAAACTATGGCCATTTTTTTTCTCCCACCAGTGATTCTAAAGACAGGAGTCTTTCTGGTGCTTCGTAGATGATCCCCAGACCATGCTCTCTCCCTTCTAGGGAAATCCCACAGCTCTCTCCGTGTGTGTGTGTGTGTGTGTGTGTGTGTGTGTGTGTGTTTTCTTATTACTTCCATCCTTTAGACTCCTCATTCCCCATCAGTTTTTGAGGATTTTATTCTTGAGTCACTGCCACACTGTACTATACCTGCAGACCTTCTTTTTAATGCATGTGCTCCCATGTGTATATGTTCTTACACATGTATGCATGCATGTGTGTGCACCTGTGTATGTGTATGGTGTGGTGCAGTTTATGTGCACATGTGCACACATTGAAAAACAGAGGCTGATATCAGGTGTTTTTCTTGATTGCTCTCCATTTTATTTTTTGAGGCAGGTTCTCTCACTGGAACTGGACCTCAATTATTGACTAGACTGCCTGGCCAACCAGCTCCACAGATCCTCCTATCCCTGTCTCAGAACGCCCGGCACTGGGCTCATGAAGGCCATGCTCAGCTTTTACATGAGTACTAGGGATCCAATCTGAGGTCCTCATGCTTGTGTGGCAGGCTCTTTTCGGAGGGAGCCATCTCTCCTATCCCATTGTCCAGAGTGTTTTATAACTTCACTGATTATAGATTCAAGACCCACATTCTAATCATCTGCTCCCTCTACTGATATTGTATTACTCTGTGTCCGCCACAAATTCCTACTGTTGTATTGTAGGCCTCATGGTTAACCTCTCGTCAGACCCTCAATTCCATTTATTTGAAGGCTACAACTCTTCTCCTCCTAGGTCAGCACACCTTTGTATTTATCAGAGTGCTCCACACAAACAGTAAATATAGGCTTGTACATACAGACATGCTTCTTAACTTACAGTGGGGTGACATCTTAGTAAACGCAGAATCAGTTGAAAATATCATAGGTCAAGTGGCATTTAATGTACCTCACCTACTAAATGTCACAGCTCATAGCTTCGTATTACAGTGTGCTTAGAGCACTGGTTGTTTCCTTTCACAATTACATGGCTGACTGGAAACTACCGCTCGCCTGCTGCTAATACCCAGCGTGAGAAAGAATATTGCTAATACAGAAAAAGGTCAAAATCAAAACTTCCAACTAAAGTTTCTACTGAGAGCAAATCATTTTTAAACCATAGCAAAGTGAGAAAAAATAGTAAGTTGGGCCATCATACATTTGGAACCATTTGCGGGGAAGGGAGGCAGCCACAGAGACACAGACACACACACAGAAAGAGAGAATGGGAGAAGATTATGAAGAATTGGCTACCGTAACTATTGGGGTAAAAGCCTCAAGACCTACAGATTGAGTCAGCAAGCTGAAAACTTAGATTTGAAGGTCTGGGGCCCAAGAGAACCACTGATATAAGTCCTAGACACAGAACAAAAGGTTCAAGTTCTAGGAAGAGCTAATGTTTCAGTGTGAGCCCAAAGGCAAAGAAAACAATATCTTAATTCAAGAGCAGTCATATAAGTATTTTGTCTTTTCGGAAGGGTTCATCGTTTTATTCTAGTCAGGCCTTCAAAGTGAAAGTAATCTGCTTCACTTGGATTACTAATATAACTGTTAGTCTCATCCCAACTCTATTTAATAGATTCTATTACTATAACACTAAAAAATGCTTGACTAAATATTTGGACATCCTATATCCCCAATCAAGTTAATACCCCAAACTGACCACCACAGGTCTATGCATTTGCAATTTGACACCTAGACACATCACCTTAAAGCATATGTGATCTTTAAAAAATGGAGATGATAAGAATTGTCTTATTATTACAGGTGTGGTTGTGCACACCTCTAATCCTAGCACTTGTGAGACTAAAGCAGAAGGATGGAGAGTTGGAGACAAGTTTGTGCTACATAATAAGGCCATGACCCCTGCCTTCCAAAAGAGAGAGAGAGAGAGGCAGAGAGAGAGAGAGAGAGAGAGAGAGAGAGAGAGAGAGAGAGAGAGAGAAGGACAGAGACAGAGATTATCAACCTAACTACTTGTGATGGCTAATTTTGGTCATCAGCCTGGGCAGAGGGTGAGTTAAAAAGCAAGCCAGTAAGCAGTGTTCCTCCATGGTCTCTGCTTCAGTTCCTGCCTCCAGGTTCCTGTATGAACTCCTGCCCTGGCTTCCTTTTTCTCCTCAAGCCGCTTTTGGTCAGTGCTTTATCATGTTATAACTATTCTACTATAAAAATGGAAAGTTCTCAATTTGTGCACCATGTGCCAGAGAGGGTCAGATGCCCTGGAACTGGAGTTACAGACAGCTGTGAGCATGCGGATGCTTGGAATTAAACCTAGGTCCTCTGGAAGAGCAGCCAGTGTTCTCCACCACTGAGACATGTCTCCAGCCCTTGTTTCCTATTCTTAACCTCCTATAACACATACTGTTATAAAATTAATACAGCCAAAGAGAATGATAAAAATAAGAGAAGGAAGAAAACAAAGTTACTGAATTCACAGATATACTCTTATCATAGTAAGGAGGAAATGGTTATAAGCCTGTTTCTGTAACTAAATTCCTGCTTATAACGTAGTATTTATAATTACCTTCTTTTGTCTATTCATTCTTTCAACTGCTCACATTTCTTTATTGAGAGTAATTTGAATCTTCATTTCTGAAGGGCATGGGATGTTGGTAAGTCCTGGATTAAGCTGTTGAAGTTTTCCATTGACCTTAGTCACAAGTTGTGAAAACACTTATAAATTCTCTGAGGGATCTCCTGTATTCCAGACTGCTTTTACTTACCTCCCTTTAGTGCTCAGGATCAGCCACTATACTTTCATTTATTTTGCCTATTGACTCAGGCACAAGGAACCCAAAGTGGCTCGGTGCCATTCTTCATTACTAGGACAATGGAATCGCTGCTCTGTCTCTGGTAGAACTCATTCCTCTAGAGGTAAAAATCTCTGGGTAGCAGGAATAGGAAGCACCCTATGATTCAGACAAGTGGACACATGGAGTTAGCCGTTACTCTGCAATTTACATTAGAACTGACTTCTTGTCTGCTCATGCATTCTGCTTTCATTCTCTCAGCCCTCTCTTATCTCCCTCTCATTCCTCTTATTCCCTTTCTCATCTCTCCCAGTCCCTTTCCCAGATTTGTGACTCCTTTAGTTTAATCAGGGCCCTCTGTGCGGTCATTAGATTAAAACTACCTATTAGAGCCTGGTGGGGTCACCAGTGAATACACAACTGAATGGGAATGACTGCCCCTCTGCAGGAACTTATCAGCAAATACGTAAGCAGTGGGAGGTAATATTCCACGGAGACTCTCCTCCATTCATGCCTGCAGTCATCGGCAATTGCTGTGAGTTTGTGATCTCAAATAGCTGGGTCTCGCACAGGACATGCCATTCTGTAGCTCTTCTCTCTATCTTCTGGCTCTGAACATTCTTTCTACCCCATCTAAAATGTTCCTTAAGCCTTAGAGGGCATGTTGTAAATGTTTTGATTGGAGCTGAGCATTCAACCATCACTTAATCTCAGGACCTTATGTAGCCACACATCTCTTCGTTCACCACCATTCACTAGGAAAAGGCTTCTGTGATTAAAGCTCAGAGCAGCATTTGTCTATGGGTATAAACATAAATAGTTAGAAGGCAGTATACAACTATGTCAATTTAACTAAACAATAGTATTGTTTCCTCTTATGACCTGATCTCTACCCTATTTTTTTAGATTAATTTTATTTATTTATTTTGGTCTTTTGAAACAAGGTTTCTCTGTGTATCCCTGGTTGGCCTGGAACTCACACTATAGACCAGACTGGTGATCTGCCTGCCTCTGCCTCCTGAGTGCTTTAAAGTTTGTGTGTCACCACTGCCTGGCTATGATTTATTTTATCTTTAATTATGTATGTGTGTGCTTTCATGGATGTGTCTCTCTCCCTCCCCATATACTTTGTGTGTGTGTGTGTTTGTGTGTGTGTGTGTCTCTCTGTCTGTCTGTCTGTCTGTCTGCTTGCCTGTGTGTTTGTGCATGCCTATATGCACATGAGTCTGGGTGCTCAGAGAGTCCAGAGACATTGGATTCTCCTGGAACTAAAGTTACACACAGTTGTGATGAGCCTGACATGAGTCCTGGGAACTTAACTTCCATCTTCTACAGACGTCATCTACTCTTAACTATGGAGCCGGGCATGGATTTCTGACTCTGGAGTGGTCTCCAATCCAATTCCTGACAGTAGTGTCACTATTGCACATGTGGGAGCATCTTGCCTGACAGGCTGATATTAGTATCAGTCTCAATATCTTGCTCATAGCTCGGCAAGACTGTCTCCTTGTCTCCCTAGCAACCTGCATAGCACCTTAAGGCACTAGCTGGCACTGAGGAAGCTTTCAGCTTAGTGGAGCCAACTATTTTGAAGATGTTTAAGGACTTTGATGATCTCCACATATTGAACATAAAATACAACAGAAAAGCAATACGTGGAAAGACTCTTCACTGAAGATTTTTGTTTACTGGTGTACTTTTGAGTGGGAAATCTCAGGCAGCTCAGGCTGACCTCGAACTTTCTATGTAGCTGAGGCTGACCTTGAACTCTGAATCCTCCTCTCTCTACCTCTCAAGTGTTGAAATTACAGATGCATGCTACCACACCTGGCCTCTTCACCAAAGATCCAAACACTATAATAATTAAGGCTAAAGAACTGAACGGAGAGTTATCAGAAGAAACACCAAAAGCCAATAAGTAGTTTTTGAAGTGCTCACTATGCTTAGCTATCAGGACAACGCAAATTAAAACTACTTTGAGATTCTGTCTCACCCCAGTCAGAATGACTAACACCAAGAACACAAATGATAGTGAGGATGTGGGGGGCAGAGGTACCCACAAATATACTGCTGACTTGTAAACTGGTATAGCTATAATGGAAACCGGTATGGAAGTTGCTCAAAAAGCTAAAAACAGAAATCCTATATGACCCAGCTATACCATTTCTGGGCATGTAACCAAAGGACTTTATATTTTATAAAAATACTTGTACATTCATGCTTACCACTACTATACATACATACATATATATATGATATATATATAGTATATATAGTCGTTTATATAGTATATATATATATGTTTTCATGATCAGTTCTTTTTTATTTTTTATTTTTTTATTAAGTACAGTTTATTCACTTTGTATCCCAGCTGTTGCTCCCTCTCTCATTCCCTCTCAATCCCACCCGCCCTCATCTCTTCCCATGTTCTTCCCCCAGTCCACTGATAAGGAAGGACCTCCTCCCCTTCCATCTGACCCTAGTCTATCAGGTCTCATCAGGACTGGCTACATTGTCTTCCTCTGTGGCCTGGTAAGGCTGCCCCCCACCCCCAGGTGGAGGTGATCAAAGAGCAGGCCGATCAGTTCATGTCAGAGACTGTCCCTGTCCCCATTACCAGGAAGCCCATTTTGGAGACTGAGCTGTCATGGGCTACATCTGTGCAGGGGTCTTAGGTTATCTCCATACATGGTCCTTGATTGGAGTATCAATCTCAGAAAAGACACCACTGCTGTATTTATATTATCAAGCAAATGGAACCAACCAATGAAAATATGGTATATATGCATAATGGATTTTTCTTTTTGAGGCAGGGTCTCACATAGCCATGTTAGCCTGAAACTCATTATGCCTATATGTAGCTAAGGGTGATCACAAACTTTTTATCTATCTACGTCTATCTCTCAAGTGCTGGCATTACAAGCATGTGTCATCACCCCCCTCCCCCGCTTTTATGTGGTGGTGGGGATCAAACCCAGAGCTTCATGCAAGATAGGCAAGAACTTTATCAACTGAGTCACATCCCTAGCCTACACCAGAAGTTTATTGAACCATAAAGAAAAATGAAACTAGGAGGAAAACAGATGGGAAAGATTATATTAAGTGAAGTAATTCAGACTCCAAGCGACAAACACCACATGTTCTCTCTTATATGTATATCCTAGCTCCTGACTTTTAGATATGCGTTTACGTAGGAGTGGGTGTGTATAGAGCCCAGAGAACTATAAAGGAGCCCAGGACAGGAGAAAAAACATTCTTTAAGAGAGAGTAGTGGAACACATGTGATATGGAAGTGGAGAAGAAGGTACTGGGAGTGAGAAGGTTCAAGCAAGGGGAGAGTGGGTAGAGCAATGGGGGATAACCAAAGCTAATTCTGTATGAAACGGCCATAAGGAAATCTCACACTTGATAAGAAATAAAACAGTTTAAAAGGGTTTGAGCAGAAGTACCTATATGGATGGATAAAGCTGCTCCCAAGGGCAATAAATTATTTAACAAAAATCCCAGCGCCAGAGATGGGCTACTACTTATGAGTTGTTAGGGAGGCTCCTGAGGCCCCCAATGGAACATAAGTAATTTCCATTGTTGTTGATTGTCCATCAAAGCTAGATAGTGAGAACCTCTTTCTGGTATTGAGCCACAGGAAAGAGTTCATGTCTACTATTGTAAACCTGGTCAAAAGCCTGTGGCTTTGGGGGGGGGGTCAGAGGCCCTAGTGCAGAAGCTACTGCTGGTGCTTTGCTAAATGAACATAATGTGCCTGTCAATCGCCTTCTAAATGACTGTATTTATTTACTAATAAGAAGTAGCCTATCTCTGGCACTGGGAGTTTTGTTAAATGATCTATAGATTTTGGGAGTAGCTTTATCCATCCATATAGGCACTTCTGCTCAAACTCTTTTTAAAATTTTTATTTCTTGATTAGCTTATCAAGTATGAGATTTCCTTATGGCTGTTTCATACAGCATGAGTGATATAGATTAGTGATCCTGTCAGCTTTATCAGGGAAGTTTCTTTTTGTGGTGGTCAATAGTTACTGCAGAGACTCATTTATGTCAAAGTATTGAGAATCCATGACTGTTGGATACCCAGCTATAAATGGGCTATCACACTCTGTAAGGCTCAGAGAACATCAAAGAAAGAACAATGACCTGACTAGTTTTATATTAGTTTGACATAGCCTAGCATCATTTTATAAGAGGGACTCTTAATTGAGAAAAATGCTTCCTTAAGATTAGTCTGTAAGCAAGTGTGTAGGGCATTTTAAAAATGTTAGTAATTAACATGGTATGACCTAGACCATTGCATGTGGTGATACCCCTGGTTGGATTGTCTTGGGTACTATAAGAAATAGGCTGATTAAATCACGGAGAGCAAACGAGGAAGCAGAACTCCTCCATGGACTCTGCTTCAGTTCCTACCTCCAGGTTCCTATCCTGTGTGAGTTCCTGCCCTGACTTCCCTCAGTGATGGACTGGATATGGAAGTGTAGGCTGAAATAAACCCTTTTCTTTCCAAGCTGCTTTTGGTCATGGTGTTTTGTAACAGCAATAGAAATGCCAGCTGAGACACACAGAAAGAATGTGAGAGCTGGAGCAACAGGGAGAGAAGTGTGGATTGCTGAGTCTCAGGCATGATATGGCTGTTGAACCCACAAAACTGTATATATCTATACAAGATCTGCATAATATTGGGCCTATCGACACCCTGTCATGGAAAGGGATGGCATGCTACCTCTTATCCAAGGTTTTATATGCAGTTAATGGTTGATGGGGGGAGAGAGAAAATTTTTTTCAGTGGTGTTACTACTGGTAAGGTGCCCATACTCCTATAAACAATTTTGTATCCATGTTCTGGTTTTAACAACCCTAATGAAACTCATTGGGTCACCACCACCACCAAAAAAAAAAAAAAAAACAAAAAAAAAAAAACATGAAAGTAGAAGGGAATGATTGAAAAGAGGAACAGAATCAACAGGAGTGAAAGAGGGACCAGAAAAGGAAATGCATTATGTACATGTATGAAAATGCCGTAATGAAATCCATTTGTGATATCTAATATTGGTCATCTTTAAAGGACTTAAGCTCCACCTAGAAGACAGCCTTTGAACATCCCTGTAAAAGATTACTTGACTGGTTAGATTCCACGTATGTCTGTAAGGATTAACTTAATTGAGGAGTGAATGGCACCATTTTATGGGATGGATTCTGGACTGATGAGGCAGATCCTGGGCAATGATGTAGCCTGTTTCTATTGAGGTGACCCGAATCTTGGAAGTAGCAGGAATGGGAACAGGAGGCAAAGATGAAGAATGGTAATGTCTATCTCCAAATAGAGCTTTTATGAGATAACGAGAGCCATTAGTTAAGTCCCATCTAAAAAAGATCCTGGTTGGAGACTTAATCCCCAAATTCATATGTTCATACATTTTGAGGTGGGGCCTTTAGGAGGTAGTTCTGATTGGATGAAATCATGAGAGTTGGTCCCCACGTTGGCATTAGTGGTCAAAAGAGGGCACGAGATTCCCTGGAACTGGAGTTACAGACAGTTGTAAGCTACGATGTGGGTGCTGGGAACTAAATTCAGGTCCTCTACATGTGCGTTTAATCTCTGAGCCATCGTCTAGGCCCTTGATCAAGGTATTTCAACACCACAACAGAAAAGTAACTGATACATTCCCTTATCAGCAGCCCCCGCAAACCCTCTACTTTCTTCCCAGCCTGCCCTCAGCCTCCAAAAATTCTTGTTTCTGTAACTGCATGTAGTATTTTAGCCTCATTTAAGCAAATGCTCTGGTCTTGTATGTCCCCACAGTCCCTCCAAATGTCAGGACTGTCCTGTGATGTTTGTTCTTAGACGAGTTTGTTCATGTTCTCATAAATTTCTTTGCTCTTTTTTTTTTCTTTTTCATGGTGAAGATGAGTTTGTTTTCTTTACTGCCTCACATGTCCACACGGAAACCAGAAGTCTTTTCATGTCTTTCTAATCTTCAAAAGCACTCTCCTGTACATTTGTTTCCTCAAGCCTCTCATTAGAGGCTTCTGCTTACTGGTTTTTACACTCCTTATGGTGACATCTGCATCTCTGAATGGATTTTTGTTTTGCTTCTAGTGTGTCCATGAGTTTGACCACCCGGATTCTGAATGTGTCTCATTGTGACTTATGTCGCCCACCTCCTGCCTGGTAGCATTTTCTAATCTCTCTGAGCTCATTTGGAATACTAAGAGTTTCATTTGTTTTGTAGGGAACGCTTTCTTATCGGTAATGTAGGAAGTGGGAACAAAGCATACTTAGTCTTTCCTGCCAAAAGTTAAATTGGAAAGTTCCACCTGGAAAGAAATTTGTAAAGATACAACCTAGCAGAAATCCCTTCCCCACGTCATCCTTTTTCTAAGGTAAAAGTTTGTATTCAAAGTTTTCTCCTGCTATCATCATAAGGCTATTTTTGCCTCTCAGCTGTGTAATGGCGATTAGCCAACTACATAAGAATGTGAGGCTAATCCCGGATCCCTCAGAGTGAAGCACAGGAGCCCTGTACATTAGGAATGAAAACCTAGGGAGACGTCCCCTGGGTGTGCTAGCTTGCTTGATTTAACACAGCTATCCACATTTCTGCAGAATTGCTTTCCTGAAATACTTTGGATTGTGTGGCCACTTCATGGAGCCCCAGGCACATTTCTAGCATGTAAGGGTGTGACTGTGCTGTTGTTGATTATTGATATTTACTATTGATTTACCTTTTAGTTAAACAGTGGTTATTCCTAAACCAGCTGCATACCCAAATCACCACACAGAGACTAGGATTTATTTAATGAACCTAGAGCACAATGCTGAGCAATAGTTACTCCATCCTAAACCTCTAAGCCCACATGGTTTCTTCCTATCAGATTTTACACTTTCTACTTGCTTTTAGTCATATCTTAGATCAGGTTCATCTCTCCTCGTGATTCCAAGTCCTGTCTTGCTGATCTCTCTCTCTCCCACTCCTCCTACTCGCATCCTTTCTCCTCCCCTCTGGACCAGGATGTCCCACCCTATCCTCTCCATTGCTCAGCATTGTGGCTGGTTGTTTTATCAACAATACAGAGAACAAATGGTGGCATGTTTACACAAATTTGAGATAGGTGATGCTTAGAATAAGCTTCACAATGCAATGTCCAGATTAAAACCAGATAGTGGGGTAGAGAAATCAGCATTTGAATGAGCAAGGGTAAATTGTATACATTCCATAAGAACATTATTCCAACATCGTGCCTTATCTTTTTGCTTCTGTCCAGTTTTTCCAGTATGGCTCTTGGGCAGTTCACAGGATCCAGACTGTGCCAGCCTATCAGTTAGCCTTTACTAACTGTGCAGTCATGGCTGCTCTAGAATTTTCAGTAGTCCTGATTCAGCAGCTTCCTGAGTTCTGGGTTTATAAGTGTATGCCATCATACCTAGCTTCCAAAATATTCTTTACACTGTTTGTCTATTTTCTTTGAGATACACTCTTTGTCTATTTTCAAGGTTGGCCTTGAACCATTATCTTCTTGCCTAACCCTCCCAAATGCTGGAATGACGTACTATGCCCGTATGACTACGGACTCAGATTTTTTTCATTAATTAATTAATTTATTCACTTTACAGCCCCCTCACTTTTCTCTTCCCAGTCCCACTCTTACAACCTCCCATCCCCCCTTCTCAGAGAAGGGGAGGCCCCCCGTGGGTACCACATCACATATGCCTCTCCACAGGCCCCTCCCATGGCACATCAAGTCAAAGCAGGACTAAGCATAGCTTCTCTCACTGAGGCCAGACAAGCCATTCCAGCTGGGAGAAAGGAATCCAGAGGCAGGCAACAGAGTCAGAGACAGCCCCTCCTCCCATTGTTAAGGGAACACACATGTTGACCAAGCTGCACATCTGCTACATATACATGGTCCAGCCCATGCATGCTCTTTGCTTGGTGGTTCAGTCTCTGTGAGCCAGGTTAGTTGACTCTGTAGGTCTTCCTGTGGTATCATTGACCCCTCCAGCTCCTTCAATTCTCCCCCCCCACACACACACACTCTCCCACAAGACTGCCTGAGCTTCGTCTATTGTCTGGCTGTGGATCTCTACATCTGTTTTCCATCAGCTGCTGGGTGGATCTTCTCAGAAGACAGTTATGCTAGGCTTCTTGTCTGCAAGCATAGCAGAGTATCTTAATAGTCTGACACAGATTTTTAAAGATAGTAATTTTGTCATAGTTAATATATTAATTATAAAATTAACTGTTTTCATTGTGGCACTTACACACATGAATGTATCATGTTCTGGTTATATTTGCCTTCCTTTTACCCTCTCTTGTCCTCCCATCTCTTCTCCTTTCCAATGTGCCTTCTATTTCTGAAATAAATCAGTAATTAATTACTAGTTCCACTCCTGGGAATGCAACATGTTACATATACAAGGTTATTCATCATGATAACCAGAAGTTGGAAATACCTCAACATTAAAAATAAATTAGTGCACATTCACACAAAAGAATAATAAAGAGCTCCAAGAAGAACAAGAAGAAGAAGAGGAGAAGGAGGAGGAGGAGGAGGAAGAGGAGGAGCCAAAGATGGCTTGGCAGTTGAGTACTTGCTATTCTTGCATAGGACCTGGGTTTACTTCCTAGCAAAAGGTCTCACAACCATCTGTAACTTCAGTTCCAGGGGATATGATGATCTCTTTTGGCCTCCACTGATATCAAGTATGCATGTAGTGGGCAGACACACATGCAGGCAAAATACCTGCACACATAAAGGAAAAGAAAAAAAATGAAGAGGTACTGGGTGGATATTTTCCTACTTGGTGGAGCACTTACCTAGTATGCACAAGGCTCTGGGGTTAATTCCAACACAATAAAGGAAGGAAGGAAAAAAAGAGTAAGTTCTCTGTACACTGATTTGCAAACATTTCTGGGATATAGTGCTCATAAAAGGTACAGAACAGTGTAAACACAATGTGAATTTTTTGTTCGACATACTTAGCTATCAGAGAAATGCAAATTAAAACTACTTTGAGATTTCATATTACCCCAATCAAAGTGGCAAAGATTAATAAAAAGCTAGCAAATACTCCTGAGAGTGTGAGCAGTGGAATTCTTACACACTGTTGGTGGGAGTGCAAACTGGTACATCCACTATGGATGATGAGTGTGGTGGTTCCTCATAAAATTAGAAATAGATCTGTCACAATATGATGTAGCTATACAACACTTGGACACAATACACAAAGGATTCTATTTCCACTACTGAGACACATACTCATCCCTGTTCATTACTGCTCTAATCGCAAAAGCTAGGACATGGCAACAGCCTGAATGTCTACCGCCTCATAAATGGATAAGGAAAATGAGTTGCTTATACAACATGGAGTTTTATTCAACTGTGAAGAAAAATTAATTTACATGTTTGCAGGTAAATTGATGGAACTGGAAAATATTATACTCAGTGAGGTAACCCAGACCCCAGAGAAAAATCTCTCAAGCTGGCTCACAAATACAAAATATCACACTGAGATTAATTTGGAATATCTGTAGAATGTGGGCACTCACTTTTCATGGATCACTCAGCTTGTATGTATATATATATATATATATATATATATATATATATATATATATATATACAGCCCAGGTGTCCAGGGTTGGTACTACCCACAGTAGATTGGGACTTTACAGATCAGTCATTAATCAAGAAAATACCCCCACAAAGTTGCCCACAGACCTATCTGATTGAGGCATCTTCTCAGTTCAATCTCCTCTTTCCAGATGGATATAGTTTGTGTCATGTTGAAAAAAAGAAAAAAGAAAAAACTAACCAGCATAGTTGCTCACCATAACTTCATGGTAAGACTCTATTGCTGAAGACACTACAAATTTTGGACACGGGATATGAAGAAATTAAGTTGGTACTAAGATGTTTCCTACCTAATGGCTAGCTTTCATAGTATTGAAAAGTGTTCTGTAGGCTGCTGGGGACAGGGGACCATTAACTGTCATATTCATCTGTGAATGGTGAACAACAATGACCAGTATGTGAAGGTGTGTCTGTGACTGCCATAGTGGCACAAATGTTATGAGTTTAGCCAGCAAATTTCTGATTGGATTTAAGGTACACACCACAGAAGGAAATACATGTCTGGTACTATAACTCCAGCCAAAAATCCATGACTGGGGAGGTCATAAGCCAAAGGGATGAACCTACTACTATTATATTGGTAAAATGGGGGTAGTATCAAACTGCCCTCTAAATTCACATCTCTGTGTTTGTAGATTAGTGTAGCTCTCAGACTGTATCAGAGAAGGCTTTGTGTGTGTGTTTGTGTGTGCGTGTGTGTAGTGAGGTCAGCCAACACAGAAATTCACAACTGATCAAAGTGCAAAGAGTATCTGCGTAGTTCTCAGCCACCAATTGGACATCTATATCCCTCCACATTCCTCCAGTGCTCAGAGACCATCAGTGAAGAGGAAGAGGAAAGACTTTAAGAGCAAGAGGTCGGGGAGGACTGAAGTGAAACAGTGTCATTTGGACATGACAGGGCCACCACTCTCATCACCTCACAGCAGCTGTGGCTGCCTGCCTAAGTCACTCAACATTCTTGCATGTAGTGGGGAGCATCTCGTAAGCCCCATCTTGAACTGAGGAGTTATTGACGGTTGATGGCTTCTAGAAAAGGAAGAGTCAATTTTCTCTAAGGCTGTGGTCCATGGTTAAGTCAACCACTGCAGTGAATTTGCCTCCATCCCCCACGAGTATAAGGACAGCACAAACTGGGCTCACTGAGTTATTTTTTAAAAGGAGGAGATGAAGTTGGGAGGAGATAGGGATCAGGGGATGGGTTTGGGAGGAATTAAGGGGAAATAGAATCAAAATATATTATATGCATAAACTCAAAAACATTAATGAAAATACTTTATTTTTAGAAGCTCTGCCATAGCTTTACGGGGACAAATAATGAATTAAAATAAAATGGTCCCGGATTAAGTGCTTCTTCTATGAAGGAAGAGGGCCAGAATTGCATTTTTCTAACAGACTACTTAGTCAGATCTTCAAAGGCACTGTCATTGAGCTTTGTAGTGAAGGCCAATATTTGATCTGATCTGTATAAGATGGCTTCAAAATATCTTCACAAATCTGGAACTTCTCACCACCTTCTCTGTTCCAACAAGAATCTCTTTAATGGGTGATTCCACTAAACACCAATGAGGTTGTGCTCTTCCAGTCTGTTCTCCCTCGCTGCCAATTCTCAATATAGGGGTGAGAAGAATAATTCTAAGTATAAACCAAACCACAGTACTTCTGAAACTCTGAAAGATTCTGATCTCACTTGTTGAGAATAAAAACCTTCTGAAAAAAAAAAAATAACACGATAACTTGTGTGAGAGAAACGGGGATTATTTAGTCTTACCTGTTTGTAGGTGCATGAAGAAATAGAATGCTTTGAATACAGCCCGGCTATCATTTTGTATTAGTTACTGTATTACTGTACTTTGTATTAGCTGTTGCTGTGATAAAACACTATAATCAAGGCAACTTAGAGAAGGCACGATTTATTTGGCTTATAGTACCAGAGTCTATAATGGTGGGGCAGCATGGCAAAAAGCAGCTGGCTGGAACAGGATATTATGCTCACATCTTGAATCATAAGTAGTAAGCAGAGAAAGGGAACTTGAAATGACACTTGGCTTTGAAACCTCAGAGCCTACCCCTAGTGTCATACCTCCCCCAACAAGGTCATACCACCTAAACCTACTGAAACAGTGCCACCAGCTGGGGGTCAATTTTCTAAGTGGTTAGAAGAGAGGGAACAGGACAGGAACCTACCACAAATGTCCTCTAAAAGACATTACCCAGCAGGGTATCAAAGCAGATGCTGAGACTCATAGCCAAACTTTGGAGAGAGCGCAGGAAGTCTTATGGAAGAAAGGGGATATAGAAGGACCTGGAGGGGACAGGAGCCCCACAAGGAGATCAACAAAGCCAAAAATATCTGGGCCCAGGGGGTCCTGCAGAGACTGATGCATCAATCAAGGACCATGTATAGAGATGACCTAGAACCCCCTGCTCAGATGTAGCCCATAGACAGCTCAGTCTCCATTGGGTTTCCTAGTAAGGAGAGAAGAGATAGTCTTTGACACGAACTTTGTTGCCTACTGTGGATCACTTCTCCATGGTGGGACAACCTTGCCAGCCCACAGAGAAAGAGCATACAGACAGTCCTGATAGGATGTGATAGGCTAGGGTCAGACAGTAGGGGAGGAAGACTTCTCCTCTCGGTGGACCAGGGGAGAAAGATAGGGGAGGAAGAGGGAGAGAGGGTGAAACTGGGAGAAGATGAAGGAGGGGGCTACAACTGGGATACAAAGTGAATAAATTGTATAACAACAACAAATTTCCAAGCCTCAGAGCCTGTAAGGGGCATTCTCATTCAAATCACCACATTGCCTGTAATCCAGTGGTTCTTAACCTGTGGGTCATGACCTCTTTGGAGGTTCAATGACCCTTTTTTTTACCCCTTTGGGGGTTTCATGACCCTTTTGCAGGGCTCACATATCAGATATTTACATTACTATTCAAGACAGTATCAAAATTGCAGTTATGAAGTAGCAACAAAATTAATTTTATGGTTGGGGGGATCACCGCAACATAAGAAACTGTATTAGAAGATCACAGCATTAGGAAAATTGAAAACCACTGCTGAAGTTGTTCACATTTCTATTTTTTCTAGCGCTTTTTTTTTTGTTGTCAATTTTTTTTTCTTTATTCACTTTGTATCCCAGCTGTAGCCCCCTCCTTCATCGCCTCTCAGTCCCCCTTCCTCCTCTCCCCCCGATGTCCCTCCCCTAAGTCCACTGACAGGGGAGGTCCTCCTCTACTATCTGACCTTAGCCTAACAGGTCTCATCTGGACTGTCTGGATCCTCTTTCTCTGTGGCCTAGCAAGGCCACCCCACCAGGGGAGGTGATCAAAGAGCAGGCCAGAGACTGCCCCAGCTCCCTTAACTAGGGGAACCCACATGGAGACTGAGCTGCCTGTGGGCTACGTCTGAGCAGGGGCTCTAGGTCCTCTCTACGCATGGTCCTTGGTTGATTCATCAGTTTCTGCAAGACCCTCTGAGCCAGACTTTTTTACAACTTTAATCCCTGAATTCACGAGGCAGAAGCAGGCTGATCTCTCTGAGTTACAAGGCCAATCTGCTCTATATATAGTGAGTTCGAGGCCAGCCAGGGCTGCATAAGTAAGATCCCATTTCAAACAAACAAATGAAGGAAAACATTATTTTGAAGGCTAGAGAGATGGTTCAGTTGATACAGCACTTGCCATGAGAGCATAAGGACCTGAGTTCTATCCCCAGCACCACATAAAAAGGCAGGTTGAAGTGGTGCCCACCTATAATCCCAGCACTGGGGAAGTAGAGGCAAGAGGATCCCTGGGGCTTGCTGATCAGCTACTCCAACAAACTCCAGGTTCAATAAAGGGTTTTGTTTAAAAGACATAAGATGGAAGGGCTGTTGGGGTGGCTCACATGGCAAAGGCTTTTGCAGCCAAACCTATAAACCTGAGGTTGGTTCTGGAAACACACAGTGGAAGAGAAAATTGAGGACTGGCTCCTAAAAGTTGCTTCTAGCCCCCAGAGCATGCCCCCCCCATTCTCATACAAAATAAGTAAATAAATGCTAATAATAGTATAAATTTTAAAAAGACAAGGTGGAGAGTGATTGAAGAACACACCCATTGTTGAACATGAAATGTGCAAAGACATGCACTTGCCTACACACATACAAACACACATAGACACCTAGGAGAGCTCACGGCTAGCCCTATTCTCCCACTAGCTTTGCCATGGATAACATCTCTGACATGTTGAGTTATGATGATAAGCAAATGTCTAGATTACTTTTCTGGGTTTAAAAACACTTTGGCTGAAAACATTTACTCTTCACTTGGTCCTGCAAATGACAAATGAGAAGGCTTGGCATCTCTTCCCTAATAAGTCTTTTTTCTTGCCTCAACATGTCAGATTCTATTCATGTCTGTATATACACATGCCAACCACTTAAGAAATAATATGCCAAATTATAATATAGGGTTCATTAGACCTAGACTTGACTTGGTCTTTCTCCTCCCCTTCTAAGGCTAAAGGCACCTACCTACCAGCAACCACAATGGGAAACACCAGACCAAGAAAGGAGTGACAACAGATAGTGACCAGAAAAGATACACCCATTCCCCTTTCTTTAGCCTATCTCTCTCTTCATTATTCCTGTATTTGCAACCTCTCAACTTGCTGCAATTGAGAAGTTTATTTTTGAACAGAGCTCCCACTTCTCCATTCTTTGTCCACTGAATAAATCCTTTCACATGCAGTCCCCAGCACCTATGTGGTGCCACACTTAGGTCACTGTGTTAACTCCCTGTATATTTGTCTGAGTTGTCCATTAGTATGAAGATATATATATATATATATATTCCATCTCTGCCTTCCTTCCCAGCAGTATAGGCCCTGCATAAAAGAAGTACTTAGAATGTTTGCTGAATTTTGTTACACTGTGGGGTTTGCTGGCATTCATCATGAAAATTGTCATTCTCTCCTTTAAAGCTGTGATAACTGTGAACTACCCAAAGTATCTCCATTTTGTCCTAGTTTTAGCTAACTCATCCAACAGCCCTCAAACCCAGCCCACACTCACCCCCACCCCCAGCTAACCACATCCTGCTGAGCAGAACATTCTCATTATGCAGTTTTGTTCTACATCCATTGTTCTACAATATAAAACAAATTGTTTGAATCAACTGAACTAAAACTTTTGAAAACACCTCCCCCATCCCCCACTCCCCATGGTAGCCTGCCTCTTGTATGATGTAATCGAGGTTTTTAGGTTATAAAGCCTACTGTGCCTCCTTCAGGATCAATAGTCCTTTCTTGGTGTAAGCTTGCTTTTCACCTCTGGCAAATAAAGAACTCTTAATGCGCTGTGCATTGAGTGGCATTCTTCCCCGTGTCTCATGTGGGTACAACAACAGAACACTACCGTCTAAGACTAGTGTGAACAGCTCTAAGGAAACTGGATTATCACCTTCATTTTAGCTCATTTCTATCAATAGACCGTAGGCTGAAGATCTCAATACCTTATTTATATCACATTATCAAGGCAGCCTCGAAGGATTAAGATCTTATTAATGTTAACACACCAGCCCTTAAGTACTGCCCCCTCAGCTAATTCGCTACCTAACAAATTGCTCTGTTTAGTCAATGGTTTGCAACTCTGACTATACATTCAACTCAGTTGGAAAGCTTTTAAGCAACCTCTTACTCAGGCCTCCCTACAGAGCAGTCATATTAGAATCTCTGGGGTGGGTGCCAGGCGTCAGTAGTTTTGAAACTCCCCAGGCAATCCCAGTGAGGGCCAGAGTTGAGAATGAGAACCACTAGTAGATTTTAAAGCACACTCATCTGGCTCTGCCCACTTCCTTCCCCTCCCTTTGTCCACCCTCTCCTCCAAGCTCCCTTCCTCTCCTTTCCACTTGTCTGCCTTCTGGTTCCTCACCCCTGTTGTCTGATAATGGAGAGATTCAGTAAGCCTGGAGCTCTATGACCTTGTGACCTTGCGGCCAGTCATAGCATGGGTTGGTTTCTTCTCCAACCCAGTCCTAACACTCGTGATCACAGGAAATAAGGAACCCTGAAGTCCCTTGGATGCTGAAGAACATCATGCAAATGTAAGAGAGTACAGCCCTGAGTACCAACATATATTACGTTGTGGGACAAAAAGCCACCTGCAAACAGTACCACAAATAGTTAACACAGACCTAAAGTTCCAATCCAGGCACATAAGACTGTATTGTGACAAAAAGCTACTTGAATACCGTCACCTAAGACCAAAGGATAAAACATCTGCAGGGATACGAAACTCCACACTCGGGATGAGAGTAACGCGGAGGGTAGAAGAGCACATGATGTACCTAGCAAATGGCACAGATATATCTTCAGTGCTTTGTTTCAAAATTAGTTTCATTTGTGTGCATATATGTCTCTTCTGATTTTTCTTTGTGGTTTTTCTCTTGTTGTTATGTTTTATTCTGGGTTCTATTTGTTTGCTGTGTTGGTTAGTTTTATGTCAACTTGACACAAGCTGGAGTTATCTGAAAAGAGGTAACCTTAATTGGGAAAACGTTTCCATAAGATCGTGCTGTAGCAAGCCCATTTTCTTAATTAGTGATTCATGGTGGGGGAGGGCTCAGCCCATTGTGGTTGCCACCCTTGGGCTGGTGGTCCTGGGCTCAATAAGAAAAGCAGGATGAACAAGACAGATGAGCAACCAATAAGCAGTATTCCTTCATGATTTCTGCATAATTTCCTGCCTCCAGTTTTCTGCACTGTTTGCATTCCTGATCTAACTTCCGTTGACAATGACTTGTGATATAGAAGTGTAAGTATAATAAACCCTTTTCTCCACAACTTGCTTTTTGGTCATGGTGTTTCATTAAAGCAATAGAAACCCTAACTAAGACATTTTCTAAAGGGAGAGAGAAAGAAAGCATGGAGCTAGATAGGTGGGAAGGTGGGGGAGGATCTTGAAGGAGATGAGAGAGGGAAAATCATGATCAGACTACATTGTATGAAAAATTTGTCTTCAATACAAAGGAAAAGAATGACAACCTGTTCTGTCCATATCAGACACATAACAGGAGAAGCCCACATGCCCATTTTCCCACTCCCAAAATTCATCAGACCTACAAAAAAAATGTTCATTAATGAGAATTACCTAGAAATACCACAGGATAGATTTCTAGACAAATGGAACAAAATCAAAAATCAAATATGAGTTCAGGCAACTATAGACATCTAATATTTAATGAAGATGCCAAGACACATACTGGAGAAAATACAGCACCTTCAACAAGTGGTCCGGGGAAACTGGTTGTCTACATGTGGAAAAATAAAATTCGACCCATATCTATCACACAAAAACTAACTCCAAAGGCATCAAAGACCTCAATGTAAAATATGAAACAGTTAGGAGGAAACATAGACTGTGTTCTCCATGACACAGACGTAGGAAAGAACTTCCTGACTAAGAACCCATTGGCCCTGGAATTATGGCCAACAATTGACAAACTGAACTCGTAAAACACAGCTGGGTGTGGTGGTGCATGCCTGCAATCCCAGTGCTCAGGGAGGCAGAGGCAGGCAGATTGCTGTGAGTTCGAGGCCAGCCTGGTCTACAAAGCAAGTCCAGGTCAGCCAAGACTACAGAGAGAAACCCTGTCTCAGAAAAAAAAGAAAAAGAAAAAGAAAGAAACTCATAAAACTAATGAAGAGGAAGCCCACAGAATGGGAAAGAATCTTTGCCAGCTATACACCTGACAGATGATTAACACCTACACTATATAAAGAACTCAAAAAAAAAAAAAAAACCAACAAAACAAAAAGTCAAACACAAAACAAAGCAAAAAACCAAATGATCCATTCAAAAGTGGAGTGGACTTGGGATCTGAACAAAGAGTTCTCAAAAGAGGAAATGAAAATGGCTGAGAAATATCTCAAAAAAAAAAAGTTCATTATGCCTTGTAATTAGGGAAATGCAAATCAAAACAAGTTTCTTCTTAGCACTGTCAGAACAGCAACAATCAAAGGAACAAGCAACGATAAATGTTGTTGAAGAGGATGTGGGGAAAAGGGGACTTTCATTCACTGTTGGTGGGGGTGCAAACTGGTCCAGCCACTGTGGAAATCAGCGTGGAGAGTCCTCAAAGAGCTCAAAAGTCAATCTACCATACGATCCAGCTACACCGTGCTCGCTTCGGCAGCACATATACTAAAATTGGAATGATCCTGCTATACCACTTCTTGGCATATGTCCAAAGGACTCCCCATCCTGTTCCACAAACACTTGCTCATGCTTGTTCACGGCCACTCCCGTCACAAGAGGCAGAAAATGAAGAGCACCGAAATGTCCTTCAACAAGTGAATGGACTACTACTCAGCCGCAAAGAAAGATGGAATAATGAACCTTTTACATAAGTGGGTAAAGCTAGAAAACATCATATGGAGTGAGGTAACTCAGACCCAGAGACACACATCATACATTCTCTCTTTGTTTTTTTTTTCAATGCAGTTTATTCAGGAACCTTGAACAATCATCTGACCCTGGGGAAAGCCAGCCCACAGCTTAAATAGCCTCTGGGTAGCCAACCCCAGCGTGCCACGTGGGCAATGCAGATAGGTCCACATACATGGAAGCAAGCCAGATCCTCGGCCTTAGCCAAATGTGGAGTTGTTTGTGACAGAGAGCACTCACCATCGGGAAGGTGGAAGGCGGAAACCAGCTCCATCTTTAAGGCATAGCATTCCGCAGCTCTCTACAGTTCCCCCTTTTTGTTTTGGACGCATCAGGCAAGAGTAGAGGTCTGATCTCTGATATTATAAATAAATTGGGACTTTGTACCGATGTTCATTTAGGTGTCATCCACCCAAAGAGCATCAGACCCGTCCGATACCTTTTTCTCAGAGGCGGGACCTGGGGCATCAACCCGCATGCAATCAGACATGCTCTTCTCTGGGTCCAAAGCGGCTGACTCTGAGTACAGTGCTTAGCCTCGCATCCTGAGCGTAACATTTTAGCTTTTTATGGTATCCAACCATGCTTGGGGAGACTGTCCTGCTTCAATGGCTGTAAAGGCCTGAATGATCAAGGCTGCATCACACTGTTGTGAGACTCTAATCTTGCATATATACCACAGGCAAACCAAGGAGACCAACACCAGAAGGCCTGCTAACACTCCCATGCCCGCCCATTCCTTCAGATGATTCATGGCTGCAGCATAGGTTCCCAGCTCCAAGTCTTCAATGTGAGTATATGTAGCCTGGAGTAACTGAAGAAACCAGGAAAGTAAGGGGTCATGGAGGGAATGCAATAGAAAAAGAATAACACAGTACAAGTGATTTGAAGGGGGAAGTGGGAAAAATGAGGAAGGGGACTTTAATTAGGGAGGGGAAAGGAAGTTAAATACAGAAGGAGGAAAGAAAGTAAAATAGCAAGTTACAAGGCATCCTATTATTATATATCTACCTATAATTACATATGGTACATGTACATCTGTGTATACATATAGTTTAAATAAAGTTTTCCCATCTGGCTGGCAATGCTACCCACAACAGCCATAGACTATCTGACAAAACCCCTAAGAACAGCCATGAGATGCTCTCTTTTAAGTTGTTGGTCAGTATTGTCCAAAGACTCCCCAAGACATTACAGGCTGTTGTTGTAGCATGGCATGATAACCTAAGGGTACAATAGTGACGCATATACCTTGGCAGTAACCAAAAACTTACTAATTGGACCTAGGGCCCCCTCCACAAGAGGGTACTGGCATTCTCACCAACTTTTCAGGGCTAATAGTATCATGCATCCTGGAGGAGTACCTAACTCCTACAACTTTTCCTAACTACATTCTAAATATTTATCCTTATACCTACAGATAAGAGCAGTTCTTACCCTTCATCAAAGAAATGTCTCTTTGCAACAGATGGAAGCCATTGTAGAAAACCACAACTGATCAAAATGCAGAAAACAAAACATTGTGTGTTTTCTCATCTCAACTGATATGTCACAGCTCCTGTACTTACGGCTCAGCGATCGATGTGGAAGAGGGACAGAAAGACTGTAATAAGAGCCAATAGTAAAAGGAGTCAACTGTGAGATTGTGTTTCCTAGAAATATCAAAAAGGTTATACTCATGAAGTATCATCAATATGGCAGCTTAAATATGACCCGAACAACCAATGGACATGCTAACATGGAATGGAGAAAGCTCTTGGGGCCTCAGTCCTAGACAAAGAACTATGGGTATTTGGTAAATGTTGAAAGTGGGAGATATGATCTTTCCTGGGGAAGAGCCGCCCCCTCCCAATAGGATACTCAATAACAATCAGCTATATGGTCACATACATACAGGTAACATTATAGAGACTGAAAAAGTTGTATTTATGTATTTATATAATTGTGTTTATGTAACCAAGATGAAAAAAAAGGGGGGGAGGTTATGATTTCAGACAGAACAAAGAGGTGCTTGTAAAAGTTTGGGGAGAAGGAAAGGAGAATTATGTCATTTTCTTAGAATTTTTAATTACAAATGCACTATTGAAAACATAAATATGGTCTAGAGAGGCAGCTCGCAATTGTGTGTAACTGTAGTTCCCGAGGACCTGGTGTCATTTTCTAGTCTCTGTAGGCAATATACAAATGTGTTGCACACATAGACAAGTAGGCAGGCACAAACAGCTATACACCAATGAAATGAATAAATATATCTAAAATATAAATATATAATATGCCAAGGATGGCCACACATATCTTTAATCCCAGCATTCAAGAGGCAGAAACAGGCAGACCTCTGCGAGTCTGAAGCTAGTCTAGGCTAAAATAGTGATTTTTGGGCCAGCCGTAGCTTTGAATTAAAACTCTGTCTCAGAAAACAGAAACAAACACACACACACACACACACACACACACACACACAAACTACATTCCTGGGTGTGGTGACAAACGGCTTTTAATCCCAGCACTCAGGGAGGCAGAGGCAGGCTGATCATGTGAGATTGAGGCCATCCTGGTCTACAAAGTGAATCCAGGACAGCCAAGGCTACACAGAGAAACCCCGTCTTGGAACAAAACAAAACAAAACAAAAAAACTCTACATGAATATATAATATAAGCTTATTTTATTACATGAATATATAATATAAGCTTATTTTATATAGCTGGGGATCAAACTTCACAATGAGAGCTAATGCTCTAATTTTGAATTCTGCCTCTCAGCTCTACAACATTAACATTTTAAAGGAAAAATGATAGGTATTCTTGTCATCTTACCTTAGTTTATTTCTGTTGCCTACCTAAGAACAGATACATTTTAGAATTGATAGCTGCTGCAAATCATTTTTGTAAGACAGAAAATATTAACTCAATTAAATTGTTTATTTTTATTTGTTTCTTGCTCGATTACTTGCTTGATTTTGTGTTTTGTTTGCTTGTTTGTTTGTTTGGCTTGGTTTTTGTTTTTGTTTTTGTTTTTGAGACAGGGTCTCACACTACATTCCTGGATCGGCTAAAATTCACTATGCATAATGGCCTCAAACTTCCAATGTTTTCCTTACTTCTGTGCCACCACATCCAGCAGTTTGGAAGCACTTTTAAAGCTTTTAAAATTTTTTTATGTGTATTTGTGTGTGTCTGTGTATGTACGAGCATGTGTATGGGTTCCTAAGGTGAGCAGGAAGGGGTATCTGATCCCCTGGAGTTGAAGGTACAGGTGTTTGTGAGCCCTCCAATGCGGATCCTGGAAAGTGATCTTGGTCCTCTTCAAGAGCCATTTCTCCACCCCATTGGAAGCATTTTTACAGACACTGTGTTCACTGTCCACAATAGCGAGTTGTGTTGGATGTGGTAAACATCAATGCGATGATGTTTGACTACGTGTTGTTTTTTCTAGATGTCATGAGCACCCATTCAGAACGATAAGCATAGGAGTTTACTTTGGTGGCGTGAGCCTTGGGAGAGCTGGGCCTGAAAATGACATGGGCTCAAGTTTGATGCAACAGCCAACTTTGCTCAGAGCATCAGACAATTTATACTCTGAGAGTTAAGAGTCACATGAGGAAAATATCCAAACACAAGCATGAGCTTGA
Source organism: Meriones unguiculatus (assembly GCF_030254825.1). Classification (NCBI taxonomy): domain Eukaryota; kingdom Metazoa; phylum Chordata; class Mammalia; order Rodentia; family Muridae; genus Meriones; species Meriones unguiculatus. The sequence continues at coordinate 38,047,776 of NC_083369.1, forward strand.
TAAGTTGAACATGACAGAAACATGTTTTTCCTTAGAGGCATATAAACTAATAACGAGAGCCCTTTGTAATGAGTAATCATCTGAAGTAAACTCACTCCAGTCTGATACACCTGGGAGGGGCTCAAAAGCACACTCCAAGAACAAATCCTTGCATTTGAAGAAACTGAGATTATAAGACTCTTGTCTTGTTTTCTAGGAGTTTTCTCACAAGCTCTCAGAATTTACCTTGAACCACTTCATTCATGGACAACGTTTCTACAAAAGCTATCATAGATCATTATCTGGGTTGGTACAAAGCACAAAAAGAATTTTTTAAAACTGTCTTGTATTTTCTGTGGGTTTACCTGGAAATTTACAAAGCCCTGTAGTTTTGCAGTATGTATACAGGTAATATTAATGTATTGCATTTTCCTATATGTAACTTGGATTCAGCTTTCTTTTGCTGATCAAATGACAGAGGTACAAAGGGCAAATGACAGAGGTACAAAGATAGGGGTACTGTAGAGATAGCCTGTATTATAAGTACACATTTGTACTTTATTATGTAAGAAGGAATCTACTACATACACTAACAGTTAGTTTGGGTTAGCTTTCAATCTAGATGTCATACGAACAACTGGCTATGGACAAATACAAGACTTAGTAGCCATCTATGGCTATGCCATCCTAAACACATATGATCTCATCTGCTCTAGGAATCTAAACAGGGTTGGGTCTGCTTAGTACTGGCATGGGAAGACTCCATGACCTTTATATTTGTGAGCCCTCCTCTTTCTAAGAGAGGAGACAATAAAAAGAAAAGCACCAACACCATAAATTTCAGAGACAAGACACAACCCAACTGGAAGAGCAAGACAGAACTTTGAAATGATTGACTGACTGCCTTTGTTTCTCTTCCCTATGCAATCCACTGGCTGAAAATGAGATGGAAGACAGATCTCTAGTATACTAATCCACTGTCTTTTAGGATGGCTGGCTCTCTAAACAATATACAGCTTAAAGTTTTCACTTCTTGGGCTTGAGAGATGGCTCGGTGGTTAAGAGTGCTTGCTGCTTTTGCACAGAACCAGAGTTCAGTTCCCAGCCTCTACATTGGGCACCTCATAACCACTTGTAAGTCCATAGCCAGAGGTTGTAAATCACTTTTCTGATCTCTGTGAGAACCTGCACACATGTGCATATACATACCAGCACATGAGTACATGCATGTGCGCATAATCACACACAAATAAATCAAAATGTAGAAATATTTTTAAAAAACCAATAAAATAATGCCTGTATTCCTAGTACTTGGGGAAGGAGAGGCAGTGGATCTCTGAGAGTTTGAGGCCAGCCTGGTCTACAAAGCCTGGTCTAGGATAGCCAAGACTACACAGAGAAACTCTGTCTCAAAAAAAAAAAAAAATAAAAGAATTAATAAAGTAAAATAAACTGAATATAGTAGTACTTGCCTGATATCTCAGCACATGGGAGGTGAAGGCAGGTCTAGTGAGTTCAAGGCTCTCTATAGAGTCTCTCTATAGCAAGCTGCAGACTAGTCACAGTTAAATAGTGATACCCAGTCTCAATAAAATAAAATCATCTAGACGTGGTGGTGGTGAATGCTTTTGATCCCAGCACATGGAAAGCTAAGGCAGGCTGACATCTGTGAGTTCAAAACTAGCTTGGTCTACATAGGGAGTTCTAGGCAAGCCAGGTTACACAGTGAAAACCTGTCTCAAAAAAAAAAAAAGGAAGAAAAAAGAAAAAAAGAAAAGAAACCATAAAATTGTGGAAACAGCAGGTAGACAGGGGAAATTTGTTACAGTCTACAGTCCTTAGACATTATCTAGTAACATTCCTTGGCTTTTGGATTGATGGAAACACCCTGCCTATGAATCCTTTTCTTTGGAAACTTCAGTTCCCACGACTAACAAGCCACCATTTATGGCCAAGAACCTTGCAGACATGATCTGCTCAGATACAGACATTTCAGAGTGAAGCAAATTGAGGCTGGGAGACACTAAACCAACCTAACTAAATCTCACAGCTATCTCTTTACTGGAAGAATGATCAAGACTTATTACAGAAACTGCCTTTGGAATAGCGTAAAACCTCTATAAAAATGCAGGTTATAGGGCTGTTGAGGTAGCTTAGCAGTGAAGAGCACTTGCTGTCTTTCCAGAGGACCCTTTGGTTCCTAGCATCCACACTGGGCAGTTCATACCTACCCATAAGTCCAGTTTCAGGGGATTTGACTTCATATTCTGGCCACCCCAAGCACTCTTATACACATGTCATACATTCTTATAGACACGGACACATAAATAAAATCTTTAAAATTTTAATGTAGTTTGGAATGTTTGTCTGTTGTTCATTCTTCTTCCTGGAGAGTGCCTCTCTCTGCAATGGTCTCTTTAGTCATTGCCCACTCTGATCCTTGAGATTGCCTCAGTTCACTTCATAATAAGCTCCACTTATCTTCCGTACTACGTTCTGTGTGCCTCAGATGATTTTTTCTCCCTATGGAGCTCACATGGACCAGGAAACTAAGAAGAAACAAATGAAGATTCCAGTAACATCTTTGTGTGTCTCCATCCAGTTATGATTGGATCTGTTTTATCTTTATCATGCTATCAAAGCGAGCTGTACTCATCACCTTGGAAAGGAGAGTCTTCAAAGGAAAGACCCACAAACTGAAAACCTTTGGAAAAGCCATCACACAGGTGGCCTTAGATACCTGTTTAAACAAGCAGTTAAGTAAAAGTGTTTTTTTCTGTTCCTCCCTCATTAAAAAACAGGTTTTTGATTCTATGCAGTCTTTTGTTTCTGAGTTATTTTATTTTATTTGTGTGTGTGCATGGGTATGTGTTTTGGTACTGAAGAGCTTAAATTAGCCTGACTATAACTCCATTTTGAAATAAAGATCTTGACTGGGAACTGAATTCAGGTACCAGGAAATATCACAGAATGTACACCTGGCAGAAAACAAAGTTAACTCTCCTAGCAACAGCCTCCAGGAAATATAACAGAATAAATGCTTCATAGAAAATAGAGACAAACTCCCTGGCAATAATCAATGGGAATCGGTTGAGAATCAGGTGGGAAATTTCTCCCCAATATTTCAGATATGGTTTAGAAAAATAGCCATTGTGATTATATGCCTTAGCCATTGTGATTGTGACCTCAGAAAAGGTCACCCCGCCCTGCTAAACTTCACCCAATTCTGTAACGCCAAGGCTTGTGCCCCCCTGCTTGCTGCCATGGAAACCCCCTGCTCACAGAATTTCCCTTTAAAAATCCTGCTCACTCAGAGCTCAGGGTCCCACTTCTCTACTGCTGTGTCAATGAGACTTGGGTCCCAAATTTGATTGCTCTTGCAATAAAGCTCTCTTGCAATTGCATTGAGTCGTCTCCTGGTGGTCTCTGAGGGTCCTGTGAACCTGGCATTACAGTACACACATGCAACCATGTGCTTACAGAGGAGATCATAGGACAATTAATGAGAGTTGGTTCTCTTCTTTCACCCTGTAGCTCCCAGTGATTTAACTCAGGTCATCAGGCTTAACAATAAGTATAAGTATCTTTACCTGGGCCATCTTGCTGGTCCTGTTTCTACTTGTTGTTGTTGTTGTTGTTGAGACAGGTTTTCTCTGTGTAGCCTTGGCTGTCCTGGACTTGCTTTGTAGGCCAGACTGGCCTCAAACTCACAGAGATCTGCCTTCCTCTGCCTCCTGAAGTTTTGAAATTACAGGTGTGTGCCACCATACCTGGCTACTGTTTCTACTTTTTTATACTCAGGATTAAAACTTTAGATCAGGCTGGGTTTGGTGATGCTCGCTTCAATCCCTAAACTTGAGAGACAGAAGCAGTCAGAATTCTATGTATGTAAGACTAACATGGTCTATCTAGTAAGTCCCAGACTCGTCAGGACTAAATAAGAGCCTGCCTTAAAAAACAAACAAATAAAAACAAAACAACAAAAATCTTCCAGATCACCATTCTAATTTACTTATGTTATGGTATTGCTGGATCTGAAGTGTTTTTCCCTGTCATTTCACCATCAGATAGTCCAGTAGTCTAACTCTAACTATTTGGTTCCCCTTGATCATCCTCTTGCCAGAAAGCCAGCAAGAATAGAGACTCTAGTCTAGTGGTTCTCAACCTTGCTAATGCTGTGACCCTTTAATACAGTTCCTCATGTTGTGGTGACCCCAGACATAAAATCATTTTCATTGCTACTTCATAACTATAATTTTGTTATTGTTATGTATCACAATGTATATATCTGGTATGCAGGAAGTCTGATATGTGACCCGTGTGAAAGAGTCATTCAATCCCAAAGGGGTTGAGAATCCCTTCTATGTCTCATTTCAGGCATGAGTGGCCAAATCAACTAAGTGCCCAGCGCCTAAGTGATTTTAGGGCCTTAGTTCTTAAAGAGGGGCTGCTGGCTAGGCAGTCAGATAGTAACAGCCTTGAAAGTCCCTTAACATGGACCTTTCTCTCATAATCAGTATTTTATAAAACCAGGAAATGAAAGTTCAGGACTGATTACTGGTCAAAACAACAGGGGCTGCAGAGATGGTTCAGCAGTTAAAGAGAGCATCCTGTCCTTGCAGAGGATTTGAGTTCAGTTCCCAGCACCCACATCAGTTGGCTTTCAACTGCCCTATAACTCTAACTTCAGGGGGATCTGACATCTCTGGCTTCCCTGTAGGCCCCAGCATTCACATACATACATGCAGGTATGCACAGACACCACACTCACACATACCTACACATAGAAAGAGAGGGAATTAAAAATTTATAACAAAGATATTTTTTTTCTTAAGGATGGGACCTGAGGGGCAGGTCAAATGTCCCAGCACTTTCCACTTTCCCCCAAGGGCGACAACCTGAGTTGATTTCCGGGAACCCACACGGCCAAAGGAGACAGCCAACTTCTTAAAGTTGTTATTTGCCCTCCATATCCTGTGCCTACTCTCATGCACTATGCACAATGTGCACGCAAATAAGTGGAATTTGAAAAAGAATAGGATCTGAGTCATATTTCCTGCTGTGTGGTGACATGGCATTCTAAAATGTCTAGAGAGTCACAAAATCACTATTTAAGCTGGGGTTCCCTAGTGAGAAAAATAGACAGATACTGTTGTTCCTCCTCTAATCCAAATGGGCCTGTCAATCACTGGGGCAGGAAAACACTCCTCAGGGAAGCTGTCTGTTTTAGAAATTTTGGAAACACAATGTAAAGCCTGCCTAAAAATGTAAGCCAGCACGAGAGTCCCTCTGGAAGTGGTCCTCTTCCACCCCTTGAGAATGTGTCTTCCTCTGTAATGGTCTGTTTGGCTATTGTCCACTCTTTATCCTTGAGACTGCCATACCTTACCTTGTAATAAATTCTACCTATGGTCTGCACTAAAGAGAAAGGATGAGGAGCAGCTGAGATGGCTCAGCAGTTAAAGGCACTTACCACACAAACCTGGCAATTAGAACTTAGTTCCCAGAGCTCCAAGGTGAAGAGTGAACCAGCTCTATAAAAACTGTCTTCTGACCTTTACACATATGTGGTACGCATGCTCCCCATAGTGACACACATGATAAAGATAGATATTTTACAGAGATAAAGAATGCCTTTGCATTTTTTTGCAGGACAACCCCCTCATATACACACCTCTGAGTGTTGTTAAAATCAAAAGAGCAAGGATTTCTGGGACAATTGTGACCCCTCCCATGCAGAGTCATCTTCCCATAGTCTTTTATTCTGTTCTGTGTCTTTCCTAATTTTACCAAGTGGAAGGTATGACTGACCACCTTCTCTCCCTTATCCTCTCTATTTGGTGCTGCTGTGCTGTTTGAGAAAACACCTCTGAGCTGGAGAACTGGGGGGCCCAGAAAAGAACAAGCCTCAAGTCTGCCTCTGACCACAAGCAGATGGAGTATTCCATTTTGCCTAACCTCGGTTAACAAAAGGCTGCTGAGAAGTTCTAGAGGTAGAATGGCTTTGCATTGAGTGCCATACCTGCCTCCCACTAGCTTCCAGCTCCTGTTTGAAGCAGCTGTCACTCCTTGTACTGGTGCCAGTTCTTTTCTTCATTCTTGACCTTATTCCTACCTGTTTTCCCCTGCTTTACTTTGGGCTCTTCATATCCCTTTCTCCTCTTCCCCAACTTTCTCCCTTGCTGGTTTCCTCACCTCCTTATGTCCAGGATATGGTTGTCAGCCTCCCACTCCTTATTGCTCTAATAAATAAATAAATAAATAAACACCCAAATGGTCCTATAACAGCTTTACTAACAGTGCAGATGACTCTCAGCTTTCCAGACTGCCTACCTGGATGGATGTATAAATCATGAAATAACTCTTACACAGGTGTGAAGAGAATGTGGATTGTAGGTGGAATTTATATTGTATACTGACTGGGACATTTGCTGAGTCCACCAGAAGATGCAGTCCCGTTCATACGTATCCATTCACTGAGCAAGCAATGCCATTCTCTAATGCAGTGCACCATATATTATTGCTTTAAAAAGATACAGAGGTCAGACTACATCTCTAGCCTTTCAAAAGGGCAGCTGCTGGCTCAGTGGCAGGCATGTGGAGCTGTACGTCCATGAAAAGTGGTATCTCGCTATCCTGGGAGTCATTTGCGGGGTAGAATTGTTAGATTTGGCAATAAAAAAATACAGGCTACACACAGATTTGTGCCTTATGTTTATCTGTTAATGCTACAAAAGGAAATGTGCGTTAAGTTTTATTATAGCCTGAAAAAGGTAAAGGAAGGCTAAATGGTAGAAAAGAGTGAAGCAGGAGTGTAGCCTTGACTGTGGATAAACTATATTACATTGTCTCTTGGAATTTTACTTGCTCTTTATGCCAAGAATCATATCCAAGTTGCCTTGAGAAATAGAGGAGTAGACAGTACCCAAATAAGTGCTTTGACTTTCTGTTGCTGCTTCTGTAAGTAGGCTTGCTGGTTTTTAAAAATCAAGTTATGTTAAGGGGTTGGAGAGATGGCCCAATAATTAAGAGCAATGGCTGCTCTTCCAGAGGACCCAGGTTTGATTCCTAGCACCCATATGGTGGCCCACAACCATCTGCAAATCCAGTCCTAGGGGATTCAACACCCTCTTCTGGCCTCTGCCAGCATTGCATGCATGCTGTGTATAGACATACAGGCAAGCAGAACATCATACATATGCAATAAAAATAAAGCTTAATTAAAAAAATCAAAACTGGGAAAAATAAAATTTCTCCAAGAGGTTTGTAACCACCCAGCCCTCTAATCAGAAAAAAATGCCAACAAGTGATGCTGTACTGTCAATAAAAATTATATAAGATAAAGGATTGGGGTCCCATTACTTGAAGCACTAGCTCAAGCTGGTTCATTGACTAATAATAAAGCTGAGTTCTCTATCTCTCCAAGTACAATTTGGGAGTCTCCTTTAGTAAGAGTCACACCACTGTAAGGGGTTATAAAGTTGCTCATTATGACCAAAAAACATAGTGTTATACTGGCTGAAGTTAGTCCACATGCATCAAACTACGGAGAAGTGAGGGGAGAGGGGCTCCAGGTCAGCTAGGGATACATGGTAAGGAGATTGATGACGGTATTTAAGTAAAAGTGTTTAAAAAATGGATATTAGGAGCAGGCTTTTGTTGGCTCTCTTCCTGAAACTTTTTTTTTTTTTTTTAAGGAGGGACAACAGTAGAGTCTGACCAGTTGAGATAGAATGAGCAAAAGCTTTTGGATGATGATTATAGGAGAGTAGAAAAACAAACAAACAAACAAACAAACACAGTGCGAAATCCAAGATGCATTTGGGGCTTGGGAAGTAGCGCCATGGCAGAGCACTTGTCTAGCATGTAAGAGGCCCTGGGTTCAATCTCCAGCACCATCAAAACAGAACCAAAAACCAAAGAAGTGCTTAATAATTAAATCAATGGGACTTGGCAAATGATTAAATGAGGTCAAGAGAGCCTGAATCTTAGGTCTGGCTTGAATATCTGGGAAGGTGGGATTGCTATCAACGGAGTTAAAAAAAAAAAAGTTGCCTGGCTCGGTGACACATGCTTGTAATCCATGATGAACTGGCATACATTGCTCTGGAGACATAGAAATAGTCCAGCTTTTATTTTTTTAAATATTTTTTTTATTAGAAACAATATACTAAGCCAGGTGCAGTGGCACATGCCTGTAATCCCAGCATTCTGGGAGCCAGAAGCAGGCAGATCTCTGTGAGTTCGAGGCCAGCCTGGTCTACAAAGTGAGTCCAGGACAGCCAAAGCTACGCAGAAAAAACCTGTCTCAGAAAAAACAAACAAACAAACAAAGGTTCAGGTGGGCAATGCCTGGGTTCACTTTAGAACAAAGTGTTGGCGGCACTAAATGGCATTTGTTATGTGGGGACGGTAAATAGTTTGCTATATGATTCTGAGGTTCAGTGGAAATAGTAGGCTGAAGGTGGAGTACTGGGGAAGTATTAAAATCAAAAGGTAGATGAGATCCTCAGAGAGAGGAAACAAGAAAAAACCTAGGGAGGAGCCCCAAGAAGAAAGTGAGAGAATTTTAAAGAACCAACAGGGGGGTTATCGCAGAAAGGAGATGGGGTTTTTCTAGGAGGAGAGAGCAATCAACCATATCAAATGCAGTAAGAAAGCTCTGATTACACAAAAGCTGGTAAGTGGCCTTCAATATTTAGAGTGTAGCTCCCAGATAGAACTGGAGGTTCCTGGGTTCCATTCCCAGCACCAAAGGGAAAAGGAAAGTAGCCATTGATTTGGGCAACAGTCATTGTGACCCTAAGAAAGCTCATTCAACCACCACTCCCATTTATTCAACAATAAACTTTCTGCTAGCCTTTATCCTAAGCACACATTCTGTCAGAGCTCATCAGAGGTATTCTTACATCTCACTCCTGCAGAGCTCAGCTATTCATTCCGACTATGCCACATCTCATTTGGAAATTACAGGCCACATGTGGATGCTCCCTGCATTCATTGCTTGGGGATCCTTCCTCTTTGCCAGGGTCACCTCAACATCAGACAAAACTAGTGCAACTCTGTTTTGCAGAAGTGTCTGTAGGAGATCACAAGAGTTAACTAGGTTACCTAGTTGTGGTTTTCATTTCCCAGAGGTGAGGATTATCAATTTTTCTTGTCTCCTGGTAGGGCCGAGGATTGTGGCATAATGCTGAATTTTTTGTTAAAAGGTTCTACTGTTGCTTTTGCAATGTAACCATTGGCCTTTTCATCTCTATTTTCTAATGATCTTGAGAGAGAAATTCATACAATAAGGAGGGAGAATGGTTAATGCTGCAAATCTTCAAGAAAGTGGAAGGGGCTGGGACACAAATCCCAATGAGGAGAATGAGCATCCACAAACAGGATCTCTCCTCTCTGATCCTCAAGAAATGGATAGTGTGCCTTGAGACAACTTTGGAAATAATGAGAAGCAGCATTGACTTAATGGTTTCCATTTTCTCTAACTATAGTGCTTAAGCATCAGTCCACTGGAGTCAGTAGAGAAAATTCAAGGAGACTGTGGAGTTGTGTAGAAAACAACAAAACTTCCATTTATTTTCACTTTCACTAATAGATATAGATCATGTCTTTTTAGATAATGTGAATAACAAACTACAGTAATATTAGTTCTTGTGGTTTTTATCACCAATAGAAATCAGATTTTAGCAGACATAGCGGCACACACCTTTAATCTCAACCTTCTGTAGGCAGAAGCAAGTGGGTTTCTATGAGTCTGAATCCATTCTAGTCTACATAATAAGTTCCAAGGCTGCATAGTGAAACCCTGAAAAAACACAGGAAGTGTGTGTAAGAGACAGAGAGAGAGAAAGAGAGAGAGAGAGAGAGAGAGAGAGAGCGAGAGAGAGAGAGAGAGAGAAGGAGAAGGAGAAGGAGGAGGAGGAGGAGGAGAAGAAGAAGAAGAAGAAGAAGAAGAAGAAGAAGAAGAAGAAGAAGAAGAAGAAGAAGAAGAAGAAGAAGAAGATTTAAAAAGTTGTAAACGTAGCCAGGCCTGGAGGTGTACACCTGTAATCCCAGCACTCAGGGAGGCAGAGATAGGTGGATCTCTGTGACTTGGAGGCCAGCCTGGTCTACAAAGTGAGTCCAGGACAGCCAAGGCTACACAGAGAAACCCTGTCTTAAACAAACAAAGACAAAAATGTGTATGTGAGGTATGGTTCTGTGTGTAATGTGTGTGTGTGTGTGTGTGTATGTGTGTGTTGTGTGAGAGGGTGTGCATACCCATGTGAAGACTGGAGAAGGAAGTCAAGTCTCTTCCTCTATCACTCTTCACCTATTCCTTTGAGAAACAGTCTCTCAGTGAACCCAGAGCTTGCCATTTTTTGGTTAGGCTGGTGGCCAGCAACTCTCTAGTATCTCCCCTGCTAGTGCTGAGGTTACTGGCACAAGTGGGTATACCTGAGTTTTTATGTGGGTCCTAATGTTGTCATAGCAAACACTCTGACCTACTGAGCTATATATATCCTCATCTCAGAAAACAGATGTTTTCAGCACAATATGGTATTTCATATCTCTTCTCTCATCTAACTACTAATCAGACCTGACCCTGCTCAGCTTCCATGATCTGATGAGATTTGGCACAGTCAAAGGGATATGGCCATACATGCATATGTCTTCTCAAAATCATATTATCAATGCAAAATTTTGGTAATCGCTAGTGTTAGTGCTGTTGGTAGAGCTTGCTCCCCTTCACATGCTGAGAATCATTGTGTGCAGGGCTTTGTGCATGTCTGGAACCATTTGTGAAAGATTTAAAGATCAGATTAAAAAATGTATGTGTGTGTGTGAGAGAGACAGACACACACACACACGCACACACACACACAGATGTATGTATTTGTATGTGTGTGTGGGGGGTGGGGTGGGTGTGTATACCCATATGGAGACCAAAGAAGGATCTACATCCCCTGCCCATCCTTTTCATTTTATGTACTAATAAAGAAGTACATACATTACTATTTTGCAGTTATGGGTTGTTATTTTGGTAAATGTATTTCAATTTAATTGATTTTTTCATAATCTTACTTGTCTTAGAGAATGCATTTATTTTCTTCTGAGAAGGATTTCTCTAGAATTTGCCAGGTTGCCAGAGGTGTTCATAGCATAGAGAGAACTAAGAAACACTGCTCTGAAGAAAAATAGTAACAAACTCTATATAACTCTCCCTACAGGCTAAGAGGTCTTTGAAAGCCCCCCCTTTTTTTTTCATACACAGTTTTTTTAAGGGAGGGGGAATGCAGGCTGATCTCAAAGTCATCATGTAGCCAAGGATGGCTTTGAACTTTCAGTCCTCCTCCTTTAGATTCCTGAGTAGCTGGGATTACAGATGTACACCATTGTTCCCAGCTATAAGTAATTTTTGTTACAGTTATAGAATATTCTGACAAAAATCTTGTGTAATATTTATTGCTAGGCAATAAACCTCCCATGTTCACTTATTTATTTATTACTCAGAGTTGACAAAATTAATCCATCTTTATTTTAGCACCTCTCCCATTTGTTTCACACATGGCAAGCTATGTTCTTGGCACTGGCTTATTAATAGGTAAATGAACAGAAGATCCTGAGGCTTAACTTCCAGAAGGAGATGAATTATACAAATAAAGCCCAGTTTACAAATAAGGCCCTGAATACAAAGCATCATGAGTCTTTGGGAACAGTTTTGCAATGCTCAAAGTTCTGAACCTGGGTTGCATTCCATATTTTAGAGCCCGATTTATAAGTGACAAAGTATTATTTCTTCTTTCACAGAGTGTGAATTTCATATTATTCGTTTTCGAGCCCCTACCACATTAGATGTTTTAATGCTTTAACTACCATGCCTTAGGCCTTTCTTAGAAGTTGTGTAGCATAAAATATATGGCATATAAAAAGTTAGATAATATAGAATATGCTTTCCCTCAGAGTATGGTGGTGTACACCTGTAATTCCACCATTTGGGAGGTGGAAGTAAGAGGTCAGGAGTTTAATGTCATCCTCAGCTACATAGTGAGTTGGGGACTAGCTTAGGCTACACAGTCTCAAATTGAGAGAGAGAGAGAGAGAGAGAGAGAGAGAGAGAGAGAGAGAGAGAAAGAGAGAGAGAGAGAGAGAAAGAGAGAGAGAGAAGAGGTTGGTGCTGGAGAGATGGTTCAGTGGCTAAGCATACTTACTTTTCTTAAAGACCACCCAGAGATCCTAGTACATACATGGTGCCTCATGAACACTTGTGCTTCCAGTTCCAGGGGATCTGATTTCTTCTTCTGGCCTCTGAGGGCTCCCATGGGAATGTGGTGTATATAAACTCATGCAAACAAATACACATACAATTACAAATTTAATTAATTAACTAATTTTTTTGAGACAGGGTTTCTCTGTGTAGCTTTTGTTGTCCTGAAACTTGATCTATAGTATATCATGCTGGCCTTGAACTCACAGACCCACCTGCGTTTGCCTCTGAATGCTGGGATTAAAGGTGTGCACCATCACGGCCCAGCTTAATTAATTAATTTTAAAAGTTGCGTCTGTGGGCTCATACCTATAATCACAGTATTCAGCAGTCTTACGTAGGAGGATTGAAGAAGATTACTGCAGGACAGCCTGAACTACAGTAAAACACTTCTCTTTCTAAAGGAAATAGATCTCTAAATATGATGTAGAGAACTCAAATATGCAGTGGTGATGTGACTATACTGAATGGTCAGAAAGGGCCCTTCTAGGAGGTACTATTTTAGCTTAATTCTGTATGCAAAAAAAAAAAAAAAATTCAACCAAGCAGGAACAGGTAAAATGCAAAAATAAAGCCTACAGAACGGGGAAATATTTTTGCCAACTCTATATCTGACAGAGGGCTAATTTCCATTATCAAACCAGATATCCAGTTTTAAAAATGGGATACAAATCTAAATAGAGAATTTTCAATACAGAAATCTCAAATGGCCAAGAAGCGCTTGAAGAAATGTTCAGAATCTTTAGCCATCATGGAAATGCAAATCAAAAGGATTCTCAGATTCCATCTTACACCTGTCAGAATGGATAAGATAAAAAACTCAAGTGATTTGTAATTATAATTATATTTGTAATTATGCTGGCAAAGAATGAGGAGCAAGGGGAACACTCCTATACTTCTGGTGAGAGGGCAAATTTGTACAACCACTTTGGAAATCACTCTGGAGGTTTTTCAGAGACCCAACTTTACCACTCCTGGGCATATCCCCAAAAGATGTTCCATCCCATCACAAAGACACTTGCTCAACTATGTTCATAGTGTCTTTATTCCTAATAGCCAGAAACTAGAAACAACCTAGATGTCCCTCAACTGAAGAATGGATAATGTGGTAAATGTAGACAATGGAAAACTACTCAGCTATTAAAAACAAGGAAAACATGAAATTTGCTAGAAAAAGGTCATCCTGAGCAAAGTAACCCAGAACCAGCAAGACAAACATGGTATGTACTCACTTATACATGGATATTAGTATTAAAGTAAAGGATAACCATACTACAATCCACAGACCCAGAGAGGCTAAGCAATAAGGAGGTCTCAAGGGAAGATGCATGGATCTTTGTGGGAAGGAGAAATAGATATTTTGGGTGGACAGAGGGATAGGAACAGGAGGGGTTAGGTGAGGAGAGGATGGAGGGAGAGAGTACTGGGAGAGACAGCTGGAATTGGGGGAGCAATTCAGGGGCAAGGTAGAAACCTGGTGCAATGGAAACTCCCAGGAATAGATTAGGGTGATCCCAGATAAGACTCCCAGTAATGGGAGATACAGAACCTGAACTGGCCATCTCCTACAACCAGGCAAGACTTCTGGCGGAGGGTTTGGAACACCAACCCAGTTACAAAACCTTTGACCAACAATCTGTCCTACCTGCACGAGATGCTGGGGTAAAGGTGGCACAGAAATTGCGGGATTGGCTAACCGATGACTAGTTGATCTTTAGACCCGTGCCATTAAAGGGAGTCCACCCCTGACACTGACTGGAAGGCCAGAAACCAGAGTCCGGATGACCTAGAGACCTAGAATAGAACCAAACACAAGTGGCAAAAAAAGTCAATGAAATGATGCCTAATGATATTCTGCTATACTTATTGATTGGTGCCTAACCCAGTTGTCATCAGAGAGGCTTTATCCAGCAACTGATGGAAACAGATGCAGAGATCCACAGCCAAACATTAGGTGGAGTTTGGGAAATCCTGTTGAAAAGGGGAAGGAAAGATTATAGGAGCCAGAGGGTTCAAGTATATCACAAGAAAACCCACAGAACAAAAAATCTGGACTCACAGGGGTTCACTGAGACTGAACCAACAATCAGGGAGGCTGCATGGGTCTAACCTAGGTCCTCTGTATATATTTTATAGTTGTGTAGGATGGTGTTCTTATGAGACTCTTAACAGAGTGAGTGGGAACTGTTTCTGAAACTTTTTCCTGCTTTTGGGACCCTTGTCCTCCTATTTGGTTGCCTTGTCTAGTCTTAATATGAGGAGAGTTGCTTAATCTTATTGCAACTTGATATGTTATGTTTGGTTGATATCCCTGGAAGGCCTGCTCTTTTTCTGAAGGGAAATGGAGGAGGAATGGATGGGGTGGAGGAAGTGGGGTGGGGGTGGAGGCAGAGAGGGAAAACTTCTGTTGGAATGTAATATATAAGAAAATAAATTAATAAAAAATACAAAAATGAACACAAAAGAGGACACTGTAGCTTAAGTAAATATATTAGGTCAGTGAAGAATGCTCCCTTTTTTTTTCTTTTAGAATGCAGTCCTCCTAGCAGAACTGCCCCCCTTCCTTTTCTTTTTGAGACAGTGTCTCACCGTGTAGCCTACTCCTACTCATAGTCAATTAGCTATGTTGACCACAATGGCCTCAGATTTCCTACATTTATCCTGTTTCTGCCTCTGGAATGCTAACTGATCTCTGTCTGACTCCCAGAACCCACATGATGGAAAGAGAAAAACAACCCTACAGATGCCCTTCCTCTACCCAGTACACACACACACACACACACACACACACACACCACAGAGAGACAGACAGAGAAACAGAGAGAGAGAGAGGGAGATTAAAAAGTAAAGATTGTGAATTTGGTGCTAAATGGTTTGATAAATTAGTGGAAATCTATATAGGTGTACTGGCTATGAACAACCAGGAGTCCTTGAGAGAAGTGTTCCCTGACAGGCAAGTGGATGGGACAATACTTAACATAGAAAGAACATAATGCAGTTAAAGGCAGAAAGTGTAGGCTGAGAGTTGTGGGCACGAAGACTGTGGGTTGAGGAAAAATATGGATGGAAGACAGGTTAGATGTCCAGCCTCAAGATCCTGAGACATTGCAGAAAGCTATTCTAGAATGACCAGAGACCTGAGTTTTTAAACATCAGGGCTCAGTTTCTGAAGGGACTAAGCTTCTATCTCTGCCCTGTCTTCCGCTTGTGGAGCTGGCTGTTTGCCAAATGGTCAGCTAGAGAATGGGAGGAGGGGATGGTGAAACTGTGCAGGTACCACTAGGCTTCTTCTACAAAGGAAATGCTCCTTAACCTGGAACCTTGACTTTTCCCGGGCACAGCAGGCCACGCCTCTATCCCCTCCCCCCAACCCGCTGAGCCGTAGCGGCTCTCCGCTCTCAAGACTGTTGTCCCACCCAGTAGGCGGCTCTGTATCGGCCAATCAGCGAGCGCATGTGCAAAAGGCACTAAAACGCCCTCTTCCGGTGGCAAGACTGTTGCAAGATGGCTGCGGCGTGTCGGAGCGTGAAGGTAGACCGCTGTGTGCCTCTAACGTTTGTTTTTATGCAGGCCAGAACTGCGCGGGCAGGAACTAGAGAGGAGGGATCGGTGCCTGGAGAAGAGGGTCCTGCTTATTTGTGCCTGGTTTTGTAGCGGTTGGGTTTTGGGCTCAAAAGGTGACCATCAGTGTTCAACTGTGTATGAGTCACAAGAAAAACCATGCCTAGGATGAGACACGACCCCCCCCCCCCCTCAGGTTTCATCAGTGAAGAGAGCAAGCGTTTAGGGCACTGACCGTCTCCACGTCTTTGCAGAATTGTAGAACTGGCAAATGAAAGGGTGGAGGGTGCTCTGGACAGTGGCAGTTCACTTTGTCCCTCTTCACAGGGCCTGGTAGCAGTAATAACTGGAGGAACCTCGGGCCTTGGCCTGGCCACAGCCGAAAGACTGGTGGGACAAGGGGCCAGAGCTGTTCTTCTGGACCTACCTAACACAGGGGGTGAAGCCCAAGCCAAGAAGTTAGGAGACAGCTGCATGTTTGCCCCAGCGAACGTGAGTCCTGATTCTCCCAGAGTGTGCTTGAGGAAACTTCGGGGGTGGGGGAGGCTTCCTCCCTTAAGAACAGTGTGTCTGGGGTTAGTCAGATGGCTTAGTGGATAAAGGTGCTTGATGCTGTCCATATCAACCTGAGTTTGATCCCCAGGCCAACATGATATGAGGAAAGAGCTAACTAACCTCCACACATGAAAACATGCTTGCACACACATACAAATACATGTAACAGTGGTAAATCCATCTCCTTTTATCTTTTGACCTGCATCCTTGAGCAGTGTGTGAGCACCTGCAATAAGAATGCTAAAGCTGGGGCTCAACATAATGGGAATGAGGATTGGACACACTGGAATTTTCTGGAGAAAATTTGTACAAGTTGGAATGCATATCTTGCTCAGTGATTTTACATTTAAAGAATTGAAAAACTTGAACTCAGCAGGTAGGGATTTTCAAAAAGCTAGTTCATGCTCCTGTAATTCTCAAAACAGGATTGTATTGGAATACAGCTCAATAGTACAATTCTTTCCTAGCTAGTGTGTATGTGTGTGTGTGTGTGTGTGTTTTGGTGGGGGGGCATAGGCTTAATCATCAGTACTTTCAAAAGAGAAAAAACAAAACAGGGTTGTATAGTACCCTAATCTATATCAACTAAGAATAACCAGGGTAATGTGAATCGAGTACATACTTGAAAATGTTTTGCAATACTTTTTTATAGTACTTACCATTTTCCCTTTCACCCGATTGGTCACCTGTTTTTATCACAACTCTTTCTTGGCCTCCCTTTTGTTCACACAGATCTGTTCCCACCTAAGAACTGGGCCTTCTCTCCTTTCAAAGTTTAGGGGAGTGTGTATGCTAGGAAATGAATAACTTTCCTTCATTTCTTCCTTTCAAGGTGACCTCTGAGAAGGAAGTACAAGCAGCTTTGACGCTAACAAAAGAAAAGTTTGGCCGTGTAGATGTGGCTGTCAACTGCGCAGGTATTGCTGTGGCCAATAAGACATACAACCAAAAGAAGAAACAGGTCCATAGCTTGGAGGACTTCCAGCGGGTTCTCAATGTAAGGCCTTGGCAGATTTCAAGGGATAGGAATAAGGGTTGTGTGTGGCTGTGGGTACTCCCAAAGCTTATAAAGAATCAAAAGGCAGCCTCTGCCTTAGATCCTACATCCTGGTTCCATCCATCCTCCAGGTGAATCTCGTTGGCACTTTCAATGTGATCCGCCTAGTTGCTAGTGAGATGGTCCAAAATGACCCAGATGAGGGAGGCCAACGTGGAGTTATCATTAACACTGCCAGTGTGGCTGCCTTTGAAGGCCAGGTATGTGGACATAGCAAAGCTCTTAGCTTGAATGACTTTTGGGGCTCTCCCACATATGATCTCCACTCTGAGTTTTTTCCAGGTTGGACAAGCTGCATACTCTGCATCCAAAGGGGGCATAGTGGGCATGACACTCCCCATTGCTCGTGATCTGGCTCCCGTTGGCATCCGTGTGATGACAATTGCTCCAGGTAGACATTTCTCTTCTCTTTTGCCATACCTAGAATTGGGTGGGATCTATAGGCAGATCAGAGAAGGGATCCGCTACATAAACATAGCAAGCTTAGCATCAAAGTGAGGAAGAACCAAGGAGCTATGAAAATAAGAACAAACCTTTGATTCTGGTGCTCTTGTCTAGGTTTGTTTGCCACCCCACTGCTTACCACCCTTCCAGAGAAAGTGCGCAACTTCTTGGCCACCCAGGTACCCTTTCCCAGCCGACTAGGTGACCCCACTGAATACGCTCATCTGGTACAGACCATAATCGAGAACCCGTTCTTGAATGGAGAGGTCATCCGGCTGGATGGGGCCATTCGAATGCAGCCTTAAAGGGTGAAGGCAGGAAAAACATTGGCTCCTTTCCAGCTTGAAGGAAATCTAGCAGCCATTTTGTAACTCTGTTCCAGTCACCCTCTGTGCCTAATAAATTCTCAAACTTACAGGTTGTGAGCACTCTTGTGTGCTAGGGGAACTAACATGGGGAGGAAAGTGAAGGCTTTGAGGTGGGATACATAAGCACCCCAGTGTGCAGTGGGAAAGGTGGTATCTCACACTTTTTGTATACTGTCACAACACATCGTTCATTGCAGTGAATAACTTTTATTACCTTGGGTAGAAAGGTTTGGGCTTAGTTCCCTCCTGATCGGGAGAGACTAGAGTGGGGATATGTAGCATTTTCTTTCTGACTGCCAGCAACTTGTGAAACTGACAGGTGAGGATGGATGTGACCATCCTGAGTTCAGCGGCTGCTGTTGTTGAACTGTAGGTAATAATGGTTGGAAGGTTGATTGGTGTAGATGAGTGAATTCAGATAATTTTGCCTGTAAAAATTGAAAGGCCTCAGGTGGTATGTTTTTCTTCTCCCTGGTCTTTGTCATTCCTCCCCACCCTAACCCTGCCCGCCTTCCCCATTGCTATACTTTAGAACTCACCGGGCTTGCTGTTCCTTAGCTAACTCCTGGTTGAAGGAGCCTAGCCCCCTTCGAAATTCCGCACACAATTCCTTCTCCTGTTGTTCCAGCTCCAGTGCTGCTTCAGCCAAGCGTTTGGTTTGTTTTCCCCACTCAGCTTCCAAGGACTTTTCGGCTTGGCGTTGTTCCTTTTTCTCCTGCCTTTGTGCTTCTTGGGTTTTCCTGATGGCAGCTCGCTGCTCTGCAGTCATGCCCTTCCAGCAATAGGGCAGGACCCGGTGCGGAGCCTGGGGGCGTTGGGCAGCTTGAGGATTCTCAGTCAGTAGATCACTGGTGATTTGTTTCTTGATCTCCCTGAGGTTGGCCACCTGTTGCTGCTGCTGTTCACGGCGCTGCTGCAGGGCCTGCTTGGCTGCCTGGTAGGACCCCCAAATGGAAGCAAATGTAAGTCTTAGGAAACTCACTTGAAAGAGTAGGGAAAATACAGCCCTACTCATCTCAGAGAGAAGGGAGAAACATAACATGGATTTTTTTTTTTTTTAATGAACCTAAGGCAGTGATAGAGGGGGTGAGAATGGCCAGGGAATTTCTCTGCACTTAGGAAGGCCTTCTTAGTTTGAGAGGTCGGGGATAAATGGTCAATACCTGTTCTTAGGTCAACCTGTATCTGGAGGTAGGGAGAGAGGTGACTTACACTTTCATAGGATCTTAGGTGGAAGGGGAGTCCTTGGATAGATGAGAATGCTTGTGCTGGTTTGAAATGGGGTGTAAGGAGGAAGATGTGGCTAAAGTTCCCCAGGACATTGTTCAGGAACTACACTGGATGGTTCAGAGCATACCTGGGCTTTGTTGGCATTGGCCATAGCAGTCCTTATAGCTGCTCGACAGGACTCTTCCAGCCTGGCCATTTCAGCAGCTCGTGTGTCCACAGCAAGGCGCAGCTGGTTACTAAGCAGAACTACATGGAGAAATACAGCCAGGACACTATATTTCCCTGTACTAGTCTCCATTCACTCACTAGCTATTTGTTTGACATACTTCGTATTTGTGTATGTATATATTTGAGTGGCAAAGTTCCAGTGATATGGAAGGGGTCAAGGGTAGCTAAAGCACAACAGCTTGGGTGACAGTGTAGCTCTGCTACCTTTGAGCAGTGTGGTTTTAAGTAAATAATTTCATTTCTCTAAGCCTCAGTCTTAAGGTTATTTGTTGGGTTCAAAAGGTACCACAGGGGGCTGGAGAGATGGCTCAGAGGTTAAGAGCACTGTCTGTTCTTCCAGAGGTCCTGAGTTCAATTCCCAGCATCCACATGGTGGCTCACAACCATCTATACTGGAATCTGATGCCCTCTTCTGTCATGCAAATGATCTACAGATAGAGCACACTCATATGCAAAATAAATAAATAAATAAATAATTAAAAAAAAAGGTACCACAGAATCAGATCCCGTCTCAAAGAACTCCCTGCCTAGTCCAATGTGGTGGTGTATGTCTATAATTCCAGCTCTAGGGAGATGGAGGTAAGTTCAAAGTCAGTCTGTATTCCATGAGACCCAGTCGCAACACCTACCACCAGAAAAACAAAAACAAAAAAACAAACTTCCCTCTCTGGTGGGAGAGACAGATCAAATAGATAATTAGACTATAACCTGCTGAGACCAAAGGCAGAGATGTATATAAGCACAGTAACAGTTTCAGATGCTGAAGAAATGGCTCAGTGGTAGGAGTATGTGCTTAGAATATATGAAGCCTTGGGTTCTAGCCATAGTACCAAAACAATGACTACTACTACTACTGTAAAAGTCGAAGTACAGAGATTAAGGGAAAAATGGCATGTCAGCCGTGGCCACATCATAAGCAAAGCTACTAATTTTTTTCCTCCAATCAAGCCATACACTGGCCTCACTGTTAGGCCACGTCAGACACTGGTGGTTGGAAGGTGAAGTGTGAGTAGAAAGACATGGTTCTTGCCCTGGAAAGATTTTCTCTAGTGTAAAAGGAAGATGTGGCCACAAACTGTCATAGTAATAGTTGCTATTCTATGTGATGTGGATTATAGTCTCTATTTTAAGGATGAAGAAACTGAGCTCCTGAATACTGTGTTCAGGAGGCTGAGGTGAGTTCAAGCCTCGCCTGGGCTGCATGTACATAGCAAGAAAGAAAACAGAAAGAAAAACAGTTAACCTAAAGCAGAAAGTTAAGTAGAACTGTAAAATGCTTCCCCCAGGTAAATGCCAAGAAATCATGAATAATGGCTTCAGTATCTGTTGCTGAAGGAAGTCAGGGCTTGTATAGACTAACCTTTCTGCTTTAGCTGTGTGGGTAAACTACCTCCTCACGCAGTGTTGTCTCCAGATCAGATGAAGTCCCTACTATGCTATTTACCTGCTCGTGCCTCCTCTTCTCTGGCTGCCTGTTGCTCCCGTAGCTGTTTTTCCAGGTTGTATCTGAGCTGTTCCTGCTGTATTCTTAAGCATGAGGCCCTCTCCAGGGCCTCTCCAGAAAAGTACTGCATGTTGGCTGGGCCAAAATATGTTTCATTTTCAAAATAAGGGACTGGAACCTCCGGGCGTTGGTTTGGGTCCCAGAAGTCAAATTCATGTCCATTCTTAAATTGCTGCCTTTGCTCCCGAAAATCCTGTACTTTCTTGGACAATCGGTATGCTCGCTCTGCCTCTTCCTTTTCTATCATCTGTGCTACCAGATCATACTGAGCATGCTTGGTACCTAGGAGGGATTGACAAGACATAAAGACACCCAGAACAGAGCCCAGTCAACCTCTGTCCCTACGCCTCTGCTCCCAAGGTCTTCTGGTTTGTCTTATCACCCCTCAGAGATTTAGGCTCTATTCAGAGGCAGATCTGCCCAACTTCAGCCCATTCTCGATGGTTTATACCTTTGTTTTGCCCCAGCCTTGAGTGTTTACCATAAGCCACATCTTTGCTTCGCTCTGTTGCCTCCCGGAGCTTTCGTTCCTCCACCTGGTAGTTCAGGGCTTCCACATCCACCTGAACTTCAAAGAAAGGAGCTAAATCAGAGTGGGGTCTCAGCATCATACATTGAGTATGCCAACAGACACTGTTTAGAAATGATTCCCTTACAAAGTCCTCCTATAGCTCTTCAGGACATACTGGGTAAAGCTCTAACCCCTGAGAAAAGCTTGTAAACACCTCTGGTCTAGCAGTTTCTTCTTCCTATTATCTCTGTGTCTCCTTTTCCTGCCCCCTCTCACATTAATTTTAGGAACTGTACTTCAAGCTTTTTGCTCGTCTTAAACTCACAGCCTTTGCTCCAACTGTTGCCTCCCCATGAAACAGACTTTCCTTCCTTTACCCAAGCTTCACTTTACCCTTTAAGACTTGTTCAGGAAGGTTCAACCCCCCCCCCCCCAAATCTAGAACCACAATGTATTGACAATGGCCACCTTGTATTGACTGGCTACATTGTACTGCCTTTCTAGTGTTGCCTCCACTGTGAGCTATTCCAGGGGAGAAGATAGGCCTTGGCTATCATTGTATTCCCCACAGTTCAACATAGTTCTTAGTACATAGCAAGTCCGAAGGACATTCTTGCAACTGAGATCTCAGTCAGACCTCCAAACTTCAGTTTGCTTGTGGTCAGGTAGTATGCTCTGATTTTTCAAAGTTGACATCTCAATGCTTTTTTTTTTTTTTTTTTTTTGGTCTCACTTCACAGAGGAGGATAACGTAGGTTATGTGTCATAATGCCATATACATATTAGCAAACCTGGCTTTGAACGCAAGTATGGTGTCTTCTCTAGGTCCTTTCTCTACCCATGCACTCAGCAATCCTTTTTTGTTTGTTTCTTAAAGCTATCAGTGTTTTCTCTTTCATTATAATTCATTTAAAACATTTCAAAATAGTATGAAAGGGCATATAGTTTGAGGAAGAATAAACATCCCTTCAGCCTCTATTCCTCAGCTTGGTTCTGTGAAGGTTTTATAGCCAACATGGTTTGGTAAGATGGTTCAGTGGTTCAGGCCTGAAAACAGCTTGACACCAGAGAGCCACATGGTGGAAAGGAGTTGTCTTTTGACCTCCACATTCACACTGTAGCATGCATGCACTGTGGTACCACATGACCCTCCTAAATAAATAAAAATACATAAAATATTGTCAGCTTGATAGCATCTAGAATCACTTAGGATTGAAACCTCTGGACATGTCTACTTTAAGTGGGAAAACCTCCCCTAACTGTGGGCAGTGCCATACCATGAACTAGGGTCTTGGACTGAATAAAAAAGAGAAAGTGAACTGAATTCTGTTTGCTAATTGAGTGCAAAGTGACCAGCCACCTCCTATTATTCCTCTCCAATAATGGACTATATGCTCAAACTGAGCCAAAAGAAAAAGAAACGAAACCCTTCCTTCCTTGTGTTTGTTAGATATTTTGTCTATTAACAAGAAAAGTAACCAATATAACAATATCATATTTAGCCTTGCAGAAATACCTTAGGTTTATGTGATATCAAATATGTTTTATACCCACATTGATTCTCAAGAATCAGAGTAAGAGCTAACCAGAGAAGACCCAGCTGTCTCTTCACAATTCCATCTCTCTTCAGAAGCCCTGCCCAGGCATATGAGCTTTAGTTCCCTAGCCCCTTCCTTTCCAGTCCTACAGCCTGCTTGAATCCAGAAGGGTTATAATGCACTGCCACATTCCTTTCTAGGCATAATGGGGAAGCAACCCAGTCTTGTAAAGTGATTTCCATTACCCACTCACCCCCATGACTCGGTTCCGCACATTGAAGAATCGACGTTGTCGTTCCCTTTCTCGATTTCTTCTAGCCTCAATGGCTGCCATTTCCTTGGAATCTGCCGAGAGGTCTAACTTATACATCTGGAGCAATAAGAAGTGGAATGGCTCATTTATGCTGACTGTCCTTTGCTATACCATACCTTCAGTTCTTTCTCCCTTATAACATGTCACTAGCTATGATCCAGATTACTTTGTGATATTTCATATCTGTATCTTCAATCTGCTGTCTCTACACCAAGTCAAGCTTCAGTCTAATGTCAGGCAATGTTTCCAGAATCTTTGATGGCCTCTGTTACTCCAGTGTTAATCCTCTTTGCCCTGACTACCATGGGGATCTTTCTAAAAGCAAGTCTGACCATTGCACTCCTGAGGTTAAAGCCTTTGCAAGCAGAGAAAAACAGACTGCAGAATGCTCAACCCTAAATGGGACCTCTTTTTCACACCCCCTCCTCCGAAGGCTCAAGTGATCATTGCAGAAGAAGGATGGAAAGACTTGTCAGAGGTGGTGGATGAATACAGGGGAAATAGTATCTTCCGGACATAGCAGGGGCAGCTACACATAAGAACTCACAGAGATTTTGACAGTAGGCACAAACTTGTGAAAGCTCAAGCCAGACCATGCAGCATGCAGAGACGAAAGCAGGGAACACAAAGTCCTACCTGTAGTGAAAGCTGTTAGCAACTGATAGCTGTTGGGAGGGGAGAGTCAGTTTTCTTTACGAGTATAGAGCCCCCTTTTTTATTTTTGTTTTTCATGACAGGATTTCTCTGTGTAGCCTGTTGTCCAGGCTGACCTCGAATTTGGAGATCTGTCTGCCTCTGCTTCCTGATTGCTGGGATTAAAGGTGTGTGCCACTATGCTCTGGAAGTTCACTCTTGAGTTGACCATGTTCTAGCAGAAGGCCACAAATCAAATAATATATTGTCAGCACAAATTGGACTTGATGGGTGGAAAAAAAGAGCACATAAAGTTGGATGGGAAGGGAAAGGGCTAAATCTGGGAAGGGTTGGGGGAGGTGAATATGATCAAAACACAATGTACAAAATTCTCAACTAATAAAATAAAAAAAGTCTTTGTAAGCAGATTTACAGCAAATGTCTTCCTAGTGTTTAAAAGCTAAGGTCCAACTCCCTTACAACTCAAAAGGTCAGGGTAGGATGACCATGAGTTAGAGGCCAGTCTAAGCTACATAGTAAGACTGTAATCTAAAACAAGGAAACTTTAAAAAATGTTATTCATAGATTCTTATGGATACAGTATATAACTTACAGAGAGAACCATCATAGATTTTGCCTTGTGGGGAGTAGTTTGAAAAGAGACAAGACACTTCAATGGGACCAATTATTTCTCTATGTTGAGGTTTTATATATACACACACACACATATGTATATATATAACAGGATTTCACTGTGTCACTCAGGCTCGCTTGAAGTTGTAATACTTTACCAGTCTTTCACATACTAAGCTTTCAACTATAATGACTTTGAGTTGGTTCATTGCTTTCTCAGGCTTCCAAACTTACATATGGGAGATTTTATATATATATAAAATGTGTCAATAATTTCACCATGACAAAAGTTATTAGTTATAGCTTATAAGAGTTGGAGTACGTAAAGAGACCAGTGTGCCTGGAGCATTGTTACCAAGGGAGACAGTGGCATGAGACAAATTGAAAAGGTGTGTAGGGACTGGCTCTTAAAAGCCTGTGGTAATGGGCCTGGGAGTGTGGCTCAGTTGATAAGGTGCTTGTCTAACATGAAGCCCTGGGTACAATCCATAGCACCACCTAAACCTGAACTGAGTACTGCATGCCTATAATCTCAGCACTTGGCGGAAGCAGGAAGGTCAGAAGTTCAAGGTCCTCTTCAACTACAGAGTAAGAACCAGTCTTACTGGTCATGGGCTGGTGAGATGGCTCAATGGGTAAAAGAATTTGTCAATAAACCTGACAATCTCTGTTTGATACCTGGACCCACATGGTAGAAAGAGAACCAACTCCTACAAGTTGTCCTCTGATCTCCACATGTGTATGCTCATGTTCCCCTCCCCTCTAAATAAAATGCAATAAAAAGTTTGTTTATAAACTGGCTCCACAAAAAACCCAAGTATGAGTTTACATCTCAGTGTAGTAAGAAGCTAGTAGAGGATTTCAAGCAGGTGAGACAAGAGAAATAATGAGACTTATATTTGCAACCTCCTTCCACCATTTATGTGTCAAAACTGTGCTTCCCAAGATATGGTGGAACATGGGCCAATTATCTTACTAGATAATAAGTAATAAAATAAAGGGATTTTTTTGTTTTTGCTTTTTTTGAGACTGCATTTCTCTGTGTAGCCTTGGCTGTCCTGGACTCACTTTGTAGACCAGGCTGGCCTCAAATTTAGAGATCTGCCTGCCTCTGCCTCTCAGAGTACTGGGATTACAGGTGTGTCCCACCACACTTAGCTATAATGGGAAAAAATTTTAAACAGTCCTGTTTAAAATCTATTTTTATTTTATGTACACGTGTTTTGCATGCATGTGTGTCAGCGAGAAGGTGTCAGATCTCAGGGTTACAGACAGTTGTGAGCTGTCATTTTAGGTGTTGGGAATTGAACCTGTGTCTTTTGGAGGAGCAATCAGTGCCCTTAACCACTGAGCCATCTCTCCAGCCTACCAAAGAGGAAATTTTATTTCAGAAAAGAAAGCTGCTTGTTTGTGTGATGAGTGGGCAACAGGAAACAAAAGAGGAAGCCAGAAGGCCAACGTGGAGACCACTGAAGTCTACCAAAAGGACAAGGATAGAGGTTTTGAGTAGGGCTATTTTAAAAGAAGAGGGAGGGCTGGAGAAAGGGCTCATCATTAAAAGCTAGACTCAAATCTAAAAAGACAAAAAAAGGTGCTGTAAAGGCTGAGTTAAAGAATGTTTCTGAGAATAGGGAGATGGCTCACTGGGTAAAGTGCTTCTTAGGCAAGCATGAGGACCTGAGTTTAGATCCCTAGTCCACTGAGACCTATTTTGGATTTCTGCTTTCTAGAACTGGATGAAAATAATTTTTCATTGTTAATTTTGGAATGACTTGTTATAGCAGTAATATCAAACTAATATAGCTTCTCAACCAATACTTGTTGAAAGATAGAGACTGAGTTTATCTATAGCCCTGTGTAACTATTGAGTAATAAACTGGGATACATTGGGTAAAATAAAATACTAAAGTCATAAAGGGGCCAGTGAGGTAGCTCAGTAGGTAAAAGGTGCTTGCTACTAGGCCTTAAAATTTCCATCCTCTGGATCCTAGTTGTAGGAGAGAACCTTTGCCCCACATGGGGAAAAAGAACTCACTTCTAAAAGTTGTTCTCTGACTTACATGCACACACAAAAGTCCATAAAACAGCATGTGTGTGTGTGAATACTTACATCACAGTGCACTTGTGGTTTGAGGACAACTTGCAGGAGTTGGCTCTCCCCTTCTACCATATGGAATCCAGAGATCAAACTCAGGCCAGGCATGGTTATAAATGCCTGTACCTGATGAGCCATCTCATTAGTCCATAATTACTGATTTTAATAGAAATTTTCTTCATTGTTAATGAGGTTTCACACCTTTTCATGTGTTCAACCACTTTATTACTTTATGAAGTTCCCATTCATCTTGTGTTCATTTGAGGGATGTTTTGAATTTAAATTTTTATTTTTAGTGGATATATGAAACAAAATTTTATATATTTATGGGGTATTATGATTCAACAGATAATATTCTATGTAATGTTCAAATTAGGGTAAGTCTATCTCCTTAAATATTTATCATTTTTTTCCAAGAGAGAGTTTCTCTGTGTAGTCCTGATTGTCCTAATACTTTCTGTAAACCAGGCTGGTTTTGAACTCAAGAGATTTGTCTGCCTCTGCTGCCACAGTATTGGGATTAAACGCATGCACCACCACCACCCAGCAAGTATTTCTAATCCCTGAGCCCTCATTTCACATCTTAATGGTGAATTTGGTAATGTAAATTTGTCACATTCACTCATCTTTTTTCTCCAAATGAAGTGTGTCTAGTTATTTAAGAAATTTCTTGCAAAGTATGATGCTTTAAACCCTAATCCCAGCAGTTGGGAGGCTGAGGTAGGAGACTGTTAAAAATTGGAGGCCAGTCCGGTCTAAATATTAGGTTCTTGGCCATTCTGGACTACAGAGGCCCTGTTTTAAAAAACAAAACAAAAACCAAACTAAAAAGCAATCATCATGGTTGGCTAATGCTGTTCCCAGGAGAGATGAGTTATTAAAATAAAAATCTCAGTGCTAAATTATCAGTTAAGATTGTTACCAGAGACACCTAAAACATAATTTTAGAAAACCTATTTTTCTTGGTTGTTCACCATAACTAGATGGTAAAAGCTGCTAAAGATATTACACACTTTAGTGGCTTGGCATAGACAAATTAATCTGGAACTGATAAGGCAATTATCTTCATGCTGGCTTTCATAGTTCCAGGAGGTGCTACCTGGGTCACTAGGGTAGAAAAGGCACCTTATCCAGCAGTGGACCTTGCAAAATGCAATACCAATTTTCCAGTGCCCACTGGTGCAATAGTGGCATGACTATTACAAGGGTGTAACCAACCATTCTCTGATTGGATTTGAGACCTGGTCCACAAAAGGGAATTTATGTCTGGCACCATAAATCTGGCCAAAAGTCCATGTCTGAGGAGGTCATAGGCCGTCAGCCCCTATTACTCCTGTTTTTCTAAATGGTCATTTTTGTCAAACTGCCTTCTAAATGTTTGTATTTATACTCATAGTTTAGTGCTGCTCTCAACTGTGATCTGAGAAGCTTCTTTTTCCTGTAGGCAAGTTTATTCAGACCCGTAAGTGCTCAAACTGTTGAGAATAAGTGACTGTTGAGTGCTCAGCCCTAAATGAGACATTTATCATTACTACTCCAAAGTTCAGCAGCCATTATATTAGAAGGAGTTGAAAGAATGTAAAGAGCTGGAGGAGGGGAAGGATTACAATGCAATACTGCTTTTTAAAATGACAGGGCCGTGCACTCATGAATTCACAGCAGCTGTGGTTACCTTCAGGAGACCTGTACAAGAGCAAGCCAGTGAACCTTCCAGCATGGATGGGTGAGGAGCTCATGAGGCTCTATCCCCAACTGAAGAGCTATTAGAAGTTGATGCCTGCTGAGGAAGAGTGAATTTTTCTGAAGATCCATACAATGCACATGTGGGCAGTACCACTTGGACTCAGTGATTTACCAAAATGTGTGGGATATGATGGAGGTTTAGAGGGCAGATGTTGGAGGGTGGATATGACCCATATTCATTGGTACATATATGAATGTATAAAAGAACAATTTTAAAATGGCAAGGTGTGATGGCACATACCTTTAATCTCAGCACTTGGGAGGAGAGGCAGGTGAATCTCTGAGTTTGGGGTCAGTCTGGTCTACATAGTTTACTCCAGGACAGCTAGGGCAATGTAGAGACCCTGCCTCACCCCCAAAAATAATAAGAAATATTAAAACTCAACCAACCAAACAGCAACAAAACACTGAAACAAAATATCTTCCTATTCTAAATTCATAGTTATTCTTCTATATATTCTTCTATGATCCCTAAAGTTTTGCCTTTACCATTTGAAACTGCATTTTGTATATATTTGGAGATAGGGCTCCAGTTTAATTTTCTCCCAAGCTCCATCTCATCTTTGAAAATTAAATACTAATTTAAAAAATTATATGAGGTTGCTGGCTCTTGGTTATTTTATTCCCTCGTGATAACTGTGACTGTTTTCCCAAAACAGCTTCATTTTTGGCTTCCATATCAGATTCTATCAACTGAGCTTTTTCACTTTCCTAAATTCTTTAGGATTCTTCCCAGCTTTTAGACATTATTTAAAAATAATTACAGGAATAGTACTGGAGAGATGGCACGGTGCTTAAGAACACTTTCTGCTCTTTCATGGTACCAGAGTTCTTTCAGTATCCACATCAGGTGGTTCATAACCATCTGTAAATCCTGCTCTGCGAGATCTGATGCCTTGTGTCTGTGGTGTGCGTGACACACACACACACACACACACACACACACACACGAATCTTAAAAAATTAGTTACAGAGCCAAGCAGTGGTTGCGCATGTCTTTGATCCCAGCACAAGGAAGGCAGAGGCAGGTGGATCTCCGAGTTCAAGGGCAGCCTGGTTTACAGAGTTCCACAACAGCCAGAGCTACACAGAGATATCCTATCACAGAAAAAAAAGAAAAGAAAAAAAAAAGGTTACAGGAATGGCTGTGGAACCCACCAAACCCCTTTCCAGATCTAACTCTGAACATGGTGGTAACCCCAGCCTATAAAGTCAATCTGTTGTCACAACAATATAAGGTCACTAAAGAGGGACGATTCGGGAGACACCCTGGACTGCTAAAATCATGACTTATTAATGAGCAGATATAAGGTGACAGAAGAGAGATGAAAGGATGAAGAAAAGGGGCTGAAAAATGAACGGAGAAGGGCAGGGTATAAAGAATGGAAACAGAGAAGCCAACGAGAGAGGTAGACAAGGGAGAAGAGAGTGAAGAGGAAGACGGGGATAAAGGGAAAGTGTCATAGAGGTAAGAAGCAGTGGGAACTGATATAGCAAGGAGAAAGGAAAAAGGACAGAACTGGAGCATTCACTTAAGGACCCGGACCCCTGGTATTCACATAAGATACCTTTCTTGGTACAGAACTCCAACTTTGAAGCTCTTAAATGGATTGGATCCAAGTTAGCTCTTGGATTTACAATAGCAGTTCTTTAGATTCTACTTAGAGAAATAAAGAGATAGGCAGGTGGCAGGGGCAGTATCTCAGAACCCAGCTTTCCCCAATTTGTATCTCCGTTGTCTAGGATTACCCTCATCCTTTCACACTCCAGTCTCACCTCACCTAAATCTTCCCTACAATCCCTCCTTCCAGTCTACACTGCCCATCCCTCCGAGGACGCCTTCCAATTCCCGACTGAATCCTTTGAGGCTGGCCCCAGGCTGGCTCCAGGCTGGCTAGACTACTAACCACAGCCCCGTGCCCGCCTCCCACTCGCACTGGGGGGCCGGAAAGGCAGAACCTTGCTTTGACGTCTGACTTGTCTCAGCAAACATGGGCTCGGGCCCCGCCTGCCTTCGCTGATTTCCCCCACAAAGAGATCAGAGTCCTCCCGGGCACTATCGCTTCACCAGCTTAGTTGGGGGAGGGATCCAAACGCTCGGCATACATTCGAGCCTGGCAACAAATCAACAAAAGCTCAATTTCAGGCGGAAGTGACCTCCTTCTGGCACCGGAAGCCGGAACTAATGATTGGCTTGGACTTATTATCGCGAAGTTTACCGTACACCCGTCTTGCACCGCGGTATTTCCCGCGCGGGCTAACCTCGGTTCCCAGGAGTGAGGCACGGCCTCTCCTACGCTAGCGCCGCTGCCATGGGTTTCCTGAAACTGATTGAGATCGAGAACTTTAAATCGTACAAGGGTCGGCAGATTATCGGACCATTTCAGAGGTTCACCGCCATCATTGGACCCAATGGCTCTGGTGAGATAAAAAAGGCTGCGGCCCTGCCTGCACCCCTGTCCGGTCCCCCTGTCTGTCGCCAGAGTAGTACGACATCCCCATGCAACCTGAGACGTTGTGAACCCTAAAATGTTCTTTGATCCTCTTGGGGGGATTGGACTCGAACTCGCTTTCCCTTCTGGCATGCAGTTAACTCGAGCCTATTCCCAAATGTCAGTTGGCGGAATTTTGTGCAGTCCCCTCTCTTGCCTGAATGGTATGAGCCAAACTGTGCGTTGCCCCGCCCACGGCCCCTCCCGCCAAAAGAGGCGTTCCTGGAACTTTCTGCAAATTGTTTGGCCCTTGGCTCTTTTCCTATCCACCTTCCTATTCTTGTTTGACACCTCTGGGAAAATTTGCGAACGTTATCTCTGCCTTGGCGTCTAGTCCGCAAGTAGTTTACTTTCTGCTTTAGCCAGCCCTCACTGCACCCGCGCCCCGCATTGGCGCGCTTCCAGTTTCCTTTTCCCTCTCTTCTGCTGCTGCACTTTTAAATTTTAGACCCGGCGCCGGCTCAGTCTAGTAGGATTCCTTCTGCTCGCTTCATCCCTGCTCCCTACATGCCTAAGAGATTGTTTCCTTGATTAGCCCCTTTCCTACCAGGAAGCCATAAATAAGCCTGACCTTGTTCGCTTGCTAAACTTGTGGAGTGTTTCGGGTTTTATCAGTTTAAGTTTATGCGGAAAATAAACCAAACCCACGATCTCAGGAAATTTACTATAGTGAAGAAAGAAAAGAAAGTACAAAATAAGATGATATTTAGGCCATTATAAATGTTCTGTAGAAAGGGGTTAGGTTGGTAGGTTAGATTGATTTTGGTAGTAGGAAAGGCTTTTTTATAAGCCTGCGGTTTCCCATCTTGATTAGCCTTGTAGCTCGTGAGCTCCTCTCACCAATCTCTAGACATGTTCATTGGGAATCTTTGCTGTGTTCCTTCACTTCAGAGGTGTTCTAGTTTACTCATTTTTCTGCCTGATCAGCCACCCTTGCCTTGAAGTAGCTCATAGCGAATACCTTTATTGTACTCTTGCCTGTGTTTTGTTCTCTGCTTAGAGCAGTGTTTCCCAGCAATGTTATTTCAACCACACACTTCGTTGTGGGCTTGGCCCTGTGCATTATAGAGTGTTTAGCTGTATTCCTGACTTCTAGCCAGTAAATGACAGCACCCAAAAAAAAATGTGTTCAGATTCGGGTGGGGGTGGTATGACATAATTACTTCCTTCTCCAACCACTGGCCTAGAGGGTTAATGCTTTGACTTCCACTAACTTTCTTAGGGTTTGGGTGTTGTGACTCTTGTAGAAAATGCCTCGTTGTACCATTTGTTCAAATTCAGTTTCCTCAGCATTGTTAAAATTGTAATCCAGGTGTCTGAAAAAAGGCCCTAGGCCAGGGTCCTTACCCTCTCTATTGTTCCCCTCCCTTGTGTTTTTCCAGACACAATTTTTCTATGTAGCCTTGGCTGTCTTGGAACTTGCTCTGTAGACCAGGCTGGCTTTGAACCGAGAAATCTACCTGCCTCTACGCCAACAGAGCTGGGATCAAAGGCCTGCGCCACCACTGCCTGGCCTTTTGTTTGTTTTTTTTTTTGAGACAATATCTCTTGGCTTCAAATTCTTAATCCTCTTGCTTCCTTCTCCAAGTGCTGGATTTACTTGTGTGTTCTTCCACACCTTCGTTCCACCTCTGCAGTCCTTCAGAGCTTGGCTCTAGGAAGCATTTATTGACCCTTGATTCCCACTTTGTAGATTGCTTTTTTGGCACACAGACTTTATTTTTCTGTCACACATTAATGGTACTTTTTTTTCTTCGTCAGTAATGTATGAGTGTTCTCAAGAAGCCATTCCTTGTGATGCTTTATTGATGTACAGTTCATACTGCACATTAAAAAAATGTTTACAACATTGAATTGTGAGTAAAAGAGGCTTGTAGTTGTGGGGTGTGACCCTTGAAAATCAAGGGAAAAGACCAAAGTTTGGAAGTTGGTACTTGAAAGACTGAATTCCAGTTCATGTGATGTGCTAGTTCTATTTCAACTGGAGAAGCAGCTGAATCTAGATTGTATAATGATAGTTCTCTCATTCATTGAGTACGAAGTAGACTTGGATTTTTGGTGTTCATTTGTTTTTGAGATAGGCTCTCATATCCCAAACTGGTCTCAAACTGTTTAGTTCAAGGATGACCTTCTGATCTTCCTGCCTGGAGATGGCTCCAGGGTGCTGGAATTATAAGTGTGCACTTCTGCATCTGGTTTAATTCAGTTTTTGGGTTTGAACTGAAGGCCTTGTGCATGCCAGGCAAGCACACACTAAGCTGGCTTACATCCCCATCCCCACAAGATTTCTTTTTTAAGGTTTTTAACAAATAGCAGAAAGAAGGACAAGCAGCAAGCTCTTGAAGCCTGATGATGCAGGGAGACTGTTTTGTCACCCTGTCAGTTGAAGTAAAGGACTCAGTGACAACTTTAACTTAAGGAATGACTAGGTTTCTTCCTCTTTAAAGTAGAGGAAATACCTATTTCCTAAGACTTTTGGATAAGCTAAATTGGGTAATTAGTGTGAATGTGACTCACAAACTTGTGTGAATCATGTATTGTAGTATTCTTAAGAAGATAGCTGATTATGCGTTGGTATTTTAACAAGTATTAAAGAGTCCAGGATGCTGTCAGACAAAAGATAAGGCTTTGGAAATGGCTCAGTCTGTAAAGTACTTGCGACATGAGCATGAAGACCTAATTTTAGATTCTTAGAACCCACTTAAAAAGTTGGGTGTGGTGGTATATGCCCATAACACAGCACTGGGAAGGCGGAGACTAGAGGATACGAGGATACCTGGGGCTTGTTGACTGGCCAGTAGAGCCAATTAGGTTAGCTTTCAGGCCAGTGAGAGATCCTGTCTCAAAAAAAAAAAGGCGCACATTTATCAAAAAAGACAACCAGCTTCAACCTCTGGCCTCTACTTACATGCACATACACACAAATTGGATATTTGAAAGAAGCTGCATATGGTAAAAATAGTATTCTAATGATAATTTTGGTAACATAAATTTTGAAAGTTTGAGACATATAATATAGGATAAACCTACTAAAATCTGTACATCTAAAGAAACTAATCAAGAGAGAGGACCCTGACTAAAATGCTCAATCCACAACCTGAAAGGCAAGGAGGATGGACATCAGAAGAAGAAAACAGGAAACAAGCTAGAAACCTGCCACAGAGGGCCTCTGAAAGGCTCTGCCCTGCAGACTATCAAAGCAGATGCTGAGACTTATGGCCAACTGTTGGGCAGAGTGCATGCAGTCTTATGTAAGAAGTGGGAAACAGTAAGAGCTGGAGAAGACAGGAATTCCACAAGGAGAGCAACAGAACCAGAAAATTTGAACACAGGGGTCTTCCCAGAGACTCATGCTCCAACCAAGTACCATGCATGGAGATAACCTAGAACCCTTGCACCGATGTAGTCCATGGCAGTTTAGTGTCCAAGTGGGTTCTATAGTAATGGGAAGAGAGACTATCTCTGACATAATCTGATTGGCCTGTTCTTTGATCACCTCCCCCTGAGCGTGGAGCAGCCTTACTAGGCCACAGAAGATGACAATGCAGCCACTCCTGATGAGACCTGATAGACTAAGATCAGAAAGAAGGAGAGGAGAACTATTAGGGGACTTGGGGAGGGGTATGTGAGAAGAAGGGGATAAGAGGGTGGGATCGGGAGGGGAGGAGGAAGGGGCTTATGGGGGGATACAAAGTGAATAAAGTGTAATTAATAAAAAGAAAAAGAAAAAAATTTTGAAAGTTTGAGAGCCTGGTACTTCCTAGTTGTGATATCAAATACCTATATAATCTTAGCATGGCAGAAAGATTGTTCTGAGTTCCAGGCCAAACTGGACAGCATAGTGAGGACCAAGGCTACATAACAGAACCCTGTATCAAAAGTTAAAAACTTGGTGCTGGTTTTGCTACGCAAGTTCGTTTGCTTTGGTAAGTTTCTCTCTTTTTTTTTCTCCCTTGTTTGATCAAGAGACTAGACCAAGTGATTTCAAAAAGTACAAAGACATTTTCAAAGTATGTGATTTTTGTGGTGCATATCTGAGCAGACTTAGAAATATACCAAGTTTCCATCCTTTTTAATTATTTTAAAAATGACGCTGTGTGTATCAGGTTAATGTTAGGTCCCTTTTTTTAAAACTCCACCTTATTTGTTTAGGTGAAGATAGGGTTTATTTTTTCCAGACAGGGTTTCTCTGTGTAGCCCTGGCTGTCCTGGAACCCACTCTGTAGACCAGGCTGGCCTCAAGCTCAGAGTTCTGCCTGCCTCTGCCTCTGCCTCTGCCTCTCAGGTGCTGGGATTGAAGGCATGAGCCACCACCATCTGGCAACTCCAGCTTTTATTTTGAGACAGAATCTCTTACTGTCCACTAACTGGCCTATGTTGGCTTGCCAGTAAGTAAGTTCCAGTTATCCTCTTGTCTCCACTTCTCCACTTCCCCAATGGTGGGTTATGGACATACACCACCACACCTAGCTTTTTTTGGGGGGGGGATTGAGACAGGGTTTATCTGTGTAGCCTTGGTTATCTTGAACTCACTCTGTAGACCAGGTTGGCCTTGAACTCACAGAGATCCACCTGTCTCTGCCTCTCTGAGTGCTGGGATCACAGGCATGAGCCACTGTAGCAGGCTTCACACCTAGCTTTTTGAGTGGGTGCTAAGAGTCCAAATTCTGGTCCTCATGGTGGTGTGGCAAGCTTGGTGCACATGTAAAGGTCAGAGGACAACTTTGCTTTCTGGGGATCAAGCTCAGACTATCAGGCTCGGCGGCAAGTGCCTTAATTTGCAAAGCTATCTCACCAACCTGTTCATACTTTTTTTTATTCTTTTGCTTCTCCCCAAGTTTTCTATTATGAATATTGGCAAACGTATATGTGCTAGCAGGGCTTAGTAACAAGCACCTTTAATCCCAGTACTTGGAAAACAGAAGCAATTGGATTTCTGAGTTCGAGGCCAGCCGGTTCTGCATACAGTTCTACTATAGCCAGGACAATGTCTTGCTCTCTCTATCTGTGTATGTGTGTCCATCTCTCTGTCTCTCTCTTGTGTATGTGTGTGTTTAATTATTTGAAAATAAATTGAAGACTTAATCACATTTCACATTTAAGTTCTTCAGCATTTGTATAAAATCATCATCGTATCTTACCACTATTAATTTTCTCTAGTCATCATTTATCTAGCTTTTCTTCAACCTAGAAGCTTGTGAATGTGAAGCCAGCCTGGACTTTGTAGATTATTTTTCCCTATTGTATGAATACCTGTTTTTTGTTTGTTTTTGTTGTTGTTTGTTTCTTTGAGACAGAGTTTCTCGGTATAACCTTGGCTGTCCTAGACTCACTTTTTAGACCAGGCTGGCCTCAAACTCATTGAAATTCACCTGCTTCTGCTTTCTGAGTGCTGAGATTACAGGCATGAACCACTGTACCTGGCTGAATACCTGTTGTTGTTGGGTTTTTTTTTGTTGTTGTTGTTTGTTTTGTTTGGTTTGGTTATTGGTTTTTTTTTAATGTGGGGTTTTAATGTCTTGCACTATGAGTAATAACTGCAAATGAACTAATTTTCCCAATTCATTGACTCAGTTTTCTGACAGCAGAGGAAAAGGGAGAGGGATTAGAACACATTTCTACTCTCAGTATGTCCTTTGTTTCTTTCTCCCTTCCCTTCTTCCTAATGTTTCCTTCTGCTTTGTCTCCTTCTCCCTCAGGTAAGTCAAATCTCATGGATGCCATCAGCTTTGTGCTTGGTGAAAAAACCAGCAACTTGCGGGTAAAGACCCTGCGGGATTTGATACATGGAGCTCCTGTGGGCAAGCCAGCTGCTAACCGAGCCTTTGTCAGCATGGTCTATTCTGAAGAGGGTGCTGAGGACCGCACCTTTGCCCGTGTCATTGTAGGTAGGTAAGGCTCATCAAAAGATTCCTTGGGTCCAAGGAAGTGGATAGACTAGTTGCTAAGATAGGAGGAATACCTGATCTTTGTTGACTCATTCACTGTCTTGTAGGGGGCTCTTCTGAGTACAAGATCAACAACAAAGTTGTCCAGCTACATGAATACAGTGAGGAGTTAGAGAAGTTGGGCATTCTCATCAAAGCTCGGAACTTCCTCGTCTTCCAGGTGAGATAAATATATATTTTAAGACAGGGTCTCACTGCATAGTCCTGGCTGTCCTGGAACTCTCTCTGTAGACCAGGCTGGGCTTGAACTCAGAAAGATCTGCCTACCCCTACTTCCTGAATGATAGGATTAAAGAGGTATTTACTACTATTGCTCAGCAAATACTTTTATTTTTATCTCAAAAATTATTTGAAGATTTTATACACAGTATTTGCATCATTTCCACATTCCCTCTTCCCCCTCCAACTCCCTAACCACCTCCTCTGGAATTGATGACTTCTTATGTTTTTTAAAGATGTTTATTTTATTTTATATGTATGTTCTGCTTCTGTGTATGTTATATGCACCATGTGTGCCTGATGCGTACAGACCAGAAGGCAGCATCAGACTCCGTGGAACTGGAGTTATACATGGTTGTGAGCTATGTAGGTTTTGGGAACTAAGTTAGAGTCCTCTGCAAGAGCAGCAAGTACTACTTCCATCGAGCCATTTCTCTAGCCTCTATATTTATTTCATTTCTTTCCACACACACCTCTACTGAGTCTGGATTAGTATTTTCCCTTATTTGTACATGTTTAGGGCTGAGGTCTTGTTAGGGGTGGGGGCAAATGGCTCATCCTCTCTTAACAACCATCAGAGTCCTTTTGAAAGTTTCCTCTATCCATATTGGTGTGTACATTGGTGTAGCTGTTACACACAGGTTTTCTGCTGGCAGCCATATTGTTGAAAGTTCTTAGGAACACCATCTTTGTCCAGTCTAGAAGAATCTATCATGCAGCAGTCATCCTGGCCCTCAGGTTCTGTTAATCTTTCTGCCCCCTTTCCTGAGATGTTCCCTGAACCATAGGTGTGGAGGCTGTGTTATAGATGATGCACTTGGGGCTGGTAGCCTATGGTCGCTTATTTTCTGCATTTTGACCAGTTGTGGATCTATTTATCTTTGTTAGAAAATAATAAGAATTTTTGTTTTCTTTAATGAGATATGAAACTTGCACTTACTTGTTGGGTATATGGAGATGTATTTAGAAGGCAGTTGGGAACTATATTACTTTAGTAATATTATAGTAGTAGATTATCCTCTGTGGACTTTTTTTTAAGGACAAGGTCTCAATGTGTAACCCTGTCTGGCCAGATATGCTTGTTTCTGTCTTCTGAGTCCAAGAATTAAAGGCAGGTGCTACCATGCCCAGACTGTGGGCATTTAAAAAATCATTTTATGGGTATGAGTATTTTGCTTGCACATATGTATGTGTACTAGTACATGTCATGGTTCATGGAAGCCAGAAAAGGGTGTTGGATCCCCTGGGAGTAGAGTTACAGATGGACTACCATGTGGGTGCTGGGAATTGAACCTGGATCCTTTGGAAGGAAGAGTTGCTAGTGCTCTTAAATGTTGAGCTACCTATTCAAACCCCTTTGGGCATTTTAGAATCGTAATTGGCTGTTTGCTCTTTGTTGGCCTTGCTTGTCCCAACTAGACCTGCTTTATCTCCAAGTTTGTGTGTCTTCCCTAGACTAATGTAACACATTTTTTAGTGGGCTTCCTAAAGCCTCTTCCAGTTTCTCCTCTCAGCTGGGCTAGTCTAATAAGGACACAAGTAATTTTTTTTCTCTGTCTTTGCATAAAGCAGTTCAGTGATTCCTTCTTGTCTTAGGATAGTTGTTCTTAAATTGTAGTTCCTAGACCAGCAATATCAACACAGTTGGGGATATGTTACAAATGCACGTTCTTTGGCTCCATTCCAGATGTATGAGATGAAGAGACCCTCTGTGATTGGGCACAGTTTGTGTTATACCAGCTCTCAAGGCTATTGTGATGCCAGCTGAAATTTGTAACAGTTGACTTAGGATCAAAAAACAAGCTTGCAAGCCTCTTGGTTAGAAAACACTATCATTTGATTCTTTCCTACCTTAGTACTCTTGTCTGCCAGTAGTCTTCTCCTCAGTTTTGTACTCTAGCCTAATTAAACCACTTGTAGTTCTCAGATTCACTTGCTGTCTTTGACATGTAGGCCTTTGCTTGTTAATTTTCCTGTACGTGGAATTATGAAATAATCTTTTCTGTCGTTGTTATTTTCACTGTCTTTTCCTTTCTCTCTTTAGGTACTAGGGATTAAATCCAGTGTCTCTCATATGCTAGCTCTGCTCTAGTTTTTCCATATATTCCAAAGTCAGCTTAGGTGTCACCTGTGTAAGGCCTTCTCAAATAGAACTCCCCACCTAAGTTTCCTGCCTTTCAAGCTTGAATTTTCTGGGGTACTTTAATCATTGCACATAATATACCATTGTTACCTTTGTGTTTGTATTTTTGTGCTCAGAGGCAGAGAATGTGCTATTAAAGCTCAATATGGCTGACCTGCTGGCATAGGCCCATACTCCCATCTTTAGAGAAAAAGAAAAAGAAAGATTTTAAGTTCAAAGTTTGCCTAGGCTACAGAGGAAGTTCAAGCCCAGCCTACACCACTTAGTGAGACTCTGTCTCAAAATAAGAAGAGTAAACCAAGGAGAAGGATTATAGCTTAGTGGTAGAATCTTTTTATTCTCCTAGACAGGGTTTCTGTGTATAGCTCTGGCTGTCCTGGATTCACTTTGTAGATCAGCGTGGCCTTGAACTCACAGAGATCCTCCTGCCTCTACCTCCGTGAGTGCTGTGATCACAAGCATGTGCCACTGTGCCTGGCAGTGTTAGACACTTTTAATCATAGTATTTTCTGTACCCCAGCTTCCAAAAAGCCTTGAAATGTAGCACTAGTTGAGGAGAGGAGGGTCTGTAAACTTTGAAGTGGGCCAGGTGTGGCCTAGTAGAGGTCTAAATGGGGCAGTGTTTTGACCTTTATCAGGGTGCAGTGGAGTCTATTGCCATGAAGAACCCCAAGGAGAGGACAGCTCTATTTGAAGAAATTAGTCGCTCTGGGGAACTTGCACAGGAGTATGACAAACGAAAGAAAGAAATGGTGAAGGCTGAAGAGGACACACAGTTTAATTACCATCGCAAGAAAAATATTGCCGCTGAGCGCAAGGAGGCCAAACAAGAGAAAGAAGAGGTTGGTAGCCTGGCTGCCTCTTAGATCTGAGGGATCAAGATAAAGGCAGTGCCTTACTGATACACCTCTCTCCCCATTCCTGCTTGCATAGGCGGACCGCTACCAGCGCCTGAAAGATGAAGTGGTACGAGCACAGGTACAGTTGCAGCTCTTTAAGCTCTACCACAATGAGGTAGAGATTGAGAAGCTCAACAAGGAACTGGCCTCTAAGAACAAGGAGATAGAGAAGGACAAGAAGCGGATGGATAAGGTAGAGGATGAGCTGAAGGAGAAGAAGAAAGAACTGGGCAAAATGATGCGGGAACAGCAGCAGATTGAGAAGGAGATCAAGTAAGAGACATGCTGGACTTGTAACTTGTGAGAAACTAAGCAGCTATGCTATTCTCTTGGGATCCTCTGAGCTTAAGAGCCTACTATTGTACTAATTTGTTTATCTTCCCCTTGACCAGGCATATTTCTTGACTTTTAATTAGTACAGTAGAATATTCAAGCTTGGAGAAGTAAAGTTGTTCAGCCTTGATATAGCTCATTGGGTAAAGGTGCTTGAGGCCAAGCCTAGTGACCCAAGTTAAATCACTGTGTTCCATACATATGGCGGAAGAAGAGATCTGACTCCCACAGTTGTCCTCTGGTTTCTGCATATACTAACTAATATGTGTGCGAGCATGTGTGCATATGTGAATGATACAAATAATTAAAATAAAAAGAAGCAGGTTCTGGGTTGACAAGTTAGCAAGTATGAGGAAGCAGTGAAAAAAGTTCCAGCTACTGATGGCCGAGAGGGCCATCCTAGAAGAGAAACTCTGTATCTCTGAAGATTAAAGGGCAGAGATTTGGAAGTGATTGAATCAGATGAAGGCAATTCAATAAACAGAGTAATAATGAGAATCCTGTCTGCTTCGATCTTATGGGACAGTGTTTTGACCTTTATCAGGATGTAGCAGAGTCTATTGCCGTGAAGAACTCCACAGAGTTGTAAGGGTTGAAACGGGTGTTAATTTTGTCTTTTGGAGTAACAAGAATGCCAAGCTGATGCTGTAGATTACAAGAAGTACTTAAACTACACACCCTCCCACTCCTGTGCTTCTTGTTGTTGTTTTGTTTGTTTTTGAGGATCTATATAACATCAGGCTCTTGTTCTTTAAGGTGTTTCCATCAGGTTGGCTAAGAATACATAGGTCCCTCTTTTGGGGTAAAAAGCCTGGGACCCCCTACTCCTACAGGGCTAACTGGTTGTCTCTTTTCCCTCCGTCAAAAAGGGAAAAAGACTCAGAGTTGAATCAGAAGCGCCCTCAGTACATCAAAGCCAAAGAGAATACATCCCATAAAATCAAGAAGCTTGAAGCAGCCAAGAAGTCTCTGCAGAATGCCCAGAAACATTATAAGAAACGTAAAGGTGATATGGATGAGCTGGAGAAGGAGATGTTGTCAGTGGAGAAGGCACGACAGGAGTTTGAAGAACGGATGGAGGAAGAGAGTCAGAGTCAGGGCAGAGACTTGACCCTGGAGGAGAATCAGGTAAG
Organism: Meriones unguiculatus; assembly: GCF_030254825.1. Lineage (NCBI taxonomy): Eukaryota > Metazoa > Chordata > Mammalia > Rodentia > Muridae > Meriones > Meriones unguiculatus. The sequence goes on from NC_083369.1 coordinate 38,089,585, forward strand.
TCTTGAAAGAGTTACTGGTGAAAAGATTGGTGAGTTAATGTTGGCTGACACTATAATCTCTCCTCTTTTCATGTTCTTAACATAGGTAAAGAAATACCACCGATTGAAAGAAGAAGCTAGCAAGAGAGCAGCCACTTTGGCTCAGGAGCTGGAGAAATTTAACCGAGACCAGAAAGCTGACCAGGACCGTCTAGATCTGGAAGAGCGGAAGAAAGTAGAGACAGAGGTAGGTAAAAATGAAAGAATGAGGCGTGGGTGTGTAGCTCACTGGCAGTGTGTGCTTAGCATATTTACCCTGAATTCAATTTCCAGTATCAACAAAAAGCAAAAAGATCAGGGGTGTTAATCCCTAAATAAGGAAATAATAATAGTCTTGATAACAGCAGAAGTTTATATCTTATCAGGCAGCTACTGTGTGCTAAACAGTATGCTTTACACATATTCACTTATTTAAGTTTATTTATGATTGCCGTTAGGGGATGGTTAACTATTATCCCCACTTTGAAAACAAGTAAACAGTATCACAGTGGTGAAGTAATCTGCTTAATAATAATAGTAATCCCATAATTACTCACTGCAGGCTTAGGATGAACCTGGGCAGTCTGCCTCTAAAGCTCATACTATTACCAAATATACTTCACTTACTGCCACTCTAATATTAGTAATGATAGAAAGTTCTTACATTATCCCAGGAGCTTGTAATGTTCTAGGCAGTCAGATAAACACTTACTTTAAATGTTTAAAAGCATTCTAGGCATTAACATTAATGTGTACCCTGTGTTAAGTGCTTACTAGATCTTATAGAAGCAGTCATCCAATACTAGCCTGGACTTTGTGTGTGTTTCTGCTTTTTAGTAGGCTTCCTGCATTAGACCATGACAGACTGTGTTGGACTGTTGGAATTTTTGGAAGAATGTGGTCAATAGGGGTTTAAGTCAAGACCACATGGGCTTGGGTTAAATGGCTCAGCCTCTAGTAATGGAGGGTATTTCTTACTCAGGCCAAGATCAAGCAAAAACTGCGGGAGATTGAAGAGAATCAGAAACGGATTGAGAAGCTAGAGGAATATATTACCACTAGCAAGTATGTGGCTCTGCAGTCCTCTTTTCCTCCTCCACATTTTTAATACTTATTTTCTACCTCTTAAGGCAGGTCTACCAGTGTCCTTCAGTCACAAATACTGTCTCACCAGCCAGGCTAAGTCCTGTGTTTCCCTACATTGCAGGCAGTCCCTAGAGGAGCAGAAGAAGCTGGAGGGAGAATTAACAGAAGAAGTAGAGATGGCCAAGCGTCGTATTGATGAGATCAATAAGGAGCTGAACCAGGTGATGGAGCAATTGGGGGATGCTCGCATTGACCGTCAGGAGAGCAGTCGCCAGCAGCGGAAGGCAGAAATAATGGAAAGCATCAAGCGTCTCTACCCTGGTTCTGTGGTAAGGCTAGAGGGTACTATTTCTGAGCATATATTCAGACTCACTGTCTACCTTCTCAGCTACCCTGTGTTGTGTGATAGACTTTCTACAGGGAGACATGATGCACACATACCTACTCACCAAAGTCCAATATGGTGAACCAGTGAGTTTTTACAGATATTACTAGCAGGAGTTTGGATGAGGGCTTACTTACAAGAGCAGGAACAACTTAAAAAAAAAAAGCTGTATCACCAAAGAGCCCACCCCAATGGCAGATAACAACTCACAAAAGCAACAATATTGGAGCTCTTGGCACAGCTTTCAGATAGCTCAGCAATTAAGAATCTCCTATTTCTGCAGTTGTCTGTCAGAGACTTCTCCTCCAGCAGGTGTTTAGTTCTATAAAGCTGGGAAACACCTTCTAAAAACTTCCAAGTTTCCACTTTCTCAGACATGAAACTAAAATATCTACCTCTTGAGTCTCATGAGCCTCCTCCTCCCTCTTGGAAGAAATGCCTACTTGGGGAGACTGCTATACACTCTGAAGATGGGATAGCTAGTCCTACTTTTATTTCTGGGAGAATGGAAACTCAGCTAAACTGTCCTGCCTAAACTGGGCTGGAGAGATGGCTCATACATAAGAGCATTCTCTACTCTTCTTTAGGACCTGGGTTTGGTTCCCAGCACCCATGTCTTGACTCAAAATTGTCTGTGACTTCAGTCCCAGGAGATCCGGCAACTTCTTCTGACCTACGTGGGCACTAGTCACACATACATATGTGTATAGAAAAAAACACAAATAAATGTAAATAAATTTAAAAAAGAAGCAAAGCTTGTGAGAGAACTGCTATTCATGCCCAATTTGTGCTGATTTTGTTTTCAGTTTAAAAATTTTATTTACTGGGAGCTAGAGAAATGGCTCAGTGATTAAGAGCTGTTCTTCCAGAGGACCTAACATAACATTTGCCTCACAACTGCCTGTAACTACAGCTCCACAGGATCTGATGCCTCTGCCCTTTGAGAGCGTATTCACATATACTCCTGCAGATAGACATAATTAAAAAATGTGTATGTATATTTGTGAGTACATGTGTCATAGCAAGAACAGAGCTCAGAGAACAACTTGAGGTGACAGTCCTTGTTATCTAGCTCATTTGAGTCTGTTGGTTTTTGTCTTTTTCCTTCATGTGTGTATGTGCACCACATGCATGCCTGGTGCCTACAGAGTTTGGGAGTCATCAGATCCCCTGAAACCAGAGTTACAGGTGTTTGTGAGCCACAGGGTAATGGCAGTGTCCTTAACCACTGAGAAATCTCTCTGGACTCTCATCTTGTTTTTTGTTTTTTTGTTTTTTTTGTTTTTTTGGTTTTTTTTTCTGCTATGCATGCCAGGTTAGCTGACCTACAAACTTCCTGGGATTTTCTTGCTTCCACTTTCCATCTCCCCATAGGAACCATTAGGATTATAGACAATGGGTGCTACTGTGTCCTGTATTATGTGGGTGCTACGGATTCACACATAGGTCCTACCTTCCACATGGCAAGTGCTTTATCCACTGAACCATCTCCTTAGCTCAGTCATATGTTGTTTTCATTACAGTTGCATCTTCCTGATGGGTTTGTCTTGCTGTATCGATTCCTCACTGAGGAATGAGGGAAACAAAGAAGAGGGAGAGATAGGTTGGGCATTGTTCTTCAAAGAAGTAGTTTTGTGTGGTTTTCTATATGAGCTCTATTAGCATGTGCTAACAGCCCCAGTGGCTGTTAGGAGACCCCTGGGCTTTATCAGAACTTTTGACCTCTTTACCTAATTCTGAGTTCCCGGATGCCCTGAATTGTTAGCCTTCTATATTATCCTGTTCCTGAGTTCAACTTAGTTTGGTTCTATAAAAACACTGATTATCCTATATCATTGCTGCTAGGGAAGTACTTAGAATTACACTCAATATGTACACTGGAAGTGATTACTCTATTTTGTTTGCCTGTTTGTGTTGAGTCAGGGTTTCTTTGTGTAGCTCTGGCTGTCCTGGAACTCTATTGACCAGGCTTTCAATAGACCTGGATGACCAGACATCCACCTGCCTCTGCTTCCCAAGTGCTGGAGTTTAAGGCGTGTTGCCACCACCACACAGCTGAAGTGATTGCTTGATTTTTTTTTTTTTTGTGGGTGGAATAAGTGATCTAGTAAAAGTTACTTAATTGGGTGCTTGTAAGAATTTGAGATAATGTATTTATGATATCTGTCAGTGCTTGCTGGATAATGGTCTATGAAATGATAAAAGTCATTTTGAAAATGATTATAGATTCAGATCTGACTGCCTGAAGCTGTCATAGTGGCTTTAGGGCCAGATTAGGCTTTTCTTATATAGTAATGGGGTCTCCTTTGTGAGATAAAATAAAGCCAAAGTGTTCTTCCTACTCTCATAGAGCCAATAAATACATCATTTCAGTTCTGATACCAGATGTGCGTATGTGTGTGCAGGAGTTTCCCCCCACACCAGAAGTTCTCCAATAGACATTAGCTATGTGTCTATCTATAATCCAATTCTGGCACTGTCTAGACTGTCACATACCATAGGTTAAGAATTCAGTCTTATGCTGGGCGGTGGTGGCACATAATCCCAGTACTCAGAAGGCAAAGGAAGGCAGATGGATCTCTGAGTTTGAGGCCAACTAGATCTACAGAGTGAGTCCAGGACAGCCAAAGTTACACAGGGAAACCCTGGTTCAAAAAACCAAAGCCAACCAACCAACTCAGTCCCATAAGATGACCCTTCACTTCAGATTACAAGTACAAATCTAGTCTGTGAGCTGTGGTTCTGACCATCCTATTGATCCTATTGAAAATTAAGTTCCGTGATCTACTCTATTGGTCAGTTTGCTAGAATTTCTCATGGAATCCAGGGAAACACATTTACCGTGTGTGTGTGTGTGTGTGTGTCTATGCAAAGATCAGAGGAAAACTTATTTGCAGAAGTCAGTTCTCTTCTTCCACAATGTGTGTTCTAGGAATTAAACTCATCAGATTTTATGGCAAGTGCCCTAACTTACTGGGCCTCCTCTTGAGTTATCTAGAAGCTCCTAAACACAGAACTCCTTTCTTTTTTCTTTCTTTCTTTCTTTCTTTCTTTCTTTCTTTCTTTCTTTCTTTCTTTCTTCCTTTTTAAAATATTTATTTATTATATATACAGTGTTCTGCCTACATATACACATGCATGCCAGAAGAGGGCACCAGATCTCATTATAGATGGTTGTGAGCCACCATGTTGTTGCTGGGAATTGAACTCAGGACCTTTGGAAGATACTGCTATATTACTATAATCCCATTCAGTTATCAGTTAATAAGTAACCAGTCTACAGCTGGGTGCCATTGTGCATACCTTTAATATCAGCACTTGCCAGGCAGAGGCAGAAGGATCATGATTTTGAAGTCAGCCTGGGCTACACAGGGAGATCCAGGTTAGTTCCAGCCAGTGCTCTTAACCTCTGAGCCATCTCTCCAGCCTCCTTCCTTCTTTCTCTCCTTCCTTCCTCCTTCTCTCCATTCCTTCCTTCCTTCCTTCCTTCTTCCCTTTCTTTCCTTTCTTTTCTTCCTCCCTTCCTTCTCTTTCCTTCCAGACAAGGTCGCTAGAGTATATACCCCTGGCTGGAACTCAATATGTAGATCAATCTGTCTACATATTGAACTCACAAAGATCACCTGCCTTTGCCTCCTGAGTCCTGGGAATAAAGGCACAGATGACCATGCCCTGCATGAACACAGAACTTTCAAGGTTTTTAGTTATTTTTGTTGTCTTTTTAGATTTTTTTTTTTAAGTTGTAGGGGTGGTGGTGGTGGTGTCTGTGTATCTGTGTGTCTGTTTCTGTTTGCTGGTATATACTTGTGAGTGAGGGTGCCTGAGGAGGTCAGAAGAGGATATCAGATCCTTTGGTGCAGGAGTTACAGGTAGTTGTGAGCCATCTGACATGAATACTTGAAACTGAACTCAGAGGGTCTTCTGCAAGGGCAACAAGCACTCTTTAACAGCTGGCTCATTTCTACAGTCCTTGTCTTCTGAGTTTTTATGGAAGGTTTGGTTCATAGGTACAATGGATTAAATCATTGGCTATTGCTGATGTACTCAACTTTTACTCATCTTTCCCTTTTAAGTGTGGGATGGGTTTTAGAAGGCCCAATGTTCTAATCCTGCCTTGGCCTCTAATGACTAGCTCTCATGTGAAAGTTACCTAGGAGGAGTCAGTGATCAGTCAACTCATTCTGACTTTAGTTTTTGGAACTGTTGATCAGGAACCACAGTCTAAAGCTAAATGTATATTTCATAATATCTTAGTCCTTCCTTGATCTTTGAATACAGATCTTTTACATCAAAACAACTGTGAAAAGATACTGATATATTACTATAATCCCATTCAGTTATCATTTAATAAGTAACCAGTCTACAGCTGGGTGCCATTGTGCATACCTTTAATATCAGTACTTGCCAGGCAGAGGCAGAAGGATCATGATTTTGAAGTCAGCCTGGGCTACACAGGGAGATCCAGGTTAGTTCCAGCTAAATAATGAGGCCATGTTTCAAAAACAGAAAAGTTAACTAGTGTATTGTATTCAAAAATGTCTTCTGGGATGAACTGCTAAGGTTTGTGTCCTTTTGGTCAGTCTTGTCTGATTCCAAAAGCAGTAGTCATCTTAGGAAACCTGTAGCTTCACCGTTTAAGTTTCTGATAGAATTGAACCTAGAGACACTGTGATTTCTTTCTCTGAGCTTCTGAGGTGCCAATTGGGTCTTCCATCATGTAACATGTTTATTCAGTCCTTACTCTTCCTCTTAACCAAACTTCTGTCTTTGGAAGAAACATTAGAATTGACCACTGTACTAGTCTAAATTGCCTGTAGCCATACAAGTCTAGCAAGTACCTCCCTCCATCCATTTCCATTTTAGTGGATTTATACAGGTACAAAAATAGAGGACTGATATCACCAATAAGCAGCATGGGTGTTTTCATTGTTCCTTATAAGAATTTTATCTTGTCCATCTTTGTGAACTAGTGATTGAGATTCCTGTGTCTCGTGCTTCAGTTTTTTCTTCTTCCTTTACTCAGTATGGCCGCCTCATTGACCTCTGCCAGCCTACACAAAAGAAGTATCAGATTGCTGTGACCAAGGTTTTAGGAAAGAACATGGATGCTATTATTGTAGACTCAGAGAAGACAGGTCGGGATTGTATTCAGTATATCAAGGAGCAACGTGGAGAGCCTGAGACTTTCTTGCCTCTTGACTACCTGGAGGTAAGGCTTGTGGAGGGGTTTGTAGTCAAGGCAATGTTGAGAGCCTCTCACCTTGGCTTTATGTATTCTGTTGCTTCATGAGATTCTTCACACAGGTGAAACCTACAGATGAAAAACTCCGGGAGCTGAAGGGGGCCAAGCTAGTGATTGATGTGATTCGCTATGAACCACCTCACATCAAAAAAGCTCTGCAGTATGCTTGTGGCAATGCTCTTGTTTGTGACAATGTGGAAGATGCCCGACGCATTGCCTTTGGAGGTCACCAGCGCCACAAGGTATGGCCCCCTTTCCCAGGTTGGAGCTGGACAGGCTCAGTACTGGAGATTTTTATGTTTGCCTTCTTCTCCACCTTTTTTTCTCCCTGCTCTTTAGACAGTGGCACTGGATGGAACCCTGTTTCAGAAGTCAGGAGTTATCTCTGGTGGAGCCAGTGATCTCAAGGCAAAGGCACGGCGCTGGGATGAAAAAGCAGTAGACAAGTTGAAAGAAAAGAAAGAACGGTTGACAGAGGAGCTGAAAGTAAGGCGCAAGTAACCATGATCCTTAGGGGTAAGGTTCCTGAGCTCAGGTTGGCCACTTACCACATGGCTCCTTTTTCTTGTCCTCTTCAGGAGCAGATGAAGGCAAAACGGAAAGAAGCAGAGCTGCGTCAGGTGCAGTCTCAGGCCCATGGGCTGCAAATGCGGCTGAAGTACTCACAGAGTGACCTAGAACAGACCAAGACAAGGCATCTTGCCCTGAATCTACAGGTAGGCCTTGGCTTTCAGCCCTGTCTTCCAAAGGTCATCTTACATTACACTGAGAGTGGGGAATTACCCCCTTTTTTTTTTTATTCTGCTCAGGATAGCATAGGATAGAGGCTGTCACCGGGTTGGGGTGAGTGTCCAGATCTTTTGTCCCCTGTATTTATACCATTAAACAATTTACTTCACTTCTAATTGTCAATTTTTTCATGTTCATCTACCAAATGGAAATTATTGTCTATTTTGTATGGTTATTAAAAGGACCGAGTGAATTAATACCTATAAAGTTCTTAGAACAATAGGCACTCACTAAGTGTTATTATCTCAGTCTATTCAATAAATATTTGTCAATTGAGAGTGAACAGCAATGGCATATGCCTATGGTCCCAGTACACGGAGGAAGGTTAGAAAATTGAAGGCCACTCTGAGCTATGTAGTGGGATCACATCTCAAGAAAACGTACACACACACACACATACAACCACACACAAATAGTGAGCTACAAGCACTTCTGTGTCTGTGGTTTGGGGTACTATTCTGGTTATATTAGTGTATTCTTTGGTAATTTTACATTTGTCCAGTTTACCTAAACTGGAGGTGTTACATAATGCTTAGAATTACCTTTTTTTTAAAAACCAGTCCAATTTCTAAAACACATTTGGCTTAGGGGTTATCAATGAAGGATTATGGACCTACAACTAATTATGTTTATTATACACCCAACTGTGTGGATTTTTAGGTGCCTGAACTGGAAACTGGGGTAAACCATACCATAGCTCTAATAAGAGATTTTGAAGACCTGACTTAGCATTGGTGGGAAGTCAGGCTTTCTCAGTTGTTGCTGACCATGGGGCTAGTACTGGCAAGGAAGTTCTTTTCCTGAATGGAACCTAATCTCTTGTCTTCTAACCTATTAGGAAAAGTCTAAGCTGGAGAGTGAGCTAGCCAACTTTGGGCCTCGCATTAATGATATCAAGAGAATCATCCAGAGCCGAGAGAGGGAAATGAAAGACTTGAAGGAAAAGATGAACCAGGTTGGTAGGGGTGGGCCATTCCAGGATATGCATCAGGACAAGACTAGGTTTGGAAGTAGAATTTTAATCAATAATGCCTCTGTCCTCCCTGGCTTTTCCCTCAGGTGGAAGATGAGGTGTTTGAAGAGTTTTGTCGGGAGATTGGTGTGCGCAACATCCGAGAATTTGAGGAAGAAAAGGTGAAGCGGCAGAATGAAATTGCCAAGAAGCGGTAAGTATTTTAATAAGGTAATGGGATGTATGCCTGCGGCCTGCCATCCTTGACAGTCATGTGACAATAACCAATTCTTAGAACCATACAAACTTTTTGTAGGGAGGCCTGAAAGAACAGAGAAATCAGAAAGATAGTATGATAGGATAGTAGATAAGTGCCAGCTTTAAATTTGGCTTACCTGGATAAAATCATTACCTTGAACAATAGTTTTTATAAAATGAGACAGTGAGGCCTATCTTGTGACCTTATAGGGAGGATTAGATGAAATAATCTTTCTGAGTTCTTCAGCATAATGAATAGCACCTACAACAAATGATAAGCATTACCTTTTGTTTTGCCATTATCCTTGTGTGTTAGGGGTTAGGGATATAAAGAGGTTCTAAGCTAGAGAAATAAGCAGAAAAGCCTTTCCAATTTATACTATACTGTACTACACAATACTATTTAACTTTGTTTTGTTTTAAGGTGGGGTCTCCCCTTGCAGCATAGGCTTCCTCATTTCGTTCATTCATGACATACATGTACTCATTCATTCATTCACTAAATCTTTTTGGTTTTGTTCTTTCAGTCTTGCATTTTTTTGTATGTTTGTTTGTTTTGGTTTTTTCAAGACAGGGTTTTTCTGTGTAGCCTTGGCTGTCCCAGATTCTCTTTGTAGATCAGACTGGCCTTGAATTCACAGAGATCATCCTGCCTCTGCCTGGGATTAAAGGTGTGTGTTACCATGCCCGACTCAAAGTCTTGCTATGGAACTCTGGTTGGTCTGATACTTTATTGTGTAGGCCAGGCTGGCTTAGAACTCAGCAGTCCTCCTGTCTCATCATCTCCAATGCTGGGATCATAGGCATGTATCACTATGCTGCTCTTTAATAGTCTTTTTTAATATCTACTTTGTACTGGATTTTCTTGTGCAAAATATTGGAGGAGGTAAAGGAATAATGGATGGGCGTGAGGCAGAGGAACATGATATAGTTACTATTGCAGAAGGTCACCCCCTGGACCCTGGGACTCAGTTAAGTATACATGTAGAGGCAACATCTAGTGGCATATGCCTGTAATCCTAGCTACTCAGGATTCCAAGTTCAAGGCCAGTCTTGCAATTTAATAAGACCCTGCATCAGAATATAATAAAAAAAGAAAGAGTGCTAAAAGTGTTATTTAGTGGTAGAGCACTTGCCTTTAGAATAGCATGTATGAGGTCCTGGGATTCAGCCCTTAGTACCATTATAGTCATTGTCCATTGCTTTCCTGCAAACTAGGTTCAGAGGATATAAAATTGAATCTGGTGCTTTATCTTTCCCTGGGGAAACTACAGAGTTCTTGGAGGATAGTAGATGAATAATTTTAGGACATTATAATTGGTAAATAAAAAAGGAAGTTTCAAGAAGACCAACAAAAAAAAAAAAAAACATAGTAAAAAATGGTCAAAGAAAGAAGAGTTTGAATCTCTATGAACTGTAGGAATTGTTTGATTCCTTCATCAGAAAAATGCCAGTTAAAATAAGGTAGAAATGTTTGATGAAAAGATGTCTTTTTTAGTGTATGGAGGTATACATACATATTTACTTGCTCTGTGGGTGTATGTCCCAGAGGATCTTGGTATGGGGTCAATAAGAGATAGAAACATTTGGGCATAGTCTGTGTTATTGAGATGTTGATGGTAATAAAAATGGCCACCACTGGGAGGAAAGTTTAAATATGATAAACATAGGCTATGAAATAGTATGGAGAGGTTCAAACAAGAATGAATATTTAGGCAGTAACATGGATAACTTACAAGTCTCTTATGGATTGGAAAAACGATAGAGGTAACGTGCATTTGTATAAATTTGAAAACAGTGACATTTTGTTGGGTTTTTTGTCCTTTATTCTTCTCTCATATATTACATTCTGACTGCAGTTTTCCCTGCCTACACTCCTTCCAGTCCTCCCACCATTTTTTCCCTCACCCCAGATCCACTCACCTTCAAAAAAGAACATAGCATAGTAAGTGACAGCAATAGTAAGCATATTCCCTATATCAAGGCTGGACAAGGCCACTCAGCAGGAAGAAAATGGTCCCAAGAGCAAGCAGAAGAGTCAGGGATACTCCCACTAACACTATCAGGAATTCCACAAAAACACCAGGCTACACAACCGTAACATATGTAGAGCACCTAGCTCAGACCCATACAGGCTCCTTGATTGTCACTTTAGTCTCTGGAGCCCCTAACAGGCTGTGGGCTATGTACTTGTGGTATCTTCAAGCCCTCTGGCTCCTACAGTCCTTCCTCCCTTTCTTCTGTATGGTTCCCCAAGCTCCACCTAATGTTTAGCTGTAGGTCTTTGTTATTTGTTTCCTTCAGTTGCTGAATGAAGCCTCTCTGATGATGATTAGGCTAGACTTAGGTCTATGATTAGAATAGAATATCGTTAGGAATCATCTAATTGACTTTTTCCTTTTCCAGTGGTTATTCCAGTGGTGTTTGGCTCTATCTTAGGTCTCTGGGTTATCTAGTCTCTGACTCCTGGCCCACCAAGGCAGTGTCAGGGTGGGCCTCAAATTGGACCAGTCCCACAAGTTGGCCACTCCCATAAGGTTTCATTTTCCTCCACCATTACTTCAGCATATATTGCTGGCAAGACAAATTGTACATCAAAGGTTTTATAGTGGGGTTAATGTCCCAGTCCCACCTCTGGAAGCCTTTTCTGATTACAGAAGATATCCTGTTCAGGTTCCATATTCTCCCCCCCCCCCCCCATTACCATGAATCTTCACTAAGGTCACCCTTGTGGATTCTAGGGAGTTACCACTGTACTAGATTTCCATATTGTCCCTAAAATGTACTCCAATTCCAGTCATCTCTTCAGTACTCTCTCCCCCTCCATCCCTACCTGCTCCTAGTCTACCTGCAAAATCTATTCTATTTCCTCTTCCCTGGGAGATCTGAGTGTTCCCCTCTTGAGCTATCCTTGTTACTTAGTCCTTCTGGGTCTATGGATTGTAGCATGATTATTCTTTACAGCTAATGTCCACTTATAAGTGAGTACATGTTTGTCTTTCTGGTTCTGGGTTACCTCACTCTGGGTGACTTTTTTTTTTTTTTTAGTTCTATCCATTTGCCTGCAAATTTCATGATGTCCCTATTTTAACAGCTGAATAGTATTACATTGTGTAAATATAACACATTTTCTTTATCCATTCTTCAGTTGAGAAACATCTAGGTTGTTTCCAGTTTCTTGCTATTATAAATAAAGCTTCTGTGAACATAGATGAACAACTGTTCTTGTGGTAGGATGGAGTGTCCTTTGGTGGGTATGCACTTAAGTAGCTTGATCTTGAGGTAGACTGATTCCCAGTTTTCTGAGGAACCACCATATTGATTTCCAAAGTGGTTGTACAAGAGAGTGTTTTCTTGCTTTACATCCTTGCCAGCATGAGCCTGTTACTTGGGAAACAGTGACATTTTTCTAAAGATGTATTTTTTTAAAGACTTGTTTTTATTTATTTGTTGGGGGGAGAAGAGAGAGAGATACTCCCACAAAAGCCAGAAGATTGTGTCAAATTCCTTGGAACTGGTGTTACTGGTGTTATGGGCTACCTGGTTCAAATTTTGGGACGTGAACTCAGGTCCTCTGGCAAAGTGCTTTTAACCACTGAACTGTGTCTCTAGCTCAAGATGTGTGTCACTTTGAAATATGTCTTAATAGTAAGAGGAGGTAAGTGAAGTAGAAATTGAAAGTTAAATAAAGATGATAAGGAAAGGGTCTGCCTAAAGAGCAATAACGAATCTGTTATCAACTGCGATATTTGACTAGTGCAACTCATCTGAAATTCAAAAAAGAAGGAACCAACAAAATGTTACAGAAACTTAGAACCTGCCATGAACTATCAAGAAAGGCATTAAAAGAACAAGGAGTGGTGAATTAGAGATCTGAAGAATGAGTAGGATTTAGCCAGCCAAGCAGAAACAGAAAGGAGTTGCAGCCAGTAAGAACAGCATGCTTAGAGACGTGAGTATGCCTTATTCTGAATACTCAGTAGGTTTGAATGCCTGGAATATAAAGACAGGGTCAGGAAGAAGGCAAAGGGGTTGGAAAGGTCAGCAGGAGCTGTATCACAGAGGGAGGGCTTTATGAGTCATACTTACATTGGCCTAAACATTACATAGTTCAAAATTGTAGAGTTAATTATATTCCATGTGGATTATAGTGACTAATAGGCTTAAGCTGCTAGCATGACATCTGGCAGCATCTATCACATAATCTGAGGATTGGTGGGGCAGTTGAAAGCTATCCCTGCTTGGCTATTAGTATTTATATGCCATTAGTGTACTTTGAGTTTCTGAAAAGGTAAGGGAAAGAACAATAGCAAAATATCAGGAATTCAGTGTTTTGTTTTGTTTTGTTTTTTTTCATGTTCTTATACCACCAGATCTCTGCCCCTTAGGGGCTTCAAAAATCTTGGAACAGAGCTTAGGCTGCTAGAAAGAACTGAAGCCCTTGGGTTAAAATGAGGTGATTACAGCCAATATTCCTTACATTGATGATGATTGCTAAAATGTACTAAGTGCTTTCTTTATACATATTATTAATTCAACAGGAAAATCTACAGATGAGGAATCTGCAGTATAGAGAATATAACTGAGAGTATACAACTTCCAAGTAGAAGAATTAGGATATTAGTCATATTAGCCCACTACATTATACTACAGTAACGAGATAGGAAAGAGCCTGGGTTCTGGTGTTAGATTTGGATTCCAGGCTCATATGTGATATCTGCTAGCTATGTGGCATTGGGCAGTTTTTTTTTTTTTTTTTGAACCTCTTAGCCTAAGTTTCCTGTGTAAAATTAATTACTAGCTATAGGAACTTATAGGTAGAGAAAGAGACAATCTGCATAAAAAGTACATAGAAGCTTGATAAATGAAATTCATAACTGATGTTTTCAGATGAACTATTTTTTATGTCTCCTAGAAAATTGGGAAGGTTGTTGTCAGGGGTTAAAGTTTAATATTGGTATATCCTTTAATTAATGGGTGGTTATACCTAAACCAACTGTATACCCAAATCACCACACAGAGACTAGGATTTATTTAATTTAACTAGAGCACAATGCTGGGCAATAGTTATTGCATCCTAAACCTCCAAGCCTGCATAGTTTCCTACCATTCAGATTTCATCCATTATACTTGCCAGGATAAAGTTCACATATCTTAGGTCTGGTTCATCTCTCCTCATAGTTTGAAGTCCTCTCCTGCCAATCCCTGCTCTCATACCCTCCGGACCAAGATGTCCCACCCTATTCTCTCTGTTGCTCAGCATTGTGGCTGGTTGTTTTATTGACAGTACAGAGAATAAAGGGTGGCATGTTTACACAAACTTGAGACAGGTGATGCTTTAGGATAAACATCACAATGCAATGTTAGGATTGAAACCAGATAGTGGGGTAGAGAAACCAGCATTTGAATGAACAAGGGTAAATTGTGCGTATTCCACAAGAACATTATTCCAACAGAAGGTATTGGAGTTTCCAGTGTTTAAAGGGGGATAAATGGAATTTGGCCTAGATTCCTATGTCTTACATTATAGATCTAGCTTCTGGGCAGTTTGGTGTCCATGTGAGTGGGTGAGGCTATGATAACTGAGACTCATAAGTAATCAGGAGGCCCTAACCACTAAGTCAACTTCCCCTTTCTTTTTACAGCTTGGAATTTGAGAATCAGAAGACTCGATTAGGCATCCAGTTGGATTTTGAAAAAAACCAGTTGAAGGAGGACCAGGATAAAGTGCACATGTGGGAACAGACAGTGAAAAAGGATGAAAATGAGATAGAAAAGCTGAAGAAGGTAAAAGACTACAGGAAAATTGGAATAGGTGCTATGCACACAAGTACAATACCTATAATTTATTCATTTTCATTTAATGAAAAACACCAAGACCTTAATAGGAGAGAAGTAGGTAAGTGGCACAGACATTTCAAAAGATTGAATGGCTCACAAATAAATAACTTAGCTTGTCCAGAAATCAAAGAAGTATAAATGAAAGCAACAGTTCTGTATACTTTATTTTCTATCACTTAAATATTTGTGAGTTTTTTGGTTTTGTTTTTTTGGTTAGTAGTGTGTGTTGGGTATATGCACATAAATGCAGGTGCTCGTGGAGGCCAGAGGCCTCAGATACCATGGTGCTGGAATTACAAGCAGGGAGGAGCTGGGAATCAAACTTGAGTCCTCTTCAAGCCCTCTTAACTGCTGAGCCATCTCTCCTGCCCCACTTTATCTAAAAGGTTTTATTTTATATTACATGTGTGTCTCTGTATGGTAATATGTACATGTGTGTGCTGGTACTCTCAGAGGGCAAAGACATTGGATCCCCTTGGAGCTAGACTTATGGGTGACTTTTTGAGGCACTTGATGTGGATGCTGAGAACTGAACTCGGGTCTTCTCGAAGAGCAGTACGCCCCCTTAACCACTGAGTCATATCTCCAGACTCACATTATCCAAAAATTAAAAGCAAAACCAAAGCACTTCTCAGTACCTCATTTGGTGTAGGAGACCAGTATTCTTATATAACATTCCAACATCTATCAAAAAGCTTCAGAATGTGTTTATGCCCTCTAGCTCAGTAATACCCAAGGAGGTAATCCAGAGTGCTAGCAAAGGCTTTGTGCAAACACATTGATGTTTATTATAAACATTTACAGTTTCAAGTTGGAGACTACCCAGTGCCCCTTGGAAAGCAGGAATTTAGAAAATCATGCTGCATTCATGTACTTACATAATTTAGTGGTCTTTAAACTTTAGTAACATACAGATCTCATTTAGAAAGCAAAAGTATGTTCTAAGATAGCCATACCTGCTTAAATCCTATTATTACTTAAATATAAAAATGAGTATTTGTGTTGGGAGTGTGGCACATGTCTTTAATCCCAGGCAGAGGCAGGAGAATTTCTGAGTTCAAGGCCAACCTGGTCTACATAGTGAGTTCCAGGACTGCCAGAGCTATGTAGAGAGACCCTGTCTCAAAAAAAAAAAAAAGTGTGTGTTTGTAATGTCTAACCAAAAGCCAAGAGGAAGTTACCAATTAAATACTAACAAAATGAATAAACTTGGCATTTTTGAAAGGGGTAATTTGTACTTTTAATAGACGATAGAGAAAAATGACCTAGAGAAGGTCAGTAATTGTTTCAGTCTTTAATCTGTTAGACCCCTGTCCTGAACATGTTGAGGAACTGAGTTGATTGATTCTTTTCATATTTTTGATCAACATATGGTCTCACCAACCAGCCGAGTGAGCCATAGGGTATTTTGGTTATTTCATAATCTAATATTTTATAAAAACAAGAGATTGGATCAGTATAGGTTAAATTCCTGGCTGGCAACCAGATCTAATTTCTTAATAGTCATTTTTTATTTAGATCTTCTACTTTGTCAACATAAGCTTTTATGGCATTTTCCTTACAAGCTCTGATTCCTACTTAGCCTTTGAAGTTTAATGACCTGAGTTGTTCTGTATTTATATTGCCCACAGTCACTCATTTGTATGTAAACAGTATCTGATCATCTGCTTGCTTCATCTTGAGGTATATAATAACCTCACCACCTTCTTCAAACTTAGCTTGAAACATACTAGCGGGATTTTAAGGATTTCTGGGAGCCCACAAAGAAGGTGAGAAACAGAAGCAGCAGTGAAAGAACAGGCTGGCAAGTACTGTTAGAGGCACAGCTCCAAGTGTCCTGACCCTAAATTCAGATTAGCCACATAAACTCAGTGCAACAGATGATGTTTTACTGACACACAGCCATTTCATGGTATGACTAGGCTAGTGTCTGCTGCAATCATCCTGTTTAGTAAGACTGTGTCACTGTGTTTTCTGCGGTGACTCTTCTTATATTCTTTCTCTTGAAATTACTGTGAAATCGCTGTTGCTTATAGCATTCTTTCCTGAGGTGATTTGGTTATCTTGGTTTGAACATATCATGTAGCTTTTGTATCTGCCTGTATTTGTTGCTTGCCCTTAGTGATCTAGAATAGTGTTACTGGAATCTTACATATACTTGCAGATTAGGTAGTAAAACAGTAAGAGAGGGCTAAATTTATATCTGGATGCTCCAAGATAGTGTATTTATGTGACTTTTAACTTCATTTTGAATAGTTGTTGGTTTGCAGAAAGATGTCAAAATAGTACGGGCCTCTATTGATACTCATCTGAGATTGTTTCCAGGAACCCTCACCCCCAGCAGCAAAATACCAGTCTTTGTATAAAATGGTACATTGTTTGTCTGTAAAATATGCACATCCTCTTACACGCTTCAAACAATCTCTTTGTTATGTCTAATGCAATGTAAATAGTTATTATACTTTGTGATTTAGAAAATGACAAAAGTATCTTAACATTCAGTACCTTAAAAAAAAAGTCTCACTTTGTTGCTCTGGACAGTTGGAACTCTATGTAGAGCAGACTGTCCTCAAACTGACAGCAATCCAATTGTCTCTGCCTACTGAGTGCTGGAACTAAAGGTGTGTGCCACCACACGAAGCATAGTACAATTTTTTTTTTTGCCAAATACTGATATTCTGTTGAATTCATGGATACAAAATCTGTGTATATAGAAGGCTGTTAAAGAACTCTCATCCACAAAAATTACCAGCCACCATTGTGTTGTCATGATTTACATTAGCATTCTATGTGTTTGTTGTTTTTATAAGTTCTTTGAGAATTAAATTCCAGATGTGTTTTCTTTTTCTTCTCCTCCTCATCTTCCTTCTTTTTCTTCCTTCTTCTTTTTTCTTCTTCTTTTTCTTATATAACGAGATCTCATGTAGCCTATGCTGGCTTCGAACTCAATATGTGACTTCCACATGCTGGGATTATAGGTCTATGTGATCAGTTTTTCATGTAGTGCTAGGGATCAAATCTTTGGCTTTGTACAGAGGAGGCAAGCACTCTACCACCTGAGCCACACCACCAGCCTGACATGTCTCTCTTAATGTATTTTTTTTAACGTTTAAAATATAGGAATAAAACCAATTTTCCTTGAAAGAATTAGAATGTAGGCTGGGGAGATGGCTTGATAATTAAGAACATGTACTGCTCTCCCAGTACATTGACCCAGCTTCAATTTTCAGCACCCACATTAGGTGGCTCACAACTGTCTAATACCAGCTCTAGGGAGATCTAACACTCTCTTTATGACCTCTGAGGGCACCCACACATACATGTAACATGTAGTCACACACAAGTAAAAAAAAAAATTAAACTACTTTTAAATTAGAACATTGTAAGTAAAGCTGTAATTCTTGTTTTGCTGACCATTCTCAATCTTAGTCCTCTTGTTCTTTCTAGTGATAACCCCAGATTAGTGTCTATTCACAAAGCATGCTTGTATAAGTTTAAATCCACAAGTGTTGCAGACTAGCGAAATGATTATTGGTTAAAGAGCTGGCTACACAAGCATGAGTTCAGATCCCCAACACTTACGTAAAATGCTGGGTTTGGTGATGCACTCTTGTAATCCTAGTGCTGGGGAGGACAGGAGGACCCCTGGACTTGTTAGATAGCTGATCTAGCAAATTTTTTTTTGAGCACCAGGTTCAGTGAGAGACTTTGTCTTAAAAAATAAGGTAGAAGGGCATTAGATGGCTTGGCAGTTAAGAATGCATACTGCCCTTTTAGTGGACTTGAGTTTGGTTCCCACCACCCAGGTTTCATGGCTCCAACTGCCTGTAACTCCTGCTCCAAGGCATCCAGTGCCTCTGGCCTCCTTGAGCACTGGCACATACATGTACATAACTTACACACATACACAGAATTAAAAAATAAATCTTAAAAAATGGAGAGATTGTGGAAGACACTTAATATAAACTTGTGGTATATACATGCATATATACATACCTGTATTACAATTATACATGTGAGTAAGCATGTACATACAGAGATACACACATGCATACCACATACACAAAAATAAATACAAATGTTATACTGTATATGACAAAAGTTCGATTTGGAAAAACACTTAAAAATAAAATACTGATAATGACACAATGTTAAAAATCTAATTTCAACCCTAAAACTGTTTATAAATAATGTAGGGAGGAAATATGCTAGAATGTTAGCTGTTTATTTCTGGCTAGGTGGAATTATGAGTTAACCCCCATAATTGCCCCTTATTTTTCCATAGTTTGAACTCTTTTATAGCAGACAATTTACATAATTGTAGTTAAGAAAAGCAACCAGATTTAGGAAAGGATAAAAGAAGTCTGAGGGGTTGTGTGAAAGCAGAAGTCATTGACACACACTCCAACAAACTGCCTGTTTGGAAGGGTGATACAAAAGGAAATTTCAAGGGGAATATTCACTTCTTTGCCTATTCCCCTGCTGAGAACAGGAAGAGCAAAGACACATGAAGATAATAGATGAGACCATGGCTCAGCTACAAGACCTTAAGAATCAGCACCTGGCCAAAAAGTCAGAAGTGAATGACAAGAATCATGAGATGGAAGAGATTCGCAAGAAGCTTGGGGGTGCCAATAAGTGAGTAGATTCCTTCTTGGAATGGGTGGAAATGGGTAAAGCAGACAGCTTTCCAGATTTGGGTCTTAACTAAGCTACTTGAACTTTTTTAGGGAAATGACTCATTTACAGAAGGAAGTGACAGCCATTGAGACCAAGCTTGAACAGAAGCGCAGTGACCGCCACAACTTGCTACAGGCCTGTAAGATGCAGGACATCAAATTACCGCTGTCAAAGGGCACCATGGATGATATTAGTCAGGAAGAAGTGAGTATTATTGTGGGTGATAGGAGTGATCTATGGCTATCTAACCAGTAATGGGAGATTAAAAATGGCCAGGAAGGGCAGACAACAGATAGGACCACAGGCAGAGAATTGTGAGGGACAAAAAGATGGATGCAGAAGAGATGTGGTAAGGTGGAGGTAGTGATGTCAGGCCTTGGTCTAAGAGGGACATTAACTGAGAGGAGAGCTGCAAGCCAGTGAGTGGTCAGAAAGACAATGAAGTGATTGATTAATCTTAAGGACTTGAGCTCTTAGCTCCAGGAGATACTGGATATTGGTAGGAGCGAGGATTGAGGGACATTAGTCAAGAGCTGAAGAAGATGGGAAACTGGAGGACCTGAGGAACCAAATAGCTTAGCTGCAGTGAGGGAGGTTGGCCAGAAGAGAGTTGGGTAGGGGACTCAGCAATGCAGAGGTAAGAAGACTTAGGTGAAGGGAAAGGAACAACATCAAGAGGAGCTAATTAAGTAAGGCATTTTATCGGTTGGAGGTGAAAGATGGTAGTAAGGGCTGGAGAATTGTAACTGAGGAGGAGCTCTTCTCTGGTAGCCTTTTAGTTTAATTCAGTAAAATATTTTGAACACCAGTATTCCAGATACTGCTAGGCCATGACATAAGCATTCCTAATCTTAACTCCAGCTCTGCTAACTGGATATTGCCCTCACATTAGAAACAGAGGTAGAGGCCAGTTTTCAGTTAGACCTTCCTGTAGGCCTTTGTCTCTATGCCGTCTAGGAAGGTGTATTCTCAAAAACATTGAAAGCTTCAGAGGATCCCCTAGTGTCCAGAGGGGTACAAATAGCCAGTCTGTTCCTCTTCCTCTCAACATTGCAGGGTAGCTCCCAGGGAGAGGAGTCAGCAAGTGGTTCCCAGAGAACATCCAGTATCTATGCTCGAGAGGCCCTCATTGAGATTGACTACGGTGACCTGTGTGAGGATCTGAAGGTAAGAACTATGTGGGTTGGAGGCGTCATCATCATCTCAGCTCTACCAAGAAACATTGAACTGTTTGGGGGTGTATGAAGTCTGTGGCTAAAGAGGAAAGTCCTAAGTGGGGGAGGATGACTGAGCCAGGAACCTCTTGCACCTGCAGTTGCCTGTGTGTGTGTGTGTGTGTGTGTGTGTGTATTGGTGCCAGAGGAACCAATAAACTAAAACACAGATTCAATTGTTCAATTGCCCAGGTTTAGTCTGTGGGAAACTTTCCTTATTATTTATTATATGTCTCAGACAGGGTCTTATCTTTTGTTCAGGCTGGCTTCAAGCTCTTGGGCTCAATCAGTTTTCCTATCTCAGTCTCCTGAGCAGATGGATGGGGAGTTTCTAAGGGTTAAAGAGAGCTATGGATCTACTCAGTGGTAGAGTACTTACCAATCATAAAATGCCCTTGATTCTGTCCCTAGTAGGACAAAGAAAATAGCAAAACTACAGATTAAGAAACCAGTCAGACCATCAAAATTTGTGACTCAGTCTTGCTTGAACCCACTGCAGAGACATGAGATGGAGAAGACACTTAGAGGGTGAAACTTCAGAGAAATTCTCAGCAGTTACTTTATTTGTATTCAGCTTTGGAAAACCTTTAAGAAATAATTTATAGAACAAGAATTTCAATACCGAGTTTTGATGTTAGAACTGCTGTTAATATTTTTAGGTGTGGTAATGAGTGATATGTACTTTTATTTTCCAAAAATGCTTATTGTTTACAGCAGTGGTTCTCAGTGGTAGGGTGGCTAGTTTGCTCCTCAGGGGCAGTATTATTTCTGTCAGGTAACCTGTAGTGTCTCTTGATGGGTCTTTATATGAGAGCTGCACCTAGGAATATCAGTTCGATGGTCTGCATTATAAAATGGCCATCTTATTCTTTAATTTTTTTATTAGCCAAACTATATAGGTTTTCTCATCACTTGGTAACCCTACAATTACATAGGAAAAGCAGCTTGATTCTCCTTCAGTCATCTGTTCATGTAGCTATGAGTTGCTTCCTTAGCATTCTCAGCACTTCTCCACTGCATTGTGTTCTAGCATTGTGAGTTTGTGAGGTTAAGTACATCTGGCATCTTCAGTCTATTGTGGTTACTCTTGGTGCTAGTGGTTATTCAGCTAGTAGGAGTGCATCCAGGTTGGCTGCTTCATCATCTTGACATACTTTGCAGTCTTTGTTCTGCTTTCTTAGTTCCTGATATGTCTAGGATGATCCTATATATTTCTTACCTCAGATCAGAAATGAGCCATTTTCCTGAGAAGCTCTTGACTGTTCAGTGGGAAATGCTACTATTTAGTAACTACCATCTGGATACTTGAGTGCTCAAGACAGCTGACTGCTTAGTGGTTCTAGAACTCCTAAGTAGATTTGGGCCATCTAATGCATTTTTTTAAACTTCCCATTTTCTATTTATTTATTTAAATTTATTTGCTTTGTATCCTTGCTGTAGCCCCTCCCGCATCTCCTTCTAGTCCCACCCACTCTCCCTCTTCTCCCCCTATGCCCTTTCCCTAGTCACCTGATAGGGGAGGTCCTCCTCCCCTTCTATCTGACCCTAGCCTGTCAGGTCTCATGGCTGGCTACATCATTTTCCCATCATCTTCCTCTGTGGTCTGGCAAGGATGTTCCCCCATCAGGGGGAGGTGATCGAAGAACCGGCCACTGAGTTCATGTCAGAGACAGCCTCTGCACCCCTTACTAGAAAACCTGCTTGGAAACTGAGTCTATGGGCTACATCTGAGCAGGGAGTCTAGGTCCTCTCCATATGTGGTCCTTGGTTAGCATATCTTTGCAGGCCCCCCTCGGCCCAGGTATTTTGGCTTTTTTGGTCTCCTTGTGGAGTTCCTGTTCCCTTCGTGTCTATCTTCCTCTTCTTTGATAAGGTTTCTGGCACTCTCCCAAAGTTTGGCTGTGAGTTTCAGTATCTCCTTCAATACCCTGATGGGTAGAGCTAGGCACCTGACCCAGGTTCCATTTCCACCTCCCCAAGGAGGCCTATGGGGCTCTGGAGCAGCTCTAGACTCAGAGATCTTTCTGCCTGCTCCCCAGCAGCCTAGCCCACCTGGGTCAGAAACAATGTGGTCCAGCACAGCCAGTGAACCCAGAGGAGCTGAGCCAGGCCTGGGACCCAAATCTCATTCTCCACTATCTCAAGGAGACAATTTTTTATTTTTAAGAAAAAATAAAATTATTACAGAGTTCATATTGTTTTTGTTTAACATCATTGTACTTATGTTTGAAACTCTAATTTTCTCACTGAAAATCTTGTTTTGTAACTCTTTGTTATTGGGTTTTTGCATGTATATGATGAGTGTACAAGTCATATATGGAGCTAATTCTTTCCTTCCTCCATGTGAGTCCTGAGAATTAAACTTAGGTTGTCAGTCTGAGCCAATTTGCTGACCCAGTTTTACCATATTTGCTTTCTCTCATTTCTCTTCTCTTTCTGTCTTTCTCTCTATACTACATGTGTACTTTCTTTTTCCTTCCTTCCTTCCTTCCTTCCTCCCTCCCTCCCTCCCTCCCTCCCTCCCTCCCTCCCTCCCTCCCTCCTTCCTTCCTTCCTTCTTTCTTTTTTCCTGAACCTTGTGAAGAAAATACAGACAGTAAGATAGTTCAACTCTAGAACAAGGTGTGAGGGTACACACCTGTAATCCCAGCACTCAGGATAGAGAAGCAGTGTGTTTTATTTTGTATTTCACCATGAGGTTCATACTATCAGGATTTGTCCATTATTAACTAATGATGCTGAGTTTAACCCCATGGGTAAAAGTGTCAATTGCCAGGTTCCTCATTACTAAGTAAACAGACTTGTTTTTGTCATTAGTTAGCAAGGATTCTTTTAAAGCAGTGCTTTGTCATCCTGTGAACATCTTGTTCCCAATATTTTTTTTTACCTAACTTTTTTCATACTTCTGTTTAGTTTTGTGTTATAACTATGCAGGATCATATGGTTCTAAAATCAAAAGTATAAAGCAGTGTGCATGAAGAGAATTCTGGCTTCTATTTCTGTCCCCTTCTCTTCATCAGTAGGTCACTTACTAATTAGTTTTTGCATTGCCCTTTTGTTGTGGTTTTAATGTGCAAATATGTTTGCAAGTAGTTACATTCATATTCTCTTTTAGATAATAGTAAACTATTACATACTTTGCATTTTCACTTAAAAGCCTACAGACTATTCCACAGCAATTTGTAGAAATCTTCAAATGGGATTTGAATTTTTTTTTCTTTTCATAAATTGTTTATTTTTCAATATGCCTGTGAGCTTTCAGTGTAGGGTTTTGTTTTTTTTTGTTTTGTTTTGTTTTGTTTTGTTTTCTATTATGGCATTTTTCTAACAAAATTTGGGGGTTTTGAGAGGTGTTCTCTACTTCTTCCCTTCTTCCTCCCTTGTGCTCTCCTACCCTCAATAGCTTCCTCCCTACTTCCGTATCATATGTTACCTCACCCCCACTTCTTTTCTCAACACTTTTTTGGTTTCTTATCTAGTCTTATAGTCTACACACTCTCACAACCCCTTATGTACACACATAAAAACATTAAAAATGAGAGAAAACATAGAATCTTTGTCTTTCTGAGACTGGGCCACCTCACTTAATATACTTTCCACTTCCATCCATTTTCCTGAAATTTTTACAATTTAATTTTCCTTTCTTAACAGCTGATTAAAACTCTGCTACTGATATAGCCCACACGTTCATCATCCATTCTGCTGTTGAAGGATATCTAGTCTGGTCTGTTGAAGGATGTCTAGTCTGGTCTGTTGAAGGATGTCTAGTCTGGTCTGTTGAAGGATGTCTAGTCTGGTCTGTTGAAGGATGTCTAGTGTGGTCTGTTGAAGGATGTCTAGTGTGGTCTGTTGAAGGATGTCTAGTCTGGTCTGTTGAAGGATGTCTAGTCTGGTCTGTTGAAGGATGTCTAGTCTGGTCTGTTGAAGGATGTCTAGTCTGGTCTGTTGAAGGATGTCTAGTCTGGTCTGTTGAAGGATGTCTAGTGTGGTCTGTTGAAGGATGTCTAGTGTGGTCTGTTGAAGGATGTCTAGTGTGGTCTGTTGAAGGATGTCTAGTGTGGTCTGTTGAAGGATGTCTAGTCTGGTCTGTTGAAGGATGTCTAGTGTGGTCTGTTGAAGGATGTCTAGTGTGGTCTGTTGAAGGATGTCTAGTCTGGTCTGTTGAAGGATGTCTAGTCTGGTCTGTTGAAGGATGTCTAGTGTGGTCTGTTGAAGGATGTCTAGTCTGGTCTGTTGAAGGATGTCTAATCTGGTCTGTTGAAGGATGTCTAGTCTGGTCTGTTGAAGGATGTCTAGTCTGGTCTGTTGAAGGATGTCTATTCTGGTCTGTTGAAGGATGTCTAGTCTGGTCTGTTGAAGGATGTCTAGTCTGGTTTTATCCCACTGCAGTTGTGAATAGTGCACCCGTAAACATGAATGTGCTAGCACCGTTGTGGTAGAATCTATACCCAAAAGCAGTATAGTTGAGTCCTATGTTAGCTCTGTATTTATTTTTTGTTTATTTGGCAGGGGTCTGGGGATGTTGAATAGAGTCTCTCTCTAGCCCTGGCTTTCCTGGAGCTCGCTTTTGTAGACCAAACTGACCTCAAAGTCACAGAGATCTACTTTTTTCCTCCCAACTACTAGAATTAAATGTGTCCCTCACCATGCACAGTTATCTTTAGTTTTTTCGGGCCATGTTGATTTACTTACTGGCAATATTTACTTTCCTAGTAGCAGTGGATTGATGTCTGCTCTTTTCCCGCAACCTCACCAGCATTTGTTGTTACAAGTATTCTTGATCATATTCATTCTGACTGAGGCTGAGTGGTTTTAGTTTGCATTTTTCTGCTGGCTAACAGTAATAAACATATATGTATTTATTTACTTATTTATTTAGTATGTGTGCATGCACCAGCACATGTGTAAAGGTCAGAGGTCAAACTCTTGAAGTCAGTTCTCTACTTTTACCTTATCAGTTCAAACTTAAGTTTGGTGACAAGTGCTTTTATCCACTGATCCATCTTGCTGGGCTGTTTGAAATACAGACCATTTGTGTTTTTTTTTTTTTTTTTTTTTTTTTTTTTTGAGAGCTGTTTATTACATTAACCCTTTTATTGACAGTGAGTTTTGTGGCTTGCTTTTTGTAATTCTTCTATATTTCAGATATCAATGACTGGTATGAGGCTTAGCTGGCAAAGATATTTTTTCCCATTCTGTAGGCTGTTTGTTCTGCTCAGTTTCTCTTGCTATGCAGAATTTTTTTTTTTTTTTTTTAGTTTGATGTCCCATTTATTGGTTCTTGGGACTATATTTTGTGTTATTTCAGTCCTGTTCAGAAAGTTCGTGCTTATACCTGTAACATCAAGTGTGTTCTGTATATTTTCCTGTAACATTTTCATAGTTTGAGGTTTTAAAGCGAGTCTTTTGTCCATTTTGAAATTATCTTTGTTTGGGGTAAGAATATATTTTCCAGTATATATTCTTGATGCTTTTGTCAAAATTATGTGGCTATAGCTGTAAGTTTACTTCTGGGTCTTTTGTCTTACTCTTCTGGTCTGCATGTTTTTTGTTGTTGTTGTTGTTTTGTTTTGTTTTTTTACCACTACTAGTTTGTTCTTATCGCTCTGTGATATAATTTTTCTCTTAATTCTTTGAACATTTTCATGCAGTATATTTTGATCATATTCATCCCATCTCCCCAGTCTTCTTCAGTCTAACCCTCCTTCCTTACCCACCCAACTTGGTGTCGTCGTCTTCTTCCTCCTTTTTAATTAACTCATCAAGTAAAGTCAGTGCTGCCTATATATTCCTGTTAATTTTTGAATGTTGATTTTGTATCTTGTAGCTTTACTGAAAGTGTTTTAAGAGTTTTCTGATACAGTATAGACAGTCAAGTACAGAATCATGTTTTCTGCGAGTATGAGTGATTTTGCCTTCCTTTTTTATCCTTTTTACAGCTTTCTTTTGCCTTATTATTTTAGTAACTTTCAGCACAGTATTGGAAAAAGAGTATAGAGAGTAGACTTCCATGTCTCATTGCAAAATTTAGATAAAGTATTTTTAGTTTTTTACTCTTTATTAAAATGTTGACCATAGGTTTATCATACATAACAGTTATTGTTTTGAGGTATGTTCTATTTGTTCCTAATTTCTCCAGGACTTTTATCTTGAAGGCATGTTGAACTATGTTCAGTGTCTTTTCTGTATCTATATAGAGATGGTCATATATTTCTGTCTTTAAGATTATTTATATGGATTGCTAGAAGGATGGTTCAGTAGTTAGGAGTCTATACTGTTCCTGCAGAGGTCCAGACTGTGGTTTTCAGCACCTATGCCGTGTGGCTCACAAGCCTGTAATTTCAGCTGCAGGGAGATCTGACATCTTTGGCTTCCCTGGGTACCTGCATTCACATGCACATGTACATGCATACAAGGCACGCATAGCAACTATGGTTCTTCTGTTTAAGATCAAGCCAGTCAACATTCTAGTGTGGTCAGCTAGAGAGAGAACACACCAGTTAAAACCACATACTTCTCTTGCTGAGGACCTGAGTTGATTCTCAGCACAAATTTCAGGTAGCTCACAACCACCTGTAACACCAGCTCCAGGGGATCTGACACTTCTGTCCTCCACTGGGCACCAACATTCATGTGTACAAACCTATACACAAGCATACACATACTTTTAAAGAAAAGAAAAAACACATTCCAGCATGAAAAGGAGAGAGGCTCAGGAGACCTCATACCTACCTGAAGAGATGATATGGTTGATAAGATCTGGGAGATAAAGTTAGTTTTCTTTTTTTTAATATCATTTTTTATTTATTACAATTTATTCACTTTGTATCCCGCTGTAGCCCCACCTTCATCCCCACCCAAGTTAGTTTTTTTGTTTTGTTTTGTTTTGTTTTGTTTTTTAAGGAAACAAAGTTGAAAGATGGACCATGTTCTAGTGGATGCTCTCATACTCATGTGGACAGCACAAATTGGACTCGGTGGGGTTTTTTTTTTTTTTTAAGCTTTCTTTATTTATTTTTGAGAAAGAGCGTAAATTTGGGTGGTTAGGAAGAAATTAGGAGAGAGGAACGACTAGGAACAAAATATAGCATATGAAAAAAATATAAATGAATGTATAAAAGAGGACAGGAAGTTGAAGGGATGAAGGAATGGAGGTGAATCTAGAACAATGGTTATCAACTTTTCTTAATTCTGTGACCCATTAATAGAGTTAGTGCTTCATGTTGTGGTGACCCTCAACCATAAAACTGTTTTTGTTGCTATTTGTATTTTCTGTTTTTTTTGTTTTGTTTTGTTTTTTGTTTTTGTTTTTGTTTTTGTTTGTTTTTTTAAAGCTTATTGTATGTGTTTGGGTGTTTTTCCTATATGTATGGTTGGTAATCATGATCATGCTTAGTGCTCTCAGAGGTCAGAAGAGAATGTCAGAACCCTTGGAACTGGAGTTACAGATGTGGGTGCTGGGACTCAAACCCAGATTCTCTGGGAAAAGCAGCCAGGGCTGTTAATCACTGAACCATTTCTCCAGCCCCTGTGTTGCTATTTAATAACTGCAATTTTGCTACTGTTATGAAATCATAATGTAAATATCTGTGTTTTTCAATGGTCTTCCGCAACCCCTGTGAAAGTATTGTTCAACCCCCAAAGGGGTTGTGATCCACAGGTTGAGACCCACTGATCTAGGAGGATTTAGGGGAGATGAATATGATCTAAATACATTGTATGCATGTATGAAATTCTCAAAGAATTAATAAAATATCTTAAAAGTGAATCTAAAAATATTACTTTGGTAAATTATATTTGTTTTGCCTGTTTTAAGTATTAATGTTTTATTAATTAAAAGTTATTTAACAATTTCACACATGAACATAATGTGTAATTATAACTTGCACCCTCTCTCATCTCTCTGCTGCCTCTATTTTACCCACCCCACTTCAGTACAAATCTCTTTCTTGTGTTCATGTCTACTTGTTTTGTGACTTGGTGAGTTTAACTGGGGCTGTCCAAATGAATACAGATTTGGAGCTAGTTGTTGGAGCTTGGTAGTCTTAGCACTAGGGACATACTGGAGAAAACGATTTTGCCTGTCAGAAACGCAATAAGAGTAAGAGGGATGACCCCATGAGCACTGAGCCCTTTTTTGTTCCATCACTGATGGACAGGGACTGTATTGTGTGGCTCTCTGCAGGTAACCATAGTTGTTGTGAGTTCATGATTGTGTATGTTGAACTAGCCTTGCATCTTGGGATGAAACCTAGGCTGTGATGAGTGATCCTGATGTGTTCTTGAATTCAGATTGTCAGTATTTTCCTGAAATTTCCTGTGTCTGTGTTCATTGGGAACAGTGGGTCTATAGTTTTCTTTTATCATTGTGTCTTTACCTGATGTATGCACACAAATTGTTAGTAGTCTCATATTGATTCTTTTTTAAAAGTTTTTTTTTTTTTTCGGGGGCTGAGGCTTCTAAAATTGATTATTCCTGAATTGCTTTTAATTCAGTGAATAACCTATATGGAACCTTCACCCCAGCTTTTGTCTGTGATGTTCTCGGTTGTGTACAAAGCCACATCTGCTGATTCCTCTTCCACATTCATCCTATGGGCTTTAAATTATGCACATGCCCAGAAGCTTTCCCTGACCACAGAGTCTGAACCAGGTTCCCTTCTTGATTTACCACTGCTTGTCACTGTCTTTACATTCATCCTTCACTACTCTGGTTATTTACCTAGCTGTCTTTTTCTGTTAGGTCTCTGAATCTGTGAATACAGGAACAGTTCTTGGTGGATATTCATTTTAAGTAGTTATTAACTAAAAGTGGCAGTGAGGCACAAGTTCAAACATGCATTTACAGTAGTTATAAGGGTCCCAAACCAAAACTCAGTGTAATTTGCTCAAATGCAGTGATTTAAGAGAAAAGCATGTGTTGTCTTAGTTATTGTAAATCTGTAAGTGGAAGCTAGAGCAATCTATGGGGCTTTAGGGCACCCTGGGATGGTGCTGGCTTATGGCTTGGGCTAAGAGCTGGAGAGGGCCACTAGCAGCTGTTCCTCCAGAGACAAATAGGTTGGCAGGATCTGAAGGAAGAACTATAGGTGAGAAAACCACATTCACCTAGAATTTCCAATGACAGTTAGGTCAAGCTACATTTTGTGATGACGCTAAGCTGAAGAACTTGCTTTCTGTATCAGAGCAGATCCCCAGGCTCTGTTCATCTCTCAGGTGGTCTGTACTCGGGGTCAGGTGGTCCTTACTGTTGCTGGGTGTGGGGTTACAGGACGCACAGGCAGAGGAAGAAATCAAGCAAGAGATGAACACACTGCAGCAAAAGCTGAATGAGCAGCAGAGTGTGCTTCAGCGGATTGCTGCCCCCAACATGAAGGCCATGGAAAAGCTGGAGAGTGTTCGAGACAAGTTCCAGGAGACCTCAGATGGTAAGACTGGCATTTCTTCTGGGCTTCAGAGGAGAGCAAAAGACTGAAGGTATGATAAAGCCATACTGATATATCATACCACCTCCTGTCTTTGCATACATTTATACTTAAAATTGTCTGGTACCCTAAACATTGGGGGTTATATACTTGCTTTCTAGGGAGCAAGTGATGGCACTAAGATACCTGGCAACCACTAGTACAGTCCATGGAGGAATGTACGTTTGTGTGACTCTAGTATGGCTCTAGTCCTAGACTACATGGTAGCCAACTCACTGAATACTGATACTTGTAGGACCCTCTTCAGGCTTTTCTCTCCATTTGTAGGTTGTCACTAGACTTTTCATTTACAGGTCATTCTTGGCAAAGTGTGGTTCTCAACCCTGGCAGAACTCAGGGCACTGAGAGATCATCATCTGCTCTTTTTTCCTGGCAGAGTTTGAGGCAGCCCGAAAGCGAGCAAAGAAGGCCAAGCAAGCATTTGAACAGATTAAGAAGGAGCGCTTTGACCGATTCAATGCTTGTTTTGAATCTGTGGCTACCAACATTGATGAGATCTATAAGGCTCTGTCCCGAAACAGCAGTGCTCAGGTAGACTGGAGTCCTTATGCAACCAACTCCTAGCATTCTTTCTCAGTTGCTCCTCCTCTTCCCATCACCATGTCTATTCACATTTCCAGGTCCTCAACCCCCTTTTTTCCCCTAGGCATTTTTGGGCCCCGAGAATCCTGAAGAGCCCTATTTGGATGGCATCAACTACAATTGTGTAGCTCCAGGCAAACGTTTCCGGCCTATGGATAATTTGTCAGGAGGGGAGAAGACAGTTGCAGCTCTGGCCTTGCTTTTTGCTATCCACAGGTAAGCCTCTGCCCTACAGAGAGACAGAGCTGAGGCAACCAGAGGCTCTGGGCCTGAATAATATATAGATATCTGCATAGGCAAAAGTGTTTTAGTGTCTGGATTATATCCCATGTCCCTCTCTATCTACTATTGCACATCTGGCCGTGGTTTTTCCGTACCTGTTTTCCCTATCTACCCTCATCCACTCAGCCTATCCTCCGGGTTCCTGTATGTATTTAGTTTCACTTCTAGGCTTTTCTTCACATGGTTGCTGATTAGTAAGCTCTTTCTATACATACCTAGCTTGACATACCTCTTCATCCTCTTTCCCTTCCTCCGGGATGCCCTCTTTGACCTGGCATACCTTGATGCCCTCTGCCCCAGATCAGTAGTGGTCAAATGTAACCCACTACAAGTTGGCATTTGATGATATATAGCATCACTTATAAGCATTTCTTTAATGCTGCTCTGTACCAGGCCCTGTTGAGAGCTTGGGGATAGATGAGTCAGATGTGGTCTCTGGCCAAAGGAGCTCACAGACTAGAGGAAACCAGACACATAAACAAACAATAGTGTGGTTGGTGTACGCACACAGAGGAGGGACATCTAACTCAATGTGAGGGTAGACCAGTGTATGATGGACAGGGAGAAAAAAGCATGAGTAGTGACAGGGACATGAGAGATGTCTCACTGGTTAAAAAAAATACTTTGTTGCTCTTGTAAAGCACCTCGATTTGGTTTCTAGAACCCACATGTTGGCTCAGAAACATCATAACTTCTGATTTCTGTAGGCATCAGGCATTCACAAGGTGCATATATATGTATTCAAGAAAAGCACTCATACACATAAACTAATGTTTAAAATAAAAGTTTGCCAAGGAACACAGAAAGCATTCTAGTCTGAAGCTACTGCATGTATGAAAGCAAAGATGTATGTCATGACGTAGGTTGGGATATAGTCGACCTCCAGATAGCTTGCTTATTAAGGACAGTTGTCTCTCTAGCCAACCTGGAAGTTCCTGAAAAAAGGCCTGTTTTTCATGGGCCTAGGGGGATTGTGGCACGAAGAACCAGATGCAAAGGAGGGAATTCAGGGGCCTGGGTAACTTTAATTTTAAGACCTGGGTTACTTAGTCTCTGAGAGCAGTTGGCCTATTCCGACTGTTACACTGGCCTCTTCTCTTGGTGTTAGTTTACCTTTTCGTTCTCTCCCAGCTACAAGCCAGCCCCCTTCTTTGTCCTGGATGAGATTGATGCTGCCTTGGATAACACCAACATTGGCAAGGTGGGTGCAAGAAAGGTGAGGCCTGGGAGGGAAGCCCCTAAGTTAGTGCTGGGTTACAGGGAACAATTTCTTGATTGTGCCCTAGTCTTGCTGCTTTTTCTATGTGTCAGGAGGATTGGATCATCCTCATCTTGATCATCAGTAGCCTTTTCTTAGTCTCTCTTACCCCCACCCCTGCCTACTTACTTTGACTGGAAAATGGAAGTGTGAAGTCTTGAGCCCTGCTAAATAGCCTTTCCACAGGTGGCAAATTACATCAAGGAGCAGTCAACTTGCAACTTCCAGGCCATTGTCATCTCTCTCAAGGAGGAGTTCTATACCAAGGCTGAGAGCCTCATTGGAGTTTATCCTGAGGTAGTGTGGGCTGGGAGCAGGAGCCAGTCCCCTCCCTGCCCAACTCCCCAAGGCTGCAGTGGAAGGGCAAAGGGTGAAAGAGTGTAGGGAATCAGGTCCCGAGAAGTCATTTGGGTGTGTTGGAGCCCTGCCCTGAATGTTTAGCTAACCCATCTTGGCAGAGGCAGACAGTGGAGACAGGAGGGAAGTGCAGAGGTAGGCAAAGAAAGAATGCACATGGGACTGAATGCTTTCTCTCATATCCAGAAAGAACCTTTGCCTGACCTTTTAACAGACACATAGGGAGGTGGGTTTTTTTAGCCCTTGGTCCTGGGCTATATACTTTTCTTAATTCTCTCCTGACATGTTTTTTTTCTCCTTCAGCAAGGGGACTGTGTGATCAGCAAAGTCCTGACCTTTGACCTCACCAAGTACCCAGACGCCAACCCCAACCCCAATGAACAGTAGCAAGAATTCTGTCTTCTTTTCTGGATCCCTGAACTGCCCTTCTGTCCATCTTTTTTCCTGGATCTCTCTTATCACCCATTATTATAAATTTCTTGGACACCATTGCCCCTTTATGTTTGTGTACATGTGTGATTGCCTGTGTGTATATGGTTTTATTGCAAAATAAATATTGGAGACCTGTATTAAAGGAGCCTAATCTGAATTTGATTCCAAGGGATCACAGGGTGGGCAAAAGTACCTAGGACCTCAAAGGAGGTTTAGGCAATCATTAAACTGCCCTCATTCACTCTTTCATGTACTCATTTTTGTGTGTATGTCTGTTCATCTGACACATAATGAACACCTTTTGTTTGTCTGGGTCTATGTTTAAAATACTGAGTTGAGTCAGGGACCATCTTTTCTTGGTAAGGAAGTGGGGTAGGTTCGTAAATTTTTCTGATTAGCCAAATGTCACAAGTACCTTGAGAAGAGGATTATTATTGCCATGCTTTGTGGAAACGCTCACATTTGAGCCAGACCTTGACAAATTGGTAAGATTTAATCAGGGACTAAGTAGAGGATGCTCTGGAGTGAGACAGTTACAAATCTGGTTCTACATTTTAACATTTAACTGTATGTTGCTGAGCAAATTATTTGACCTTTCTTTGTCCTGTTTCCCTCATTTGTAAGATATGGCTAACATTTACCTACCTCATAGGATTTAATGATATCAGACTCTCACTAAGAGCCTTATCTGTGTGTAGAGCACCACTCGATGCCAGCCCCTCTGAATACAAGTCTTGTTCCTGAGTATGGAAGGGCTTCTGACCCTTGTAAGGATAGAAGGAACAGTGCTATAAGGTGCTGGATACTTTGGTTACTGGGAAAGGGCTAGGGCACAGATAAGGTTTATCTGATAAACAGAGAGCCTGAGGAAGCCAGTAGCTTCAATCATGTATGATAACTGTGTGCTTGGGTCCCAAGCTGGGCTGTCAGGAACTAAGCCTAGGCCAAATATTAAGCTGTGGTTGAGAACTAACCTCATTAGCTATGGTAACTTCTGGGGAAATAAAGCCTGGTTCAGCCTTTGTGCTCAGTTACAAAGGTAATCTTGTTTTATCCCAGCTCTCTATATTGCTTTTTTGTTTGTTTGTTTGTTTCTAGAAATTAAGTCGGATGTTGTGACACACACCTTTTTTTTTTCTTTTTCAGATTTATTGGTGTGTGTGGTATGTATATAATCCACGTGTGCATCAGATTCCCCTGGAGCTAGAGTTACAAACAGTTAAAATGAGCTGTCCAACATTGGTGCTCGGAATAGAACTCTAGACTCTAGAGGAGCAGTGAGTGCTTTTAACCACTGAGCCATCTCTCTAGCCCAAATGACATATGCCTTAAATCCCAGCACTTGGGAATCTGAGGCAAGGGGATTGAAAATCTCAGGTGGGTAGAGTTTAATCAGGACTGGTTGCTCAGTGGTATTCAGTGTGTGAGGCACTGATTCCACCTTAGATAGCTTTGTCCAGAAGTGCATGGATCCATTCTCTTTTTAAGAAATTGTACTGTGGGTTGATGAGATGGTTTGCTGGATAATGACACCTGCTGCCAAGACTGATGTCTTGAGTTAGATCCCTGGAACCCACATGGTGAAAAAGTGAGACCCAGTCCCCTGCAAGTTCTCTGACCTCCACATGTGCCCATATACATACATACAAACATACAAAAACCTAAAGTATAACTTAATAAGGAAAATCTTTATCATTATGAAGGTAGTCTCATTCTATTGCCAGTTACTTCCCCTCTTCTCCATTTAATTTCTCAGTTTGTTGTCTGTCCATCTATCTTTACTTTTTAATGTTTTACATACATACATTAATTCACTAAAAGTATGAATTAATGAAAATGGAATCTAATGAAAATGGAACTTTGAACTGTACAAATTTGCTTTCTTTATCTAACAATGTTTTTGAGTTTGTGCAGTATAGATTAGTATATCTTTAAAATGTTGTGCAGAGTGCTGTCCTATGACAGCCACATCCGACTTACCCATTTCTCTTCTGATACATTGACTGTTCAGTTTTTTTCTACAAAATACTACATAGGAGCATTGCTGTACCATGTAAAAGTTTTTCAGTGTGTATCTTTGTGTTGATTCCCAGAAATGGAATTATGGAAACATAGTCTATTTATATATTTGTTTCTAGTATATTTTTCTAAACTGGCCTCCAGCACTGTTAACTCAATATTTTTCTTGAAGTGATCTGAGCTCTAACTATCCATGTTTCATCCCAAGGAACAATATCCATGAAATCACAGGTTTAATGTGATAATTGTTTTCTAATACACATTAAAAAGGCATGACTAAACAAGCTTATTTTCAACCAAAGACACATATCATTTGGCAAATGCTGGCATAGTTTGAGGATCAGACTCAGTTCTAATCCTAGCTATAGAAACTTGGACAAGTTACTTATGAGGCCGTTTCCTCTTTTTTGTTTTTGTCTTTGTTTATTTGAGACAGGGTTTGTGTAGCCTTGGCTGTCCTGGACTTGCTTTGTAGACCAGTCTGGCCTCAAACTCACAGAAATCTACCTGTCTCTGCCTTCCTGAGTGCTAGGATTATAGGCGTGTGCCACTGCCACTGGCTCAGTTTCCTCATTTTTAAAAAGATGACAAAACGCCTACTTGAAACCCTGACAGGAAGATAATGTGGAATGTATTTGAAGCAATTTGGCTGACATACCTATTATGACAGCTTTAAAAATATTTTCTGATTTTTATTATTTTATGTGTATGTCCGTGTACCATGTGTGTGCCTAGAGAGCATCAGATCTCTTGGAACTGGAGTTGCAGGCCAGATGGTTATAAACCACTGTCAGTGCTAAGACCAGAACACAGGTGCTTTTTTGCAAGAGCTACAAGAGCAATCTCTCCTACCCATCCTGGATTTGTTTTGTTTTCTGAGACAGGGTTTCTCTGTGTAGCCCTGGCTGTCCTGTAATTCACTCTGTAGACCAGGCTAGGCTCAAACTCAGATCCACCAGTCTCTATCCCCAATTGCTGGGATTAAAGGCATATGCCACCATTGCTGGGCCAATCCCAGATTCTTAAACATAGCAGTTGCCATTCTCTGTGCCTTAAAGAAAACTGACCCCCTTCCACAAGGGATTAAATGCCCAGATAACACTGAGCTTGAAGGTGTTTTGTTTTGTTTTGTTTTGTTTTGTTTTGTTTTGTTTTAATTCATTCCAGTGCTTTTCCATTACAGCCTTAGTTAACAGCCTTGTCTATACATCAGAATCACTTGTGAGGTCCGCCTCCCCATTTTTTTTCAAGATAAAAGCAATATATACACAGGTAAAAATTAAAATAGTACAGAAGGGCTTGTGATGAAAATCAGCAGTTACCTTCCACACCCCCACATTCCAAAGGATGTAGAGCTTTTCAAAAATAAATTGCTCTGGTCCCACCTCTGGAAATATGATTCAGTAGGTGTGGATAATAACCCAGATAACTAACTTTCTATGTTATGGAATAGAAAGGATTACATGAGATGTCTTAGACTATGGTCCTGGCACATGAACACAAGTTCTTCAAAGGAGAAGCACCTTCAGAGTCAAGGTCAGGGAGGTGAGATTCAAATGGATTAGTGATAGAGCCTAGACTTGTACTTAGATCTCCCTGCTTCTTGCTTACTGCTTTCTGATGGACACCATGGTGTGTTTCTAAGCAAGCTGGACCCAAGAAGAATCCCATTCCTTAGAAGGAGCTAGGCTTGCCTGATTTAAGTTGCTCTAAGGAGTTGAGTATTTTTACACTAGTATCTTTGTTTAATTGGACACTTCATTCTGGAAATCTTAGTTTTGCACACCTGAAATATAAAGATGAGTCAAATATCTATCCTGCTTTGAGTAGTTAAGTCATTGTCTAGTTGGAAGCCAGTTCATAAGTATCCAAGGGATACTTGAATATCCAGAGATATTCATAAGTATCTCTGTCAGAAGCATAGGAAGGATGTGCTCAGATTCAAGGAAGACAGTTTCCAGCCCAGAGGGTGATATCTAAACTGAGAGTTGGATAGGAATTTACTAGCTCCAGTAAAAGGAAGCTCCAGGTGGTGGCAATAGCATAGAGCCTAGACTTGCACTAGAGAGCATCAGATCTGGAGGCCAGAAACCACAATTAAAAAGCATTGGAGTGTAAGGATTGCAGAGATGGGGGAAAGCAGCATGGAATGCTAGAAGCAATCAGGAACCAAGTGATTTTTTTAATATTAATTTTATGTGTATGAGTGCTTTACCTGCTTATGTACCATATACATGCCTGGTGCCCAGAGAAGTCAGAAGAGGGCATTGGAACCCTATGACTGGAGGTATAATTCACGATTTGGATGCTGGAGATCAAACCTGGGTCCTCTGAAAGAGCAGACAATGCTTTGCCTCTCTCCAGCCCATCAAAGGATTTTAAGTGTCTGACTAGAGTTTGGCCTTAGGGGATATTATAATTCCCATACTTGCTGTACCCAAGAGACAGGCTGTCTATGGGCTCCAACTTCAAACCTTCCATTTCAGCATGTGGCGTAAGCCCTCAGCCTCAAGTGCTTACTCACCAGATGACTAGTGTCCTGCAGACTTGGGAATCATAAGACCATGAGGTGGGGTGGGGGTGGGGTTTTCTATGAAACAAGCTTTAAGCCTAGGACATTCCAGACCCAAAGAGATAAGATAGCCTGGGTGGGAATGAACTGGGTTAGCTGCTTATGTTCTATATACCTGTGGCTGCAGTTTGCGTTTTCAGCTAGCTTTTTACTCATGGTTTCTTTGTCTCAAGCAAATACACCAAACGACAAGGGTAGGCCTGGAGACAGCTTGCATACTGTCAAATTCCCTGCAGAAAGCACAGCGCCTGATACAAAAGTCACCTGGTAAGATTCCAAGTGAAGGAATGCATGAATATGTGCATTTGTCACGTGGATGGCGCTGTGAAAAGACCAAACTGTGTACCATAGACAAGGACAATGGATTGAATGTGATGAGATGAACTGCTGAAATGAACCAAGGGGCCCAGCAGCTAAGAGCAATAGCTGCTCTTCCAGAGGTTGAGGGTTTGATTCCAGTATCCACAAAGCACCTAAAACTGTCTGTGATTCCAGTTTCAGGGGATCCAATGACTTCTTTTGGCCTCTGTGAGCACCAGGCGTGCATGTGGTAAATAAACATACATAAAGGCCAAATACCCATGTGCATTAAGATTTAAAAAGATGCATTTCGATGACTGAGTATTGGATGTGGTTGGCAACTAAGATAGCCAGTTGTCTTTTGCTTCATCTGTCTCTGAGTCAGAATCCTCTTTTAGCCTTTTCAGCACCTTTTCAGTAACTCACCCTTAAGTTAACCATCCTGTGTATCATGTACAGTTCCCCTGCATCCCCTAGTTACTGATTCACCCATTCAGCTCAATAGATTTTGGTTGAGCACTTCTTGTATGCATTGAGACTCTTCTAAGCCAGGGCTCCAACTCCCTCTTTCCTCCCTTAAAATATTTTTGAAGGTTTCCTCTGACCCCAGGGAAGATGTATCCTCTATTCAATTACATAAGGAAATGCCCAATATGTCAAATCTATAAAGGAACTTAGAGACTATTCAATCCCTAAGGCCCTCGGAGTGGTGAAATTAACTTCCCAAACGTCATACAATTAGGAAGTATTGGAGCCATAAATGGAACTCAGGTTCTAATCAGGAGAAGCAGAAATGGCCAGGGAGGTGGAACTTAGGTTGAGCTTTGAAAGTTGATGGATAAGCAGAGCAAATAAAGTGCTTGCCAGTTATACTACCTGCTTATGAAAGCCATAAAAAAAAAATCACCTTGCCCCTTCTAAGGGGTTTCTCTAATGTAATTTGCCACACTCTGTACCATGTACCTTCACAGGCCTGACTACAGATAATTAGGTTGGGATAACATCTAGACAAAGGTAGCAGATTTCTAGGCTGGCTAGCAGTCTATTAGGTGGACTGGAATAAGGATTCCATCTTGTGGAGATTCCATCTTATGTGGGTGGCAAATATGTAAAATAGATAGTTCAGAGAAGTGAAATCTGTGGTGTTCAGAATAAGGGAACAATAAGAATTTGGCGAGACCAAATAATACACCTCAACAGCAAAACTGTGGAAATCAGATCATAGCACTGGAGGGATGACCCAGCACTTAAGAGCACTTGCTGGTTTTTCAAGGACCTGGGTTTGGTTCCTGGTCTCATTGCAGCAGCCTCTAACTCCAGTCTCAAGGGATCTGATGTCCTCTTCTGGCTTCTGTGGGCACCCACACACATGAGGTGCACATATTTACACAAAGACACTCACACATAACAAATATTTTCAAAAATCATAAGTTGTGAGATATTTCTATCAT
The DNA here is from genome assembly GCF_030254825.1 of Meriones unguiculatus. Taxonomy (NCBI): domain Eukaryota; kingdom Metazoa; phylum Chordata; class Mammalia; order Rodentia; family Muridae; genus Meriones; species Meriones unguiculatus. The sequence goes on from NC_083369.1 coordinate 38,128,788, forward strand.
GAATTTATAAGGCTGGCCACGAGGTAGCAGAAGCCATCAAGAGGCAAGGCACTGAGGGTCAAATGAATACCGAATCCATAAAGCAATAGTAGCTGTGATGTAGCAGGAGCCACAAGACAAAGTGATTATGTAAAACCCATGATGCAGCAGAAGGCTTGAATACATACACAAGATCCGTGAGAGAGCAGAAGTGATGAGACTGCAAGAGGAGCTACCAGGTAGCTTGAAACATGTGGTATAAAGCAATGGGAATAGGAGAGGCAGCAGGGGTACCTGACAAGTGGAAGTTACAAGAGAACCCAAGACTTAATAGAAGCCCAAGTCCCAAAAGCCACAAAGCAGCAGAAGCTGAAAGTCTTAGAAGCAGCGAGGCAGTAAAAGCCATGGACTAGAGACAAGGGAAGCAGAAAGACGTTAGTCAGTAGCAGTAGGAGGAGTATAAATACAGCCAGAAAGTAGTTGAGTCACCATTTTGGGAGGCACTAGAGAAAGGAGCAACAGATGCCTGCAACTGAGGGGGTGACAAGATAAACCAGGCTCTAGAGCTCACTTTGGATCATAAGCCATTTCCAAGTTTGCCTGTGAAGCCCTTCCTGTCTCATTTCTCTGTGGGTGTTTTAAATGCCCATCACTAACCCGAGTGTGTCTATATTTCATTTAATCTAAAAGAGGTTAACACGTGCAATTTAGATGTGTGAAGACCAGGAAAGTTCTTTCTGGTGAGTTTGATGCAGACACGGAGGTGAGAATTGATTCTTTCCCTCATGCCCTCATTCTCTCATGTACTTTTCACTCATTTACTTGTTGATTTCTTTTTCTTATTTGCCTGGTTCATTTTTTTACTTATTAGTCTATGCAACTACATGAACGTTTTCTCGTTTGTTCTTTCCTGCATCCATTCACATCAGTTTTTCATTCATCTGCTCTACAGGCATATATTGTATTACTTTCTGCGGATCAGGCCCTCAACTAGACTGAGTTCTCCGCTCCTCCAGAAATTCACAGTTTGAGTAATGACTCAGAGAAGTGCTCTAAATGTAGCAGATGATATAAGAGAAGTCTAGATGGGGCAAAGTGAGCATATAGAAAGCACTGGGCAGCTGGGAGCCATGACGTGCACCTGTAATCCCAGCACTCTAGGAGACAGAGGCAGGTGGATTTCTGTGAGTTCAAGGCCAGCATGGTCTACAAAGTGAGTCCTGGACAGCCAGGGCTATGCAGAGAAACCCTGTCTAAAAACAAAAGAAAACAAAACGAAAACAACAACAACAAAAAAGCACTGGGTGGTGGGTTGGAGGAATTGCTCAGTAACACCTTTATAGAAGTGGGTGTACTTCAACTGAATCTTGAAAGAGGAGTTAGTGTTTGATATTGAGGAAGGGTCGAAAGGTCATGAAGAGTTGTGTAAGCAGAGAATGTGAAAGTATACGGGTTCCAGAGAGGAGCATTTAGTATTGGTCCACGCAATGGTAAAACTGGTGGAAGCCACGCAGTCAAGCTTAGCTTTGATCTTAAGAACAATAGGAACCTGTAGGAGAATCTGAAACGGGAAAATGACATTAAGAATCTCAGTCCGGTAGCTAGTTTTAAAGAAGATGGGGTCATAAAGCCCTGACCTAAATAATACATGTAAATAAAGTGTAAGCGAACGTTATCATTGGGTTCATGGGAACCCCTGAGGTGTGAGAAAGTCATCCTAAAGTAGAATTTCAGTTAAGAGTTTAAGAATAAGGAGGATGCTAACCAGTTAAAATGAGAAAGGGGCTCAGCAAAAGTATTAAGCATTTTTAGTCGCTGAGCCATCTCTTCAGAACCTTGTGTGGACATTTTGTTGTGTTTGTTTGTTTGTTTGTTTGTTTTTTGAGACAGGATTTCCCTGTGTAGCCTTGGCTGTCCTGGACTCACTCTGTAGACCAGCCTGGCCTGGAACTCACAGAGATTCACCTGCCCCTGCCTCCTGAGTGCTGAGATTAAAGGCATGAACCACCACTGCCTAGCTCTGATGGGGACATTTTTAACAACAAGCAATTTCAGACAATACATATTGATGTTCTTTGACTATTGATGCTCTTTGATTATTCACACCAAGTTCAACTCTTACGCTTATTTCTAATATAATTTTATTTTACTGTTGGATAACATTCTGAATTTAAGTAATATTTTGTTTTTCTATGAACTAGAGAGACTATTTCCCTCCCTGTTATTTGTTTGTTTGTTGTTTGGTTATTTTGAGACAGGGTCTCTTATAACCTAGACTGGTTTTGAGCTCACTATGTAGCTGACACTGCCGTTGAACTCCTAATCCTCTTGTTTCCATATCTGAAGTGCTAGGATTGCAAACATGTATCATCATACCTGGATTGATACAATATTGCTTGATCAGGGCTTTGTTAAGTAAGAAAATATTCTTTCCTTCAGCACTCACCATTGACCTTTAAACTTCTGTAATACAACTATTTATCTATTTTAAAATTTAATTTTTTTGTAAATTATTTATGGAGACAAATACCCATGTGTGGGCAGAGAACAGTTTTCAGGAGTCAATTCTTTCTTTCTCTCATGTGGATTCCAGGGATTGTACTCAGGTCTTCAGGCTTTGTGTCAAGAACCTTTACCTGCTCTGCCATTTTTTTCTTTTTCTTTTTCTTTTTTTTTTCCAGACAAGGTTTCTCTGTCTAGCTCTGGCTATCCTGGAACTCAGTCTGTAGACCAGAGATCCACCTGCCTCTGTCTCCCAGAGTGCTGGGATTAAAGGCTTATGCCACCACAGCCTGGCTCTGCTTGGCTATCTTAAAGACACTCTTGGTTGGTGATGTGATATTTATTTATTTATTTACTTACTTACTTACTTACTTACTTACTTACTTACGTGTGCTTGTGTGTGTGGTGTTTTGTTTTGAGACAGTGCCTCATGTAGCCCATGCTGTCCGTACACTTGCTTTGTAGCTGAGAATGGCCTGGAACACCTACTCTTCCTGTTCTATGCCATGGCTACTCCCACCACATCTTGTCTTCTCATGTGTGCTTTTATATTGTCAAAACTGATCTAGCAAGATGAGGGTAGTAGATTAAATTCTGCTCTATAATCATGATTGCTCATTTGTGCCTTTTGGTATTTTGTCTATAGTATGATTCTAAAAATTGAAGAGCAATGAACAGCTATTTGATATGACTAAATAGTCTTTCTTTTAGAGCCAACCAATATACTTTAATGATTTTTTTGCTTTGTAGAAAGCTTTCTTTTCCCTGGTTTCTAATTTTTCTTCTTTCACTTTATTGCTTTATCATGTTTTCATTTCTTTTCAGAATCGCCATTGCATTAAGAATTTTACATTTAAGTTGGGCATGGTGGCTCACACCTTAATCCTAGCACTCAGGGAGCTAGAGGCAGGTGGATCACTGTGAGTTTGAGGCCAGCCTGGCCCAGGACAGCCAAAGCTATACAAAGAAATCCTGTCTCAAAAAAAAAAAAAATTCTACATAAAAAAAAAAAAAATTCCAGTAAGTCTGCTTTTTTGCTTCCATCCTCCCCATAAGAACCTTTTTCTAGAGATTTCATTCCTTTTTCAAATATGGATTGTTGTGTTGGAATTTCTTTTTACTGCTTTCCATGGTTATAGCCACCATTCATTAAGAGTTCACTAAGGGTTTTGGTTTTGTTTGCTTGTTTTTCCCAGTAGTTATTTTTTTCCCTCTTTTTTTTTCCCCCAGTGTTTTGATGGAGCACATCTTCAAGTAGCTTTCTCAGAAAGGTTGGATAGAAAGTAGATTTCTTTTGTATTATTATTTTTTAATTGAGTTAGAATTAAATTATTTTCCTCCTGCCTTTTCTCCCTTTAGTTCTTCTCAGCTACTCTCCCTTAAACCCTTCCCAAGACCCTCTCAAGCTGATAGTCTCCTTCTCTTTATCATTATTATATGTGTGGGTATGCATATACACAAATGTATAAATGCCACTTACTGGGTCTGTTTTTGTTGTTTGTCTATACATGGCTTGAAAGCTCACCACTCTACATTAGACAACTAGTAAGGGGGCTCATCCATGGGAATGGTTAATTCTTCTTCCAAGCAGTCATTAGTTGCCTGAAGTCTAGGGATGAAAACCTGTGAAATTTTACCCTTTCTACATTAACATTCCCACTGATCTTGCCATTGTTTCAGCTGTTTTTATACAGCATGCAACCATTTTTAGAAGAGCCTGTTTCACAGCAGACTTCCTGGTGTTCTGGTTCTTACAAGCTTTCCACCCCCTCTTCCTTGATGTTCCCTGAGCCATAGATGCGGGAGCTGTGATGAGGGTCTATCTGTTGGGGCTGGGCTCCCCATGATTTGTTGATCTCCTCATTATATCCAGTTGTGGTTTTCTTTGAAGGCCTCCATTGGCTGTAAAGAGAGGTGTCTGTAATGAGGGGTGGTAGCTACACTTATCTGTGGGTATGAGGATAAGATTTAGAATGAAGTAAGGAATTATGCTGGTCTAACAAGGTGGTAATAGTAGATTCTTTTCTAAGGCCCATGACATCAGCCTGGAGAAGCTGGCTAGGTTTCCTATACCTGGCATAGTTTCCCTCCTGTTAAGTCCCTAATGTTGTTTTCATTTTATCTAGTCAATTATTTTGTCAGTTTTCCAAAATGTGAAACATCTGTGCTTCTGTTTTTAAGTTAATTCTTTGTTTTTTCCCCTTCATTTTGCTATTACCATATCTTATCCATAAAAAATTTTATCTGGGGCCTTGTAATGTTCAGTTCTAAAGTTTCAATGATTTTCCCTTATATATTTTTATTTTTTTGGTAACAGTTGCTATTTAAAAAAACATTATTGCATTGTGTGTGTGTGTGTGTGTGTGTGTGTGTGTGTGTGTGTGTGTTCCACAGTGTGCATGTGGAAGTTAAAGGTCAACTTGTGGAAATCAGTTTTCTCTTTCTCCCATATGGACCTTTGGGATCAAACTTAGGTCATCAGGACTAGTTTTCACATGTCTTTACTTGCTGAACCATCTCAGTTGCTCTAGCTGATTTTCTAATTTTTGATTTGTTTTGAGCAGATTCCTAATTGTTGAGGTATTTTTATAGTGAATCTTTGTCCTTGAAAACTTTTCAGATAATTTTAATATCTCTGTCATCTTGGTACTAGTGCCTTTGTTTTTTTTTTGTTGTTGTTGTTTGTTTGTTTGTTTTGTTTTTCTCATTCAAGTTGAGGTTTTCCTAGTTCTTGGTATGATGAGTAACTGTCATTTGAGACCTTGGTATTTGAACTATTGTGTCATGAGATGCTGGATCTTATTTCAGTTTCAGTATTCTGTTTTAGCTTCCATTGTCAGGCACAATTATTACCGTGGAAGAAGAGACCCTGCGTCGTTAAAGCAGTGGGTATAGAAATATTCAAGGTCTCTGTTAGTCTCCATTGGATACCCGCACCGGGGGTTCCTCATTGCTAAGTGAAAATGGGCGTTCTGGCTGTCCCACCTCAGTGGGAGTGGAAGTCTGAACTCCCTGTTGGCCTTTGTTAGTGTGGTGGGAGTAGGACCACAATTTCCTTTTGTGATATTTGGCTAAAGTAGAGCAATTACTGTCTGATAGATGGTTCTCTGGCCTTCAGTCTGAAGTATCTGAGGTGAAAAACAGATTTAGATACCTACCATTTTGCCACTCATTTGCTAACGTATTCTCTACTCAGTTACTCAGCTTATTTTGGAATATTTCTTTCATGTGTGATCTTTCCTCAAAGAAAACCTTGTGATCTGTGCTTGTTTGCTGACATTGCCTTAATGTAGCAATGGACTCTTCATCTTACTCAGAGAAGCCTCACTTTCCAGTCAGCCGTGGTGGATGCAGAGATTTGTGGTTGCACAAGTCGTTTATCCTATCCTCTCTAAGGCTCAGGGAGCCTTGTGGAAGAGGGGATGGAGAGAATGTTAGAGTCAGAAAATAAAGAGAAGAACTGTAAAATGTGGTTTCTAGGCAAGATATGACCATCACAGTTACAAGCTCCCAGCACCTGTGGATGCCTTCACTGATTATGCACAAGAATGGACCTATCAACTATCAGAGATGGGTGGAGAAGGAACTCAAGAGGGCCCCTAGCCTGTACTGCTGGACTATTTCCTGCTAATAGATTCAGGAGGAATCTTTCAGTTGTATGGCCACCAATAACCCCTCCAGACTCAATGGATAGTTTCAATGCAATGGCCACATTTGATTGTCCTAGCTAAAATGAGTCACAAAACAAGTCATGAATCTGGGAAAGAAACTAGTATGGATGGGATAGAGGATGTTGACAGGGATAAAGGGCAGATAAGAGAGACTGTGTGGGGACAGCAATCAGAATATATTCTATATATGTATGAAACTGTCAAATAACAAAATGAACTAGTAAAAGTTTTTAAAAATATAAACAATGAAAATCTGATCAGAACTTCAGGTGGAGGGGGGCATGGCTAGGCAAATTCCCCATAGGATGATAAGAATTCTGGGTTGTTTACCGTTCTCAATCCCCAGAATACCAGGATCCTGTCTGTGAGGTCGCTCAGTTTCTTTGAGAGGAGACCCCAGCCTTTGCTGAGTGAGTTGACACCACAGCAAGTAAGCACCAGACATGAGGATGCAGCATTCATTTGCTATGGTGTATAATGGTAACATCACATGCACATATCTAGCCAACTGTGAGAAGCAGTAGCGGTGGCTGCTTCCTAGCCAGACTACCATCCCTACAGTAGAACCTTAGCTGTGATTCCCCCTGCCTGGCTTTTCTAATTCCTCTCCTGTTGTCTCAGCCAGATTATTTATACTTAAGGCAGCTGATGTCACAACAAGCCCTCTTTCCTTCTTAAGTATACTGTGTCTGTTTCTGTTATGCATATCCAAGATTCCTGACTGATCTAAGAATCCTGCATTTTATTGGAGACATCTTGTAGTAACTTCTTAACAAAGGTAAATTTGAGCCTGAAGGTAAATTTGAGTGGTGACATATGCCTTTAATCCCAGGACTTGGGAGGCAGAGGCAGGCAGATCTGAATTCAAGGACAGCCTGGTCTATAGAGTGAGTTCCAGGATAGCCAGGGCTACACAGAGAAACACTGCCTTGAACCCCTCCCCCAAAAGGGTAAATTTGGGGATCTTTGTGTGTCTGAAAACATGGTTGTTACATTTATGTTCACATTTCAATTATACTTTGCCTTTAGAATTCTGCGTTAGAAATAATTTTCTCTGAGTTTTGGAAAGTATTACTTTTAACACAATTGCTGATTAAAAGTCATATGCTAATATTATTCTCGTACCTTTGATTTTGACCTGTTTTCCTCACTTCTAGGTGCTTAAAGGCTTTTAAGAAAATCTATTCCTGGTTTTCTAAAATGTCACAATAATATGTCTAGATGCATGCTTTTTCTTCATCTATTTTTCTGGTTACCTGCTGCACTGATGGACTCTTTCTATCTGAAGACGTATGGTCCTTTATGCTAAGAAATCAGTTTGATTCCTTAGGTAATTTTCTCCTTCCCTGTGCTTTGTAGAATGTCTACTACTTCGATGGTGGTTCTGCTAAATGTTTCTCTCTCCCTTGCTTTTCCAGCCAAAAAAAATTAATTGATACATAATAATTGTACACATTTATGTATAGAAGTTCATGTGATATAGTGTGCTGAAATATTAACTGAATGTTTATCATTGATTTGTATTGGGAACATGTAAAATCTCTTGCTAGCAATTTTTAAACATACAACTGAATGCAATTATCCACAGTTTCCCTACTGTCTATAAAACACTCCCAAATCCTTGGGTATGCTTACTCATCCTTTCCACATACTCCCCTCATTTTCCAGCCTCTATGAACCCAAAGGTGCTTTTTATAAAGGGTACTTTTATTCTTTTTGTAAATAGGTACCTTTTCTGTGTATGTATGTGTGACATAGAACTTTATCTATGTGAATCTTGGTGATAACAGAAGATGACAGTCAATAAAGAAGGAAAAATATTTTTCAAATCTGGGCCCAGGGGATCCTGCAGTGATGAATCAACCAAGGACCATGCATGGAGAGGACCTAGACCCCCTGCTCAGATGTAGCCCATAGGCAGCTCAGTCTCCATGAAGGTTCCTGAGTAAGGGGAGCAGGGGCAGCTTCCAGCATGGACTCAGTGGCCAGCTCTATTGGTCACCTCCCCCGGGAGGTGCAGCCTTACCAGACTACAGAGGAAGAGGATACAGCCAGCCCTGATGAGACCTGATCGGCTAGGGTAGATAGAAGGGGAGAAGAGGGAGGGATGGTGGGACTGGGAGGAGATGAGAAAGGGGGCTACAGCTGGATACAAGTAATTAAATTGTAATTAATAATAATAATAAATTTAAAAAATGGGGACAGGGTTTTTTCTTTTCTGGAACTCACTCTGTAGGCCAAGCTGGCCTTGAACTCACAGAGATCCACCTTGCTTCAGTACCTCCCAAGTACTGGGATTAAAGGTATGTACCAGTATGCCTGGTAGAGAAAAAAATAATTTATGACAGATAGTACCTTTATCCCTTTAAAAGAATTCCACTTGCACTTGTCTGAGTGAGACTGCCTCCTGGGTAGGTTTCTTCACAGACTCTTAGGCATTGGCAAGATTATCTTATACTATTGCATGCAGTCCACATGTATCTCATTCTTAGACCAACTGCATTTCCAGCTCCAGACTAACATTCCATGTACATATTTTCTTCCTGAAAGATTCCCATACCTACCTTACAGTGGTCCAGAGCCCACACAAAGTGATCACAATATCCATTGGCTCATGTCACAGTGTTCTTAAAAATCAATCCCACCACTAGTATTTATAATGGAATCAACAGCCAAATCTCATTCCTCTCTCCAGTGCTTCCGCCAGCAGGAACTGACAGCAATTTTTCAACCTGCTGGGCTACTGATGTGGCCCCCTCTGAGCATGTTCTATGAGTAAACTTCTAGGAGAATAGTAGACTTCAGAATACCCAGCCCTAAATTGGACATCTGTATCACAGCCTGTCTTCCCAATTCTCAGGGATCATTGTGAGAGAGGTGATTGAAAGACTAAGAGCCTGAAGGTGACGGTGAATACAAGCAAACAGTGTCCTCCAGACAAACATAATAGGGCATTCGAACTCACAATATTTGTGACAATGTGCATAAGCCCCATGCAACTTCAAACCAGACCAAATCTCAACACGGAGAAGGTAGGTGAATGTGAAGTCACCTTGGGGTACCAAGCAAAGTGCTATTGGCAATTCATAGCTGCTGAGAGAGGGAGAGTCAGTCGCGCTCTGGTAAGTTGACAAAGGCTACACATCTAGGAATATATAGGCAGCAAAATTGGATTTGATGTGTGGAAACAAAAAAAAAAGATGTAGGAGGAGGAGAAGAAGATAAAAATTTGGGCAGATAGGGAAAAGGTAGATCTGTGAGGAGGATGAATATTATCAAAACACACTGTACGTAATTCTCAAAGGACTAATAAAAAAGAATAAAAATACAGTGAAAATATTCAAAGATAATTAAAAAAAATGCTTTATCATATGCCCTAGTCACTTTTGCTTTGAAGAGACACCATGACCACCACAATTCATTTGAAAATAAAATAAAAACACTTAATTGGGGCTGGCTTACAGTTTCAGAGGTTTAGTCCATTATCTTAATGCTGGGAGAGGGGGTAGGGAGGGCATGGTGGTATGCAGTCAGACATGGTGCCAGAGAAGATGAGAGTTCTATATCCTGATCTGTAGGCAGAGAGAGACGGACAGAGAGACAAAAGAGAGATTGGGAATGATGTGGGCTTTTGAAACTTCCAAGACCACACTCAGTGACACACCTCCTCCAGCAAGGCCACACCTCCTAATCCTCCAAACAGTTCATCAAACAGAGACTAAACATGCAAATATATGACCCTATAGGTCCATTCTTTTTTTTTTTTAACCACCACAACTATGTATGAGGAAAGACAGTCATAAGCATAAAGCTAAGGTATTCTTACTCATTAATGTAAATGGAAAAATTTGACAATAAAATATGTGCACACCTCTCAGAAAAGCAATGGTTTTCAGTTTTAGAGTCAGTCCAGAAAAACCCATGTTTAGAATTAAAAACAAACTCAAGTCAGTAGACACAAAAGACTGTTGAACTATGCTCAGATTACACCATTGCACAAAACAGTATCTTTTATTTATTTTTAAGACAGGGTCTCATTTAGCCCAGGCTGCACTCCAATTCATTATGTAGCTGAGAATAGCCTTGAACTTCTGATATTTTTTCTGGCATTCTGGCCTCCACAGGCACCAAGCACACAAGTAGTATACATACAAACATTCAGGTAAAACATTCATACACATAAAATAAAAACGTGTCCAGGGGATTCACTGTCGTCTCCTGACTGTCTTAGGCACTGCATGCACATGATGCACAGACGTACATGCAGGCAAAACACCCATGTGTGGTTCTATGCACTGCTATATCTATCCCATAGATTCATGCATGCTAAGTAGCTCTTGACCTGTTGAACTACATCCTCAGCCCACATCCCAGATAGTGTTTTAAATCAGTGGATAATATATGCTACAGATTTGAATTGTCTTTATTTCATAGAGAAGGAAAGAGCTGCCAAGGGTCATGGAGCTAATGCAACATTGTATACGGACCATCTATTCACAGCCATCCTTGAAACTGCTATACAGAGCCATGCTTATTTTCACTGGCCACATTCACACTAACAGCAGCTGTAACTGGACTTTTGTCACTTTGTGGTCACCACCCAACACTAGATAAGAGAGGAACAAGGATAGATGGGAGGGAGGAATTAGGAAAAGTCCTGAATGTAATTTATTACCTCTAGTTTCTTCTTTGACCACAGCTACTAACACATCGAAATCAACCTCCCTAAACAACCAACAACCAGTGACCCCATCTCTTGGGGCAGTAGCATTTATATGCCCTCTGAAAAGTTCCCAGAATTCCAAGCACCCACAATCCCAGAAGCCATCTTCAGCTGGCAAAACCATGCCTCTGCTAGTGCACGAGGTTCTGCGGACAATTCAAAGCAGCCCCTAAAAACATATTCTTACAATATTTCTGTGTTGTTGTTGTTGTTGTTTTAAGAAACCAAAATCACAGAATTCTCACTACAAGAAACAGTACACTATTCTCTATGACTCATGGGTGAACCCCTGAGATAACTCGGTCTATGTGAACAGCCGATTCTGGTAAGTTTCCTTCCATGATGAATTGGCATCCATTGTTCTGGAGACAGAGAAATAGTCCAGCTTTTATTTTTTAAATATTTTTCATTAAAAACCCCATACTAAGCTGGACACAGTGGCACATGCCTATAATCCCGGCACTCTGGGAGGCAGAGGCAGGTGGATCTCTGTGATTCGAAGACAGCCTGGTCTACAAAGTGAGTTCAGGACAGCCAAGGCTACACAGAGAAACCCTGTCTTGGAAAATAGCATCAAAAAAAGAACGAAAAGAAAAGGAAAGAAAGAAAGAAAGAAAGAAAGGGAGGAAGGAAGGAAGGAAGGAAGGAAGGAAGGAAGGAAGGAAGGAAGGAAGGAAGGAAGAGAGAAAAGAAAAGAAAAGAACGAAAATGTATAGTATAGCATTTCTTTTTGCTTGTTTGTTTTGTTTTGTTTTTCAAGACAGGGTTTCTCTGTGTAGCCTTGGCTGTCCTAGACTCACTTTTAGACCAGGCTTTTCTCGAACTCGTGGAGATCTGACTGCCTCTGCCTCCCAGAGTTCTGGGATTACAGTTGTGCATGACCTCGCCTGGCTTACATTTTTCTTTTTTATCAAAGTAATCCAGTGCACTTTTTGTTCTTGTTTTTTGTTTTGTTTTGTTTTGTTTTAGAATGTTTTCGGGTTTTGTTTGTTTTAGGACATTAATTTCCTTTTACATGTATGGGTGTTTTGTCTGCGTGTGTACACCACATGTATGCAGTGCCTGTCATGGCCAGAAAAAAAGCATTGGATCCCTTGGACACATAGGGTATTATTTGTTTGTTTATTTATTTACTTTTTCATTTTTATGTTTTGCTTTTTTTGATACAGGGTCACACTATGTAGCTCTGTCTGGCCTGGAACTCTGTAAACCAGGCTAACTTCAAACTCACAGAGATCCACCTGCCTCTGACTCCCAAGTGGTGGGATTAAAAGCGTACACCACCACAACCAGCTGCCCAGGTTTTTTGTTGTTGTTTTGTTTTACAATTTTATTTTTATTTTATGAGTATTTTACATGTATGTATGTATGTATGTGCACTATTTGTGTGTCTGATGCTGTGAGGCCAGAAAAGAGTGTTGGATTCCATAGAGATGGAGTTCCAGTGAGTTATAAGTTGCCATGTGGGTGCTGGGAACTGAACCCAGGCCCTCTATAACAACAGCAAGTATTCTCAACTGTAGAGCTATCCCTCCAGACAGTACACACAGTTTTTAAAAGCAAAGTAGTGCTAAAAGATACCAAATTAAACCTAACAATGCTCTGTCCCACTCACTCCCACTGCAAGTCTTGTTCCCTAGCATTTACTACTTTCAATTATGTTATCTGGTTTGGCCATTTTGCTGTTACTTGCAACTCCTGATCTCATCCCTCCTGGCAGCTGCCATTCAGAGGACAAAGAGCCATTTACTTTATTAGCCTCCTTTGCAGCTAAGAATGGCTATATGACTTGCCTACAACCAATGAGTTATTTTCTAGGGGCTTTCTGCAAAATTCTCTTATTATTTTTTTTTTCTGAGCAAAGAAACACAGATAATTGACTCTTCCCCACCTCCTTCTTTCTCATTTGAATAGAGTCATATGGCATAGACCCATGACAGCCGTCTTAGGACCATGAAGAGATGAGCTTGAGCATGAAGATGTTATAAAAATGCTTAAAGTAGTTTATTCCCTGGTCATGCAGCTGAACCTGTAATACGCTTAAAGTTAATTTGGAAAATAAATAAAGCCACTGTGAGTCAGTATTTTTGTTACTTGAAGCTGAAATGACTTTTTAGGTTTATTTTTATTATTTTTAATTATGTGTGTATGTGTCAGGGGTGTGGCATGTTCACCTGCAGCAGGCAGAGTGTTGAATCCCCTGACGCTGGAGATGCAGGTGGTTGTGAGCTGTCTGATGTGGGTGCCAGGAGTTGAACTTGAGAACCTGGTCCCCTGGAAAAGCAGTACATGCTCTTTAACTGAGCCGTATCTCCAGCCCTAAAAATTCTTTTAACAAACGACCCACTGTGATTCTTCATCTTAGCAATTTGAAGCAACATCAGTTGCTATATTTCAATAAGGTAGACTATTTCACACACACGCACACACACACTTTTCTTTCAGTTAAAACACTGAATTGATTTGGGGCCTAGTCAAGGTGGCAAGGCCTGTCAGGTCCACCAGTAGATGTCCCTTTGAGTGACTCAATGAGGACCTATACAATCCATTAGGGGGCATTTCAGTATAGATAGCGGAGGCCTTTGTGTATAATTGTTTGGAAAGCCCCTGATATTTGCTAGAGTGTAGGTACTAGATTCTTGTCATTTCTACACAGGGCCATGAGAGTGATAAATGGCAAGTGTAGGGAGGCCAGGAGCTTCCAGTATGAGCAGTCCAGCTCTGTAACTACACAGCCACCTCATCCCACTACAACAAGAACTTTAAACTACCCTGCTTGGTCCTTGACATCTGGCTCCCACTGTCAGAGAACCTTTCTGTCCTCTTGTATGGGTAGGTAGGTCAGCTTTGTCCTTGGGGATTCTTACCCAGGTATGGATAAAGTCCATGCATTTCCCTGCCCTGGTTCTCAGGTAGCACTCCTTCAACCCACTTTTTGCTTGCCAGAACACTGTTGAAATTTCTCCTTCACAGATAGGGAATTTGAACTTGTGGCTTCTGCCTTTGATCTATACTTGTTCTTAGCTAAAAATCTGAGGTATTATCATCTATCTTTGAGTTCTCTACTTTTGTGATCTGGGGTCTTAGAAATTAGATGGATGTATTGCATCTTTAAAAACTTATTTTTCTTTTATGGGTATAAATGTTTTTGTCTCCATATATGTAAGTGTACTGCATGCATGCCTGGTGCCCATGAAGGCTAAAAGAAGGCTGGTTCCGGAAACTGGAGTTACAGACAGTTGTGATACACTATGTGGGTGCTGGGAGCTGAGCATGATTCCTTCAGAAGACACAAAAGTCTCTTTACTGTTGAGCCATCTCCTTAGGTAGCTTCCCCCCATTTTTTTTTCTTTTTAGATTTTTGAGACAGGCACTTACTTTGCTGAGATCCATCTGCCTCTGCCTCCTGTGCTAGGATTAAAAGAGTGCACCAACATGCCCAATACACCTTTTCTTCTCATTTTGAGTCAGGCTCCCACTAAATTGTCTAGTCTAGCTTTGAACTCTTGATCTCTCTGTCTCAGCCTCCTGAGTTGCTGGGATTACATACATATTTCACTGTGCCCAGGTATATTTCACCTTCTTAACTATATGTAGATTTTAGAGTTTTAACTGCCTACAGTTTATATGGATATGCCAAGTGTGTAGATCTACACTTGTGAACCATGGTCAAGACAAAATGTTTGGGAATCCTATGGGTTTGAGTTTGAATTCTACCTCAGACATTCTTATATCTGTGAATCTCAGTTCTTACCTCTGTAACAAACACAATGTCTCAGGCAGCATTTAGTCTCAGGTGGGACAATAGTTTCTACCTAATAGTTGGGGGGGGGGAGGAGATTGTCATAGATATTGCATATAAAGCATCCAACACCAGGCTTGTTAGACAGCAGGTGTCAAAAATAGGAGCAGTCACTTCTTAATGGGGGCGAGTGGAAAATAAGATCAGAAAGATTTGAATCAGGTGTTCAGAGGACTGGAATGCCAGGTCTGATCCTTGTGACACTGAGGAACCTTGGCAGGTGTGTCACCAGGGTTGTTAATTAATCCTAAAGCATCTGTGGCATTGTTCTCTTAGTCTGGTCTGGGAAAGGAACAAGAAGCCCTTGGCCCAGCAGCTTTGGGGTTAAAATCTTTGCCTGCATCTGAGTTATTTGTAACCCGTTGTCATGGTAACAAGTTTGGCAAGCTAGCCAGTGCTGCAAGCTCCTGACAGTGGGGCGGGGAGGGCAGTAGGAGAAGACAGAAGATTCAGAAAGGGGTTCATCTGTGACCAGTGTCTCACTTTCCTCTGATTTTCCCAAAGCTTTTCCTCTCCAGATGAGGGTGAGTGCCCTTTGGGAGAACCTCTGAATGTTGGGGCTTCTCCTCCCCAATCTCCTGATATTTCAGATGGAAAAATAGGCTGAGAGGTCCAGCAGCTGGCTCAAGGCCACAAAACGAGTCAGGGACAGGGAGAGAACTAGCACCTACCTTTTAAAAGCCCCTGTGTCATGGAACTAAAGCACCTGGAGTAAGCCCTCGAGAGCAATTCATCCATTTACCCCCACAACACACATCTGTCTTCTTTTTGTTGCTATTGTTCATATGGGAAACTAGGACCCAGGGTGATTTACAACTGACTGGGCATCACACAGCAATTCTGAGCTTGAGACTAGTGATCTCTTAGGCCTCTATGCTGACCTCCAAGATAGAGCCTCCCATAGTAACATTGGTACAGTTGGTACAACTGCCTTGGCCTTTGATGCCTGTCAAAAGCACATGTGTTCTGGTCACACATCCCCTTCACTGAAACCCCTTCAGTTGTGTGTAAGGATGTCTGTATTAGTCATTTTTCTCATTGCTATGGCAAAATACACAACAGAAACAACTTACGATGAGAGGGTTTATTTTTGGCTCACCATATGAGGGTACAGGGAAGGCATGGTAGCAAAAGAATGAGGCGATGGGTCACATTGCACCCACTTTCATGATCCAGAGAGATAAAGAGCTGGCGTTCTCCTTTCTCCCTCTTTATTCAGTCGGGAACTCCAGCCCATAGGATGAAGTACTCACGTTCAGGGTGCCTCTTCCCCTCCTCAGTTACTCCTGTCTGGAAACACTCTCACAGATATACCCAGATACGTCTCCTAGGTAATTCCAAATCCAGCCAAGCGTGCAATGGAGATTTGCCATCATCAATATACCCTCCTGCCTGCAGCAAGGGCAGCAGGGTTGTGTAAATATCATGCAACCCCACTCTGACCCAAGTTACCCCCAGAGATAGGCCCTTCCTGAGTCCTGAGCACTCTTTCCCTTTAGTGTGCGTGTGCGTGTGCGTGTGTGTGTGTGTGTGTGTGTGTGTGTGTGCACATGTGGTTACATGTGTGTCATGGAGTCCATGTGGAGTTGAGAGGACAATTGCTGGACTTGGTGTTCTCCTTCCATCGTGTTGGTCCTGAGCTTGGCCTCAGATCATCAGGCTTGGTGGTGGCTCATGTATGCACTGAGCCATCTCCCCAGCCCTTAGCATCTCCTTATGTAATGTGGTCCTCACAATTTGTCTCTGTCTTCTTATTTAGCAGGTGGAAACCTAAAGGACCAGAAAAAGTCAATGTGGCTGGCCAAAGTCACACAGTGAGTCTTAGCCTGAATCCCTCCTCCTCCAGAAAGATCTTTCTGCCTGTCCTAGTCCACAGTCCTCAGAGTTCCTCTGGTGCTTATCTTTCTTACATTTACACTTATGCATGCACCCCACTCTGTGTTCTCTGTCCTATGTGCAGGACAGACTCCTGTCTCCTGACATAGCTGATCCCAACAGGTCCACCTGTTTTTCTCCTGTCTGTCAAATTTACCACTCATCCTCTGCTGCTGTCCTGATCTAGTTGCAATGTCCCTCACACAAATGATCCTAATTCTACACCCTAGCTTCTAGAGCATCCATCTTTAGACTATATACTGTACACTAGCAATGTGAGGACATTGACACAAAACAGCTAATGCATTCCTTCCTTCTGGGATACCTCATTTGCTACATAATGAAGTTCTAGCTCCTTCTTTGGTAGTTAGACCATCCATAATTTGTCCCGTCTCACCTCAAGCAAGACTCATCCTTTGCATTTTTTGGCCTCAAACCACTGAACTAACAATTTCTTCCTACAATGTTTCAAGCTTTTTCTATTGTAGGTATCTTTGTAACATTTTTTTTCCTATTAAAGGCCCTTTAATACTCTCCCAACCCAATAAACTCAGATGTCCAAATGTAACTTCATCTGGCAGCTAACTTTTATTCCTCAGTGGGATCAGGTTCTTTCCTTTAGGTTCTCACAGTCCTGCAAGCTCCTCTTTGCCCCCTACATAGCATGGCTCTAATGACTGGGGTTCAATGGCCTATCAGATTGAAAGTTCCTTGAGACAATGACCCTATTTCTACAAAAGCCCGGGACTTGACTCTTCCCAGAGGAATGGTCAATGAATATTCATTGAATGACTCCAAATACACAAATGATTTGATGATCAGTGAAGTTTGCATTCAGTTTCATGATTGCATGCTCCTACTAAGTAGAGCCTGGGAGATGTCAGTGTTACCTGACAGTCTCTTCACAACTAGACTGGCTTATCTGGAAAGAGGTGTATCTTGAGTCATCTGACCCAGTGTATGATGACTTAGTAATCCAAATTGGAGCATAACCAAAGAGGCACTGAGGGTGTAAAATGAGGGACCCTTTGAGATAAGTATTACTGTTTTGCCTGCCTCGTTTATTAGTTACTTTCTAATTGATGTCATAAAACAGCATGACCAGAAGCAACTTAGAGAAAGAAGGGAGGGTTTATTTGGGCTTATGGTTCCAGAAGAATAACAATTTATCATGATGAGAAGCCATGTCAGAAGGAGCAGGAAGCTGAGAGCTCACATCTTCAAACACAAACTGAAACAAAGAGAGATAAACTGGAAGTGGCAAAAGGTTTTTAGTCTCAAAATCTGACTGCAGTGAAATACTTCCTCCAGCAAGGCTACACCACCTAAAGCCCCCTAAACAGCTCCGTCAACTGGAGACCAGGTGTCTTTGAGTATATGCCACATTCTCATTCAAACCATTGCATCCCACTCCCTGGCCCCCATAGGCTTGAAGCCATATGATAATGCAAAAATAAATTTAGTACAACTTTTTAGATTCCCATAGTCTTTTACAGTCTCAATACTGTTTAAAAATCTCTCATGAGGCGCAAAGCAATCTCCTAATTGTAACTTCCTGTAAAATCAGAAAGCAAATTATATATTTCCAACTTGTAATGGCACAAAATATACATTACTATTCCCAAGAAGAAGAAAGGGGGCACAGTAAGGAAATACTGGACCAAAAGCAAGACTAAAATCCAGCAGGGCAAACTCCAAATCCTGTAGCTCCATGTTCAGTGTCTAGGACTTTAGCTCCTAAGGGTCCAAACAGCTCAACCTCTTCAGCTCTGTTGCCTGCAGCATACATCTCTTTTTTGGGCTACTTTCATTTCCTATATGCAGCTCTCCTTAGCAGATGTCTCATAGATTTGGCATTTCCAGCATCATGGGATGCGTAACCCAGGCTTCATTTTCACAGTTTCATGCAATGACTTCCTACAGCTTCTTTTCTTCTTGGGACCTTCATGTAGAGACCTCCTTGCCACATACTGCCTGGCCTCATTGGCTTTTTGAAACGGTGGGAGAAGAATCTAACAGTCCCTTCACCTTTGAATCCTTCACACTTCTAACTCCAATACCACGTGGATGATGTTGCCAAGGCCCACTATCAGCAATGGGATGAACCTTTATCCCTCTTGAATCATATTAGCAGCAGGTTTTGTTTGCAGTTGCTTTATAGAGGCAGGAAACTCCACTGGGCTTTTTGCTTTCACAAGTTGGAAGCTTAGCTGAGTGGGCTCTTGCCCAGAGGGCACCCTTCCCTTGTTTCAGTGTTAAGCTGGCCTCTCCTTCATGGCTCTAGTTTCCTTATCTCTTTCAGCACAAGCCTTGGCTCCAACATTAAATTTCCTGGTGCTCTTTTTCTCTCAAAGTGCACATTCTGTATTTTTTTTTCTGTTCCACTTGCTCTTTTTCATTGTAGACTCACATTAGAGTCATTAATAATAGCCATGCCAGAGACTAGATGCTGTGCTGTATTGAAATTTTCTCCAGCAAGGAAATTGGTCCATTACTTGTTAACTTAGCCTTGGAAAAATTCACAGGACATTGGCAGAATGTATCCAGAGTGCCAAAATGTCACAGGACTAGCCTCTATTCCAGCTGCTGTTAAAGTTTCTGCTTTCTTCTGAAACCTTTTGAGTAAGATCTCACATGGCTCACATTGCTCTCAACTTTGCCATCTTCTATGCTCCTACTAGGAAAGCCCATCTAGTCCTGCTTACAGCATTCAACCACTTTTCTAGTCCAAAGTCTTCAATGAAGTATCCCATAGTCTTTCAAAAATAAAACAAAACAACAACAAAAACCCGATATGGTCAGGTACTTCATAGCAACTTCTATATTCAGTTCCTTTTCTGTTGCTGTGATAAAATACCACGGACAAAAGTAACTTATAGAAGGAAGGTGTGTTTATGGTTATGGTTAGAGAGGGATGAGAGTCCATCAGGGTAGGGAGCCTTGGCAGGGAGTAGCAGGCATGGCAGCAGGAGCGGGAAACTGAGCTCAGGCCTTCAGATGAAAACACGAAACAAGAGTGAACTGAAAGTGCCGCAGAGCTTTTAACCTCAAAGTGAAATACTTTGAGGTTTAACCCCAGTGAAATACTTCCGCCAGCAAGGCTGCACTTCCTAAACCTCCCCCAAAAGCTCCACCAACTGGAGACCAAGTGTTCAAACATATGAGTCTATGGAAGACATTCTTATTCAGACTACTACATCAGTGGAGCTAAGGAAACTTTGACAACTTACCAGGGCCATATAGTTAAGTGAAAGCACGGCAAAATTAACTGTGACCAACTTGAAGTCACTTTCCACATTGTTCTGGCCTTTTACAACATTTCTTTTGGTATACCAGGGTATATATACATATATGTCTGTATGAATATATACATATATCCAAATTTTTATGATCCTAAAAGGAAAATTTGGCTGTACATGGAGGCACATGCTTGTAATCCCAGCACTTGAGAAGTGAAGGCATGGTGATCAGGAGTTCAACTTCAGCCTTGGCTAGTAAGTTTGAAGCCAGCCTGGGTTACTTGAGACCTTATCTCAAAACAATAAAAACCCTTTAAAGAACTGGAGAGAGGGATGGAGAGATGGCTCAGTGGTTAAGAACACTGTTCTCCTGAAGGACCCAGGTTCAATTCCCAGCACCTACATGGCAGCTCACAACTGTCTGATACACTCACACAGACATGTATGCAAAACACCAGTGCACAAAGAAATAATAATAATAGTAATAATAATAATAATAATAATAATAATAATAATAAAGAACTGGAGAGATGGCTCATAGGTTAGGAGTGTACAATTGCTCTTACAGAGCACTAGAATTTGGTTTCCAGCATCCATATCAGGCAGCTCACAACTACCTGTAACTCCTGCTCCAGGAAATGCAATGCTCCATTGACTTCTACACGCGCGCGCGCACACACACACACACACACACGCACACACGAATTAATTAATTAATTAAAATAAATGTAGCCAGGCAGTGGTGGTGCATGCCTTTAATCCCAGCACTTGGGAGGTAGAGGCAGGAAGATCTTTATAAGTTCAACGCCAGCCTCGTCTACAGAGCAAGTTCCCGACTATGTAGAGAAACCCTATCTCAAAAAATCAATCAATCAATCAAAACCAACATATTTTAATATTTGTCTTTTAAGGGATTAGGAAGGGAATAAGATGTAAGGTCACTATACAGGAGAATGAATAAATAAGTAAAATAAATAAGCAGATGTATTAAAGCATGAGACATAGGTCAGGCATGGTGCTGCAAGTTCATAATTTGATCATTTGGCAGAAGGTTGGGGAATTGGAAGCTTGAAGTCAGTGTGAGGAAAAAAAAAACTCTTAAAAATCCAAGGTCTGCAATATAGATTGATGGTATAGCACTTGTTTAGTATGTACAAGACCCTTTACTGGATCCCCAAAACCACTACCTGTAATGTCACCACCACCACAAAAAATATAGGTCCAAAAACTTAAATAAATTCATTTGACTAACTGGAGGAATGTTAGTAACTGAATCCTCTTCTCCAAAGTCCCAAAACAACAAAATAACACCGCCCCAATTTTCTATAGCTCTAATATATGTTCATTGGTGAAAACAAATTCTTCATCCCAATACAATGAATGTTAGAATCTTGACTGATGTATTTAGCCTTCATTTTAAGCTTTAAAAAAACAAATTTGAGATCAAAATTGAGTATAGAATATGTTCAATTCTGTACTCCCATTGTCTCACAAACGTTGTCAGTTAAATTCTCTTTTCTCTTCATCTATTAATTTCTTACGTGTGTGATGTGGTGTGCTTATAGAGAGGTCAGAGGACAACTTGTGGTAGTCTATTGTCTCCTTCCACAATGTGGGTTCCTGGAATCAAACTAAGATCATCAGGCTTGGTCCCTTTACCTTCTGAGCAATCTTGCTGGGCTCCAATTAGAATTTTTCCTAAATATCTAAATTACCACAAAATATTCATTTGAATGGATATATAGATACAGAATTAATTTCTGTAATGTTTTTTGGCATATTTATAGTTTTTGCTATTTTTTATGATTTTTTTTCAGGGGAATGGAAAGTGAGATAAGGTCTCATCTAGCCTAATGTTGCTTTAAACATAGTACATAGTAGAGGCTGGATTTAAACTCAGCTACCAGCCTTCACTTCCCAAGTGCTGTGATTAGGGTATACACCATCACGCCTGGCTTTTCCTTACTTTCTCTAGATTTATTTAGTCAGGTTTAGTACTTTCTTTCCCCTTGATATTATTTTGAGAGGTAGTATAAAGACTATTCTTTAAGAGAAATTAGAAAAAGCAGTGTAGGCATTTTGGAAACAATAGTATTTTAGAAGAATTTTAGAGTATGTAATAAGTGCATAAGATAAAATCTTCGATTGGCATAAGAAAGAAATCAGTGAAAAATAAGTGCCTTTGTCTTCATCCTCTGCTTCCCAGTTCTACACCCAGGATCTCCACTGTTAGCACTTCCTTGTGTGGCTGTTAGGCGGATAGTCTAAGCCTACACAGTCATCCCTTGGTAGCCAATGGGAACTGGTTCCAGGATTCTCCTTGGTTACCAAAACCTACAGACACTCAAGTTCCTTATGTAAAATGATGTAGTATTTGCATAATAGCCTACACACATCCTCCCATATACTTAAGTCATCTCTAGATTATAATACCTAATATAATGTAAATGCTATGTAAATAGTTATTATACTCTGTTATTTTAGGAACAGTGACAAAGAAAAATTCTTTATATGTACAGTACAGTTAGAAAAATATTTTCAATTCTTAATTGAAACTTCAGATGTGGAAACCGTGATAAGAAGTCCAATTGCATTTATAGGTTCTGGGAACTAGAATGAAGATAGATGCTTGTGCGGTTGAGTACATTCAAGGGTTTTTTTTTTTTTTGTGGGGGTGGAGGGGGTTGTTTGGTTCGTTGGTTGATTTGGTTAAGATACCAGTTTTGAAAAGGGTTTCACTACTTAGCCTTGGCTGGTCCCAGAGTGGTCTCACATTCACTGTAATCATCCTGCTTCAGCTCCCAGAGTGCTAGGATTTCAAGTGTGAATGACCACACTTAGCTTGTACATTCTTAAATTTTTAAATTAAGATATTACATGATTTCCTCCACTATCTTCTCCTTCTAACCCCTCCCATGTCCTCCCCCACTCCCTCTCAAATTCATGGTCTCTTTTTCTTTAATTATTGTTGGCATACATGTATGTAAATACAACCTGCTGAATTGTTTACTGTTAAGTGGATGTGTGTGATTTCAGGGCTGAGAAATTGGTATTAGATAACCAATTAGGGAGCTCATCCTGGGAAATTCTGGGTCTCCCTCAATCATCAGTTGTTAATTGTTTGTATTGCTTCCTCTAGAGGAGAGGATACATGAGATTTCCCCATATACACTAGGATTTCAAATATTGTTAGAATTATTCAGGTCTTGTTTTGCCAATTATATTCTTGAGAATTCATGGGTGTAGCTTCCCTGTTACAGCTAAAGGATATGATGTCATAGACATCCTGGTCTTCTGGCTCATCTAATCTTTCTACCCCTCTTCCATGATGATCCCTGATCCCTGATCCTGTGCAGGAGTCACATCATAGATGTTTTTGTCTATTGGGCCTGGGAATCCCACCATCAGTTGTTCTCTGCATTCTGACCAGTTGTGGTTTTCCTGTAACAGTCTCTGTCTCTTGCAAAGGGCTGATGAGGGCTGAGAGCTACACTTACCTGTAGGTATAAGGATAAGGATTTAGAATTCGGTTAGGAATGATGCTAGTCTAGTAAATTGATGGTAGTAAGTTCTTCTCTAAGATCCATAACCTCATCAGCCTGGGGTAGTTGGCTAGATTGCTGTTATCTAACAGTTTCCTCTGAGATCAAAACATTCCATTCTTCAGGGGAGCTCCCTAAACAGAAAGGCAAACAACTAAAAAAAATAGCTTCAAGACTGCTCTGAAACTAGCCAGATTCACTAGGCCCCTCCCTACCAGAGTAAACAGTAAAATCTGAGCGTCTCTCTCAGAGGAAAAAACAATGTGAGCTGCACAAAAGATTCTCAGACCAGCTGAGATTTAAAGTAGAAAAAAAAACTGCTACGATTCTGAGACCAGACTGGCTGCCGAGCTGCCTGGAAGAGGTTTACACCAACTAAGTCATTTGGAAGGGACGCTCTTTAACCTGATGAGCTGCCTAAAGGCTGTACAGTATGCATGTTCCCCAGCTTTTGTGAACTTTCACCCTTGGTGATGCAGTTGTCTTTAAGTCATTTCCACTCCTGTAAGCAACCCTTCATCCATTATGCTGGCTAGTTTTATGTCAGCTTGATACAGCTAGAGTTATCTGAAAGGAGGGACCTTCAATTGAAAATATGCCTCCATAAGATCTGCGTTGTAGAACCTTTTTTTTTTTTAATTAATGATTGATTGGGGAGGGCCCAGTCTGTTGTGGGTGTTCCCATTCTTGGGCTCATGGTCCTGGATTCTATAAGAAAGCAAGCTGAGCAAGCCAATAAACAACATTTTCCCATGGTCTTTTCATCAGCTCCGGCCTCCAGGTTCCTGTCCTCTTTGAGTTCCTGCCCTTGCTTCCTTCAATGATGGATTACCATGTGGAAGTGTAAGCTAAATTAGCTCTTTCCTCCACAACATTTTGGTCATGATGTTTTAGCAGAACACTTAAAAATCTTGACTAAGACACCAATATTCCTATAAGAAACCCCAATTAAACTCGTTCACCACGTTGGACTTTGGTGCTATCTATATTTTGGTCTCTTGTGAGCTCCTTATCTGGGGTGAGTAGATGAGTGTTTCTTCTTCCCAGAAAAAGTTTTGTCACTCGAGTTTCTAGTACTAGATACAACTTCCTTCCAGTTGCACTAGCCTTAAGGCCAATCAGACAGCTGTTGGTAACCACCAAGATATGAGTACCACTATCGAACCTTTAGAGATATCTTGACATGTTGATCAGTGTGCTTCATAGCTATTACAGCTGGGTAGGACTATTCATTACTTTCTTCTCTTGGCAGCTTACATTGCAACTTCTGGTGTTAGAAAAGCTACTCCCCAGGGAAGACACTATTGGGTCAGGCGCAGATAGATTGTTCCACATCCTGTAACCAAAGTGTATGGTTTCTGTAGCAATAGGGAATTACCTTCAACCTTCTTCTGGGCAACAACCAAGGGCAAAAACAGTAGTCTACATTATATTGGGAGTCTCTTGGACTCCCTTGACCAACAACTCAAAAAGAGGTTTCTCATACCTGGTACTGGGGATTCTGTTAGGTAGTCTATGGATCCTAAATAGAAAGAGTGTAAGGACCAGAGAGGATGGAGGACACCAAGAAAACAAGACCTTCTAAATCATCATGAGCGCAGCTCATATGAACTCACAGAGACTAAAGCAGCAAGTTCAGGGCCTGTACAAGTCTGCATCAGGTCCTTTGCAGTATATATTATGACTTTCAGTTTAGTGTTTTTATGGGACTCCTAAGCATGTGAATAAGTGGGTTTCTGTTTCTTGTGCCTTTTCTTGGGCTGTTGGAAGGAATTCCATTGGTTTTGTCTTGTCCAACTCTGGTGTGATAGGTTTTTTTTTTTTTTTTGAACTGTCAAAGAGCCAGACACTGAGTTCATGTTAGAGACAGCTGAGACCTGCTAGGCTAGGATCAGCTGGAAGGGGAGGAGGTCCTCCACTCTCAGTAAACTGGGGAAGGGGCATGGGAGGAGATGAAGAAAGGAGGGAGGGTAGGATTGGAAGGGGACGAGGGTGAGGTTATAGCTGAGATACAAAGTAAATAAATTGTTATAAATAAGAAATTATATTAAAATTAAAACAAGTGAGCTATCATTTATGGACGAGGGGAAATCAGGTTTTTTTTCTCCCAGTGGTGTGACATTGGGTATATCAACCACCCCAGGACAAGCCACACATTTAAGAGTAGTTGACCAACATGTAATGAACTCCACAGTTTTTCTGTGTGCTTTTATTTGGTTACAGTTGGAGTTTTGTTTTTGTTTTGGGTAGTGTTCTATCTTGTTTTCTTGGTTTTGATGTTGTATTGCTTTTTTTGTGAAATAACTTTAAAGTTGGGTGGGTAGGGAGGGAAAGAGGATCTGAAAGAACTTGGAGGAAAGGAAGAATATGATCAAAATATATTTAAAGTTAAAATGGTTTTAAATAACAAAAAATATAATAATAGACAAACCCTTAGCAAAACTAACTAAAAGACAGAGAGAAACAATCCAAATCAGCAAAATCAGAAATGAAAAGGAGGACATAACAACAGACACTGAGGAAATCCAAAGGATCCATAGGTCTTACTTCAAAAGCCTATGTGCTACAAAATTTGAAAATCTAAATGAAATGGTCAATTTTCTGGATAGACTCCATTTACCAAAATAAAATCAAGATCAGGTAACTAGGTTAAATAGTCCTATATCCCTCCAAATAAATACAAATTGTCATCAAAAGTCTCCCTTCCAAAAAAAGCCCAGGGAAGAATTCTGCCAGTCCTTCAAGGAAAAGCTAACTCCTATTCCACAAAATAGAAACAGAAGGAACATTACCAACCTCATTCTATGAGGCCACAGTCACCTTGATACCTAAACCACACAAAGACCCAACAAAAAAGAGAATTTCAGTCTTATCTCTCTTATGAACATTGATGCAAAAATACTCAATAAAATACTGGCAAAACGAATCCAAGAACACATAAAAAGTATTACCCACCATGACCAAGTAGGCTTCATCCCAGGCATGCAGGGTGGTTCAATATACTGAAATCCATCAATGTGCTCAACATATAAACCAACTGAAAGAGAAAAACTACATGATCATCTCCTTAGATGCCAAAAATCATTTAATAAAATCTAACACCCATTCATGTTTAAAATCTTGGAGAGATCAGGCATACAAGGCACATACCCAAACATAGTAAAGGCAATATACAGCAAGCCTATAGTCAAGATCAAACTAAATGGAGAGAAACTTAAATCAATCCCACTGAAATCAGGAACAAGACAAGGCTGCCCACTCTCTCCATATCTCTTCACCATAGTACTTGAAGTCCTAGCCAAAGCAATAAGACAACTAAAGGAGATCAAGGGGATACAAATCAGAAAGAAAGAAGTCAAAGTATCACTATTCACATATGATATGATAGTATACATGAGTGACTCCAAAAATTCTAACAGGGAACTCCTACAGCTGACAAATGCCTTCGGCAAAGGGCTGGATACAAAATTAATTCAAAAAAGTCAGTAGCCCTCATGTATACAAAAGACAAATGGGCTGAGAAAGAAATTAGGGAACCAAACCCTTCACAACAGCCACAAATAAAATAAAGAACCTTGGTGTGACTCTAATCAAGCAAGAGGAAGACTTGTTTGAAGAAAATTTCAGGTCTCTGAAGAAAGAAATTGAAGAAGATATCAGAAGATAGAAAGATCCCACAGCTCGGCAGGATTAACATAGGGAAAATGGCCATCCTGCCAAAAGCAATCTACAGATTCAATGCAATTCCCATCAAAATACCAACTCAATTCTTTATAGAACTTGAAAGAACAATTCTCAATTTCATACAGAAAAACAAAAACCCCAGAATTCCTAAAACAATTCTGTACAAAAACAGATCTTCTGGAGGTATCTCCATCCCTGACTGATCTCAAGCTGTACTATAGAGCAACAGCAATAAAAACTTCATGGTATTGGCATAGAAACAGAATGGTAGATCAATGCATTCGAAGCAAAGACCCAGAAATAAACCCACACACCTATGGATACTTGATTATTGACAAAGACAGCAAAACCATACAATGGAAAAAAGACAGCATCTTCAACAAATGGTGCTGGTCTAACTGGATGTCCACATGTAGAAAAATGCAAATAGATCCATATTTATCACCCTGCACAAAACTAAAGTCCAAGTGGATCAAATATCTCAACATAAAATTAGACACACTAAACCTGTTAGAAGAAAAAGTAGGGAAGAGCCTTGAACTCATTGGCACAGGAGAGAACTTCTTGAACAGAACACCAACAGCACAGGCTTTAAGATCAACAATCAATAAATGGGATCCCCTCATGAAACTGAAAAACCTCTGTAAATCAAAGGACACTGTCGAACAAAACAACAGCCTACAGACTGGGAAAGGCTCTTCACCAACCCTATAACTAACAGAGGGCTAATATCTAGAATCTATAAAGAAAGCAAAAGGTTAAACAGCAGCAAATCAAGTAATCCAATTTAAAAATGGGGTACAGAGATAAACATAGAATTCTCAATATTGAATGTCAGCAAAACACTTAAGGAAATGCTCAAAGTCCTTAGTCATCAGGGAAATGCAAATCAAACCGACCCTGAGATTTCACCTTACACCCACCAGAATGACTAAGATCACAAACTCAAGTGACAACAAATGCTGGAGAGGATGTGGAGAAAGGGGAACCCTCCTCCAGTGCTGGTAGGAATGTAAACTTGTACAATGTAAACTTGGAAATCAATTTGGCACTTTCTCAGACAATTAGGAATAGTGCTACCTCAAGATCCAGCTATACCACTCCTAGGCATATATCTGAAATATGTTCAACTATACAATAAGGACATTTGCTCAACCATGTTTGTAGCAGCTTTATTCATAATAGCCGGAATCTGAAAACAACCTAGATGTCCCTCAACTGAGGAATAGATACAGAAATTGTAGTACATTTACACAATGGAATATTACTCAGCAATTGAAAACAAAGAAATCATGAAATTTGCAGGCAAATGGATGGAATTAGAAAAGATCATCCTAAGTGAGTTATCCCAGAAGCAAAAAGACACACATGGTATATACTCACTTATAAGTGGGTATTAGACGTATAATATAGGATAAACATACTAAAATCTGTACTCTTAAAGATGCTAAGCAAGAAGGAGGACCCTAGGGAAGATGCTCAAAAACATACTAAAATCTGTACTCTTAAAGATGCTAAGCAAGAAGGAGGACCCTAGGGAAGATGCTCAATCTTCATTCAGAAGGGCAAACAGGACAGCCATCGGAAGTGGGAGAAGACAGGGAACAGGTCAGGAGCCTACCACAGAGGGCCTCTGAAAGACTCTACTGATCAGGATATTGAAGCAGATGCTGAGACTCGTAGCCAAACATTGGTCAGAGTGCAGGGAATCTTATGAAAGAAGGGGGAGATAGAAAGACCTGGAGTGGACAGAAGCTAAATAAGGAGACCAATAGAGCCAAAAAACCTGGGCCCAGGGGAGCCTGCAGAGACCTATACTCCATTCAAGTACCATTCATGAAGAGGACCTAAAACTCCTGAACAGATGTAGCCAATAGCAGCTTAGTCTCCAAGTGGGTTTCCTAGTAAGTGGAGCCCGGGCTGTCTCTGACATAAACTCAGTG
This sequence comes from Meriones unguiculatus, assembly GCF_030254825.1. NCBI lineage: Eukaryota > Metazoa > Chordata > Mammalia > Rodentia > Muridae > Meriones > Meriones unguiculatus. Next base: position 38,157,748 of record NC_083369.1, read on the forward strand.
GCCTGCTCTTTGATCATCTCCCCCTGGGGGGTGCAGCCTTACCAGGCCACAGAGGAAGACAATGCAACCAGTCTAGGGTCAGAGGGAAGGGAAAGAGGACTTCCCCTATCAGTGGACTAGGGGAGGGGCATAGGGGGAGAAGAGGGAAGGAGGGTGGGGCTGGGAGGAGAGAAGGGAGGGGGCTACAGCTGGGATACAAAGTGAATAAAGTATAATAAATAAATAAAACTTTTAAAATATGAAAAATTCTTTATGTTCTATCTGCTTATCCCTTTCTCCTCCAACTCCAACAACTCTATTTTAAAATTTATGATGATGATGATACAGCCATCAGAAGAACTTCTTGTAGTTGGTTTTCTCCTTTTACCTACATGTGGATTCCATGGATGAAAACTCAGGTGACCACGGTTTCACAGCAAGAACTTTCACCTGTTGAGGTATCTCACCAGTCCTAATCACTGATTTTTTTTTTTTTTTTTTTTTTTTTTTTTTAGAGGTGATGCTATGTAGCCTAGGCTGGGCTCTGGATCCTCCAGGATATACTCTCCACCTTCCTGCTTCAACCTCTCAAATGTTAGGCTTTAGTTGGGCATGGTGGCACATGCCTTTAATCCCAGCACTAAGGGAGGCAGAGGCAGGCAGATCGCTGTGAGTTCGAGGCCAGCCTGGTCTACAAAGCTTGTCCAGGACAGCCAAGGCTACGCAGAGAAACCATGTCTCAAGAAAAGAGTAGAAAAATGTTAAGTGTTAGGATTAAGGCTTGTACTACTATACTTAACAACCCCCTTTTTTGTTTTGGAGATATTTTCTTCCTTTATTTTGCTTGTGTTTTCTTTATCCTAACAAGCAGTGTCTTCAGCAGAGAAATCTTTCTTTCCTTCCTTATTTTCTTTCACTCTTTCTTTTTCTCTCTTCTTCCTCTTCTCTATCTTCTTCTTGAGACAGGGTTTCTCTGTGTAGCCTTGGCTGTCCTGGACTCACGATGTAGTCCAGGCTAGCCTCAAACTCATGGAGATCCATCCACCTCTGCTTCCCAAGTGCTAGGATTAAAAGCATATACCACCACAGCCTGGTGAAATTTTTTGTTTTTACAAAACAAAACTTACTGATTTTTTTTTCATTATAGTATCTGTGTAATCTTAGATCTAAAAGTCATTGCTAAAGGTAGGGTCACCTGTATTTTACTTGTTAAATTTTGAGAATTTCATAATTTTGCATTTTATAGTAAGGCTTATAATCAATTTTAAGCTACTCTGTGAAAATGTAGTTCTGTCTAGATAAATGCTTTGGCATGTAGATGTCCAGTTGTTCCAGAAACATTTATTTTAAAAATCAGTTTTTCCCTATTGAAATATCTTTGCTCCCTTGTCCACGATCTTAGTTTAGATCTGTGCTCACTTCCATGCTCTCTGTCCTATCTTACTGATATATTTATCTATTCTTTCACCAGTACCACACTGTCTAGTTTATTACATTTTTAGGGTAAGTCTTGAAACCAGGTAGTGTCACTCTCCATTGTTTTTTCTTTCAAACTTATATTTGTTATTCTAGGTTTGATGTCCAAGAATGTTTTTTTTTATTTTTTTAATTCTTTTTTTTAAATTCTTTATTAATTACACTTCATTCACTTTGTATCCCCCTGTGGTTCTCTCCCTCCTCCCGTCCCAATCCCTCCCTTCCTCCACTTATATTTGTTATTCTAGGTTTGATGTCCAAGAATATTTTTTTTAATTCTTTTTTTTAAATTCTTTATTAATTACACTTCATTCACTTTGTATCCCCCCTGTGGTTCTCTCTCTCCTCCCGTCCCAATCCCTCCCTTCCTCCACCCTCTGCATGCATGCCAGTCCCCAAGTCCACTGATAGGGGAGGACTTCTTTTCCTTCCTTCTGATCTTAGTCTATCAGATCTCATCAGGAGTGGCTGCATTGTCTTCTTCTGTGGCCTGGTAATGCTGCTTCTCCCTCAGGGGGAGGTAATTAAAGAGCAGGCCAATCAGTTCCTGTCAGAGACAGTCCCTGTTCCTATTATTACTATGGAACCCACTTGGATACTGAACTGCCATGGGGTACATGTGTGCAGGGGTCTTAGGTTATCTCCATGCATGGTCTTTGGTTGGAGTATCAGTCTCAGGAAAGACCCCTGTGCTCAGGATTTTTGGTTCTGTTGCTCTCCTTCTGTTCCTGTCCTCTCCAGATCTTACTCTTTCCCACTTCTTTCATAAGATTCCCTGCACTCTGCCCAAAGGTTGCCCATAAGTCTCAGCATCTGCATTGATAGTCTGCAGGGCAGAGCTTTTCAGAGGCCCTCTGTGGCAGGCTTCTGACTTGTTCCCTCTTTTCTCCTTCTTCTGATGTTCATCCTCTTTGCTTTGGCTCAGCTGTTAAAGGCTAGGCTCACAACCATAGATGTCCAAAAAATTTTAAGGAGTTTGTTTAGTGTGGCACTGAATCTTTAGAGCAGTGGTTCTAAACGTTCCTAATGCTGCTACCCTTTAATAATGCTCCTCACGTAGTGACCCACAACCGTAAACTTCTTTTCTTTTTCTTTTTAAAGATTTATTTTATTATGTATACAATTAAAGAGCAGGCCAATCAGTTCCTGTTCTGTCTGCATGTACACCTGCATGACAGAAGGAGGCATCAGATATCATTATAGATGGTTGTAAGCCACTATGTGGTTGCTGGGAATTGAACTCAGGACCTCTGGAAGAGCAGCCAGTGTTCCTAACCTCTAAGCCATCTCTCCAGCGCATACACTTATTTTCATTGCTACTTCATTACTGTAATTTTCTATGATTTTGAATCATAATATAAACATCTGATATTCAGGATATGTGTTATGTGACCCCAAAGGTGTCGAGATCTGCTGGTCTAGAATGAGGTAGGCAGGGCTGATATCTTGATATTATTTCTTCCTATATGAGTGTGTAGAATTTCTTTTCATTTGGTTGTCTTTGATTTCTATCATTGGGGCTTTTTATCTTTCCTCATATAGACCTTGTACATATTTTTGTTAGGATATATACCTGAGTAAGTTTTGGATATTTACATAGATGACACTGTGTTTTAAAGTTTTCAATCCCAGCTTTTACTTGTTGCTATATAAAAAAGGCAGTTGGCCTTTGTGTCCTAATGTGGTTATCTTATAACTTTCCTATAATTTATTATTAGTTACAAGAGGCTTGTTTTATTATTTGAAACTTTCAACATAGAAAATCATATCTCCTGACAGAGACAGTTTCATTTCTTACATCTTCAGTCTCAGTAAGTATACCTTTTATTTCCTTTTCTTGTCTTAATGGTTTATAGTATTATGTTAAATAGGAGTGGTGAAAACAGACATTCTCGCTTTGTGTGTGTATTCATGTGCATGTATGTGTGTGGGTGCAAGTGCACACATATGTGCATACTAAAGGTTAAACCTAGCATTATTCCTCAGGAGCCATCAACCTTCTTTCTTGAGGTAGAGTTTTTCACTGGGAGCAGGAGGGCTTGACAATTAGGATAGCCTGACTGGCCAGCAAACCCAAGGGCCCCTTGTGTCTCTACCTCCTGGTACTGGAATTACAAACACGTGATTTTTACATGAGTGCTGGATATTGAACTCAGGTTCTCACGCTTGTACAGCAAACACTACCAACTGAGATCTCTCTAGGCCCCAGTAATGTTTCTCATAGCAAAAGTCTCCTCTGAATTATGTGTATTTGGTTGTTCTGTCTTTTTAGCCCCACTATGGTAGAATTCTTCAGTCTCTGTGTCTCACGGCATTGACATTTTTAAAGAATGCAAACTAGTTATTTTTAGGCTATTCCTCAATTTGAGTTCTTCTAGTAATTTTCATACTTATATTCGGGTTATGCATTTTTGGTAGAAAAAGCGCAGGAGTGATGGTGTATTCTTTTCGCTACATAGTATCAAGAGGCATACACTGTCTACTTGTTTCACTAATGGTGATCACATGGTTAAAGAATGTCTTCCAGATTCTTTCCAGCAGAGTTACTATACTTAGTAGCATCTTGTGGAAATATGCATCACACTTATTGGAATTATATCATTCCTCAGACTTGAACCCCATTTTTACATTCACCTGAAATCATCACTGGGATTGTCAAATGGTTATTTTCAAATACTTTCATTCCCTTTATTTTATTTATTTATTTATTTTTGGGTTTTTGAGACGGAGTTTCTCTGTGTAGCCTTGGCTGTCCTGCAACTCACTATGTAGAGCAGGGTGGCCTTGAACTCAGAGATCCCTCTGCCTCTGCTTCCCTAGTGCTGGGATTAAAAGCGTGAGTCACTATCACTGGCTGCTATAATTCCTTTAGCATTGTTTTTTTCTAATATAAAGGAAACTTTTCCTTATACCTTCAGGGGTAAGGATATATATCCTTATATATTTACCTATAATATATAAATCTATCATCTGTGTATCCATCCATATATGCATATATGTGTGGGTATATAAGGATATAGATAGATAGATAGATAGATAGATAGATATGTATATAGATATGTATATATCTGTATGGACTCAGCAAGTTATAGCATATTAATACCATTCTTTATACTAACATTCAAGTGTTCCATATTCAACTAGGAGTAAACCTTTATATTAGTCAGGGTCCTCCATAGGAAAAAAAAATCAATAAAACATATATAAGGAGTTTTAATTAGGTTGATTGACAACACCATAGAGGCTGGAAAGTTCCTCAGTGGTCATCTTTGATAAGTAGAGTAGAAAGTCTAAAAGCAAGAAAGGCAGATGTTACAGGTCGTCAGCCTTGGCCCAGACCAAAGGACCAAGAACCCACTAATATATAGACATATGCTGATATCCAGAATTCAAATGCTTGGAGTCCAAAGTAGCTGGAGTCTGATGTCCAAGGGCAACAATTGCAGAAAACATTTCTATTATAGAGGGAAGAACTAGAGAGACAAAAGAATGTTTCCTTCTTCCTCTCCATTCCACTTGACTCCTTATCTAATTAGATGATACTTGATTCTATTTGAAGTGGATCTTCCTCATTCAGTTTGCTGACATACACACCTGGAAGTGGTGATTTACCAGTGTTCTAACAACTCTCAGTCTAATCAAGTTGACACACAAATTTAACCACCACTCCATTCAAACTGCCTCCTGCCTGTTTTTAGTCTCTGTGACTCCATCTTTCTTTGAACAGTTCTTTATTTTCTCACACCAGAAGATGTTCCAGACGCCTTAAATTTTCAATTCCTCAGTAATAGAATCAGCCAACTTTCCAAGAAGCCTGCCTGTTTTGACCAGGCAATGACATTTAGAAACCATGATTTGGACACTCAGTGTTTATTACACTATTTAAGAGTCTGCTTTTTTTTTTAATTGTGAAGAAACTCGGGAGCCACACTGCTGACAACTAAATGCACTTTGTAGGAAGTGATGGGAGACAGTCTTCCTCTCTTGATAGCTCCTAAAAGCAACTTATACCTGGTGATATATTACAATCAAGATTAAGGAGAAAAAGTAGAACTTAATTGACAATGAGGTTGAAATGTAACACTTGAAGGAATACTAACACCTAGCTTCTATTTTGTAGGAACTTGCTGTGTGCCACAGAATGTGCTGGGAGTCTTATTAACATTTTCTCTGATTCCCTGTGGGAATGCTGGCAGATGGAGTGAGACTGCTCTGATTGGCTAGTAACAGCTGAGCAAGGATAAGAACTCAGCAAGATAAGATGGTTTCTCCTACCTACTGTAGGAGAAAAATCAATGTATCTCTGGTATTTGGAGAAGACACTGTAGTGTAGTAACCTATAAACTGAAAACTTGACGTTCTCATTCTTGGTTTGCCTCTCACTGACTGTAAGATCTGAGGTAGCCATATATTTTCTTTAAACATTAGTTTTACTATCTGGCTTCATAATGTTTTTTTTTTCTTTTTTTAAGGAAATCAAATTAAGTCATGACTTGAAAGCAGACTTGTAAACTCTCAAATGCTACACAAATGGATATAGGTACTACTTATCTGGCTATATGAGCCTGGAAGTCTCTTCTGCCAGGGACCATAATTTTCTTAGAAATTAAAATTGAGCTGAATATAGTTGCACATGTCCTTGATTGGTGCCCTTAATTCCAATGCTCAGAAAGTGGATACATGAGGATGTTCTGTATGGTACAGAGAATTACCTAGGACAGCCATATTTGAATAAGTTTGAATAAGTGAGTTTATTAAGTTTAATAAATAAGTAAGTGTATAGCAAGCCAAAGAAAAATAATGAATAGCAAATGATTGATTGATAACAGAATATCAAAGTTAGATACTCAGTAGAGATAAACTAAGAAAGCCCCCTTAAGGCAGTCAGATGACCTTCACCATAAAGAGATTCCCCTTGGGTGAGGCTTCCAAGTAAAAACAAAGCAAAAGACCAAATAACAACATAAAGAGATAATACTAAATTAGCTTGTGACATCCAGTAGAAACTGATTGCAAAAGTTAAGGCAGTCAACTGAAGTTCCTCATTGTGCTTTCTCCAAATGGCTGCACTCTCGATGATAGAACTGCTATGGCTAAAATTGCAGCTTCACTTTTCCACTGGAGGCACATTAATACCATAGGATGGATAGTAGTTACATCTATTAGAAATGGTTTAGCCTCTAGCACAGTAAAACGTTAACTATTTGGTTATTCTGCTGTTGTTGTTTCTCTCTGTCACAGAATTAGGCATGGGGGCCCATCCTCAATCAAGTGAACTTGGAGGACACTTTGAGACAAACATGCTTCAGTCTGAAATGGATTGGGGACAATCCTAATTTCAAAGTTAGCTTTTCAGTGAATTCAAATGGCACATGGCAATTTACTAATTTACAATATAGAGAATAGAGAGTTTGAGGATACTCTGGACTACATAGTGGATTCCAGGTCAGCCTTGAATAAATAGTGAGACCTTGACTAAAAAAAAAAAAAAAAATCAAAGCTGATTGTGGCATAATCTCAGTAATAGGGAATTGGGGACAGGATGATCAGGAGTTCAAGGTTACCATTGGCTGCACAGGGAGATGGAGGCCAGCCCAAGCTACATGACTGTATCTTAATAAAGGAAAGGAAAAAGGGGACAAAGATAAAGAAAAGAAATTAAGCCAAGTGGTGATATCACACACTTTTATTTTTTCTTTTAAAATTTCTTTCTTTTTTTCTTTTTTCTTTTTCTTTTTTTTTTTTTACAAATTTATTCATTATATATCCCGATTGAAGCCCCTCCCCTCAGCTCCTCCCATCACACCCTCTTCCCCCATCCCCTTCCCCTCTTCCACAGAAAGGAGGAGTTCTCCTCTCCTGCCATCTGCCTACAGCTTATCATAACTCATCAGGACTGCCTGGATCCTCTTCCTCTGTGGCCTGGCAAGACCGCATCAAAGAGCAGGCAATTGAGTTCATGACAGAGGCAGGCCCTGATCCCCTTACTTGGGAACCCATATGGAGACGGAGCTGCCAATTGGCTACATCTGAGCAGGGGGTCTAGGTCCTCTCTATGCATAGTCCTGGTTGGTGCATCAGTCTCTGCAGGACCCCCTGGGGTCAGTTTTTTTTTTTTTTCTTTTTAGCTTTGTTGGTCTCCTAGTGTGGTTCCTGTCCACTCTGTGTCCTTCTATCTCCCCCCTCTTCTTCCATAAGACTTCTTGCAAGCCCAAAGTCTGGCTATGAGTCTCAGCATCTGCTTCGAGCCTCTGTTGGGTGGAGCCTTTCAGAGGACTCTCTACAGTAGACTCCCATTCTCTTCCCCATCTTCCGCTGCTTCTGGTGTCTATTCTGTTTGCCATTCTGATGAGATTTAAGCATCCTCCTTTAGCTTCTTTAGGTCTGTAGAGTTTAGTATGGCTATCCTATGTTATACAGCTAATATTCCCTTGTAAGTGAGTGCATACCAAACGTGCCTTTCTATTTCTGGGTTACCTCACTCAGGATGATCTTTTATAGTTCCATTCATTTGCCTGCAAATTTCATGTTTTCCTTGTTTTTAATAGCTGAGTAGTATTCCATTGTGTATTTCACATACTTTTAATCCCAGCACTCAGGTGACAGAGCCAGTCAGATCTCTGAGTTCAACACCAGCCTAGTTTACAGAGTGAGTCCCAGGAAAGCCAAGGCTATACAGAGAAACCCTGTCTTGAAAAACAAAAACAAACAAACAAACATGTAAACAAAAACAAAAAGAAAGAAAAGAAATTAAATTTACATCAAGAACCGTGTTTTTTCCATGTATCAGGGGATTCTAGGAAAGTCCTTTGGCAAATTTTTAATTAGCTAATGATTCCAAACTTACCTAACCTTATGTTTTTTTGTAACTGTGATAAGTAGTCTTTAGGATATCCCTTGATGACTCATTTTTGGTATTGATGTTCTTGTGTCATTCCCTCCCAAGGTGTGGGTTGACATACAGACTTGTGTACAAACTATGAATACAACAAAGTGATAGGATTTTACCTAAGTGTTTAGATTACCTAGGAATGAAACATCTATCTTGCTAAACAATGATTCTTTACCTCATTGGTGTGTGTGTGTGTGTGTGTGTGTGTATGTATGTGTGTGTTACTGGATATCAAACCCAGGACCCTTCACATTTCATCAATTGCTTTACTTGTGATTTACAATTCTAGTCGCTTTGTTAGCTTTGATGAAGCAAGTTGCCATGTTGGAGAGGTCATGTGTCAGGAAATTAAGACCAGAAACTGAGGGGGTTCAAAGTGTAACAGTCATTGAAAATTTGAAAATATACTAATAACCGTGTGATCTTGGAAGTGGGTCATTCCTCTACTGATTCTTCTAATGAGTCCCAAACCCTGACTGACACCTTTATTGTAGTCTTGTGAAGCAGAGGACTTAAGCTAAGTTATGCTTAGATTCCTGACCCATAGAAACTATGAGACAAATAGGGTTGTTGTTCTAAACTACTAAATTTGTGGATGCAACTCAGCAATAGATAACTAATGCAGTAACTACCTCGTATATAATTTTCTCTGCTCTGATCTCTCTTGTATTTAATACGGCTCCGTGCTTCCCTTCCTTTGAGCTTTAATTGAATTTTTGCATTTCCTTCTAAATCTTGTCATTGTATCCTGGAAACTTCATTGTACAGTTAAGGGGCTCCCTTATAGGTTATGAAATATGTGCATAGAGCTGGTGAGATGGTTCAGCAGATAAAGGCACTTGCCACCAAACCAAAATCTGAACACAAGCCCCAGGGTACAATATGAATGGAGAAAACTAGTTCCTGCAAATTATCCTGTGACCACTATGGTACCTGCATGCGTACGCGCACACACACACACAATAAATAAATACTGTAATAAAATAAAAACATGGGAAATGTTTACTATCTATTTATAAAAATGTTAATACCCTTTAAATTAGTTCATACATTTAGTGAAATTAAAATAAGTTTAAATTGTTCTTCTATATATGAATTGTAGCCCTTTATAAAAATAAAGATCTAGAAATAACCAGAAAAATCCTGAGATGACTAATGAATAATGAGTAACCACCGGTCTTAGCACATAATGAAAGAAATTGTGAGGCTGTAGTAATTGTGGTACTGGTTCAAAACTGAAGACCAGATTAATGGAACACAACAGAATGCTTTTAAAAATTAGATTCATGAAGAATTTTGCATATTAGCGATAATAAATTTATTTGTAAAAAATGAATTGTGCAATTCACTTGTGATTTGGCAAAAATAAAGTCATGTTTTCATCTTATTGCTTATGCTGAAATAAACCCCAAATGTTCCAAAAATATGAATATTAGGGGCTGGACAGGTGGCTCAGCCTTTGCAAGTACTTACTGCTCTTGCTGAGGACCCAGGTGAGGTTCTCAGCACCCATCTGTTAGTTCACAACCGTTTGTAATGACAGTTCTGGGGAATATAACACCTCTATCAGCTCCTACATGTATACGGTGCTCATACACTCATGTGGGCTCACACACATACATAGAAATAAAAATAAATTAATGAGAAATAATTTTAAATAAATGTCTGTTATTTTAATTTATAAATAGAAAACCTCATAGGGAAGAGGAAAGGAAAGAAAACCACAAGGCACACAGGCAGCTTTTTACTTCATGAGCTCGTCACACTCTCATCAGTTCACTAGTTCCCACGATGAGAAAGCACTCAGCCACCCACAATAATGTTATTAATAGGGATATGGATCAGTTTCACAAAGAAGCCAATAAAGCCCATGATAGCAAATCCTATCGCTGTGGCTGTGACAATCTTCTGGAATTCTTTTCTGTCAGGTTTGGTGCATCTCTTAACCAGCTGAATTGAGTCCTTTATGAACTGCTGACTTGGCTCAAAAAATTGCATTACCTATGACTGTTTGAGGGATGGCGGTTTGAGAGAGAAGAGACACGTGGCTTAGGACTAATTAGAAACATTTTTAAACACTAATATTTTATTACAAAAAGAAAATGAAGACTCCAGATGCCCACCAGGAGATGAATGGAGAAGCAAATTATGTCACAATCACACATGAGGGGACTTCTCAGCAAGAGAGGTATGGATTCCTGATAAAAGCAACAAATGGGATGAATCTCAGAGTCATTATGCTGACTTACTGAAGCCAGACGCCTCCTCCTCCTCAAAAACAAAACAAAACAAAACAAAACAAAACAACCCATCCCCTATGACTCCATTTTTATATTTTTAAAGATAACATAAAACATTAGATAAAAATAAGAACAATAGTACTTTGGGGAGCAGGCTGATTTTGAAGGGTCATTAGGAGGGTGGAAATATTTTGTATCTTGATAGAGATGTGGGTTACATGGGTTCATGTTTTTGTTGAAACTAAGATTTAAGCATTTCATTTTATGTAAATTATACCCCAATAAAAATTAATGTTACTATTATTAGTTACAACAGCGCTCAAAGTTTTAAAAGAGTGTGAATAGATGTTTTATAGCCAACAATGGGAAAGGCTTTTTCATGGGACTCAAACCCCAGCAACTCTGAAGGAAAAGATGTTTTCAGCAGACTTTGTTTTGTTTTTTTATTTAATGGGTAATTTATTTATGTGATGTGGAATGCTAAATAATTGTTTTCCAAGATTGTCCACATCATTCCCAATAACTCGAAAATACATACTTTACATGGCCTTTTAACCAGATGCTATCAGAACATGCTTTCAATGGATAATTTGTTTCTATTCTTTTTGTTTTTGAAATTAAAATGTAATTACATTGTTTTCCCACTTCCCTTTTCTTCCTCCAGTAATTCTCATGTACTCCCTTGCTTTCTTTCAAATTTATGGTCTCCATTTCTTTACTTGTGTATATGTGATTTCAAGGCTGACCTTTTGGTTTTAGACAACCAGTTCGGAGGCTCTTCCCTGGGGAAGACTATTTCTCTTGCTCTCATCATTCCTTGGTTGCCTATAGTTCTTTGTTTAGGGTTGAGACTCCATAAGCCTTTCTCACTCCGTGGTAGCATGTCTTTTAGTTTTGTTCTTGTTCAGGTCATATTTAGGCAGCTACACTGTTGAAACCTTATGGATGTAGTTTCTCTGACATTTCTAGAAGACACAATCTCACAGTAACTTCCTGTTCTTACAATATTTCCACCTCCTTGTGTGCAGGAGTTGTATTGTAGATGATTCAGTTGGGGCTATGCTTCACAACTCTGTGTTTTGATTGGTTGTGGTTTTCTGTAACAGTCTCCATCTGTTCCAAGGAGATGTTTCTATGATGAAGGATAAGACTTATATGTGAGTATAAAGATAAATATTTAAAATGTAGTTAGGGATTATTCTGGCTTAGTAAAGTGGTGGTAATATGTTCTCCTCCAAGATCCATGACTTCGCCATCTCAAGGTAGTTGACTAGGTTTCCAATCCCAGGTATGATTTCCTTCTTGTTGAGTGGGCTTTAAGTCTAATTAGACAGCTGATGATTACTGCCCAGGTATGCATATCAGTACTGCACGGGAATGGATAATATGCCATGTTGGTCATTGTTTTAGTTCACAGGCTAGATGGGTACTTTGCAAACAATGCAACTATGGTCTCATATTTCTGAAGACTGAAAAGTCTGAGATCACTGGCAGGCCCAGTGTTTGATGAGCATCCACTATTTATATGTGGAATTCTTTTTAAAAACCATGTATCCTCACATGATTAATGTGCAGAAAGGAAGTAACAAGATTTCTCAGGCCATGTTTATAATATCACTTATCATAGTCATGAAGGTGGAGCCTCCCGAAGGCCTTAGTTCTTAATACTGATGCCATGTGGCCTAAGGATCAACATATAAATTTTGGGATCATGCATATATTTAGACTACAGGAGATGGCACAAAGAACTTTGTTGATGTCAAGTAAAAAATCTTGATAATAGAAAGAACACTCTGGATTGATTAGGTAGGATCAATCTAATCACAAGGGAGCTTACAACTGAAAGAGAAAGGAGGTGAGTCAGAGAAGTGAAACAACTTATTACAGAAATGAGAGAGGAACAGAGAGAGGTGAGGAGGAAACAGGAGGGGAAAGAGGAGAAAGAAAAGAAAAAAAACCTACATTTCTAACTTTGGAAGAAGTGGTTATAAACAAAGGAATGTGAAAAGCCTTTAGAAGTTGGAAATGGCAAGGATATGAATACAGAAATATTCCCCTTAGCACTAAAGAGCATGTCCTTTGCTTTTATTCCATTTCAGGCTCCTGACCTCCAAATCTGAGGATTGAACCCAGGTCCTTGTACATGCTGAGCATGTTATTTTCATAATATTGATTTATTTAGTGTGTGCACATGTGTGCATGTGCCATGGTGCACATGTGAAGGTCAGAGGACAACTCGTGGAAGTGAGTTCTCTCCTTCATTATGTGGATCCAAAGGATTGAACTGGGGTTATTAGGTGTGGTGGCAACTTTTTCTTGCTAACCCATCCTGTTGACCCTGAGTATATTATTTTAGCCATTGTTGTAGTAATTTGTTATACCAGAGATAGGAAACTGATACAAATTAAAAAAAAAACTGTATGTAAAGTGTATCCTGGGAATTATTGTCAATAATCTGTCTTCATCTAACTGCTCCCCTTGAACTGTATACAGTAAATATTTTTATTATAGTCTGATGTATTCATTGTTTCATCTTTTTGTACTGGACTTGTATATGTATATATTTATGTGTATACATGAGCTTGGAGGCAACAAGAAAACTTCAGGTGTCATCCTTAGGAGTCACCCACCTTCTTGAATCATTGGCTTAGTCACTCATTGGCTTAAGTCACTCATTGGCTCAGAACTCAACTAGGCTAGATTGGGCTGGTCAATGAATCTCAGGGATGTGAGATTCTGATGTGTCTGTCTCTACAGTACTAGGATTACAAGTGTAGGCTACCACACTGCCATTTTTATGTGGGCTGAGGATTGAATTCAGGTCACCATCCTTGAAAGGCATGTACTCTAGCAACTGAGCCATCTTTCACCTGTATTGTTTCTTTATGCAAGCATATTTTCTTACTTTCTGCTTCTGTACATAAAGGCATAATCTCATTCACAGACTTTTGCTCAATTTTCTTCAACAAACAAGGTCAATAAATTCAACCATGTAAAGCTAAACATTTGTCAAATAACACTCCAAATGGAATCAAGGCATAAACTTGGGAAAATATTTGCACAAAACCCACACTAAAATCACTAAAATTCAAAAGCTGAGTATTCATTGATAGGCAATTGCTCAAGTAAATTATGCTGTATTCATAATTCAAATCATGTGATGATTTCGAATACACAATAGCAAGTAAACAAGGCACTTGCAAAATACATATATAAAAATTTTTGCATAGCATAGAAAATGGAAAGAATATGTAATAAACTATAAGTAATGGTTACTTTGGGGTGTGAGATTATAAAGGACTTTTTATTTTCTTCATTAGATAGTTATGTAATGTTTAAAGTTTAACATGTGTTATCACTTTAATTATCTGAAAAGGTTGAGTCAAATATTCTCATTCCCATATTCTTCACTAGTAATGGATCTATTTTGTAGTTGGCTCATTGTGTCAACAATATCTCTGGTTAATTGTATGAGAATGAAATTGGAAATATTGGAATTTCATATTGAGACTGAAATTATTGGCATTGGAAGGTGTGGCAGAGGCATTTCTGCGTACCAAACTTTCCAGCCCTCTTAGAATTTAGCAAAGCCACTTGGCTGGTTCTGACCAATGGATTGTATGTTTAATAGCAGGTGCTCAATCTGCTTACATCTCCTCCTTCTTTTGTGACAACCATAAAAGCTAGATGAGTCAGCCACAAAGATGGTAGTTCATTTATTTGCCTACCCATTTAAGTTATCACTTGGAAAGAAATTCTTCTGAAAAGCTGCTAGACCTGCAGTAGATCTTGCATAAACAAGACCGCTTACTTCATTTGAGTCTTCTCCCCAGCCTAGACTAGTCTTAAACCTATGATCTTCCTGATCCAGCCTCCTGAGTGCTGGAATTATAGGTATGCACCATCATACCTAGTCAAATACATTTCTTGTTTATGTATGTGTGAAGTCATTTCAAGATTTTGTTAACTCTTCATAGCTTTGGCCAGCCTACCCCAACTAATAGAAGAGACTATCCAGTAATCTATATGGTCCATGGGTGTCCTGGAGAAAAAGGCAAGGTCATAAGCCAGACATGGCTAACAGGATGTAACCTAATAGAATGTAATCATTTAAACCTAAGAATGGCATGGTTTGATAGGATAATTCTTTCTCACCCACAATCAACATAACACTTGCCCCATCCCCATACAGCTGTGGACCCTGCCATTCCACAGATTTTGTTTTGAGACAAGGTCTCCCTCTGTTGCTCAAACTGGCCTTAAACTCATGAACTCAACCTCCTGGGAGCTAAGATTTTATATTTGTGCCACCATATCCAGCTATTATAAATTTTTCGACTTCAGTAGGTGCCTTTAAAAACCACTAAGTGACTCTGTACATGTTTCTGTTACTCCTTCAACATTCAAAGTTCTAGTCAGGATCATTTAATTGGCCAGGTAGAGTCCCCAGGGGATGGAAGAAGAAATATTTTGTGTACTAGAGGTTTCATTGGAAAAGCAAAAGAAGTCTTGTAATGTAGCTCAATGGTAGAACACATATCTAACATTCCCAAGAATCTGGGTTTGATTCTCACCACTGTCTCCCACCAAAAAGCCACCAAACAACTACAAACTAGGAGAAGTCATATATCTGATAAGGGACCATAAGCCAGGATATATAAAAACCTTCTACAACTCAGTAACAATAAGATGCGCAATCTAACTGAAAAAAAAAGAGGACAAAGGAAAGAAAATGAAGATATAGAAATGGCCACAAAGAGGTGGGCTCCATGGTGCAATGGATAGCGCACTGGACTTCTAGCACTGATGAAAGAGAAATGGCCATGAAGCACTTGAAAAAGTAAATTCATAGCTGGATGTAGTGGTGCACGCTTTTAATCACAACACTTAGGAGGCAGAGGCAGGTGGATCTCTGTGAGTTCAAGGCCAGCTTAGTCTACCTACTGAATTTCAGGCAAGCAATGTCTATATAGAGAAACCCTGACTCAACAATGAACAAAGAAATTTGTAGTACCATTCATTAACCATTAGGGAAATGCAAATAAGTCACTTCATACCTACTAGGGTAGGTATAATTTTTAAAAAGGAAAGTGTTGACAATTGAAATCTTTGTATATTGTTCATGTGGATGCAAAATTGTGAAACCCCTGTGGAATATTGTTTGATATTTCTTTTTTTAAGGTAAACATAGAATTGCCAGATAAGCCAGTAATTCCACTCTTAAGAATGTACTCAAAGCAGTTGGGGAGAAGAATTAAAACAAATATAAGTATACAAATATTTATAGAAGAGTTATTTACAATAACAAAAATTAGAAAATGCACAAATGGCTATAAGTTGATGAATGAATAAATGAAATGTGATATATACAGTACAATTTAATATTTTTAACCATAAAAGGAAAAGAAATACTGATAAATACTATACTGTAGATGAACCTTGAAAACACAATGTTAAGTGAAAGAATCCTGACACAACAGTCACCTATTCTGTAGTTATATTTGTATGAATAGCCACACAAATTAAATGCATGTAAATAAATAGCAGATTTGTGGCTCCTATATAGGCTAGGGTTAAGAAGTAATAAATAATGAGTGCTATGGGAGTTTTTCCTTTTGAAGTGATGAAAGTGATTTAGAAGATAGAAGGGATGGCTCAGTGGGTAAAGACTCTTGTTTCAAGTCTGATGACCTGAGTTCAATCCCCAGAACCCAGGTAATGGAAGGAGAGAACTGACATCCAAAAGGTGTCCTCTGAACTCCACATTCACACTGTAATAAACACATGCCCTTCCCAATAAAAATGTAATTAAAAAATTAAAGCATTGCCTCCAAAATTTTTAAGAATCTATTCATAATTTACCACACAATTCTACAATTATATTTCTAAATACCCTTGACAAATAAAAACTCAAGTGTGTACAAGATAATTATATCCCAATGTCTTAGCCTTTTTTTGTTCAAAAGGTATAAACAGTCCAGTTTTCTACCAACTGGAGAATGTCTAAACAAAACACAGTATAATCATGTTATTCAGCAATGGAGCAGTGATACATGATACAGCCTGTATCAACCTCCAAAACCTTTCGTTCAGTCAAAAAAACTAAGGTACAACCTCCCACACCATCTACATATCATCATTCCATCTAGAGAAACTTTCCACAAAACACAAATATATAGTAACAGAAAGTAGATAAGCAATTGACTAAGGGTGGGAGTGGGGATAGGAAGTAACTGGGCATGAGTGATTTTTTTAAAGGAAATAAGTTTAAAAAATACACTGGGGTTGGGGATGGTGGTTTGTGCCTTTAGTTCCAGCCATTCAGCATACTGAGGCAGGAGGATTGCTTGAACTACCATCTCAAAAAAAACAAAAAACAGTGAATTGCAATAATTGAACAATTTTGTAAACAAGGCAAAATTAATTTAAATGTGTACTTAAATACGTGAAGTTCATGCTATATAATTCTGTATCAGTAAAGGTCCATATAAACAAATGCATTGCTCTCTAGCTTCTAACCTAGTCCTCTCTTCCCTGTCAATGACAAATGGCATTACCACTTCTGTCCCACCTCCTCACCTCCTCTTCATTTTTTTTTAAGTAACTGTCTCTTTTAACTGAAAAGCTAACAAATTGTCTAGTTACAATGCCCCCACCCCCAAAACCACAAACTGGGTAGTAAACTGAATCACTATGCAACATATTCAAAGCTGAGAAGATTTAAAATTAAAAAAAAAAAAGGACAAGACAGGACCTCAGATCCAATTAATAGGGCCCAGTTGCACACAAGCTTGCCAGCAGGGAAGAGGTGGGAAGGCATCCTTACAACCCCACTCCCAACATTAGCTTCAAGTTGCCTTGTTTCAGTTTCCGACTCCTGAACAAAGATCATGTTTTGTTCATTCTATTGCAGAATAATTCTCCCCAGTTGTTTTATTTACAACGCCAACTTTGAAAGACTCACTGAAGTTAAGGGTTTAGTTAACGCTAAACAGAAATCGCTTTGTGGAATGAGGGAAAACCCAAAATGCCACTTTCCACAGAGAGCCCAGAGTTCAGTTTTATTCAGAGTAATGGGGGGGTAGGGAGTAACTTCTGCTCATAGAAACAACTCAGCCACAGGTCTGATCGGTACTGGAACTATACATGCCGTGAGGACAGGGCTGCCTTTGTCTACTGTTCTCTAATATTAACAACTCTAAGCTGAGCAGTGCACCTAGCATTTGGAACAACCCTTCTAGTGTTCCAATGTCAGGTACAGCATTTCCCTTCTCTTCATACCACTCTTTGCATACCTGGGCCTCTTCCTCTTCAGTAAAGTCATTTTTGATCGTGAAGGTTTTACAAGTTTCCTCAGGAGTTCTCCCTTTAATCATATGGGTCACAGTCTTGCAGGTAACATCAAGCAAACCTTTGATGTCAAAGTAGTTTGCAGCCACAATAAGTTCAAAAAGTGTTCCTTGGTCAGCTTTCAGGAATTGTTGATCCCAAACAGGAATATCATTTTTGTAATTAGTGCTAAGTTGAAAGGGGGAACAAAACTCAGGAAACAGTCAGTTATTTATCGAGTCCTAATCATTTTCGGTCAAGAGTTACAGAAGTCATTATTTAGCTTTGTAGAAGGTCAGTAGAGGTAACCACCTAGCTTCCTACAAGTCTCATTTGTTATGGGTTCGAGTCCTAGGCTGTTTACTGTAAGTAAAGGATAATCTTCCTGTGGGGGGGTTGCTGCAATCTGCATGTCACAGTTCCGGTTTATATGTCATCTTTGTTCTCATCATCCTCAGGAGGAGGAGGGTCATCCTTGTGGTGGGTGCACCACTGAATAACCTTTATTAGAATTGCTGCATTAACATTTGGAAAAGGAACAGGATCATCATCTCCCTCATCATCCATTCCCAAATCTTCCAGCATGGTCTTGATGGTCACAGATTGTTTGGCAATTTCTACAACAACTTCAAATATCTCTCCATCAGAACTCTGCAACTTTATGGAAGGCATGGTGCTCAGTCCCAAGACAGCAGGCCTGAGGCTGGTGACATTCACGCGACAAGAGCAACACCGAGGACAAGGCCACTTCCCCTTCACTTTTTAATTGTTTCTCCCCAGTCACCTGTTAACCTCTTTTCATTTTGCCTTCTACTCTTTCCTTCTTAGCCCATTGTAATTTGCTTTCCACGCCCACTACTCCATGGAAACTGTTCTCTGCAAGACTGCCAATGATCTTGTTTCTAAATTTAGTTGATTCAGACTTTGTTTTGTGTAATATTTGGCACTGTAGGCCACTCCCTCTATTTGGTGTTGGTGTCACACACTCTTCCTGGGTTTGCTCTTTATTCCTGGGCTCCTACATATCAGTCACTTTTGTGGATATTTCTTCCTCTGTCCCTTTATTAAATGTTCTTGTTTAATAGAGCTATGTTCAAGCTCTTTTCTCATTCTTTGTCGGGGGTAGGGGAGGGCAGAGACAAGCTAAATGAGAATAGCAAAAGCTATTATTTAGAGCTTGCTATATCAAGGAAATCTGCCACCGTTTTGTTTTGGTAGAGACTCAGAGGCAGGTAGAGGAGGAAAGGTTCATTAGTAGAAGAGTCAGCTTTAGTTATGCCCTGATTAGAAGCTGTTTGGCCTAGGCAGCCTTCAGCAGCTAGAAGAAGGGAATCCTATGTGATCAGTTAGGGGTACATATTGCCTTTTTGTAATTAGTGCTAAGTTGAAAGGGGGAACAAAACACAATCATTTTGGGTCAAGAGTTACAGAAGTCATTATTTAGCTTCATAAAAGGTCAGTAGAAAAAAAAAAGGTCAGTAGAGGTAACCACCTAGCTTCCTACAAGTCTCATTTGTTATGGGTTCGAGTCCTAGGCTGTTTACTGTAAGTAAAGGATAATCTTCCTATGGGGGGTTGCTGCAATCTGCATGTCACAGTTCCGGTTTATATGTCATCCTGCATTGCCCATTTGTACATTTGGTGGCTTACTCTGTGCAGTCTTTGCAGGTGATCCATTTGTTCCTCTTTTCTTACTAATCACCTACAAGATCTCTCCCAGTTCTGTAGCTCCAGCTTCCATTTCTTTCTTGAACACCAGAGTCTCTCTCATGGATGTCTTCCCAAAGGCTGAGAAAACATAGCAAGGCATTCAAGATTTTTCTTCAGATACTTATTCCTGTTTGGTTGTTCTTTTCAGTGAAAGGTTCCACCACCCATTTAGGTGCCTCAATCATAAACCCAGGCTTTCTCTTTGACTAAGCAGATTGTATGTAATCCACTTATTGGTCAGGTTGCTTTCTTTCTTTTTATTGGGTTCCTGCTGTGTTGTACAGTCTAACATCAAACTCCTGCACTCAAGTAATCCTCCTGCCTCAGTTTCTTGCAGCTAGGACTACAGGCTTTTACCACTGCACTTACCACTCGTCCAGATATTAAAAATCTTTATATATTGTCTAGCCCAGAAATCCTGCACAGGTATTTCTGGACTGGATGTTTCACAGCACAGTCAAATGTGCTGAACTACAGGCAAAGGTTGGTACGCTGTGGGAGTTACAAAAACCATCTCTCTTTCTGCTCTAACAAGGTGTAGTCACTACAAGGATTATTTCCCTTAATATCAGCTTTACGTTTTCTCTCACAGCTGCAAATCAGAAGATTTCGCTGAAATCCAATCAAAATATTGGGTACAGTCTGTCCAAGGGGGTTCCAGATCCTGACCTGATCTTTTATGCCCCATCTATTAATAGATCATTTGATTTGTTTCCTCCCCTCCCCCATCAGTCTTCTCTTTCAGTTTATTCTCTTTCCCTTTTCCAGTTTCTGTCTCATGCTTCATTAACACACAAATTATAGGGCAAAGAAATATTTGGCACACAAAGCTTGGAATTTTTCTCTTTTCAATGTAGCCTTATTTTGTGTGTGTGAGTGTCTTCCCTGTATGTTTATGTACCACATGTATGCAGTGTCCATGGATGCCAGAAGAGGGCACCAGGTCCCCTGGAAATGGAGTAAAAGAGGAGTGTTGGGCACTATAGGTGCTGGGAACCAAACTCAGGTTCTCGGGACTTGTGCTCTTAATCACAGAGGCATCTTAGTCCTAGAACTATTCTTACCTCTTCCTCTTTTTTTTTTTTTTTCCATTTTAGATAGGATTTCACTGTGTATTCCAGGCTGGTATTAAACTTTATATATCCTAGGCTGGCCTTCAACTCTTAGCAAGCACTCTGCCTCAGTCTCACAGGTACTGGGGTTAAATGAATATTTATACATTGATATAAATACTTTATGAATATTTATATACCCAGTTATGCACGACTATACCTGGCAGTACTCCCCATGCCCCATCCTGCTTAACTTCTGAGATCAGATGAGATGAGGAACATTCAGGGTGGTTTGGACATAAATTTGAAGCCTCTTAAAATCAGGACAGCATTAAAATTAGGATTTTCCTCATCAACTCACACTAACAGAATCTTTGCTATCCTCTCCACAGAGTAGGAAAAGAGACTAAGGCTTTGGTTTGGAGGTACAGTGTCCATAAGAAGAGAGACTCTAAGCATCAAGCATGGCGGTAGAGAATTAAGAGAATTCTTTCTATAGGACAAGTCAAAGAATCTTCTACCTTAGAATGTTTACTTCTATGAGACTAGGGATGTTGCTCAGGGCTCTATCAATGTTAGACAAGCACTGTACTACTCAGCCACATTCTCCTCCACAATATTTTATTAATTATTACAATTTGAGGATTGGGGATCCTCAAATTGGTAGGACATTTGCCTACCAAGCAAACAGCCCTAGAACCAGGGAAAAAGAACAAACCATAAACTTTGAAAGAATAGTTAAGCTTTCTAACAGGATCTTCCTCCCACTCTTACTCTATTTTCCTTGCCTCCCTTTCTCTTTCCCTCTCTCTCTGTCAGGATTGAATACAGAGCCTCACACATACTAGGGAATCTCTGTACTACAAAGCTGTACACCTAGTTCATTTTTCCTTTCTATTTTGAGAAAGAGACTCATTAAGTTTCCAAGGTTGACCTTAAACTCACTCTGTAGCCCAGGTAGGCCTTGAACTTGTGATTATGTCAGCCTCCTGAGTAGCCAGGGTGATAGACCAGCACCACCAGGCTCACTCATCCTTGTTTCTCCATTTCTAGAATGAAGTTATAGTGGTGGGGGAGAACCTGGAATATTCTGTTCCATGAAGGAAGTTTGTGTTTGATGCATTTTTTTTTTTTTATCTAGCCGGAACCCATTTTGTTTTATAACATAGCCCTCATTGCTCCCTTGTATAGACTATGTGACAAGAAGCTTGTTTAAAAAGGGAAGCATGAAATGTGAGACTGTATTAGCCACCTTCTTCTGATTCATGGGGAAGTTTGTATAAACAGATCTTGACTTGATTCTTTTTTTTTCTTCTTCAGCTCGTACAATAAGTTCTGTTGCATATATTTCAGATTTTGTTCTAGTCTGCTCTATTGATCTATATGTGAATTTCTTCTTTAGTTTTTTTGTGTGTACTACAACTCACTTGTATTGTGGCTGCCTTGAAACTGGATAGCATGAATCCTGCAATTTTGTCCTTTTTTTTTTTTAAAGGTGTTTTACTTTTTATTTATTTTTATTTTATGTACATTGGGGTTTTGCCTGCATGTATATCTGTGTGAGGGTGTCAAATCTTGGAGTTGTAGACAGTTGTAAGCTGTCATGTGGGTACTGAGAAATGAACCCAGGTCCTTTGAAAGAGCAGTCTGTGCTCTTAACACTGATCCATCTCTCTAGCCCCCAATTTTGTTCTTAAGTATTGTAGTTACAACAGGTCTTTGGCTTTTCTGTATCAACTTCAGAATAATTTTGTCTGTATCCACAATGTAAGCTTGCTGGGAATTTGGCTGAAATGACATTGTAAAGTTGGGAAAAACTTACTGCCTTAATACTTAATGTAAAGATATGTAAAAAATCTTAACAATTTCTAGTCTGCTTATCCATGAACATAGACTAATTATTTAGATTTTTCATCAGTGTTTTGTACATTAAGATCATGTACCTATTATGTTGTTGTATTTATTTCTAAGTATTTCATTGATATTATTGAAAATAGTTTTGATGTCTTAAAATTTCAAATTCGAATTGTTTATTGCTTATATGTAAGAAGCAGTTGATTTTTGCATGTTGATTTTTGTGTCTTATGATCATGTTATATTTTCTCACTAGTTTCTAGGAATTTTGTTTTATTTTTACTTTTAAATCTCGATTCTTTGAAGGATTTCTAAAAATTGTTTGGATTTTCTATTACTTATGATTTGTTGTTGGCGTTTTGAGACAGTCTTTCTCCATATCTTAGGATGGCCTGGAACTCACTATGTAGTGAAAGCTATCCTTGAATTCACATAATCCTACTGCCAGGTTACACATCTGAGCCAACATGCCTGGTTACAGTTACACTTCTGTTTGAATACTTTCAGTGACATTTTCCCCCAGTGACTTTTGCTCCTAAGTTAGAGAGTGTCCCTTTAGGATAAGTTTGTGTTTTATCAATTATCTATTTATTTTGAGGTCATGCCTTCTTTTGTTAAATTATATTTTTTTGAAGGGAAGCCAACTGTCATAATATGCATGTGGAGGTCAGTGTGTGTGTGTGTGGGTTGGTTTTCTCCTTCCATCATGTGGGACCAAAGGATCAAACTTAGCTTGTCATGCTTGGTGGTAAGCATCTTTACCCACTGAGCCATATTGCCATCCCTGAGTTCATTCTTGTATAGAAGAGAAAAGGAAAAAAAACAAAACGAAACAAAACAAAACAGTATGGTCATTAGAAAAGATGCTAAGAAAGTAGCATGGAGAAAACTTAATCCATGTTCTTGACAAATAAACTTCTTAGCTACTAGGAATAAGAGGAAATTTCCTTAACTTGATTAAAAAAAAAAACTTCAAAATTCTACATCAAGCATCATATGTAATTGTAAAGCATGGAAATCTTTTTCTTTTAGATGAATAACAAAAATGCCCGTTTTGTCTCTTTTGTTAGCTGTAGCTACAGTAAAGCCTATATTTCCACATTCTAGAGATCCCACACAGTAAGAGGAGGAAAAGAAATAACAGGAACAAAAGTTTGGAAAGAAGAAACAAATCTGCCATTTAAATCTCTTGTCTTGCATCTTTCACTCACTATTCCTCCTGCTTCCTGGAGGCCCAGCGGGGAGGAGGGACCATACACAATAGATCCCTTTCGGGGGCGCCACTTCATCTGGTAAACCCAAAAGCTCTTTGAGATTCTATCTTCCTGTGCTTCTCTGAGTTCATAATCTCATTCCCACAGGCTAAGCATTCCCATTTTCCTCACTAGTTCCTAACGGTGCCGGTTTCCAGATCTCTCCTTTCCTAGCAACACACTCCATTTTGTTTTGCTCTGTTCAGTTTTGTTTTCTAAATGGTGTCCAGAACTAGGAGAGAAGGTGAAGAAATGGGAGGGCACAAAAAGATGAAAGCACATGAAATCAGATTGCAACAAGAGCCTAAACAGGGTGGTGAGGAGGGAGGTAAAGGCAAGGGAGAAAGCTTTTGAGAGCAAAGTAGTCTGGCAGGGAGAGCTTGTGAGTTAGTGAGCAATCTCATTGATTTCATGGGACAGGAAGAGAGACCCCCATATGGTTTGGGAGCACGGGGTACACAGCCTGCAACAAACACTTAGTGGCTCTGCTATTTCTCCTTGCTAGCTCTCCAGCTCCTGGAATCCAGGACTCTCACTCTGGTAGCTGGGGTGGGGTTGGAGGCAGGGTATATTGACAAAACTCAGCTTGGAACAGGAAAGGGAGTTGAACAGATCCAGGTCTCTGTCCAGGAGGCAGGAGCAGCCGCCACAGTGGGAGGGAGAGGCAAGCCAACAGCTGAGTGAGACAAGGCCTGGGTTATTTTTTTTCCAGTTTGTTGGCATGTGGGTGGATTTTTCTCCTTTTTTCTTCTCTCCTGCTCTCTGCCGTTTCCACAGAGATGTGGGAGTTTGCAAATTTGTCTCAGTGGAGGGGAGAAGCAGGAGCTGATTTTTTTTTGGGGGGGGGGGCTTGTCAGGGACCAAGAGAACAAAGAAAGACCTGTTAATTTTGTTGGTCAGGAAACTAAGACCTATCACCTGACAGAGTTGCTAGGGTAAGGAAGTCTGGCAAGACGTCTTCTTTCCCAGTGCGCCTTCTTACCTCTCCTCAGCTCTTGATTCTCAAATCCATGCCACCTGGTGATTTTGGAAGCTTCCTTCTCCACATCTCCTTTCTCTGCTGCCAGATGCCCTTCCTGGGGCCGCTGGACAAACCTAAGACTGCCCTAAGCTAAGGTTGCTCTCCTCTCCCGTATTTCTGGGGATGGGATTTGGGGCAGGGCTGGAAAAAAAAAGAAGCCTCGAAAGGAGGGGGAGGGTAAAGACACAAAAGAAAAAGAGGGGGAGCATGTGAGGGCCAAGTGGTCTGTCAGGGCAAGCTTGTGGGCAGTGCCCCATCTTCTTGGCTTATCTCCCTGAGAAATATTTACCATTTAGAGGGGAAAAGCAAAGCAAAACAAAACAAAACAAAATAAAACAAAACAAAACAAAATAAACATTAGCAGTGTTGGTCAAGGGAGAAGGTTTTTGAAAGGCTGAAGGAGCAGAGCAGGTGATTTCGGAAAGACCTCTTGGAAGACTGGAGAGCCTCAGCAACTGGCAAGTAGCTGAGGAGGTGCTTGGTAGGGGTAGAGCACACCAGGCTTTGGCTGCAAGCTAAGATGCTATTCTCAGCTCTGCTGTTAATTTGGAATACGGTATTAAGCACAGACGATTATTTCATTCTTTCATACTTTGCTTCCTTGTCTGGAAAATGGGCAGGATCTTGAGGACTCTGTCTGAACTGAATCCTGATTCCTAGCCTTGGGAATCGTGAGCTATCTGATGAGCCCATGTGTATTCAGGGTATGTTGAACACCATGGAAGGGTGGAATGGCCACATGTCCTGGATGAACTGGCATTTAGAGACTTCAGTGGGATCTAGGTCCTTCGGTGATGAAAAATAGACAATTCTGGGAAAACTGGAAAGATTGGTAGATTGGTCACTCTAGCAAAAATCATACCTACTAATGATCATTTGATTATTATTATTATTATTACCACCAGAGGGCAACACTCTTCTGCTGGAGAGTAGGTCTTACCCTAGCCAGAAGGTGCAAAACTGTCTCCTGAATCCAGAACCAATCATTGTTCTCAGTCTTGCTCCTAGAGATGAAAATGCCAAGGAACAGAGCAATCTATGAATCCTGAGTCTCTGAGCTTCTTGGAGCAGCCCTCTATGGTCTGACTGCAAGTTATTCTCAGTTTATCCCACTCTAGCTAAACATTCTGCTTGTTGGGGGACCGGGGAAATAAAGGAATTCTAAAATGTACCTGGGATTGTCTGAAGAAGAGACACTTTCACAAAGCATATCCATTTCATGAGGTCATCCTAGACTAGCACCATTGATCCTCAAATTAGCTATCTCCTTCCTAAGGGAGTGATTTTGATCCTTATATCCCTTATCATACTAAATTTTAATTATGATATATCTATCTATATGCTATTACATTAGGGTGTTAATTCAGGCATCCAACAGATATGAATTGCTTCTTGCTTACCTACCATGTACTAGAATTTTTACTATGCCTGAGTGCTAACAGTCCAAAGAAGGAATTTTTGCTTTTTTATTTTCAAAGATTTATTTATTATGAATACAATGTTCTGCCTCCCTGTAGACCTGCAATTCAGAAGAGGGCACCAGATCTCATTACAGATGGTTGTGAGCCACCATGTGGTTGCTGGGAATTTTGAACTCAGGACCTCTGGGAGAGCAGCCAGTGCTCTTAACCTCTGAGCCATCTCTCCAGCCTCAAATTTTTGCTTCTTATCTGTTCTCCCCCGTACCTTCCTCTTTCCACTCCTGTCTTATAATTTACACCTAGGATTATGTCTTGCACATGTTAGGGATGTAAAGGAACTTTAAAACCATCCTATCTAATCCCTTTCCATTGTCTATTGCAATAGGCCCTCCAAATGACACCATCCAGCCACTATTTGAAGGCCTCCAGTGACAGTGAACTCGCCTTGTTGAGTAAGCTTCCCTGGAAGAGGTTTCTTCCCTTGGTCTCTGTCTCCATGTAATTTTCACCCATTACTTCTGGCTGTGCATTTTGGAGCTATGCAGAATAATTCCACTACATTACCCTCCTGGTAGCCTATTGGATATCTGAAGACAGTAATCATGTCCATAGAAGCTTGCTTTCCTTTAGGCCAAATATCTGTTGTTCTTCATTGTTTTAAACCCCCTTAGCATCTATAAATATAGTTTAGTTTATATGAGATTTATATCTTGCTTACTTTAAAGAGGATATTAAGGGACTTGTCAGTTTATAACATGAAAGAAAGAAAGAAAATTGGGGATAAAAATGTGGAAGAAATCAAACCAGTGACTATGGAAAGGAAGCACAAATATATGTTGCCAGGTACCTAAAATGAACTGGATTATAATTGGACTCTGGATTTGGCTCAAAGTTTTATGGCAGCTAGGACAAAATTGGAAACACGATGGGTTATATGGTTTTACGTTCTGACAGGATCAAGCTTACAAATCATTTTCAGAGAGAAAATTTCTCCTATAATGAAACTCCACAGCAGCCTATTAGGCTTGCTCTCGGCAGTTGTTAGAGGCTGACAAGTACTTCAGTTACATATCACCCCATCCCCACTAGGGGGAAGGGGGTTGGCAGCGTAGTTAATTAATTAGCTAAAAGCTGTCTTAGTTTTAAGCACCGCTATCTCTGTAAGGATACCCAAGAGAAAAGGCTACCCATAGTCTTTTTTTCTCTTTCGTTCTGTGTCCCACACAAACGATGACTTTCCTACCTGTCTGCTCTCTAAAATCCAATGCCTCTTGTCTCTTTGGGACAGCCAACTCCAGGAAACAGCCCAAGAAAAACATTAAAATAGTAATCTCCTCGACTAGTGGTCACTGGCCACAGCAATTAGTTGCAATTAGTTCTTTAGTTCTCTGTGTCTTTACCTCAAAACTGACTTCTTCTGGACACTAAATTATTGTTTTTAAAGACGGGAGCTCACCATGTGGACCAAGCTGATGTTGATCCTCTTACCTCTGCCTCCCAAGGATTGGGATTAAAGTTGTACACTACCATGACTGGCAAGCCCAGAGACTTGCACATGCTAAGAACATGTTCTATCATTGAGAGACACCTTCAGATCCTGATTTTCTTTGAATCTTGATATCCCCATTTTGTACTTGGCAGCTAACAGGTGGAGAAGAAGGTCTGTGCATAGACGGGGCTGTGAGAATCTAGTAGACAAGACCCGATTTGAACAGATGCAACCATCTGAGGAAAATGTTTCAGGACTCTCAACATCACGACAAATTTTTATTGACTGGATACTGGCAGTGGTGAGAAGTGGTTTGGGGCGGGGCTCTTTCCTCCTTTAACACACATTCCTTGGCAAAGATGGCCTTTGGATAAGGAGAATTGGAACGATCTCACTGACTACAGAGGCTTCTGGGAAATGACTCCGGGAGCTAGCAGGCAAAAAGAGATGTAGTACCATGGTTTCTGCTGAACAAAAATAATGAACCAAAACTGAAATAATCTTGTAGTGTGGCATGTTTGCTGCCTGCAATACCCACGTGGGTGCCCCACCTAATGTGTTCAAAAACTTCTCATTGCCTATAAGAGAAGATGCAAATTCTTTAGCTTGGCAATAGAATCTTTAATCAGGCAATGCTTTCCCATCTATTCTCGCTTACAACACTCATGTTCTCTGTCTCTTTCTCTCTCTCCCTCTCTCTCTTTCTCATGCTCCCGAAATACTTGTGTTTTCCTGACTCTGTTCCTCTCTTCCCATGGTACGCAAAGTCTTATTCATTCACTTTAGTTCTTAGACCTCAGGTTGTAGAATGGCACTGTCCACATTTGTAGGGTATATGTCTCCCTTTTCCACCTCGATTAACGTCATAACCACAGCAGTTCTGGTTCCTATTGAGTTGACAATTATCAATAATCACATCTATGCCCCTTGTCAACTTGAGACCTAAGCACATCATTTTAAAGCTATTAACTGTCCACCCCCTTTAGCCATTGGCTCATAGTGTCTCGTAATGCAAAATATACCAAGTCAAACTTCAAAAGTCTTCATAGTATTTAATAATTTCAGTATTTAATAATTGTTTAAAAGTTCAAATCAGAGCTAGAGAGAGAGCTCATCAGTTAAGAGTACTTACTGCTCCTACAAAGGACCTGGGTTTTTTTTTCCAGCACCCACATGGTAATTCACAACTATCTATAGTTCCAGAAGTTTTAATGATGTCTTCTGGTCACTTCAGGTACCAGGTATGCATGTGGCACACATATATACATGCAGCAAAACATTCATGCACATGAAGTAAAAATAAATCCTAAAAACAAAAGTCCAAGTTTCATCTGAGACTCAAGGTAATCTCTTAACTGTGAGTCCCTATAACATCAGAAAATAAGCTGCATATTTCTAACATATATTAATGGCACAGAATAAATATTCTCATTCCAAAAAAGAAGAATGGGAACATAACAAGGAATGATTGGACTGAAGTGAAACCAAAAACCCAGAAGAGAACATACCAAATTTTAAAGCTCCACATCTTACATCTGGGGTTCCAGATGGAATCATTCATACTCTAAAGGGCTTTAAATAGCCCTGCTTCTCTAGCTTTGCAACATGCAGAACATATAGTTTCTCTTTTGCGTTGAGACCACTCTATGGCCTGCAGCTTTCCTCAGCAGACACCTCATGGTTTGGACACCTCCAGCATCCTGGTGTCTCCATTGCAACTTACACTTTACCTTTTACTGCTTTATAAAATAGCCTCTCAGGATCTACCTGGTGGGCCTCCAATCTTGCCCACTTTGTCTGGCTCTCTGAAACCATGAAGCAGGATCTCTTCAATCTTGCATTTTTTTAATGCTTTCAAACTAGTACCATGTGAATGCTACCACTAAGTTCAGGTGCCAGCTCAAAATATAGCCTGTCCAATTTGGACCACATCTGGATCAACTTCTGTGTGTGGATCACAGGCAAAGCAAACACTTCCTTAGGCTGTTGCCTTTGAAGAGCTGGAAATCCTTTCACTTTAGTCTTTCTTTCTTCAAATGAATTTGAATCTTTACAAGATGGAGCCTCTGACTGGTGCTGTTCTCTTCGTGGAACTATTCTTACTGCCCCAGTGCAAAGCTTGGGGTTTCTCTTTCATGATCCTAGTCTCTTTATCAGTTAGAGCTACTGTCAAACTGCCCTTGTATATAAGAGGTTTCTCACACTCTTTTCCTCACTAAAATACACAATTTTAATATCTTTTTGCTTTATTTTTCATTCTTATAGTAGACCTAGATCAGAATCATAAATAGCAGCCATGCCACAGCTCAAATACTATTCTGTCTTGAAATTTCTTTCACCAAGCAAGTTTGTTAATTATCTTTAGATTAAACATTACTCATGTTCTTAGGGTACAAGCAGAATGCACCCAGATTCTTGGCAAAATATCACATGAATAGCCCTGAGCTCACTTTTCTAAGAGTCCTTGTTCCCCTCTGAAATCTCATGAGCTAGGCTTCCAGTGTCCACATTCCTCTCAGCTCTCATCTTTCAAGTTCTCATGAGAATGGTCCACTAAATCCTACTTCCAGCATGTTAGAGGTTTTCTAGTCCAAAGTTCTACACGCTTCCACATTCCAACCACAAAATAGTTTCAGAGACCTAGAACCACATAGTCAGGTTTATCGTAGCAAGAGCTGGATCCACCTCAACTGGGTGTAGTGACACCCGCCTTTAATCCCAGCACTCAGAGGGCAGAGACAGGCAGATCTATTTAAGTTTAAGGCCAGCATTGTCTACAAAGTGAGTTCTGGGGCAACAAGGACTACATAGTGAAACTCTCTCTAAAACAAAACAATCTCCCCCAAAATATGGCAAACAAAACTAAGAAAAAAAAACACATTTTCATAACAATTTTATATATTAGTTACTTTTTCTGTTGCTGAAATCCCTGACAAAAGCAAAGCAATTTAAGTAGAGTAGGGAGGTAGTTTATTTAGGCTCACAGTTTTGAAGGTACAAGTCTATCATTGCAGGGACAGCAGAAGCTTGAAGCATCTGACCACATTGCATCCACAGGCAGGAAGTGGAAAAAGAGAGATGCATACTTGTGCTCAGTTCACTTTCTCCTTTTTATACAGTTCAGGATGCTAGACCATGGATGATTCTTCCTACCACAGTTGAAATAATCTAGATAATTCCTGACAAGCATTCACAGGAATTTGTTTCTATTGTGATTCTAAATCCTGTCAACTTGGCAAACAATAATAGCCATCATAACATGGCATTCTTCTTGTGTGTGTGTGTGTGTGTATGTGTGTGTGTGCGTGTGCCCGTCTGTATCCAATTACCAAATTCCCACCCCCACTTTTCAGTGCTTAGGATTGACCCTAGGACTTGTGTATGCCAGATAAGTGTAACTACTGGGCTATGTCCTCTCAGCTTTTCCTTTCTGTAGAATGACATCAGTCATTGGATTAGAACACAGTATTTTCACAGGACATTATTTTAACTTAAATCTGCAGGAACCCTATTTCCAAACAAGGTTACTCACAGTTTCTAGGTGGACATGGCTTTTTTGAAGAACAGTATTCAACACAGTTCTACATATTCTTTTTATTGTCTCTCTAGCCTACTAGAATGCTAGCATCATAACATTAGGGTTTGTTTTTTTGATCTAGGTTTTTTTTGAGATTATAATATAACATTTTTCCCTTTCTTTCACATACACCCCTCCTGCTTTCCTTCAAATTCATGGTGTTTTCTTTAAAATTAATTGTTATCATATGACTTCTATATATGTTTTCAGAGTTGACCATTTGTTATTGACCAACTCATTCTTGTGCTCTTCACTGGGGAAGGCTATGTCTTCTGCTCTCAGCTTTTCTTAGTAGCTTGTCGTTCTCTGTGCAGGGTTGAGAACTTGTGGGCTTTCTCCATCCACTTTGGCATGTTTTTTGATATTGTACTTGTTTGTCTCACATTTGGGCAGTCATGCTGGCGAGATTTTATGGAAGTAGCTTCTGACATTACTGGGAGGTTGTTGTTGTATTTTGTTTATTGTTAGATATTCAGTGTTCAGAGAACTGCTTGATACATAGTAGACATAGTATTTTGTGAATGAACCTTAGTGCCTATCTGCCTCCAACTCCTGATGCAGGTAAGGATGAACATGTAGGTATTGTCTAGAACATGGACAATGCCCTACAAATGTTTGATGGATGAATAGAAATATTCACTATATATATGTATATGTATACACACACACACACACACACACACACATATATATATAACTTTAACATTTAGAGAGTGCTTCTTTTGTAGAAGGCACTAGGAGAATATGCAAAGAAGTGAGAAGGAAGATGTTGAATACATATTATGGTTATACTTGGGAAATCGTTCAGTCTTGGGAAATCTATTAAGTGGAGGTAATAACAGAACCTACCACATAACATTGT
This sequence comes from Meriones unguiculatus, assembly GCF_030254825.1. Classification (NCBI taxonomy): domain Eukaryota; kingdom Metazoa; phylum Chordata; class Mammalia; order Rodentia; family Muridae; genus Meriones; species Meriones unguiculatus. The sequence continues at coordinate 38,189,903 of NC_083369.1, forward strand.
CGTGAGGACAAAATAAGCTTATATATTTAAATTGTTTAGCATAATACCCAAAACCTGGGAAACACCATAATAGTAATAACTGCTATTATTATAGCTGTTGTTGCTATGTGCTAGTTTTGTTCAACACCAAACTAGCTGCTTTTGAAATCAGCTCTATTGAGATATAATTCATATGCTATGAAACTAGGCCCTTTTAAAAAGTACCATTTCGTGGTTCTTAGCTTACAAGCATTGTTGGGCTATCATCACCACAATCTACTTTTAAAGATGTTTTTATCACCTCCAATAAAGTCCCATACACATATTTTAATTTATTTTTTATTTTCAATACATCCTGAACACAATTTCCCCTCCCTCCACTCCTCCTAGCTCCTCCCCAACTCCTCTCAGCCCCTTCTACTTCCTCTCTCACTCACATTTTTGTGTATTAATACTTCATTCGTTCTTTTGTTGTTTTGAGACAGAATTTCACAATGTAACATAGATTGGCTTGGAATTCACAATCCTCCTGCCTTAACCTCCTAGGATTACAGGCAGGAGCCACCACACCTTTTTTATGGTCAAATAACATTTCACTTAAAATTTAAATTTATTTATTTTACGTACAGTGTTTTGTCTACATGTATGTGATGTGTGCAAGGTATGTGCCTGGTGCCCATTGAATGTGTTGAATCCCCTGGAACTGGAATTATGGATGATTGTGACCTGCCTTACGGCTGTTAGGGATCAAACTCAGGTCCTCTGCAAGAAAAACAAGTGCTCTTCACCACTAAGCCATCTCTTTACCCGATATTTCAATTGGTGATTATACTACATTTTGATTATCCATTCATCAATTGATTACTTGGTTGTTTCTACTTTGTGGTTATTATTATTGTTATTTACAAGACAGCAATGGATACTCTATGGGCTTTTGTATAGTTGTACACTTTCATTCCTCTTGGACAGATACCCAGAAGTAGAATTGTTGACTCTACTTTTTTTTTTTTTTTTATTACTTTTAAGGACTAGCCATAGTGCTTTACAAAGCAACAGCCAAAAGCTCCCTTTTACATTCCTGCTTGCAGTGAATGAGAGTTCCAATTTCTCCACATCTGCGCTAACATTTATTTTTATTAAAAATACTTTTGATTTTGATATCATAGAGGATGTGGTATCTTATTGTGTATGTTTGAGAAACTGATGTTTAGGGGCTCAAAGGTTAAGAGCACTTGCTGCTCTTCCAGAGTCCCAAGTTCAGTTCTCAGCTTCCTCATCAGTAGGCTCCAGGGGATCCAATGGTCTTCAAGAGCACCTGTACATATGTAGCACACACTTACACACATATGCACACACACACATACACACACACACACACACACACACACACACACACACACACAAACAAACATTGTTATGCCCAGATTGCAAAGACTCCTAAGACTACCAGGAGACTGACCACACAGGCAAAAACAAAGAGCTTTTATTATGGGCTTAAGTTTGGACTCCCACCATCCAACACAGTGGATTAGGGAGGGGACCCCTGAGTAGCTGGAAAGCTGGGTTTTTATTATGGTTTGAGCAAGGAACAGGACTTTTCCAACTTATCAATTATGTGATTGGTTCTCATTTCGCAGAATCAAGCTTGTCATAAACAGTTGTTGCTGATCTAGGGAACGGGGGGGGGGGGACCTCATAGAGTGTCCAAGTAACAAGGTGTGCCGAGGTAACAAAGAGTGCTAACAAAATGTGCCCAGGTATTGGTCAAGTGTTTGGGGACTTTTCAAGGCAGTTACTAGACTACTGTTTCTGATTTTCAGGGAGGTTATGGAGTTATTGTATCTCATTTTCATGGACTATAGTTTCATGTTCAGAGAAATAGAGACATGATCCAAGCAACTATGGGAACTTTATCAGGAAACAGAATCTCAGGCCGACAGTATCTTGTGAAGCCTGTCATGGAAGCAGAGCTGCTGCAGTGCAGCTGCTTGGGTCCTTCAGCACACACACACACACATACACACACACACACACACACACACACACACACACACCACCACCACCACCACCACCACCGTCTTTACAAAGAAAGTGATGCTTATTTTCTATTAGGTTCATTTCATTTTCTGCTCAATAGCCTTTGGAAGGATATCTTAAGACCATTCACTCTGTAGCTGTTTCTGTCAAGGCAGTCTGTAGCAGTGGGAGCTGAATGAAATCCAGTACTCAGTGGCCAGCTGAGCACACTAGAGAACTGCTGCATGGCCTCAGAAGACATTTTCCATGCTTTCAAATCATTCTGAATCCAATCTCATACTAGAAAGCTGCCTATTCCATTGTCCCTGAGCTTCCTCCTTGGTTAGTCACAGCCTTCTCAGCACCTTTCAGTTGACCCTTCTGTTCAGTCTCTTCAGGATCTCTGCAGAAGTACAGAACATTTATCACTGGGAAAAATCAAGGATGGCTTTAGAAAAGAAGCATTTGACCCAAGACTTCCTCTTTCTCTTTCTCCTCGTTTTCCTCCTCTTTCTCCTCTGTGTACCACATGCATTTATGCCTGGTGCTCATGGAGGCTAGAAGAGGGTGTCAGATCTCCCTGGAACTGGCATTACAGACAGTTTGACTTGCAATGTGGGTGATAGAAATTGAACCCAGGTCCTCTGGGAGAGCATTCGGTGCTCTTAACTTCTGATCCATCACTTCAGCCCCCCAACTTTCTTTCTTTTTCTTTTTTTCCTTTTCTTTCTTTTTCTTTCTTTCTTTCTTTTCTTTTTTTTTTTCTTTTTCTTTTCTTTTTTTTTTTTTTGAGATAGCATCACACATTATGGCCCAGGATAGTGTGGAACTCATTATTTAGTCCAGGCTGGTCTTGAACTCCTAGCAACCTCCCTGTCTCCACTTTACAAGTGCAGGCATTATAGACACATCCTGAGCATTTGATTCAATTCTTGATGGATAGATAAAACTTCACTGGATAGCAATGATGAAAAGAATGTAGATGTCATTTCCATGGGGAATAGAAACGGTGGTTGAAGAAAGATGCTTTGACATCAAGTCTGACTCTAGTGGGGATTCCTGGGGCTTGGAGTGGATGATCTTGAGGATGACTTCATCAAAAGACCCAGTAACTGGCTAACATTGGGAATCTTTGCGTTAGGGTAGGATTAAGAATCTGAGCATTGATTTGGATGGAGAATTTAGAGGCTGGCTGGAAGTAAATGCATGTGGAGGTCCTCTCTCTCTCTCTCTCTCTCTCTCTCTCTCTCTCTCTCTCTCTCTCTCTCTCTGTGTGTGTGTGTGTGTGTGTAGGTGGTGGTAGTGAGTTGTGGGAGCAGAATTCCAGGGACTGCCTGGGATAGGGAACTACAGACTGGGTGGGGTGGAGGATCACAGGGATAAAAGAAACACAGAAGTACAGGGATGGAGAACTGGTCTATAGACTGACTAGTTGTAATAAAAAAATCAAGAGATTGTCACAGGGCTGGAAGGAGATCATCTGAGACAGGAAGCCAGCTGGGATAGGGTATAGGATATTGATTGGGGTTGGCAGACTAAGGGGATGGAAGTTTGAGTTGGCTGAGTGCGGAGACTGCCTGGGCTGGGTGTTTTGATGGCTTGGGTCTTGGGCCCATTGGACCAGCGCATTTTCGAATAGGTTGAAGGACTTTATTTGGCTGTTAGGTGAAGACCCCAGGACAGTTGGAATGAAGAGATTTCCTGCAGGCTGAGCTAAGGTTGGCATCCAGCTTAAGTGCCAGTGTCTTGGGGCTGGTCCAGTTAGAGTGCTGGTGGCGACTGCAGGTGGGGCGCGCGCGGGGGCGGGTAGGGAGAGCTGGGTGGGGGCAGGGGCGGGGGGCGGGCCGGCGGCCGGGGCGGTCCCGCGCGGCCGCGCTGCGCAGTGACTCCGCAGCGGGCGGAGCGCCGTGGGCCGCGTCCTTCGGAGCCCTGGCGGTGGCGGTGGTGGTGGCGGTGGCGGCAGCGGCGGTGGCGATAGCCTCACCTCCTGCGCCCCGTGCCGCCGGCTCCAGCGCTGTCTCCTGGGCCCCCTAGGGCCCCCGGGCCCCCGAGCCCGGTGCGCGCCCTCGCGTCCCGCCGGCCCCCTCCCCCGGCTGGGCCCGGGGGAGGGTGGCGCCGTGAGCGAGCGGGGACTGGGCTCTCTTGCCCATTCCCCTGTCCCTGGGCCGCCAGGATGGAGGCGGGGTCCGGGCCCCCCGGTGGCCCGGGATCTGAGAGCCCTAACCGGGCGGTGGAGTACCTGCTGGAGCTGAACAACATCATTGAGAGTCAGCAGCAGCTGTTGGAGACCCAGCGGCGGCGCATCGAAGAGCTGGAGGGCCAATTGGACCAGCTCACCCAGGAGAACCGCGACCTGAGGGAGGAAAGCCAGCTGCACCGCGGGGAACTGCACAGGGACCCCCTCGGCGCGCGGGATAGCCCTGGTCGCGAGAGCCAGTACCAGAACCTGCGTGAGACCCAGTTCCACCACCGCGAGCTGCGGGAGAGCCAGTTCCACCAGGCGTCCCGGGACGTGGGCTACCCGAACCGGGATGGCGCCTACCAGAACCGGGAAGCTATCTATCGGGACAAGGAGCGAGAAGCCTCCTATCAGCTCCAGGACACTACCGGCTACATAGCCCGCGAGCGCGACGTGGCCCAGTGCCACCTGCACCATGAGAACCCAGCCCTGAGTCGAGAGCGTGGCGGGAGGGAGGCTGGGCCAGCGCACCCGGGCCGAGAGAAGGAAGCTGGCTATTCCGCTGCGGTGGGCGTGGGGCAGCGGCCACCGCGGGAGCGGGGCCAGTTGAGCCGTGGCGCATCCAGAAGCTCCAGCCCTGGCGCGGGCGGAGGTCACAGTACCAGTACCAGCACCAGTCCGGCTACAACCCTCCAGAGAAAGTAAGGAATGTGTTTGCAACCCCCACTCTTCCCTTCCCTTCCCCTCTAGAGCCCTCTCCAACTTATCTGGTGGATAAAGTATATGAAGCCCATGCCTGATCCCATTTCCTGCTTCTACTGTCCCAATCGGGAGAAGCCAGGTCCTCCTCAACCAGCTGACATGTTATCCCTAGCCACCACACACTGGTTTTCTCAGATGAATGCGGGCTTCTTTTTCCCCCTCCCTCTAGAACCAAGGCCAGTTAGACTACAGCAATCCCCACTACCACCTTCCACGTCTTCAACCCCAAGCTGTATCCTTTCCAGAGGATAGATTAAATATATTTTAGACAACTCACAGCCACCAAAGAGAGAAACACTCCTACACACCTTTTTCTTGGTGGTGATGGTGGTGGGGGGTGATCTTGTCTTGAGGCATGTGGGGACCAGAATGGATTCTGGCGGCTTAGACATTCCTCTGAGGGGAACTGCAGCACATCTTGGCATGGGGGGGGGTGATGGTGGCAAAGATGGGGGAGCAAAGATGGAGGCTAGGCCCTTGGTTAGTTTTTCAAAGTCCAGCTGGTCTCCACCCTTCAAGAAAAACAACACCCATTTAAAGGGCCCTACCAGGAAGGGAAGTCCATAGATCTCCCATCTGTTGGATCAGCTTCAGTTCCTGTGTTGTGATCTGTACATGTGTCTGAGACGGGTTAGGAATATTTTCTGAGTCGATGGGACATGGGCAGGGTCTACTTTCCCCATGTAGATACCATTGTATGCTGTTTGGGATACATGTGTGAGTCAAGGGCATGAAGGCTCACAGGGATGCCCTGAAGGCCCTCCTATTGCTTTGCTGCTATAATGAAAAGAACACCAAACTAGGAGATAGGAGAACTGGATTCCCTTCCAGCTCTGTTGCAGATTGGTTTTGTGACCTTGACTGAGTCCCTTCTTCTGTCCATCATTTCCCTTATATTTCTTTTAAAGGCAATGACTGCCAACTGAGATTCAATGGTTATGTTACTAGCCCAGCCACACCAAAGACCAAGTCTGAAGTCCTTTAGCAAATGGACAGGCGTCCCCCTCCTCTCACTGCTCAGCTGGTCCTACCATGTGCCACAACTAGTGGAGTGTCTCTTGGAGGCTGGCCTGGGGGTGGGGAAGCCTTCTGCCTCAGGAAATCTGCCGGGAGACAGCTCTCTGCAACTCCCCCATGGTGAGGCAGCAGGCTGGGGTGCTGGGTTGAGATGGCTGGGCCCCAGGAGCAGCAGCTGCAGCTTGAGGGCTTGGCTGGGCTCCACTGCAGTGCACCCTCAGCTGAGTGTTGGGGTGGAGGGACAGCCCCAGTATGGGAGCACAGAAAGACTGCAAGGGGCATTGTGGTCCTTAAGCCTGGTTGCAGACTTCTGTAGAGGGGTCAGGTCTGTGATGGAGGTAGCAGCCTCAATATGTATGGCTCCAGGGAGCATATCCAGGAACAGAGAGCGAATTTGAGATAAAAATCAAGAGAACTTTTCTACTTAGCTAGTTGTGATGCAGTAGATTGCCTCCAGGGATGGGGGTGGTGGCTGGCCAGACAGGTCCAGTTGAGGTCTAAAGGGGGTCTGAGAGAGCTGGAAGAAGCGTATAGTTCCCAACTCCGACATTAAGCTCAGTAAAAAGAACTGCATCTTTCTTAATTTCAGAATTCCATTGCTCTCAGATTCTCCATCCTGCAGACATAGGTCTGAATTTCTTGGCTGGCTGGAAGCCCATTTGCCCTTTTGCCATCCTTGCAGGCCTGCTTCTGACTCCTTCTTTTTTGTATACTTTGCCAGGTTGCTTGTTGGAATTCCTTTCATCACATTTCCTACTAGTTAATAAAGAGGTCTAAATAGCACTTTGAATTTCTCTCAACCACATATTAACCGCTTGCCTGTCTGTGATTGCTTCATTTGGACTTCACAGCCAAGCTCACTCAGTGAGCATCAGCAACTCCATTACAGAGAAGAAGAAATGAGGCTTCCAGACGAAGGGGCCTTCCTTATTCAGGGTTATGCTACTAGTTGCTAATGGAGCTGGGACTAGAATCTAAGTCTGCCTTTCGTCGAGGCATGTGATTTGTTCCCTACAGAACTGAGAAAAGCCAAGAGAGCCTTAGGGATCTCCAGGTTTTCGTCTAGAAGAGATGGGTCTGGAATGAGTGGAGGAGTGATGGGGGGGGGGGGAGAAGACTACCTTCCTCTTTCCCACCTTCCTCCTTGCTGGGTGTCAGGAAAACCTGTAGCCATTGCTGTAACCAGTGCTGCTGCAAGCGACTCCTCTGCTAGGCCTCTTCTGGGTTTTTAAGGAGTGGGTGAGAAGGCTGCTGTTGGAAGTGGCAGGCAGGGTGGGAGTTCAGCAGCTGAGGCTGCAGCATTGGGGGAGGACAGGCAGAACTGGTACAGGCTGGGCTCTGCTGGGCCCCAGGCTCCCTCTGGTGGACGAACTAGGAAGAATAAGGCCTGGGTCAAGATGTAGCTTGTTGGGAGCCTTTTCTGCCTAGGACTCAGTTTTCCGAACAACCTTGTGTGTCTGTCACTACCGTCATGTCACAACATAAGAAACTGAGAGCTCTGAGAAGTAATTTCCATCAGAGGTCATGCTACTAAGACAACATAGTCGCATTCCTATGAACTTTGCCTTCGTTGCTTTGGGCATCTCCATCCATGTCCTTATCAGTTACACACCCTTCCCTACTGCTCTTCTGGACAGGTTCCAGGATGCCAGAATCTCTTCTGCTGGGCTCTGGGTGTGGTCTTCCTAGTGTGACAGAAAGCAACATGAGTCCCTACCTCCTTCTGGTGACTGGTACATGAGGATTTACTTGTTTGCTTACTAGTTGTTGATCCTGACTAATGCTTAGATCTTAATGTCATCTCCTGCCATGATTAGAATACGAGTTCTTTTTTGTTATTAAGCTTGGTCTGGTTCCCCCTCCCCCAGCCCTCGTACAGTTCTGACACCTAGAATGATTTATAGAGGCTTGGACCGACTGCTGAGTGCCCTGTGCTGAAGAGAGCTTTATTCCTACATTTGGTGCCTGGGCCTAGCTCTGTCTCTGCCGTATGCAGTGGTGGGTTGAACTCAGTATGGTGCTAACTCGGCTCCCTCCTCCCTACAAGGTGGCTCACATTTGGATAGTGAACCTAGAAAGGCCAGCCTGGTGTTGTTGACACACAGGACACTACATGATCTACCACCTCACTGCCGAACTATCATTATCCTCATGTGCTGAGGTGTCAGCATGCTCCCCACAGGGGCTAAGGCCACTGAGAAAAACAACAAGTGACAGCGAGCTCAGGGAGAGGCTCTGGGGGACGCCTGGCTCCTTTGGCATGCCGGATTCTCTCCTTCCTTTCAGGAGAGAAACTGTTCATTGTCCCCTTCACTGTGTTTGTGAGCCATTATGCTAGTGTGGGAGAAAATGATAATGTTAAGTTTGATGAGAATTAAGAGTCTTGCTTCTCTGTCTAGATCTGGGGCAAGAATGGGGTTGTTGTCATCCACAAATATTTCTTGGCTGTGTTCACAGAGCAGGAGGGGCCACCAGGCTGAGCAAACACCATGGTCTTGGCACTTGCAGAGCCTGCTTCCCACCAGCCAGGAAGATGGGGTTGCAGGCTTAGTCAAGCCATAGACACAGTGCTGAGGACAAAGTAAACGGAAAGGGTGGGGTTTCTCAGAGGACATAGAGGGTCCAAGGTACGGGGCTTTGAAGAAGTATGCACAGTCCCTTGGTGTCCAGTTGAGATGGGTGGTAGAAGGAAGACACCAGGCTTGATGTTGATGGTCTGTTCTTATGTTGTCTAACGCTGCCTACCACGGCCTCTAAATTTACTGGGAGCAGAGTACAAGCCTGGAGCATGGTAAAGAGGCAATATGTATATTGAGTGAGTCCCAGCTTCCTGTGTGGTAGGCATTATCTTAGGAAGCTTTATGTAATACTAGCTAACATTTGTTCTCTACTATATTTACTGCGTGCTGGGCAGTTCATCCTAAGTGCTTCCCATGTGGTCATTCATTCTGTTTTCACATGAATCCCTTCATGCAAATTGCTATTTACTACAGTTTATGGATTAAGAAACTGAGGTCTAGCAAGTTCAGGTAACATCTTCAGTTCCCTAAGTGAATAAGTGGCAGGACTGCTAAAAAGCTAGTAGGAACCCCGGTGGCTGGGCCTCAGTGTTTGTGGCATTCTGGGCATTCTAAGCATTCTTGCTCAGCAGGCAGGCCTATTTCTTATCTCATTTTCCTTGTCTTCTTGCCTGGTGGGTGTTATTGTTATCCTCACTTTTCAGCTGAGGAAATGGGGGCCAGAGAGTAGAGTAAAGGAACCTGCTGAAGTTCCACAGCTGGATGACACCTAGAATTGTATGGCTCCCAGTCCTTTGATTCAATGCTCCCTGTGATAGGCAGGGTTTAGAGCTGCTGACTTTAGATATGATTCTAGCTAGCCCCCTACAATTACATCTCGATTTTTGCCAGTGTCTTTTTCTGTCAAGCCTCTGATTAGCTGGAGCCAAGCCATGTCTGCAGTCTGGCTCCTATGTTTTCATTGTCTTTCTGTTTCTGTCCACAGACTCCTCTCATTTGTGTAAGTCCCTTTCCCACAGAACATACTTGAGTTACTCTGGCATTGTGCTGCCATCATTAGCCCAGCCAGGCCTCCTCATAGCCTCTGTGACTTGAATTCTCCTCCTTGGTTAATTGATGACACCTCTCCTACCTTTATTTGCTGGTCCTTTAAGTTTTTTAAAATTAAGCTTTATTTGTATGGCTTTTTTTTTTTTTTTGCTTGCATGTATATATGTGCACAACATGTGTGTCCATGCAGGCCGAAAGAGGGCACTAGATCTCCAGGAACTGAATCTGTGGGCTGCCTTGTGAGTTGCTGGGAATCGAACCTGGATCTTCTAGAAGAGCAGCAATCACTCTTTTTTTTATGTTTTTTTTCATTTCATTAATTAACTTACATCCCAATTGCAGCTGCCTTTCCCTCCTCTCCTCCTAGTCTCTTCTTTTTCCTTCCCACCCCTTCCCTTCATTCCACTCTCCCTTTCTCCTCAGAAAAAGGAAGACCTCCCATGAATATCAGCCTGTCTTGGCATATCAAGTTGAGGTAAGAGTAGGAACATCTTATCCTATTGAAGCTAAACAATTCAGCTCAGTTAGGGAAAAGGTATCCAAAGGCAGGCAACAGAGTCAGAGACAGCCCCTGCTCCTGCTGTTAGGAGTCCCCTATGAAGACCAAGGTGCACATCTATTGTATGTGTGTAGGGAGGCTAGGTCCATCCCATGTATGCTCTCTGATTGGTGGCTCATATTCTGTTAACCCCTATGGGTCCAGGTTAATTGATTTTGTAGGCCTTCTTGTAGTGTCCTTGAACCCTCTGGCTCCTTTAATCCTTCCCCTCTTTCACACAACTCCCTGAGCTCTGCCTATTGTCTGGCTGTGGGTTTCTGCATCTGTTTCCATCAGCTGCTGGATGAAGCCTCTCAGAGGCAGTTATGCTAGGCTCCTGTGTGCAAGCATAGCAAAGTATCATTATAGTGTCAGGGGTTAGCTTTCTCCTATGGGGTGGGTCTCAAGTTGGGCCAGTCAGGTTGGCCATTGCTTCAATCTCTGCTCCATCTTTATCCCTGCACATCTTAGAGGCAAGGCAAATTTTGGGTTGAAGGTTTTTATGGGTGGTTGTTGTTCCCATCACTCCAATGGAAGTCTTGCTAGGTTACAAGAGATGGCCATTTCAGGTTTCCCTATTTCCTGTTGCTAGGAGTCTTAGGTAGGGTCACCACCATACATTCTTGGGTGTTTCCCTTGTCCTAGGTTTCTGGCTTTTTCAGCACCAACCCTCCGGCCCTAGTTTCAGTTCTTTCTCCCAGTTATTTTTCCCTCAGTCCTCCCAGAACTTGATGCCTCCTATTTCCCTCCTGACCTTCTCTCCCAACCAGTTTCTTCCCTCCATCTACCCCCATGTCTATTTTATTTCCCCTTTTGAATGAGATTTAATCATCCTCCCATGGGCCCTCCTTGTTACTTAGCTTCTTTGGGTTTGTGTATAGTAACATGCATGGTTATCCTATACTTTATAGCTAATAACCACTTATAAGTGAGTACATATCATATGTGTCTTTCTGGTTCTGAGTTACCCCACTCATGAGGATCTTTTCTAGTTCCATCCATTTTCCTGAAAATTTCATGATGTCCTTGTTTATAATAGCTAAGTACAATTCCATTGTGTAAATACACTATATTTTAAAAATTCATTCTTCCATTGAGGGACATTTAGGTTGTTTCTAGTTTCTGGCTATTATGAATAAAGCTACTATGAACAGAGTTGACCAAGTGTTCTTGTGGTATGGTGAAACATTTTTTGGGTATATTCCTATAAATGGTAACGCTGGGTCTCAAGGTAGAATGATTTCCAATTTACTGAGAAATAGCCATTTATTTCCAAAGTGGTTGTATAAGTTTGCACTCCCACCAGCAATGGAGTACTGCTCTCCTCAGCAAGCACTCTTAACTACTGATCCATCTCTCAAGCCCTTGCTGGTCCTTCTTGATGCTCAGTTTGTCTTTTTATGTGTAGGTGCACAGCCTGCATGTCTGTGCACCATGTATATGCACTGCTTGTAGAAGCCAGAAGAGGGCATCGGATCCCCTGGTACTGTTACAGATTGCAGGTGCTGGGAGTTAAGCCTGGGTCCCCTGCGACAGCAATCAATGCTATTAACCACTACTGAACCATCTCTCTAGCTCCAAGTCTTGCTTTTACAAATATTTTCATAGCTGTTCACATCTGGTGCCTCCTACTAGACTCTAAAACAGTGGTTCTCAACCTGTGAGTTGCAATCCCTTTGGGGTCATATATCAGCTATCTTGCATATCAGATATTTACATTATGATTCATAACAGTAGCAACATTATAGTTATGAAGGAGCAACAAAATACTTTTATTGTTATGGTCACCACAGCATGAGGAACTGTATTAAAGGGTTGCAGCATTAGGAAGGTTGAGAACCACTGCTCTAAAAGCAGTCAGACTAACTGACATGTATTGAATACAAGTTATGTATCAGATTCTGTGTTTGATGCTAAGGGCATAACAAGGGAGTGAGGCACTTGGAAGTACATAGCATAGCACACAATTAGCTGCTCAATCAATTCTGAATAGACACAAATGAAGTCTGATTAAGTCCTGGTGAACTAATGGCCTCAGTTTTTCTTTATTCTGGATTCTTATTGAGAGAAATGTCAACTTCAAATTTCTCTTGGCCTTTTCCTTTTGCTCTCTGGAGACAAATGACTTATGATTTTTCTACCTTTTAACCCAATTATCTTCCAATTAATACAGTGACAGAGAAGCAGAATTGGATGAAACTTTAGATCTATACAGGGTAATCTGTTCATTGTTGTATCTCCCTAGCTTGTCATGCCGCATTCTTGACTCTTGGAGCAAATCTTCTCTCCTGAATAAACCAGGTAGTCCTGTGCAGGACCTGTATGCAGTTCACCCAAGTCCAGTTACAGGTTGTTTATTTACATATTTTTTCATTTATTTTCCTTTTTTGTATCTATTCATTCTTTTTTGAGATTATACCCTAGGCCAGGCACAGCATCTTGGGGTGGGATTAGACTTGGCCTTTTTGGCTCATTCCTTGGCGGGATAATATGCATTGGTCACATGGATGAATGATGACTAGACGATTTTTTTCCTCTTTGGAGGGGAGCTGTTTAGGGAAAGATGATTTGCTAAGTACTCTAGTTTCTCTCCTGCTCGCTACTCTCTCACCAAGTGTCCAATGTTTCTGACCCTTGAAAGCACAGTCATGGAAGCCCATCTCAGATACAAGGAGTTGAAGCTCCATGGGATCTGGGAGCTCTGAGTACTACCTGGGAGAATCTGAAGAAAGTGCCATGTTCTGGAAGGTAGACTTCAACTGTCATTTCACTTGCAGGCACTGCCTCCCCCCCTTTTCTTTCCTCGGCAGGACATAGTGATAAAACTGTATTTTCTAATATTTTTGATTCATTCTAACCCCCATCTTCCCCATCCCAACCCCTCAGTGTATCAGAAAGTTTCCTGCCTGCTCCTCATAGTCATCAAGGTCCTGATCAGAATGGAAAACATCGAAGGCTAGACAAGAATAGACGATACTGCCCTGCCCCCTAGAGGCGAAGTGCAACAAACACTATGAAAACAGTTCCATCATACCTTGTCCAAAACAAGGGAGGGACATCAGAAGAGGGAGAAAACAGGGAACAGGGCAGGAGCCTACCACAGAAAGCCTTGGAAAGACTCTGCCAAGCAAGGTATCAAAGCAAATGCTGAGACTCATGGTCAGACTTTGGGTAGAGTGCAGGGGATCTTATGAAAAAAAGGGGAGATAGAAAGACGTGGAAGGGACAGGAGTTCCACAAGGAGAGCAACAGAACCAAAACATCTGGACAAAGGGATCTTTTCTGAGACTGATACTCCAACCAAGGACCATGCATGGAGATAACCTAGAACCCCTGCACAGATATATCAAGTGGGTTCCCTAGTAATGGGAACCGGGACTGTCTCTGACATGAACTCAGTGGCTGGCTCTTTGATCACCTCCTCCTGAGGGAGGGGCAGCCTTACCTGGCTACAGAGGAAGATGATGCAACAAGTCCTGATGAGACCTGATAGGCTAGGATCAGAGGGAAGGGGAGGAGGACCTCCCCTACCAGTGGACTAGAGGAGGGGCGTGGGAGGAGATGAGGGAGGGAGGGTGGGAATGAGAGGAGAGGAGGAAGGGGGCTACAGCTGGGATGCAGAGTGAATAAACTGTAATTTATAAAAAAATAAATTTTTAAAAAAATAAAAAATGTTTAAAAAGAAAAAAAATAAAAGCAATTCCTCAGATTACACATAATTAAAAAACAAAAACAAAAAAACAAAGGTGGCTAGTTACATGACTGATCAGGATTGTTCCTCTGATGCTTTAAATGTAAATTAATCACCACCATCACCTGAGAGGTACTCTTCACTCATAGAAGATGCATTTCTGTGGCATTATGTTATTTTTTTAGACTATAGGTTTCATTTATTTTCAGTTGGCACATAAAAAATGGAGTGTGAATATATGATTTTTGTGATTTCTTAAAAGGTTAGGATGACTACATTTTCAGGTCTTATGATTTCCTACTGGATCCCAAGATACAGTGTACTACACTCACTTAAATCAAACTGTCTTGGTTTGGGTTTCTACTGCTGGGAAGAGACACCATGCCACATCAACTCTTCTGAAGGAAAACATTTAATTGAGGCTGGTTTACTGTTTTAGAGGTTTAGTCCATTATTGTCTTGGTGGGAAGAATTGCAGCATGCAGGCAGACATGGTGCTGGAGAAGGAGGTGAGAGTTTTACATTCAGATTGGCAAGCAGCAGGAAGAGAACTAGCTTGAACTTCTGAGGCCTCAAGGACCCTAGTGATGCACCTCCTTCAAAAAAGTCATACCTACTCCAACAAGGCCACACCTTCTAATAGTGCCACTCACTTTGGGCCTATATGGGCCATTTTCTTTCAAACCTCCACACAAACCAATGTTTTCTTGTATATGACCCTGTTAGGGTCATTAGGGGCTAGGGTATAGCTCTTGGGTATAGCTCTTGATTACTGTGTGTGAGGCCCTGAGTTCGTTTTCTGTTGTATTCCCTGAAGAATAGTAAACATTGCCCATGATATCTACACAGACCATCAGGGAAGGCTTCCTACAGGACATAGTCTCTGAATGGAGCCTCAGAGAATAAGTCAGAGTTAACTAGATGAAAGAGGACTATATGTGGGTTGCTGGGAATTGGGAGCAAATGGGAGGTTAAGGCAGGGGAAACATCCTAAGTATACCCATATATGAAATATGTACCAAGAGAAGGAAGACTTTTATCAGTCAAAACAAGCTAGAGCAGCAACTTGGAGGATAACTGACCTTTTTGATGACAAAGAGGAGGAGATCCTGGAGAACTGGTCAGCCTAGATCATGAGGACATAAGAATGATAGCATTAGGAACTTTAGGGTTTTAAGCTAGGGAGAGAGGTGCCCATTGCACAGTATATTGGGTGTCACATTTTGGAGCAATTTCCCTGGAAGGTCAACCTGTAAGATAGAGTTGAATACGTCTACTAGTAAGGAAGTGGGTATAAGAGTCTATAACAGTCTTATAAAAACTGTAAGATCTGTGCTCCTATTGACAAAAGACAAGCTATGGAAACAGTGCAAATGGCTATTAGCAGATGAATCAAGAAAATGTGGTATACATAAACAGTGCAGTTTTACTTATTGCTAGAAAGAATGAAAGAATGACTTTTGTAAAAAAAAATAAATAAAAGAAGAAGAATAGATAGAACTGGAAATTATGCTAAGCAGATTTTTGTGATTAAGCCAGAATCAGAATAAGCCAGAATCAGAAAGATGTTTGTTTTTGTATGTTTTCCTCATGTATATAATCCACATTAACATATGTATTATAGATATAGATATATGTGGGCCAAAGAGATGGCATAGCAGGTAAAATGCTTGTTGTGCAATCATGAAGACCTAAGATAGAATTCTCAGGACCCACTAAAATGCTGGGTGTTTTGGTACACTCCTGTAATCCCAGTGCTGGGAAGTTGAAGACAGGAGGATTGATGGGTCTTGTCAGTTCATCAGTTTAACCAGTCAGTGAGCTCTAGGTTCTGTGAGAGACCCTGTCTCAAAGATAAGGTGGAGAGCTGTTTTGGAAGACTCGACATCAACCTTAGGTGTGTCCACACACAATACACACACAAACAAGTACATACACAATTATATGTGACATGAAAGCAGAAATGGGATTATTTTGGGGGAAGAAAGGGACCAGTGGAGGGAGGAGAGAAAAATAAAGAGTGCATTAGAGGGGTGGTGAATGTGAGCAAATGACAAAAACACACATGCATGAATATTATGTAATGAGCCTTTATTCCCAGCAGTCAAGAGGCAGAGGCAGACAGATCCCTGAGTTCCAGGCCAGCCTGGTCTACAGAGAGTTCCAAGACAACCAGGGTTACATAGCCCTGTAGAAAAAAAAAAAGAAAGAAAGAAAGAAAGAAAAGAAAAGAAAAGAAAGAAAAGTAGAATGCTATAATGAAACTAATTTTAAAAAGAAAACTATTTGTTAAGAATAGATCTCATTAAAAGAAAAAGAAAGAGTGCCAGAGAAGAGAGAATGGTAATGACAGTAAAGTCTTCAAGTGCCATCGTAGAAGGAAACACAACCCACTGCAGGAGGTCAGAGGAGCAGCAACCATTCATGGTAAGCAGGGTTGTAAATGTCAAATGTTTGAACTGGAAGGTCCTGAGGAATGCAGCTGAAGGAAATTTACTTTACAGGTGAGAAGATTAAAACCAGAAAAGACAAAAGACTGTTTAAGATTATGGAAGGTGTGAGCAGAAGAGAGCGTTCCTGCAAGGGTTGCTGTAGTATTAATGTCAATGTTCAAAGCAGTTTCCCTTGAATATGCTGTTTCCTGCCCTAAAATCTTAGGAAGGTGGGACTGTTTTTGTGTTCTACTTACAGAAAACCCAAGTGAAAGAAAAATATAAAGCTAGGACTCCAAGAGATTGGGTGGCTTGGGGATGAAGCAACAAGGAGGAGTAATCCACTAAAGGGTCTCCTTGCTTGAATGGTGTACTGGCCTTCTGTTCCAATTTGGCTCCTCAGAAACCACGTGCTTTATGCATTCATTCTTCTTTTTTTCCACCCATCTCAGGACCAAACTTCTTGCTGCTGATTTTTGTATTGCTAGGACTTTTTTGATGTATCTGAGGCAACTCAAAGGTAATTTCTGGCTTAATAGCCAGGCCTGGCCATCCTTTGCCCCTGTTTCAATTTTCATATAAAGGGAGGCTGTGCTTTTGAGAAAGACAGACCTGGGTCTGACAAACTCTGCCTCAAGGTGCTAGATGACCTCAGTGAAGCCATTTTATGTTTTATGAGCTTTTATTTCCTGGTCTTTAAAATGAAATACCAATGTCCACTGATCAACATTAACCAAGATAATTTGAATTACACCCTCTGATGCTTGCTTGTGCTCAGTATGCATTCATTTTCGTTCTCTTTCTGAAATCTCCTGTGGACAGTGGTTTGAAGGGTCCAGTGATAGGCCAAGCTTTTTTTTTTTTTTTTTGAAAATGGTATATTTTTTCCTTGCCTAATATGGGGTTGTCATAGTTCATTATATCTTCCTTTATGACTCAGCCACCAGTTAACTTGAAATATAGCTCTAGCATCTTTGTCGATCTCTCTTCCTGAATTCTTACTTTTCGGTTCAATTTCTGGTCCTTATCTGTGTTCTTGGAGTAAGGAACCTTAAATCCCTCATGACTCAGGTAAGTATAAATAATTACCGGGTTTAAATAGTTGAGTACATGGAAAGCAGGAGAGGCTGGAATGGTAACGGTGATATTTGAAGAGGCCCAGGGGGTGGTGCAGGCTGAGCTTGTTAAAAAGGCTTACAGGGAGCACAAGTATTAGTGGAGAGCAGTGGTTCTCAACACTTCTAATGCTGTGACCCTTTAATGTACTTCTTCGTGTTGTGGTAAACCCCAATCATAACATTATTTTCATTGCTACTTCATAACTGTAATTTTGCTACTCTTCTGAATTGTAATGTAAATGTTTTATAGATTTTATATTATATTACATATATTATATGTTTTATACTTACATTAGAATGTTTTCTATGTTTTCCAATGGTCTCAGATGACCCTTGTGAAAGGGTTATTTGACAACCTCCCTCCTCCTCCAGGGGGGATCACAGCTCAGAGGTAGAGAACCACTGGTTTAGAGTGTCCAGCCCTGTACCTACCCCTTTTGCTCCGGCTCTAAACAGAAGCAAACACTAAGGACCAGGACCTCATATCAGCAAAATTATCACCCTCTCCACTTGGTATGTGTAGTATGGAAGACAATGATCCCATGAAAGGAAAGGGACTTAATTTTAGAATTTTAAAAAGTATACCAGTCAGTCAAGGTGGCAGCCAACTCAGCTGGAAGGCTGAGGCAAGAGGATCATTTGAGCACAGATTTTCAAGAGAAACCTGGGCAACACAGTCAAGACCTCATGTCAAATACAAGAGAAACAAAACCAGCACAAATTGAAGCAATGTATATATACAGTATTAATTTTTTATTTTAATTGGCACAGTAATTATACATGTTTATTAGATGCAATGTAGCATTTTAGTACATAAATATAGTATATGATCATTAGATCAGAGTGATTACCAACCTATACTCAAACATTTTATCACTTCTTTGTATTGGGAACATTAAAAACCCTCTCTACAGGTAATTTGGAATTGTCCATTAGTTTTTGTCAGCCATTGTTATCCTACTG
Organism: Meriones unguiculatus; assembly: GCF_030254825.1. Lineage (NCBI taxonomy): Eukaryota > Metazoa > Chordata > Mammalia > Rodentia > Muridae > Meriones > Meriones unguiculatus. Next base: position 38,208,167 of record NC_083369.1, read on the forward strand.
CACTATAGAACAGTAGAAGCTATTCCTTCTGTCTACCAGCACCTCTGCATCATCTTCTCTTCATTTCTTTCTCATTCTTTTCAGTTTGGGTAAACACTATTCTGCTCTGTATTTCATGAGATTTACTTCTTAGCTCCAATGTATAAGTTAATTCATACAGCCTAGACACACACTTTAAATGATAAATGAAAAGTTATAGAGTAAAAAGCCAATGTCCTGCCAGGCACGATGGCACATGTCTATAATCTCAGCTCTTGTGAGGATAAGGGAGAAGGATTCTGGAGGAAAATGCCAGGAAAGGATACATAGGGAGATCTGTTCAAAAAGAGGCCCACCTCTTGCTTCCTGAACCCTGGAGGTCACCAACCATTTCTTTCTGTTGTTGCTGATTTCTCTTTAGTTTTATATTTCTAGACAAAGTTTCACTAACTAGCCCTGGTTGTCCTGGAATTTGCTACACAGATCAAATTCGTATCAGATTTTCTGAGATCCTCCTGCTTTGCATCCTGATTTCTGGTATTAAATTCATATATCACCATGTCTGGCTGCTGTTTTTTCAGATAAGATCTCATGAAAGTCTAGGATGGCTTTGGATTTGCTATATGTTTGAGGTGGCCTTGAACTCTGGTTCCTCCCTTCTCTATCCCCCAAGTACTGGGATTATAGACATGAGCATCCCCCCCTGCCTCCATGGCCAGATGGATGTGATCACTTTTATCATTTAGCTTTTCTGGTAGTAACTTGCTATCTCTTTTTTTATTATTACATTTGTGTGTGTGTGTGTGTGTGTGTGTGTACATGCACACACACATGCAATGTGGCATTTAGAGGCCAAAGGAGAGTTCTTTAGGTTCAGCTTTGCTTTGCATTGAGTTCAGGTCATTAGTCCTGGTGTCAAGCATCCCAAGCCTCCAAGCCATGTCACCATCCCTGTAACTTCATGTGTCTAAGAAACACATGCTAACAATTATTTCTTCACTCACTAACTTAAGCATTATTTCTCTCCTTTTTTTGCTATTTAATTTTCAATAATTACAAATTTGTTTTCAAAGCAATGGATTTCATTATGGGGTTTGTATAACACTTCAACAAATCAATGGATAAAGAAAAGGTGATGCATATATACATAGAATTTATTTAGCCATAAAGAAAAATGAAATCATAGCATTTGCAGGAAAGTGGATGGAGCTGTAAATTTTGAACTTAAGGGAAGTATCCTATACTCAGAAAGGTAAATACCACATGATGTTTTCTTTCATATACATATCATACACACACATATGTCTCTGTATGTATGTATGTATAGGTCATGGAAAAAGGGGACCATGAAAAGTGAAGCAGTCTTAAGGAAGGAAGAGGTGGTGAGAGGAAAAAAAAGAAGGGAACAAAATACATGTGACATGAAAGCTGAAGGAGGGCCTAGCAGAGGTGTGAAGAGGACAAACAGAAAGGTGAGGGGTTAGGGGTGGGGAGAAGGGAAGAAGATCAACGAGAACATTTGTTAAAATTTCTTTTAGCTTATTTATTTGTAACATAGAATTCATTCCTTCATCTCAAATTTTGATAGTTATATTACCAACTGTGCTCCTCATTAGTTAGCTATGAAACTTTATTGGATAGTATTTTTTATACTATCATTTCTTGTTCCTTCTACTTTTCTATAGTATCTCTCTTTTTAGAAAGGAGGCATCTTGTATTGCTCTTTATAATATATTTATTTGTTTATTTATATTTTCTGTGTATAAGTGTTTTGCCTGCATGTATGTACATGTGCTGTGCTTGTGCCTGGTCAGTAGAGGCTGGAGGAAGGTTTCAAATCCCTTGGAAATGGAGTTACAGATGGTTGTGAACCACCATGGGGGTGCTGGGAATCGAACCTGGGTCCTCTGAAAGAGCACCAAGTACCTTAACTGCTGAGCCATTTTTCCTGGCCTTCTCACAGTATCTCTTGATTACCCACTTTGCATTACATAGTAATTAATGTCCCCTTTCCCCTCCATCCCTCTTCTTCTTCCACCACCGAGTCTCTGTGTTCTATACTTGTACATTCAGCAACCTTCATTACATTCAGTATGTTCTGTGAAAATAATCAAGTGCTTTGTCTAGAAATTTTTTGTCTTATTATTATTACATTGTAGTGTACTATGATTGTACCCCATTTCCCACATTTTCAATGTCCCAATGTTTATACCTACAAGAAATGTTCCTGGTATCCAGGCCAAGTGAATTTCCCCCTTTTTGTTTTCAACTTTGATGCAGAGTTGCACACTTACTGTAGCCCAGCTGTCCTGGAACTCACTTGTGGTCTTCCTGCCTCATCCTCCTAAGTACTTGGAGCACAGGTGTGTGTCACCATGCTGGGCTTTTCCTTGTGCTCTACCAATTGTTTGTTTTTTTTTTCTTTACTGTGTTTACCACTTTCATTCTGTTTTGTAGAGTTCCTCATAGCATCTCTTTCGTTCGGGAATACCATTTTATTGGAGGAGTTTTGTTTTGTTTCTGAGACAGGGTTTCTCTGTGTAGAAACCTGGCTGTTCTGACCTCTCTGTAAACCAGGCTGGCCTCAAGCTCGCAGAGATCCACCTGCCTCTGACTCCCTAAGTGCTGGGATTACAGGTGTGCACCACCATGCCTAGCTGGTTTTATTGTTTGTTTGTTTTTGATACAGAGTCTTAACTATGTATTTATGCAGGTATGGAACTTATGACCCTATGCCTTCTGCCTCCCAAGTGCTGGGATTGTGGGCATGCATGTGCTACTATGCCCAGCCAAGAAAATAATTTAATTTTTTTCATTCTGAAACACAATGTGCATACAGAAAAGTAACCAATCACTGATTTAACCAGCACTCAGATCAAGATCTGATTCTCTTTGTTTAAACTTAATTTTATTTTATTAATTACACTTTATTCACTTTGTATCCCCCCATAAGCTCCTCCCCTCCTGATCCCACCCTCCCATCCCCTTCTTCTCGAATGCCCCTCTCCAAGTCCACTGATAGGGGAGGTCCTCCTCTCCTTTCTTCTAATCTTAGTCTATCAGATCTCATCAGGACTAGCTGCATTGTCATCTTCTGTGGCTTGGTAAGGCTGCTCCCCCCTCAGGGGGAGGTGATCAAAGAACAGGCCAATCAGATCATGTCAGAGGCAGTCCCTCTTCCCATTACTATGTAACCCATTTGGACACTAAACTGCTAATGGCTACATCTGTGCAGGGGTTCTAGGTTATCTCCGTGCCAGGTACTTGGTTGGAGTATGAGACCCCTGTGTTCAAATTTTCTGGTTCTGTTGCTCTCCTTGTGGGGTTCCTGTCTTCTCCAGATCTTACTATTTCCCACTTCTTTCATAAGATTCCATGCACTCTGCCCAACAGTTGGCCCTAAGTCTCAGCATCTGCTTTGTTAGTCTGCAGGGCAGAGCCTTTCAGAGGCCCTCTGTGGCAGGTTCCTAGGTTGTTTCCTGTTTTCTTCTTCTGCTAAAATCTGTACATCTAAAGAAACTAATTAAGAGAGAGGACCCTGACTAAAATGCTCAATCCCCATCCCGAAAGGCAAAGAGGATGGACATCAGAAGATCTGATTCTTAATTTACTCTACTAGGTCTCAGGGAAATCTTTCAATATGAAGGCCTTGGCCTTTTCTTACTTTATTTCTTTTTAAAAAATTGACATTTATTTAGTATGTGCATGAGTGTATGTATGTCTGTCTGTCCATCCATCCATCCATCCATCCATCCATGCACAGGCACATACATGCTGCACGTAAACAGTGTTTTGTGTGGAAGTTAGAGAAGAATCTGTGGGCATCAGTCCTCTTCTTCCACCATGTAAGCTCTGGGTATCAAACTTGGGTCATCTGATTTGGCAGCAAATGGCTCTACCAGATAAGACATCTTGCCACCACCCTACATGTTTTCTTTAACATTTACTTGTTTGTTATATTATTTATTTGTCAGCTCCCTTCACTTAATTTTTTGTTTTCTTTTTCTAGAATGTTGGCAAGTTGGATATTGGACATACTAAATTGGTTCACTAGGCCAACCTTTTCTCTCCTATTTTATGTTTTACAGAGTTAATATAAACCTTTACTGAGATGTTTGTATGGCCAGAATCACTTGTTCACTTGCTGGTTTTATTTGGTGATCCGAAGGAGCTGGTTGTTATAATGGGTGTCTTTTAAATGCCAAAATGAGGAACAGTTTATTTGGGACCACTAAAATGTCGTTAGATACTCTAATCCATTCCTCATAGTTTAATTCCCTTCTCCAGGAGCCCTGTGACATTTTGCCATTGCGAGAATGCCAGGCTCGTGTTCTGAGTCCAGCACATAGAGTGGCAGGGGATGATTTTGTTTATTATTATTATTATTATTATTATTATTATTGTGTGTGAGAGAGAGAGAGATGCATGTGTGTGTGAGCACAAGCACTCACATGTCATGGTGTGCATGTGGAGGTCAGAGCACTAAGTTTAGGAGTCAGTTCTCTCCTTCCACGTTGCAAGAGCTAGGGAGCAAACTCAAGTCCTTTAGACTTATATGGCAGGTACGTTCACATGCTGAGCCATCTCCCTGGCCTGCAAGAATTTTGTGTGTTGTCAGTTTATCCCTTGTCTTTTTTTTTTTTTTTTTTTTAGTTGCAATTAATTGGCTAACGTTTTTTAAGATTTATTTATTTAATTATGTATACAATGTTCTGCCTGCATGTACACCTGAACATGAGATTCCATTACAGATGGTTGTGAACCACCATGTGGTTGCTGGGACTTGAACTCAGGACCTCTGGAAGAACAATCAAGCAGTGCTCTTAACCTCTGAGCCATCTCTCCAGCCCTATCCATTGTCTTTTGACCCCTGATAATGTCTACCCTTCTTGATACATTCCAAAGCTAAGTTTGAAATCTCTTCAGGCTTTTCCTGGCCCAAGAGGCTCCCTCCTCAGCTGCAACCTGCTATCAGGTGTTCTTGGCTCTCCTTCAACTCCCTAAGTCCTCTCTTTAATCTTTTGTTTGTTTTCAGAGTTTGTTGAAATCTCTTATCCACTGATGCCATCCTCTCCCATCCTCTTTTCTGATATGAGTTCATACTTATACTTTATTTTATTTCTTTACCTGTGTTTTGCTACAGTCCTGAAAGAGAGGAGAGACACGCTTATGCTTTTGAGTTATAGGCTTTGGCTCTAGCTAAGCCTGATTGAAACTAGAAATTATTAGGAACTCCATATTCCCAATAGCCAAGCTGGGATGAGCTCAGTTTGACCCTATGTTACTGTTGGTCCCGGCCAATGTTGTGACCATTCCTTTAGGAGCCCTGGCACATTCCTTTCCTCAATCTCCTCTGCCTAGATCATAGACTCCAGGAGCCTCAAATGAAGGACAGATATCTGGGCTCTTTCCCAATTCTGGCTATGGTATCCTCATGAAGACTTTAAGCCTTCTCCTTCACCTCCTTGGGTGCCCTGGCTCTGACTTTATAGGCCTCTGGTCTGCTGTGAGCCTGGCTTTTCCAGGATTAGCTAGGTGTTTGGAGAGCAGCCCATCTTCTTCACCCAGGCAGTGAAAGCAGGTGGGCCACAGAGAATCCCCAAGCACATTGAAAGGGGCTTAGAGACAGAGTTTAGGCTTTTGTAACAGAAGGCTTGCTCTAGCTGCCACCTTTCCACCCACACTTTTTCATTATGGCTAATTCCTCTACTTCTAGCAGAAAAGGGGAAATGTAAGGCCAATAGAGCCAGTCCCATTTTCCTGCCCGTCCCTCCCCATTCATCTGTAATAACTGTTCCTACTCCAACTTCCTTTTTTTGGGTGCACTCCATTTCTGTCTCTTCTAAAAGTGCTTGTTGTGGCTGGAGAGATGGCTCAGTAGTTAAGAGCACTGGCTACTCTTCCAGAGAATCTGAGCTCAATTCTCAGCACTTACATGGTGTCTCATAACCATCTGTAACTCCAGTTTCAGAAGACCAAATCCCTTCTTCTGGCCTCTGGAGGTATCAGGCATGCACGTGGTGCACAGACACACATACAAGCAAACCACTCATACACATAAAATAAAAATAAATAAATCTAAAGTTAAAAAAACAACTAAAAAGTAAAGGCACTTGCTAAATGTTTCTGGTATAGGATGCCTTGGGCTATGCAGTGTGGATGGGAGATGGGAGAGAGGTAAGAAAGGCAGGCCAAGTGTGCAGGCTGGTATGGAAGATGAAGTGCCTCTTGTCTATGGTGTGACAGAATGGAGCACAAGCTGTGACAATTAAAAGCATTTGGTCTGAGCATGGATGACGACACATACTGACTCAGGAGGCTGATGCAGGAAGATGACCAGTTCCATATAAGCATGCAGTGTGGAACAAAATCCTGTTTCAAAAAGCCAAGTCATCAGTCAAATACAGATCTGAAACTCAGATCCATCACTTATTAGCTGGGCTATTGTGGATAAATCACACTGTTCCTCCAGGCTTCAGTTTCTAAACTCATATGATGAGAACAACTACCTTATACAGATGTTCAGACTGTATCATGGGTCCCCGGCCATTATAAACACACAATAAATAGTAGCATTGTTATTATTTGGGCTGTAAGTTCAGCTATGATACAGACCAATAATGCCTGCTTGTTATATTTATTATGATTATATAATACTTGTTTAGGACTAAAAGGAGCCATGCATACCTTGGGTGAAGCCTCCCTGGAGCTTCCTAGCAATTATAGGGCCAAGTTCATACTCTGTTGCCTGGTCTTTTAGTCTCTGGTTGTAGTCTTTGTTTTTTTGTTTTTTTTTTTTTTTCAAGATGTAAATAAAAAGTGATCTTTGCTTCTTAGTTCTGGAACATGACATTTAAAAAGTAATAGTCATGTGTAGTGGTGCATTCCTATAATCCCAGCCTTTAGAAGAAATGGGAGGATCAAGATTTCCCAGCCAGCTTGAGCTACTTGGTGAACTCTTGTCTCATAAAAATAGGAATAAATAGACAAATATTTAGTTTAAAGTTTTAAGCAATCTTTACCGTCACTACCACCATCATCATCTATTTTTATTCCACATTTGTTCAGAGAGTTATGGTGAACATGGACTATAGAAAAATTAATGGTCAACAGCATCCCAGAAAAAGCCATTATACATATCTGCTTTTTCTCTAGAAGTATTTAACATCCTTTCTTTAACTCTCAGTATTCTGAAATGTCATAGCTGCATATCTCGATGTAGGTCTTTGTTTTGTTTATCTTGTTGGCCTTTCATTCCTTTAATTCTGGGAAGCATTCTTATATTGTTTTTGAGCATTTCCTTCCTGCTGTTTCCTCCATTTTCTATTTCGGGAGCTCCTATTGTTAGGAGGAATTCCTCAATTAATTCTCAAGTTTTCTCTTCTGTTGTCTTTATTGTGTTATTTTGTTTCCTTTTATTTTCTAATCCCACTGACATTTTTATTCTGGCTCTTGTTATTTTCCCTTTCCCAGATTTCTTCTTCTCTTTATATTGTCTGTGTTCCTTCCAAATTCCTTCTTAAGTTTGTTTTCTTTGTCCATCTGCCTTCCGGGTTGGTGGTCTTCCTCATGCAGCTTTGCATCATACAGTAATCTTTGACTGCCTAGCTCTTTGTTTCCTCTAAAAATAATGAATTTTATTAAAGTTTATTTAACATAAAATAAAATATGCCTAACTTTGGGGCTCAGCAGTTAAGAGCACCTGTTGCTCTTTCAGAGGACCCAGGTTCAGTTCCCAGCATCCACATGGCAGTTTATAACCATCTACAGCTACAGTTCCAGGGGATCTAACATCCCCTTCTAGCCTCTGCCAGCACCAGGCACACACGCAGTGCTCTCACATACATGCAGACAAAACATTCATACAGATAAAACAAAAATAAATACATCTTAAAAACAGAAACCCTAACTTAAGTGTCTTTGGATGCTGCTGTTTTGAGACTAGCTCACATGACATTACACAGGTGCACCCAACTTTGCTGTTGGAAACAGGAAGTTAGGGTACCACCATTTTCCAGGAAAGATCCCTTTGCTTTTAGCTCTGTTTCACCCCATCTGCCACTGCACCTGGTGTTCTCAAATGCAAAGCCTCCGGTTGCCGGGATGGTGCTGGAGGTGGAGAGAATCTGACTGGACAGCATTGAGGACAGCGTTGCAATCCACTATTTTTAGCTTTATACCTCACTCTGCCTTCTGAGGTGTACAGTACCTCCAAATCCTGAGCACCGAGGGGGTTCTATAAGTGGAATAGTATACTTCTGATCGGCATCCTGGACTTTGTCTTCTTCTTTTTTTTTTTTTTCTCACATTTTGGTAGAATTTGGGAAGTAACAGAGACAAATCGGTTTAATCAACTTATTGTGTTATTGTGTTTAAGTGAACTTTTTTGTTGTTGTTGTTATTCTAGCCAACTCTTGCAAGACTCATGTAGGCACCATAACCTCCAAAGAGTTTATGTTCATGTCCATAGGGTGCGTTAAGGATATCCTTTTCTGTTATCCCATAATATCTCCTTCTTCCTTCTCTCTCAACCATAATCAGAATGTTTTGAAATTGCCTCTTTCAAGCATGACTGACACCCATCTTCTGGTGGTCTTGAGCTATGCCTCATTTCTTCCCATAGCCTTAGCTTGGGATCTGTCTCATAGAAGTACAGAGTGAATATGTGCCAATGGAATGAATGAATGACTATAGATATCGCTAGAGGAAATGATTGTCTAGAAAGAGAAATAAGTTGGGTGCAATTGTTCCTATATAAGGTCAGTTTTCTAAAAGCTGTGAGTTGCTTTAAAGCTGTATTAGCAAAAGTCTGCTTAAATACAATTTAAACCAATGGAAAAATATACCTGTTTCCATTCTCTACACTCAGGGGATGGTTAGCTACATCATGACAAATCAAAATAATGATAATGAAGAATGTGCAGTAACATGAGGAGATATGTAAAAGAAAAATCAATAAAAATCATACAATGCAAAATCATTTCTGCTAGAGGAAGAAATGCAGAGCATGAGAGAAATAGAGCAACTGTTCAGAGTTGTTGCTGCCTCTGTGTTGTGATTATGCACATCTTTTCCTCTCCTTTTCCAACGTTTCCTAGATTTTCTAATGTAAAAATGGATTCAAATTACAATTTTTTAAAAATAATTTATTTTTATGTGTATTGTTGTTTTGGCTGCATATCTCTGTGTGAGACCCCCTGAAACAGGAGTTACAGACATGGGCGGTTGTGAGCTGCCCATGTGGGTGCTGGAAATTGAATCCAGGTCCTCCAGAAAAGCAGCCAGTGCTTTTAACTGCTGAGCCATCTCTCCAACCCCCAATGCACATTGTTTAAGAAAGCTATTCAGAAGTGAAGATCAGTATGCCAAAAGAATTGTGAATGAAATACCCTTATGGGTAGCCTGAGAATCAGTATGTTTGTTCAGCAGAGTTTGAAGTTAAAGGTGCATTCTTCACTGGCCACAGATTCTGAAGATCTTACCCCATGAGACATCCCTACTTTCTGCAAAGCAGGACCTAGCTAAGGAGGCCAAAGAAAGAGGATCTTGGGGCTCAGTTGATTTTAAATCACAATATCATGGACTGTACCAGGAAACAGAGGCCTGGGCTCCAAATTTCAAAAGCCCATCCTCACAAAGCACATATCTGTGGAGTCAGAGCTATGCTCATTAGGACCCTATCCCTTCTAGTCCATATTTTAGGTATCTGGGACCCCAAATTTTCTGTCCAGATTTCTCAAGCTCACTTTTAGGAATTGTATTGTCTTCTTATCCAAGTCTACTCATTAGGCCCAAGGGTAGCCTAAGGAGAAAGAGGCAGGAGACACAAACAGGGTATGAATATATGGGCTGATATACATATGTATATACACACATATATGGATAGATAGATAGATAGATAGATAGATAGATAGATAGATAGATAGATAGATAGATAGAATTTCCTTCTACTTATATGATTAAAAAAGTAGGGTGTAGTCCCTGGGTCTTTGGTTCTACATATGGACAGCTGACTCTAGTTGACAAAAGAAATAAATTTTTGGGATTCTGAAGAAAGTAAATTTTTGTTTGCTTGTTTGTTGTTTAAGACAGAGTTTCTCTGGGTAGCCCTGTCTGTCTGGAACTTGCTCTGTAGAACAGGCTAGCCTTAAACTCAGAGATCCATCTGCCTCTGCCTCTCAACTGCTGGGATTGAAGGCATGTGCCACCACTGCCTAGTAGAAAGTAAATGTTTTAAAGCCTAAAGAGTGCTTAGTACTCAACTAACATAGCTTCATCATTACAGATGAAGATCAAAGGTCCAGAGAGATGACTTACTAAAGTTAACACTGCCTGTTAGAGACCAAATCATAATACATCCTAACTTCCTACCACTTTATATTCCCTCCCAGAGAATGGTGGCCCAGCTTCATAAGGTAGGAAGCAGATTGACCATTGGTCAAGGCACCGTTCTCTGAAGAGGTGCCAGATGATTGTCGTCTTAAGTGATGATGATTGTTATCTTAGGTTTTCTATTGATGTGATAAAACATCATGACCTTTTGGGGAGAAAGGGATTTATTTCCATTTACACTTCTACATCACAGTCGGTCACCAAAGAAAGTCAGGGCAGGAAATCAAGGCAGGAAGTGATGCAGAGGCCATGGAGAAACACTGTTTTCCAGATTTCTCTCCCTGCCTTGTTCATCCTGCTTTCCTATACATCCCAGAACCACCTACTCATTAATGGCACCATCCCTAATAAGCTGTACTCACACATCAATCATTAATCAAGAAAATATTCCATAGATGTGGCCTACAGGCCAATTTTTTGGAGGCCATTTTCTCAGTTAAGAGTTCCTCTTTCTAAATATGTCTAGGTTTGTGTCAAGTTAACAAAAACTGACCAGCATAATTGTTATCCACATACAACATACTAAATGCTTAGTGAGAATGGATGCACCCTCACTTTGGGTCTTATGGTGCTATGTCCTCCTAAGAAGAATTGGTCTAATGTGAGAAGAATTGGTTAATACACTCTGCATCAGGACTTGGACATTCTCCCCTGACTCCTGTCAACCCCATTTCCATCTTGAGAACTGTAACACATCACAGGAATACTTTGGAAGCAGAAATACTATGATTGGTACATAGTAAATGCTCATTGGTTATTCATGATGACAATGATGAAACAGAACTCTTTGAGTAGGTAGTTACCCGAGTAACCTGTCTTTTCAGGTTAGTGCCTAGGGTATAGTCAACTGAAGGAATGTATGTTAGGTTTTTATATGGGTGCTTGTAGGGAGGCCAGCCTTCATGGAGCAAGGGATTAGTATTATAGATATTGGGGGTTCTGGCTTCCATTCTGTAGGAAGCTGGGGAGTCATTCAAGTTTGGCTCCTCAGACTTGATATTTGAGAGTAACTGAGCTGGGATTCAGAAGCTGTCTTGTTGCTAGAGATTGCAAAGGAAAGTTTTAATAACTGTAATAAAGTGTGTTGTGGCCTTGTTTCTCTGTTCCTTTAAGGGAACAAAAACTGGCAACAGTTTGGTACCACTGTTAATCAGCTGAACATGTGCCTTGAGCCTCTAAACCATTCCTTGAAGGGAGGGATTTTTGCCACAGCCACGTACTTCCCCATTCACTGAGTGAAAAATCTGAGGTACTAGATAGCAAGGAGTTCTTCAGGATAATGTTCAGGATAGTGAGCATTCAGACTCACTTAACACCCTAATGCTTGCCTGCCCTACCTTGCTGGTGTGTGCGTGTGTGTGTGTGTGTGTGCTCATTCTCTCAACAAATGCTCTTCTAAGAGCATCCTCTCAACGTAGATATAGATAACATGCCTCCCGCCTCCCCCAAAAAACCCCTAAGAATATATCTTGGTTCTCTTAGTTGAAGACAGAGTCTTATGTGTTCATCTCTGTGCCTTTTACAGCTCAGCGTGGGAGAGGACCAGAGGTGTGGGGCGAAGAGGGAGGAAGACTATTTCCTATACTCTTCCACTTCCAGGGTCCCCAGTTCTCCTTTTTCTCCTCTTTGGCCCCTAATATATAATAGCTTCTCTGTTCTAACATTCATTACACAAGTGCATGTGCACACACACATGCACATATAATATCCATGTGGCTGCTTGTACAGGCATGTGAGCCTGCACAGCACACATTCTTTTCAGGGAGAAGGAGTGAGAGGGAAGGGGAGTGATCCTGGTTTAGCTCATTTCCTGGCTCTCCTCAGAGGTGGCTCTCACTCCATTCTCTTTCACCCTTCTTTTGCATCTGAGGCCATGCAGAAGGCAATCTAGTGTCGTAGAAAGGAGCCCAGCAGCTGTCTCATTTACCCTTCTCAGCTTCAGTCTCTTCATCTGGAAAATAAGCAGGTCGGACTGGGAAGTTGATAAAGCCTCTTCTATCTTGTTAATACTATCTGGCATTTGTCTGCTTGGTTCCAAAGAGCTTAATCATCCCAACAACTCTGGGAGGATCGACCTTGTGTTACAAATGGGCATACTGAGGCTCAGACTGAGAGAAATGAAGTAGCTTGCCTAAATCACAGGGATGGTAAGTAGCAGAGACAGTATCTGAACCTGGATGTCTCTGGCTGCTCCTCAAGCCCCACTCCAAGGAAAGCCACACGCATTGTGATCGCTGCTACTCCCCTGACTTCACACACCTCCAGTGGCCCTTTGCTTGCTTACCTAGCCAACCAGTCCTTCTCCCTGTTGCTCCAACTGACTAAGCACTCACCATCATGGCCTTTGCACTTGCTGCTCTTGTGCATGAATGAAACACATATGTTTGTGTTTTCATGACCTACGCTGGACCGCAAGGTAGGGTAGGGGAAAAGAGTAGTGAGCCTATATTGACTCTTGTTGTTTCTTTTTTCCCCCATTTCTCTTTCAGATCTGATGGTGAGAATTCCAGAACAGTCAGGTCAGTACCTTGTTTCTTTAGAAGTACTTGAGGGATGGGGCTGGGCCTGGGGTAGAGGGGTTTTCTGATTGTTATTTTGGGTTCATGGGTATGGGTCAATGGCAGGGTTCTTTCCCCATTGGTATTAGAAGTGGGTGTGGAGTGGAAAGGAGAATGTGGCAGGCATGGATATGATGGTGTTAAGGACTATTATTCAGTCTTTGCAGTCCTAGGGAACTTGAGAGCTTTGCTGCATAGTACAGGGACTCATAAGTGGTCAGCTCCAGACCCAGGAATCTTTCTACTTTCTTCTTCCAGGAGAGAAGGGAATAATGGATGCTGGGTTTGCAGGGCTTGTCTTATTTTCCCTTCATCTCCTGAACTATGCCAGTATCAAGTAATGGGACTTAGATGAACTTTAGTTGTGATACATTCTAGATGTTAGAAACAGATATGGTGACAAGGAAATATTTTTTGCATGCTTGGTTAAAAGTTTATAAGCTTGGTACGGTTTTAAGGTGATCAGTAGGCATTTGAGGAAGCAGAAATAAAGTTGGAGTAAGACCAGGGTTCTTTGTGCATTTCTCTGGCCCTCATCTGTCAGAAAACTCATGAAGGCAGAAGTGTCAAAACTAGGGATAATGTAGGGATGGTGTGGCAGTTTGGGGTGTGGTCTAGTCTTAGCATCCGGATTGGGAACAATGGTTTTGAAATAAGATGGTCCCAGGCAGTAGAGGCACACAATGGGGACAGTCAGTGCTCTTCAGACTTGCACAAATAAATATGGTATTTTTGTGATGAGCACAAACAGCTTTTAAGGAACCACTCTTTCTTCTGAACGGATCAATTGGAAAAATGTTCCTTTTCTTGTGAGCCTTACTCACCAGGCTTCCCAGGTTAGTTTACACAGCACAAATGGGATGTCAGCCCTTATTCACTACCTCTCAGCTATAAACCCTTGAGCAGGGCACAGCTTGCCTAACCATATGTAACAGCACAGTTCCTGTCATGCAGGTTAGTGGACATGGGCTGGGGTCAGTTGCCTGTGTACAGAGTCTGTCCTAGCATCCCTTGTAGGAGTTTGGGGTAAGCATATTGGTGCCCAGGTCCAAGGGGAGGGCTGTAGGTTGGACACATGCTGAGGCCAGCATTAAATCAGTGAGAATGTGATGTCAGCCCTGGTGTCTGGGCAAGAGGTCTGTGATGGCACATAATTAATCCTTTCATGCAGCCAAAGAGCATGGCCAGGCACAGCTTGTTCTAGCACTTAGGATGGCACTTGTCTAAGAAAGGGCATAGATCTCAATGTCCTTACTGTGGATTTGGAGAAAGGCAACCTGGGATGACCTGAAGCCCAGGCCTTTCATAAGCATTTCTGGTGATACACCTGCTAACTTGTGGAGGAACCAGACTGAATGCATCTAGTTGTCAGCTCCTCTTAGCTGAGGAGTTCCTGGAACCTTTAGCTCATGGTATTTAATAGTGACCATAATGATGAGTCACATGATGGCATATGTTGGGCCTTTATAACTTACAGAACTGGGCCAGGATTTGTTTTATTTGATCCACCCAATGACACTGTGAATGGAACCTGCGCTGGCCTTATCATCTTTGTTTTACAGTTGAGGAAACAAGCCAGGATTCAAATTCCAGTCGGTCTGGCACCAAGCCCAGATTCTTGCATATACTGTCACTATAGGACTTCTTGACGGCTTTGCAGATGATGCTCATCCTTACCATCATCCAAATATTAGTAATCATAATAACTACCACTGATTCTTCATAGACAAAAAACTCTAAATGTGACCTAATTTAATGCTCACATCAGCTGCATTAGGCATGCATTATGATGTTTGATTTGCAAGTGAAGAAAAGGAGCCAGGTGTGCTTTGATCCCAGCACTCGAGAAGCAGAAGCAGGAGGATTTCTGTGAGTTCAAGGTCTACATATTGAATTCCAGGACAACCAGAGCTACACAGAAAAGCCTTTCTTAGAAACAAATGAAGAAAAGGAGATCCCAAGAGGGTCAGTGCCTCACACAGTGAAAGAAGATCGATGGGTAGGGTGGCATTCCTCTGATTCATACCCCGGACTCTCTGCTTCTGGAGCTAGTGTTGATTTTACTCAGATTTGTTCCTGGTGTGAGTACTGGGATCCTATTCAAGGACACTCAGGCTGCTTTGAGGACTCAGCAGGCAGATCAAATTCAGGCTATGGATAATGTCTATAACAGTAACACATATAAAACAGGGTCTTGAAAAATAGGGGGCAGACCCTTTTATTTGGAACTACAGTTGGATAGGTCTCTCTGAAGATATTTTTAGGCCACATATATAACTTCTCTAGTTCACTACAGTTAGAGAGTGCTTTCTTGGGGCAGACGGTGTCTAGGCAGGCAGGGCTACACAGGACTGACTTTCCGTAAGGAGAGTCCCTGCATGTAGAGTCAGCATGACTAGGGAAACAAGGGATGTATTTAAAGCCAGGGACTAGTCAGTTTGGCTAAAACAGATATGAGCAAGAAAGCACAACTTCTGAAGGTAGGAACTATGATTGGGTCAAGGATGTGTCACAGTTCTCTTCAGGCATGTCCAGTCTTTTGACTTTATGACATGCTGTTGTCATCTACAAAGTTCATACAAAGGAACCATGTAAACTGATGTTTATAAAACAGTGTAAAAAATCTCCTGATAGCAGCTGGGGAGATGGCTGATTTGGTAAAGTGCATGCTATGTAAGTGTGAGGACCTCTGGGTGATGCCCAGAAGCTGTACAAAAAGCTGAGCATGATGGTGTGTTCTGGTAATCACAGTGTTAGGGAGACAGACCCTTGGAACTCACTGACCAGCTTTTCTAACAAGTCAGTGAGAGACCCTATCTTAAAATAGAGAAGAGCAATTGAAGAAGATACCTGTTATCAGCCTCTGCCTTCACACACATATATAAGCATGCACACACACATGCACATGCACATAAATGAACACATGCGTACACACACAAACATACACACATGTTCTTGTGTACCCACATCCACACATACCATCTACACACACACACAGACAAACATGCACATGTGTACATACACATGCACATATACACACAATGTTTTAATAAGTTCATAATGTTTTAAATAAGTTCATAGTTTTGTGGTGGCATCATTTATAGCTATCCTGGGGTGTAGGTGGCCTCTGGGCTGCAGGTTGTATACACCTGAGTGATGAGGAGCTAGAAAAGTAGGCTCTGTGGCACATACATACACACAAAAAAAAATGGGTAGAAACTTTGGATCCAGAATAAGGGCTCCATTTAGGGCTAGGTTGCTTTCTAGTCATTTGACTGAGCAAATCTGTTTTTCTCATGTAAACTCTAAGTTTCTTCATCCAGTAAGCACCTGCATTCCTGAGTGTGTACTTACATGTGTGTATGTGTGTATACAGAAGAGTTGGGTGGTGGAAGAAAAGCCAGGAAGAAGACTAGGCCCAGCTAGTGTAAAAACTGAGTAGCAAGGAGTGAGCAAAGTAGGTAGACTGCAAACCATCCATTTTAGGGCCCAGGCTTTAGGACCCCTCCGTATTGAGTGCAAGAGGGTAATTAAAGCTGAATAGCCAGTAATGGGGCAGGAGGCAAAGATGGATGTCTGGGTTTCCTATATATCCAGCAACAAAATTTGTCAACCCTAAAGGCACTGTAAGTCAAAGTCCAGAGTAAGGCTGGCCATAGCTAAAGATCACAAAGCTACCAGCACAGCCTGCTTCTTAGATGTCTCATTTTTGCCAGCACTTAAATTCTCTGGTCCTTTGTTTCTCTTTTATAAAATGGAAACAATGGTTCTGACTTCTCTGAGTTGGGGGAAATGGAAGTAAAGCTATGCTCAACATTAGATGTGCTCAACCAAGTGTGCTCCACAGTCTCCTTAATCTAACTTGTAGCTGTACGATAGTGAGTCATGCTGCAAAATGTGGACAGGTGTAGAACTTTAAAAAGACAGGCAGGAGGGGCTAGATTGATCCCATTAACAGAAGATGAGGGGGGTCCCAGCTATCCAAGTGGCAATCATGGCTGGAAGAGGTTAGGCTGGAAATCCATGGCCCTGAGGACCAGGCTGAGGTTGCTAGGCATGTAGTGATAAGAGCAAGAGGAGGTGGCCTGTTGCTACGGAAGGAGGGGGATTGGGGGAGTCACTGACAACCTCTGAGCCAGGGACATCCCCATGGTAACAGAAGCCACTGGTGTCTGGAGAAGTGGGAGGAGGAGCAATGGCTGGCTCTGTTCCCAGAGGAGGCCTCCCACTCTGGGCCTCAGTGTCCCTATCTGTCCCACTGAAAATTTGGTTTAGGTATTTTGAAGATTCTTTCCTGTTTTGACTTTACAATCCTTCCTTTGTGTCCCCATTCACATAGCTGAGGTTCTACCGATCCCAAGAGCCATCCCACCTGTGTCCAGGTCTTCCCTCCCATACGCTTCCTGTTCAGCTCTGCCTGGCTGCCCATCCTGCCCACTCTCTGTTCCTACTGCTTCCTGTACCTCAAGCCTTGTCACTTACTGCCTGCAACATGCTTTCTGCCTGGGATAGGGAAGCAATTCCTGTCCTGTCCAGTGTGAGAAGCCTGGCTGTCATCTACCTGGACTGCTACATCCTGGGCTTTCTAGGCCTCAAAGGCCTGAGCCCCTCTCCTTTGTGATCACTGTAGCAATTTATTGAGCTACTTCTGAGAGCTTGGCTCTCCACATGATACTTGGCAGGTACATTTATGGTGACATATTGTGATTCCCAACTTTACATAAGACTGTATTTGGTGAGCTCCTGGGATTTGTCTGAGAGCCTTCTGGTACCCTGTGGTAGATCTAGGTTTAGAAATTGCCTCTGTATCATCCCTTCTACCCCTATCTGTAGGGCAGGAATGATTTTTAATCTTGAGCACCAGCAGCCCTACCAAGCAATGGCTGGGCACTTTACATGTAGTCTCTCATTTTGTCTTCACTATAATCTTAAAGACTATGTATTTTTGTTATTTTACAAAGATGCCAAGGCTTAGAAAGGTAAGGTAATTTGCCTTGCAGCAAAAATTAAGTTGGGAATCTAGATCATCAGATTTGTAATTACCACAGTGTCATGGGTTTAACCTGATTGCTTTCCTGAAGCATGTAGAACATTCATTCCCTAACTAGCAGACCTGTGTTGGACATTCTGTGAGGAGGGGTGACACAGAAGGAGGTAATTGGGGACCCCTGCACACAGGCAGCTCTTAGTCTATGGTTGTCACAGACAATGATAAATTAGCTTTAGAATGTGATAACAAGGCAGATGGCCAGTATCTAAGAACAAGAGTATGGAGGGATTGATCTGGATTCTGATAACAAGAGAGAAGGAAGGACCACGGGGAGCTGGGTAATTTTCCCAAAGGAGGAACTTTTTCTGGAAGCTCCAGAGAAGTGAGTTAGAGCAAATGGTTCCTCTTCTCCCCTTCCTCTCTGGGTTCTCCTGCCTCCGCTTGGCCCACCCCCCCCCCGGAAGTGGGTGACCCTTAAGCTGGCTGAGTGCCTGGTTGGCACTAAAATAAACTTGCCTTCCCTCGCTTCCCCTCCCCTTGCCTCTGTCCCCTCTGTCCTGGCTTTAATTAGCAGCCCTAAGGATGAGTCACTTGGCAGCTGGGGAGGGAGGCTACGCAGAGCCCAGTTAAGCTCCGACTCTTGCCCTGAGCCTTACAGGCAGCACCACAGTGTTCATATGTATTGGTGTGTATTGCTGCATGTCAGGGAGGCTCTGCGTCATTGCTGTTGAGAGTAGTGCAGGGGCAACTTTGCATGCTGCCTCAAGGCCATGCCTATCAGGGTGTCTGCATGTAAGCATATCTGTCGGTTGCTGCATTTGTCTCTGTGTGTGAATGTCTGGCTGTAGTGTGGCTGTCATAGCAAGTGTGAGGAAATGAGAAAGGGAGCTTTTGGGGGGAGCAAACATAAATGCTGTAATAATTGCAGTCACTTCTCCTGACATAAGCGTTTTGATGTTTTCCCTTATACAAGCCCTGCACTTGTATCCCCAAATTTCACTTGTCTTAGTTTAGGTACATCTTGTTGCAGGGAGCAGAAGCTTCCCTGAGCTAGCTTAAGAATAGAGAGGGGAGGGCTATAATGACACTACATTTCACAAAATTAAGAATAGTAAATGAATGATAGCCATGCTTTTTACCAATTAAAATCTAGATCAGAAGTCAAGGACCAAGATTGCTGTTGACTCTGGATCCTTTGGACCTATTTCTTGTCTTTATCCCTCATAGCTTTCCTGACCCTTCTCATCTCTTTTTTCACTGATTTTTCTCCGTGGCTTCCTCTGTTGCTGTGCACCCTATCATGGTCACAACCTGGAAGCAATGTGACTTAAAGTCTCTGACATCTAATTGCAGAAATCCTTTCCAGCCTCTGGTAATACAAGACAGCAAGGTGGGTTGTCTTGGAAATGGATGAGGGTAGAGAGGTAAAGTACTTAGAAATTGTTGTTTGTTTGGTACTGAGCAAGAGTTTTATGTGCACAAAAACAAGGTCAGGAGCCAGGCATGGTAACACACCCTTTTAATCCCAGCACTTGAGTGGCAGAGGCAGGAGGCTCTCTGAGTTCCAGGGTAGCCAGACTATACACACACACACACACACACACACACACAACTCTGTCTCAGAAAACAACAAATTTGAGGGCAGAGTCTTGGGATATTCCATTTAGAGGCCTATGATGTTAAGGTTGTCCATCCACCCAGTTTTTGGTCCCTATTTATTTCCAGGTGACATTTGTTGTCTGTTTTCAAGTTCTATGTTCTTGTATCAAAACACTATTTTATCTAAAACTAGTTTTTCACTTTTTCTTGTGATATTTGTATGGAAGCCAGGATTTCATGCATGCTAGGCATATGCTCTATTCCTGAACTACCCTGTTTCGTTATTTTAAGTCAAAATACCATTTAAACTTTTTTTTTTTTGAGGCAGAGTTTCACTTTGTATCCCTGGCTAACCTGGAACTCTCTGTGTAGTATAGGCTAGCCTTGAGCTCACATTGGGAGCAACTTCTGAGTGCTGGGATTAAAGACATGTGCCCCCTGCCCATTCCAAAACACCTTTTAAATGCATGGCGCAAATTATTGTTGCTACCAGTTTGTGGCAATTTTCATAGCCTCGGAACAACTGGCATAATGTTACTCATGGTACAGCTACTACCAAATTTGTGGTCACTTTAGGGATTTTTCCGTTTTATTAGTTCAGTGACTAAATTCATAGTTATTTGTAGTGCATAATTACAGACACACATTATCAATATTACCAGCGTGACGCTTGAGCTTATTTTTCCATTAATACAACCCTGCCATTTTTACATTAATTACAGAGGGAAATAATGACCCCTTAGACAAGTTTTCACCTATTAGTAAAGACATAGGAACCAGCTGTGCCAGTAATGAGTGGTCTCCAGATGTGAGGGCAATACCCATCGCTCCGGACTTGGCCCTGACTTAGCATTTTCTGGCTGAAACTGGAGTCTTGTTACCACCTCATCTAGGGCCTTCTGGTTCTAGTCCAGCAAGATATGCTGCTGTTATTTAAAAAAAATATGACCACTCTATTATTGCTGTTAAATAATTATCCTAGGCTCAGGCAGAGTCTCTTTCAACTCCTTTTGTTTTTGTTATTCTAAATATTAATTATTGCTTTGGTGCTGAAAATATCTGTTGAATTTCAGGTAATGTTTGGGCACACTTAACACACATTACCTTTAATTTTCATAACTATTCTGCCAAGTAGGGGTGATTTAAGGGTAAGGAAACATATAACTAAAGGAGGTAAAGTGACTTGCCTAAATCATCAATCTATCCATTCACGCATTTTGTCCTTAATTCAAGGATGATTCATCGAGTACCTACAGTACCAGCTGATTCAATGTGGCTAATACAATAGTGCGTAGTAAAATGATGGGCCTTGTGCTGGACCCTACTGTCTGGTTAGGAAACAGAAAATTACCCACAATTAGAAGTATGCTTTGGTGTGGGAGCATCAAGGAAGTATGCCTAATCCAGCCTTAGGGCCAGGGAAGATTCCCAAGCTGACATCCAAACTGAGATTTGTAGGTGAATAGAAGTCATTTGAAGGAGAATGGAGTGATGTGAGATGCAGTGGACAGTGTTACAGGCTAGAAATGTGGGGGGGTGTGGTTGGCACCTGGATTTGTGAGGACATAAAGCTGCATGTGTAGTGGGAGTGGATAGTTATGAGAAAGGATCTAGAAATTAGAATAGTTTATGTTAGGAGACTGGAACTGGGGCCCCAGTCCATTGTACTCACTGCTAGGGAGCTACAGGGCTCAGTAGTGGTGTTTCCATGCTTCCTAGGCTCCTGGAAATATGTACTGGGCCAGGTCACCTCCTGGGTGGGTCTGCATATCTTCTTCACTGTATTGCAGTGGCTTTAGTGCCCTCTAGTGTCCACTGGCCCATCTTGCAGCTGTGATGGGAACATTGTCTCCCACCAACATATATAACCAGATGGACCTGCATTAAACATTGGGATCAGCGGAACAACTGTTCTTACAGATTTCCAAATTAATTAGAAGAAACCATGAACGGTGTTGAGAGAAGCTGGTTGAGAGAAGAGCAGAGTGGAAGGGCACTAGGAAGTTGATCCATCCTACCTAGGTGGGATCAGGGCAAATTCCCAGATGACACAGCTTCTAGCTGACTTTTGAAGGATATTCAAATGGGGAGGTTTCTGTGGGGGCCCAGAGAGAAAGCACAAGTTAAGGTGAGGCATGAAGCAGCTGAGAATTAGAAGTCATTCTGTCTAGGTGAGGTGCAGGTAAGGGGAAAATGTAGTACACATTTATAACCATAGTATGGAGAAGGTGCAGGAGTGTAAGACCAGCCTGGGTTATGAGGCAAAACCATATCTCAAAAAAAAAAAAAAAAAAAAAAAAAAAAGAAAAGGAGGAAGACTTGTGTTTAGCTGAAGGTGGGAGATAGGGGCACTGAAGGATCTACAATACCTGCTACTAGCTTATTTAATAGGTATTTAAAACGTGGACTAATGTCCAAAGCTTCTTTATTCTTTAAAATTACACACCTAGCTAAGTATCTGATGAAAGCTGGAAAATAATATTTCCTTGAGAATACTTTTCATACAACTCCAGGGTCTTTAGCAATACTCCGTCTTATGCCACAGACTTCCAAAATAACCCTAGTATGAGTAAGGAAACCCTATCAGGGCCTCCAAGGATTTGTAATATTGAACCCTTTATGTACTTCCAGCCTCATGCATGTCTCTGCAGTTTTCACTCAGCCACTCTGGCCTCTTTGAAGTTCCTGAAAGCAATACCTCAGGCCCTTTCTTCTGCATAGAATTCTTTCTCCCTCCTGTCTTCCATGAGCAGAGTGTCTGTCTCTTCTCAGACATAAGCTTCTTGAAGACAGGACATTATCTATCTTTAGAACCCAGCATTGTGCCTAGTCCACGGTATCTGTAGAATGAAGGATTCACCAGTGACCTGTGCCTAGATTAAACTCCTCACTTTGAATTCGTTCTGCACTTTGTGAATCATCATTGAAGTTTATGTAATGTGCTTAGATATGCCTGAATTTCACAAAATCCCCAGTTCATTAACAGGTATTTTCCTAGAGTTCTTCCCCTCTCTGAAGCAAATGGGGTTCTCACAAGTTCCCCTAACTCCATTGGGAAAAGGGTCAGACTCTTACCCATTATCGTGGGCATACTTGGGCGTATAGAGTCTTGACAAGAGCCAGTGAGGTAAGCCTCATGCTTCTAATTCCAGCACTCAGCAAGCTGAAACAGGAGGATTGCTGACTAACAGGAGGGTCAGTCAGTCTGAGTTATATAACAAGTACCAGGCCAGCCAAAGGCTATGTAGCAAGAACCACCACCCCCTATCTAAAAATGACAAATGAACAAACACTCCTGTGAGGAAAGCAGAGAATGGCAGGGTGGTATGCACCTGTAGTCTCAGTACTTGAGAGGCTGAAGCAGGATATTTGAGGCATCCTGGGCTACATAGCAAAACTCTTTCAAACAACAACAAACAAAACAAACCTATGGAGTAGGGAATTGCTGTTGCTCTTCTATAAATAGCCGAACTGAGTCTCAGGGGATAGATCCAGATAAATGGTTGCATTGAACTCTACTAGGACCCACAGTGTAGGCTCTTGGACTTTCCATAGAGCAAAGGAAACTTGACCAAGGTCATATATCATCAGCCTTACAGCCAGGACTACAATTTCTGTCCTTTGTCAGGCTAAGAGGAAGGTCTGGGCCAGAGGTGAAGCATCTGCAGGAGCTGGAAGAGTTGCCCAAGGAAAGTAAAGGAAGCAGAGGTTGAGGTGAGAGCTTGAATACCAGGTAGTAGGAGATGGGCAGAGAGAGCGAGGAGGGCACAAAGGTCCCACAGATGCCAGGTTTGTGGTGGTTCAGAGGCCTCTCTCTTCCTAGCAGCCTTGGCTGTCTTCAGATGAACCAGTTGTCCTGGTAGGGAGACAGGAAGTCTGGCCTGTGGCCTGTCAACTCCTATTTCTTCTACATCACTGACCACCCTGGCCCTTCCCGGGAGCCTTCTGCTCAGAACAGCCAGGAGCCTGGGCCCTGGGGCCATGAAAGGCTAGGATGCTTTGAGCTGGACCTGCGATTCTTTTTTAGGAACGCTCCCATCATTCAGACCCCCCCCCCCCAAATTCTATTTTCTCTGGTGCTACCCATATAGTGAGTAGAGATTGTCATGGTGGGAAGACAGGGTGCCAAACACCCACTTGTGCCCTGTTATATCAACTTTGCTGAGATTCTATTCCTCTGCTTCATTTGTTAGACCGGTAGAATCAGGCTGGACAGTCTTTCTAGAGGAACAACCTCTTGATTATAATTGGCTTGTGCTTTTCTCTTTGGTTTTTGTTGTTGTTGTTTTGTTTGTGCCAGTGTAGAAAACAACAGAGAAGTGAATGAGAGCTTATTATAGTCATAATGAATATTGTTCAGGGCCCCATCTGAAGCTGAGTGATTTGAATTTTACTTGATGTGACTGTTCTAGGACACTCTATATACATTTGTAAATGTACTGAAACTGGATGGTTGTGAAAAGCTTTTGCTAAAAGATTTCTGTATATACAAAAAAGTAATAGGGCTGAGGGTATAGAGTCCATATTTTAGAATAGCCAAATTAAGCCCAAAACATGTGATTCTGCCACTACTACTGAGCTTTTGTATCTCAGTTGTCTACAGAGGGTATCCAAATTGGCCTTGTGACACAAACTTTTTTTTTTTTTTTAATTTTTTTTTTTTATTTAACTTTATTTTATGTGCATTAGTGTGAAGGTGTCAGATCCCTTGGGATTACAGACAGTTGTGAGCTGCCATATGGGTGCTGGGAATTGAACCCTGGTCCTTTAGAAAAGCAGGCAGGGCTCTTAACCACTGAGCCATCTCTCCAGCCCCGACACAAACTTTTTAGGATGAGACAAGTTGCTTGTGGAGATTGCAGAGGAGATGCGCAAAGGGGAGGGAGGCCCAGCCCCAGGTTTGACCAGGAGGAATAAGAGAGCTCTCTAAGCTGCTTTCTCCTGTTAGGAATTCCCAGCCCTTGGAGAGCTAGGAAGGAGCAAAGTTTCCAATTGCAGCTGGCCTGGCCCCTCCTCCTTGGCTCCTCCTTCTAGGGAAGGGCTGAGGAAGAAGGGGTGGAAGCAGTGGTGACGGTGACGTGACAGGGGTAGTACTGGCAAGGGGTAGGGAGGGGGACTGCCCCTGGGACAGGCCCAGACTCATGGAACTCCCCTGGAGGAGCAGCAGGTAGGAATCTGGGCCACTTACCCTGCCTGATCCCCTTCGCTTTCTGCTCAGACCTAGACCTACTGCCTGGGCTGCCGATTCAGCTGCCTTCTAGCTTCCTGGTTTCAGGCTCCCTTTTTGTACTCTTGAAGGCCTTTGGTTTAGGAGAGGGAGCCGATTTATGAGTCTGTGGACATCTGAAAGCCAGCTCAGTAAGGACCTTGGAGCTCCAAGCAGCTCTGTCTGCGGCCTATGAGAAGTGACCTTCGTGACTGTCCTGGCATTAGCAGAGCACGTCCCGGCAGCTTGCATGCTCCAGCCACTGACATTCTGATGCTAACAGTCTATCAGCCCGAGGGTGTCTGAGGCTCAGATGCAGTGAGACATTGAGTCTGGGACCAGTAGTGACTGGCACATAGAGGGCACTGGAGAAACAGCCACTCTGATGACTATGATAGCATTCTAGAGGTTCAGATAAGAGTTCTCACACTCAAAGATTCTCTGTAAAAATTTGGGCATCTTCTGACTTGTAATGCATTAGAGAATGGGCAGCTGGTCTGAACTTCAGCTCCATTTCTGACTTTTGCTTGGGCTCTTGAATGGCCAATACCTTTAGGAGCTTGTGGAGACAGGGGCTGGCTGACATGGAGGTGCAGGCTCCACTTACATCTTGTCCTGGCTGTGGCCACCTGGTATGACCCCCACAACCTTACTGTGTTGGATAGGGCAGGGAGAAAGCCTTTAGCCCCGCTACTTACTGTCCCTCCTCGTCCCTCTTTCCATTCTCTGGACTTTAATCACATTAAGCAGGTGCCAGAGGGGCCTATAGTCTGTGCACTGGGGTGGGGGTGGAGGGGTAGGGGTCGGGTACAGCAGTGGAGTGGAGTGTGGGCCCAGCCTTGGGATGTGTGGGGGACAGTAAGGGCCTTGGAAGCAGACTCCTCCTTGGAACCACTCTGTCTTCTACCTTGCCTTCCCTTCCATCCCCAGCTCTGAGTCCTATCCTGTGACCAAGACCACTGAAAACTTGTCAGCCCTCTCTGTCCTGAGCCCCCTCTGCTCTGATATTATCTGGCTCTCCTCTTCTCTCTGTGTCTTTTGTCTAGTCCTTTCTCTGTCTCCCTCTTCCTCTTTCTTTTCTGTCTCTTTCAGTTTCTCTGCAGTCTTTTCCTCTGCTCCTTCAGTGTCCCACCCCACCCCACCCTGACCTACCTCAGTTTCCTCTTTGAGGTCTCTCCTCCCCTCCCTTCATATGAAGGGTCTTCTCTAAGGGGAACCCTTGTATTTCCCCAGACATCTTTTCCTTCTCTTTCAACCCTCCCCTTCTGCTTTCCTTCCTACCTTCCTGGTGTGAGGAGGGCTCCTTTTTCCCTTCCCTGCTGTGGTGTCCTAGCGTCTCTCTCAGTGACCCAGGTCCCCACGGAGTCACCTGGAACACAGGAGGCCCAAGCCTGGCTCTTGTCTCTACTGCCCCCTGTTGTCATTGTGTTCTGTTTGTGGTTGAGTGCTGTCCTCTCTTTCTTGACTTTGTGGTTTTTTCTTTTTCCTTCCTTCCTTCCTTCCTTCCTTCCTTCCTTCCTTCCTTCCTTCCTTCCTTCTTTCCTTTCTTCCTTCCCCCTTCCTTCTTCTTCCATGCCTCCTTTACTCCTTTTCTCCTTCCCTTCCTTTCCTATCCTTCCCTCCTCCATTCCTCCCTTTACTTTTCCCTCTCACCCTCCTTTTCTGTCTGCCCCTCTCTCATCCTTTCCGTCCTCCCCTTCCTCCTCCATTTCCTTTCCTCTTCCTTTTTGTGAGCCTTCCCTTTTCTCCATCCCCACCTACTTTTACCCCCTTGTTCCCACTACCCACCCTGCCTCTCCCCTCCTTCCCTGTCTCTTTCTCTGTATCTCTTTTCCTGTCTCTTACTGTCTCTCAGGTCCACAGCGTCTCATATTCTACACCAGTATTGCTGTCCTACTCAGGTCCTTGACTCCATGAAGCTTACCCCCTCAGGCAGGCTGGCAGAGAGCAGGTAAGAGCTAGACCTAACCCTCTCCCAATCCTTTCCCCTTCCAAACCAATATGCACTATCATTGCCAGACACCCCTCACCCCCACCCCTGCCCCATGTCCCTTAGTCCCCTGTATGACTGTGGAGTGGTTGTCTGAATGTGTGCGGAGAGTGTCTTGGGAGATCAGGTCCAGAGACTAAAGAAGACCTTTGGAATCTTTTTCTACTTTAGTCTTTTTAAAAGAAATCTATCCCTAGAGGCCTGCCTCCTGTAGCTGGGAGTGGTTGGTCTTGGAATATGTGGCATTTGAAGGATGTTCTGAAGTATGAATAGGAGTTTGCCACTTAGGAGGTAGCTTGTGGAAGGATGTTTAAGTATAGAGAAACCCCTTCCTACATTTTTTGGAGAACGAAATTATTTTCAAGTTAATCAGAAATACTATTTTGCATTTCTGGCTAAAATTCAACAAAAGGAAATATTAACAGCAACATCAAAATAGGGAGGCCCAGCAATATGATGTCTTATACCTTGGTCCCAGTACTCAGCAGACAGATCTCTGTGAGTTCAAAGTCAGTCTTATCTACACAGTAAGTTCAAGGCTAACTGGGACTACACAATGAGACACTGCCTCAATAAACAAACAAAACTAAACACCTTGCATTTAAAAGAAAGAATGGAATTTACATACTATTTAGAATAAATTAATTTATGAGACCATTACATCTTACAACATATGAGGAATGTCCATAGTATCTTGAGAGGAAAATCTATAGTCTTCAGCGTTTTATTTTTTGTGGTGCTGGGGATTGATCTTAGGGCCTCACAAGTGCTAAGCAAACACTCTATCACCGAGCTATATAGTCCCAGCTCTCTCACTGCTTTTATTAGAAACAAGATAGGTCAAATTACATGAACTAATTATTCCGTTTAAGAAGCTAGAAAAAGAACAACAAAAGAAAAACAGAATACACTAATTATTGTAGATGAAGCCCAAAATCAATGAAACAGAAAACAAAAGCTTTGTTCCTCTGGTAGATATGACTGTGGAAAAGGCAAAAAAAAGTAAGGAAAAATATTTTAAAAAAGATTTACCATAGATTCTGAGGAGATTTTTTAAAAGTTATAAGAAAATGCTGTGTGTGTGTGTGTGTGTGTGTGTGTGTGTGTGTGTGTTTATAACACGAGCACGTTTATACCAAGAAACACAAAAATGTAATTTAATTGGGTGGTTTTCTAGGAACATGTACATTACTGAAATTA
Organism: Meriones unguiculatus; assembly: GCF_030254825.1. NCBI lineage: Eukaryota > Metazoa > Chordata > Mammalia > Rodentia > Muridae > Meriones > Meriones unguiculatus. The sequence continues at coordinate 38,236,081 of NC_083369.1, forward strand.
CCTACAAAAGGGCAAAAAAAAAAACTGAATAGGATGGAAAAGTAAGGAATAAATTGAAAAAATATTGGTCAATTTTTTTTCTCTTGAAAAATAATACCAGTTGTTTTTTCTGGAGGTTCTGAAAGTTCTAGCAAATCTCGCAAAGTTAGGTAATAGGAATAGATAACCATCTTCCCAGTTTTTCTGTTGCAAGGCTAGGTAGGTAACTGGTTGTTCAGTGACATACCTGCAGTCCCAGCTATTCACAAGGCTGAGGCAAGAATGCTGCATTAGCCCAGGAGTCTGAAGTCAATGAAGAGAGACCTTTTCTCAAAAACAAAACCAAATGGCGCTGGAGATATAGCTAGATGGAAGAACACAAAGCTCTAGGTTTAGATGCAGGGATTTGTACAAGTTAGACTGAGCTATGTCTGGGATTTCAGGCATGTGCACTATACCTGATGTAACAAATAATAGAATATTATCAAATAGAATCTGCTAGAGTAATAACATTATATCTTTTCTTGGCTCAGTGGCATAGGTTTATAATTCCAGCACTTGGAATGAAGATAGAGGTCAAAAGACAAAGGACTCAAGGTCAGATTTGGCAACATAGCAAGTTTAAACAGAATCTAGGCTATGTGAGTTAGGCAGAGAGAGAGAGAGAGAAAGAAAGAGAGAATCTTAAAAAAATGAAGGCTTCCTAGGAATGAAGGAATTGTTCAACATTAGGAACCCTGGGTGCTGGAGAAATGGCTCAGTGGTAAAGAAAAACTGGCTGCTCCTCCAGAGGACCTGGATTTGACTTCCCACACTCACATGGCAACTCACAATCTTTTGTAGACCTAGGGGGATGCAATGCCCTCTTTTGGCCTCTGCAGGTACCAGACATGCACTTGATGCACAGGCATACATGAAGTAAAACACCTATAGACATTAAAATAGTAATAATGATGATAAATGTTAGGAACTCTGCTATTGTAATTTATTACAGTGTTTCTCTTTTATAGGAAAGATCATTTAATAATTTTTATGGATGCTGGGGATGTTCTGATAAATTTACAGTATATTCTCTTGCTATAATGGAATAAGTTGTTACACAGCATAAGAAAACCAATACATGAAGCTAAGAATTATCAAAACTTCCTTAACTTTGTAATGGTTTGTTTTGATCAGAAAACAGAGAATATAACAATAAAGCACTTAAGACATCTTCATTACATTCAAGAACAAAGTAAGAATGATTGCTATCACTATTATTTGATGATTTTTGGAAAATTTAAAGTGGGATTTCTGCTATTATTTTTATTGAATTTGTTATTTGATGATTTCACACATGTATACATTTCATTCCAATTATTAACAATGATATTTAAAAAGAAATGAATAGTGCAAATATTAGAATGAATCATAGTTAGCATTATCTGAAGGTGATGTGATTGTTTAATTAGAGAATAAGTTGAAAGCTCTCTTCAACTGCCAAGAGAGCTTGAAATGCCAAGAAATTCCAGCATGTTAGATACATATAAGGCAAATATGTACCTAAAATATAGCATTTCTGAATACCAGTAGCATTTAATGAAATGACATAATAATTAAAGATACTTTTTCGCACACCTTTAATTCCATTATTCATGAAGCAGAGGCAGCCAGATTGCTGTGGGTTTGAGGCCAGCCTGGTCTACAGAGAAAGTTCCATGACAGCCAGGGCTGTTACACAGAGAAAGCCTGTCTTTAGAAAAAAAACATTTTTTAAAGAAAAAAATATTGGTCACAGTAGTAAAAAACAATTTATTAACTCCCTACAGATTTATTTATTTTCTTTATTATTGAGCAATTGTATTTTAAAGTTTGTTTAAATGAAAAATATATAATTAAGAATTTTTTGATAAAGAGGAATAATGTAGGAGACTTGCCTATTAAATGTACCCAAACCTTACCATAGAGCTCACATTAATGAACTGGAAAGATGGCGCAACAGTTAAGGGCATTGGTTGCTCCTGCAGAGAGCCTGGGTTCGATTCTTAGCACCTACATAGTAGTTCACAAGCATCCATCACTCCAGTTCTAGGGGATCTGATACCAACTCTGACCTCCCCATAAGCAGAAGGCATACACATGATGTGCAATACACATGAAATAATAAAATAAATGAATCTTAAAAAAATTAAAAAACTTCAGTAATCACAAGTATTATATCTTCCCAGAAATAGAGGAATAGATAAATGGAACAGACTGAGGAGTTTGGATGCAAATTCACATATTGAAATGGGAAATTTATTTGTGATGAAGAAGATGTTTCAGACCAGTAACACATAGGGTTACCAGAAGAAAATTTGGAATATCTTAATTATAATAATAAGATAGAGAAGGCCTTGCAATGGGAGACTTTGAAACCTTGAGTGATGCACACCTTTAATCCCAGCACTTGGGAGGCAGAAGCAAATGGATCTCTGTGAGTCTGAAGCCAGCCAGGTCTACAAAGTTAGTATGTAGGACAACCAGAGCTGCATAGTGAGACCCTTACTTTAAAAAACAACAACAAAAACAAATCCTAGAAGCCAAACCAACTATGATGGTGCAAGCCAGTATTGCCAGATACTCAGGAGGCTGAAACAGAAGGATTACTTGAAGTTAGGAGTTCAAGGCTAACAAGAGCAACATAGTGAGATCCTATAACTCTTCTCAAAAACAACAAAACAAAATAGAAGCCATAAAAAAGAGTAATATTTTTTCTTCATTAACATTTAAAAACTTCTGTGTGGAGAAAGATAATGTATGCAAGTTAAAGCACAAATAGCAAGGCTGTAGAAAACATCTTTACTGCATAGATGTCAGGTAGAATGTTGCTGTCACTGTCTAAATCTATACTGTCTCCTGGAAGTCAGGAAGAAAAAGATACCCAACCTATTTAAAATGGAGGATTAGGTTGGACATGGTAGCTTTTACCTATAATCCTACAATTCAGGAAGCTTAGACAAAAGGAACTATATATTCAAAACCAACCTGTGATACGTAGTGAGTTCCAGGACAGCTTGCACTGTGGAGTGAGATCCTGTCTCAAAAAAAGGAAAAATAAAATGTTGAAATAATATGATTTGATGATTCAACAACGAAATAGAAAATTACTTAATAAGTATGAATAGCCACTAACCTTATTACTTGTTAACAAACTGAAAGTGAAACCATAACAAACTGTTTTTAGCTATAAAAATTAAGAAAAGATCAGAAGGATTGTGAAGAACAGGACCTCTTAGATACCTTGATTAGAGTACAGATTAATACAGGCTTTTGTTTGTTTGTTTTATGGGGCTACATTTTCAGTTGCCAGGAGAATTTCTCTTTTTTCTTTTTGGATTTATGAGACAGGGTCTTGCTGTTAGCACCAGCTGGTCTGAAACGCTTGATTCTTCTGCTTCATCATTGTGAGTGCTAACATCACAGGTTTGTGAGAGTGAATATTATGAGCATGAGAATCTTGAATGTGCTCATTCTTCCAACCTGAGAACCATATCCTCGAGCAAGATTTTTCTCAGGGTTTACTGACATAGAAAGCTCAGCTTAGCTTTTTTTAAAATGCCCAATGCAAATTGCAAACATGAGCTCTTATTGTGCAACTCCTTATTAAATACCCTTGTAGACTATTACTCCTTAAAAAAAAACATTAATTTTACTTTTAATTATGTGGATTATGTGGGGGGGGGTATATGCACTGGAGTGCAGGTGTCTTTGTTGTTATTGTTGTTGTTTGTTTTGTTTTTTCAAGACGGGGGGTCTCATATAGCTCTGGCTGTCCTGGAACTCATGATGTAGACCAGGCTGCTTGCAGGTGTCTTTAGAGACCAAGAAGCATTGGATTCCCCTGGAAATGGAGATCCCAGAAGTTATGAGCTTCTGATATGGGTCGTAGGAGTTGAACGTAGGTCCTCTGAAAGAGCATGCTCTTAATGGATGAGCCATTTCTCCAGCCCTAAATATTACTCTTGACCAAGTCTTCTAAATTTTCTGTTAATTAATTTATTTTATGTGCATAGGTGTTTTGTTTGTATGTATATCTGTATGTCTGAGCACCACCAGCATGTCTGGTGCCCAGACATGAGGCCAGAAGAGGGCACCAGATGCATTGTAACTAGAGTTACAGATGATACGGGTTCTGAGAATTGGACCCAGGTCATCTGGAAGAGGAGGCAGTGCTCTTCACCATTGAACCATCTCTCCACCCCTATGACCACCTCTTCATTAAAAAGTTATATAATGATTTAAATAAACACAGAATTTATGAATAGCCTTTACCTTTAGCTAGTTTATACACTTGTTAAAGCAATGAAAATAACCTTTATCTTCACCTTAAGTAAAATATACATTGTTGGGACTGGAGAGGTGACTCAGTGGTTAAGTGCACGTGCTGCTTAATGGAATGGAGTATGTCTGGTCCTGCTTTCAGGGAGTTCTAGTCTAGCACGGAGAAAAAGAACATGGTGTACTTTGGAATGAGACTGACTTAGGCTGAGCTGGCTGCCAGTATATAGGCATGTAACTCCAACTGGCACCCAGGGAAGTCTTCCTATAGATGCCATTCACAATGAGTTGAAACAACAATTTTCTTTCATTCTCCTCCTTTATGAGGAATGGCCTTTTCTTTTTCACTCTTCCAAGCATGATGACCTCATTGAGGAAAAATAGTTGCATCAGTTTATTCAAGTTCAAGTTTTTCCATTTACTTCTCTGTGATGTAAGTAATGCTTACTTACCTCTTAGGGCTGTTTTAAGAATTGGAGATGATACATGTAAAACTGCAGGGTGACTGTCAACTCTAGAAGAGGAAAGATTACTCAGATCTTGTTTTCCTACCAATAAAGTGTGTAATACTGTCAATGTGTGAAGATGGTTCTGTAACAAAGGCTGGCCCTGACCATAGCAGGCAGGATTTTGGGAAACAGGAGAATGCATAAGGAGCGTGCCAGATGCCTGGCCTTGGCATGACTTATTTGGGAATTAGAAAAAAAGGTGCCCTTGGGAAATGAAACCCAGGTCCAGAGCTCTGGCCCTAGTTCTTGATCCTTTACTTTTGCTGATGCTCTCTTGTGATGCTCACAATCCAGAGCAGTAAGGCATGGTATGCCACTATTTACCTGAAGACCATGGCAATCTCTGTCCAAACTCTGCCACTTGAACAACTTCACATATCTTTTAACCCACTTTTTTTTTCTTTGTTGGAAAGAACAGAATACTACCAACAGCATCATGGATTTTATTAACTAAGGAGTAGATGACCCCATTCAAATGAATCCATTCAGAATTCCTATCACTAAGTACCTGAAACATAATCGGTACTCATTAGAGTTGTTATTGGTACTTATTTCAGTAGACACTTATAGAGTACTGCCTATGGAAGGTAATGGTTGTTGCCCTCCATGTATCCCCCAGTTAGTTGGAGGGTAGACTGTGAAGGCCTGTGACAGAAAAGAGCAAAAAGGGTAAAGGGTAGAGAATAGGAGCATAAAGGGAGGGATCATCCCTGTCTAGGGATGGCAAAAGGTAGACTCACCCTGAGTTCTGGGTCTTAAAGAAAAAATAAGAATTACCCAGATGGGTGAAGTACTGAAGAACATTCTAGATTTTTTTTTTTTAGATAGAACAAGAGAGTGGACTGTATGGCTCCCAGATAGGCTTCATGAGGCCCACAATCCTGAAAATGGATCAAAATGCTATATGTTTATTTAACTATGCATATATATTTATGAAGAAGATAGTTCACAATTTTCATTATATACATAAAGAGATGTAAGAAAGGTTGAAAGCCAAAATTGTTAGTAACAAAGTATCACATGAAGTAATCTGAAGAGTATAACTTGATAAAATTTGTGTTTTAGAAATGTCACATTACAGGCTGAAGAGATGGCTCAGAGGTTAAGAGTACTGGTTGCTCTCCCAGAGGTCCTGAGTTCAATTCCCAGCAACTACATGGTGGCTCACCACCATCTATAATGAGATCTGGTGCCCTCTTCTGATGTGCAGACACACATGCAGGCAGAACAGTGTGTACATAATAAATAAATAAATCTTAAAAAAACAATATCAGCAGTGAACTAGAATAATTAAAAAATAAATAAATGTCACATTACCAGTCAGTATGGAAAATGAATTGTAGGTAGACAAGATGACACATGCCTGTTATCTTAGCACTTGGGAGATGGAGGCAGGAGGATCAGGAGTATATGAAGAGTTAAGGTTCAGCCAGGGATACAGAAAACCTTGCCTACAAGAAGTGGATTGTATACATAAAGGCCAGTGTGAGGTCTGACTTCGGATTGGCATAGAAAAAGTAGTGTCAAAGCAAGGCTAGTTAGTACATCATGTGACCCTGATAGGCCCCATTCATTTAGAGGTGTTTTAATTTCAAAGTTTGGAATCTAAATCCTTTGAGAGTTGTTAATAAGATAGTTCCAATTCAAATGTTGGGTGATATAAACTGTTATAGATAGCAAAGGTGAGGGACTGGAGGACAGAAATGAGTAGATATTAACAGGATGCCAGAGAGCCAGTAATAGACCAATCTAGGGTAATAGTACAAGAAACAAGAACCTCAATCGATGCTCATCCATCACCCACAGTACTTGGTCTCATACCTAATTACTAACTTCCATCCTATCCCTTGTTCTTAGTGATCCCAAGTAACACCAAAGACACTTATTTTCTTGTGGATTAGAGACTGGGGAGGAGAGAGGAAGAGGGGGAGAGGTATTCCTTCTGAGTTCTGAGTCAGAAAAAAGTTTTCCAAAGAAAGTAACATCTAAGCTAGTTACTCAAGATCCATGATGATGTCAAGAGCTAAAGATAGCATGGCAGTGTTGGTGCATTCTTTCGGTCCCAGCATGGGGGAGTCAGAGGCAGGCAGACCTCTGAGTTTGAGGCTGACCTGTTCTACAGAGTGAGTTCCAGGACAGCCAAGGGTACCCATAAAAAACCCTGTCTCAAAACAAACAAACAAAAATGAGGTAAAAGGTAGAAGATGGAGGGTGTCTGAGTGTCTGCACAGAGTTTAGAGATAAGAAAGAGCAAATAAAAATATTAGTGGGGGCAGAAGTTAGACATGCCCCAAGCATGTCTGAGGGTATAGGCTTGTTATTTTTTTCAAGGGGGTAGACAGCTGGGGAACTTTGATAAGTTCTTGAATAGGAAAGTATTATTAAATTAATGTTTTAGAAGGGAGATTTGGGAGAAAATTGATGCAATCATCCAAGAGAAGAGAAACTAAGAAAGTGTCAGTGAGCATAGAGAAGAGGAAATGGACTGAGAAGTGACTGAGCAGAAGAAAGGACCAGAGACTTGGGCCATAAGGAAAGATGGAGGAAGACTGAGAATGGAGTTCCCAGTAAGTTGGAGTCTTGAGGCTTAGCAATGGATCCATATATTGCATGAATATTTACTAAAGTACTGTGCTGGGCATGCAAAATGGAGCGCTGAGCAAGAGAGATGCCTGTCCTGGTATAGTTTACTTTAGATAAGACAAATAATAAATAGCAGGATGTGTGTGGTGAAGAAGTAGAGGATGTTGGTGTGCCTTTTAAGGAGTTAAGTCTTTAATGATGAATTGTTGATCAGAAGCTTGAAGGAAGTCAGGCAGCAAAGCCGTGCACAAACTTAGATGATGCTCCAGACAGAAGATGGTGTGTGTGTTTGAAGAGCAGTAGGAAGGAGAATGTGATTTGGGAAAGGCTGAATAAGGGGCAAAAGGAGTAGAGGATGAGGTGCCAGCAGCTGATGCTATAAAGAAAGTTAGAGCTATTTAGGAGATAAAATGAGCAAGTTCTAGTGACTGATTTGCTAAGGAAGCAGGAAGAATCAAGCATATGTGTCCAATCTGCAAGCTGTAGGCCACATTTGGCCAATAATAGATATTGATTTGGTCTGACACAAAATCTTAAACTTACTTAAAACATTGTGAGACCTTTTGCACTTTTTCCTCATAACATGACTACAAAATTAGTCAGTATAAACTGTGGAGGTGACATCGTGTCAAAATGTCAAAATTGGACCTGTCTGATGGGGTAACTCCAAGGTGTGTTTTGGGCACAAATGACTAGGTGAATGGCAATAGCTTTCATTAAGGTGGGGAATGCAAGAGACAATGCTTTCCCTGATAAGGTTGTTGGAGGGGGACCCTCTGACATAGGAGAACTGTGCGGGCTGCCTTGTTGGAGCTGGCCTAGACCTAGCAGAAAGATCTGTGCTAGACAGAACCACACCTGAAGTTATAAAATTGAATGACAGCACTAAAGGGGAGTGAGACAATATGAGAGAAGAACTGGGTAAGAGGTACCAACATGAAGAATGCGCCCAAGAAGAGGTAGAAGGGTGGACCAGAGAAATAGAAGGAAAACCAACTGTGAGTAGGCTCACTAAGGAAGGGAGTGTCCTTGTTAAGAGTGTTCTACCTTGTGGCCAGGAGGAGATAAGTCCAGGGTAGGAGTGAATATATTGCTTTAACCATCAGGAAGTCATGGGCAACCTTCTTAAAAACATTTTCTATGCAGCAATGAGTGCAAGAGGCAGATTGCAGTGGGTTGAAGAACTCGTGGGAGGTACTGAAGTGGAGATGGCCAGTGTAGACAAATTTCTCAAGAAGCTTAGCTGTGAAGAAGAAAGAGGGACAGGGGGAGATGTGGTTTTGATTCACAGATGGGAAAGACTTGAGCTTCTATAAATGAAGACAGGAAGGAGGCAACAAAGACGAACAGTTGAGAATGTGGGAGATAGAAGGGATGGTTGCTGTGGATAAGAGAGCAGGCATAAACCCCAGAGCCCAGGTGGAAACTGGCCTCAAATAGTCTCAGGACCCCTCTTTCTCCCAGAGAGGGAATGTAGTGTTGGTAGTGGTCATGTAGGTGCATTGAGATTGGTAAAAGGAATGCTTCAGGATGTTGAAAGAAACTACTAAAGAACCTTGACCAAACACAGAAATGCTGGCGCCTCATAGAAGAAAAGAATACCTGTCTGGGAGCTAGGGAGGAACATTCTCATGAAGCAGCATTTGATCAGGCACATGAGACTCAGTATGAATAAAATCAGCAGAGGCATACAGGAGCAAAAAGGCTGGGGCATACAGATGAAATAATGAACTAGTTTGATGACAGTTGGGCCTAAGTGAGTATAACAATGTGGATACTACTGGCAATGGCAGCTGTAATAATGTTACCATGTGTTAAGCACCAGGCCTGTTCTGTGTTAGCTTTAGCATTTGTGGATTCACTTAGTCCTATCATACCTTACGGGATAGATAGTTCCCTATTTGGCAGATAAGGAAAGTGAGTCCCAGGCTCGTTAAGAAATGGATCCCAGCTCACTGAGCTGGTAGGTGGTGGAGCTGGTATTGAAACTGTTTGAGTCCATCTGTCCAGAAAAACCAAGTGAGACCATAGGATGAGGGAGCCTTTAGTGCCAACTTGGAGTGTTAATGTTATCTAGCAGACAATGAGAAGCCAACATGAGCGTGTGAGTAGAAGAGATTGGTGCTTAAAGTGAACCCTAGGGAGGCTAAAAATAAGGAGAAATGGGTTGCCAGAGAGAGAGAGTATGTGAGAGAGAGATAATCAGCAAGAGCCTGTCCTTGATAAGAGAGAAATGCACAGTGAGACTGGACTATCTTTCTTTCCTCATGACAACTTTAAAAATTATGGTGTTTTTATCCCGTTGTAGAGATGAGGAATGGGAAACTAAGGCTCAGGGCTTGAGAACTGGTTCATGTGATTTTGCTTATTCAGTGTGTGGAACAGTGTGTCAGAGGGATCTCCATGTTGGAGAAGGGTGTGTATGTGTGTATGTACGTGTATTAATGCGTGTACTTGTCTGTCAGGTGGACCACAGTGCCTTCCCCTGCTTGTCATCTTTCCTCCTCATCTCTTCCTGATCCTTTTCTCTCCTGGATTCCTTACTTCTTATGTTCTCTGAATTGAAGAGTCTGGGAATGGGATGTTGCCATTTCCTTGGCTGTCCCCAGAAGACCCACCTTCTCACTTGGGAAGCAACTGATCCCCTCCTAGCCCTACTGTCTATCCATATACTCCATGATACCGTCACCCCACTCCAGTGACTGTCATATGCAGCCTAGGCCCTTAGAAATAAGATTTTAAAACAATTAACAAAATCCCCATTGCTCTTGTTTCCATTGTGATTGTTTGCTAGGCATTTGATGTATATTCTAGCCCTTGCAACAGTCTTGGGAGTTGGTATCATTAGTCCCATTTTACAGATCAGGTAACAACTCCCAAGAGGGTTAATACAATGCTCAAGGGCACATAGCATGGAAGCACTTGTAAAGCCTGGGTTTAGGCCCAGGTCTTCCTCTCTTTTCTTTTCTTTCTTTTCCTCTCTTCTCCTCTTCTTTTCTTTCATTCTTTCTTCTTTTTTTGTGGTTCTAGGAGTGGAATCTAGGGCCTTGCTTATGATAGACAAGTGCTCTACCATTGGGCTATATCCCCAACCCATGAATCCAGGTCTTTTGCTTCTAATGCTGTGTATTTTCTGTACTGATTTCTAAGCATCTTGTTTTTTTGTTTGTTCATTTGTTTCTTTGTTTGTTTGCTTGTTTTTGCTGATATTGAGGAAATACAAATCTTTGTCCTATAAGGACATAATGGACTTCTAACACAAAACCTGGAAGGACTGAGTCTGAGACCTGAAGCTATAAGAACTCTGAATTAAATCCTGACTGTATTTTATGGCCAACTTATCTAACTTCTCTGAGATTAAGCATTGTTTCTAAAATGATGCTTTTGCAAAACTGTTGCAAGGGTTAGATGAGATGATCTATTCAAAGTTCTAGCATAAAACAAGTTGCTATTATTTATAGGAAAATTAAGGTCGGGCACCTATCAGAGTCAGAAATTGTGTTTCTATACTGTGAAGGTGACCCTAAGATTAAGTCTGGGTTGGGAGGGCTATTCCACAAGGGGACCAGACATAGGCTCCTTAGAGACTGAGTTGAATGTGGCCTTGGATAATGTGTCATACTGGCTTCCCCATCCTAGCCCAACCTCCCAGTTCTGGCCCTTCATGTATCTCCCCTTCTCTGCAAACTAATGTCTTTGCCTCTCTCTGTCACCCCTGCCTGTGGCCTCTACCCTGCCCTTCCTGGCCCCAGGGAAGAGGAGGAGGAGGAGGAAACTGAGGAAGAGGAAGAGGAAGACGCTCACCAGTTCTGCTGTCCGGCCTCCGAATGCAGTAGTCCCTCCTCTCGGTAACTGAGAGGACAAGGGCCATTTTCTATGCAGAAGCAAAAGCCTTAACCAGCCCCCACCCCTGCCTCTGTGGATCCCTCATGGGACCCTGCCCCCTGCTTCAGGAACCAGATGGGCAAGCATCATGCTCTTTCTTCCCCTACCTCCTTCTTGGAATTCCTCCCTACCCCTGCTGTCTCCCTTAGGCTCTAGCCCCTGAATTAAAGAGCTGGAGTCCTAGATTTTACTAAAATATGGGAGAAGCAGAGCTTGGAGCTTGAAGCTTGGAACCTGGACCCTCTTGCACCCGTATACCCACTTCCCAGGCACCCTGGAGCCTGTTACTACTGGAGAGGTCTCCAAATGACACCCCAAGGACCTACCTCTGTCCTCTGTGAGCACAAACAGAGATGCAGGGTGCCTAGGGCCCAGAGGACCAGACGGGAGCAGGAACCCAGCCTGCCTAGTTCTCTGTCACTCATTCCCTTGGTGTGGCCATAGCTGCCATTTTCTCCACTGCTTGAAGGCCTCACCTCATACCCTCTCCCCAACCCTATCACGCCCGTAGCGCTCTGTAAACATGATCAGGAGAAAAAGGCCTTTCAGCATGTGTGTTGCTATGTATAAAGAAATTTCCATCAATAAAAGCTGATCTCTTCTCTCTGTCTGATGTATGTTCCACCTCACCCCATCTCCCTCTCTCCATCCCCACCAGAACTCTGCCTTCTTTCCTATCCAGGGCTGGTAATGGGCTGGAAGACAGAGTAGGGTTTGATTTGTGGCTTATCATTGCCTAAAAGCCATTCAATAAATAAATGTATGAATGTCTCCCAACATGAACACACCTGTTACCTTCTCTAGTGCACTAGCCTGAGGCATCTTTGGAACTGGTTAATCTTGAACATGGCCCTCAACTTCTATGATACATAGTTTTCTCATCTGGAAAATGGGAAGGGTGGTTTGACCAGGGTCACTTAGAGTTCTTCCAGCTCTGACATTCTGAATCTGAGATGCTACCATTTTAAGAAGCTATAATTATGAACTTTGAAGATACAATGATTCTGGGACATAGTTCATGCAGTTCTGTGACTCCTCTCTCTACAGTGTTATGATACTTGGATCCCACAATCCTGTGATTTTTTAGATTTCATAATTCTACCATTAAAAATTCTGATGATATGATTGTAATATTCTGTGATATTAGGATTCCTTGATTCTGATACTGTAACTTTAGGATCTCTGAGAAGAAGCCCAACATGACTATAAACATCTTCTTGATCTGGCTGTAAGTTCTTTAAAGCAGGGATTCTCAACCTGTAGGTCATGACCCTTTTGGGAGTTCAAATGAGCCTTTCACAGGAGTTGCCTAAGACCATCTGCATATCACATATTTATATTATGTTTCATAACAATTGCAAAATTATAGTTATGAAGTAGCAACAAAAATAATTCTATAGTTGAGGGTCACCATAACATTAGAAACTATATTAAAGGGTCACAGCATTAGGAAGGTTGAGAACCACTGCTTTTAGGAGTACTGTTGGGAGAGAAGACAGTAGTCTTCATGACTTTGTGCTCCTCCTTCCATGATATGTTAGGAAATGAAATAGTGGATGGGGAGTGGTAGGATCCAGGAGGTCTTGCTATAGGAAGAAGGGTAAAAACTGGGTCTCAAGTATTATGAAAGATTTGATTAGATGGCAAGAGGTGAAAATACATTTCAGAGAATAGGGACCATATGGGGGAAAACCCACTGGCATGCTCCAGCATCAAGTTGGGGAATGGTGAGTAATTACTCTGTTCAAGTGTCTCTCCAAGATATGTGAGTCTAGGTGACCTGTGACTGGGAGAACATCATGTATACTTTATTTGAGTGGAAACAGAAGGAGGTGGGCGGGGGTTAGCTGAATGAAGGAAGACAAGTCAAGGACGGACAGTCATCCTGGGACTGTAAGAGTTCTAACTCCTGTTTGGCCAACTAAATTGGCTGGATCAAACAGAGAAGTGTGTGCTGTGGGAAGGGAGCAGATTTATATCCATTATGAGATAAAGATGCCTCCATGTGTCTGTACATCTGTATGCATGTGTGTGTGACAGGCTACAGAGGTCTCAGTACTGAGAGACTGTGTGAGCTCTTGTATATCTAAGGGAATGTGATGACGTGAAAGTGGGCATGAGGAATTCTGAGAATATGAGGTTTCTGCATGAGGTCTGGCTTTCTGTACCTGGAAGTCTCTATGTATGTGCCCAGGGAATTTAATCACAAGGGCAAAATATGGTTGACTTTTAAACATGGGGCTGTGGTTCTTAGGGTAACAGCTATCAGGCAGATGCTTACACACATACAGACATTATGATACCTGTGGAGTTAGGGTACAAGGTAGCTGAGTGAGGTATGCTAGGTCCTGACCTGGTATAATAGCTCCATGAAAGAGAATCATGCCAGGCCACTACTCTTGGAAAAGAGATATGGGGATCAAAAGTGGACAATGCATACTTCAAGACAGACTCACATGTTAACTGGTAGTAAAGGCCACCATAAGATGGGTGTGCATGAGACATAGAGGAGACCGTACTTGATCTTGTTGGTTTCTGGGAGGGTGAAAGTGAGTCAGAACTGACTTTTCTGGAGATTCTGCCTGCTCAGGGTCCACTAAATGAAGATGAGTTCATCTAGGCCAGTTAAGTCGACAGGTGAAAAGAAGAAAGGACAATTTGGACAAGAAAAATAAAGCAAGTCTTTTTGAGTGCAAGCCCAGAAAGGTGATGTATGAGCTTGCTATAGGGGAATTGCAAGTAGCCTGTTGTTGTTCCCTGTTTGGAACATTACAGAGCAGAGTGAGAGGCAATAGGAAGTGGTGAGGGTGGGGATGGCATGGGTCTCAAAGTGCTACTTCTGCCTAGAAGATAGGGAAATTTTCAACAGAAAGTCACTTTCACTCTCTGGGCTTCACTTGGATCAATGGGATTGGATGATTCTTAAAACTTGTTTGCAAAGTTAACTCCAACTCTGTGAACCTTCTGTACAAATCCATGAGTCATTGTTCTTAAGTGCAGGAGCTTTTCCCATCTAACTCCAGGCTTTCCTGCTTCTTCACTTACCACTCCACCAGGGGGCTATTCCATTGTGTGCCAGTATGGGAAGAAATGGAGAGATGAATAGTGCAAGGACTCCACTATGGAAGGGGACGGGAAGAGCATGAGCTTCCTATATAGATTTATTGTTTTGTGTATGTAGAGGTAGAGATTGAACCCAGAACCTGGAGATGCTAGGCAGATGCTCTGCCACTCAGCCATATTAGTAGCCTCGTGTGCTCAGATATGCTTTCTTCTGAGTCTTGGCTCCTCCACTACTTAGTTTGGAGACTTTTTGCAACTGAGTTCATCTCTCTGTGCCTTAGATTCCCACCTATGTTATAACTGCTTTGGGAATAAAAGTCACCCTTTGCACAGTTGCTAGGCGTAGTGAAAAGAATAAATAAGTTCCAACCAATATTGTTCTAGGGTTGCAAATGAGCAGATCCAGAATTCCAACCCAGGTCTTTTGGCTCCCAGAATCTTTTTTCCACTGTCTACCTGGTCAGCCCTCAGGAGTTAGCTATTAGCTAATCCAGGCTGGGTTTGGGATTGGACTGTCCATGGCACTGGTTGGACAGCCAAAACATAACATAACATAACAAAACAAAACAAAAACATCAGAAGAGCTGTCAGAGGCAGTGGCTGCTGCTCCTTAGTGTACCCTGCTACTCTTGCCAGCCCAGCCTTTTCCTTCTAGATCCTTAAAGCCTTTGGTTCTATCCACATACCTTTACCCCCTTATTTTCTTGTATCTCACTTCCAGTCCATTCCCTTTCCAACCTAACTTTTCATGGGGATAGTTTACAGCAACCTTCCTTTCCTCTTGCCCTCATCTTATGGTATCTATAGCAACAGCCTCCATTCATTTCCATGGCAACTGCATCTGATTCCCATTCCCTGCTGAATTCCTGGCTCCAGGCAGTACCGATAAAGAGAAGGAGGGAGAGAAGACCCCCCCCACAGTAAACAGTAGTAGCATCTGGGGAGGGTCAGTGCCCTACCATCTGTCATGGGCAGGCCCCCCTCAAGTCCCTAGAAGGCATTCTAACCTGCTTCCCCTCATCTTAGAGCCTTGGCTTACAAGATTTCTCTACTTTCATCTATCCTAGCTCTTCCTATGCAAAGCACAGTCCATGAGCTTCCTCTCCCAGGAAGAATTCAAGACAGCAGGAGGGCCAGTACAGGCTTTGAGTCTGAATCCCCATCATGCCAGTTGCTAGCTCTGTGACCTTTGTTAGTCATTTTCCCTCTTAGAGCTGTTTTCTTCCTCTGTAAAACAGGAATCCTAATTCCTCCTTTGTGTTTGCCATGAAGATTAAATAATGTGTGGAAAATGCCTGACACGGGGTAGGTGCATAGTTAAGTGCCAGTTTATTTTTATTCTGCTCAGCCACCCCCAAGCAGAAGGAATTTCTCTCCTTTACTCCCCCATCACTTCCTGTATTCCCCAGCCCTGATAGCTTTCTACTTTGTTCTGTGGTGTGGCATGGTTTATTTCCCCCTTCTGTGCTCTTATTTACCACTAAAGAATAGTCCAGCATGCAATGTGTATTTGTATCTACGTGTATTCATGTCTACATCATGTGACTGTGGATGTATATATTTCTTTCTAGATTTGTTAACCTTTGTATGTGTCTATGATGTTATATTTATCCACGTGTGTGTGTTTGGGGAGTTCCATGTGATTGGCCTGTTGCTAAAGTGTTGAGGGGTTCCACACCTCCAGCCCCAGATTCTTCAATATGTATGATAGCAGAAGCAACCCCTTAAGTAATCTCCTTTGTGTGTGTGTGTGTCCAGTCTCTCCAATGGGAGGCTGTGCTGCCACCCTACAATTCTTGCAACTGTGATTGCAGTCAAAATGGGTAAGTTCTCAAGAGAGGAATTACCAAGGAGTAAAGAGTCTGTAGCAGCACAGGGCTGGGAATAGGAGAGGCACTGAAATATCATTAGAGGGCAATCTGAGCTCTGAGTTTGCATCTTGGCTTTCTTACTTAATAAGCTATGTGTGGCCTTGAGTTACACTTATATTAACTCTTACCTCTTTTCACTATGAAGGAGGAAACAGTGCCTGTTGCAGGGAATTGCAAGGAGCAGGGATGAATGTAGAGTTGTACATAAAGGAGGGGTGTATATTTAAGGCAACATGTGTGAAGGAGGCAAGCAGGTGTGAAAGGGCACACCTGAACTAAATGTTGAAGTGTGAACAGAAGGTAGCCAGGTTTAGGTGTGGGATAGGGCTCAGGACAGGTAAGGAAGCTGGAAGCTGTTTTATTGACGATATTAGGTTACATCCCTCCTATGTTCATCTCAATCAGATCAAAAGTTTTTATGATAGGCTCAGTGCCCCTTGTGTTAGTCTGCTTTTTGTTGCTGTAATAAATCACAGGGCACAAGCAACTTGGCGGGGGGGGGGGGGAGGCTTTATTTCATGTTACACTTCCAGCTAACAGTTCATCATCAGGGAAGTCAGAGCAGGAACTCAGGACAGAAACCTGAAGGCAGGGACCATGCTGCTTGCTGGCTTGCTTTTCATGGCTTACTCTGCTTTCTTGTATACCCCAGGACCACCTTCCCAGGGTGGTACCATCCACAGTGGGCTGAGCCCTCCCTCATCAATTACTAACCAAGAAAATACCCACACACATGCCCACAAGCCAATCTAGTGGCTGAAGCTCCCCATTTCCAGGTGACTCTATCTTGTGTCAAGTTAACAAAAATTAACTAGTACAACTCTCATCACCTGTCTCATCCCTCTCATTACTGTCTCTTTTTCACTAACTTCTGACTTTACTATCTTTTAATTGATCTTTAAACATGAAGACTTGTTTTGTTGACTCGACTTTCTTGCCTTAATCACCTCCACAGCTCACTCCCTCATTTCCCTCAGGGTTCTGCCCCCATCCCAGGCTTTCCTGTACACCACATTTAAAATAGCACTTTTGCCTGGGTTCATGGCTCAGTTGTAAAGACCTTGCATAGCCTGCATAATTTTCTGAGTTCTACCCCTAGTCTGTCTCTGTCTCTAGCCCGCCTTTGCCTTTCTCTCTCTTAAACACACACACACACACCACACTTAAAATAGCACTCTTTGGCACTCTGCTTTATTTTCCGTCTTAACACTTATTTCTACTTGAAATGATAGCTTCCTTCCTTCCTTCCTTCCTTCCTTCCTTCCTTCCTTCCTTCCTTTCTTTCCTTCTTTCTTTCTTTCTTTCTTTCTTTCTTTCTTTCCTTCCTTCTTTCTTTCTTTCTTTCTTTCTTCCTTCCTTCCTTCCTTCCTTCCTTCCTTCCTTCCTTCCTTCCTTCCTTTCTTTCTTTCTTTCTTTCTTTCTTTCTTTCTTTCTTTCTTTCTTTCATTCTGGTATGTTTCCCTCACTATAATATCATCTTCCTGAAGAAATAATTTTGTGGCTTTGATTGTTATTGTATTCTCTGTGCTTAGTGCTGTGCCTGACACACAGGAAGTACTTGGCTGTTGTTTATTGAGTGAATTACGGAAAGCTGTGAAAAGGTTGGATGAGAAGGCAAGATGGGCTAATTTGTATGTTTCAACATTCTCTCTGTCCACAGCATAGAGAAGAGATTTGCAAATAAAACTGAAGTTTGTTGTAAAAAATTGGGTGAGAGTTCTATTAGATTAGCCATCAAGAACATTAACTGACTTCCTCAGGCCAGAAACACCTACTCTGGTCTAGGCTCTATACCCTGTGCCAGCCAGATAGGAGATTACCAAATTCTCTTCCTGTGCTGGGATACTGAGAGTCATGCACTCTTTGCCAAAGCTAATCTGTTCCAGAAAAAAGAGTCATGTGAAAAGATAGTAGTTCTGAGCAAGATCAGCAGTAATTTCTGTCAGATTGCAAGATTCAAGGGGGCATCCTCAATAAGGGCACATGCCTTGAATCTTAACAGAACTAGTGTGTGGAACATTTCAGATTGCACTAGAAGAAATGTTGGGGATAGCATTAGGAATAGATAAGTAGTTTGGGAGGTAGGGGCCTGAGGAACATTTCAGAGAAACAGAATCTGGGTAGAGTAAATTAGATTAAGGGGTTGCTTAATGATTGAGTCACACCGCCTGGATTTGAATCCTGCTTGATAGCTAACCTCTCTAGGCTTTGTTTTCTATATAAAATGAAGAAAGAGAACAACCTCATAGTGTTATTTAGAAAGAGCAACCAAGTTATTAAGTACAAACTGCTAAGAATGGTACCTAAATACTAAGTATTCTAGAAGCATTGTTTGTTGAACTTTTAGAGGCCTTCAATGCCAGAATGATTGAAAGTTGGACTAACTTGTAGGCAGTGAGAACTGTGGCTGTTTTGTGGATAGAAAAGATAGTTGATCAAAGCTGGGTTTGAAATGTGATGAAATGAAATGAGATGTTTGAGAGAATGCTGAGACAAGAGGGAGTGTCTTGAGGGAGACAAGAGGAGTGTCTTTGATGCTGGGCTGGGTCTAACCTGTGGAGGGTGGCATTGGGGCCTCTGAGGTCCAAGAAAAAGAAACTTTAGGGTGGAAAGCTGTCCTTCACTCTCCTTCTGAGTAGTGCTTGGGAGGGTGGAGGATGAACAGTGAGTGAGAGTTCCCTCAAGGGCAGAGCCCAGCTCTACTACCCCTGACCTCCAGCATGGAAGACTGACAGGCCCCAGCCAGCATAAGCTCTTGTGCTAGTAGTTAACCCCTCCCAACCCCCCAACACCCCCTCCCCAGTTTGCCATTGCCTTGTCCTCTGTCCTTTCTCAATAGAGACTGAGGAGTGGCCCTTTAATTCTTTTACTATCCAAGAGCCCCTCCAGCAAATACTACTTCCCCAATTTAAAAAAAAAAAAATCATTCTTTTAGTCCCAGCCATACCCATTCTCCCACAACCTCCTCCATGCCTCAGGCTTCCTGGTTCTCCCCACCTCTGTGCTTCTCAGCATGCCCTGGAGCTCTGCTGCCACCTGGGTTCCCTGGCAGCCCGGTTGCCATGGCACTGTGGGAGCAGATCTGGCAGAACAACAGCTCTAGATAACCCCAGCAGGCAAGACCTGGGACCCAGCTCCTGCTACCTTTCTGCTTGAGAACCCCCTGCCTTCCTCCCCTGAGCAAAGGAGGACATGAGGAGAAAAAGGAAGCTTCCCCGCAGGGCAGCTCTTTACCTGTGAGGATGCTGAATGGGAGGCACTTCCCACTGTGGCCCAGCCTGTGCCTTCACCCTGCCCTCTCACCAGCAGCAGCAGCAACACCAGCAGCAGCACTAACAGCAGCAGCAGCAGCAGCCGCAGCCGCAGCCACAGCCTGGGAACCCTGGGAACTGCCAGGCCTGGACTCCAGGCTGCTAAGGGCAGGGGCAGGGCACAGGGGCAGGGCTGGGTGGGGGAAGGGGAGAACCTGGATGGGCAGGAATCATCCAACATGACTGGGAGGGGCGATATGTCAACGGAACTGGTCTGGGGTAGTTCTGGGAATAGCACTACAAGGAAAATCACTGCATGGGGTTATGAGGGTCTAGAGCTGGGAGAAGTCTGGAGAGGGAACAACTAGGCCATCAGGGGAAGAAAGATGTGAGGCTGGAGCTACTAGGGACAGGAGTGGGTGACTAGGAATAAGGTTGTGACTGAATCAGATTGTGAGGGGCAGTGGGTTGTGAGAAGACACCCTTGAGGGACCAGTATCTCAGAATGGAATTACGGATAATGGAGCTCCAAAGGGAAGGGACTGAAATGCAATGAAGATAAATAAGGGCACTTGAGGGAAGAAACTGTGAAGGCTGTGAGGAGGCAGATCGAAGGTCTTTTAAATGTTGGGCTTCCTAGGAATCTGAGGAACTGGGAGAAGATGGGGTTGGGGGCAGGATCTAGTGTACTCACTCAGATAGGCCTAGCAAGCCTCTCTCCTGTTGCCACATCCTGGCTCATTTTATCTCATCTCCACAGTGTGGAGGGTGATACCCCAGGCAGTGACCTGAGCACAGCGGTTGATAGTCCTGGGAGCCAACCCCCCTACCGGCTGAGCCAGCTGCCCCCCACCAGCAGCCACATGGGTGGCCCCCCTGCTGGGGTGGGCCTTCCTTGGGCTCAGAGGGCACGCCTCCAGCCAGCCAGTGTCGCCTTGAGGAAGCAGGAGGAGGAGGAGATAAAGCGCTCCAAGGCCCTGTCAGACAGCTATGAACTCTCCACAGACCTGCAGGACAAGAAGGTGCAGAAGAGATGGCTCTGCTTGATAATGGGAGTGGGATACAGAAAAGGCCAAAGGGGGGGGAGGAGGTGGGGTGTGGCACTTGAGGGTGGTATTCAGGGAGGGACAGTAAGGCTGGATCTGGAGAAGACTGGCTCCAGGGCCCATCACTGTACAGGTGATTCACAACACACACTGCACATGCAATGAGTCTCCTGTTCACCCAGCAAACATTATTGAGCAAACATCTTGTCCAGAAGATGAATGAGACCTGCATCCAGCTTTCAAAGACATGCAATCTAAGGGGAGGGGAGGCACACAAATAACTTGACAAATTCACAGTATGGTGCAACACACTGTCTAGGGGTGGAAAAGAGAGAAAAGAGGGGAGGGATGGGGGGACAATACAAGATTTAAGAAACATAAAGCCTGGAAGGGTTATCAACACATTAGTTATTGCTATGCCAAAATGTTTGGACTATATGTGAATCCTCCCTCACCCTTCTCCCTTCTTTCCTTCCTTCCTGCTTTCCTCTGCTTTTCTGATTCTTTCTTCAACTTCCTACTCTTCATTACTGTTTCTTTTCTTTCTTTTTTTTTTTTTTTTTTGCTTCTCTAAGCTTTTTCTGACTTTAAATAATTCTTCTTGTATGTATCTTGTGAGTACAAATGAGAAAACACTGAGCACATAGCACATCATTATGTCCAGCAGTTAGTTGTGACTTAGATGGGATATGGTTGAAGACCAAGGCCATGAGGCTCTGGCAACTTTCTGAACTTGTTCCTCTGACAGGTGGAAATGCTGGAGAGGAAGTATGGGGGCTCCTTCCTGAGCCGCAGGGCTGCCAGGACCATCCAGACAGCCTTTCGCCAGTACCGTATGAATAAGAACTTTGAGCGGCTGCGCAGCTCAGCTTCAGAGAGCCGCATGTCCCGCCGCATCATCTTGTCCAACATGAGGATGCAGTTCTCTTTTGAAGAGTACGAGAAAGCACAGAACCCTGCATACTTCGAGGGCAAGCCTGCCTCGCTGGATGAGGGTGCCATGGCTGGTGCCCGGAGCCACCGGCTTGAACGGGGCCTCCCCTATGGAGGCTCCTGTGGTGGGGGCATCGATGGTGGTGGAAGTTCAGTTACCACATCTGGAGAGTTTTCTAATGACATCACAGAGCTCGAGGACTCCTTCTCCAAACAGGTCAGGAGCCCTGTAAGGGCCTTTTCTTCTCCATTCCTAGGCTCTGGCTGTTTTTACTGTCTTTTATTTATTTTCCAAACTGTACTACTAAGCACTTAATAGCAACAAATACCAGTGATTTTAACTGAGACTGATGAGAGAGAATTGTTAACATGAGAACAAAAATACAGCTGAGTGTATAATCAAAGTGCTGGGGAGACTGAGGTAGGAGCATTGGGGACACCTGTGTCAAAAAAAACACCAAAACACCCAAACAAACAAACAAACAAAAAGAACAAACCCAAGGGCAGGGATGTGCCTCAGTAGTAGAGCATTTGCGTAGCATGTGCCAGGTCCTGTGTTTCATCTCCAGCACTGTTACAACAAAACTACATTGCTAAAGCAAGCATGTTAGAACATGGGTGCATAGGGCCAAAGACCTAAGTTTGATTCCCCAAAACCCACCCTATGGAAGGAAGAACAGATTCTTTATTTTAAATGTTATTTTTATGTTGTGTATCTTTGTGTGCATGCCACATGTGTACAGGTGCCCAAGGAGGCCAGAAAATGATGTTCGGTCCCCTAGAGCTAGAGTTGAAGGCAGTTGTAAGGTATCATCTGGCATAGGTGCTGGGAACCAAACTCAGGTCCTCTGCAAAAGCAGTATATATTCTTAACCACTGAGCCATCTCTCTAGTCCTCAAAATTTGATTTATAAAAAGGATTGTTTAGTTTATTTTATATGTTTGGGTATTTTGCCTACATGTATATATGTGTACCCTGTGCATACCTGATACCTGTTGTATTCAAAAGAGGGCATCTAGTTCCATGAAACTAGAATTATGTATGATTGTGAGCCACCATGTGGGTGCTGGGAAGTGAACTTGGGTCCTCTGCAAGAGTAACATGCGCTCTTAACTGCTGTGCTGCTAGTTTTCCATCAGTTTGGCACAGATAGAGTCATTTTGGAAGAGGAACCCTAATTTCAGAAAATGCCCACTCATATCAGATTGGCCTGTGGGCAAGCCTTTGGTACATTTTCTTGGTTGATGATTGATGTGGGAGGGTCCAGCTCACTGTGGGTGTTGCTATCGTGGGCTGTTGGCACTTGGATGCTATAAGAAAGCAGGCTGAGGCAGCTGTGGGGAGCAAGCCAATAAGCAGCATTCCTCCATGGCCTCAGCATCAACTTTTGCCTCCAGGTGTCTGCTTTGAGTTTCTGGCCTGACTTCCTTGGATGTTGGACTACAAGCTGTCAGCTGAAATAAACATTTTCCTCCCCAGGTTGATTTTGGTCATGGTGTTTCATCACAGTAATAGAAATCCTAACTAAAACATAAGTTGGTATGAGGTCCATGAGACATTGCTGTGACAGACCTGACCATGTTTGGGGGAGGATTGTGGAAGGAGTTTGAAATTTTGGGCTAGAAAGGTAACTAAGGCAACAGCTGAGCCAACTCTCCAGCCCAGAGTAATGATTCTTCAAAGTTTTCCTTTCACGTGCACATATGTGCTGTGATATACAAGCACACACACATACAATAAATGCAATAAAATAAGAATATATGGGACAAATAAGAATACAGAAAGTTCCCACTGTTTGAAACTTGATATATATCAAATAAAGGCTTTAGTAACATAAGGAGCACCTGCTGGGTGCCGGGTACTCTCTATGCTTCACAACAGATCTGTGAGGTAGAGATACGTTTCCTTGTTTTATAAAGGAGGAGCCTGAGATGGAGGCATGTGCTCTGGTACATATTCTTAAGGATCTTCCAGTCTAGTAGACAGCAGAAGCGTATAGGTGTATGATTATCTGCTAAAATAGAATGTGCTCAGAACCAGACGGGATTCTGGGAGAACCATCAGTTTCTTGGAGAAAATAGCATTGTAACTAGGCTTTACATGACTGAAAAGATGTAGCTACTTAGAGATGTTGGGGTTGGGATTTTGTTATTGTTGTTGTTGTTGTTGTTGTTGTTTTTACAGGGTTTCTCTGTATAGCCTTGGCTGTCCTGGACTCACTTTGTAGACCAGGCTGGCCTCGAACACACAGAGATCCGCCTGCCAGTGCTTCCTCCCTGTGCTGGGATTACAGGACATTATTTGCTCAGGCATTTAGTGTTTACATCATTAAAGACATGGAATGTTGGGAATGGACATGGCAATTAGTAGGATGAGAGATCATTCTAAGCTGAGGACATTTCAGAATGGCTCTAGGTAAAAATCACAGCTGTGCCAGCTCCCAGCCGCATAGCTTCATTATTTTAATCAGCAAAAGGAAGGTAGCTTTCTACTTAGTGCTATTTTAGAGCTGTTGTGAAATGCATTTCAACTAGGTAACATACATGAAAGTACCTGGTATTTGGTAACTGCTAAGTTAGTTGTTTTTTTTTTTTTTTCTCCCTAAAACAAAGGAAGTACTTGGTATAAATTGTTGAATGAATGAAGCTTTATAAAAGAAGAAATAACTGTGATCTAAACTCTGTTATCTAAGCTTGTCATTGGTCTATACTTGCTTCTCTGAGGCTAGTAAAATGGAGGGAAGGAAAGAAGTAATGAAGGGAAGGTCTGTATCATGCACCCATTCATTCATATGATAAATAAGCATATTTTCTGTGTCAAGTGGTAGCTGATCTAAAATACCAACTGGACTTGTACCTATCCCTCAAGGGAAGACTAAAGAATAGGATAATGCCATCTGATGGAAAAGATAGAAGAAGGAGGCCTGATCCTAGCACTCAGTGCTAAATCAGTTGAGGAGGGGATGTATAATACCTATTGCTGTACAGAAAACTACTCCAAAATTTTTAGTAATTGAATACTGACCTTAGTGGCCAGTAAGATGGCTCAGTGAGTTGAGGTACTCGGTGGGCTTGTCTGGTGATCTGAATTCAAACTATAGAACCTATATAACAGTGGAAAGAGGAAGAAATGCCACAAAGTTGTCCTCTGACTCTACACACATGGTGTGGCTTATGTACCTACACCCACACATCATGGGTGCATGCATACAGTAATAACAAAGTTTAAAACCTGAGATTAGAACTGAGTTTAAACAGCAAACTCTCTCTTTTCTTTCTTTTTTTTTCTGAACAGAGTAGCACTGTATAGCTCGGGCTGGCCTTGAACTTGAGGTCCTCCCGGCTTACTGGAGTACTATCATTACAGGTGTGTACCACCATACAACAACAGCAAACATTATCTCATGCTGTTTCTGAGGGCCAGGAAGCTGTGAGGGCTGTGGCTCAATGATTCTGCTTCCAGGTCTCTTCGGAGGCTACTGTCAAGCTGTGTAGGACCCAATCTCAGCAGACTGGACTGGGGCTGGCAGGTCTGCTTCCATGCTCAGTAAATCCTTTGTTGGCAGTTCCTCTCCCTTAGGACTGTTCACAGTGTAGCTTCCCAGTAGGTGAGAAGTCTGAACGAGTAAAAGGCAAAGAGCGTGGAAGACAAAGTTTGCAATATTTGACAGGCTCCTCCCAGAAACAATATACCTTCACTTCTACAGTGTGTGGTGAGCCACACATACCAACTCTAGTGCAATGTTATGAATACCAGGAAGAAGAGATTATTGGGGGTCAGTTTGGAAGCTGGGTACACAGGGAGACAGAGTTACTAGGTGTAGTTCAGATTTTCAAGAGTAAATATTATGGATTTCGTAAGAGAGTTTCACACAGAGAGCTCTGGGAGGAAACTGAAATATGGGGTTTTCCTGGATGGGAGTTGAAATGGTATGGTAGAGGCAAGAGTGTGGCTTGAATCAGGAAGGAGATACTATTTGACTTGGGTCAGTATGGAGACTGAGATACTGGAGTATCCAAGAAGGATACTCCAGTCATTGTTAGTCCAGTCATGTCGTTGTTAGTCCTGGCTTCTGTGAACCCACAGTGGCTCCCTGGAAATTATTTTATAAACTATTAAGAATCTATGAGGTTCTTTGTAAACACTTTTTTTAAAAAAATAATAAGGGTTAAAATAAGGGACTGGACAAAACACAATGAACTCAATGGTAATTTTGCAGACCTTATCTCATACTGCTTTGTTTGTACTTTTTTTTGTCTTACTGGCATTTTGCTTGTATATTATGGCTTCCAATTTTGTGTGTTTTATGAGTTTTTATTGGATGTCTCTGTGTGTGTTTCTTGTGTTTCTCTTTTTTTAAATTATTTTTCTGTTTTTTTTTGTTGTTGTTTGTCTGTTTTCTAAAGAGAGAAAGTAGAGGGTTGGGTGGGTAGGGAAGATCAGGGAGGAGTTGGGAGGAGACCTGCGATCAGAATATATCATATGAAAAAAATTATTTTCAATAAAAATGTGTGTATATATAGAAGAAATAATAAAAGGCTAGAGAGATAGCAGAGGACCTGGGTTTGACTGCCAGCTCATAACCCTCTGTAACTCCAATTCCAGGGGATTTGATGCCTTTTTTTGGTCTCCACATGTGATGCACAGACATATATGCAGGCAAAACACTCATACACAGACAATAAACAAATATTAATTTTAAAAGTTTAAAATAAAGGGGATCTGCTCTTTTGGCTGAGCCACCAGGAAGCTTTCCCTGCTCTTCCTTCTCTTCTTGCCTTCTGACCCTTGTACCATTCCTCTTTTATCATTCCTTTTTCTTTTTTACCTTTCACTGTGTGCAGGTAAAGTCTCTAGCTGAATCCATTGATGAGGCCCTGAACTGCCACCCATCAGGCCCTATGTCTGAGGAGCCAGGGTCAGCACAACTGGAGAAGCGGGAATCAAAGGAACAGCAAGAGGACAGTTCAGCCACATCTTTCAGTGACCTTCCCCTCTACTTGGATGACCCAGTTCCTCCTCCATCACCTGAGCGACTACCCAGCACCGAGCCCCCACCCCAAGGCCGCCCTGAGTTCTGGGCACCAGCTCCCCTCCCACCAGCTCCTCCACCAATGCCACCAGGGACCCGGGAAGATGGTAGCCGTGAGGAAGGCACTCGAAGGGGTCCTGGGTGCTTGGAGTGCCGGGATTTCAGGCTCCGGGCAGCACACCTTCCCCTCCTTACCATTGAGCCTCCCAGTGACAGTTCTGTAGACCTGAGTGACCGCTCAGATCGCGGCTCTGTTCACCGCCAGCTGGTGTATGAGGCTGATGGCTGCAGCCCCCATGGGACCCTGAAGCACAAGGGGCCACCAGGCAGGGCCCCAATCCCACACCGACACTACCCTGCCCCTGAGGGTCCAGCTCCAGCCCCACCAGGGCCCCTGCCACCAGCCCCCAATAGTGGCACTGGGCCCAGTGGTGTGGCTGGAGGTCGGAGGTTGGGAAAGTGTGAGGCAGCAGGTGAGAACTCTGATGGTGGAGACAATGAGAGCCTGGAGAGCTCCAGCAACTCCAATGAGACCATCAACTGCAGCTCTGGCTCCTCATCTCGGGATAGCCTAAGGGAACCTCCAGCCACTGGCCTATGCAAGCAGACTTACCAGCGGGAGACAAGGCACAGCTGGGATTCACCAGCCTTCAACAATGATGTGGTACAGAGGCGGCATTACAGAATTGGCCTCAACCTTTTCAATAAGTATGTGCTCTCAGTTCTAGTTTCCTTATCTCTTCCCACCCTGCATGGACCTTGTTTTAGGAGTTATCACCAAGCAGTGACCTTGGTTCTACCATCCTTCATTTGGTGAAAGAGTATTTCTTCCCAGATGTCCAAGGACGAGGACTAGTAGAAGGTGGCAGAAAGTACATGTAGTAGTTCATGATTGTAAATCTTAGCATGTAATAGACTTGAGTCAAAGGGATTGCCACAGTTAGAAGATAACTTGGGCTCATTTGTGAGCATCAGGCCAGCCTAGGCTACAGAGTAAGACCCATTCTCAAAAGACAACTAAATAAAATAGGAGACAAAGAAGAAAAACAAGGTTGCAGAATACAGAGCCCCCAAACATGTCTGAGTTCAGGTCATAGTGCTTTCAGTACCTGTTTGTATGATCTTGAGCAAGACTTCTCTCCCAAATGGCTTCTAGGCATTGTCCCTCCTATATCCCCCTCTTTTAGAGGAGAGGCAATCTCAAGTATAAAGAACCCTAAACCTGGACCCCTAATGTACCTTTGTTCACTCACTGTCTAGTCTTAGGTAACTCGTGTTCCTTCTTTGGGCTTCAGTTTTTGTTTTTTTTGTTTTGTTTTGTTTTGTTTTGTTTTGTTTTCCATCTTTCCTTAAGCAGGGTTGCATATTTGGCGGAAGGCTAGTGTGACTAATGGTGACTAAGCTCTCTCTAGGTGCCTGGTTCTGTGCCAGGTGCTTAGGAATGGGGGTGAGAGTGTGGCATTTGATTAGAAAATAATTAGAAAACAGAAGATGTAATTAGAAAACATTAGATATAATGGAAGGCATTTGACGTAATAACTCACATCTTTATATTCTGTTAAACACTGCCACCTATATTTAATTTTCACAATAGCTCAACAAGGTTGGTAGTATAATAACATTCTTATTTTAGAGATAAAGAACTGAGGCCTGGAGAAGTAAAAGAGGTTGTCCAAAGTCATGCAGTTAGAACAGGGTTGATCAGGTAGATGACCTAGAACATCAAAGTCCAAACTCCCAAATTTTAGTTTTATGGGAGGTCCTAAGGCATTCAAGTTCCCACCCTAGACGTTTTGGCCCCACTCTATGAAAACATTGGAGGTGCCTTGTCTGTTGAGAAGCTGGATAGGATGAAGGACATGGAACAAAATAACCACTTCTTCCTGTCCAGAGGGTCTGTGACTCAGAGAAGCAGTCTTGATCTAAAGCTCAGGCCTTCTCTCAAGACTCTCTGATGATTGCTGGGCCTATCATAATCCCTGACAGAGAGCAGGCTTTCATTTTGATACTTACTTTCTTCCAACTGTGGTATGCCTCCAGTAAAAGAGGAAATTAGTGTGAGCATACCTTTGAATTTTGAAACTCTGTGAAATAGGAAAGTAGTGTCTTCTTCTTGTACTGTGGTGCTTTCATCTGTACCCTGAAGGAATTGACCACATTATAGATTCTAGGCTCCCTGAAGCCTTAGTTAGTCCCTGCCCCAAATCAGTTCTAGAAATAGACACAGTTCTAGAGGAACAAATATCTCATCTACCTCCTCTCTTTCTGCAGGAAGCCAGAGAAGGGTATCCAGTATTTGATTGAGCGAGGCTTCCTGTCAGACACTCCTGTGGGGGTGGCTCACTTCATCCTGGAGCGGAAAGGCCTGAGCCGGCAGATGATTGGGGAATTCCTGGGGAACCGGCAGAAGCAGTTCAACAGAGATGTGTTGGAGTGAGGACCCCAACATGGGGCAGGCGGGCCAGGGATTCCTGGAAAAGGAAGGCAGGAGGGAGGAAAGGAGCAGTCTGTCTTTTTTGTTCAGATAAAAATTTCAAAACACGATGAGTAGATTTTCCTGTTCCCATAACCCTCTGCACCAAAAGGGTCTTATCTCTCTCGACCCTATGCCCAAAGTCTCCCAAGAGTGGTTCTGTGAAGGGCATGCTCATCTAAGAGTTTGCTTTGGGCCTCAATTTCTCATCACTGAAATGAATAGATTAATGGAAAGCATGTGCCTTCAGTTTTCTTACTTCAGTCTCAAACAGTCCTCAGATGTTATACTTGTGGCCATAGGTCCAAAGTTTGGGAGTCTGTCAGTGGGAGTGTTGGGCTGCTTGTGCAAGTGGGTGAGTCAGTAGTTTGTGTAGAGAAATTAAGAGTGCCACCACCCACCCTGCTTCTTTGCTCTTTAGCTGTGTGGTTGATGAGATGGACTTCTCCTCGATGGATTTGGACGATGCACTCAGGAAGTTCCAATCCCATATCCGAGTTCAGGGTGAGGCCCAGAAAGTGGAGCGACTCATTGAAGCTTTCAGGTATGCCTGCTTCCCACTCCTAAAGCTGCCTGCCTCTTTCTACTTTGGGGCCCTACTCCCAGAAGACAATTTTCTGAGCATTGTAATTTCCTTGCCATAAAACAGAAATGAAGGTCTGGTGTGGTAAGGAAGAAACAGGAGGATCTCTTGAGTTTGAGGCCAGCCTGGTCTACGTAGTGAGTTCCAGAACAGCCAGGACTACATTGAGAGGTCCTATCTCAAAAGAAAGAAAGAAAGAAAGAAAGAAAGAAAGAAAGAAAGAAAGAAAGAAAGAAAGAAAGAAAGAAAGAAAGGAAGGAAGGAAGAAAGACAAATGGAACAAACAAAAATTCAAAAATGATAAATCCCATCTTGAGAGGCATTTGTAAGGTTTAGAGTTAGTGAGAGTAAAGTATCTAGCTCGAGCATTTGAGATACAGGCATAGTAATAAGTGACAAGATCAGTAATAAACGGTAACATTCATGGATCTAGGTGTGTAAGTCAGTAATAGAGCATTTGCCTACTACGACTGACTCTGGTTTCTGTGCCTAGTATTGAAGAAAAAAGGCTACCATTCTATGAGGTAGCTGCTTCTATTGGTATTTCTGTTTTGTAGATGACAAATCTGAAATTCAGGGGCATTGTGAGTAAGTTAGCTGAACCAGGGTTTGAACTTGAGTGTATCTAACTCCAATATATTTGTCCTCAACTCTAAATGCTTTGAAGATCTGACAGAGCTGGCTCTAAATCTTTTTTTTTAACATTTGAATAATTTATTTTTTGAACTTATTGGGAGAAAAAAATTAAACTCATAAGAGGATACCAAAATGACTATAAACTAAACAGATCTATTTAGTTGTTTTTTTTTTTTTTTTTTTTTTTTCCTCTGTGACTTGCTGTAAGATGAGGGAACTCCTATCCATTTTTTTTTCAATGCAGTTTATTCAGGAACCTTGAACAATCATCTGACCCTGGGGAAAGCCAGCCCACAGCTTAAATAGCCTCTGGGTAGCCAGCCCCGGCGTGCCACGTGGGCAATGCAGATAGGTCCACATACATGGAAGCAAGCCAGATCCTCAGCCTTAGCCAAATGTGGAATTGTTCATCTTGCTCCACCCTTTGGAGCTTTTTCAGGAGTGATGGAGGAATTGCTGAGAACTCATTTTCTATTATGGGAGAAAGATTTGCTTTGTAGCCAGATGACTTGTTTTCATCCAGGTTTTACCATTCACCAGCTCTATTACCTGGGCACATTACCTCACCACTTCAAGTCTTCATTATATCCTGTGTTGCAGGTGTGGTTCAGTGGTAGAGCATATGCTTAGCATTCTCAAGGCCCAGGGTTCAATCCCCACCACTACAGATGCAAAGAAATGGGGAAATAAGATTCATGTGGTGCTGTGGTGAATTGCTTGAGATAATGTCCATAAGTCTCATGGAAAAGTTCTAAGAAGGTAGTGAATATGATTGTTTCATGGTGGTGTTGGAAAAATTGAAAAGGACAGACACCAAATGCTAAGGTGGTGTTCCTTGAAAGAAAGGGTTGTGATGACAACCTGGGCAAATGGTGGGTAGGTGGATATTACTGGCACCTGTGTCTGGACTTGACCCTTCTTGTCTCACAGCCAGCGGTACTGTGTCTGTAACCCTGCCCTCGTACGCCAGTTCCGGAACCCAGATACCATCTTCATTCTTGCTTTTGCTATCATCCTCCTCAATACGGACATGTACAGCCCCAGTGTCAAGGCTGAACGCAAGATGAAACTGGATGACTTCATTAAGAACCTTAGAGGTGACCAGAATTTCCCATCAATTTTTCTTGCACGCCATCTGAGAAAAGAAAAGAGGGTGGGGATAGGAGTGGGATGAGAGAGATCTCAGATGTCCTTATAAATTTGCCTTCTTCTGTGCTATCACTTTATCTCCTGGCTGGATGTCCCCAGGGCATTCACTTATTAATTCACTCAAATAGTTATTTGCCAGGCTGTGTGGGTAACTCAGTAGCTGAGTGCTTACCTAGAACATGCAAATCTCTGAATTTGATTTCTAGCACTGCAAAGAAAAATAGTTGTTTGTCCATGTACTCACTCTCAGACCAATTATGTACTAAATATTGACTCAGGCTATAGAATGTGACTCTGTCTTAAAAGAAACAGAATAAGCCAAGTATGGTGGTACATGCCTTTAATCCCAGAACTTGGGAAAAAGAGACAGGTGGATCCATGAGTTTGAGGCCACCTTGGTCTACAGAGTGAGTTCCAGGACATCCATAGTTACACAAAGAAACCCTGTCTAAAAAAAAAAAAAAAAGAAAGCTTGGCTCTTAAACTGTTTTATTCAGTCCTCAGTCTCTGTCTCCTTGTCTTCCTATTTATCCCCACTAAGACACATTTGATTATGTTAGATTACATTAGATACTTTATATACCTTTTCCTCCATTCACATATTCACTTAGCCAAACAACCACTCAGCCAGTTGACACTGGATGCTTAATGTATACCAAGTAAAATGAGTACTAAGGACAATAGAGGGGAGTCTGCAATAGTCTCTGTTCTGAGAGCTCTTCTAGTCTGAGGGAGAGATTCGAATGTAGTGCCTAGATAACAACAGCAAGACAGAAAGTGAACATTGATGTCAAAGAGGCCAAAAGATAACCAGAGCTCAGAGAAAGGAGCAGTCACCTCCTACTGATTTCCTGGAGGGTTTGTACTTTAAGGTGAGCCTTGAAGGTGGCAGACTGAAAATGGAAGAGGGCTTACCTAGCAGAAAGAACAACATAGGTACAAAGGAAGAAAATGTGAAGTTGTTTAGAAAAATAACTGAGATGAGGTAGATGAACACTTGGAAAGGTCAAATGGTCCACTTTCTGAGATCTTCCAATGCTAGATAAATGGTGTCACCCTGATGTTTTCTTTTGGTTTATTGTATTGATGTCAAACTCTAGCTTTAACCAAAGAGCAGCCTACTAAAATGGCACAAATATTACAATTATTTCAAAAGAAATGAAAGAGGGAAATAGAGATGGAGAGAACAGGACAAAGTTGCTGACTGTCATAATTTATGTAGTTGAAGGATTTAAGCTGTTGTCTGGTAGCTAAGGTTAAAAAAAAGGCAGAGGGAAGAAGAATGTACTTTTAGCATTTGTCCAAGGAAGAAGTATTTCCAAAGGAGACATCATTTTCCTAGCAGAGGTTTTAAATAGAAGAGTGAGAACTTTTCATTCAGCACACAGTCAAGAGTGGAGAAAGATGGTAGACTTAGGAAGGGGAAGTTAGATCAGAGGACACCTGTAGCTATTTCCCTTAATCTTGCCATTATTCATTCATCTATAATTGTATGCTTACCATATATAGAGTCAGTCCTCTATATCTGTGGGTTCTGCATCCATGAATTCAACCAACTGTAGATTGAAAACATCTAAAAAAAAACAAACAAACAACAACAACTTAGATCTGTACTAAATATATACAAGCTTTTATCTTGCCATTATTCCCTAAATAATACAGTAAACCTACTGTTTGCATGGAATCAACATTGCAGTAGGTATTGTAAATAATACAGAGATGATTTAAAGTAACAGGAGCATATATGTAGGTTATATGAAAATACTGCCTCAGTTTACAAGACCAACACCTTATCTTACCACTTGGCAAATGTACTTGACTACACTATTTTGTCTATGAGATTTGAGCATCTTTGGATTTGGGTAATGATGGAAGATCTTTGAACCAATCTCCCATGGATATGAAGGGATAGGTTTTGTTTGCTTGTTTTTTGATATATAGGTTTCTCTGTGTAACAGCTCTGGCTATCCTGGAACTTTCTCTGAAGACCAACTCAGAGATCCACCTGCCTCTGCCTCCCAAGTGCTGGAATTAAAGGCGTGTGCTGCCATCTGGCAACTCCAGTTTATTAATCTGGCTTGGAGGGATGAGTGTGTGTGTGTGTGTGTGTGTGTGTGTGTGTGTGTGTGTGTGAGTGTGAATAAAAAGTAGTACCTGATTGTCTTTAATTATAGTGTGTTGTAAGTTGTTTAGGCAAAATCCCTATCCTGGCTAAAAAAGTAATTGGCTGTTTTATTGAGAGGCACCTTCCTGTCCCTTTCATAACTAAAAGGCCAAGAATACCCACTCTCTTTTGCTAAGGTTCATTCCCGGGTATAGGGTGTTATGGAGAACCCCCTACTGCCTACCTTCCATATTAATGTGATATACTCCTTTGTTATATTTTCCACATAGGGGTTGACAATGGTGAAGACATCCCTCGAGACCTCCTAGTAGGCATCTACCAGCGCATCCAGGGTCGTGAACTGCGTACCAATGATGACCATGTGTCCCAGGTGCAGGCTGTGGAGCGCATGATTGTTGGCAAGAAACCGGTAAGTGCCTTTCGGGGCTCCTATTATGTGGCAAGTCTCTGCGCCCCCCCCAGCCCCAGATTCTCCTTACCTGTAAAATGAAGTGGGATATATGATATTCCTTAGGGATCATGGTGCAGATTATGGAATATTCTCCGTGTAAATGTATCTAGTATATTGCAAAGGTCATCACAGATTTGGTATGAATATTTTCATTTTACGTATGGTTTTGTCTGCCCAACCCAAGTAAGGGGAACCAAGCTAATATTTGCTAAGAAGCAGATATACTTTGGCCAACAAACATTTATGGATGCCTTACTACTGATACCAGCATTTTACTGGAATCCAGAAACACAGATGTGAATCAGACACAATCTCTGTCTTTAGGGGCACTCAAAGTTTAGTGAGATTCCAAGACAAAGACACAAATAATACTTCTGCCTCATGGTCTACTTTAGAGGAACAAAAAGCAGGGAAATGCCATGTTAAGCCAAGGGAAGTCAGAAATGCTTCTTGGAAAATAACTTTGGAATTACGATGTGAAAGAGGAACAAAATATGGCTGGGTGGGCAAGAAAGGCATTTCAGACAGAGGGTTTTAGAGAGAAAAAGGCAAGGTGGCAGAAAAGCTTAAAGGACTTAGTTGTTTATATTTTTTGTGTCAGAGTGACAGATGTGCCTTATTAAGGTAACAGAGGCCTGGAACTGATGGGATGGCCTTGCTGACACCGATTTTTTCAACATCTATCCAGGTCCTGTCTCTTCCTCACCGTCGACTGGTTTGCTGCTGCCAGCTCTATGAGGTGCCAGATCCAAACCGCCCACAGAGGCTGGGGCTGCATCAGAGGGAGGTCTTCCTCTTCAATGACCTCCTTGTGGTATGGGCATTGTACAGAAGGAAATGGGAGGGAGATAGTCAGCAAAGCTTCTGGGTATTGGAGTGTGGTTGGTATAGTGCTCTGGCATGTCATCTGCATTGTCTCCAGTAAGGCATAGCCCTTCTCTGCTCCTCCTTTTCCTTCATATTGCTGTAGTGATAGCCACACAAGAGACAGCGAATGTGAGCACAAGGGGGAAATGATACACTTATAACCTGGTTAACGGTAGGAAATGTTCCGATCCACTGCAGTTGCACAGAGGGTTCTGAATCTGTGACCCTATGAATTTTTCAGTTGTCTTGCTGTTGGAAGTGATTAAAACAAAGCACATCACTGGTACAGCAGAGATACCATATTTTAGTGATGGGATTTATTAGATTCTGCAGAGCAGAAGGGATTTTCAGGATTTCCTGGGCAAGATGCCTTAGCCCTGTTTGCTAGAATCTGTTTGTTTTTCTTAGGGGGTGGAAATTGGGGTTTAATTTTGTTTTTTTAAATAAAGGGTATCACTTACTATATAGCTCTGGCTGTCTTGGAACTCACTACCTACACCAGGCTAGCCACAAATTCACAGAAATTCACCTTCCTCTGCCTTTGGAGTACTAGAATCAAAGGCATGTGCCACCACACCTGTCCAGAATCTGCTTCCTGATGTGGTTCACTTCTTACTCTATAAGTATTCTCCCTGTCCTCTGAGACAGTACTCCAAGGATTTGAGAACAGCAATCTTCTTTCTCTCTTGGTCTTCTCTCCTCATTAGCATTTCCCCATCTTGGCACTGTTGACATTTTGAAACAGACAATTCTTTCCTGCAAGGGCCTGTCTTGTGCATTGTAGTACATTTAGCAGCGCTCTGGGATACCTACTAGAAGCCAGCAACAAGTCTTCAAATAAAATGTGTTTTATTTTATTTGAGAAAAGCACAAAAAAGAGAGAGAGAGAGAGAGAGAGAGAGAGAGAGAGAGAGAGAGAAAAGAAAAAAGAGGCAGGGGCAGGAGAGAACGTCTTCAGAGAAGAAAAAGTGGAAGGAACAAAAGACGTTTTTCCGTATCTTGTGGAAGCAGGGGCCAAAATCATCTCCAGTTGAGAATCACCACTTTAGACCAAAAATACGTCTAAAATTCTCTCCAAACCTTAGTTGCCTGCTTCATGAAATGGTGCTAACCCTTTATCTCCTAGAGTTGTCAAGAGGATTCAATAGGAAGTCAGTGCCTGGCAATACAATTCAGTAGTAGAGTGCATGCTTAGCATATGAAAGGATCTGGGTTCCATTCCCAGCAGTACAAAAGAGAAGAGGAGGAAGAGATACTCAAGTCTGAAGCCAGGTGTGCCGGGCCCACCCAGGTGCTGAGTGTTAGATAACTTCCATGCACTGACATCCCTGTGTGTCTAGCTCTATGCTAGACACTGAGTACATGGAGATAAGTCAGACTCAGTCCTTGTTCTCAGGGACTCAAAATCCAAAAGCCCTAAAATGTGTTTTGCAGCATGGTGTGGTGATACAATCTGTAATTTAAGCATTTGAGAGATGGAGGCACAAAAAACAGGAAGTTAAGGTCAGACTGAACTGCATGATAGAGGCCTTGTCTCAACCGTCACACCACACCATTGCCAAAAAGTGTTTGGCACCATTGTGCTGTGTCACCAACCTAAACCAAATGTGTGTTTTAAGAGCCATTTGTAGAGGTTGAGGCTTTAGCTTAGTGATAGAGTCTGGACCCAGGTTTCATCCCCAGCATACAAAATAAATAGAATGCTAGCCACTTGCAGATTGTCCAAGCTTATGTTAGTAGAGAATCTAAAATGTCTAAATACTGCGCTTTACCTCTGACCTTGGGTTATTGATCCTGTTCATAGGCTAGGCAGAGGTTGCCATTATAAGCTACTTCTGGATGGCAGGAATTTGGGTTAAGTGAGAAAACTTGAAAACCACCCAGTGTTCTCTTGGCCAACAGGGGCCAATCACATATTCAGAACTACCATGGAGTCTGACAAGAGAAAGGTTTAAAACCAGCACCCTGGAAGCGCAGAAGATGGAAATGAAAATTTGTATGAGAGCTGGGCCTTCAGTCCCAGCACTCAGGAGACAGAGGCAGGTGGATCTTTGTGAGTTTGAGGCCAGCTTGGTCTACAAATCAAGTCCAGAACAGCCAAGGCTACACAGAGATACCCTATCAAAAGAAAGAAAGAGAAAGAAAGAATGAAAGAAAGAAAGAAAGAAAGAAAGAAAGAAAGAAAGAAATCTATGTGAGGTACTAGGACAAGCTTCCTGGAGGGACCAGCATTCATTTAGTTCCTTTAGAAGTTGCAAATACTGGTTGTGCATGGTTATGATGTCACAATCTTGCATTCTCTCCCACCTCTCTGTTCCTTAAGTTTCAGTTCTCCTTTGTGGGTATATGTGCTCATATGCATATGCCTTTTACTGGGAATAGGTGGGGAAGGTGGTTACTAGAAATGGGTATCACTTGCAAAAATCCCCACCCTCAATCCTGCGTCTTATCTTTTTCCCACCCATGTTTGCCAAAGGTCACCAAAATTTTCCAGAAGAAGAAGATCTTGGTGACATACAGCTTTCGTCAGTCCTTTCCCCTGGTGGAAATGCACATGCAGCTCTTCCAGAATTCATGTGAGTCCCCTCTTGAACCCTAGCATGCATCCCAGGGGCTTACCAGAGCCCATGCTCATCCTTCATGTACACTAGCTTCCAG
This sequence comes from Meriones unguiculatus, assembly GCF_030254825.1. NCBI lineage: Eukaryota > Metazoa > Chordata > Mammalia > Rodentia > Muridae > Meriones > Meriones unguiculatus. Next base: position 38,273,475 of record NC_083369.1, read on the forward strand.
CTGTCCAAGTCCTCTACAGCTGGGTTCAAGTCCCCAAAGTATCTACTGGTCCAAGGCTTAAAGGAAGACTAGAATGGAACGTGATTTGGGTGTGGCCCCTGGAGAGCACAGAACAGCGATGTTTGTGTATTCCTTAGTGGCAGAAGAGGTGGCAGTCACACTGTACTTTGAATGACTGTACTGTGGAGAGCAAGACAGGGTGTCATTCAAGAGAACAGAGTCTTCATGGGAGGCAGAGGGACAAAGGAAAATGTTTCTAGAAAGGAGATCAGAATTTTCTTTGCCTTTACATCCTGGAGTATAAGTAATAAGGTTGCCATGGTTACCAGGAGTTTGGGGACAAAAGGAATCCACTGAAGATTTTTAAGCACAAAAAAGGCATTTCAGAGTTGGATGTTACAGAAATCATCTCCAAGATGGACATGTGTGCCTGTAGGAACAGTATTTCACAGGCACAGACAGAAAACTTACTTGAGCCCAGGAGTTTGAGACTAGCCTAGCCAAAACAGCATGACTGTCTCAGAGATGGTTGGCAACAGTGGAGAGAGAGTTGTGTCATTTCTCAGTTTCTTGTCTTAGGCACTTTGCTTCAGACTTGGCAGAAATATCCAGCTTTTCCTGTCCTCTCTCATTGCTGCAGATTATCAGTTTGGGATCAAGTTACTGTCTGCAGTACCTGGAGGGGAACGAAAAGTCCTCATCATCTTCAATGCTCCTAGCCTCCAAGACAGGCTGCGCTTTACTTCTGACCTGCGGGAATCCATTGCTGAGGTGCAGGAGATGGAGAAGTACCGTGTGGAATGTGAGTAGCTACAGCCATGACTCCTTACCTCTCTCCTGATACAGTGTCCCCACAGACACCAAGAATCCTGTCATCTGAGAACCATAGAGTTGAGGGCTAGCTTGCCCAACCTTCCTACCCTTGTTCCAGGAACCCTTTAGCTTCTGCCTAAATGCTTTTAGTGACAAGAAAGTCATTACTTCCTAACCTCAGATTATTCCAGTCATTGACAGTCTATGCTGTGGCCTCCAAACCCATCCTCTAATCATGAGCTAATTCTTCCTTCTATTGAACTACTAGTATCAGGGAGAAGATTCAGGGCATAGAAGATAGGACTGTAGCTTTAGATTTCATGTATGCTACTTGTTATCTGGGCAAACTTGAGTGCCTTCTGTGGCCTTCTGAACCCTTTGTTCAAATGAAACAAGGATAAAGAAACCACAGAGTTTGACAAGCAGCCAGGCATACTGGTTGCACACCTGTAATGCCAGCACTGGTGAGGCTGAGGTAGGAAGATTTCAAATTCCCAGGCAAGCCTTGACCACGTATTGAGTCTCTGTCACAAAGAGCGGGGAGGGAATGGAAGAGGAGAAGTGATAGAGAAGGTGAAGATGAAAGAGGAAAGAAGAGAAGAGAAGAGAAGAGAAGAGAAGAGAAGAGAAGAGAAGAGAAGAGAAGAGAAGAGAAGAGAAGAGAAGCAGATGACAAAGTGCCCCAATGCATCCATGGTGTTAAACAAATATCATTCCCTGTCTCCTCTACTCTACCCAGAAACAGTTCCTGAGTTGAGGTTCAATTCACTTCCCAGGGGCTACACCAAGTTAGCTTGCTCATATACAATGGAAAATAGTAATTATTTCTCATTTTTCCTAATGCCTTCCAAGTTTTCTCTTTTCTAAGCTAAGCAGTCCCAGTTAAGTAATATGACATTGAGGAGAAAGAAGGCAGAGAGAAGTAGTCAGTTCCTTGATAAGTCTTCATTGAGGAGGAATATCAGTTCAGTAGATTTTGGATCCCCTGGGAAAGTCAAGAGGTTATCCATATCAAGAGAAGGAGAGGCCCGGTAGATCAGAGTTTCCCTGACCTCACTGAAGGTATAGGGGGCCCAGACCTGCTTCTAGAATGTTGGCTTCACAAATTTCAACTCTCTGCCCCTGAGCAAAATCTGTGACTTCTCAAATTTCTCAGCTTCTTCTTCTGCATAGTGTAGATGATGGTATTAATGTGGAAGGAGGGAGATCAAGTATATGCTGCTCCCTGCATACTGCCTGGCACACAATAAAGGATTTGCTTCCAATCAGTTTCATGTCCTTGCTCTTTCAAGAGCACCTCTGAAGCAAGGCATCTGAGAACTTGTTGAACTTTGAAAGGGCTGCTCTTCACTGTAGGCTAGAAGGGCTTTTCCATCCTTATTGTGAGCCATCTACTGCAAAGCTCTTGTTTAAAGGGCAGGGGTGTTTAAGGAGGTCTTTCTACAAAAGGGTAAAGAAATGAAGGATAAGAAGATGGAAAAGGAGGAGGGAGAGTAGACACTTAAACTTTCCTGGGGGGAGCAAAAGGAAGGAGTACGTGGCATGGGATGGGATGGGCACCTAGGAGCTTTGAGGATAGAGTTGAACTTTAGGGGAAACAAGTATGACTAGGGGGTAGGGGTTTGGCAGGAAGCCTGGGAACCAGAAAGAGGGAGGAAAATAAAGGAAGACTGTAGTCAATCAGATGGGCTCTTAATGCTTTTTATTTTTTTTTTTTAAATCTTTGTCCATTTTCTTTACTGCTACCCAGCGGAGCTGGAGAAGCAGAAAGGTATGATGCGGCCTAATGCCTCACAGCCTGGAGGAGCCAAGGACTCAGTCAATGGGACTCTGGCCCGCAGTAGTCTGGAGGACACTTATGGGGCAGGCGATGGGCTCAAGCGGGGTGCACTCAGTAGTTCCCTGCGAGACCTCTCTGATGCAGGTAAGTGTTCTGGGCCCCTGCCCTGGCTGGGGAGCTGTGGGACCAGGTGACCTCTTTGCCTCCTATCACTGGCTGTCAGCCTTCTTCCATCACTCAGACAGACAGACAGACCAAACAGACAGACAGACAGATACACACACACACATACACACACACAAACAACATTCAGAGCCCTGGGCACTATGCCACAGGGGGGCTTGGTAGCCAGGTCAGAACAAGTGGGGCCCAGGGTTTCTGCCAGGGAATATAAAGTGGGGCCACGGACTCAGCCCCTCTCCTCTTTTCCCTCTTCTGTTTCTCCTTTACTGCCTCTCCTCCATCTTTTCCTCCTTTCTTTCCTCCTTCTCAACCTCTCTTCCTCCCTACCTCCCCCTCTTCAATGGGGGAAAGGGGTAATGGGGTGTCTGTCCCTGGGAGGGACCTAGGCCTGGTGCCCAGCTCTGGAGCCCAGCAGGGTGGGGAGGGAGGGTTGCTGCTCTGACGCTGGGCTCCTTGCTTGTGGGTGCAGGGAAGCGGGGGCGGCGTAACAGCGTGGGATCGCTGGACAGCACCATCGAAGTAAGTGTCAGCTCCTGCCCCATCATTTTCTGCATGAGCCCTGCCCTGGCTGTGGAGCCCCAGAGGAGGAGGGGACCTGTTGCCTACCCCTCTTCTGTGCTGGAAACCATATGGCTGCCTCTCCCAGCCAACCACTTTCTCCATCTGTCCTCAACTCTGTCTGTCCTCACTCTGCCTGTCTCTCAGTCTGTCTTCCACTCTCCCATGCCCCTTCTCAACCCCAGGCCAACTCCAAATAGGGATGCCCTTGGACTTGGGCTTCAAGAAACTTTAACCTCCATATCCTGCTCTTTGTTCCTGAGCGAGTCATTCTGCCTCTCTAGGCCTAACATTTTCTTGGCCTGAGAAATGGTCAGGAAGTCCTACTGATTCTTCCTCTGCCCCCTGAGGTTCAACTGAGGTAGTAGATGTGGCAACAGAGCTGGGGAGCAGAGCTGGCCACAAATACAGGACTGCTGTTTGATGTTTGCTGTTACTTTGGGATCCCTGTTGCTCCAGCTTCAGGAACAGGGGTGGAGTTTAGGGTTGGGGGTTTAGGATATTTAGACTGGCCTGACTTCCCCTCCTCCCCCCTTTCAGGGGTCTGTTATTAGCAGTCCACGCCCTCACCAGAGGATGCCACCTCCGCCCCCACCCCCGCCGCCAGAGGAGTACAAGAGCCAGAGGCCAGTCTCCAACTCCTCATCTTTCCTGGGCTCCCTATTTGGAAGCAAGAGAGGCAAAGGGCCCTTCCAGATGCCACCACCGCCAACAGGCCAGGCTTCTGCCTCGTCTTCATCTGCTTCCTCCACCCACCACCACCATCACCACCACCACCATGGTCACAGCCATGGTGGCCTGGGGGTGCTACCTGATGGGCAGTCTAAGCTCCAGGCCCTGCATGCCCAGTACTGCCAAGGACCGGGCCCTGCCCCACCACCCTACCTCCCACCCCAGCAACCCCCTCTGCCTCCACCCCCTCAGCAGCCTCCACCCCTGCCCCAGCTCAGCTCCATTCCACCACCACCTGCCTCAGCCCCACCTGTGGGGCCACATCGACACTTCCACACCCATGGCCCAGTTCCAGGACCCCAGCATTATACTCTGGGCCGGCCAGGCAGAGCCCCAAGACGAGGGGCTGGAGGACACCCACAGTTTGCTCCACATGGCCGGCATCCCTTGCACCAGCCCACATCCCCATTACCGCTGTACAGTCCTGCTCCACAGCACCCTCCTGCCCATAAACAGGGCCCCAAGCACTTCATCTTCAGTCACCACCCACAGATGATGCCAGCATCGGGTGCAGCTGGGGTCCCTGGGTCCCGACCACCAGGGGGATCCTACTCCCACCCTCACCACCCCCAATCACCACTGTCACCACATTCACCCATCCCACCTCACCCCTCCTACCCTCCCCTGCCCCCACCCTCACCTCATACCCCACATTCACCCCTACCACCCACCTCTCCCCATGGCCCACTGCACGCCTCTGGGCCCCCTGGCACGGCTAATCAACCCAGTGCAAACCCCAAGGCCAAGCCAAGCCGGATCAGCACTGTGGTCTGAGGAATGGAATACGTGTACTGAGGAACAGGACAGTCTGGGGAAATCTACAAGAGAGGGACCTTGTTCCTCTCTTCTTCCTCAGTTTTTTTTTCAAATTATATATACACTCAGCAGTGTCCTTCTTTCCACTTCTTTCATCTCTCCAGACCCTTCTTCCAGCCCCCTAGCAGTTGCCATGGGGTTTCCTTTCAAATTGGTGGGCCCTTGCCCCTTGCAGCCTGAACTTAGGGCACTGCAGTGCTGGGAAGTGGTAAGGGCCTCTCAGCAGTTCTTGTCCTCCTTTTCCTGTCTTCCTCTTCTCTTTTCTTGTCCCTGGAGGTCTAGTTGGTGGCCTCAGACCTCTGGGCAAATGTGAGCTTCCTTGCAAGCTGGTGGAGAAGGCAGGCTTCTAGAGCTGTAGAGGTGAAGGCTTTCCCCAGAGCTCCTCTGGCTGTGTGGGGCTAAGAGAGAGCTCTGTAGAGCTGTGGCCAAAACTCAGCTGGCTCAGCCCTCTCTCTGACCTCAGGACCTAGCCACACACCTCCATGTGTCTTTCTGCCTGCTGGAGGACACATGAGACCGTCAGTGCACTCCGTGGGTGGAACCTTGCTTGTGCTGGCCCCTACAGAGGGCAGTGCTTCCTCTCTTGAGCCAGTCTGTGCCCTCTCTCCTAATAGGGCCCCAGCCCAGACCTCTTTGGCTTCAGGAACTTGCCTTGCCCTGCAATGTTCTTATCCTGATTAAAGTCCAGAAAGGTTTTTGTTTTGGAGGTGGGGGTGGGGTGGGGAAGGAGGCTCAGGTCTGGGATGAGAAGGGTACTGCCCTCCCTCACCCATATTGCATGCCCCCCCATTCCTTCTATTTTTCCCACCTACAACTAAAGACAATGCACTTTACAGATATCTCCCACACATATCTCACTAGGGCAGGGCACCCAGCATCAGCCCTGGGGAAAGACTCCCAGAGGACCATCGTGAGCCCAAGATGTCCTCCCTGAGGCAGAGATTGAAGCCATCAGAGCTGGGGCTGTGAGCCAGAATGCCCAAGCCCCTCTTGTTCATCAAAATCTCCACTGCCTCGCCAGCCCTTTGCAGCCCTGTTTATTTCTTATAAATATATTTTTTACAAGGCCCAGCTCCTCTTCTTGCCCTACATTCAGCTCCTTTCACAGTCCCTGCCTTTCTCTCCCCAGTCCAGAATGGGCTGCAATGCAGCAGACAGATGGACTCTCTATGTCAAAGGGTCCCTGGGGCTTGGGGTTGTGGGAAGGTGTTGGTGGGAAGGACTCTATGGAGAGGAGCTGGGGTTCAGGCATTGTCTTTTTTCCCTCCTTGTATATAAGAATGTATATTTGATGCCTCATAAAAGACCTTGTGCTCACCTCTGGCCTCTGCCTCCTACTTATGTCCCCTTCCCCCACTGTGAAGCCCATGGAGAGAGGAGCACAAAGCAAGATGAGGGTGGGTTTCCCGTCTCATTTCATATATTTTCTGCATGATGGTAGCAAGAGTGTGGGACTTGGGGTTGATAAGTTCACATTCTGAGGTTTCACTTAGGCACAAGAGTTTCAGGGAGTCAACCTCCAAGTTTTCCTTACTTCAGTTTACCACTTGAAATGATCACTTCTTGTTATGCTGTGGAGGAACATGAGCTTACAACCTGTGCTCCAAAGGTTCAGCCACTTTTCTACAATAAGCCAATTAAAAGAGACAAATTAAAAGCAGAAAGCAGAAGAACCATGTGGTGGTGGTGCACATCTTTAATCCCTGAACTCAGGAGACAAAGGCAAGTGGAGCTCTGAGTTTGAGGCCACCGTGGTCTACAAAGCAAGTCTAGAACAGCCAGGGCTACACAGAGAAATCCTGTCTTGAAAAACAAAAAAAGTGGAGAGCACAAAAGAAAAGAGACATTTATTCAATGTGACCATATTGGGAAGAGGGACAAAGTGATCTAGAAAAACCCACAAATATGTCTTTAGGGTCCTGAAAAGAGGGCAGAATATTAAAAAAAAAAAGTGCCAAAAATAGGCAATACGTGGTCCCAGGCACCATCCTTGTCTGGGCTTCAGTTTCATCCTGTAAGGTGGTTAGAAGTGGGTGAAATCTTCTTTCCTGGAGACAAGTTCCCCTTGTGGCCTGAGATTCCTGGCAAAATTCCCTTTCTTAGGGTCCAGTGTTTCAATAATCTGATCATCTCCTTAAAAATGTTCAGGCTGGAGACATAGCTCAGAGGTTAAGAGCACTTTGTATTCCTGGAAGGTGCTGGAGTTTGATTCCCAACTACCACATGGTGTCTCACAACTGTTGATAACTCCACAACTCTAAGGGACCCAACACAGTCACTTGCACATACTGACATATATGGATACACACATATACATAATTAAAAATAAATCCCTTGAAGAAGAAGAAGAAGAAGAAGAAGAAGAAGAAGAAGAAGAAGAAGAAGAAGAAGAAGAAGATCTTCATTTCTGCCAGGCTAGTTAAACAGTTACATGGAATTGTGATGATTATATGAAGTAATAAATGCCAAGCAGCTAGGGTGGAGTAGGTATTTAACAGGTTAGTTCTCTTACCTTCTTTGTAGAGGTTGGATATGTGGAACATGTGTGGGCCACTGCTCTCACTCTTTTTGTGACTGGCCTAGTTTTGCCTTGAAACCCCTGCTTCTGGCCCTCCATGCAACAGCTGGCCATATTTTCATTCTTGAGGGCAGGTAGGTAACTTGGGCCAGAAAGGCCCAGGTCTAGGTACTTTATCTGAGCTCTGTGTATATACTTAGAATTATAAAATAACTAATAACCATCTTTCATTTACAGAGGAAAAGAGGCCACACAGAAAGTCAAGATGAGGTTTTCTTGACTTGTAGCCCCAAACCATTTCCACTGCCCCAAGCTGCTTCCCTGTAAAATGGACCTGTTTCTAGCACCATGGGTGTCAGCCTACCATGGGAGGAATTAATGGGGCAGAGCAATGGCTCTTAGAGTCAGCAAGCTCCCCAGACACAGCATTCAGTTAATAGTTTTGCTGCTTTCCTAGAATCCGCAAAGATCTCTAAAAAGGGAATGGTTTAGATGACCCTACACTTCTTGGATCAATGAGTTTGCTTTCTTCCTGGTAAAGTACACTGAAAGGCTCCCCAGGGAAGATAACTAGCAAGAGCAGCATTGGTGCCTTTCTATGAATTGGACCTGAGTGTTTGAAGAGCCCAGATGTGGGGTCCACTCAGCATGTTTTGGTTTCTTCCTTAGACTAAGCTAGGCTACCCTTGATCTCAGCACACACACACACACACACACACACACTTTTTCTATGTTCAGGTAGAGATTGGCTGTGTCTTGGCAAAGTTGAGCTTTTAGCATTCATATACTGACCCATGCTTCTTTGGCAAGTCACCTAGCCATCCAGAGCCTGGTTTTCACCCTCTAGAATGAAGATAAAAATCTTGCATGACAATTGTTACCTAATACATATGAAATGCCTACCTCCTGCCAGACTTACAATCAGTTGTTCTCAGCCACCTAGAGAAATAAGTGCAAAAGTTAGGAGTCCTTCACAGAATTTCCTAGCCAAGGTTTCAGAAGTCCCAACACACACACACACACACACACACACAGAGAGAGAGAGAGAGAGAGAGAGACAGAGAGAGAGAGACAGAGAGAGACAGAGAGAGAGTTAATTAATGTAATTTTTAAAATAAAAAGTTATAGAATTCCAAAGCAGTAGTACATTCTCATTCCACAAAGGATGAATGAAGATAAAGAAAGGAGGAATAGGACCGAAGCAAGGCTGAAAACCCAGTAGGGTGAATATTACATTCTGTAGCTTCATGTCTAGTGACTAGGTCATATGGTATCATACTGTTATGGAATGCCCTTCCCCTGTGGCCCTTCTGTTGGAGCCCACATGACTGCTTTCTTTGGCTGGCCTTGCTGGCCACCTGAAGCTTTTTTTCAGCAGATGTTTCCATTTCCCTGATGTTTTTAACTTCCTGGGGTCTTCATAGACTTTTCAACTTCACCCTCACAGCTTTATTGTTGCCCTCTCAAGGGTTGCCTGTTAGGGGTCCTGGCACCTTTTGAAATTTGGATAGAAAGCAAGTGTGATGGCACGTGCCTTTAAACATGCACTTGTAGGAGGTGATGGCAGGAAGATTAATAATTCAAAGGAAACCTGAGTTACAAAGCAAACTTGAGGAACAAAGGAGACCCTGTCTCAAAAAACCTCAAACTAAACCAAACCCTAATTAATCAGCATCATGAGGAGAGTGGCCAACTTCTGCTGTCAAGGGTGAGAGGCTTGGACCATGGCAGCCCCTGTCTTTTAGTGCCAGGATGGCAGAGGGTAGGAATACATTTCCTTGGACATGTGCGAAGTGGGCCTCAGGGCTCATGAGTGTGTGTGTGTGTGTGTGTGTGTGTGTGTGTGTGTACATGTATGTAGAGGCCAGAGGCTGATGTCATGTATCTTACCCAAAAGCTCTCCATCTTGTTTTGGGGGTAGGGGTCTCTCATTCAACCTATCCATCAGTTCCTAGGGATCCTCCTGTCTCTGCCTCAGTGCTGTGATTACAGCCATGAACCACTGTGGCTGGCTTTTTTTACATGGATGCTGCAGATGAAACTCAGATCCTTTTGCTGCTTGTGGCAAGCACTGTGCCATATGACTCATTTCCTCAGCAGTTTTCCCCTGTCTCTGTCTCTCTGTGTCTTTGTGTGTGTCTGTCTGTTTGTCTGTCTGTCTGTCTCTCTCTCTCTCTCTGAGAGAGGTTCTCTGTGTAGCCCTAGCTGTCCTGGAACTCATTCAGTAGACCAGGAACTCAGAACTCAGAACTAGCCTTGGAACTCAAAGGTATGCCTGCCTCTGCATCCTGAGTGCTGGGATTAAAGACAGGCACTACCGCTGCCCAGTAACCTCCAAATAGTGCACACTGTCTCTCTTTCTCTCTCTCTGTTTTGTTTTTGTTTTTTCAAGACAGAATTTTTCTGTGTAGCCTTTGCCACACAGAAAGACCAGCCTGGCCTTGAACTCACAGAGATCTGCCTGCCTCCCCGAATGCTGGACTCAAAGGCATAAAGCACCATGCCCAGCTTCCAGGTCTTTTTTTTTTTTTAATTAAAAAATATTTATTTGTGTTTGTATTTGTTTGTGTTCATATGCATGATGTGGGGTAGGGGCACACATGTGGATGTCAGGGAACAGTTTGTGTGAATTGGCCTTTTTCTTCCAGGGATCAAACTCAGATTTGGCAGGCTTAGAAGCAAGCAGTCTTACCTACTATGCTATCTCACCACCCAGCTTTCTTAAAACAAATTTTTACACTCTTAAGGCTGGGATTAGTGAGATCCTATAAATTTCTATTTTAACCTTAAGACATTTTCCTGTTATTCTAATACAAACAGCTTCTTTTCAATAACCCAAATCTCTTTCTCCCTCTCTGTCCTTCAAACCCCTTCCCTACTATCCTTTCCTTAACTCCCTTCGTTCTTCCTCTCCCCTCCCCTTCCATCCCTTCTAATCTCTTCACTTCTCTCAATTTCTGAGACTGGATCTCAATGTGTAGCCTAGGCTGGCCTCTAACTTATGATCTCTTGTGTCAACTTTTCAAGTTCTGGGAATAATAATACATCACCATACTTGGCTCCACTAACATTAATATTTTGACATTGAAAATATTCAAAATAGAGTTAGCTGGGCATAGTGACACAGGTCTGCCTGTAATTCCAACTACTCTGGAGGCAGGACCACAAGTTTGAGCTACAGGACTGAAGAGTGAGTTCAAGACCAGTCTGGACAACTGAGACCCTGTCTTTAAATTTTTAAATTATTATTACTATATTTCATGTGTCGTGGTGGTTCACTTGCATGCATGTCTGTATACATGTGTGCCTGGTGCCTGTGGCCAGAAAAGGACATTGGATTCCCTGGAACTGGAGCTGCAAACAAGTATGAGCTGCCATGTGGGCATTAAGTTGGACCTGGGTCTCTGGAAGAGCAGCCAGTGAGTGCCCTTAACCACTGAGTCATCTCTCCAGCCTCCCTGCCCCGAAAGAAAGAAACAAAGTAACAAAGAAAGAAACAAAGTAACAAAGAAAGAAACAAAGAAGCTTTGAGACAAAGTCTAGAACTTACAATGTAGCCCACAAAGTCCTTGAGCTCATAGAGAAAGTGCCCAGCTCTGAGTCCCTGTATTTAAAAGCAAAAGACATAAAGCTGGGTGGTGGTGGTACATGCTTTTAATCCTAGCACCAGGGAAGCAGAGGCAGGTTGTATCTGGTCTACAATGTGAGTTGCAGGACAGTTAGGGTCACCCAGAGAAACCCTGTCTCAGAAATAAAAATAAAAACAAAGCCAAACAAACAAAGCAAAATATATATAAAGGAAATAAAATTTAGTGTTAAGAGCACTTGCCTAGAATACAGTGGTCTTAGGTTGAATCCCAAATACTATAAAACAAACAACAGACAAAATCAATGAACACAAAATGGCCCAGATTTGATCTGTAGATAGACTCTAAGATGGCTCCTGTGTCCTTTGACTTGTCTCCATCTTTCTTTGAACACCACTTTTTTCTCCGACACTCTTAGATACTCGTGTGTGTGTGTGTGTGTGTGTGTGTGTGTGTGTGTGTGTGTTTGAGACAGGGTTTCTCTCTGTATAGCTCTGGCTGTCCTGAAACCCATTCTGTAGTCCAACCTGGCCTCAAACTCAAATTCTCTTGCCTCTGCCTCCTGAGTGATGGGATTAAAGGGGTGCACCATCACTGCCAGCCTGCCCTTAGATATTATAATTTCCCTACCCTAACCAATAAATCAGTTGCTTTGTTTTGTTTTCATTTTTAACAAAGATTCTTTCTAGTAAAGAGTTTGAAAATTAGAACTTGGATAGTGCATGGTGGCTGACAAATTAAATCCCAGAAGCTTATAGAATTCACAGCAGAAAGAATGCTGTGAATTCTAGGACAGCTTAGGCCATAGGATGAGACCTTTTCTTATTCTACATCCAAAGAAATAGAAAGTCAGATTTGGGCATTAGGGTTATAGATATATGTTAATTGTATCATCTTATTTGGAAAAAGCTTCAGTGTCTGTTGATGATTTCTTACCTCCATTATTCCATGTTTGTTTGTTTGTTTAAAATTCTAAATGTTCTCATAATGGCACATGATAATCCCAGAATTTAGGAGGTGGAGGCAGGAAGATCAGGAGTTCAAGGCCAGCCTGGGTTTCATGAGACTCTGTCTCAAAAAACCAAAAGAAAAATAACCAAACTTTCCCTGTTCTCTAATTTTGTCTATTTATATCAGTGTGGAATTATGGATTTTAATTGATTTATAATCTACTACTGTTATGATTAATTTTTAATTATTATTTTGATTGTATGATTTTGTTAAGTGTCTGTATTATGCACATACTATACACCTGCATTTCTGTTTGAGTATGTCTCTCTCTGACTCTATCATATATATCTTGTTAGGATCCTTATAATAGTTCAGGGTAGAATCTGGATGTGTTAGTATATAGCTATAGCTCCACGTATTCAGAAGACTGAGATAGTTGAATTGCTTGAGTACACAAACTCAAGACCAGCTTGGTCAAACTAATATCGATACTCCATCCGAAGAAAAGAAAAAAAAAAGAAAGAAAACAATAGAAGCTAGAGAGAAGGCTCATCAGTTAAGCACACGGCTGCTCTTTCAGAGTCAGGTTCAATTCACAGCACCCACATGGTGGCTCACAGCTGTTTGTAACTCTAGTTCCAAGGGATCCAGTTCCCTCCAAAGACACAAACCTACATTCAGGCAAAATACCCATAATACATAAAATAAAATAAAGATAAAAAATTTGAAAAATAATTCATAATAGAGAGTTATTAAATGGTTTACAAGTGATGTAACAGAGGGTGGTAGAGGTGGGAAAGAGATGGATTCTAGAGCTATTTGGGAATAGCTACTGCCTGTAAACCCACTACTTGGGAGGTGAAGGCAGGAGAATCAGGAGTTTAAGGTCATCCTTGGCTACATAGCAAGTGAGACCTCATGTCAAAGAAATAAAACAAGCAAACATCCTCAAATTAAAGACCAAACAAACAACAACAAAAAGAACTCATATCTGTTTTGGAATTTTACAAACCAAAATTAAAAAGAGGCATAGGGGTTAGGGGTAGAGAGCTCAGTAGCAGAGCACCTGTTTAGCATGTTCAGAACACTGGGTTTCATTCCTGCCACCAAAGTAGAGTCATTCTCATGTAGTTTATCTACAAAATAGATGGGGGTGTGGCTGGGAGGCCAGCCAAGACCTTGAATTATTGCTCTGCCTACATTCTATACCAGCTCGTGTCTCTCAGGACGCTGGGTGAGGCAACACCAGCTTTCACCATGAGGTCAGATCCCTGTTGCTTCCAAATTCTGAAGCCTGGAGTACCCAGTCTCTGATTGGTCCCCAACAAGACTTGAAGCTTGGAAAAGAAACTGGTTTCCTAAACACTTTCCATGTGGGGAACATCTGAGACTTTCACAGGCAGAGTTTTATGGGAGTCAGACAGTTGTGGGTTTGAATTCTGGCTCTGCCAGTTCCTAGTTGTGTGACTTGGTCCTGAGCTTCATTCTTCTCGTCTGCAAGATGGGAAGAATATTACTCCATCATTTTCTCTAATCTTCCTAAGTAATGGAAGGATAACTTAACTTCATTTCATGAACAAGAAAATCAAGGGTCAAGGATGTGAATAAAATGTAATATATAAAAATATAAATAAATTAAAAAACAAACAAACAAAGAAAAAACCCCAGAGGTGTTAAATCTGGTAAGTCTTCCCATAGCAGCATGCTAGAAGAATGGGGAGGGGGAGGGGGCGGAGATTCCTCGAAAACGCCGCCTTCCGTGGTTCTTACTGAAAAGACCTGGGAGAAGAAGCAAAGGACATTGGGGAGGAGCTGACAGCCTGCTTGGGATCTAGGGCGTGTGTGTGCGCGTGCGCGTGCTCGTCCGTGAGTGCGAGTGTGTGCGAACGTGCATGGGCGCGTACCAAGGCAGGCCCACTACTTATATACACAAGCTCCTCTTCCGGTTTGTTTAGAGAATGCGCATGCGCATCACTGGCCTTTAAACGTCCACCGACGATTCATCCGGTAAAAGGATCCGGTAATAAAATTACAATTTTGTTCCTCCGCCAATGAGGTGAACTATTTTCTCTCAGTCTGGGAAATACATTTAACTAGCCACTGCCAAATAGCGGGTATATTCCACAAGATTTAACTCAATCACCACAAAATGAAGGCTTCCTAGGGCTTATTGTGTCTCAAAGTAAACAAAACTCAGAAAGACACCTCGCGGACGGATCTGGTTTGTTGTGGTGAGGTACGGAGGTGGGGGGGTAGACGCTGACAAACCAAGATGGCGGTGGCAGCGATGAAACCTGCCGCGGCTGGGACTTAACTGTAGTAGCAAAGGCTGCAATAGTTGGGAGGCAGCGATTGGGTGTGGAAGAAACGGAACAGGATTAAGGGCCGGTAACAGGAACCTCAGCCTGAGACCTTTAGATCACGGCACCCGCCCCCCTAAGCCCTTGACGGGCGGTGGCTGTCCTGCTTAGGGCCTAGACACCGAGAAGTGCCTAGGTTTCAGACAGCGGCGGCGCCATGAATTCTTAAGGGCGGTCTGAGCCCTCCCCATCTCTGGCCCAGCCCTCGGGCCCACCATGGAGCTGGGGTCCGACGATTTCCTACCGCCGCCGGAGTGCCCGGTGTTCGAGCCTAGCTGGGCCGAGTTCCGAGATCCTCTTGGCTACATCGCGAAAATCAGACCCATCGCCGAGAAGTCCGGCATTTGCAAGATCCGCCCACCCGCGGTAAGGCCGGGAGCGGATGGTCGCCGGCGACGAGCTTGTGGGTGGATCCGGGTAACTGTGTGAAGTCCCGGGAGGAGGGCAGCAGGTGTGGGAAGAAGATGGGTTGACTGGGATCTTGTGGATGCCTCCTGAGTCGGAAAAAGGGTGCTGGGGTCAGGGACCCTCTCGTTTTGTGGCATAAATTGACCTCGGGTCTGAGACCCACTCTCGCTCTGCTCTTGAGAATTTCTCTTGGTTCAATACACAGATGCTTAGTGGATTGGGGAGAGTCACAGGGAAGCACCGAGAATCCACCTCTTGGTTAGTTTGTATCACTCAGATTGAGGCTATGCTAAATAATGACTACTGTCATTATTTGCTTTAAGGCAGGCTGTGTGGTGTAATGAAAAGATCATATCTTTAAAGGGATAGTCCAGAGTTTAAAACTACTTAGAAGGTTAGCAGCTCTGTGACCTTGGGCATGTAAGGTAATCCCTGAGCCTGTGAATTGTGTGCTGGGAATAATTAGATTAAACTAGGTAGCATAGTACACTCTGGTAAGTAGTAATTACTGTGACTGTGAGGTGCTTGATGTGGTCATTGGTTTGCTCCTATGTGTGTTGACTCATGTTTACTCACATTGTGTCAGGCCAAATTCATCTATGATAATATCCTGCCCTGATGGGCCAGTCAGGAAATCATTCTCACAGCGACTGCTCTTTCTGGTTCTTCAGAGATGGGTTTTGGAAATTGTTCTTTTTTCTAGTTGAAGGCAGTGTCAGAAATTGGCTGCGCATGGTCCCCACAGACTTCCTGTGGAGAAGTTTAGACCAGTCAGCGTGTGTGTCCTTCTCAGAAGATTTCTCCTCTGCCCCTGGCTCAGAATATAGGCGATCCTCTAAAATAAGGCTTTCTTGGGTCCCCAGAAACAAGAGTGGAGCTATGGAAATCTCCCTTAGTTTCCAAATATCAGCAAAAAGCACCATATCTTTGCTGTTAGTACTGAATAGAGTAGGAGAAATTTTCCAAAAGCTAGTACAGACTGTTGTGTTGCTGACACTGGAGGGGCAATGAGGATCAGTGTTTAGTGAGCACATGGGATTCTTGGCTGGTTTCAGTTTGGCTGCAACATTGTTTCGAGGAGGTGATTCAGAATGTGGAGCTTTAGCACGTAAGGAGGAGAACACCTTAGGTGTCCTTATTCAACTCAGTGCTTTCACTATCCTTCCATATGCTGGTTTTAGATGGATCCTCTAGGTCCTAGAGTCTAGGAAGAGTCTAGGAAGTATAAACTAATTTCTTTTTTGTTGGAGCCTGGCCACAGGTATCTAAGGACGCTTTTCTATGGCGAGGGAATCACAACTGGTAATCACCGTCCTGGAAGGCCAGCAGAAAGGAAAGGTTGGATTCCTGGATGGCCTTAAGGAAATACTTTGAAGTGGCCTGGAGAGGCTTATCTGACACGGGGATAACAGAGATCTGAATTTCCCTTTTTCTCCCTTGGGCCTTTGAGCAGGTTGGCCTAAGGTGATTTTACCCTGCCTCAGGGGAACAAGATGGGAAAGAATGACAAGTCCAGTGTGTGTGTGTCCACAGGGGACTGTCCTTTGGTAGACTTAGTTTCTCTATCCCAATAGCATTCTTTCCAGTCCAAGAGACCTCACTGTTTTTGTTGTTCATGATTTTGTGTGTGTGTGTGTTTGCGTGAGTGCTCCCCCCCCCCCCCGCCAGGCGCATGTGCACTTCCACTGCATATCCTTCCCCCTTGCACACATACTCTCATAAACCCTCTTTAGGCCCTAAAGCAGCTAAGTTTCTTCTGTTTGGAACTTGAATTACTCACCCAAGTGATTCATGGGCTTAGGGTGCAAACCTTTCTGTGAATGAGTATTGGAGTTTGTCTTAGAGGGTTGGTTTGGGGTTTGAATTTCAGAGCATGTGACTGCTACATTTGGCATAGATGGATGGGAGGACAGGGTAATAATGGGAGCATCACACAATTTCTTGAATTAGATAGCCATCGTGTTTGTCACTATGTTTCAAATACCATCATCCTGAGCATTTATACTGGTATCGGACTGACAAGGAGAGATTTGCTAGCCTTCTCCATCTGTTGCACGTATAGCTCCTGATTCAGGATTTCAGTGCTGCAGTGTTCTGTCAAGTGTTTGATGTTTCACTGATTGTTTAGAACTTGGCTGAGCAGGGAAAGGGGGTGCCTGGAGTTTTGGGCTTAAGCACCTTTTTTTTTTTCTGGGTTATCTGCTGAGGGAAGTGTTGTAGTCTGGTGGGATATAAGAGGGTATGGAGAGCTTCACTGGGCTTAATTTTAATTTTAATTTTAGCCTAATTCTTTTCTCCTGCTTCACTCAGCCTCAAGTGCTTTCTGTTTACTACCATGGGTTGGGGAAGAATATGTGTACTTGCAAATATGAATCCTCTGGCCCTTTTTCTCTTTTTTCATTCCTTTACTCTCCTTCCATATGTATGCACTTGTGTGTGAATGCTGGTAGCTTGGCGCAGTGCAAAGAACCAGTGATCAGAGTACATGGGTTCAAGTGTTGGCTCTACTAGCATATGATTTCTACTCTGGGCCTTACTTTTCCCACTTGTAGAATGAAGATGTTGATCTAGATTTTTCTTGGATCTTTTACCATTTTCTACATGCCAGAGCTCCAGGAAAGAGAGGACTCTCTGAGGAAGTATTCATGAGGTTGTTAGGAAGGGAAGTCTTCATAGCTATCTTTTGGGTAGGACAGAACAGGCTCCAGCTCGGCATGGTAAAGCTTTTCCTGCTTTCATTAAGTTTTCTTGGCTTCCCCTCCATAAATCCTTGTATTCTTTGCCACCACTTTTGGGCTTCCCACTCACTCCCAGACTTCCTTCCCTGCCTCTTATACCAGGCAAGTATATCAGAAAGGACCCACAGGAAACCTTTCAGACTTGGTGAGTGAGTCAGCGATGCAAATTCATGTTCCTTGGTCTTCCCTGCAGTATCTTCTAGACCCTTTAACCGAGATAATAGACATTGACGGCCTAAACTGTTAACCCCTGCCAGAACCAGAGTTGAGCTATCCTGCATGTGTATTCACTGGTGGGGTCAGACTTAGATCAAATGTCTTGTGAGGAAGCCAAGGCAAGGATTCATATGCCAACCTTACAGATGAGAAAACAGATTCAGAAAGGTAAGATGTCCTAGCTAGTAAGTAGTAGAGCTACAACATAAACCCAGATGTTCTAAGTGTAGGTCCTGCATGGTTGCCAGAAGTCTAGGCTATGTGTCCTTCCTAGGAAAGGTTGATTTGGGTATGAGGAGGGTTTGTGGTTAACTATTTTGAACTTTTTTATATTTCTCCAAATCATAACACTGTACTGTTGAGAGAGACTTAGAAGTTTACCAGGGCATGTGCATGAGGCCTTGCATATGGGCCTGAAGGGCCTTTATGATCTGTCATAAGGCTTGGGGAGAGTTAAGAGTGGGTTCATTTAGATGTTTGCCAGGTTGATGGATCTAAGGTGGCTAGAAATTTTAGGAGCACAGAGCTGCTTTTGATGCCCTCTGATATTTTATTAGGATAACCCAAGTTTCTTTCCCCCTTTTTATTCTCCTAGGACTGGCAGCCACCCTTTGCTGTGGAAGTGGACAACTTCAGGTTTACTCCTCGAATCCAGAGGTTGAATGAGCTGGAGGTAAGATTAATGGCTGGTGATGTGGTTTGGAGAAAGAAAGGATAAACATGCCTGGGACATAGAAGAAGCTTTGCAGCTCCGGATATAAGGGCAGGAGTTCACTATTTTGATTTGATTCCCCAAAGGTTGTGGATATTTTTTCCCACAAAACTTTGTTACTTACAAATTTTCCCTGTCAATATCTACCCTACCTGGGTCAACAAAAGGTAGTAGCTATGTGGTTGACTAAGACGTTTTCCTTCCTTGACCAGCTCAGTGTAGCCTCATATATCTAATGTATCCATGGCTTTGTGCTTCCAACCTTCCTTCTTTGATACTTGGTAGAGTGGGTGGTGAAGTAGAAGAGCAAAAACAGCACAAAAACTGGTCTGTGTAGCGGCTGGAATGTTTAGAAACATGGGCAGGGGTCAGCAGGTAGACTTTTCCCTCTCTGTTTTGTTATATGTCATAGGGTAGGTGTGTGGGGATGTATATGGAACACAGAACTACTGCCCTAAACTCAGTTGAGAAGTTGTTCCAGCCAAAATCAGAGTAATCTGCAGTAAGTGGTATGAGTTCCTTGGAGAAATAAATCTGACCAGGCCTGTGGCTGGTACAGCTGTGGGCAAGTATTAGGGCACGTCTTCTAGAGATTTCATGGTGGTTACTGAGGGGAAGAAGGAGCAGGATGAGGCCAGGTTTGGAAAGGTAAGGGTTTCAGATGGAAGGTGTTTTTTAGCCCCTTAAGTATTCCCACAGCCAAGGAGCTTTAGTTCTTTTTTTTTTTTTTAAAGATTTATTTCTTTCATGTATGAGTGCTCTATCTGCATGTATACCTGCATGCCATAAGAGGCATCAGATCACATTATAGACGGTTGTGAGCCACCGTGTGGTTGCTGAGAATTGAATTCAGGACCTCTGGAAGAACAAACAGTGCTCTTAACCTGAACTAAAGGAGCTGTATCTGCAGCCCCTTTAGTTCATTTCTTATCAAAAGGTAGATATTAGTTCTTCTCAACTAGGACTCAGAAAACTGACCTACAACTCACCTAGTTCTCTCTAGAAAAAGGACCTATGACTCAGGTGATAAAAGACTTTGGGAACACTTTTTAGGCCAGTGAGATTTTAGGCAAGCATGGAAAGCCTTGTTTCTAGGATCTTTTGTCTGTATCAGGTCTTGAATTAGCCAGGTACCACTGATGTTTCAGTATCCCAGCTTAGTTCTTCAGGCCATTCTCATAATTCAGCCACCATAAAACATACTGTATGGTAAAAAAGGAGGTGGATGTGCCCTATGTAGAACTTATATACAATTCTGAAATTTCCAGATGATTCTTGCTATTCTTAATTAAGTCCATATTTCTAGGTTTAGTGTACTATTTTCCTTTTCCTCTTTTTTGTTTCCTGAGTCAGTGTCTCATGTAACCCAAGCAGGCCTTAAATCTCCTATGTAATGGAGGCTAGACTTGGATTCATCTTCCTGCCTCTCCCTTTCCTGTGCTAGGCTTACAGGTGTTAGCTACCACTCTTGGACTTAGTTCCTAATAAAAATATATAGGGATGCCATGAGTATTATGCATTTGTTCAAATCTAGCAAATCAGTAGTAGCAGAAAGAAAGCAGAGTTATTTAATATTCATGTATCTTGGCACTTGTTATGTGGCTTAACTCTTTTGGCCCTGTTTCTTTATCTATAAAAGAGATAATATACAAACAGCTGGGCCTGAAGAGATGGCTCAGAGGTTAAGAGCACTGGCTGTTTTTCCAATGGTCCTGAGTTCAATTCCCAGCAATCACATGGTGGCTCACAACCATTTATAATAAGATCTGGTGTCCTCTTCTGGTGTATCAGCATACATGCAGGCAGAATAATATATAAATAATAAATTAAATATATGTGTATATATATATATGTGTGTGTGTGTGTGTGTGTGTGTGTGTGTATACACACATACATACACAAACAGCCTTGTCGGGAGAACAAGGGAGAGTATAAAGACTATAATGAGCTTTTCCTGGGAAATGAGAGAAAAGTGGGGCCAACCACTGTCTAAGAGTCCAGAGCTAGCTGGCGCAGTGGTACATGCCTGTGATCCAAGCACTCAGGGAGGAAAAGGCAGGTGGATCTCTGTGAGTTCAAGGTCAACACAGCCAAGGCTACACAATGATACAGTGTCTCGAAAAACAAACAAAAAAAAGAAACAAAGAGTCCAGATTTCATTTCATTGGGAGAAGTCTACTTTGTTTCCTTTCTCCTCTCCTAAGTTTGACCCAAAAGATATGTTACTGTGGCATGTTGAGGGGTGGGGTAGGATGAAGTGTTGATGGTGATGGGTGGGTGGTGGAAGGAGGTGGTAGCCAGTGTTTTTGAGCCATTTCTTCTTTAGGCCCAGACAAGAGTGAAACTGAACTATTTGGACCAGATTGCCAAATTCTGGGAGATCCAGGGCTCATCCTTAAAGATTCCCAATGTAGAACGGCGGATCTTGGACCTCTATAGCCTCAGCAAAGTAAGAACAGTTTTTTTGTTTTTTTGTTTTCTCAAATATTCCCCAACCCTAACTCAATATGCCCTTGCTAGGGTTTTTGCTCTACGACCCCTTTTGGTTTGGAGACTGGGTTTCAGCTAGACTGGTAGCACATCAGCATGTTTTGCCATCTCTTAACAACAGTTCGAGATTGCGCACAGGGGTAGCTCCTGGTGAAGTGAGAGGTTGCATTTGTCCTCCTTACCCTTTCTGTAGGCCTACTTCTATGTGTTTACATATACAGTGTATCATGTCTCTTCCTGCTCTTCCTTTCAGATTGTGGTGGAAGAAGGTGGTTATGAAACTATCTGCAAGGACCGTCGATGGGCCCGTGTGGCCCAGCGCCTCAACTACCCACCTGGCAAGAACATTGGTTCCTTGCTACGCTCTCACTATGAACGCATCGTTTATCCCTATGAAATGTACCAGTCTGGAGCCAACCTTGTGGTAAGGATGCCAGACTGCAATGGAGTAAGAAGGCCTTTATCCTTGGGCATATATTGGCATACTTCTTTTTTGTTTGTTTTTCATTTTTTAAATTTATTTATATTTTGATATAGGGTCTTGATATGTGGCAGGCTGGCCTGGAAGTTACGATGTAGTTAGCCCACTCACTTTGTATCACAGCTTAAAACTGCTTTTTGGTGGGGAGTTTGGACATGACTTTGTTATTTGGAACTTATTGTACACCTCTTACTTCAGTCCCCCAAATATGGGCTTTCAGCTTGTTGTCGTAGATTATTTTTTTATTTTCTTTCGAGACAGTGCTATCATATAGCAGTGGCTGGTCTCAAACTTTGTAGGCAAAGACACGCTTGAACTCTTGATCCTCCTGCCTCCACCTTCCAGGTCACTGAGATAAGAAGCATGTACCAACATGCTGAGTTTGTCTGTGTTAGGTAAATACTTAAGTAACTGAGCTGTATCCCCAGATCCTTACCTTGAACTTTATAAATTACATTTATTGTGTGTAGATGCATGCATGTAGAGGTCAGAGGATAACTTTCTGAACTTTGTTCTCTTTTTCCATCATGTGGGTCCTTAGGATTGAACTGAGAATCTCAGGCTTGACAGCAGGTACCCACTGAGCCATCTCTCTGGTCTCTTAGCCTTGAGCCCTTGATCCTCTTTTTCTTAGCTTCTCAAGAGCTAGGATTACCAATGTGTACCACCAACCACATATTATTATTTTTAATAGGATTAGTTCCATGGATTGGAGACTGGAAAACTGCACCTTATCTTTTCCTAGTGATACTTTCTTGTCTTCTGATGGTATCTATTGTCACAGCCCTATAATTATTTATCTATAGAACCCCTGGGTTGTTACCATCACATACACTCCTCCCCACCAGAAGGGAGAAAAAAGAAGAAAAAGCCTCATCATTGGCAGGCAACTGACTCATTGGGTTAAGGTGCTTGTTTCCAAACCTGATGACCTGAGTTTGACCTGGAATGCACATGGTGGAAGGAGAAAACTGATTTCCAGGGATTGTCCACTGACCTTCACATGCCCACTGTGAAATAAATGCCACGTACATAAGATAGACACACAAAAACAAGTAATTGTTCAAAAAAAGAAAGAAAGAAAAAGCATTCCCAAAGTATGTAAGGTATCAGTCATAAAGACCAGTCAAAATGGGGCTATGATTGGTGTTGGTTAGGGGCATGGGCCACAACTTTTGCCATTGGTCAAAGGAAGGTTTTACTTTGGCAGATGAAGTTCTCTATTCCCTGGGTCTTACTCTTTACTTATCCTTAGCAGTGTAACACACGTCCATTTGATAATGAGGAGAAAGACAAGGAATATAAACCCCACAGCATCCCCCTTCGACAGTCTGTGCAGCCTTCCAAGTTCAACAGTTATGGACGACGGGCAAAGAGACTACAGCCTGATGTGAGTACTTTTCTTCTTGCCACTTTGGGGTTTTGTGGTAGAAAGAATACTGCTTTCTGACTGAAGCTGTGTACACTCTTGCAATTTCTTTTGTGCTCTTAAGTATCATCATGTCTCTATGGCTTTATTATTGTCCTTTCTCTACTCAGTTGAGTTGAAGAACTGTTTGTACTATACTTTTTGTATGTCTGCTCTGTGTGCCTGGTTTGTTCCTTTCTTTAGTCAAGTCTGCTCATAGAGTAGAAGTTATCTTATTTCTTTTTCCTTATTTATTTATTTGTTGTTTCTTTGTATTTTCGAGATAGGGTTTCTCTGTGTAACCCGGGTAGTCCTTGTACTCACTCTATAGACCAGGCTGGCCTCAAACTTAGAGATATGCCTGCCTCTGCTTCCCGAGTGCTCGGATTAAAGGCATATACCTTCCACACTCAACAATAATGTCACTATTTATTTATTTATTTATTTATTTAACATTTATAGTTGAAATGGACTTAATTATATCTTTTCTTCTCTCCCTTTTCTCCTTCCATCCACTCCCAGTTGCCCTCCCTCAAAGCCATCTGCATTAGACAATAAAGGGGCTCATCCCTAGGAAAAAGCTAATTAACTTCCTAGCAGTCAGTATTTATCTCTAGTTCTTTGTCTAGGGATGAGACCCCATGAAATTTAACCCCCATTCATGTTAACATTTTCATTGATATTACTGTTGTTCTGGTCTTGTTCGTGCAGCCATTTTTGGGAGACTTTCACAACAGGCTTCTTGGTGATGTGGCTTTTAGAATCTTTCCATCTTTCTTCCATGATATTCCCTGAGCCATAAATACAACAGCTGTGATTCAGATTTATTCACTGGGGCTGAGCTCCACATGATCCATTGATCTTTATGTATGTCCAGTTGTGGTTTTTCTGTGATGGTTTCCATTTGCTGTAAAGAGAGGCTTTGATAAGGGATGGCAGCTACATTTATTCAGGAAAGGTGGCTTGAGTACCACTTTACTTAAAATATATAAAATCCCTAAACTGTAAGGTAGAAGTTAATGCTTTTATTTTATAGTTGGTAAAACTGAGATTCTACCTTTAATTCCTTTTTTAATTCTTTAAAAATTTTATTGTTTTGTTTTTAGAGTTATAAAACATTTTATGTGTATGGATGTTTACCTGCATGTATGTGTATGCACCATGTGCATACCTGGTACCCATGGGTACAAAAAGAGGGTGTTGGAGCTTCTAGAACTGAGTTACTAATGATTGTGAGCTGCCGTGTGGCTGCTGGGAATTGAATCTGCATCCTCTGGTAGAATAGCCAGTGCCCTTAACCACTGAGCCATCTCTCCAATCCCTAGACTTATTTTTTAATGTGTATGTACATCTGTTTTTATGAAGTATGGGCATGGGAGTACAATTGCCCACAGAGACCAGAAGAAGGAGTCTGATTCTTTGGAGCTGGAGTTACAGGTGATTAATTGTAAACTGCCTGCATGGGTGCTCTTACCCACTCAGCCATCTCTGTAGCTCCTGCAATTTGTGTATTTATTTATTTATTTGAAAATTTAAAAAGAAAGAAAGAAAATTTCATGTAGCTATACAGTGTATCTTGATCATATACACCCTTCACCCACCCACACACTTACTCCAGCATCCTCTATCACATCTACCATCCATGTCTTTTTATTTTTTTTTTTTACTTAATTAATGATTTTAATCAGCTGAGTTCAGTTTGTATTGCTCATTTGTACATGGGTGTGGTCATCCACTAGGGCGTAGGGAACGTACCAGTGTCCACTTTCTTTCTCCTGGCAGCCAGAGTTGAGACCTTAGGAACTCCTAATTTTTATTTTTTTATTTTTATTAATTATTTATTACAGTTTATTTATTTTGTATCCCCTTCCCTTGTCTCCTTTTGATCCCTCTCTCCTACTTCTCCCCCTGTGTCCCTCTCCTAGTCCACTGATAGTGGAGGACCTCCTCCCCTTCCATCTGACCCTAGCCTATCTGGTTCCATCAGGACTGGCTGCATTGTCTTCCTCTGTGGCCTGGTAAAGCTGCTCCCCCTTAGGGGGAGGTGATCAAAGATCCAGCCACTGAGTTCATGTCAGAGACAGCCCTGTACCCCTTACTAGGAAACCCACTTGGAGACTGAATCTATGGACTACATCTGAGCAAGGGAACCCCTAATTTTTTTAAAAAAAATGATTATTACTAGATTTGTGTGCATATCTGTGTTTCTGCTTTAGCACCCATATACTAGAGGACAATTTACTGCAGTTGGTTCTTCCCTTCTACCACATGGGTCCCAGGGATTCAGCTCAGGTTGTAAGGCTTGATAACAAGCAAGCAGCTTGGCCTGCTGAGTCATCTTGGTAGCCCTTTAAAGATAAGACTGAGGACTTATCCTAGTCTTTAAAAAGCAACTCTGAATTGTTGCCCTGGGCCATTTGTGCATGAGTTCTTGGCACAAACTTGGTGATATAGGTGTGTGTGTATGTGTGTGTATTCTGAGCTTTTCTTTTAGAATTGGGCTGTCTCCTCCAGATAGTAGTCTTGACGCATTTCATTTCCTGCCTTCTTTGTAGCCTGAACCCACAGAGGAGGACATTGAAAAGAATCCAGAACTGAAGAAGCTACAGATATATGGAGCAGGCCCCAAGATGATGGGGCTGGGCCTAATGGCCAAGGATAAGACTCTACGGAAAAAAGGTGAGACTTGAGACACTGGCGATGACTTCAGTGGAGAGAGACAAGACTGTAAATGTTTGAGATTTAAATTTAGAACCACTTTTCTCTCCTACAGATAAAGAAGGGCCTGAGTGTCCTCCCACTGTGGTGGTAAAGGAGGAATTAGGTGGGGATGTGAAGATGGAATCGGCCTCACCCAAGACCTTTCTAGAAGGCAAGGAGGAACTGAGTCATAGCCCTGAGCCCTGCACCAAGATGACCATGAGGCTGCGAAGGAACCACAGCAATGCCCAGTTTGTAAGGACCCAGCCCTGACTACCTAGAGCTCTGCTTCTCATCCCTTCAGTGAGCATTTCTCCAGCATGGCACTGGACTAGGTTACATTAAGTAGAAAAGTGGGTCTAGAGGGCCCTACCTACAGGTAGCTTTACTTAAATGGGGAAAACAAGGTCAGCTAATTTGGAACAAAGAACAAGAAAGAGTTAACGGCTATTGTCAACATAAAGTGCTAGAAGTGTCCAGAGAAGACTCTTATTGTCCAGTGCTTTAGACTAAAATCTTCATTATCTTCATTATCATGCATGATCTAGTCCCCGCTGACCTGTAACCTCACTGTCCAGCACTATCTATTGCACTTCTCTGCTATAGCTGTTCGGAACTACTTGTAGGTGTATTCATTTTCTTCTTCAAGAGATGCAGCTTTATTTCTTTTATAATCTTACATCCCTTGTACATATGGTTTTTTCTACCTCAAAGAGTTTCTCTTTTGTGCTCTGCTCCAGTTACCAAGTACCAGCTGGCTTTCAAGTGTTAGTTATTCAAGTGTCCACTTTGGAGTGAAGTACTTCTTCCCCGCAGCCCATCATCTCTAAGTAATATGAGTGTTGCTTCCTTCTCTAGGTTCCCGCAGTGCTTCTTTTAGTCTGCTATGGTAGTTTCGATGTTTATGAACACTCTAGGGTACTGAGTGCCTTTTGAAGGCAAATACCAGATTTTTCTCATTTCTGCCATAGTGTTTATTGAATGACTAAAACTGAGAAGATTGAAGACTAGTAAGACATTCCTCATCTCTGTTTATTTGGGGGAGGTTGTACATACATACAACTGAACTCCAGGCCTTGAGTGACTAGCCTATATAGGGCCATGAACAACCCAGCCAGCAAACACCTCTGGCTTCCAATGGAGAACTCTCTGGAGTAGGATTTTATGGGGGGGGGGGGGGGGCTGGTGTTTGAAGACTGGGCAGAATCTATATTCATAACCCTTTGCTTCTCTCTGGCAGATTGAGTCATATGTGTGCCGAATGTGTTCCCGAGGAGATGAAGATGACAAACTCTTGCTGTGTGATGGCTGTGATGACAATTACCACATCTTTTGCCTGCTGCCTCCTTTGCCTGAAATTCCGAAAGGTGTCTGGAGGTGTCCAAAGTGTGTCATGGCGGTAAGGCCTCCCCAGTCTTAGTCCACATGGGATATCTTGCCTTCCTTGGATAGTCTATGGGGAGCCTTCTACCTTGGCCATAATATTACTGTGTTTTGAGACTTCTTGAGTGAGGCTAGGCTTTGCAGAGCTTTGTGAAAGAGGAAGAGAAGATGTAATTTATGTAAATTATGTCCTCTGGTAGCTCCTAGACTATCTATGGGGTATTACAATTAGGTGGACTGAGTGCAGTGATGACTATGTATAATGACATGTAAGCAGTTGTTAAAATTGATGTTAGAAACCCTGACTTGTAGTTGATCAGATTTGGTTTGGTTGGTTGGTTGGTGAGATAGGGTCTCACTCTATAGTGCAGGTTGGCCTCCAATTTCCATCAGTCCTTCTTCCTCAGCTTCCCAGAGCCTAGGATTATGGGTATGAGCCACCATGCTCAGCTCAAGGTAAAGTGAGAGTAGTGATTAGGGAAGATGTCAGGAATGAGCTTTAAATGACAGAATTAACTATCTGTAGATAGACTATCTATTTATGGAACCTGTAGTTTTGAGCATGCTAAAGAAGTGCCCTCTACCACTGAACTATATCTCTAAGCTGGTTTTGTTTTTGTTATTTTAGATTTGTTTTGAACTCACTTTGCGCTGAACTATATCCCCAGGCTAGTTTTCTTTTTGAACTCACTTTGTGGTGCAGGCAGGTCTTAAATTTGTAGTCCTCCTTAAGCCTCCTAAGTAAGTGGAATTGTAGGCCTACATCGTCAGTCCTGGCTAGGAATTAAATTCTTTTAAATGTCCTTTGGAGTCCCAAATATTTTTTTGGTCTGATATGTAATTATCTTTAAGACACCTAAAGATCTTAGTTTATATTTTATAAAGACTTGTAACCTCATAATTTCTTCTAAATTAAATAAGTTGAAGACAAAGTTTTTATCAAATGGGTAAGATGATTACTTGCTTTCTTCCTAATAGAGTATTTAGATTTGTTTGATGTTTCAGGTAGGGAAACAGGGTTTTGCAGGAACAGAAGAATTCAGGAAAGAATGTGCCTAGGGCAGATAGGTGTGGTAAGGAGCCACAAAAGCAGTGAGGGCCAAGTACCTAAGATGTCTACAGATCCATTTCGTGTCTGTCTTATCTTCATCCGTATTGTCTCTGTTCATCTTCTACATTTCTCTCTGGGTTTCTTAAGGGCATGCACTGATGGTCTTGTCTTATTCTAGACAAGACTGGGTGTGCTCATGCACATATACAAAGGGATAAAAAAGGACTAGCCTACTGTACAAAATGGTGTGTTAAGAAGCAAAGGGTAGGGCTGTAAAGCAAGGCTTGCTTTAGGATCCTTGAAGGCAGACTGAGGGCTGTTCTCCCTCCCTACTTCGGTTCCATGTTTCAGTTCCACTTGAGATGATTCTCTCTTTGCCTCTGTTTTATGAGCTGTTCTCCTTTGGGTTTCAGGAGTGTAAGCGACCCCCTGAAGCCTTTGGCTTTGAACAAGCTACCCGGGAATATACTCTGCAGAGCTTTGGGGAGATGGCTGACTCCTTTAAAGCTGACTACTTCAACATGCCTGTGCACGTAGGTGATGGAGGGCTAGGGTAGTGCTGGGGCCAGGTGCATAGGCACTGGTACTGTACCTCCCCTGAACTAATGTGGACAGGATAAGATGTACTCCACTATTCTTGTCCTCCCAGATGGTACCCACAGAACTTGTAGAGAAAGAGTTCTGGCGGCTGGTGAATAGCATCGAGGAAGATGTGACTGTTGAATATGGGGCTGACATCCATTCCAAAGAATTTGGCAGTGGTTTTCCTGTCAGTGACAGTAAGAGGCACCTAACCCCAGAGGAGGAGGTGAGTGGGTGATTATCATGGTTATATGTCAGCTGTATGAGCTTGGGCAAGTCATTTATCATCTGAAAGACACAAGATCCCTGTAAGACAGGCATAATTATGCCTGCCTCAAGTAGTTACTTTGAGATTTAGATGAAGTGTTGTATGAAAAGAACACAGCCTAGGTAGTATCTGGAACATGAATGTATTAAATGCTTTTTATTATTTTTAATTATTCTCTCATACATTACATCCCAACTGAAGTTTCCCCTCCCTTCACTCCTCTCAGCCTCTCCCAACCCCAACTCCACCTTCTCCCTCCCTCAGATCCATTCCTCCATTTCCCTTCAAAAATAGAGCAGGCTTTACAGGCATATTAACTGACCTTCTGAGCCCTATTTCCTTATTTGTAATACTGGGGTATATCTACCTTGCTTGTTTTGTTTTGTTGTTTTTTCAGGGTTTCTTTGTGTAGTTCTAGCTATCCTTAAACTCACTTTGTAGCTCAGGCTGGCCTCGAACTCACAGAGATCCTCTTGCCTCTGTTTCCCAAGTGCTGGGCTTAAAGGTGTGTACCACTACTGCCAGGCCTGCAAATTTGTGAGAAGTAGGTAAAGTGACCTAAGGAGTGATTAGTATGCACAGGTATAATTGAGAGTCCAGGCTTAACTGAATGGAAAAATGCATTTGGGTTCAGGGCTTTTTGTTTTGTTTTGTTTTTGCTTGTTAGGTTTTAATTTGAACTTTTGAAAAATTGGAGCATAAAAATATGAAAATTCTACATATTGGGGCTGGAGAGATGGCTCGGCACTTGCTGCTTTTACAGAAGACCCAAAGTTGATCCAAGCACCCACATTGGGCAGCTCTGGCTGTGACTCTAGTTCCAGGATAGCCATCATTCTTTTCTGGTCTCCATGGATACTTAGGGGATACACATGTATACACTTACTTAAAAATAAAGACTAATCTCAAGAAATAAATTATTTGTATTTATGGAGTACCATGTGATGTTTCTAAAACATGTATACATTGTGTGAATCAGTGCATATCTTCTGAAACATTTTTATTTACCATTAAAACATTTAAAATCCTTCTTAAAGCTTTTTGAAATGTATAATACATAATCATTGTTTCTAGTCATCCCACTGTGTGGTAATATACTAGATGTTTTACTTCTGTCTAAATTTAACTTAGTATTCATTAATCAATCTTTTTGTGCCTGCTTCTAGGAACCAGCTTTTTACTTTCAATATCTAAGAAATAAACTTTTTTATAGTCCACATGGGACAAGATCACGTGGCACTTGCCTTTCTGTGCCCGGCTTATTTCACTTTATGTAGTGATCACCAGTTCCTTCTGTGCTGCCACAAATAATAGGATTTCATCCTTTTGAATGACTGAAAAGCATTCCAATGTGTGTATTATATATTACATTTTCTTTGGCTGATAAATAACTTAGGCTGATTTCCTTTTCTTGGCTCTTTTGAAAATAGTATTATAGTAAACATGGAAGTACAAAAAACTTTTCAAAATACAGATTTTGTTTCTCTTGGCTATGTAACCTATAGTGGAATTGCTATATCATATGGTAGTTTTATCTTCAGTGTTTTTTTCTTTTTAAGAACTTCCATACTGTTTTCCAGCATGGCTGCACTGATTAATGTTTTTACTACAGTAGCTGGGGCTTCCTTTTTCTCCACAACATTGCTAGTGTTTATTATTATTTTGCTATACTGGAGATTGAACTCAGGGCTTTTTGTATGCTAGGCAAGTACTCTGCCACCTATTTTCATCCCTTATCTACTTGTCTTCTTTTTTTAATTTACTAAAACTTTATTATAAAAGAAAGTCACAAATAAAAATCATCATGCAGAACTGCGTTTTCGATAAGAATTATTCTTAGTGAAACCAGGTGATTGTGGATTTAGCTTTTGTTTCTTTGATGATTAATGATACTGAGCATTTTTCAAATACTTGGTTGCTCCTTGTATGTCATCATTTTAACAGTTACTAAATCTTTCAATTGTTTATAACTATAATCTGCTGCAATTTAAAATCTGATTATCTGCTTTTTTGTTGAATTTTTTGAGGGATTTTTTTTAACTGGTTGTTCCATGTTTTGTTAGGCAAATAGTTTGCAGATATTTACTCTGTATGTTGTCTCTTTGTTGTTTTGTCTTTTTTGTGTTCTTGTTAGTGTGTTTTTTGTTTAGCTTTTTTCAATTTTGCTTTTTTTCTTTGAAATAATGTCTTGCTATGCAGCCCTGGCCTGGTACTCAGCATAAGCTCCTGATAAACTTGTATGACAGTCTTTCTTCTTTCTCTTTAGCTTTCTGAGTGTTGTGTTGTGGGTTAATAATATTTATTATTGATTTATCTTTTAGTTAAGCAGTGGTTAACTATTCCTAATCCAACTGTATACCTAAATCACCACACACAGACCATTTAATTAACTTAGAGCACAGTGCTGGGCAATAGTTACTCCATCCTAAACATCCTAAGCCCACATAGTTTCCTACCATTCAGAATTTCCCACTTTATACTTGCTTTTAGTCATATTTTAGGTCCGGTTTATCTCCCCTCATCCTTTGAGCCCTCTCCTTCTGATCTCTGCTCTCCCGACTCCTCCCACTCACTTCCTTCTCCTCCCCTCCGGATCAGGATGTCCCACCCTATTCTTTCCGTTGCTCAGCATTGTGGCTGGTTGTTTTATTGACCATACAGAGAACAAATGGTGGCATGTTTACACGAACTTGAGACAGGTGATGCTTAGAATAAGCATCACAATGCTTATTCCTCTACCCCAGATAGTGGGGTAGAGAAATCAGCATTTGAATGAACAAGGGTAAATTGTATACATTCCAAAAGAACATTATACCAACAGTCCTGGGATTACAAACAGATATATCTAGCTTGCCTTATTGTTTCATTTGCAGTGCAGAAGCTTTTTAGTTTGTTGCAGTGACATTTATCTTTTTGTTGTTTTTTCTTGTGCTATTGTAGCTTTGTATAAGAATGTTGCCTATTTAAATGTTTTCTGGTGTTTTATTTCGTAGATTCATAGTTAAGTATTTTTTGTTTTTTGTTTTGTTTTTTGTGTATTTGGGTTTTGGGGGGGTTGTTTTGGATTTTTTTGTTTTGTTTTGTTTTGTTTTGTTTTTTGAGGTAGGATTTTTCTGCCTACACCTGGCTGTCCTGGCTATATAGTTTTAGGTCTTACATTTGTTTTAATCTGTTTAGAGTTTGCTTTTGTTAATGAGATAGGGCCCTAGGTTTTGGTTTTTTTTTTTTTTCTTGTGTATATAGCTATTTCAATTTATGTAGCATTATTTATTAGAAGGATTACTCTTTCTCCAATATATGTTCTTTTGTTTTATTTATTTGTTGTGTTTTGTTGAGACAGGGCTTCACTTTGTAGTTCTGGCTTGTCTAGAACTCACTAGGTAGAGCAGACTCTGCTTGAATTCACAGAGGTCTGTCTGCTTCTGTTTCTCGAGTGCTGGGATTAAAGGCATGTACTGCCACACCTAGTTTCACTCTATATTTTGACTAAGAGTATTTCAGCATAGCCCAGGCTATCCTCAAATTTGTGAACTTCTTGTCGTATTTTCCCAATTACTAGCATTAACAGGTATGTACCACATCATGTTCCTGGGACTTCTGTTGAAAACCGGTTGGCAGACCAGTCCTTATGGTAGATACATATCCACAATCTTCACAAAATTAAAGTGAATTTAGTTGAGATTTTGTGTGTGTGCACTTGGGGGGAAGAAGTGAAGAGGACTTCACTTCACTTCAATTTGTTAGGTATGGTGCCCAAATTAAGACTATGCAAAAGCAAATAACTAAGTTCTTGTTTAGTGTGATCACTCAACATCTGTAATGTGAGCCTTTAAGAAATTCAGGCAGCATTACTATGACTTTGATGTTGGCTTAGGCTACACAGTGAGATCCTGTCTTAAACAAACAAAAAAAATGGTGATTATGGCTTAATTAGTAAAGTGCCTGCTATACAAGCATGAGGACCTAAGTTTGGATCCCTAGAAACCACATAAAAGCCAGGTGTGTGGTAGCTTGACTCTCTAACTCTAGTGCTGAGGGAAGGTGGGTAGAGACACGGATCAGCAGAGCCTGTTTAGCCAGTTGCTGAAGTCTGGAATCAATCTTAGATCCTGTCTCAAAAAGTAACATGGAGAGTGATAGAAGAAAATACCTAATGTTGACCTCTGGCCTCCACGTTTGTGTTCACACATGTGATCCCACTCAAACATACACTCACCTTACACTACACACACACATAAGTAAAATAAATAAAAATGCTGAGATTGGTAATTTGGACCTATGATCCCAGCTACTCAGGAGGTTGATCACAAGCTCAAGCAAGGCTTTCCAGTGCAGGTTAGTGAAACCCTGTCTCAAAATAAAGGACTCAGGATACACTAGTAGAACAGTTGGCTCGCATTTGTGAAGCCTGAAGTTCAAGCCTCAGTACTGGGGGGATACTCGGTTCCTTGGTATAATCCTCATCCTGTACAAACGCTTGACCTGACAGGAGTATGCTACAAGTGGTTGGAACCTGAATGTGATGCCTGTATTGGAGCAGTCTGTACTATGCCACATCAATGCAGATATATCTGGCATGAAGGTACCTTGGCTGTATGTGGGCATGGTCTTTTCAGCCTTTTGCTGGCATATTGAGGATCACTGGAGTTACTCTATTAACTACCTCCACTGGTGAGTGGTGGCTATGGTAAGCTGGGGAGGCAGTTTGGCTGGGCTCCCTACTACATAAACATGTATATGACCATTCTGTATCCCTTTTTAACTTGAGCAGGGGTGAACCAAAAACCTGGTATGGGGTCCCATCACTTGCAGCAGAACACTTGGAAGAAGTGATGAAGAAGCTGACACCTGAGCTTTTTGATAGTCAGCCTGATCTCCTTCACCAACTTGTCACCCTCATGAATCCTAACACCCTCATGTCCCATGGTGTGCCGGTAAGTGCCCAGGGCCCATTATCAAGGTATAAGAATGAGGTACTGATGACTTCTGTGGTGGTAGTTGTAATCTTCACCTGTGATTATTCCTGCTTTGTCTTATTCCTTTTCTGCCATGATTGGGCTATAGATATGAGTGTTTTGAGATCTGTGGTCATCATAGTTGGTTAGATACATGATGGGATAGTGAATTCTCTGGGCCTTGTGTTTGAGAGAGATACCTTAAGAATGTCTTGTTATCATGTCTAGGTTCTAGCTAGTAAAAAATGGAAATAAAGGAAAGGGCTACAAAATATTCTTGCTTTTCTTTTTAATTTTGTATATTTTTATGTATGTGTGTGTCTACATGTCTGTATATGTACCACATGCATGCAGTGCCATGGAGGCCAGAGGAGGTAATTAGATCCCCTTGAACAGGAGTTAATAAGGTGGTTATGAGCCACTATGTGAATGCTGAGACTCATATTCAGGTCCTCTGCAAGAGCAACAAGTGCTCTTATCCACTGACCCATCTTTCTGAAACAACAACAAAAAGAATACTGGGGAATGGGGTTCCTATTCTGAATGGTCAAATACTACGTACAGATTAGAGGTCATGTTATGAAAGAAGACATTGAATATTAGGACAATTACCTGAATGTACAATGCTTCATTCATTCATTCATTCATTCATTCATTCATTCGTTTGCTTGTTTAATGTTTTTTGCGGGATTTTTAATTTGTTTTTCTTTTTTTTGAGACAGGGTCTTTCTACATAGCCCTGTCTATCCTAGAACTCATTGTAGACCAGGTTGGCCTCAAAGTCAGAGATCCACCTGCCTCTGCCTCCAGATTGCTGGTGTATCACTAATCTTTATTTGAGACGAGCTCCCATGAAGCCCAGGATACTCTGCAGTGCTTGATCCTCCTGCCTCCCAGGTGCTGGGATTACAGACATGTGCCAATTTGCTTGGACTCTGTTCTACTATTATTCATATTCCTTCTTATCTGTTCTGTCCTTGGCATTTATTCTAATACATAGGATGTAGTAGTTAGTTGGTAAATCTCAAATTAATGTATTCTTGAGGTATGCTAGGACATCTCTACAGCACAGCTTTTGAGTCAGCAATGTTTCTTATGTACATTTCTTTTTTTTTCTTTTTACTTTATTTTAATATATGTTTTCTAATAACTTTTAATTACATTTAACCAAGGATCAGGCTATCTAAGGACTTAGGGGAAAAGGCATCCTACAGTAACAGCACAGATAACATTCTTCTACTTGGAACCTCTCCTTTTCCTTCTCTACTTCACACCATATAAAGATTACTAAATTCTAGGTAGTAAAGGAGGGCTGGGGATATAACTTAGTACTTTTAGGCAAATGGCATACTTGAAGCACCATCAAACAGAAAATGATCATAGTCCCTTCCATTTCTGCTGGGTGTTGGGTCTAATCTCTCCTCAGACATTTTTTTCCCTCGTCCAGAGCATACTCCTTGTTTATAATGTAAAGGAAAACTATAGGGTAAAAGACAATTCACTTAAGGATTAGGGCAGCTAAAATACAAAATGGGGCAGGGATTCAGTACTTAACCTCTTTTTTAAAAAATTATCACAGATATTTAAACATGCATTTTACTTCTACCTCTACAGTATTTTTCCTGTTCGTGGTTTACTAGCTTCTCTAGCCAGGTGCTGCTTCACTGCTTGCCTCTGACTGTCCTGCCTCTCTCAAACTTCTTAGTTCTCAGAACCTCTAGACTTTTTGGATTGACACTATACATTCCAATCCAAATCACCTCTGATTTTCATGTCCTTACTTGACAGGCTACAGTTTAGTAAGCTATGTTTAAGTCTTTGTGTCATGTCATGTTGTGTGCCCCAAACTTACCACACACACTTTACCCTTCCTTTAGTAAAGGACATTTCTTTTAAGGAAGCACATCTGCTTTTCCAAAAATGGAAAATAGGTCATTCCCCATTCCCTCCATCCCAAACATTTGTTATATTTTCCATGTTATTATTTTTATATAAAGTTTGATGTAGCAGTGAACTGTGTGAATTTTATAATGTCTTGTATATATGACCAGAACTGGACTGTCCACCTTGATAGCCATTAGTCACATGTGGCCACTGAGCATTTCAAATGTGTCTAGTCCCAGATGAGATGTACTGAGAGTATAAAGTGGATGTTAGAATTCAAAACTTAGTATTAAACAAAAAATGTAAAGTATCTCACAAATACTTTTATATACCATCTAAACATTGAGATGACAATATTCTGGCTTTGTTAAATAAAACAGATGAAAATTATTTTACCTCTATTTTTTTTGTTTGTTTTTGTTTTTACTTAAAAAAGTAAATTTAAAAATGTGGCAACTAAAGAATTTTACAGTGGCCAGGCTTGATGTTATGTGCCTTATAATATGAGAAGCTGAGTCAAGAGGATCCTAAGTTCAGTGCCTGCAGCTCAGTAGAACATTTGTCTAGCATTCAGAAGGCCCTGTGTTTGGTACCCAGTACCAGGAAAGGAAGTTTTTTTTTTTCCCTAGGTATCTTTGTGCTTAGTATATTTCTCTTGGACACTGCTGGTCTAGTATGGTTTTATAATTACCATTGTCTTTTTAAAAAACAACTTTATTGCAGTATGATTCTGTTCATTCTGTAAAATTTCACTGTTTTAATTATATAATCTAGATGTCCTTACAGAGGTTTGTTGTCGTCACTGCAATCCAATTTTAAAACATTTTTGCCACCCCAGAAAAATCCCTTTTACTCATTCCCAGTCATTCTCCATTCTAGCCTATAGGATTAGGCAACCGTTCAACTTACTTTCTGGTTCTAGATTTGCCTTCCTTTCTGTTCATGCAACTAGAATACTGGTTGGTCTCATGGGGGGGTATCTCAGTGTGTTTTCAAGGTTCATCTATGTCACAGTATATATCTGACCTTTATTCTTTTTATGGACAAATAATATTCACTTTACTGACCTTTATTTTTATGGACAAATAATATTCACTTTACTCTTGGGGTTTAACAATTTTTTTGTTATTGTTTATTCACATTTCTCCTTTTCAGGCCAGTAAGATGGCTCAGTGGGTCTTACAGACCCGAGTTTGATCCCCAGGGCCCATGTGGTGGAAGACCCACATTTCTTATTTTTAATAACTGTAGAATGACTGTTTCTTGTTGTTTATTTTGATGGTGAGATAGCCCAGGCTAGCCTTAAATTCATTAGGTACCTCAGGCTGGCCTTAAACTTTTGATTCTCTTACCTCAGTCTTGCAGATGCTGGGATTTTAGTCATGAACCACCACATCTGGATAGGAGTGCTTTTTTTTAAACCATTACGTAAGAAACAGTAAAGTAACACTGTTAAAATTAGCTTAAGAGGAAATCAGGAACATTTTTCTTTGTCTTCTACTTGAGGCTTCTCTGGAACTTGGCTTTTGCATCTATGAAGTTATAAAGTCTGGGAAGAGATTGTTCAATAAATACTGCTAAAATACTTTTTGTGTTCAAGAACACTGGTCACCACCCTGAAGGTCAATAAAGCAGTTCCTGCCTTAGAGGTGGAAGACAGAGAATAGTAAACAATTAAAATAGGTTGGGAGATACCATAGGACAGCAGATTAGTCCAGTTAGGACTAGGGTATCTGGAACAGGTTTGTAAAAGTATTTGTATATTTAATTTGTTTTTTTAAATAAGAAGTTTCACAAAAATTTTTAAAGATCAACATTTGGTGCTAGCCAATGCACAGTCCTAGATAAAAGAGTAAGAATTTGCTTGCCAGACTCATGACTTTATCCATGTAGTCATGGAGTTTATACCATAAGGACTTGGGTGAAGTGTGCCATGGGCAGTTGTGATTGTTGTTATTATCATTATTATTATTATTTTACAAAACATTTTTGGTGATTGGTGATGGAAGCATAACAATAATAAAAGCAAAAAAAATGTTTCAAGGCTGACTGATTTTAGAAGAAAATGTGATAGTGATACATCATTAATGGGAAGATTTATATTAGCTGTTGTTATGCCTTGAATTATTCTGGAATCCTTGCAGAAGAATTACTGTGCTGAAACAAACTAGTTTCTGGTATATAATAGCAGATTAGTGAGCTGGATATATAGCTCAGAGATCATGGCTTTAGTTGTTAGTACCAAGTAAATAATAATAAATGAAAGAAAGAAAATGTTCTTTTCTGGGAGAATTTGATTCTTTACATGGCACTTATCCTTTCATTGCATGTTGGCTAGCACTGAATGTTTATCTTTAAACATTTTGTGAAACTTCTTTGTTAAAGAAAGGATTTAAGGGTCTGGAGAGATGGCTCAGTGGTTAAGAGCACTGGCTGCTCTTCCCAAGGAAGAGCCTGATGCCTTCTGACTTCATTGAGTATCAGGCACACAACAGTGCACATATACATGCAGGAAAAACCACTCATACACAAACCTAAAAACAATTTTAACATCAAATTAAAAAAAGAATTTTATCATTGTTTTCTGTTTTTTCCATCTCTATGATCTAGCTTTTTAAAAATCCTTTTTTTACTGGGTTTTAATAAGGAGTAAAAGTAGCCATTTACATTTTTAACTTTTTTAAAAAAAAGATTTATTTATTATGTGTGCAGTGTTCTGTCTGCATATATGCCTGCATGCCAGAAGAGGGCACCAGATCTCATTATAGATGGTTATGAGCCACCATGTGGTTGCTGGGAATTGAACTCAGGCAATGCTCTTAACCTCTGAGCCATCTCTCCAACCCAACAATGAAATTCTTCACTAAAAAGCAGACACTACAGTTCAACTTTTTTTAAAGTTAGTTTTATACTCAGGGAGACAGAAGCAGGCGGATCTTTGTGAGTTTGAGCCGAGTATGGTTTGCAAAGTGAGTCCAGGACAGCCAAGGCTACACAGAGAAACACTTTCTCAAAAAACTAAAAAAAGAAAAAAGAAAGAAAACCACCCCAAATTACTTTTATTTTACTTTTATTTATGTGTATATGTGGGGGGGGGGGGGCGCTGTGCACGTGCACACACGCGCGCACACACACACACACACACACACACACACTTGTAGTGGTGGGGGGAGGAACTGTCTTTGGAGGCCAGTAGAAGATGTTTAATCCTCTGTACCTGGAGTTGCAGGAGGTTGTGAACTGCCTCATGTGGGTACTGAGAACCCAACTCAAGTCTTTTGCCAGATCAACAAGTGTTCTTAGCTGCTGAGAACACATAAGAATCAATGTAATTCAATATTTTATAATCTCTTAAGAGTTGTACTTAACAGAACCTGGCATTCTGGGGATAATGGTGGATGGTTTCATGCCTATATGGGAAACTGAGATTCACATCATTTGTGTCTGGTATTGTGATATTGCCTCACTCTGAAAGATTTATTTCTGCAGAAATTAGAACAGAGGGTTGAGATCTAGGGATACTTAGTACAGGTAAAGGTAGAATTACAATAAAAATAATAGGATTCATCTTTGTATGCATACTGGATCCTGGCTACTTTCCTCAATCGCTGTTAACTTGCTGACAGCTGGGTCGCTTTCTGCAGACAGAAAGTATGAGTACTTTTTAGGGAGGAAGGAGAATTTGGCAATCTAAGTGGTGGAAGAAGAAGAAGAAAAAAAAGCTCTTTAGAATTTCCCAAAATAAGTGGTCCAGATCATCCTGCAGTGAAGCTCAGAAGTTGGTAAATGTTACCTATGTACTTCTAAGTTCAGCTTTTTTTTTCTCTCTCAAAAATAAGTAGGCCGTCACAGATTATCAAGTAACCAAAATGAAACAACAACAAAACCTAGAAAAAAGTAGAACCAAATATAAGAAAGCAGCTTGGAGAAATAGGCATGGCAGAGAGGAGTAAACTTTAAAAGGAAAATAAACCACATTAACACCTTCAAATATTCATTATTTTACTTTCTATGGTTTTAGTTATCCATGGTCAATTGAAACCCAAAAATGTTTAGTAAGAAATTCCAGAAATGAATAGTTACTTTAAAATGATACGCTATTCTGAGTAGAACAATGAGATTTCATGTTACTATGCTCTGTCTTAAGGTTCCTACCTGAGGCATTAATTGTCCTTTTGTCTACTGTGCCGTGCTCTAGATGCTACCCATATTGTTAGTCACTTAGTCTGCCTTGGTTATTAGATTGGCTGCCAAAGTATCGTAGTGCTTATTTTCAAACACCGTTTGTCTTACATAATAATGTCCTTATTGCAAGAAGAGTGATATAGGAAGGTCAGATATGACAAAGAGATGCTGTATTTCTTTTTTTGTGAAAAATATAAACTTAAGGAATGAAAATAATTATATGCTGAGGTTGCTAATATCTGTAAAAAGGGGAAAAAGGTGCTACTTTTGTCATGCTTCAGACTGCAAAAAGTACATTGTTAGGATGAGAAGGCCTCATAAAATTCTCATTTGTACGTATGTATAAGAAAAACATATATGGAGGTTAGGTTCTACCTGGGGCTTCCACTGAGTGTCTTGAATAAGTGGGACTGCAAACCTGAAAAGCAATATGCTGTTTCAAAAAGAATATAAAGAATCCACTGAGCTCTTGAGACATTGAAATTTTAATAGCAAAAGTGAAATCTGAAAAGGGGTGGGGGAAAGTTGCAGAAAATAAGTACTCTAAATAATAGAATGAAAATATAAAAATGATAGCTGGGCGCTATGGCACATACCTGTAATACAAGCATTCAGTGAGGCAGAGGCAGGCAGATCTCTGTGAGTTTGAGGCCAGCCTAGTCTGTGGAGTGAGTCTAGTACACCCAGGGCTGTACAGAGAAACCCTGTTTCAGAAAAAAAAGCAAACAAATAAAAAAATTACTAGGAAAGTTGAAGTGATTTGATGAATATATTTCCTGCCTCCTGTGACTCAGATCACCTTTCAGAGCAGAGGC
Organism: Meriones unguiculatus; assembly: GCF_030254825.1. Classification (NCBI taxonomy): domain Eukaryota; kingdom Metazoa; phylum Chordata; class Mammalia; order Rodentia; family Muridae; genus Meriones; species Meriones unguiculatus. Next base: position 38,314,049 of record NC_083369.1, read on the forward strand.
CTAAGATTCTGTTGTCATACTTTGTTCCCTGAAGCTCTCCTTTCTCTCTTTTAGGACCCTGCTGTTCAGTCAAATTGCTGACAACTGAGAGGCCTCAATTTATCTCAGTGTTCTTAGCCTTTCTTTTCCCCCCCTTAGGTTGTTCGAACAAACCAGTGTGCAGGAGAATTTGTTATCACTTTTCCTCGTGCTTACCACAGTGGTTTCAACCAAGGTTACAACTTTGCTGAGGCAGTCAACTTTTGCACTGCTGACTGGGTGAGTATGAAATGTGATGGGCTGGTAGGGAGAAACAGAAAGGTTGTGGGGAAGTCAAGACACTGCTTCCTTCAGGCTTGGCCAAGTTTTAACTTTGAACCTGTCCACAGCTGCCTGCTGGGCGTCAGTGCATTGAGCACTACCGCCGGCTACGAAGATACTGTGTCTTTTCTCACGAGGAGCTTATTTGCAAGATGGCTGCCTGCCCAGAGAAGCTGGACCTGAATCTGGCAGCAGCTGTACATAAGGAGATGTTCATTATGGTGCAGGAGGAGCGGCGTCTGCGAAAGGCTCTGTTGGAAAAGGTGAGTGGTAGAGCTTTTGATCAGGCATCCTAACCTGGTAAAGGTTGAGAAAGACTAGGGTAACTTCCAGGGATAGATGCAGCCTTTTTTCATGGAGTATAGTGAAAAGAGTGAGGTACACATTTTATTCTCAGTCCTTGCAGTGCCTGTTAACTTTATACAGGTCAGTTTATGTCACTGAGGGTGAGCTTCCTTATCTGAAAAATGGGAATTCAGTTTATCTTTGTAGGTAGTTGAATGAGGTAAGGACATTTGTTCAATAATTGCAAGGCTATGGTTACAATGGCTATTACCTTTATGCAAATGGCCCATTAAAATAGGCAGGCATATGAAACCCCTGTTGATGATCATTTTGGTCACTTCATTAAGTTATTTAAAATATAAGTGATAGTTTCACTTTCCAACCCTATAAAATGGTAATAAATACCTAAGTTTGATTTTGTTTGTTTTTGAGACAGGGTTTCTTTGTATAGCCCTGGCTGTCCCGAAACTTGTTTTGCAGACCAGGTTGGCCTCTGAACCACCACCACGCCCAACTTAAGCGTGATATTTGTAATGGTAGTTGTAAAGCTTGAGTGAGCTGATGTTTATAAGAGAATGTATTACTACCATTGCAGTATACCACTGCTGATGTCAGTAGTATTGGTGCATGAAAAAAAATGGTTGAAATATGGAGTGTTTCTTAGGAAATTATTATTTATCTATTTATTGGGGACTTATTACTTCTTGATCCTCCTTGACAATCTCCTGAGCTTAAGATTAATAGGCATGTTCCACCATAACTAGCTTTTTGGTTTTTGTTGTTGTTTTTAAGATTTTTGTTAATGTTGTTATAATTTATGGCTGGGCATGATGGTGCATACCTTTTATCCCAGCACCCCAGATACAGAAACAGGTGGATCCCTGTGAATTTGAGAACAATCTGATCTATATAATGAGTTCCAGGCAAACCAAGGCTACATAGTAAGACCCTATCTCACGGGGGGGGGGGGGCGGGGGGTAATTTATTTTTATGTGAAAGGCTATTTTGCCTGCAAATATATTGAGTCCACTATGTATATGCAGAATCTGTTGCAACCAAAAGAGGGGTATTAGATCCCTAAGAACTAAAGTTACAGACAGTTGTGAGCCGGGGTATTAGGAACTGAACCCAGGTTTTCTACAGCAGCAAGTTCTCTTAACTGCTAAACAGTCTTTCCAATGCCCTCAGCTATTTTCCTAATTTGTCAATGGTCCATTAACTTGGGTAAAATAATGCTGTCAAATAGAAAGTGATCCTACTTCAATAGATTTTTTCCATAAGTATGTATCAGTTGTGTGTAGCTGAGAGGCTATTGCTATACCTGCCTGGATAAGGAAGTGATGTAATGAGGATCCTCCATGAGATGATGTTGGAAGTTTAACATAACTGATGGCAGAGTGTCACCCAGCATGCAGAAGATACTGGGCTTGATCTTCAGCATTGTAAAAGAAAGAAAAAATTAGAAAGAATGCTGGTCCTAAGGGATTCTGAGTGACCTGTTTTCGGGGGTAATATGTTTTTAGTTTAAAAGTTCATGTACAGGCTGGCTATGGTAATGCATGCCTATAATCTCAGCATTTAGAAAGCAGGTAGAAGAGCATTGCTCTAAATTTCAGGCCAGCCGAGGCTACATAGCATCTACACATAGACACATACTCATAACTTTGCTGTGAGTGTTAGATATAGGCTAAGTTTCAGCTATTGAAACTTCAGCTATGCTAGATGTCTGGAGTTTCTCATTTGTTGTATTAGTTTGTAAATCTCTTGGCTTTTCCATGTGTCATAGTCTCTGTGTTATTAAATGATGGTCCTGTGCTATGTCACAGTATGAAAAGGAACAAAAATCAAGATTATAAGAATAGAGACCTGGGCTGGAGAGATGGCTCAGTGGGTAAGAGCACTGTCTGCTCTTCCAAAGGACCCGGGTTCAGTTCCCAACATCCACATGGCAGTTAACAACTGTCTGTAATGCCAATTCCAAGGGATCTGACACCGTCACACTAATACACATAAAAGTTAAATAAATTATTTAAAAAAAAAAAGAATAGAGACTTACCTTCCCATTTGGACAAAATTCTTTGGGACTTAACTCAGAGATAAGTTCTGGGCACCCTAATCGTGAGGTCTTTAAGAGATGATGTGCATTTTTGAGTATTTTTATGGAGACGATGCATGTATCTGTCTGTGATCTGAAGAAATCTAAGGCTTCATCCTTCCAGTATTCTCTAGCTTTGGATTCAAAATTGTCTGCAGTTAGAAACTCACTTTGATAAGTTGCTGGTTTTCTCTGTTAATACTTAGTAAAAATGAGATGTGCTTATGGGATGCATATTCTCGCCTAAAACTTAGAGCTAATGATATTTGTTGAGTGTTTCATAATCCATAATCTTATTTATTAAGTTCTTAATTGAAATACTTAGAACAATCAAGGATGATAGTTACTGTTGACAAGAGAAGCAGACAGATCCAGAAAGATTTAAATAATGTTATCACGATGAATGGACAGTCACAACCTCATTAGCAGTGGAGCAAGATTTGTAATATGCATTGATCTCATAACTCACAGAGGTTTGAGGTTTGTTTTTAAAGTTGGTATGTAAGACAAAGTTATTGGAGCCAACATTTCTTCTTAAAATTCCTAAAATTGCTCATGATTGTTATCTTTCAGTCACTCCAGCATATTTGGCTTTTCATTTTTAGGCATGGATTGCTTTTTTATTAAAAAAAAAAAAAAAAGCACATTTGTCCTTCTGCAATTTCTTGGTACACAGTGTTTCCATTTACTAAGCAGGAGTAATATCTGGAACATGGTGAATGTTGAGTAACTGAAGCCAGCATTGTTTCCTAGGAAGACTACATTTCCACCTCTCTGCTGCCTAGGTCTGCATTCTTCATTCTCTCACTAAAAGTCCCTTTGTTTTCATTTTAATCTTTTTTGTTTATTTTTGTTTTAAATATTTGTTTTTTTGGTTATTGGGTGGGTGATACACATGCAATGGTGAGCCTGTGGAGGTCAGAAGACAACTTTTGGGAGTCCATTTTCTCCTTGTGTCTTAACATAGGGTTCTGGAAATTTAACTCCGGCTGCCAGGCTTGTGCAACAAGAACCTTAACTTGCTGAGTCATCTCATTTGTCCTTTATTTTAGTTTTGTGAGACATTATCTTGCCATGTTTTCCAGGCTTGCATTGAGTTCCAGTCTTCTGAATGCTGGAATTGCAAGCATTTGCCACGATGCCCAGCCCCTAATCTGAATCTCACCCAAATTTTTCTGTCTTCATAATTTTTTCTTTTTGTCCTAACGTCTGTGCTGATCCAGTCAATCCTGATCCGTCTGAACCCCTGCTTTGAGGTTATGGTCTTGACAGAGGGCAGAAGTGATGGGAACTTTGGCTTTCAAATCTTCACAGATATCATCATAGATTTGAGTTACTTTGATAGCGGAGATGGGATTTCTGTCACCCTGTCTGGTTCTGAATAATATGTGGGTTTTATGCCCCCAGGGTATCACTGAGGCTGAGCGAGAGGCATTTGAGCTGCTTCCAGATGATGAACGTCAGTGCATAAAATGCAAGACCACATGCTTCCTATCTGCCCTCGCTTGCTATGACTGCCCAGATGGCCTTGTCTGCCTTTCTCACATCAATGACCTCTGCAAGTGCTCCAGTAGCCGGCAGTACCTTCGGTAAGTCGAGGACCTACTTGAAGGAAGGAGGAGAGTACAAAGTTGGGCTAAAATGTGCTCTTTCCTGTTCTTTCCCAGGTATCGGTACACCTTAGATGAGCTCCCTGCCATGCTGCATAAACTGAAAGTTCGAGCTGAGTCCTTTGACACCTGGGCTAACAAAGTACGAATGGCCCTGGAAGTGGAAGATGGGCGGAAGCGCAGTGAGTGATTGGGGCGGGGTGGGGGGTTGGAGGGACTCTGCAGACAAATTCTGTTCTCTTCTGTGTCCCTGGCCTTTTTCTTCTGCCTTTACTCAATGCTGCCTATTCTTTGCGGCTCTCTTTCTTTTTCCAGGCCTTGAAGAACTGAGAGCACTAGAATCTGAGGCTCGTGAGCGAAGGTTTCCTAACAGTGAGCTTCTACAGCGACTGAAGAACTGCCTGAGTGAGGCTGAGGCTTGTGTGTCCCGGGCCCTGGGATTGGTCAGTGGCCAGGAAGCTGGGTATGTTGGTGTGAGGTGTTGCCACACCTAATGAAAAGTGTCTTGTAAGAGGTGGATTCTGCATGTAATGGGGTCTGTGGAACATCAGCAGGAAATTGCCAGGTTGAAATGGCCTGGGAAGCACATGCAAGTACAAGGAGGATAGGCAACTCTTCATAGAGAGGAGTGTTAGCAGTAAGAAAAGTTAGAAGTGTTTATCAGTGTCTATAGAAGATTTGAGAGATAGGTTGAAGGATTTTGTGGGCAGGGAGGGCTGTGAGAAGTTTAGGTTCTAGAATAGGACACAAACAAGAAAACTTGAGCATAGTCGCAGTAGAGTGTAGATTGTACAGTCTAGGGGCTAACAGTGTAACTTAATGTTTACCTAGAGTATGAGGCTGTGGGTTCTATCTCCAGCTCCATGCAGGTGGGGAGTAAGAATAAAGTCTGGCTTCTGTTAGCATCACTAGTTTATAAGATCCTTCACCCTCCAACTGTTTCCCTCTCTCCTCCTATCCCTTCATCTTATGAATATGCTTATATTTAAAAACCCTCCCTGTAGTCTAGGCAACTGTGGAAACATTGAGGTACAAGATCAAAGTAGAGGAGATATGGTGAAGAATGATTTTGGCACAAATGGAAGGAGGGGTCTGGGTTTGGATCTGAAATCTCACATATGGAACTCTGTAGCCCCAACAGGGTGGCTGGTCTACAGATGACTCTGGCTGAGCTACGGGATTTTCTGGGCCAGATGAACAACTTGCCTTGTGCCATGCACCAGATTGGGGGTGTCAAGGTGAGGAGAGGTGGGCTTAGGTAAGACAGTAGGTTGCATGTGTGAGAAAATAGTAGGAAGTAGGAGCAAGTTTTTAGATTTGGGACTTGGAACAGGGAGCAGGGATATGAGTACAATATGCTGAGTCAAGGGAAGGTTTGCCTAAGTAAAAGAGATTACAAGGGTTTTTGTTTTGTTGGGCCTGAAACAATAAAGTTTATAAAAATAGAAGTAGGATGGAGAAGATAGGGGGCCTTCTTCCAAGCATGAGGGTTTATACAGCATAATATTTCTTAGGGTAGAGGATCTCTTAATGCTTTGAGAACAGAATCCCATGCAAAGATAAGTGAAGTATAAATTTCTGGTCAATCATGAATAAAACAGCCTAGGAATGTGCATTTTAATAATATGAGCATCATAATGAGCGATCAAGTGTTACAGGAACTAGTGTTTTAGAGTTTAGAGAATGAGAATTCAGTCCATGTTAGATTTCCTTTTCTTAAAACATTGTGTTGGGAGGTGCTAGAGCAAAGATATGTGGTGGGACCTCTTAAGTGCCTTCAACTGAAGGGTTTATTCTTCATCCTGTATTCTGGTAGGGTATTCTGGAACAGGTAGAAGCCTACCAGACTGAGGCCCGTGAGGCCCTGGTCTCACAGCCCTCCAGTCCAGGGCTGCTGCAGTCCCTGTTGGAGAGAGGGCAGCAGCTGGGGGTGGAGGTACCTGAAGCCCAGCAGCTTCAACGGCAGGTGGAACAGGCACGGTGGCTGGATGAGGTAAAACGCACGCTGGCTCCCTCTGCCCAAAGGGGTACCCTGGCCATCATGAGGGGACTGTTAGTTGCAGGCGCCAATGTAGCCCCTAGCCCTGCTGTGGACAAGGCCCAGGCAGAGCTTCAGGAGCTGCTGACCATCGCTGAACGTTGGGAAGAGAAAGCCCACCTTTGCCTAGAAGCCAGGTAAGTCCAGTCTGTCCCCTCCCTGACTTTGCTTACCTTCAAAATTTAGTGGAGAATCTGAAAAGAATGGCTATGGATGGCCTTGGCCATCATACCCTTATGTAGGTATATTGAGTTTCTCTGCTCTTTTGTTTCTTCTCTTTTTCTTTTCTCTTTTTTTTTCTTTTTAAGTCTATATACATAGAGGCAGAGGTAGGCTGATGGAAAAGCAGAAGATAACAGGAGTGTGTGTCTGTGTATGTCCCAGTATCAGTAGGTCAGCATGTATACATACATGCTCAGAAGCACAGGAAACAAGCAGATGAGTGGATATAGGTAAAAAGATGCCACACACATGGGGTGTCACAGGATACACAGGTGGTTAGTATATGAACTTCTAGCAGGCTGATAGAGTGGCAAACATAGGTGTAAGACCTGTGGCGGAGGATATATGGGTGCATGCAATCTGAATAAAGCAGAGCCTGGCAACCATCTTTATCAACATATAAGCGCAGGAAAGACAACTGCATAGCCGTATATAGCTGCTAATCAGGCTGGGCTCTGATCCATAGACTAAACTGGCCTGCTCCCCTACCCCTTCTTTGTTGTTGTCTTTAGGCAGAAGCATCCACCAGCCACACTTGAGGCCATAATCCATGAAGCAGAAAACATACCTGTTCACCTGCCCAATATCCAGTCTCTCAAGGAGGCTCTTGCTAAGGCCCGGGCGTGGATTGCTGATGTGGATGAGATCCAAGTAAGGACCAGCCCCATCTGTAGCTAGACTTTCCATGTAGCTGGAAGACATGATATACAGCGTTTATGCTGCGTTTCATGGCTAGAGAAAGGAATGAGCACATATGAGGAGGCAAAATGTATTTGCAGAGCAGTATTCTTGGTAGGGGGATTTACGAGGCTGTCCTGAAGGAAGTGGGGTGCTGGTCAGGATGAGGATGATAGAGCAAGAATGCAGGTGTTATGAAAGTAGAAAGGACAGGTACCTGGTGGTAGGTAGAAAAGGAAGACCACAAAAGCATAGCTAGTTCAGTATCCCTGAAGACACACTGGCTACCTGGACTGAACCAGTGAGTAGCTGTAGGCGTCATGCATGGTGGAGAGTATTTCTGAGGTCGGTGTCAGTTGTTTCTGCTTTGAGAGTATGAGGGCAGACCATCTTCCCAGCTCAGGCCAGACATGAAAAAATAGTAGATATTTCCAAGTTCAACTTGCCTTTCTCTCTTGCTCATGTTCAGAATGGTGACCACTATCCCTGCTTGGATGACTTGGAGGGCCTCGTAGCTGTGGGTCGGGACCTTCCTGTGGGGCTGGAAGAACTGAGACAGCTAGAGCTGCAGGTACTGACAGCACACTCCTGGAGAGAGAAGGCCTCCAAGACCTTCCTCAAAAAGAACTCCTGCTACACATTATTGGAGGTGAGGTCTAGCACTTTAACCTATACCCTCTTTTTGTCTGACTGGCTGTTTTGAGGTAGTTTATATGACAATATGAGTTTTTTGAGGGGTCATGGGTGAGGGGAGGAGAGGATATGGGAGATAGGGAAGCCTGGTCATTTGCCTCTGTCTGCCTGCCTCAGGTGCTCTGCCCGTGTGCAGACGCCGGCTCAGACAGCACCAAACGCAGCCGGTGGATGGAGAAGGAGCTGGGGTTGTACAAATCTGACACAGAGCTGTTGGGGCTGTCTGCGCAGGACCTCAGGGACCCAGGCTCTGTGGTAAGAAGCTTAGATACAGATGGGTGTAAAGAGCCTGGCGATGATTGTCTGAACCCTGTGACTATGGGCAGACCACTTGCTTCCTGAGCTCAGTTGTCCTGGTTTGGGAGTGGGGTGTTGAATCCAGAGAAGGAAGGAATCAGATTATTTACCTGTTCTCCCCCATTTCCTGGGCATGGCAGATCGTGGCCTTCAAAGAAGGGGAGCAGAAGGAAAAGGAAGGGATCCTGCAGCTTCGTCGTACCAATTCAGCCAAGCCAAGTCCACTGGCATCATTGACAACGGCCTCCTCTACAGCCTCTATCTGCGTGTGTGGGCAAGTGCCAGCTGGGGTGGGAGCTCTGCAGTGTGACCTGTGTCAGGACTGGTTCCATGGGCGGTGTGTGACAGTACCCCGCCTCCTCGGCTCCCAGAGGCCTGGTCTTACCTCATCCCCACTGCTGGCCTGGTGGGAATGGGACACCAAATTCTTGTGCCCTCTATGTATGCGCTCACGGCGCCCACGCTTGGAAACCATCCTGGCACTGCTGGTAGCCCTACAGAGACTGCCTGTGCGGCTGCCTGAGGGTGAGGCTCTACAGTGCCTCACAGAGAGAGCCATTAGCTGGCAAGGCCGTGCCAGACAGGTTTTGGCCTCTGAGGAAGTGACTGCTCTGTTGGGACGGCTGGCTGAACTCCGCCAACGGCTACAGGCTGAATCCAAGCCTGAGGAATCCCTTACTTACTCTTCTGATGGTGGAGAGGGCACTGGCAATATGCCTAAGGTGAGCTTCTTACCCCAGCTCTTATCCTCAAATTCCTGTCCCCTGTCCTCTACATAGGCTCTAGCTTTGCCCCTGTTCTCTAGTTTTCCATGTCCTTTGGCCTAGCCTTTTTGTTCCATCCTATATCTGTCCATGTTCCTAGACCCTGCTTTCTGTTGCCACCCCATGTTTGCCTTTCTCCAGGAGGTAGAGTCTTCCAGGTTTTCATGTCGGTGAAGGAAGAGTAGGGCCTGGCTCTTCAGTTCAGTTACCCCCTGCCTTTTCCTGATCTTGATATTTGATAGGTCCAGGGGCTGTTGGAGAATGGGGACAGTGTGACCAGTCCTGAAAAGGTAGCCACAGAGGAGGGCTCAGGTAAGAGAGGTAGGTCTAGCTGTAGTGTGAGTGGGATGTTGAATGGTTATTACCAGTGTGACCCCTGATGTCCTCAGCTCTGTTATAGTGGTGTAGGATAAGACCAAGGACAACCTCTAATCCAACCCGAACCCACATCTTCCAGATCTGGAGCTGCTATCCTCGGTATTACCACAGTTGACTGGCCCTGTGTTGGAACTGCCTGAGGCAACCCGAGCTCCACTGGAGGAACTTATGATGGAAGGAGATCTGCTTGAGGTGACCCTAGATGAGAATCATAGCATCTGGCAGCTGCTGCAGGCTGGGCAGCCTCCAGACTTGGAGAGGGTCCACACGCTTCTGGAGGTAAGGAGAAGAGTCATTGACATGGCCAGGTCTGGCCAAGCAGGCAGGGATCTCTCAAGCCCTAACTATTTGCCAATGCTTATCTTTTGGGAGAGAGGGGATTTGGAATAGGATCTTGTTATATAGCCATGGGTGGCCTGGTAACTTGCTTTATAGTCCTGGCTGGCTTTGAACTTACAGCAGTCTTCCTGCTTTAGTCTCACAGGCATTACAGGCATTACAGCCCTAAACCACCAGAACCCACTTAGAGCCTGTCTTTTTGCCTTCTGTGTCCACAGCTGGAGAAGGCAGAGCGCCATGGGAATCGGACACGAGGCCGAGCCCTAGAGAGGAGACGGCGGAAGAAGGTGGATCGGGGTGGGGAGGCTGATGACCCGGCCCGAGAGGAGCTAGAGCCAAAGAGGGTACGGAGCTCAGGACCAGAAGCTGAGGAAGTCCAGGAGGAAGAGGAGCTGGAGGAGGAGACTGGGGGTGAGGTCCCTCCTGTACCCTTCCCCACCAATGGCAGCCCCAGCACCCAGGAGGACCAGGATGGCTTAGAACCAGTGTTAGAGGCTGGTTCAGACACCTTAGGCCCTTTCTCTACTCTGACTTCCCGGCTGTTGATGTCCTGCCCACAGCAGCCATCTCGGCAACAATTGTGACAGTGGCTGAGCCTAGCACAGACCCCTACAAAGATCCTTCCTTGGCCTCAAGGATCCTTTCTGACCATCAAGCCTGCTTCTTGGAGGTGGGCGGGTAGGTGGAGAGACTCCCCCCTCACCACCATCCCCAAGACCGTGACTTTTATATTCTGACTCCAAGGTATTGTTCAGACCTCAGCTCCTGGGGGCCGGCCCCTGGAGTCCTGCGTCCCTGGTAACCTCTAACCAGCATTCCCAGACACCAGAGGCAGATAGACAGGTGGGCAGGGGATCAAATGGGGCTGGGCCAGCACCATTCCAGAGACAAATCCAGGCACATACAGACTGGGGGACCTCTCCCTTATCCCCAGTTCTGGCCCTGGGTCAGGCCATGCTACACTAACCTTCCCTCCCCACCTCACACTTTTGCCTCCCACCTCCTTTTTACTTCTTTCCTCTCCCCTTCATCTTTTCCTTTCCCTTACTGTTCCACCCAGGAGGAGGAAACTTCACATAGCTGTCCTCACTTTTTTATTTGAAATGAATTTTGTTGGGGTTGAACAGGGCTGCCTATGGTCTGAAGGCTTTTGGTGCTTGTCCACACACCCACCTCAACCCTTCCTTCCTATCCTCCCTTGTCTCCTTTCCTCCTCCTGGGTTCACGCTGTAATAAAAGAAGATTGTTGGTGTGTAATTAATTTGTTCAAAAGAAGAAAAACAGAACATAACAAGAAACTTTGTTCCAACTAAAGCCTATTTTAATTTTATTTTATTATTTTCCTCGTTAGAAATAAAACCCTTAGGAATGTTTTTAGAAACATGTTTCTGAAGTGCATTTCTCTTCAAAAAGAGAGCAGAACCTTCCTCGCCTGTTAATGGAACAGCTGCAGTGCTAGTGGTAGTGCCAGGGCCAAGACCAGGGAAGCAGGGCTCTGGATCTCAATCTTACCAGCTTCTCTCTAACCTTGGAAAAGATATCCTGCTCCTTCCCCAAGCCATTTCCCTGTCTTCAGACTAATGGGCACTGGTCCCTCTTGGTGTTTTGCACAACAGCTTCCCCTAGCTTTGTGCTCTTAATTTTCTGTTTTCTGGGGGACTTTTTCTTCATGGCTTTATTGAGGTAGTTTCCATGCTATAAAGTTCAGCTGTTTTAAATATGTAAGTTGGTGAGTCAGACCATCCTTGATGTTTCTCTGTTAGTTCTTTCTGTCCCTAATGAATGTGTGGTTAATTTGTAATTTCTGTGTCACTGTTAAACTGTCCTATTGAAGTTAAATTTGCATACCATACAGTTCATCCACTTAAAGTATACAATTCAGTGGCTTTTAGTATATTTCAGTCATTGAATGAATTACCACTGCAAAAAATTTTAGAATGTTTTTATGGCCCTCAGAAGAAACCCCACATTCCCTAGGTGTTCCCTTTCCACTCCCATTTGTCTCTTCTGGACATTTTATATAAATGAAGTTATACAATGTATGATCCTTTTGTGTCTGGCTTCTTTGACTTGGCATAGTAGCTTCAGGCCTATTAATAGCCCTACAGTAGTTAGATTTTTCACCTTTCTGAGGCTGAAAGATGAAGGGACTGTGCATGATCAGGGACTTCCCTCCTCAAATTGTTTATACACATTTTTGTGGGTATCTATATGCATTTTTCCCATATAATACCCATCAGATTACATCATATTTATAAAGGAACCGTACATAACCCTCTGAAGACAAAGAAGCATTCTTGTGGTTCTGAGTGTACTCTGTCCAGAGTCTACCTAGGGGATAGAGGAGGAAGTAAAAGCTTGGAGGCCCTGCTTCTCTAGCTAGCTTCCAGGCATCCCTGGCTTCTCCAGACTTTTTCCTCTCCTTAAGGTTGTATAGGTGTTACAAGCTAAAGCGAAGTCTTGATCCCTAGCTCAGGAACTCAGCACACCAGCACTCTTACTTTGCCCTTCCTCATTTATGTGCTCAGAAGGATCATTTTGCTTCATTTCTATCCTTTCCCGGGATCTCCAGTTGGTAGATACCTAGTGATATGACATAATCTCACCGGCTTTTGGTTATTTTCAGTGGTGAGAACATGGCTTAGACCTGCCTCATCCAGTCTTTTAGTCTATGTTGAAAGGTAGACACTAGTGAATACTCATGCACTGGGTCCATTTTGATCCTAAGTTGCAATCAAGGGGAAAAGCCTGGCCTTTGCCTACCCATTGGAATTAATCATGGTTTCCAGTGAGAGTTAGAGGTAGCAGAAGAGACACATGGGACAAGAACCCAAATGAGCTTAATCTTGACATTTCACTACCACTCTACTCCAAGTAGCCAGGCACTGGAAGAAGTCAATGGAGAGGAAAAGACTGTGCCTACAATTCCTAGGCTAGTGAACTGTTCAGGCCAAGGTAGAGATCCTTTGTGGTCCATGGGCCACAGGACCAGTTTTCAGGCAGCCTTTGGCAGCTTGGTACTTCACCCTGCCATATTCCTCATACACTATTTACCCCTTTCACAGTTTACATGTAGCCATCGTTGATGCAGAACCATCTTAGGGTTTCCATTGCTGTGATAAAACACAACAAAAGCCACTTCGGGAGGAAAGGGTTTATTTCATCTGACAGCTTGTAGTCCATCATCCAGGGAAGGAGTCAGGAACTGATGCAGAAGCCATGGGGGAGTGCTCACTGGCTTGCTCACCCTGCTTTCATAAAGCACCCAGAACCACCAGCCCAGGGGTGTGGCACGGCTCACAGTGAGCTAGCTCATTCAATATCAGTCATGAATCAAAATGTATCCTGGGCCTTCCCAAAGGCCAATTTGAAAGGGGCATTTTATCAAGGTTTCCTTCCCTCAAGAGAGTACCAAATAAATGGGAAGATTTTTCTCTCAGTCATTTAGGATACAGATACATCTTGCTGCTACATCCTGCCAGACAGTTCCACTCCCATCAGCATAGTACCTGAGTATGTAGATTATGAAAGAGTTACTGCTTCTATTAAGGACAAATCTACCCTCATCTTCTCTCCTTCTTGAGACAGGGCCTCTCTGTATCACCCTGGCTGTCTTGGAAGTTACTATGTAGACCAAGCTGGCCTCAAACTCACAGGGATCTGCCTGCTTCTGCCTCCTGAGTGCTCAGACTACATGTAGCATCTAAATTCCTCACTTGGCCCAAGTGTCCATTTTTTTTCTTCCTCTATCTTTTCAGTGCCTCCACTGTGCCTTAAATAATGTCTGAAACACTATGTTTAATGAGTCTCTTGCCTTCTACCTGAAACTTCCTATACTGAGAGTTCCTGGGGGGGGGCAAGAACCAAGCCTAATCCTCTGCTACTTCAAGCCTGGAGTTGGGGTAGAAGCCTCTCTTAGTCAGTTTAGAAAGAGGCAAATATAGAAGCATTTCCAACTCTATACTACATGTGAATTTTTTTTTCTGCATTGTATGATGTCTCCTGGTCCAGAATGGCACTCTGGAAGTAGGGCCTGGGTCTGGGCCATGTTCATCAGAGCCCTGAAAGAGAAGCGGTAACCATGTGTCCTAAAAGACCTAAAATTAAGACCAGGGCACTTAACTCCTGGGTACTATGCTCTGTGTAAGATACTTGTGAAAGTTCTTAGTAAGCATTTAGGAATAGACACCTAAGATAATATGCTGGGCCCTGCCAAACCCCATCTGTAAATCTGAAGCCCTATTTATATCAGAAGGGGTATAAGTAACTGGTTCATAGTGGAACTTTATTGGTATTAAACTGGGACCTCAGCAATGCTGGCTGGTAGATGGAAGCCCATATTGTTAAGGTTCTGCACAATTATTCCCATGCCTGTCTGCATTCAGTGTGTATTGCTGTAAGACAATAGCTTGGATGGCACATACTTCTAAAACCAAACCTTTGGAGGTACGAGCAGGAAGATGGCAAATTTGAAGCTAGCCTGAGCTGTACAGTGGGATCCCATCCCAAATAAGCCAAAACTATCATAAAACAACAGTCAGCTCATACATTCTTGGGTTAGAAATCTGGCTACAATTCAGCTGAGTTTATCAGGGTCATTCGTGGGCATCAGTGAAGGTGCTGCAGTCCTCTCCAGGGCTAGGACCTACTTAGAAGTTCTGTCATTGGCTGTTGTCAGGATTTACATTCCTACTGGCCATTGGACAGAGTTCAGTCAGTTCCTTGCATGTGAGTTGAACTTTTCATGGGCCAGCTCACAACATGGCAGCTTGCTTCATGAGATCAAGATAGGGAAGAAAAAAACCCCACAAATGACTCCATAATCTAATCTCAGAAATGGCATTCTATTGTTGCACTTGACAGTATTTATTAGAAGCCATTAGGAGGAGAAAAGGTCTAGACCATGTTCAGAAGGAAGGAATTAAGAATGTAAATGTCAGAGGGCGGTGGTCATTGAGGGGATCATCTTAGATATAACTACCATGGTTCGTTCTCTAGTACTCATTCATGTCCCTTCCATATACAAAATATATTCATTCCTTAAGTCACATCCCATTACAACATTAACCTCAAAGGTGCTAAATATCAATGTGTTGCTTTGAGCATAATCACTACGTATGACTTGACTCAAGTACTGTTTTTCTCTGTAGGTAGATCTCTGAAACTTGAAAACACAAGTTATCAATCCCTAACACTTCGTAATATGCTTCCTAATATATGGTGGGAAAGGCATATACAGACATAACAGTTCAAAAAGGGCAAAGGATATGTGTGTGTGTGTGTTCATTGGAAGCAGAAGCTGTTGGGCAAATGAAGTTCCTTGGTTTGATTCCATGACTAGAGATGAGTTTTCATGCTCTGGGCTCTGCTTTCTGGCCTCTTAACCCTAACTTCTGTGCTTTTTTTTCCTTTTTCATGAGAGGTAGCACATGTTTGCAACTGAGAATTTTTTTTCTCAGGATTTTGGAGCACTGTGTGGCTTCCTGCAGTGCCTGTGTAATCAGTTACCATCAAGACAAAGGGCTTAGACTTCTTTTTTGGCATGTTGAACATTCATCAGTAACCTATAACCAGGTCAACTCTTAGAGCTTATGCCCGCCATTGTGGCCACTTTGTTCAGCAGCCTGTTGTTAAGGATAAATGTGACAGGATAGAGACTGGCCACATTCACAGAATGGATTATCTCTTCTGAGATCTTCCTTTGTAGTGGTGCTTGTTTGTGAGGGTCATGAAAATTCTCACACTGTGGGTCATCTCATTCCAGGATGGACAGCCATTGAATAGACCTTTTTCCTCAGATGTCTTTTTCAGCATTTCAGTCTTGTTGTCTCCAAATCCTTAACTGTGAAAGCAGACATGAATCAGCCAACAGCTATGATTTTTTTTTTTTAAACTATTTATATGACGGTAATTTTCCTGTTTGGAAGATCAACCCAAAGTGGTTCTAAGTTTGAAACTAGCCACTTCTAGCAGATGGCAGCATGTTGTGCAGAGCATCTATAATCAAGCTTGAATATTGCATCTTTTATTGTCTGGTCACAAGGAACCCCCCCCCCCACCAGTGAGGTCTCAGATGATGAGAAATGGGATGACAATGGAGTAAGTGTAAGCTTCCAGACCTGTACATCATTTAGCAGATCTGATGGAACACTTAATGCATATTACTATTTGATGTCATGTGCTCAGATTTTCATTTGAAAAAATAGATCCACTTTTCTAATTTTATTTTTCTTTGTTCTGAGCTCTTACCACTTAGTTTTATCCTCCATTGTTTGTTTGTTTTGTATTGTACATATGTTGTATCTTGGGTCAGTGAGATGGCCCAGTGGGTATAAGTGCTTGCTTCACAAGCCTGGTGACCTGAATTCAATCCCAGGGATCCACATGGTAAGAGAGAATCAACTCATGCAAGTTGTCCTGATCTCCATGTGTGTGCATACACACATAAATAGATGTAATAAAAAAAAATCTTAAAAATGTTGTATCTGTATTATTTTTTGTTAATTCCCAGAGGAGAAATGACTCTTTCTCACCTGGCAGGACCTTTCTCTTCTTTATATCATGTATATTGTGTATATTTAAATATCCAGAGCCAGGCATGGTGCTGCATGACTGTAATCCCAACACTCAGAGGCAGAGGCAGACAAATCAGTGTGAGTTTGAGGCCAGTCTGGTCTACAGAGTAAGTCCAGGACAGCCAAGTCTACACAGAGACACCCTGTCTCATAATAAGGAAACAAACAAATAAATAAATAGGTGAAGTATCCAGATACTGGAAAAATCTCCTGGACCAATAAAATGTCTCAGGACAAAACTTTATGTATAATCTAATCCCACTCCAGCTGGTGTGCCATAATGATAGTCTGGGCCAGCAGAGATTAGCACTTAGAACTAATACTCAGTGTATTTAAAGAGATCTAGTAGGTTTTTTTTTGTTGTTGTTGGTTTTGTTTTGTTACCAATACAGAAGTCTTTGGTGAAAGAAGTGGGGAGATTTTATCATATACACTTAAGAAAAGGTTTAGCAAAATTTTACTTCAAAAGGACCCTTTTCCTTCGTTTATACGGATTCTGTGAACTGAGGGAGAGAGTGGTACTCCACACTTTGGTCCCTAGACAAGCCTTTGTTAGCAGTGCTAGACATAAGTAGGACTTATACCCAAGACAAGGTTTCTCTGTGTCACTCTGGGTGTTCTGAAACTTCTCTGTAGATCAGGCTGGCCTTGAATTCAGAGATTGGCTGCCACCAGTTTTGGTGCTAGGAAAGCCATACTAAAATAACCATTTCAGATTTACACAGACTATTAAATTCTGGTTACAGTCATGGTTCTGCTATCCATTATAGAAACCAAATTCATCCTGTCTCTGGAGGTGATCCTATGTCTCCACTGAAATCTTCAAAACATAGCATCATTATAGTCCTTATCTATACCCTAGTCAATCAAAAGTGAAAATGACCAAGTGAGAGGATTATTTTTAGGATATTAAAAAGATAGATGTCAGACACTGGGCATACCCAGTTAAAGGGTACGCTGTAAAATGTAGTCTGCATTTATCCGCAGGAAGGAGAGGGAAAAGGCTACCAGGCTGCTGATTACCAAGCCAGTCTTGGCTATACTTTGTAATGTATTTTCTCAGAGTTCTTATGAAAGGAATGTTAGTATAATTAATAAGTGGAGTGGTTTACTAAGGTTAATCAACTCTAAGATTCTGATGCCTTCATCATTTGCATTTCTCTGTCTACATTGCCCCACAGAAGTTGTGCCACTGTAACTTTATTTTACAAACATTGTTACAGACAGTTGGACAGTTGTAAATTGTCATGTGAGTGCTAGGAACTGAATCCAGGTCCTCTGGAAGAGCAATAAGTGCTCTTAGCACTAGCCATCCCTCCAACCCCCTATTTAAAAATATTAGTATAGTTAGTATTGCGTGTATGTGCATGGGTGTGGAGCCAACTACGGGAGTATGGGCAAACTACAAGGGGCCAAACCCCAAAGGAAAAATGACTTTTCCTCCCTAGTAGGGCCCTTCTTTTATGCCATGTATATTTTATACATTTAAACAATGTATCCAGAACCTAGAAAAATCTGCCATGCCAATAAAATGACTCATGTAACAAGCTATTGTTGGGTCTAAGTTTTGGATAACCAATAAAACAACTTTCATAAATACTCATAGTGCCAGTGCAGTAGCTCACACCTGTAATCCCAGCACTCAGGAGGTAGAGGCAGGCAGATCTCTGAGTTTAAGGCCAGCCTGGTCAACATAGTTCCAGAACAGGCAAGGCTACACAAAGAAACCTCGTCCCAGGAAGAAAAAAACAAAACAAAAAACCCTCATAGATGCTTCAACTAATAAAGTGTACTTAGTATTATGTATACTAGAGGACTGCTGAATGTCTTCATGTTGAAAATATATCAAAAATAATATAAACGCAAAATCTTCAGCCAAATCCAGGAGCAAATTAAAAGTATTATATAACCATGACAAGATTTACTCTAGGAATGCAATAGTGACTCATCATAGGGAAAATGACATTAATAGAACAAAAGGAAAAAAAAAAAAACACAAACATCTCAGTTCATACAGAAGACATATTTTAGATGCAGGAAGGATGCTAATGAATTTCAAAAAGTTGAAGGATGCAAGAGCAATACCTACAAATCAGTTTTTACACATTAACAAGTATTCAAAGTAAACTAGAGCAATTCCACTTACAATAGCATCTGAAAGAATAAAATAGGAGTAAATGATTATGGAGGAGGACACATTGTAAAGATATTAAGGATTGGGGAGATGGCTCAGTGATAAAGAGTACTGGCTGCTCTTCCAGAGGACCCAGGTTCTGCACCCACGTGGCAACTCACAGCTGTCTGTAACTCCAGTTCTGGTGGATCTGATGCCCTCTTCTGGCTTCCGAGGGCACCAGGCACACACAGGGTACACAGACATACATGCATGCAAAACACTCATAAAATACTAAAACTGTGTATAAAAACAGTATTTAAAAGTTGCTAAAATAAATTAAAAGACATAAAGAACTGAAGAGATGCTCATAACCACAGATTAGAAGACAAGATGTGATACCAGACAAAGTGAGCCACAAACTTTGAAAAGCCAAATAGTCCTCAAATTCACATGGACTTGCAAAAATTCAATACAATAAATAGGCAAAATAATTTTTTTTCTTTGTTTTGTTTTGTTTTGGTTTAGTTTTTTGAGACCGGTTTCTCTGTGTAGCCTTGGCTATCCTGTAACTCACACTGTAGACCAGGCTGGCCTTGAAGTCACGGAGATCTGCTTGTCTCTGCCTCCCACCCAAGTGCTCACATTAAAGGTATGTACAACCACCTCCCAGCCAAAATAATTTTGAAAAAAGAGCAAATGATGCTGGAGAGTGAACTCATCTAATTTCTCCCAGTCACCCAGTTAGTTTCTGACAAGGTTAACACACAGTAAAGGAGAGAATAGTCTCCTTCACATATGATGCTGAGACAACTGAATTCCACTTGCAAAAGAATAAAATTGGACCCCCTACCTCTCACCTTATACCACTTACTCAAAATGGATCAATTATGTAAATTCAAGAGATAAAGCCAAAAATCTCTTTAGGAGGAAATATTGTTGGTTAAGACCTTAAATTTAGCAATGGGTTCATTTTGTTTGTTTTTGTTTGAGCTAGGGTTTTGATATATATAGCCTGGTGCTTACTATGTAGGCCGGACTGGCCACAAACTTACAGAGATCTATCGAGATGCCTCTGCCTCCCAAGTGTTGGGATTAAAGGTGTGTCCCACCATGCCCAGCCAGCAATGGATTCTAAACTATAACACCAAAAGCATGAGCAACCTCAGATGCATAGTGCTTCATTTGGTTCATTGTGCAACATTTGGTTCTGTATTAAATGACATTATCAAAGAAGTAAAAATTGTGTGTGTGTGTGATTTTTAAAGTTTTATTTTTAATTTTGCATTTGTGCATGGAGATATGTGCACAAGTGCAGGTGTCCTTGGAGGCCAGAATAAGCCATCTGATCCCCCCGAAGCAGGAGTCATGGGCAGTATGAACCATCTGATATCGGTGCTGGGAACTGAACTTCAGTACTCTATAAGAGCACCATGTGCAGGCTCTTAACTGCTGAGTCAGCCCCTCAACTATGCTTTTAATTCATGTATCTTAAGAGTTTGCTATTCCATCTATAAAAATAATTTATCAGCAAAAAGGTACTACAACTTATAAATGGACAAAACAGTTGGGCATGGCAGCATATGAACAATCCCAGTACTCAGGAAGAAGAAACAATAAGCTCTCAAGATAGAAGCATAACTTATCTGCTTAAGGAAAAGTAAGCGCATGCCAGGCCTCACACCTTTTATCTCAGCACTCAGGAGGCAGAAGTAGGTGGAGCTCTGTGACTGGGAAGCCAACCTGATTTACATAGCAAGTTCTAGGCTAAGGAGACACAGTCTCAAAAACAAAGCAAAAATAAAATAAATAAAAAAAAAGCAAAACAAAAATTAAAAAAAAAAGCAAAAATAAAAATGAGATGTGGTCTGAAGAGGTGGATTAGTGGTTGAGAGCTCTTGTTGCCCTTGCACAGGACTTGGGTTCAGTTCCCAGTATCCACATGGTGGCTCACAACCATTTGTAGTTTCAGTTACTGTTGATCTGATGCCCTCTTCTGACCTCCTCTGGCACCCACCACACACATGAAGAATGTATTTACATTCAGACAAAACACTCATACACATAAATAAATCTGAAAAAATAAAATTAGAACTGGAGAGGTGGCTCAGCAGTTAAGAATGCTGGCTGTTCTGCCAGAAGATCCATGTTTAATCCTCAACACCCACATAGTGTCTCAAAATTGTGATTCTAGTTCCAGGGAATCCAATATTGTCTTCCAACCTCTGCAGGAAACAGGCATGCACATGATGCACAGACATACATGTTGGCAAAACACCCATCCATCCACATAATTATTTCTTGCCCACTTTACATCCGTATTGCAGCCCCCTCCAACCTCTCCTCCTAATCCCTCCCTCCCACTCTCTTCCCTTTTCTCCCCTCCCCTTCTCCTCATAAAAGGGGAACCCACCAACAACAACCTGCCCCAGCACATCAAGTCACATCAGGACCGAATGTATCCTTTTCCACTGAGGCCCAACAAGGCAGCCCAACTGGGGGAAGGGGGAAGTGATCCAAAAGCAGGCACCAGAGCCCATGTTTGAGACAGTCCCTGCTCTAATTGCTAGGGGATCCTCATGAAGACCAAGCTGCCAATCAGCAAAAAATGTGTAAGGTACCTAGGTCCAGTCCATGTCTTTGGTTGGTGCTTCAGTCATTGTGAGCCCCTATGGACCTAGGTTAGTTGACTCTGTTGGTCTTCTTGTGGAGCTCCTGTTCCCTTCAGGTCCTTTTATTCTTCCTCCTACTCTTCCACAAGACTCTCCGTGCTCTGCCTAATGTTTGGCTGTGGGTCAATCCACTGCTGGGTTCCTCTCAGATCACAGTTATGCTAGGCTCCTGACTCCAAGCATAACAGAGTATCGTTAATAGTGTCAGGGGTTGATTCTCTCCCATGGGGTGTGTCTCAAATTGGGCCAGTCATTGTTTGGCCCATCCTTCAATTTCTGCTTCATCTTTATCCCTGCACACCTTGTTGGCAAAGTAAATTTTGGGTCAAAGGATTTTTGGGTGGTAGGTTGGTGTACCACTCTCTCCACTGGAAGTCCTGCTTGGGAATAGGAGGTGGGCACTTCAGACTCCACATCCTTGGCTGCTAAGAGTGATGCCAGAGTCACCTCCATATCCTCCCAGGAGCCTGTTGTTCCCATGATGCCCCCCCCCACTAGTTTCTCTTCTCTCTCCCAGCCCTCTCACTTCCCATCCCCTGATCTCCTTGCACCTGATCCCCACCCACCCCCTCTCCCACCCAGTTCTCTCTCTTCATTCACTTCCAATGTCTATTCTATCTCCCCTTCTGAGGGAGGTTCAAACACTTTCTCTTCAGCCCTCCTTGTTACTTAGCTTCTTTGGATCTGTGGATTATAGAATGGCTATTCTGTACCATATGGCTAATGTCCGTTTGAAGGGCAATTTGAATAGGTTATTTCTCCAAAGAAGATATGAGAATGACCAAGAAGCACATTAAATGATTCTTAATCTCTCTCACTTTTTTTCCTAAGATGAGGTCTCTTTGTGTAGCTTAGATTGCCCTGGAGCTTGTTCATGTATCCCAGGCTGTCCTTAGATTGGGATCTTTGTGGCTCAGTCTTCCAAATGCAAGGATTAAATATCTAGTTCTAATAAACATTCTTTTTTTAAATAAACCATTTTGTGTTAATTTCTTTCAGCTTTATTTATTATTTTATGTGCATTGGTGGTTTTCCTGCATGTATATTTGGATGAAGGTGTCAGATCTTGGAGTTACGGACAGTTGTGAGCTGCCATGTGGTACTATCAGTTGAATCTGGGTCCTCTGGAAGAGCAGTTAGTGTTCTCAACTGCTAAGCCATCTCGCCAGCCCGAAACATTCTTATTTTTTGAGAGGGGTTTTCACCATGTAGCTCAGGCTGGCCTTGAACATGTGATCCTCTCAATTCTTCCAAGTGATGGAATTATAAGCATGTGTTTGTCTTGCCTGGCTGTAATACATTTTAAAACCAGAATACAGTAAGTACTGAAGATGATATAGAGATTGTTGGTGGGAATATAAAATGAGGCAGCCACTGTATAAGACAACAATTCCACTCTTCAGTATGCACTTAAAATAACTAAAAAAGGTAAAAGAAATAGTTATACACTGATGTTTATTCCATTGCACACAATAGCAAAAGGATGAAAACCACGCGTATCAACAGATAAATGTATAAACAAAATGTGGTATGTACAAATACTGAACTATTACTCAGACATAAAGAGGAATGGGAAATGGAATTCGGCATATAGCATAAGATATATGCATTATTAATCAGCTGACTGGGTCCTTCTGCTCTAACCAGATAAACATTGTTAACAGGCAAAAAGAAATTCTAGTACCAACAGTTCTGGAGCTTTAAGTGCCTGAGACCTAGGAGATGGACCGGTCTATATAGGTCTGGTCTAGATAGGAGATGAATACTAAATATATATAGTGTCAAGGCCTGAGACCTAAAAAAAGGCTTACTGTTCCTGCCTTTAGAAGTCAAAGGCTTATAGCTCTAGGTTTTTGAATGAGGGGCTCACTATTTTGGGTTTTAACCACCCACACACCTGGTACTTGACAGCTATTTTCTTCAGCTTCCAGCAGCAGTGCACATGCTAGTTTTAGTTCCTGGGTGGGTGCTTGGGCTCGCAGCTCCGATAGTGGCCAGTGTTACAGCTTCTCAGGGTGTTAAAGCTTAGCTTCTCTCTGGCACTGTTTCAGATATTGAGGCCCATAGCTTCTCATCTCTACGTGAAATACTGGCATTTCACAACCTTGGCTCTGCCCTGTTTCATCACTTCTGTTCTTTCACTCTCTCTTCTTCACCGTTATGGCCTCTCCTATTATTTTTTTTTTTTTTTTTGTCCCCAGCCATTCTGAAACTCTTCAGCCGTGCTGTTACTGATGTTGACGCTACTACCAGTGCTGCTACGTTGCAGCATGTGCTTTTGCCACTGTTATGACTCTACTGCTTCTTCCTTTTACTGTCCCCCTTCATGCTACTAGTTTGGTCACTCTCCTAATGATATAGATCCAAAACAAAAATGCCATTATTTTCTATGTTGCGACACTAGAGGGACAACACAGGAAGGTTGCTCCCTGATAATCTGAAAAATGAGCCAGTTTGCAATAAGCCCAGAGGGTGTGTGGCTTCAATCGATCACAGCCCTGCTTGGGACACATAGAGGAGGTGCTCCCTCTCTGCCATGGGTGAAGATGACTGCTGGAGTTCACCAAGGCTTGTGATAGTTAAAAATATCAGCAGCAGACTGAATCTTTTCTGGGAGTTGGAGGTGTCCTTCCATAGCAAGTAGCTGTGGTTACAATGTAGGCTTCCCTGGGTATCCGTATACTATTCAAAGCAAGGAGGTGCCTGGCTAAAGTGAGGGTAAAGTATCTGGCTGCCAAAGAGTTTGCTTGATTCTGTTTACTGTAGCCAGTTAGAAGGGAAGGAAGGACCTCCCAAACAGCCTGATCTTATAAGTGTTAACAATTCAGAAAACATTAAACATTAAAGATTTTTAGAATGAAGAAATAATAGGAGAATCAATGATTCTAATAGCAGGTAACAGTATTACTAGTATTTAACAATGCTTGACACGTATAACACCATACTTGAAGATTCCAGGGAGGAATAGGTCTATCATAGATGAACCTTGAAAACATTCTCAATGAAGTAATCCACATACAAAAGGACAATGATTTTGTGATTTAATTTAAGTGATATTATTTGAACTTGCATATTCACAAAGACAGAAAGTAGATTAGAGGTTGCCAGAGGTGAAGATTATAGTAGAATGATTGCTTGCTGCATGTAGTTTCTGTTTGGGGTGATGAAAATTTTCAGAACTAGATATAAGAGATGAATACAAAACTTTTCACTGAGGTTTCTCTCACTCTATCATTATTTGTGTGTAAATGTGTAAAATTCCTCCCTCGTGGTTTGGATTCTACTTCTGAAACATTCAGGAATCAATCTAGTAATGAGTCTCAATACTGAAACAGATTCCCAAATCCCTTTTGTTTTCCTTTCAAATTTTAAAGATTTACTGAAGTGTTTCCTTTCAATGATAATCATTACAGTACTGAAATTATTTCCTTTCCTCGATTTTTACTTTCTTCCTTTTGATCTGCATAAGGACCATATGTACAAACTTTTTTTTTTTGTATGTCATAAGCGTGCTTCGTAGCTGTGCAGTGGTGTCACATGCCTTTAAATTTATTATTATGTACATCTAGGAGAATAATAGCATTAGATTCTCCCTTAAGACTTAGGTTAACTTGGGTTTTTGGCCCAGCCATGAGTTCTGCCTTGTGGATCAGGCCTAAAATCCAGTCAGAAAGTGAGTGGTTGTTTACTCCTATGATGTTCATGCCACTATTGTAGCAGTGTGCATATCTTCACCAGGACAGCAGTTATTGTACCTCACAATAACTCAGCTGGATAAGACTGCTGATTACTTTTCTTCCTCCAGCAGTGTATCTAGAACCTTCCAAGACTACACAAGCTAGCTAGTAGGGAGGAAGCTTCCAGGTCAGTGCCATCTTAATTTCTTCATGTCCTGTGACTGAAATGTGTGATGTCTCTAGCAACAGGGACTTACCATCAAGTTCTTTATGATGACCAAGAGCAATGACAATAGCTGCAATAGTTGGGGGTAAAGAATAATAAAGGGACATAAATAGAAAAAGAAAATAAATGTGGGCTCCTTGAGATGGTACCTTTTAATTCCTAGGAGACAGTGTGAAGAAAAATGACAAGAAGATATGAGAGCAAGTATCTAAATAGAACTAACAAGTGAAAGAGGAAGGCCCAGGAGCTGTATAAAGTATCCAAGATAGAGCAGAATCCAAGAATTAGGGCCCCTCCCAGACCAAAGAAATAAATTTCTTACTTTTCCTTTCTCTGCAGCTTGGCCTTTTTCCCCCCTGTATGTTCAATTCTTTGTCCATCCCAGCACCTCCAGTATTCCCATTATATTTCTTGGGATCTCAAATCACTTGGGATTTGAGAAGACCTCAAATCAGGGTTATATATGTGACTAAAAGTTTTTGAGGACTCAGAAGTAACCGTGACCCCTGACACTCCAAGGTCCCCTTCTGAATGAGGGGACTCGTGCTTACTATGATTAGCACGGTGGGAACCCCAGTCAGCCCTCACCTCTACTGGGAGAGTAGAATAGGACACTTTGATATGGCATAGCTGGATGGAGATTTACCCCTCAAGAACCAGAGCAGAGATTTATGCCAAACCCCTAAACCAATAGACATTACAAATCAGACCAGAGGAATCAATTGTCTTTCTGGGGAGGAAGGGTGGGAGAGGACAGATTATCTGCTGGATATATCTGGGAAAGATCTAAGGGGAAAGTTGCTCCTCTGTAAGCTTTCTTACCTCACACTGATCTCTTGGCCCTTCAACTTTGAAAAGCTAAGTGTAGGGACCTGGGGTTAGGCTATCTGGGGGAAGAGAAGACTTACTCAGCTTTCTGTTTCTTGCAATGTTCTAGCATTTAAGCAAAACCCATATCTGACACCAGAGTCTGAGTGGTTTGTGGCACTATTTTTATACCAGAACACCACCACACGTGAGCTTATGCTCCCTTATGTCCCTGTTGTAGTGCAAAACACCCTGCTGGCCTTGCAAATGACACTGGGCTCTGGAGGTCCTCAAGATGGTGGGTGAGTAAGGAGAGAGGCTAGGCAATGGTGGTGCACACCTTTAATCCCAACATTCAGGAGGCAGAGGCAGGCAGATCTCTGAGAGTTGTAGGCCAGCATGATCTACAGAGTGAGTTCCAGGACAGCCTACATACAGAGAAACTGTATCCAAAAAACCAAAAGCAAGCAAGCAAACAAAACGAAAGAAAGCCTTTACCCACTGAGCCATCTCACTGACCTCTATTTTTTTTAAAGCAGTGTTATGTTAGGTGTGGTGGTGCACACCTATTGTGGTGGTTTGAATAGGAATGGCCCCCATAGACTCAAGTTTGAGTGCTTGGCATATAGGGAGTGGCAGTATTAGGAGGTGTGGCCTTATCAGAGTATAGGTGTGGCTTTGTTGGAGGAAGTGTGCTACTGTGGAGACTTTGAGGTCTTATGTATACACTCAAGTCCTTCTGCTACCTGCAGATCAAGATGTAGAACTGATAGCTCTTTTTCCAGCACTATGTCTGCCTGCATGCTGCCATGTTTCCTGCCAGGATGATAATGGATTAAACCTCTGAAACTGTAAGCCAGCCCCAAATCAAATGTTTTCTTTTATAAGCATTGCTTTGATCATATTGTTTCTTCACAGCAATAAAATCCCAAGTACAACACAAAATCCCAAGTATAACCCTAGGACTTAGGAGGCTAAATTATAAGAACCATAAATTTGAGGTTAGCCTGAGATACATAGCAAGAACCTCGTTCAAAATTTTGAAAAGAAATAAACGAATAAGTAAATAAAGCAGATCTGGGTTCATAGAAAATTGAGTGAAATTGTTACAAAGTACAGACTTTCTTATTCCCACAGAGACACAATCTCCCTGACTATCTACATCTCACAATTGTCCATTTGTACATTTTCTTAAACCCATTCATCTATATTGACATATAAACCAAGTGCATAGTTTGCATTAAGACTGCTCTTCCTGGGCAGTGGTGACACACACCTTTACTCCCAGCACTCGGGAGGCAGAGGCAGGCAGATCTCTAAGTTGCAGGACAGCCTTGTCTATAGTGCAAGTTCCAGCACAATTAAGGCTACATGGAGAAATCCTGTGTCAAAAGTTTGTTCTTAGTGTTGTTCATTCAGTAGGTTTTGACAAAGTTACATTAATATATTCACCATTATAGTATCATACAGAATGACTCCATTGTCCTAAAAATCCTCTGTGTTCTGCCAACTCATCTTTCCTTTTCCCTCAATCTTTGGCCAATCTTTTCACCTAATTACCTTTTGATTGTCTTCATAGTCCTTTCCCAGAATATCATTATTTAGAATTTGGTATGTAAAAATATGAAAGATTAAAAATTACAAAAGAATTTAGTATGTAGCTTCTTAAGACCAATGCCACTTAAAGTTTAAAGTTTTCAGTGTCTCTTTATGACTGGATAGCTTTTTTTTTTTTTAATAAAACATTTCTTTATCCTGTTATCTGCTAAAGAATTTTTCACTACTTTTAAAACTCTATTTATTTATTTATTTATTTTTATTTAAAGTGTGTTTACTTTTATGTTGTTCCTGCTGCTAGATAGTACCTGGGGGTGATTTAGAACTTGCTAACATATCCTATTCCAGGTTGGCCTCAAATTTGTAATTTCCCCTCCATCTCTGGAATGCTAGGAGTAAAGGTATACGCCATCATGCTGAGGGTTCAGGAGAGCAATGCCGTGTTATGGCCAGAGGAAAGTGTTCCTCAAACCTGCATCCTTTCCTTTTGCTCTTAGATCTTTCCACCCTGTCTTCGGTGATGTTCCCTGTGGTGGTTTGAATGAGAATGGACCCCCAAAACTCTGGTATCTGAATACTTCCTTCTCAGTTGGTGGTGCCTTTTGGGGAGTTTTGTGAGGTGCAGCCTTGTTAAAGAAAGTACATCTCTGTGAGTGGGCTCTGAGATTATCTAGCCTCTCTGTACTTCCAGTTCTTTTTCATTACTTTGTGTTTGAGTTGGAAGATGTAAGCTCTTAACTTCCTGCTCCTGCTGCCATGCCTGACACTTGCTGCCTTGTCATTGTTATCTTAATTCACATTTCATAGCATATGTGGATATGCAGAGCATCTTTAAAAATTTTTATTTAAAACGTTATTATTTAAAAGTAGCTAACAGCAACAACAATAACAAACCATTATACACTGAAAACAACCAGATTCAAAGACTATACAACTCAGTGAAGCTCTAGACAGGCAGAGTAGCCATTTGAAATGGAAGTTGTGGAACTTCACATTGGATTTTACACTTTCATTATCAAATATGTTTTTATGCAGTTATCTACTACCAAATCTGAAAAATTCATGACAGAGTTAGAATTAGAAAAACAGCTTTATATCCTTTTTCATAACTCATGTCCATTACCTTCATTCAGGCCTTCCTTATCTCCTAATATGTAGCGGTTTTGTTCTCTTTTCTACATGTTTTTCATATACTTTAAAAAAATATTTTATTTTTATTTATGTTTGTTTGAAACAGGGTCTCACTATTTAGCCCCAGACAGCTGGAGACTTGCTATGTAGACTAGGCTGGCCCCAAACTCAGAAATCTGCCTCTCTCTGCCTTCCTAACACTGGAATTAAAGGTGTGTGCCACCACACATGTGACTTATTTTTTTAATTTATGTGTATATGTATGTGTCTGCGTATGGGTTTGTGAGTGAATGTGCAAATATCTGGAGGCCAGGAGAGAGCTTCAGATCCCCTAGAGCTAGAGTTAGAGGTTGTTCTGAACCACCTGACATGTGTGTGGGAAACAAAGGTTCTCTGAGATGGCTCAGAGGATAACATTGCTTACCACCAAACCTGGGGACCTGAATCCAGGGACTCACATATATTTTTTAAATTTTATTTATATAGTCACTGTACAGCCTGATTCCAGCCCCCACCCTCTTTTCCTCCCAGTCCCACCTTCAATCCTCCCTTCCCCCATTGACTCCTCTCCTTCTTTTCAGAGAAGAGAAGGCCCTTAAGGGGTACCAACCCACCTTGGCACCTCAAGTCAAAGCAGGACTAAGCCCATCTTCTTTTACTGAGGCCAGACAAGGCAGCCCAGCTAGGGGAAAGTGATCCAAAGGCAGGCAACAGAATCAGAGACAGCCCTTACTCTTGTTGTTAGGGGACCCACATGATGATCAAGCTGCACATCTGCTACATATGTGTAGGAGGTCTAGACCCAGTCCATGAATGCTCTTTGGTTGGTGTTTCAGTCTCTGTAAGTTTCCATGGACTCAGGTTAGTTGAGTCTGTAGGTCTTCTTGTGGTGTCCTTGACCCCTCCAGCTCTCTCAATCTTTCTTCCACAAAACTCCCCAAGTTCGGCCTGTTGTTTGGCTGTGGGTCTCTGCATCTGTTTCCATTAGAAGACAGTTATGCTAGGCTGCAAGCACAACAGAATGTCATTAATAGTGTCAAGGATTGGCTCTCTACCCTGGGGTGGATCTTGAGTAGAGCCAATCATTCGTTGGCCATTCCCTCAATTTCTAATCCACCTTTATCCCTACACTTCTTGTAGGTAAGACAAATTTAGGGTCGAAGGTTTTATGGTTGGGTTGGTGTACCTCTCCCTCCACTTCAAGTCCCACCTAGTTACAGGAGATAGTAATTTCAGGCTCCATTCCACCCCACCCCTGTTGTTAGGGATCTCAGCTAGGGTCGCCTCTATAAGGAGGCTTTCCGTGTCCCAGAGAGAGTTCCTCATTGATTTCCCTTCTCTCTCCAGCTCCTCTCCCTCCCATTCCCCATGCTCTCCTCCCCACCTGTTCTCTGCCCCCATTACTCTTCCCACCCCTTTCTCCATCTACTTCAGATGTCTGTTTTGCTTCCTCTTCTGTGTCCTGGGGCCTCCCCTATACTAGGTCTCTGGAAAATCCCAGAGATGCCCTCCCACACACCTCCATTTTCTCTCTAACCCTGCCCTCTCCCTACTCCTGCTCTTCTCCTCATCCGCTCTCCTACCCAGTTCCCTCCACTCTAATGGCTATTTTATTTTCCCTTCTGTGTGAGATTTAAGCATCTTCCTTTGGGTCCTCCTTGTAAACTATGGGTCTGTGGATTGTAGCATGGTTATCCTGTACTTTATGGCTAATATCCACATGATTTTTTGAGACAGTGTTTCTCTGTGTATTCCTGGCTGTCCTGGAACTCACTCCTGAAACCAGGCTGGTCTCAACTTGGAGATCTCTCTACCTCTGCCTCCTTAGTGCTGGGATTAAAGACATGCCACCAATGCCTGGAGCTCACATTGTGGAAGGAAAGAACCAATTTCTGCAAGTTTTCTATCCATGTACACACCCACATACATATGAAATAAACAACTATAATAAATATTTTATTATTTTAATGACAATTGAGATATTTATTCTTTATCTTTTTTTAGTGCTACCCAATGACTTTTGAATAATTGACATTTTTAATTAAGTTTTTATTTTTATATTAATTATAGTTTATTCACATTGTATCCAAGCATAGCCCTTTCCCTCATCCCCTCCCAATCCCCATCTTCCCTCCCTTATCTCCTCCTATGCCTTTCTCCAATTCCACTGATAGGGGAGGTCCTCCTCCCCTTCCATCTGACCCTGGCTTATCAGGTCTCATCAGAACTGGCTGCATTGTCCTCCTCTGTGGCCTGGCAAGGCTGCTCCCCCATCAGGCAGATGTGGTCAAAGAGCTAGCCACTGAGTTCATGTCAGAGATAGTCCCTGTTCCCCTTACTAGGATACCCACTTGGATACTGAGCTGCCATGGGCTACATCTGAGCAGGGTTCTAGATTATATCCATGAATGGTTTTGGTTGGAGTATCAGTCTCAAAAAAGACCCCTGTGCCCAGATTTTTTGGTTCTGTTGCTCTCCTTGTGGAGCTCCTGTCCTCTCCAGGTCTTACTATCTCTCCCTTCTTTCCTAAGATTCCCTGCACTCTGCCCAAAGTTTGTTTATGAGTCTCAGTATCTGCTTTGATATACTGCTGGGTAGAATCTTTCAGAGGCCCTCTGTGGGTAGGCTCCTGTCCTGTTCCCTGTTTTCTCCCTCTTCAGATGTCCATCCCATTTTCCTTTCTGAGTGAGGATTGATCATCTTACCCAGGGTCCTCCTTTTAGCTCAGCTTCTTTAGGCGTACAGATTTTTGTAGGTTTATCCTATATTATATGTCTAGTATCCCCTTATAAGTAAGTATATACCATGTGTGTCTTCCTGTTTCTGGGATACCTCACTCAGGATGATCTTTTGTAGTTCCCACCATTTGCCTGCAAATTTCATGATTTCCTTGTTTCTAATTGCTGAGTAGTATTCATTCCATTGTATAAAAGTACCATAATTTCCGTATCCATTCCTCTGTTGAGGGACATTTGGGTTTTTTTTTCCAGGTTCTGGTTATTACTAATTATTTTTTAAATGTGTGTGGGGCTGGAGAGATGGCTCAGCAGTTAAGATCAGGAGCTTTTCATAAAAGTACACTTACCAAATCTGTGGGCTACTAAATAACATTTTACTTCATTTTGAACACACAGGTAACATGCACACACCTAGCTGGTTATGGAAGGGACACTGTTGGTGTGATGATGTGAAGAATGCCAGGTTTCTGGTTCATCGTCAAGTTAAGCTTCCTAAAAACATACAAGAGCTACTTCTAAGGAAATTCAGAGAGTAAGGTGCTGAATGAGTCTAGGGACAACCATCTGTGGATGAGGCAAGCTGAGGCACCAGCAGGATTGGCATGCAGAACACAAGCTGGTTTTCTGGAGTTTCTGTTCGTAATCCTCCCATGACCAGCTCTCCTTAAGAGTTTGTGATGGCTGAGTACTGTGGGACAAAAGCCTGTCTATAACCTGCACCAGGCAGCTGCAGCACTGGAAGGAGGGGAAGGCAAGAGCTGCAGCCACACATGGTCAAGACTATGGCATGTTTTGGGGATTCTGGCTTTGGATGAACAGAGATCAGGTTGGTCTGTCTCCTCCTGTTGAAGAATAGAATAGAATGCTAAGAGCTGGAGAGGCGGCTCAGTGTTAGAGTGCCTGCTTGATTAGCACATATGGGATTCTCACTTTGCTCTCCAGAAGCACAAAGCAAATGATAAAAAATAGGGCTGGTGAGATAGCTCAGCAGGTAAAAGCCTTTGCCACTCAAGTCTGATGACCTGTGTTCAATACCCAGAAGCCACAAGAGAGAATGAACTCCTGAAAGTTGCCCTCTGACCTCCACACATACCCCTATGCATGTGTGTGCACGCACACACACACACATAATAAGTGGAATAAATAATAATACAAAAATAATAAAGGACAAAAACCACAGGGAAGCGGACAACTAAGCCAAAGGAATACAGTTATCCCTTGGTACCTATGAGTGGTTGACACCATGACCACCTGTGGATAGTGAAAGCTATGAATATGATATAAAGGACTAAGGTCCTTTATATAAACTGGCATAGCACTTGCAGATCACCTATATAACTAGTTCAAAATGTGTGTGTGAGTGTGCAATACAAATGTTATTGGCCTGAGGACAACCTCAGGCGTTGTTCCACAGATGCCACCCACACCCATCTTATTATTATTTTTTGAGATAGCCTTTCATTGGCCTGTCATTCCCCAACTAGGTGCTCTACTATCTTGGTTTAAGATCTTGGAGCTATGTGGCAGGCATCCTTTAGACCCACTTGGTGGCTATGACAATCCTGGAAGTTACAGTCTCTTCCAGACCCATGTGTAGAAAGGATTATTTTTTCTTTGACTCCTGACACAAGCCACGGAATAGAAATTTTTCAGAAAATGGAGTTAGCTTTTTCATCTTGTCCTCAACTATTAGGGTTCATATCCCCTTGAGTTTCTTTCTTTTCTTTTCTTTTTTTTCCTTGTTAAGTGTATTTAAAGTCTGACTTGTTTTTTTTTTAAGAATTAAAGATTTGTTTATTTTTACTTTATGTGCATTGGTGTTTTACTTGCATGCATTTCTATGTGAGAGTGCCAGGTCCTCTGAAACTGGAATTATAAAGAGTTGTGAGCCACCATATAGGTGCTGGGAGTTGAAAGAGGCTGATATAGACAAACTCATGGACAGTTAGTCATGTCAGGCAAACTTGTCATTTTTTTCCTTTTTTAAAATTTTTCTTTATTAATTACATTTTATTCACTTTGTATCCCCCCTGTGGTTCCCTCCCTCTTCCCATCCCAATCCCTCCCTTCCTCCACTCTCTGCATGCATGCTCCCAAGTCCACTGATAGGGGAGGACTTCTTTTCCTTCCTTCTGATCCTACCTAGTCAATTAGGTCCCATCAGGAGTGGCTGCATTGTCTTCTTCTGTGGCCTGTTAATGCTGCTTCCCCCTCAGGGGGAGGTAATTAAAGAGGAGGCCAATCAGTTCATGTCAGAGACAGTCCCTGTTCCTATTACAATGGAACCCACTTAGATACTGAACTGCCATGGGCTACATCTGTTCAGGGGTCTTAGGTTATCTCCATGCATAGTCCTTGGTTGGAATAGCAGTCTCAGGAAAGACCCCTGTGCTCAGATTTTTTTGTTCTGTTGCTCTTCTTGTGGAGTTCCTGTCCTCTCCAGATCTTACTGTTTCCCACTTCTTTCCTAAGATTCCCTGCACTCTACCCAAAGGTTTCCCATAAGTCTCAGCTTCTATATTGATAGTCTGCAGGGCAGAGCTTTTCAGAGGTCCTCTTTGTCAGGCTCCTGACTTGTTCCCTCTTTTCTCCTTCTTCTGATTAACTTTTTAATAACTACCAGATTAGCAAGTATGGCAGAGGAGACCACAACTCCTTATATTTGAATTTTAGTATGCATCAAAGTGTACTCATATGCTCTCATAGAAAGAATGGTGAAGGATCAGTGTAGTGAGGCAGGTTGGCATGGTATAGTGTTTTCTAGTTATGTATCATCGCGTATAATGTGCCCTTTGCCTGAATTACCACCTTCTCCCCCTTATTTATCAATTATAATGGGAATGCTTCTTTTAAGGTGCAGTTCATATGCCATCTCTTTCAAGAAAACTCCTTGGACTCTCCTGAGCTGAGCATTCTGTGGGGATTTTTGGTCTACTGTGTCCATCACTGTTATCATACGGTTTATCCAGAAATTAGGGTGTTATATCTTAATTATGCCTTATCCATCTTGGTGTTGTCATTGCAGAGCAGGAGACCTAAAATGTAGTAGAAGGCCTAAAATGTAGTAGGAGGCCAGTCAACTTTGTACAACTATTCAACTAATTAGATAGTTAAACCCAGTGTGCTAATGGTTACTCAAGTAATATTGGCCTGGAAGGTGTGTCTCTAATGGCATGCCACATGGCTGTGTTTATTACCATTTTGATGAAGTTAGTGGCAACAAAAGTATGTGTATCGATAAAGGTTGATGGCTGTTAGATAATAGTATTAGTATACAAAGAGTTGCACACATGCAGAAACGCTGGAGTCAGCCTACTACCCAAGGGGGACAAGGGGAAAGTTGGAACTAAACTTCATAGCCTGCTGCTACCTTGACAATAGGGAGAGGAAGCCTTTTAATGTGAAAACTGCCTTCTGTGGTGTTTACTTGTTGAATGGTACTGACTATGCACAAGACAATCTGCCCCATCCTCTCCTCTCAAGGACCACAGATAAAGTCTAATGAGAGTGATTTGCTTGACCTGAGAACCAAGAAACAGCAAGGCAAGAAAAGGGAATGCTAGCTAGCTGAGAGAGCTGGGGCTTTGTTTGCACAATGTAAAGGGGAGCATGGCAATATAAGTTTGAGAGTTGGTTAGAAAGGAGGCACTCCTTGCTGGGCATGGTGATACATGCCTTTAATACCAGCACTTGGGGTGGGGGGTGGAGGACAGAGGCAAGCTGATCTCTCTGAGTTCAAGGCCAGCCTAGTCTAGAAAGTGAGTCCAAGACATCCAGAACTCTGTTATACAAGAAACCCTGTCTCAAAAATAATAAAATAAAATGAAATAAAATGAAATGAAATAAAATAAAATAAAAAAGGCACTCTTGATTTTAGGAGCAAATAGTGTAGATTCAGTCATCAAGAACACAGGGCTTTGCATGATTCTGCCATTTGTAAAGTTACTACTCCAGAAAACCTAGGAGTTGTTCTCAATGCGTCTTTCTACTCAGTACTCTTGTGAATTAGCACTTATGCTCCCTAGCATGCCAATAAAGGCCTTTACGCTGATCTTAATTCTCTTAGTATCTCTGTGTTTTTCATATTAAAAAAATTAAGTCAGGCCTGGTGTAGCGTCACACACCTTTAGTCCCAGCACTCAGGAGGCAGAGGCAAGGGGATCTCTGTGAGTTTGAGGCCAGCCTGGTCTACAAAGCAAGTCTAGGCTAGCCAAGGCTACACAGAGAAATCCTGTCTCAGAAAACAAAAACAAAAATAAATAAAAATGAAAATTAAGTCAGTCAGTCATTCACTTTATTCCACAAATATTTTATTGAATGTTCACTGAATATTATTACACACTGTTCTTGACACTGGGGTTACAGCAGTAAACAACAAAGAAATTTCTGCTTTGAGGAGCTTACAGTCTATTTGGTGGAGGCAAACACTAACCACAATAAATAAGTAGATATCAAGTAGTGATTAGTGCTTTGTAGAAGACAGAACATAGAATAGGATAAGACACAACATGGAGAGGAATAGGGTCAATAATGGAAACACTAGGTCAAGTCGTCAAATTATTTGGGAAGAAAGCTATTCCACTTGGTGAAAACAGCAACTACAAAGGCCTTGATGGTGGAAGGTCCTTAGCATGCATGAGGAATAGGAAAAAGGCCAGCATAGCTACAGAAGAGTGAGAATGACAGCAATGAGATCAGGGAGGTGAAGGGAACTAGACTGTAGGAACATCTGGGCATGGAGATGATGCTGGCTTTTGCACTGATGAAACTGGAGGTCATTGGGGGAATTTTGAGCAGAATAGGGGCACGATCTGATTTGGGTCTCACAAATAATTTTTAAGAATTTTTAATTCTTGTAGAATTACTAAGATTAGTCACAGGTGCTACAGCATGAGGAAAAGAAAACAAATTCCTAGAACACTGGATTTTAGGGAAAAATGTACACAATAAAGGTATAATCAGTGTGCTGTGTGGTTTAGATGTGCACAATATTTACAGTGTCATACACAAAAAAGAGAGTACTGATTTAACAAAAATTATACTTAAAGGACTTATAGATGTAATCACCAAGATGAGCAAGCAACAAAAGACTTAATTAGGGATAGCTAGACGGATTAGAATATAAATGAACCTTTTACAAAGGAAAACACATAAAAAACTCAGTGGAAAAAATAGAAGGCAGATTAAACATAATTGAACAGAGAATAAACTAAAACATATAATCAAGGACATTTCTCCAAATGAAGTAGAAAGAGATAGAAAATATCAAAGAGTTGTTATGAGTTATAAAAAAAAAACAGAATTAAGTGGTACAAAATATGAGTAACTGGATTTTGAGAAAAAAAAAAAAAAACTAGAAAGAATCTAATAGTTGAGAAATTTCCAGAAATTATATAAAAAACATGTACTTACCAAGCCATGAAACATATTTCAAAAGTAGAATAAATAAAACAGAAACAAGTCTAAACATGTTAGAATGAAATCACAGTACTCCCTGCACACCCCACTCAAAAAACAAATGAAACCAAACTACAATTAGACTGATGATGTATTTTTTTAAAGGCAACAAGGCATATACACGTATTTTAAAGGTTGAGCATACTCTTCTAAGGAAGAAGATAAAGCCTTTAACACACAACAAAGACTCAGAGAGCTAAATATCAGGAAATCCGAACTAAAAGAATAAATAAACACTATTCATAATGAGAGAAAATGATGTCATAAGGGGGTCTGAAAAGCAAGAATGTATGTATATAAATCCGAACAAATACTGACTGTTCATATAAAAACAATACTGATAATATATAACTGCGTGATTATAAAACAAACAAAAACAAAGGAATAAATTTACATACTTGAAAACAAAATCAAGTGGTTAGGAGAGGAATACTAAAATCGAGTTTCTAACCTTCCTGCAGAATTCAAGATACAATGAAAATATTGTTCAAGCTTTGGAAGTTAAACATACGTGGTAGGCTTTCAAGGATAACCAAAGAATAGAAAAATAAATCCTAACAGGAAGAAAAACTTAAAACTAAAAACAGGTAAAAGAAAAGAGAAAATAAAACATAGAAAAAAATGTGGAAAACCAAAATAAGAAAGTGATGGTAGAAACCATCCCACATACCCTGCAACAAATGTAAACTAAACTTGCAAATTTTAAAAGGCAGAGGTCATTGGGTAAGTTGTTTTTTTTTTTTTTTTTTAAGACAGGGTTTCTCTGTGTATCTCTGGTTGTCCTGGAGCTCACTTTGTAGACCAGGCTGGCCTCAAATCAGAGATCCACCTGCCTTGGCCTCCCAAGTGCTGGGATTAAAGGCATACACCACCATGCCAAGACTAAGATTAGATTTTTAAAAAATGTCCAGCCACATGCTGTTTTCAAAAAAATACAATTAAAACACTAAGGTGTAAAAAATTCTTAAAAGTAAAAAGATAGAAAATTATATGCCACACAAACCCTAACAAGAAGAAAAACTTGTGCTGTTACATTAATACAAGATAATCTAGCATAATTCCTCTATTATCAGAAATAGAGAGGGATTACACATTTACCAGAAATATAACAATTCTTAATTTATGTTAAAAAGGAAACTATAAGAAGAAAACACATAACTCTAGTGTCAGAGTTAACTTTAAAAATTCTTGGAAGATCATAACAAAAACTATCAGTTTAGATAAATATAATTTTAGTACAATAGTTGCTAATAGACATATATAGATCTCTATATTTAATGATTAAAGGATACACATTCTTATAGAGCACATAGGAAACGTTAATAATTATATATCATGTACTGAGCAATAGAACAATCTCAATATATTTCAGTTATCACATAGACCATATCATCTGAACATAATATGATAGATTTTGATAAAAGAACAAATTCAAAATCCCCCAAACATTTGGGAACTTAAAAACATACTTCTGTGTAATTCATGAGAAGTAATGATAACAGATATACTAAAGTACTTGGAACTCAACAACAGTGAAATTACTACCATATATGATCATGTAGGAAAGCAGTTTTAGCAGGAAATTTATAGCTTTTAAATATATAAATTAGAAAACAATAAAGAAGGCCTGACAGCTAGACTCAGTGCCTCATGCTTGCAAATCTCTGTACTGGGGAGCCTAAGGGAGAAGATCATCATGAATTTGAGGTTAGCCTGGTCTACATAAAGGAGAAAAGCAGACGTCAAAACCAAGCAAACAGAAAAAGAAAACAAATGACTGAAAATGAATGAACTCAATATTCAATGTAAGAAATCAGAAAAAGAACAATAGAATAAATCCGAAAAATGTGGAGGGAAGGAGGTCAAAAAAGATAAGAGCAGAAATTAAAGAAATAGAGAACAAAGATACAATAGACAGTAGCAACAAAGCCAAAAGTTGGTTCTTTGTAAAGACCAATAAAATAGACAAACCTCTGGTAAGATTGATCAAGAAAAAAAGGGAGAAGGCACAAATAACCAGTATTAGCAATGAAAAAGGAGACATAGCTACAGATAATATATAGAAGACAATTTCAAAATGGAACTTTATGCCAGTGGATTTGAAAACACAGACAAAATGGACCAATTCCTAAGGAATTATCCCCACAATTTACTCAAGAGGAAAAACAAGTTCTCAATGGTACTACAACTACTGAAGGGACTGAAGCAGAATTTAAAACTCTTCTCACCAAAAGGATAAAGAAAAAAAAGCCAACTCAAAACTAGTACCTAGAGTTTTCCAGTTAGGGTGTGGATTACAGATAGGTGAAGAGCTACTGATCTCTGCGGCCCTAGAGGTGTCCAGGTAGGACTCAAGGCAGTGAAAACCCTGTGAAAGACCACCTCTTTCTAGTGGAGCCTTGTCTGGAGGGGTCCCTAGAGGGTGGCCCTTAGTGAAGTGGGGCCTGCCAAATCTCTCAGTCTCTGCAGATGGTGAGCACAAATGAGGATAATTCAGCACTCAGAGACTGCTCTGTGGTAAAGGTGCTAAGCAAGGCCAGTGAGGTGCTCTGCCATCTGGACAGCCTCTTCAGTAGCCAGCTTCTGTGGTCTTCCGCTCATTGAGGAAAAAGGGCCTGGAGAGGAGGCCTGGGGAGGAGTCTGTGTTCCAGTTTCCAAGAAACACCATGCACAGCCCAAGTCGTAACTGGTTGATATGGGGCTGGGTGCGGGGGAGCCACGCAGGGGCTTCTGGAGAATGTAGCTCCAGGCAGAAACCCTGAAACTCTGTCTTCATGAATATCAGATACTTCTGATGAGCCCTTTTAATGATGTCCAAGCTAGCTGCAGGGTGATGGTTCTAATAATGGTGGATGTTCTGCAAATAAGAGCTTCATCATTATTTTGAAAGAGTTAGTAAAAAAAAGAGAGAGAGAGAGAGAGAGAGAGATGAAATGGCTTTGAAATCTACTCTGTATCATAGAAATTCCAACAATATATTTGTCAGTGAAACAAAAGAAAAACTTGCATTATTTTAACTGTTAAATGTCTATGAACATTTTAAGAACTGGTTTTAAGTATTTCATCACCTACTCATATCACAAAAGTTTTTAGTTGGTAGTGACTGTTAATAATTTGATAGACACATTACTAGAAAGTCTTGGTTAGAATTTGTGTATACCGATTTCAAATATAAAATGTTACGTAAAAAAATATGCTGTGGAAGCACATTTCAAGTTTCTCATGTAAAAAACTGAAAATGGGAGCTGGGGAGATGGTGTTTGCAGAGGACCTGGGACACCTATCATCTGTAGCTGTAGTTCCAGAAGATCCAACACGCTCTTCTGGCCTCTGTTGCCACTACGAGCACACAGTGCACAGATACACATGCATAAATCTTTAATTTCATTCATTCATTCATATTTTACATTCATGAATGTTTTGCCTGTCTACGCACCATGTGCATGACTGCTCCCTACAGAGCCAGAGGAGGGACTTGACTCTCCTGGAACTGGAGATCTAGGTGGTTGTGCATCACCACGTGGGAGTTAGGAACTGAACCTGACTCCTCTGGAAAAGCAACCATGCTCTTAACCACTAAGCCATCTCTCCAGACCTTATGCATGTATTTAAAAAAATGTAAAGTAGTCTATAAATTTAGTTGGGCCACATTATCATACTATTGGAGACAAACCATAATCATCCTAAGAAACAGAAAAGTATTTGATTAAAAAAAAAACCTTTTCATGGTTTAAAACTATTAAAACCTCTTAGCATAAAGAAATAGTATGAAGTTTTCTTAACCTCCGAAACCTGAAGAGACCACATGACAAATATTGTTCTAAATAAGGAACACTTAGTGTTGTTTCCTTGAAAAGACACAATCAAGGGATGTCACTATAACCTTTCTATTCAGAATTATACTAGATGTCCTGGACTTCTCATTAAAACAAGAAAAATATATATATATTTTAAAACTATTTATTTATTAGGTGTACAATATCTGCATGTATGCTTTCACATCAGAAGAGGGCGCCAGATCTCATTATAGATGGTTGTGAGCCACCATGTGGTTGCTGGGAATTGAACTCAGGACCTCTGGAAGAGCAGACGGTGCTCTCAACCTCTGAGCCATCTCTCCAGCCCAGAAAAATATATTAAAGGCACAAAAACTGAAAAGGAAAAAAAATCTTTTATTATTTATATTTGACAAGGATGTCAATATAGAAAACACAAAAGAAGACATCTTAAAGGGAACCAGGTCTTTTTGGAGAAATGGCTGATTCAGGGATTTCCTTGGGATATGAAAAGATGATTATAGAGAACATAATTCCAGAAAGCAAGGAAGTCCTTAAAAACAAAGAACAGGGTTGAAGCGATGGTTCAGTGGTTAAAAGTGCTTACTACTTTTGCAAAGCACTCAGATTCAGATCCCAGCACCAGTATCTGGTGGCTTACAACAAAAAGCCTGTGACTCCAGCTCTAGGGGATCCAATATCCTTTTCTGCTCTCCATGGACACCTCTACACCTGTGGTATATATGCATACAGACAGACAGACAAACATATAAACACAAATAGCCAACAAGAATGAGAACATGTCAAAGGGGCACAGAAGCCAATCTGAAAGAGTTGTCAGTGGGCAAAGGTGAAACAATTTGAACATCAAACCAAAAAATAGAGTACTGGATTTATTACTGCAATTACTTAAACAAATATGCATAAATGCATACTGATACAAACAAGTGACAGAATAATAAAATATAAGACATAAGTCATTACAGAAGAATTCCAAGTAACATATCCCTCTTCTCAGGGCTGGAGCTTAATTGGCCCTCCTCTCCATGAAAGTGGATTAGACTTCTCAAAAGCACAAAATATTAAATGGGAAAAAACCAGCAACTTTCCCATGCAAAAACAGAGCAAGCACTATCTTAACCAACAAATTATAGTTCACCCCATCAGGAATGTCATGTAGATACCGTGTAACCCTTGATGTGTGTGATGAGAAGAACATTTAAATTCTGTGGCATTCTTTCTAAAAAGAAGCTTAGTCTAAGACAAAAACTTCAGACAACTACAACTAGAGAAGCATTCTACAGTACTCAAAATAGTTAATGTCATAAAAATAAGGACCAACAGATCAGGGTTGTCCAAGAGATACCCAAAACAATGTATGCTATTGCCCATTGCCCTTGATTGCCTCTCAGAGGCTGAAGTTAAGTCCCTATTGCTGAAGACACCATATGCTTTGGAAAAACATCTGTGTGATCTAAGCTGGATCTGACCTAAAAGCTTCCTTCCTGAGGACTAGTTTCCTTGAGGACTGGAAGGTGCCGTGAAGCTTGCAATGGAGGAAAGCAATCAATAGTCCTACCCAGCTATGATTCCCAGAAACGACTATACTGACAGCAATGCAAGATAAGGCTAAAGGTACAATAGTGGTACTCATATGTTGGTGGTAACCAATAGCTGTCTAAATGGACTTAAGGTCCACTCAACAGGAAGGAAATCATGCCCAGTAGTGGAAATCTACCAAACTTTTTGGAGCCACTGAAGCCATAGATCTTACAAGAAAACCTTCTACTGCCAGTTTTCTAAAACAGCATAATTCCTAACTACATTCTAAATACTTATCTTTATACCCACAAATAAATCTAACTCTCAGGCCTCATCAAAGAAAGTTCTCCTTCCAACACATGGAGAGCAATGCAGAAAACCACAATGGGTCAAAATGCAGAGAAAAACTGATCATGGGGTACTCAGTCACCTACAACAACAGCTCGTGCACCTAGGGCTCAGAGAACATCATGGCAGAAATATTCTAAGAGCCAAAGGACCATAAAATCTGCTGTGAGCTTTTTGTCTCCTAGAACTCATATTGATGTTTCACCCATGAAGTCTCATCAACATGGCTGCCTAAACAAGCCCTGAACAAGTACAACACTAATAGACATGCTACCATGGAAGAGGGAAATCATACAGGGCCCCACCCCTAAATAAATAAATACTCAATGACCAGCTGAGAGCTGGAAAATAGAGTATTTCCCAGGGATGAGACCCCTAATTGGTTATCCAATACCAAGTGGTTAGTCCTGAAATCATACATATACAAATAACACTAAATAGACAGTAAATTGTATTCCTGTACATATACATACATACATGTACACATATATGTGTATGTGTTACATATATGTGTAACAATAACAAAGAAAAGGAAGCCATATCTTAAGAATAAACAATGGTAGGAGAAACATGGGAGGGGTTGGAAGGAGGAAAGAGAAGGGGAGAAAGATGTATTTATATTTTAATTAAAAAATAATTAAGGGGGGGGCAATAGAAGAATTGGCTTAGACCAGAGAACACTATGGAGATATGCATTTGGGAGACAGAGTCTGGTGAATTTCTGTGGGTTTGAGTCCAGCTTGGTCTATAAGGTGAGTTTCAGGCCAGACATTGTGGCCTTGTCTTAAATAAAAATAAAAATAAAGTAAGAAGTATATGTGGGCAAAAAAGCGGGGAAGATTTTGCTTTATTAAATACAAACATTTACTAAGAAACAAATAATTTAGGGAGTATGACAGTGGTTCAGGGACAAAAGGTTAGTCAACAGCAAAATCAGATCTATCAAATAATGTGTGGCTAAAACTGACTGTGAACTTTACTAGACTAATTAATACTTGGTCTAGGAAATTAATAATACATATCTTGGTTGTACTTATGAGGGTGATTCCAAAACTCTTTAAACTGAGAAAGACAGACTAATCTTGGGCTGAGATCCAGACTAATTAAAAAGAAGCCAGCAGAATGCTGACATCCCCCTTTTTTGTTTTCTGATCCACTGAGATATGAACAAACAGGCCCTATCTCCCTAGATGGACTGCATCCCCAACCTGTGAGCT
Source organism: Meriones unguiculatus (assembly GCF_030254825.1). Taxonomy (NCBI): domain Eukaryota; kingdom Metazoa; phylum Chordata; class Mammalia; order Rodentia; family Muridae; genus Meriones; species Meriones unguiculatus. The sequence continues at coordinate 38,357,584 of NC_083369.1, forward strand.
AAAATAAATCTTTCATCCTTTAAGTTTCTATTGTCAGGTATTTGAGCACAGCAATGAGAAAAGTAACTAATCTAGGTAACTTTGATGAATGACAGAAATAACATTAGGTTATCCATGTGGAAAATAATGAATCTAGCGCCTCACTTTATATCACATAAAAATCAATTCCACTTGAACTGAAGAATTAAATACAAAAGGTAAACTTTTATTAAAAAAAATAATCCCCTGCTGTGTGTGACAGAAGCCAAGGGTTTTCCAGGCTTTTCTGTGGTCTTTCTCCCCATCTTTGATGTATCCAAGCGTATTTGGAGGTCTAAGAACACCGGAGATGGTGTATGATACTCAAAACCTTCTAGTATATATTGGGCACTTGACAATGAGTTTTGTGAGTTCTTCCCCTCTTGACTTCTTCCCTGTCTCTTCAAGAGAGAACTTCTTATTTGAAGAGTGCATATAGACACATTAATGTTTTATACCATGCTATATTGGCAGGAATACCACTTTTATTGTGCTCTGTAATTTATCACCTAATTCTTATTTTCTGTTTATTTACTGAGTGGCTACATTGCTTGTCCTCCTACTTTACCATTCCTGTAAATGGTATTATTTTTCTGTATCTCTTTGGTATTTCAATAGCTGCTATCCCTGGCTTCAGTACTTCCTGGGAGAAGGCAGCGTGGCACCTTTTGCCATGTGCTGGCCTCTCTCATTCTGTGGGCCCAGAGCATTGTAGTCTGAAGCATAGTTTGTTTTCAAAGATCCTGAATTGAGGTGGTATGAAATGTGATTCATCAATAGTTCTAATAATTTTCTTTAACTGTGGTCTTCTAGAATCAGGAAAGCACTCTGTGCAAAGATGTAATTTGGACTTTGTCCTTTGAGATCTTACTCTGTCTGGGAGAGCGATGGTTTGGAGCAGGCATTCTTCACTTTATCTTTGATCTAAAAGCCAAGTTTGCCTCTAACACTGTCCCAAGAACTGGTGCTCCTGGTATATTGCTGTGAGTGGCTAGTTGGGTGGTGGTGGTGGGCATCTTTCTAAAGGTGAGCAGCCTCCACAGGAGAGCCTCAGGTGAAGAATGGGAAATGTGTTTCCAGATGTAAATACGGTGCCAATGTAAACCTGTGTTGAGACTGTGGAGAATGGGGGCTGCAGTTAGTATATGTGTTTTTAGATTTAGAGTCTTTGCTGTGTGTAAATTTATGTGTCTGTCCATTAACAAATAAATTAGTTCATTATTAAAGAAAAAAAGAAAAGAAAAAATAATAAATATGTATATGATCATGGGCCAAGGGACTCTTGAAAACTGCTGGCTACAATAGAGAAAAGATCGATTTAATCAACTCCTTTAAGAAAAGAATTTCTGGGGCCGAGGGTAGAGTACTTGTCTAGCACTGGTGAGGTTACAGTGCTCAGGCTTCACTTCCTAGCATCATATGAAAAAAAAAATAAACTCATAAAAAGATACAATAAAGCAAAAAGCCACAAACGGAGAGTATGATTGCCAATTTTATGTCAAATTAGCCCAGACTAGAATCATTTGAGAGATGGAAACCTCAATTGAGAAAATGCTTTCATAAGGTCAGGCTTCTGTAAGATCAAGAAAATGTAGGGCATTTTCTTAATTAGTGGTTGATTGGGGAGGGCCCAGCCCATTATGGGCAGTGCCACCCCTAAACTGGTGGTCCTGGATTATATAAGAAAGGCAGCTAAGAAAGCCATGGAGACACAAACCAGTAAGCAGCACTTCATGGCCTCTGCATCAGCTCCTGTCTCCAGGTCCCTGGACTGTTTGAAATCCAGTCCTGGCTTCCTTCAGTGATGGATTACAATGTGGAAGTGTAAGCCCAATAAATCCTTTCCTCTTCAGCTTGCTTTTGGTCATGGTGTTTCATTACAGCAATAGTAACCTTACTAAGACACAGAGAAAAAAAGTTTACACACAAATTATGAGACCCTAAAACAAAAGAATTCCTAAAAGACAATGGAACATTTAAAGATTCAAATGTACAAAAGAGAGTAATAGTCCTTTAGCAAAAAAAAAGGAAGCATCTGACCAGTAACCAGGAAAAGAGGATCAACTACATTGATAAAAACTAGAATGCTAAGTCCATATTCAAATATCATTTTATACAATATTGATAAAAGAGATTGGATTATATCAAGTATATAAGGGTATGTACCAATGGAATCTTTTCCACATTGAAAAGAGCATAAATTGTATCACAGTATAGAATGTGGTTGAACTTTTTCATAAGCTATTAGCCAGCAACTCCATTCCTAGGTATCAGAACAACAGCTGTGTATGGGAAGCAGAGACATGCACAAGACCATTTAAGCAGTGCTGTTCATAAGAGCAAAAAAGCTAGAAAGGACCCAAATGTCCCACAAACAGAAACATCTATTATTTGTTTTATGATCACCTGAAATGTTACACATCCTTGATAATGAATTACAACCACATGCAGCAACAGATGTGACTATAGTGGAAGTTTTGGTTTCTTGGTAAACTCAGTTATATTATGTAAATATGTTTTTGTTTTAACCCCAAGTGTGGGATTTTTGTTTGGGCTTCAGTTTGCCCACAGCTGATAATTCTCTTTCAAGATGTGGCTTTGACATCTGGTGAAAGCCTGCTTCATGCTGCATGAAGAGAGGGTGTGGTCTAGGGCTCTGAGAATATAAAAATGAAAGCCCAGAAAAAGTAAGTGTGGTGTTCTGTGGTGGTGTCTGGCAAGTGGCAGTTTGGGGAGACCAGAGACCAGAGACAGACACTGTGGTCGTTTGGAGCAGACAGACAGAAACACTTTGGGGCACAGTTGCTTGGAGGAGACTGCTAGCCGTAGTTGCTATTGACGAAGATTGGCGTAGAGCCCTAACAGAACCCCCTAACCCTAAACAGCAGGGAGAAGTAAAGGGGTCTGCACAGCCTCTCCCCACTAACCTTCTCTCCCCTATCTAGGGTAACAGGGCCAGAAGGGAGAGGCTTTAAAGAACCCCAAATAAAATAGAGTTTAAAAATGAGCACTACATGTGACTCTCAGGAATATAATATTGATGAAAAATTAGTAACAGAAAACAGTATACAGTATCCTTCTGTAGCTATTTCCTCTGAATTGAAACAGTCTCTGGAAGGGAGAAGGCAGGCATATAAAACTCAAGAAGCAAAAAAGATTTCGAAGTCCCAGCGAACTCATAAGACTCCAAATTAATAAAGGCAGTAAGAAATTAATGGGAAGTGGAGACTCTCAGTAGAAACTTCGTTTAGGATAAGCAAAGAGCTCTGGGGATGTAGCTTTTGTGGGTTATCATCCATACTGGGGTGGACATTTCAGCGATGCAGATGGCTTTCAAACACCCATGCTCCTATAAATAACTCCAATAAACTCACTGGTTCATATGATGGTTAACACTGACTGTCAACTTGACAGGATCTAGAATACTGAAGAGCAGACCTTTGGGAATGTCTGTGAAGGATCATCCATATTAGGATAACTGGGGTAGAAAGACTCAGCCAAAATGTGGTGCTGCCATTCTATACACTGGGGTCCTAGATTGAATAAAAAGAGAGTAAGCTGAGTGCATTCATTCATCAGAGTTTGCTTCTGACTGTGAACACAATGTGAACAACTGCTTCAAGCTCTTGCTGCTATGATCTTCCCACCATGATGGACTGTATCCTCCAACTGTGAGTCAAAACAAACCTGACTATTGAAGATGAGGGGCCAGAAAGATTAAGAACCAGAGGTCAGGGAGGATCAAGCCAAACAATGTCTTCTGGATACCATAGGACTGCTGCACTCATAAACTCACAGCAGCTGGGCTTGACTGCACAAGATCAAGCCAGTCAACATTCTAGCATGAAAGGGGGAAGACTCAAGAGCCCCCACACCTAATGGAGGAGCTACTGACAGTTGATGGCTTCTGGGAGAAAGAGAATCAGTTTTCTCTCAGGGTGTGACAGACATATGGTAGGTTGACCATATTTTAGTGGATGGTCCCATACCCATGTGTAAGTATATGGGCAGCATAAATTAGAATCAGTGAGATATTAAAAATAGAGGAAAGGAAGTTGAATGGAGAAGGGGATGGGGAAAGTTAAGAGGAAGAGGAGTGGGGGTGAGATGATTGAAATACATTGTATGTAGGACAGGTGGGGTTGCACATAACTTTTAATCCAGCATGCAAGAGGTGATTCTGTATGAGTTCCAGGCCAGCTAAAGCTCCGTAATAACATCCTCTTGAAAAAACAAAACAATAACAACAACAAAAATAGGCCTAATAACATGGATTCAGGCATCAAACCCACCTGGTAATCCAGGAACAAACTTTGCCACACTAAGCCTGTTCATAGCACATACTGACCAGTGAAGGGCTGTTACAGAAAAAGATGGAAATAAGGTCCCACTTCTTCAAATGTACAGACACAAAAGCATAACCACAGAGAAATACAGTGGTAAAGGAACCAAGGAAAGTACCAATAACCAACTATAAAGAAGAGGTTTATGACTTCCTGAAAATGGTTCAATATAACTGTTGAAAAGCTCACAAAAAAATAGAGGAAAAAAAATACAATGTTAGCAAGACAACATTAAATGATCAAAAGGAAAAATTAACAAAGATACTGAACTTATTTTTAAAATCAAACAAAAATTCTGAAGGGAAAAATGCAATTATTGAAGTGGAAAATGCAATACAGAGCATCAATAGAATAAAAAAAAAAGAGGAAATCAGAAGTCAAAGAAATATTTGAAAATATTTGAGATATATTACTATTTGAAAATACATAAGAGTAGACTAAAAGAATGAAAATGAAGAAGCTTATGGGATAACATCAAAAGAGCATAAGTACATGACAGAAAAGAGATAGATAAAGGGACAAAGAAAGAAAGAGAAAATGCTTTGACTTTTACAAAAGATATAACTAACCAAGTATGGGATGGTCAAAGAGTCAAAATTCAATCAGATTCAATGTAAGAAGGACTACAGAGTCAAACTGTCAAAAGCCAAGACCAAAGAATTCTAAAAGTGGCAGAGAGATGCAAATAATATACAGAGAGTTGCAATAAGGCTGGCATCAGATTCCGCAACAGAGATCTAGTAGGCCAGCTAAGAGTGAGATGATTCAAACTTATAAACAAAACAAAACAAAACATTCCTAATCAAGAACACTGTCCCTGGCAAAGCTGTACTTTTTACAAATGAAGAGACATAAAACTTTTCCAGACAAAACTGAGGAAGTCAGTCTTCCTTAACTGTCTTTTAAGCAATGCTAAAGGGATTTCTTCAAGCTTATTCTTCTTTACTATGAATATTAAGAGACAAAACGTTAAAAAATAATAGTGCAACAATCTGATAAAAAAACACAATACAACAGTGCATGTTGTAACATCAAAAATTAAGATGCAGTGAGAATGAAATAAAAGGATACTTACTTAATCCAAGCAAAGTTGCTATCAGTTTAAAAATGCCTCGTATAATTAACTTGAATTTAAGCGGATTAAAGTCTCCAATCAAAACGCTAAAAGGAAACTGAGTGGTGGTGGTGCATGCCTTTAATCCTAGCAGGCTGAAGCAGGCAGATCTCCGAGTTCAAGGCCAGCCTGGTCTACAGAGCAAGTTCCAGGACCGTGAGGGCTACACAAAGAAACCTTGTTTCAAAAAAACAAAACAAAACAAAACAAAAAACAAATAAAGCTAAATGGATTAAAAATTATACTCAATTATGTGCTACTTATAAAAGACTCAGTCTTTAAGGACATATACAGACTAAATGTGAAAAGATGGACAAGATATTCTATAAAAGTGGAAACTGAATGAGAACAGGGGTAGTTCTAATTATTTAAATCAAATAGAATTTTAAAACTATTATCAAACAAAAAAACATCAACCCTGAAGCTGGAGACATGGCTCCGGTGTCTTAAGAACTTAATGCTCTAGCTAAGGCCCTGGATGCACTTCCTAGCACTCACAAAGAATTAGGAAAAGTGTCAAAACTGATGAAAATAATTTACACATTTAAGTAGTTCAATGATATATGCATACCAAGAAATACCAGGATAAAACTGACAAGTTAATGACAAAAGCCTGGAAAGCAGTAAAAGAAAATTCCTCAATAAGGCAGTTGTGCCTCTGTACTTCTGTGTTGTCAATGTAAAAGATTCTCCCAGGCAGCTTGTTGATGTCACCTGGCCTGTGGTGTACCCATCCAAAAAGAAGAACTTACTCTATTGTGTATTGGTTGTGTGTGCATGTGTGGTCAAGAGTGGAGAGCTGGGTATACTCACTTAGCGTCTTTCTTACAGCAGACCAAAGTCTGAACCCTTCAGGTGGTGTCATGAGAAGGCTGCTGTACAACTGCGGAAGTAGTGCAGGGCGTTGGCTCCAAACTGTCAGTTACTCCTACCTGTAATTTTCCTGAACAAATAGTAAACAGTCTTACAGATAATTCTATCAGTATTTGGGCCAGTGTTGGAAATGGGATATTTCAGAGGGCAGAAACCAAACTACAAGAATACAAATAAGTTCATGAAAATTAACATCCTGTATATCTTCAAATGGGTTTTCTATGGGGAGATCTTCAGTATAGCTATTGTTGGCTATCCTAGACCAGAAAATACTTGAGTCAGGTGTGGTATTGCCTTTAATCCCAGCACTGAAAAGATTGAGATACCTCAATGATTAAGAGTATTGAGTTTGAGGCCAGCCTGGTCTGCATAGTGAGTTCCAGGACAGCCAGGGCTATATATAGAGACCTTACTGAAAAAAAAAAAAAAAGAAAAAAGAAAGACAGAAAGAAAGAGAGAAAGATAGAAAGAAAGAGAGAAAGAGAGAAAGAAAGAAAGAAAGAAAGAAAGAGAGAAAGAAAGGGAGAAAGAAAGAAAGAAAAGGAGAAAGAAAGAAAGAAAGAGAGAGAAAGAAAGAGAGAAAGAAAGAAAGAAAGAAGGAAGAGGAACCTTGATTGTTTAGTCACTTATTTCAATAAGGAGATATTAAACAAGTTAAGAGATGACTAAATCTACCAGAACATTTTAAAGTCAAAGATAATAATTATTTTTAGATTTCTAAAAGGAAAATTATGAATGGCCTCAAATGAAAAATTATCTCACTGAAATATTCATAATTTTTTAGTATTTCATTATTTATAACTGCAGTTATGAATATTCATTTTATTTTAAAGGTCAAACATTCTACAGCTGTGAATTAAACAGTACAATATAGCTATCCTCTTATGCCTAAACTATTAGACCCTTCATGCTATGAGTACTAAAAATACTCCTTTAAGACTCAGTATTCTTTGTATGTAATGTTGATTAAATCAAACCATGAACTGCTAGAAAATTATTAAGTGTCCTAGGCATATATCCAAAAGATACTCAAATATACAACAAGGACATTTGCTCAACCATGTTCTTAGCAGCTTTATTTGTTATAGCCAGAATCTGGAAACAATCCAGAAGTCCCTCAGCTGAGGAATGGATACGAAATTGTGGTACATTTACACAGTGGAATACTACTCAGCAATTAAAACAAGGAAATCATGAAATTTGCAGGCAAATGGTGGGATCTAGAAAAGATTATCCTGAGTGAGGTATCCCAGAAGCAAAAAGACACACATGGCATATACTCACTTAGACCTGGATATTAGACGTATAATATAGGATAATCATATTAAAATCTGTACACCTAAAGAAGCTAAGCAAGAAGGAGGACCCTGGGTAAGATGATCAATCCTCATTCAGAAAGGCAAATGGGATAGACACCTGAGGGAGAAAACAGGGAACAGAACAGGAGCCTAATACAGAGGGCCTCTGAAAGACTCTATCCAGCAAGGTATTAAAGTAGATGCTGGGACTCATAGCCAAACTTTGGTCAGAGTGCAGGGAATCATATGAAAGAAGGGGAAGATAGAAAGACCTTGAGGAGACAGGAGCTCCACAAGAAGAGCAACAGAACTAAAAAAATCTGGGCATAGAGGTCTTTTCTGAGACTGATACTCCAACCAAGGACCATGCATGGAGATAACCTAGAACCTTTGCACAGTTGTAGCCCGTGGCAGCTCAGTGTCCAAGTGGGTTCCCTAGTAGTGGGAACAGACACTGTTTCTGACATGAACTCAGTGATCTTTGACATGACATGACATGATCTCAGGGCTCTTTGATCACCTCCCCGTGAGGGGGGTGCAGCCTTGCCAGGCCACAAAGGAAGACAATGCAGCCAGTCCTGGTGAGACCTGATAAACTAGGGTCAGATGGAAGGGGAGGAGGACCTCCCCTATCAGTGGACTTTGAGCAGATCATAGGAGGAGATGAGGGAGGGAGGGTGTGATTGGGAGGGGACAAGGGAGGAGGATACAGCTGGGGTACAAAGTGAAATACTGTAACAAACAAAAAGAAAAAGAATTAAAAAACACTGCTCTAGCAGAGGATCATAGTTTAGTTCCTCACACCTGTATTGTGGCTCAGAATTGCCTGCCTGTTACTCCAGCTCCAATGCTTCTGATCCCTTTGGGCTCTTACACAAATGTGGTGCACATACATACACTCTGGCACAAATCCATACCCATAAAACTAAATAAATATTTTAAAAGTTTAATAAACTATTATAAACTTATGAAAGCAAATCTAGATCTCAATTTTGGTATTTGTGCATTGACATACTACTGACAGGAACAGTTTTATTTTACTTACTCTTCTACTGTGTCAGAGCCATTTGCACTGCCTTTGTGTTTGCCTCAGTTTCTTTGAGATTCCCTTTGCCTACCAGTGTTACACCTTCTTTAAAAGGTAAAATGAATTTCTTGATTTAATAGATTTTGGTTTGCATAGTATATCTTTTTTCTTCTTTAAGGGATTAAAGGCCCCCACCAGTTTCTCCAATAACACAAAATTTTTGTTTTTCCCACATGGCAACTATTTAATAATAAATTAAACTGTAAAACTGTAGGTAATAGTTAAGGAAGTTGTATGTTTCACATATAACTTTAATTTAATCTGCTGTAGTTACATATGTACAGTGAATTAAATGTAAATATAGTGCTGGTCTTGATAATACTTGTTGCTTGGGAGAAAGGTATGAAGTTTTAGTTCAATAATTTTCACAGTTTGCATTTTTCCACTACTAACTGAAACATTTGGCCACTTAAATCTTTTCGTTTCTATTGGCTGAAAGCTGACATTTTAGAAGTTTAAGGGTTTGCTTTGCTTCCCCCAGTAGACTGTACACCACACCACTGTTTACTTTAGCAACAGATGTGTTGGTGGAGAGGCAGTGGGAGTATAGAGCTAAAGTATGAGGAGGAAATTTTTAAATTATTATTGTCTCTGTGTGTACATGTTTGCCTGTGTGTGTGTGCCTGAGCACATGTGCATACACGCACATATGCCATGGTATGCCTGTGGAGGTCAGTGGACAGTTTTCTGGAGTTGGTGTCTCTTTCCACCTTTATGTAGGTTCTAGGAATCAAACAAACTCAGTCATCTGAGGCAATTGTCTTTACCCACTAAGCTATCTTGCTTGCTGGGTCTTAAGGTTTTTTTTTAATTTTTATTTTTTTAAAGGTAATCTCAAATATCTCTCTGTGGACTCTTTTTTTTACAGTGCTCAGGACAGCATCTGGAGCTTATGACTGCCAGGAGGCAAGTACTCACTTTATCACTGAACTGCATCCGTAGTCTTGAAAATATATCATTAATGTTAGAAACCTCATCTTGAAGAAAGCCCCAATGATCAGTGGCTTAATAATGAAAACTTCAAAGTAAACCTGAAAAGTATAGAAATGGATTTGTGTTTGTATCATGTGAAAAGCTTGCTGTCAATTATGTTTTCATTTGGTATGTAGTTCTTTGACTGTTTATTGCCAGTTTAGACTGTTAAATGTGTTGTTTATATTATCTATCTATTCTTTTAATTATAGCAATTACATTTGGTCTTCTTCAAATTTATTTGAAAGTTTTCTCATAAGTACGTAGTATACATTAAGCATATTCAGAAGTAATCGATCAAGGAGAGAGGGGAGGTGAGGGACTGGAAAGAGTGGAGGCAGGGGAACTGTGGTCAGGATGTATTATTATATGAGAAGGAAAAAAAAAGCATGTCAGGTGCCTGTGGCACACACCTGTAATCCCAGCATTCAGGGAGGCAGAGACAGGTGGCTCTCAGTGAGTTTGAGGTCAGCCTGGTCTACAATGTGAGTCCATGACAGCCAAGGCTCTACACAGAGAAATGCTATGTCAAACAAACAAACAACAAGCGTCCCTTTTTCATTTTGATTAGTTTAAGAGATTTTAGACCTTGTAATAACTCTTGACTAAGTGTTACATTTTTAACAAAATAAAAATGAAAACGACTCAAAAAGATTAACAATTGCCTCTCCTAGGAAACCATGCGGCAGAAGATGTATGTATGTTGACAACTTCAAAATAGTAAAAGAAAAATACTGTCAACTGAGAATTCTATATCCAGCTTTACTTACATTATGAAGATGAAAAAGAAAATCAGATAAGCAAAACAGAAAGCTTGTTGCTACCAAATTTATAAGAAACACTAATTCATGTTGTAAAGGAATAGATATTAACTTGAAGATTATACAAATTTTATGAAGCAAGGTGTTTTTGTTTGTGATTTTTTAAATTCTGTTTAAAAAATGCATAAAGGAATATTAAAACTATTGACAGTTTTTATGACAATACTATAACAGACATGGGAGAGATCTCACTTACGGTGGGAAAAAAATTCCCTGTTCCCCTCATCCTTTTCTTTGAAAGCACCTTGCTATGTAGTACAAGATCTTCTTAGTCATGCCAACTTCCTGACTCGCTACCACAGCAGTTTTGATACACACCCGAAGTATATCTGTTCAAGTTGCAATTTTAATTTTGAACACCTAGAATAATCACTGAAAATTTAACTAAAACCATAGTTACAAAGGAATAAAAGGTTATAGCATACGGGATATATTTAACTCAAGAGAAATTGGCTGGGTGGTGGTGGCACACACCTTTAATTCCAACTATTGGGAGGCAGACGAAGGTGGATCTCTGTGAACTCAAGGCCAGCCTGGTCTACAAAGTGAGTCCAGGACAGCCACGGCTGTCGCACAGAGAAACCCTGTCTCAAAAAACCCAAAAGTAAAAAGAGAGCGAGAGTGAGCAATTAAGAACAAAAGACATACACAAAACTGTAGCAAGGAATTGAACATTGACCCTTAGATTCAGGGTCGAAACCTTATCAATTGGGCTATCCAGGCTTGTCCAGATGGCTGGCTGTATTGGTTAATTTCCTCCTTGCCACAACAAAATGTCTGACCAAGGTAACTTAAGAAAGGAAGTGTTTGTTTTGGCTCACAATTCAAGGGTATGGTTCATCTTGGTGGGGAAAGGCATGGCAGTGATAAAGGCATGAGGCGGTTGTTTATACCATAGCCATGATTAGGAGGTAGAGAGTAACGAATGCTTGGGCAAACTTCACATTCTCTCACTCAGTCCTGGAACCCAGTGCATGGGTACTACCATATGGGTACTACCCATATGCAGGATGGGCCCTCCCACCTTGATTTACCCATTCTGGATGCTCCCTCACAGGCATGTGCAGAGGCTTGTCTCCTAGCTGATTCTAGATCCTGTCAAGCTGACAACTGAGATGAACCATCACACAATTCTTCACGAATCTTTTGCAAAAATAAAGGAAGAGGAAACAACTGCCAAGTCACTCTAAAGTCTGAAGAAAGGTTCTGAAACTTAAACCAGATAAACACCATAATTAGAACAATGTACATATATCCTGAAAACAAACGTAAAAAAAAATAACAAAATCCAGCAGCATATTAAAAAAAACCTTTAAAAATGTTAAAAGTTACATTTAGTGTTTTTGCTTGTGTGCATTGCATATCACACCTGTGGAGGTCAGACGAAAACTTGGTGGGGTGGTGCTTCACTGCTTTCATCATGTGATGCTACCATCCGGGGTCAAAGGTAAAGACATTCACTGAGTGAGAGGCACAGCAAGAAAGTCAATTTGTCAAGCAAATGGAAGTTGAAAATAAGCTGGTGTAGCGATTCTAACTTTGATAAAGTCAAATCAAAATTAGCCAGAACAGATAAAGAAGGCCACTGCATATTAATAAAGGGAGCAATCCAACAAGAGGATTGTCTTATTTACTGTTCTACTGCTGTGAACAGGCACCATGACCATGGCAACTCTTATAAAAAGAAAATACATAATTGGTGGTTGGCTTACAAGTTCAGAGTTTTAGTGCAGTGTCCTCATTGTGGGAGCAGTAGCTGAGAGCTTTACATCTTGATTCACAGGCAGGAGGCAAAGACATAGACTGGGCCTGGTGTGGCTTTTGAAACCTCAGAGCTCCCAACGAGGACACATAGCCTAATCCTTCCCATTTACTTCTACTAAATGGGATCAAGCATTTAAACATATGAGCCTATGGAGGCCATTCTCATTCAAATCACTACACAGAGATAGAAATGGTAAATATATATGAACATGTAATGTTGGGGATTTTTCTCAGTTTCCTAAAACAAACACTAATGGGTATAGAGGTCAGATAGGCCCTCATAAAATAATAGTGGGTAATATCAATACTCACCTTCATCTTTAGCTAAGTCATCTAAACACACAAACAAACAAACAAACAAATCAACCAAGAATCTTCAGAACTAAATTAACCACAGATCAAAAATGGACCAAGTCTCTTCCATAGATGCATTCTTCTTAGGAACTTTCTTTACTCTGGAACACCTTCTTTCTGGCCACAAAGCAAGGCTGAACAAATATTAAAGAATCACAAGGAAATCATGAATTTTGCAGGCAAATGGTGGGATCTAGAAAAGATCATCCTGAGTAAGGTATCCCAGAAGCAGAAAGACACACATGGTATATACTCACTTATGAATGGGTACTAAACCTATGAGATATGATAAACATACTGAAATCTATACACCTAAAGAAGATAAACAAGAAAGAGGACCAGGGGTAAGATGATCAATCCTCACTCAGAAAGACAAATGGGATCGACATTAGAAGTAGGAAAAAACAGGAAACAGGACAGGAGCCTACCACAAAAGGCCTCTGAAAGACTCTACCTAGCAGTTTATCAAAGCAGATGCTGAGACTCAAAACCAAACCTTTGGCAGAGTGCAGGGAATCATATGAAAGAAGAGTGAGTTAGTATGACCTAGAGAGGACAGGAGCCCCACAAGGACCAAATATATTAGGGCACAGGGGTCTTCTATGAGACTGTTTCTCCAACCAAGGACCATGCATGGAGATAACCTAGAACCCCTGTTCGGATGTAGCCCATGGTAGCTCAGTACCCAAATGGGTACCCTAGTAAGGGAACAGAGACTGTCTCTGACATGAACTCAGTGGCTGGCTCATTGAGCTTCCCCTCCCTGCTAAGGGAGGAACAGCCTTTCTAGGCCACAGATAAGGACATTGCAGCCAGTCCTGAAGAGACCTGATAAGTTAGGGCCAGATGCAAGGGGAGGAGGACCTCCCTTATCAGTGGACTTGGAAAGGGGCAGGGAGGAGATGAGAGAGGGAGGGTGGGATTGGGACGGAAAGAGGGAAGGGGCTACGGCTAGGATACAAGTGAATGACCTCCTATGATTAAAAAAAAAAAAGAAAAGAAAAAAAATCATAATAACTTCTTTAAAAAAACTTTTAAGGAGGGCTGTAGAGATGGCTCAGCAGTTAGAACACACTTGCTGCTCTTGCAGAGGGTCTGGGCTTAGTTTCCAGTACCTACAAGGTAGCTCACGACCACTTTAAACTCCAGTTCCACATCCTTTTCTGCCTCCTTGGGAACTAGGTATGCATCTGGTACATACATACATACATATATGTAAGCATTCACATATGCACATAAAAATAAAAGCAAAAAAAACATTCTTTAAAAACTTTTTAAAGATTTATATTATTTTAGGGGTTGAAAAAATAGTTTAGTAGCTAAGATCAGGTACTGCATGGGCGTGGGGGATGCCTTTGATTCCAGCTCTCAGGAGGCAGAGTCTATGAGCCAAATAGCTGGATTCAGGCCAGCAAGGGATACATAATAAGACCCTGTCTGAACAAACAAACAAAAAACCCAGGTACTGTTCCCACAGAGCACCTGAGTTTGCTCCCAGACACCACATTATGAAGCTCCAACCATATTTAACTCTAGCTCCTGGGGCATTTGATGTCACTGGCTTCTACAGGCACATGCACTCAACCTGCACAAACCCACACAGACACACAGACATATAACTTACCAGAACCCTTGGGATATAGAAAAAAAAAACAGTTCTAGAAGGGAAGTTTATAGCTATGAGTGCTATATAAACCAGAGAGATATCAAATATATTATTTAACAATACATCTCAGAGTCTTAGCAAAACAAGCCAAACTCCAAAGCAACAGATAGAATGAAATGAAAAAGATTAGGGCAGACAGGGCTAGGGTGATGGCTCATTAGTTAAGGGCCTCTGCTACTCTTGCAAAGGACCCTAGTTTGGTTCTCAGAACCAAACCCTAGTTTGGTTCACAACCATCTGCAACTCCTGGGAAATCTGACACTTCTGGGTTCCACAGACATTTGCGCTCGTGTACATGCATGCGCGTGCGCGCGCGCAATCACACACACACACACACACACACACACACACACACACACACACACACAGACTACTTTATTTGGGGGTGGCAGATACTCATTATGTAGCCCTGGCTGGCCTGGAACTCATAGAGTTCCTGCTGCCTCTTGTTAGGGAATATTTTGGAAATATATTCCAGCTAAGCATAGTAGTACAAGCCTATAATCAAAGCATTCTGGGGACAGCAGCAGAAAGATCTGTCCAAGTTAAAGAACATCCTGATCTATATAGCAAGTTCTAGCTCAGCGAGAGATATACAGAGAGACCTTGTCTTAAAAAACAAACAAATGACAGCTAAAATACTCTCAAACCACAATTATATTCCAAAACCCCTGGAAAATCTAGAACAAATAGATAAACTGCTAGACACACATGATGTGCTGAAATGAAATCAAAGGTATATAAGCAACACACACACAAATAAATATTAAAAAAGAAACTGTTAAGCTGATATAGAAATTCATATGGTAAAGTAAAGGTCTTAAATAGCCAAAATAACCTTTTAAAAAGACAAAATTGGAGGAATCAAAATCTCACTTTTCTTTTTTTTCCAGTTGTTCAAGACAGGGTTTCTCTGTGCAGCCTTGGCTGTCCTGAACTCACTTTGTAGACCAGGCTGGCCTCCAACTCACAGAGATCCGCCTGCCTCTGCCTCTCTGAGTGCTGGGATTATAAGTGTGTGCCTGGCTGGACTTTTAATTCTGGTGTCCTCCAGAAGATAATATGTTGGAAACTTAATCCCCAATGATAATAATGTTTGCAAGTGAGGTCATTGTAATCAGAATGCAATGAGGCTTGATAGTGGGGCTCTAAGAGCAGATGTGCGACTTTCTAAGAAGAGAAAGAGACCTCAGTTTTCATCATGCAATGCTGTCTGTTGGTAAGAAGGTGCTAACCCAATATGGTCCCTGAGCTTGGACTTCTTGGCCTCAAGAATTGTGAACAATACATTTCTTTTCTTTGTAAATTACCCAGTTTCAGGCATTCTGCTGTAGCAACACAAAATAGATTAAGGTAGAGTCCTACTTTACACTAAACAGAAAAATTTAAGTCAAATGGTCATCAGAGTAAATATGAAAAGTGAAAGCTATAAAGTTCCTAGAAGAAAAGGCAGAAATCCTTTATGATACTGAATTAGACAATGGTTTCTTGGACAATACCAAAAGCTCAAGTGATAAATGGAAAAATAGATTAATCGAACTTCATTAAAATGTAAAAGTTCTGTGCACCAAAGGACATGATGAAGGTGGGTGGTAAGTGTTGCACACCTGTAATCTAAGCACTCAGGGAGGCAGAGACAGGCAGATCTCTGTGAGTTTGAGGTCAGCCTGGTCTACAGAGCTGTTCCAGGAGAGCCAAGGATACACAGAGAAACCCTGTCTTGAAAAAAAAAAAGACTCAACAAAGAAAACAAAAGGACAATCCACAGAACAGGACAAAGTATTTGTAATTCCTATTTTTGACAAAGGTGTTGTATTTGGATACCAAAGCAAACACAAAAACAAAAACTTCTCACACCTCAAGACTATAAGGATAATAAATAATCTGATTAAAAATGGCTAAGGATTTTAACAGACATTTCTTTAATAATTATACACAAATAGCAAATAAATGCACAAAAGGGTTTTTCAAAGCATTATTAGGAAATGAAAATCAAAACCATAATGATACAATTTTGTATTAAGTAGGATAGCTATAATAAACGGCAAAAATAGAAAAAACAAAACAACAAGAACAACAGAAAAGGGAAAGCTGTGCTGGTGAGGATGTGGAGAAACTGGCACATGCGTACACTATTGGTGAGAATGCAAAATGCTGGAGCCACTTGTGAAAACAGTTTTTCCTCAAAAAAATTAAATACAGATGTCACAAGACATGGTAATTCTACTCAGGAGAAAAGAAAACACAGTCCCACAAACACTTCCGCACAGATATTCAAGAAAATCTGCAGAATATAAAAACAATTGAAATGCTTATCAACTGACCAATGGATAAAGAAAACACAGAACATTTGTACAATAGAATATTATTTTGTAATAAAAAGCAGTAACATATACAACAACACTAGGAACTTGAAAAAAAAACATTACTCTTTTTTTTTTTTGTGTGCAGTGCATATGTGTGCAAGTGCACATGGAGGCCAAAGGTCAATCTTGTGTGTCGTTCCTTAGGTGCTACTCACCTTGTTTCTGAGATAGGGTCTTTCACTGGTTTGGAGCAATGAGTAAGTTAGGCTGTCGAGGGAGGGACTACTAATGAGTATGAAACATATCTAGCAGGAGTCTAGAATAAAAAAGTTCAAAAACTGATCATGGTGATGCTTGCATATCATCATGAACATAATACAACCACTGAATACCCTTCAGAAAGGTAAATTTTATGGTATGTAAGATACATCTGAATAAAGTTTTAACAAAAAAAATGAAAGTAAGCAGGAGTTGTAGCTTAGTGATAAAGTGTGTACTGAACATGTGAGATGGTTCAATTCCCAGCACCAGAAATAAGAGACATCTTTTCTAAGATGGGAAGCAATAATAGAACATTTTTCTGTGTTAATGATAACTGTTTTATATAGAGTAGAAAACCAGTGAAGCGATGTCCTCAAGACAATATGGAGCCTTTTCTGGGTGAAGTGGTACATATCTTTAATTGCAGCACTTGAAAGGCAGAGGGGAAAATCTCTGTGAGTTCCAGAACAGCCAGAGCTGCATAGTGAGACCCTGGCTTAAGAAAAACAACAACAACAACAACAACAACAACAACAAACAGGGAGAGAATATGTATGTGGCTTTAAAAAAATCAAAGTGGAAAGATTAGATTTTAATGATAGTAAAAAAATGATTAATTCATAATAATAGAGAAGGCAAGGTAAATGAATTCACATGTGGTAGATGGTGGGAATCCATGGGCTTCCTTTCCTTCTTTGTGAGAAAGGATCATGCTATAGCCCAGTCTCAAAAAAACAAACAAAACCCAAAATAAACAAAAAGCCAACCAACTAAGCAAACTAAACTTAATATAGTCACAACAAAACTTATGCAAGCCTGAATTCTGTAAAATAACTGGCCAGGATACTTAAAAAATACCAAAGTCAGCTGAGAGTGGAGGTGCATACCTTTAATCACAGCACCCAGGGGGCAGAGGTAGGTGGATCTCTATGTGAGTTTGAGGCCAGCCTGAACTACATAGCGAGTTCCAGGACAACCAGGGGTAGAAAGATCAACCCTGTCTTAAAAAAACAGAAATGCTCAATCCCCATCCTGAAAGGCAAAGAGGATGGACATCAGAAGAAGAAGAAAACAGGAAACAACCTAGGAACCTGCCACAGAGGGCCTCTGAAAAGCTCTGCCCTGCAGACTATCAAAGCAGACGCTGAGACTCTATGGCCAACTGTTGGGCAGAGTGCATGGAATCTTATGTAAGAAGTGGGAAATAGTAAGATCTGGAGTGGACAGGAACTCCACAAGGAGAGCAACAGAACCAGAAATTTGAACACAGGGGTCTTCCCAGAGACTCATACTCCAACCAAGTACCATGCATGGAGATAACCTAGAACCCCTGCACAGAGGCAGTCCATGGCAGTTTAGTGTCCAAGTGGGTTTTATAGTAATGGGAAGAGGGACTGCCTCTGACATAATCTGATTGGCCTGCTCTTTGATCACCTCCCCCTGAGGGGGGAGCAGCCTTACCAGGCCACAGAAGATGACAATGTAGCCACTCCTGATGTGATCTGATAGACTAAGATCAGAAAGGAGAGGAGGACCTCCCCTATCAGTGGACTTGGAGAGGGGTATGCGTGAAGAAGGGGGAGGGAGGGTGGGATCAGGAGGGGAGGAGGGAGGAGCTTTTGGGGGGATACAAAGTGAATAAAGTGTAATTAGTAAAAAATATAATAAAATAATTTAAAAAAACAGAAACAAAAACAAAAAGAAAATTCAAAGTAATTAAAGACAAGAAAGACTAAATGAACTGTTCCAGATAAGGAAACAGTACTAAAGGACAATGTTCTCTAATTTTTTTTACAGTTAAACTATAGTTATATGATTTCTCAAAATTTAGGTAATTTGACTGAGTATATGTCGAAACTCTTCCAAAAATATTTTAAAAATTGAAAGTTTAAAAATTCTGAAAACACAGGTTGGAGAGAAAGCTCAGTGGTTAAGATCACTTGTAACTCTTGCAACCCACCTGTAATTCCAGTTCCTGGGAATACTATGCCCTCTTCTGGCCTCTGTGGGTACTGCATGAACTTGCCTTGCCGGCAAAACAGCCAGGAGGTGGTGGTGCATGTCTTTAATCCCAGCACTCAGAAGGCAGATGCAGATGGATCTCTCAGTTCGAGGCTATCCTGGTCTACAGAATAAGTTCCAGGACAGCCAGGACTACGCATGGAAACTTTATTGTGGAAAAACAAACAAAAATGAAACAGGGCTGAAGAGATGGCTCAGAGGTTGAGGCCACCTGCTGCTCTTTCAGAGGGCTTAGGTTCAATTCCCAGTACCTATATAGCGGCTCACAACCATCCATAATTGTAGATCCAGGGGACCTGATGTTCTCTTCTTACCTCTTTCTGCACCAGGCATGTACATAGTGCATGTACATACATAACAGCAAAACACTCAAACATATAAAAAATGAATAATTTTTTTAAGAAATCTGAAAATGGGACTTAGATATAGTTTAGTGGTGGAGTGCTTGCCTAGTATATGAGAAAACATGGGTTCACTCTCCTACATTGAAAATCATCAGAAAACAAGAACTGGGTTAAAGAAGAAAAGAAATAAAATGCATGAAAAGGGCAATTAAAATCCCACCCCTCACTAAGTAGAGTATAGGGACGTTGCAAGAGTGGGCAAGACTGTTTAGAGGGAAGCTAGAACACCATTCAAGTCGAAGAGTGTTTAGGGGGTGGCATTTCTGACTGGCATGATAATTGGAGAGCATTAGTGATACTTAGTGGGCATCCAGTAGAGATGCTGAACATTCTGCAGTGTGTAAGACAGAGCCACATAACAAAGAATTGTTCCACATCCATACAGCCTGACCTGCCAAACTATTAGTTAGGTTTAAATAAGTCTGTTTATTAATTTATAATTAATCCACTAGATCAACATTTACTTAAGAGAGCCTATCGTGTGCCAAGTAGCGTTTTAAGTACTACATACCCATCATGAAGGGGGGAAAGAAAAGAAAAAAATCCTTTCCCTTTTCTAGAGCTCACAACTGAGCAGAGCGATAGACAATAAATTAAAAACACAGTAGAAGTAAATAACACACAGCCAAACACTGTCTAATGGTGTTTTGGTCAACACTGGTCTGCTTAAATTGTATTGCATGGTGATGTCACAGAGGTCTTGGTTTGAGTAAGCACCCTATATTCTGCACAAGGATCAAATTACCTAATGATACATTTCTCATAATATATTCCCATTGTTAAGCAACACAGGACTGTGCTGGGTAAGAAAGTGGAATGCAATGGGAACAATAAAGTTGGGTTAGTGTTTGGACTGGGATGATTTTTTTAAGCAGGATCATCATGGTAGACTGCAAAAAGAAAATGACAGCTATATAGAAACCTGAAGAAAGTGAGGGCATGGTAACTGTGGGTATTTGGTGAAAAGTATTTTAAAGACAGGGAAAGGCCTAATACAAAACCATCCAGGCATGAGTATGCCTAATGCATTCGTGTAACATTAAGGAGACCACTGAGGTGAAGTGGAGTAGGGGAACAGACTGGTAGGTCAGACTAGAGAGGAAAGTAATCAAGGATATTCACTTTTCTAAAACTCTAACAACCATACATGAGAGACTCTTATATATTCTTTTATTTAGAACTTTATGAAGAATTATTCATTGTTTATAGAAATGGAACTGTAGCTTACCTATGGTTTCTGAGTCACCACTCAATACACCTGTAGCTGTCACATGCACAAGTCACATATATGTACTTATGTGTATGCTTACTTCATTATGTCTTCCAGCAAAGTCATACCAAAGCATTTATGTACTGAAGTGCATACTGTTTTATTATAAATTTTTCTTCAGCCAGGTGTGGTGGCACATGCCTTTAATGCCAGCACTCAGGAGGCAGAGGCAGACTTTTAGGCCAGCCTGGTTTACCAAGTGAGTTCCAGGACAGCCAGCACTGTACTCAAGAGAAACCCTGTCTCGAAAACCAAAAACAAGTAAGTAAAAAAAAATTAATTTTTCTCCCTTCTATTACAACTAAAATGCTATATTAGCTGTGGGAGGATTGTATATGTAGATTCTTTTTATGCTATTTATTTAAAAGTAGTGAAGGAGGCAAAATATACATTATAAAAATAGAATATTGGATCTATAGGTGTCAGAATGACAAAGTTATAGCAAGAATATTCAAAAGTTAGGAAGGGAATGAGGATGGAATTTGATGATTACTTGTCAGTGAGTTTCAAAAGGTCTAATCTAGACTCCTGGGTGAGAACAGAAAAGATGCCCAAGGCTACATGGAGGCATAATTACAAGATTCTTGGACTATCTGTTGATGACAAACATTACATAATGGCTATTAAAGTGTTTTGTGGGCATGGGGTGGTGGTGGTGGTGTTGGCGGCGGCGGCGGCAGCGGCTTAACCCCAGCACTTGGGAGGCAGAGGCGGGCAGGTGGATTTCTGTGAGTTTGAGGCCAGCCTGGTCTACAGAGCAAGTTCCAGGACAGCCAAGGCTACACAGAGACATCTTGTCTCAAACAACAACAACAACAAAAAAGGTGTTTTGTGTATAGGTGGCGGTGGGAGTCGGGGGATCAAGACAGTTTTTGACACCGTAGGTTTACTTTGACCTTACTATGTAGCTGAGGCTGGCCTTGAACTTGTGGCATTCCTCTTGCATGCTATAAATATAGGTACGTACTACCACCAAAGGTGGCTAAAACATGGTTTTCAATATAATTTTCTCGTCATCCTTGTCTCTACCTGTTTAACAAAGAAGGCTGAGGAGCAAAGAGGGTGCTTTCCTCAATGAGATTATAAATACTGCACCTCTAACCACATTAGGGATAGAAAAGGGTGTGGAAAGAAAGAGGAAAAAAGCATTCAAAAAGATCCAGTGAGGATAGGGTCAGAGACAGACAGGTGGAAAAAAAAGTCAGACTAAGAGAATTAATATGCTTTTCAATCATCATCATCATCATTTATTGAAAAAAATTTCTAGGGACCAAGCATGTGCATTGGCTCTGATAAAGACAGACGCCCCTTCTATTTGACAGATGACGAAACTGAGCCGGATAGAAAGCAGATAGTTCAAAGTTTTATAGCCGGTTTCAAGTGGTCAGTTAAGGATTAGGACTCCTGAGTCTGGGGTGTCTTAGTATGGGGCCACAGAGGGAGGGGGAGGGGGAGGGAGGGGAGAGAGAGAGAGAGAGAGAGAGAGAGAGAGAGGGAGGGAGGGAGGGAGGGAGGGAGGGGAGAGGGGGAAGGACAGAGGGGAGAGGGAGAGAAAATGTTGGGTAGAGGCAGACATGGAGTCAAGACTAGACCACAGACAATCACGTGAGCAGCAGACCTGCATGAAATCTTTTCCTCAGGGACTAGGATGGGGAGGCCCACAGAGGGTGGGCATGGTTGGTGGGTTCAAAGGGTACTCACCTGGGTGTGGTCTGGAGGGGACACAGGAGCACTCGCCTTTCCTTTTTTTGCTATGATCCTCCACCACCCACGGACCTAGAGTTGAAAGGCCGCCCAGGTAAAAGCGTGCCAGGTCCTTCCCCCACATGCGTTCTGGGTAGTTCTCTCCCCTCCCGCCGCTCTCTTACCCACCACCCCCTTTTTACTACTTCTCTTGGGATACCTCTAGTCTCCGTAGGTTCTACAGCTGTCGCAGCAGAATGGATACCTGGCCCACAGCAAGATCTCGCAGACACAGGACGCTTCACGCGATGCTCCACGCAGCGCTGGCAGGGAAACGGAGCTACAGCACTACCGCCGGCTCCTCAGCTCCCATTGGAGGAATGCACTCCTGCCTTCCCTGGGATTGGTTGGAGATGGAAGCACGGATGAAAACTCCACCCTCTCGAGGGTGTGATTGGTTTATGAGCCAAGCTCTTCAGTTAACAACACTGGCCAGGAAAGATCATTCCTTATTCCTTTTGCCGGTTTATTGGACTGGCCTTCCGGGGGTCGCTTGTGACACGCAGGAAACCCTAACCCAGAGTAAACGCAGATCACTGAATAGAGTTGTGACTTCCCTGACGTCTTCTTTTTTTCTGTAGCCACTTTGTCCTTACACTGTTTTGCTAAGAGACTCTGCTTCCAGTTTCCTATAGCTCCACACCCACTTGTAGGAGTTTGAGAGCCCTGTTCCTAATTCTATCCATGGAGAACATGGTGATCCTACTTTGTAGCCCTAGCTGACTCACCGTGTAAACCACGGAGAATAAGGTGATCCTATTTTGTAGTCCATGACATGACTCACCATGTAATCCAGGCTTGCCTCTGCCTCCCGGGTGCTGGGATTAAATGTATGAGCCACTTCTACCCGGCAGATTTTATTTGTTCAAGTAGAAGCTATGACCTAAAGAGGCAATCTCGATGAGGCATTGGTAATATAGTGGTGAGAGTAGCTGCCTTCCAAAGAGGCAAACTTACTGGCTTGAAAAAGTGGATTAATTGCTCAGAAACAAAACAAAAAACAAAACAGCTCTCTGTCTTCTAAAGGAAAGCTGTTTAAGAAAGTAGGGAAGACAAGAAGAAGACTTCTTCTATTAGCAAGTTTTTAAATTCAGGTGGCACAGATCCTCCAAGAGAGTCTAGGGGGTAGGGCTTGGGAGCAGGAAGAAATGACTTGAATGAGAATGAATTTACATCTTTTTTTTCCTCTCTGTTTATCAAAATTTAGCATGTTTTCAATAAAGAATGTAATTCACCATGACACTAATAGTAATATTGATGACTGTTACCAGTAGCAATTAGAGATTTGTCTATCACATTATAAAGTTGCAGATCTCTCAAATATGTAATCTCTGAAATATATAATCAGTGATTAAAGATCATGATAATTAAAAGCTGGAGAGATAACTCAGTGGTTAAAAGTGCTTGCTGCTTTTGTAGAGGACCTGAGTTTGGTTGCCAGCATGAATGTTAGTTGCATGTAACACCACCTCCAAGGGACCAGATACCTTATTCTGGCCTTCACTGGCACCTGAGCACATGTGCCTCACACCTTTGCACAGCACACTCATGCATTCATAGGAGCACACACACAAATACACACATCAATAAAAACAAATCTAAAATCATGATAATCATTGTAGTCATTAAGTCATCACATCGCATTTGTTTAATGAACAATACATATATTACTCTATCACATTTTTTTGTATTTTAATATTTCAATAGTTGGCTTTCTTTCTAATACTAGATATGTTTTTTTTCTGACTTTAAAAGATATTTTCAGGAGAAAAGGTCTACAGGCTTCACTAGGTCACAAAAGAGATCAATGACAAAAAAATTGAACTTGATTTCTTAGCTCCAACAGGACAGAGACTTGTTTTCTTTTGTTCCCTTGCTATATTCCTGTGGGACCTGCTGTTAATGTCTAAGTCTGACATTTGTGGACAGCCTATGAGTTTACTCAGTCTAGTATAAGGCACATAATATTTAATGAATATGTATTGAATGAGTATTTGAGAGAACAAATGCTGGTTTCTTTTGTCACCTACAGAGGAACATTCCTGAATCCAGTTTTGTCCCTGACAATCTGATTCTGTCTACAAAAGTGAATGGCACTTTTGTGACATCAGGAAATCTTGGGAACCTCATACCTAGCAGCAGGTACCTTTGTTGGAGAAAGCTGTAAAATGTGAGGCCTACAAAAACAAGTAGTTTCAGTATAAGAACAGGCCCTGGGGAGCATGGAGTCCATCATTATTCATTCTCCTGGATTCTGTTTATAGTTACTTCATGATGCTCATGTTTTGTTTGTTTGGTTAGTGTTTTTTTTATTTTTGTTTTTTTTATTTTTTATTTTTTTTTGAGACAGGGTTTCTCTGTGTAGTCTTGACTGTCCTGGACTCACTTTGTAGACCAGGCTGGCCTCTCACAGAGATCCACCTGCCTCTGCTTTCCAGAGGGCTGGAATTACAGGTGTGCAGTACCTTGCACAGTGATGCTCATGTTTACTGACACTCATCGTATGCTGTACTTTAGAGATAGGTTTGACCTTAAAAACATTCTAACCTTCTTTTTGAAGATCCAGTCTGAGAAAGGAAGATACTGGTAACAAGATGCCACTCTGAGTGAAAAACTCCTCTTGTTCCATATTTTAGCTCAGAGCATGATCACTCTGGCCAACCATATTAGAATACCATAATGTGTTCCTAAGAATGTCCCAGAAGACCAGTGTCTCTTTTGGATAGGGTGGATAAAGAAGAGCCTCAAATGCCAGAATGAAGAGAGGAGGATTTTATTGGGGTTGGGGGAGAACATGCTGGAGACTATGTCCTGGGATCTTGGACAAGTCATTACTCCTGACCTGATTTTCCCCAGAATAATTAGGCTAAAATAGTAATTGGGAGGATTGAGACTTTCTAGGGAGGATGGGGGAAATATATCAGTTAGGACAGATTGAGGCAAGAGGAACCAGGCCTGCTCCCTATTTGACTGCATGAGCCATTTTTTTTCAGACTGACTTCCTTGCTGGTCCACTCCTGGGTCTTCATCCTTGAGATCTTCACTTCTCTATTTCCCTTCCTATACAGATACTCACTGGGACTGGGTTCAGATAGTTCTGGGATATATATCCTCATTCTCCACAAGATGCCTTGGATTAAGATCCCATTCTATAAACTCTAGTCTTGAGATACTGCATTACCCTGGATAAGACATCTCCCTTCTCTTTTTTAATAGCTTGTTTCTCCTTTTAAGGAATATAGACTATATAGAATGTTGCTATGTTTCTCAGGCTGGACTTGCATTCTGGACTCAAGCAATCTCACTGCCTTGGCCTGCTGAGTACTTACAAGTGAACAGCACCATGTCTGACTAAGACATTCCTTCCTTCTAACTCTATTGACCTAACTCCAACAAGGTGAGTCAAGGTCAGAATCAGAGTCATGAAAATCCCTATCTTCTCTCCAAAACTTTTATCAAGAGCATGTAAAAAAGAAAAACAAAACAAAACACCCCCCACCAGAACATATAGACCTATTTTCAAGATCTAGCATTCAAACCATATCAAAGACTCAGAGGCCCAGAAAAGGAAGGGGCACTTAGCCTCTCTTCAGAGTACAACATAGACAAGGCAGAAATAGTAACTTTAGAGTGGAGAAACCTGATAGACATTACCTCGACCAGGTGATCAAAGTTAACATCTACAGTGATGTCATACTGCTAGTATTTACCTTTGTTATGATGCAATGAAAATGGCATGTTATATTTGTCCTCTTCCTCCCTCAAATCCATTATGCCTTTTTCTGAGAAAGTGCTCAAATCTAAAATTGTTCTGAAACTTAAACACACACATACACACTAACAGACACAAATATCTCGGGCAGGGGTCGCACACGCCTTTAATCCAAGCACTTGGGAGGCAGAGGCAGAGGCAGGAGAATCTGTCTGAGTTCAAGGCCAGCCTGGTCTACAGAGCAGCTTTTAGGACAGGCAAGGTTATGCAGAGAAATCCTATCTCAAAAAAAAAAAAAAAAGAAAGAAAGAAAGAAAAAGAAAGACAAAACAAAACAAAGAGCATAAAAAAAAAAAAAAACCCTAAAAAAGAGTCCAAATTCCCATCCTACTCTCATCTGAGGTATACATAACCTACTTCCACACTGCACTCCTTCAATGTTCTTGACAGCCAGCAGAGGGCGTTTTCCTAAATGCAAAATTGACAAAGCAGTCCTGCAATGGACTGAAAATTTGAATGGAAAATTTGGGAGATATGTTGAAAAAAAAAAAAAAAAACCAACCCATTAGGATCTTTGGAGACCTGATAAGCTAGGGTCAGATGGAAAGGGAGGAGGTCCTCCCGATCAGTGGAATTGGAACGGGGCAGGGAGGAGTGAGAGAGGGACTGGGAGGAAATGAGGGAAGGGGCTACAGCTGGGATGCAAAGTAAATAACCTGTGATTAATATAAAAAAATAAAAATTATAAAAAATCTATTTTCAATAAAAATTAAAATTATTAAAAAAATGACATCTTTGGGGTTCGGAGGTTGGTTGAGTGGTTAACTAGTAGTAGATTCTTCTGTCCACCGGGATTTGTGGCTACCCTGCCTTCCCTGGGTCTCCTTTTCTTATATGTATAGGTCTTTTCATGAAATCTGGCACAAGGTTTTTTGGAACTTATAGATGAAATCTGAGGCTGGACGAAACCCTATTACAGAAACTGTGAGGTCACCGGGGTGCTGGCTGAGGCTCCAAGAGAGTATGTACTGCTTTCCAGAGGTACAAATTTTGACTCCTAGAGCACCATTGGTAGGGTGGTGTAGGGGATCTGATGCCTCTTTGCCTTCTTGGACACCTTCACTGCCCTAAGTCCGCACACATATATACATAGTTAAAATAATTAAAATAGTGAGGACTGGAGCGATGCTCAGTGATTAAGGCAACTTACTGTTGTTGCAGAAGACCCAAGGATGGTTCCAAGCATTCAAATGGCAACTCACAACCATCTGTAACTCCAGTTCCAGAAGTTCTGACGTCCCCTTCTGACTTGTACGGGAACCAGGAACGCACCACGTACATATATATGCATGTAGGCAAGACACCCACACATTTTTAAAAAGTACCTTAAATAATAAAAATACTTAAAAATTAGTCATCACTATGATCGTGTGAATATGGTAAACATTTCTGGTGTTGATTGTCATAAAGTTACCACATCCCAAATTTTGCCCTCGGCAGTCTTCCCAAGGTCTCCCAGGTAAAGCTTGCCTTTCAGATGCCCAGCTCTGAGCCTGCCTATCTTATCACACAGCTACACTGTAATTTCTCTTCGTTATCCGGTATCTTCAATGCAAACTCTATGACTTAGGCCATCTTTTCTCCTGCCTTCTTCATCAGGCTCAGGGCCAGGAAGAAATCCTGCATCCCTCCCTAAGATAGGAGAGCATTTTTGCGTGACTAGGTTGTGCTGTCTAGACTGTTGTCGTGACTTTTTTTATTATTATTATTAAAACTGTACGTGAACAAGAAAAATAGCTCCTCCACATCCAGCTCGAACTAGGCCTGAAAAATGGTTTGACGCACTGTAAAATGAAGAGATGAATCACCAAATAAATTGATGTTCTAGGACGCAGGATCTCTCTGCGCATGCGCCAGAGAGAAAGGCGTGGGAAGTTCTTTTCTACCCCGCAGGGTTTCTTAGAGTTGGGGTTGGGGCGGAGGAGGAACACCCATTGGTTGGGACGGGCCGCATTGATCTGAAGCAATGGTTTTGCAGTCTCTGGGAGCTCTACTCCACCTGTGAAACGGTTCACTACCACCATCGTGCCAGGGCGTTTCCAGCTGGCTAAGGGACGGCGCAACAGGGTGGACAGAAGATTCCAAGACGCACTTTGAATTTGCTCAGTTTTATTAGGCTTGTCAAGGGTCACGGGGGAAGGAAGGGGCGGGGCTTCTGGGGAGCTGGAATACCACAAAGGCGAAGCTGCCTTGCAAAAACACTGACGCGAGCTAGCGGTCAGGGCTGATGAAGGGAAGAAAGGGATTGCCGAGAAACTCGGGAAAAGGGGGTGGTAGCAGAGTCTTGAGGCCACTGCGCAGTTGTGAAGAAGGTCACAGCGGCCCTCCTTACTTAGTGATCAGGATGTCCACAAAGCACGGAGAGAGGGGCTTGGGCCTAAGCTTACGAAGGGGGCTAAAGGGGCCCTGACCAAGGCATCACAATATATATTAGCAGCACACAGAAGCCTGCGGGAGAGGAGAGCTGAAGGGGAGGGTAATCCCTCCTCCAAATAAGAACTCTGCAATTACTAAACCATAAAAATAAACTTTAAACCAGTGTAATAAGTCAGTCTAACCCCAGAAGTGCAATGTGGGACCGCACAGCCCTAGCTGAAGAGGAGGGCAAATGGGATAGGGGATAGGGGTTTATACAGAGAGACCCCAAATGTTTATCCGATTTTCTTGTTCTTCCCCAGGCTGGCCCAAGCATTTGGGACCGGCAGCACCTCCTGGATATCAGAATCTTCTGAGTTCACTTCACTTTCTTCCCCTTCATAGATTTGTTCCTCTACATAGCTCTCCTCGCCTAGCTCACTACCTGTGTAGGGGAGAACATAGAGGAAGTTGGTTAGATGGCCCTTGAAAAGTGAAGAGAACAAATAGCTGTGACTTTTGAGGGCCTGGGACCACTTGCCAAGTGGTACTGTTTGGGACAGGGAGGGAGAGAGGAAACGGAAGGCGAGGGAGAAGGGAGAAGAATTGCCACTGTGCTCAAACCCAAGGTCAGAGGAATGGGAGGGAGGCAGGAAGGCCGCATTTATCTTTCTTCCGTCAAAAGTGACACATTGTTTTTATTCTTCTCCTGCTCCCATTCCTCAATGCACGTCTGACTTTCCGGAGGGAGGCTTTGGCCTTATATTCATCAGATACTTTTTGCCCTTAGTGTGACCCAAATTCTAGTCTGTCTTCTTCAGTCCAGTTTCCCACCCCCAACTCTGTGCTAGGCAGTTCTGCCTCGCATCCTTGGAGAAGAGGGAGGCCATGAGGTGGGAAAAAAAAGAGGATTGACTATTCCCTTCATTTCCCCAGCCCACCCCAAAAAAATGTGTAGGTGGCTCCTCACTCACTGAACATTTTCACCCTTTGTGCCTTGCTCCTTTCTTCAATGGAAGTTGGCCAGGAACCCCATGGTTGGTTTTCCTTATCCTTCCTCCTCCCCCAGGGGCTGACCTCTCCTCTGTCTGCCCATAACCAGGTTCAAATGAGTTCTTTTATCAGTCTTCTAAGCCAGAACCAAACCTGAGAGTCACCTTAAATACTGCTTTATCCCCCCAAACTTCCATGTGCAATCTTTCCCATGCCCTTCCCCAAATGTATATATTGTTGGACAAAGAATGTGTTCTGTGGTCAAGAAGTTTGGGAAATGTGGAGTTCTGCAAAGTGAAATGGGGGTTTTAAAGGCCGGATACTCAGAACTTGTATTTATGCATTCTTTGCCTAACACATTCTATCAGCAAACCCTTCCATGTGAAGCAGCTTTCAGAATTGGTGAAGGGTCCTAGAATAATCTTGGAAGCCTTGCCAAACATTCTAGGTCACTAATCCATCCCATGGAGAAGGCTCCACATTGCTGTTTAGCAGAAATACAACTTCAAACTCAAATGATACCTCCTTTCCTTAGCTCTCCCTCTCCTTTCTCACTCCTTGAAGTGAAATTAACTGCTCTGTCTTCTGAGTGTAGAGAAAACATATTCTGTTCACCTCATCACCAGCTGTTCAAAGAAGCCTGGGCATTCTCAGAAGAGGAAGGAAGGGGGAGGGACCTATAGCTCACCTTCCTCACGAGCCTCTTCCTCTTCTTCCTCCATTGATTCTTCAGAGATGATTTCTACCTCCTCCTCATAGTCATCCTGGTTGGTGCTGTTATCCAGAGTCTTGTCAAAGACATCAATGCCATTCTTATAGTATTTAATGTCCCTGTCATCATCATCACTGCTTTCATTGTCACCCTCATTGCCATCATCATCACTGCCCTCACTATCACTGCCCTCATCTTCATTGTCACTATCACTGCTGTCCTGGATAGTATTACCCTGCTGGCTGTCACCTTCTAGGCTTTTGTTGTCACCATCAGCTTTCTCGTTGCTGGAATCCTCACTGTCATAGGTGTTTTCTTCTGGGTTCTCACTGTTGTCATCTGGACTTATAGCAATGATCTCTGTGTTGTCAGTGACCTTATTGTTGAGGACCACATTATGGTCAGGATACTCACTTTCACACAGGGTCTCATTGACATCAGTTACCTCATTATCAGTGGTCTCAAAATAGTCGGTGGTCTCCATGAAGTCAGAGATCTTGATATCATGAACGGTCTCATTGTCAGTGATCTCATCAGTTTCTGAGATTTCACTGAGAATGTCTTCAATGGCATAATGGTCATGAGCATCTTCCATGATCACCATTTCGTATTTGTTCTTGGATTTACTGTGGGTAGGTTTAAAACTGAGTATAAGGATAATGGAAGTAACTGGGAAGGCAGTATGGTAATAGGACTTCTAAGAATGGGGGAAAGTCTCATTGCTACCTCTGACTATGTAACCTCAGGCCACTTCTGTGTATCTTTTGTAGACAGTGTACTGGATTATCTCAGTGGTCTCTTGTGCCTCTATAAATCATGTTTGACACTAGCTTAGTGTCTGCCCTATTTAAAAAGAAAACCCCAAAGCCCCTCAGGCACCATTTCTTTCATCACCTTTCCTTTCTTTCATGCTTCTTTCTGTTTGTCCTGTAGCCACTTCCTCTCATGTAGTAGCGCACTGGGTTAACCCACAGGTCATTCTTGATAATCTGTTGTGGGGTGGAGGGAGGAGAAAAGAGCCACAGGTATAAGCCCTAGAACCCACTCATAATTTCTCAGGCACCCAGGGGTAAGTCTGGCATGACTTTCCCTTGCAGTACCAGGGGGGCTCACCTCAGCAATTCTGTCAGCTTCTGGGAGGCTATGGTTGGTAAACCAGTTGAAGAAGCTTTCTCTGGGATCATGGTTTCTGCGATTATAGGCCTGGGGTTCCTGGCCACGGTGCCAACGTATTGGAGTAGAATGAGACACCAAGCGGCCTAGAGGAAGAGGAACAGATGCATAAGAGACTGGAAATGATAATATTGGGCCACAGATTTATTCTGGGACTGCCTCTTACCTGAGCGGTTGTGCTGGAACTCCTTGACAATCACCATGTTTGTAAAGTATGGGTTGGTCTGGAAGTATAGCTTCATCTTGTAGCCCATGGAGATATGTCTGAGATCCTGTACCTGCTCAGAGTTGGGGTAACAGTGGTATCTATCCCTTCTGTGTCCCTTCCCACCCTCCCCCTCACCTCTAAGGACCAGATTCCTTGGCATCCTTCCTTGGCCTGACCTGAAGATTGGTCAAGTAGCGGAAAATGTCTTCATCACGTTGGTTGATCAAGACTGAAATTTTGGGGTGGTTGAGGAACTGATGAGTGGAGCAGTTTAGGTCAAGGATTTACTGTTCAATGCCAAGTAGCGCAAAGCAAAGCAAGCTCAAGACAGAGGGTTCCTTCTATGTTTGAGTGATGTATGTGGAGTAGGTGAGTGCTTATGCAATGTTACACCTCAGTGTTAGGTAGCCTTGCTATGGTTTATATTTGCTGAGTGCCTAGATGCAATGGGTTTATGACCATGTCCATGTTTTCCTTGTCTCTTGGTGAGAGGTTCACAAAATACTATGTGTCTCGGAGCTGTAAGCCCAAGTGTAAGTAATGATGTATTTGGTTACTGAGGGCCTTTGTTTACATGATGTTACATGTATAGGTTCTGATGGTCATTGTCCACATGATGTATGAATGGCTCTAGAGGTTGGTGTGCATAAGCCATGTTACCTCATATCTAGATATAGAAATTATGTATCTACATGATACCCTGTGCCTGTCTGCTGAGGGCCTGTGATCATGTGACACTTTGTATCATGGGACAAATATATATATATATATATATATACATATACATATTCTATTAATATGCTAAACCTATGTATTTCAAATATGTATACAAATATATTTCCAGGGGATGAGCTCAACGTTCACCAATCATGGATTCGAGGCTTCCTGTTCTACCTTTTTCTTCATTTAACCACTGACCTCCACATCCAAGTGGTCTTTCCCCTGATTCTTCAGGTGGTTCCATCCCATTTCTATCTTCTCCCCTCTAATGGAGTACTTACTGTACACAGATTTGAGATTTCTAGGCATGTAAGCAAAGACCCAGACTTACAGAGCCTTGTGTGGCTTCAGCACCCTTCCTGTAGAGTGTATTTGCCTTCTTTCCTTACTGTCAGTTCATCACCTGTATCTCCCTCTTCTCCTTTCACTGTGGTCCTATTAATAGGCTGTGTGTCTTCTCTGTTAGCCCTCCCTCTTTTACTGTCTGTGATATATATATATATATATATATATATGTATATATATATTTAATGTTATGGTGCTACTCTTTTCCCATCTGCAGTCTTTATTTTTATGTTATTTTGCCCTTTCGCCATCCCTCTTCCACTCAATCTAGAATCTTCTAATGAGGTTTCATTCCCATCTCTGACCCTCCCCCACACCCCTTGTTTCTCTTTTGCACACCTCCCCTTTAGTCATGGGCTCCTGGCCCATGCGTACTGATGAGAAGGATACTGCTTTGACCCAGAAGCCTGGGATATGCTGGATGATGAGGTCTCTGCGCTCCAAAAAGGGCCTTCGCATCTGGATGAATTTGCGCTTGAGACGCAAGAAGGCCTTGCCTGCCTTGACGTTCACCGCCTCCAGATCCATTTGAATGCTCTCCAGGGCCTGCAGTATGCTTTCCATCCTCTGGGCACTCCTGCTCTCCTTCACCTTTCTCTGCTTCCGACGACGACGACGACGACGACGCTGCCGCTGCCACCTCCTCATACTTTCCCTTTCATCCTCATCCTCATCCTCCACTATGATGATAGCCTCTTCCTTCCTCTTTGGACAAACTAACATCGGGGCCCCCCACCCTCCAAAGCTACAGGTTTCTAGGGCTTTCTCTCCAGCAAGAGTGCTGGGCTCTGCAACCTGAAAGTCAATTTCCAGGCTTTCTCCAGAGGTTTCTGAAGAGGGAAGTGTTTCCATGATCCCTGTGGGAGAGGGTTCCCCAAATCCTGCCTCTATTGCAGGATCCCAGTCTGGACTCCCAGTACCCAGGGTGAAATACGCACGGATCCCTCCCTCCTCGAGAATGACATAGGGCAGTGGTGGGGGTAGAGTGGGGCCCACCCCCCTCATGTCAGCCAGCACCTGTGCAGCCTCTGTTTCTTCCTGGAGTCTCGGACGCTGCTGGGGTGGAGGCAGGGGCAGTCGATGGAGGGGCGGGGGTGGCGGGGGCGGCAGGTCTCGCTGACGGACTTCTGAGCTGCTCAGGCGGAGGGTCTTGGCCGGAGGCCCCGCATCCGGGCGGTCCATGGTGACTGCAATCAAAGCTTAGGGAATTGCACTGATTCTTCTGCTCTCAGATGAGACCGTCGCCACCAGTCACACTTGAAGCGGAGCCGCCGCACCTCACGCGACCAGCTCTGCTCTCCACCTCGCTCCGATGTCCCCTCCCACAGCGCCTGCCCAACTCCCACAGCGCCAGACGCTGAGGCCCCGCCCACTCCTTGAAGGCGTCTGTTCTGCTCAGGATTGGCTTCAGGCCTCAGAGGTGGCGTTAGCGTTCCCTCCACCCCTCCCTTCTCTCACGCAATCCGGCTTGCCAACTCTACACGTCATCATTTTCTAATTGGCCCCCTTCGCACCCACCAATCATCAGGCTTGCTGCCCCAGTGATGGGAGTAAAATTTCAGGGCGATTGGCTGTAAGGAAAGCTAGGGAAGAAACCGCTCACCCTCGTTCTTGCAATGTTTTATCCAATGGGAAAAGTACCAGTGATTGTGAAGACGGAAAGACTATACAGGGGAGGGTGAGTGGGAGTGCGCAAGCACCAGGAAGCGAGATGTGCTCAAATGAAATCCCCTTGCTATCTTTTTCCCCGCCCACCTCCCTTGAGCAACTACGCACTTCTTAAATCTATCCCTTCCCCCATCAGTTTATGCCCCTGAGGTGAGCGCTGTAACCCTTAGATGCAGGCAGTCTTGATGTGCCAGTAATTTAAGTATCTGAGGTCTTTGGTTTGGTGGTCAGGTTTTGACAAGGCTTTTTCCATCTCTGCAAAATGGCTCCAGAAACCATCACAGACTCAAAAAGTAACTTCCTCTGCGTCATTAAAAAAAAAAAAAAAAAAAAAAAAAATTGTGATTCAACTAATTTGCTAGATTTTTCTAGAACTCTAAAACTCTTTGTCTAAATATTATTTCTCCTCCTAACCTTTCCTAAGTGAATGCTGTTATTAATTGTACCCTGAGATTTAATTTTATTTATGACTAGAGATGGCTAGTTTTTGATGAGGCATGACGGTGTAGTTTTGGCTTTGCTTCTAGAATTCACATCGTAGGTGAATGCCACTGTAACTCTAGCCAAATCACTGCCCACCTCTACCCTTGTTTTCTCTAAATTAGACGTTCCTAAGGGAGAGGAGATAATTATTGCCCATTGCAATCTTCCTGTGATAAGCAGAGGGACGGAACCTAGGAATCCATCGCCAGGAGAATGGATAAAATGTAATATGTTTTAGATGGATTATTAGAATGAGCTTGATCTGTGTATAACAACATGGCTGGATCTCTCAAAAACATAATGTTGATTGAAAAAAGAAACAGAACAAGATTTATAGTACAATACTTTTATGTAAATTAAAACACATCAATACCATGTATTTTCCACAGATACACATAAGTAAATAAACACATGAACTGTGGTTTGGAAAGACACACATCAAGTACAGAAGAGTGGTGCCTGTGTGGGGTGGAGAAGAATGGGATCTGGCATGGGTGATGAAGGGGACAAAATAAAATAAAAAAAAGGGCCTTGCATGGATCAATGATGATATAGTGTGCCAAGAACTGAGTAATATGGCCAGCTCAATTCTGTGCACCTGAGGGAATAAGTAAACCAATAGTAAATTAAATGAGTGATAAGAAGTAGGACAGCCGGGTAGATCCCCAGACTCGGGCTTTTTCTTTATGTCATCTTTCCTTCTGAATTTAGTCAAAGTTCAACAGAGTCCCAGCTGTATACAGTGGAACCTTCAGAAGACCTCCCAGTTCAGACTGAGCAGTTCCTCTAACAGCTATTACCTTGCAAGGGACCATTTCTTAATCCCATTGCCTCCATGTTTGACCCCTCCTCCATTCCAAGTTCCTATTTCCATGGTAGTCCAATTTCAGAAATACCTTGTTTGAATTTTGGGGTGGGGATGGAATCTGCAGACGTTGGGAAGAAATGGGTTTCTAAAGCACCCTCTCCCCACCTGATGTTCAGAAGCTGGGCCAAGAGAAGACAACCTTATGAGGTGGAATTTGACCCCATTGACACACACATACATACAATTTCAAGGTCCATCTCCTAAGCACTCTAGTTCCTGCTGCAGGCACATACTAAGTTTTGTCTCTTCTCCTTGGTGTGTGTGTGTGTGTGTGTGTGTGTGTGTGTGTGTGTACTGTTTCCTCATATAGGGTATTTGCTCACATATGTGTACCAGACAAGTTTTCCTCAATATTTAGGAACCCACACACAGTCACACAAACATCACTATCTCACTCAGTCATACCTCCCCGCATGTGATCATACAGATAGAATACACAGACATAGACATGCACACACACGCACACACACACAAATGCACAGAGAAAGAGAGAGAAAAAACATCCAATATAACATTGTTCATTCCACTTTTTCCATTTACAAAATCCAATGGTGAATCCAGGCAGTTAGAAAAAGGAAATGGAGGAAAACCCTCCTGAGTCTACCCTATTTGCCCTCCCACCTTGGTCTTTGCATCCCAGCCCTCAGAAAGGCATTCCTATCATCATCACTGAGAGAATAGCCCCACCCCAAAGACACATTCCCAGCCTCCCAACTCCTCTGGCTAGCTTTTCCAGGGCCACTCCTCACCCAGGGTCATCAATATCTCTTTTGCCTAGAGTGCCCCCTTCATTGCTTTTGGGTCAAGGCTTCCTCAGTTCAGGGGCTTTCTTGGGGTAGAGGTGGAGTTTAGGACAGGAAGGAAAGGGGATGGAGAGATCACTGCCCCAAACTTAGACAAAGAGTTTCAATTTGTCTCACCAGTCCATAGAGCTGCTTCAAAGTAAGCCCAGAGTGGTCTCTGTCCATGGAAAAAGAGGCTTTGGATCTTCTACCTGTGAAATTTGGGTGTAGTCTGCTCCACTTTGGGCATAGGTAAGGATGGAGGGAGAAAATAACTTCTGGGAAGGATGTTTGGAAGGGCCACCAAGAGGTCAAGCAGGAATGGACTCAATTCCACAGTGCCTTGAAGTTTGTATCACTATTGGTTTCCAAGGCTTCCAAAGAATTTTCATTTTTAGAGGAGTAGTGTGAACCCAATGGTGGGGTTTAATTTAGCTCTGACCCCAGGGTCTGCACTCGAGCTACTCTGGGGAGTTCAACTATCTCCCTATACTTCTGTGGATGACTTCCACTGTCAGCATATACCCACAACATCTTTAGTGGGGACTGAAGTGGAAATATATTCCTAGGAAGAAAGTTTAGGGGAGCCAAGAGGAAGCTTGAGTGTATGTAGCTAAGTTTGGTATATTCTGGTTGAGGAGCACATCTCCCATTCTGCTCTTCATCTAGCAGGGGCACATCATGGAGGCCCTTCTTTGTATGTTCTTGGCTTCTCAAACAGAGCCTCAAGAAACACCTGAGAAGTCTGGACATGGTAGGGAGGGACTGGAGACCTGGCTAGGGATCAAGGTTTGCTAAAAACAACATTGCATACAAACTAACAATTTAAACATCCTTGCTCCCCAAGAATGCAGCATCCCATTTGGTCCCTCTTCTCTGAAGCCGTAAGTCAATATTTCCTAAACATCCAGGTCTTATTAAAGGATTTGGAAGGGAAGGGAATGGGATCCCAAAGGGCAATATGATCTCTGGAAATCTATTTTACAGGAGAAATTTCCCATTTCTTGACAATGTCAAAAGGAGGGACATTTAAGCAAGAAAGCCTGTTTCCTCAGCTGTTGTTAAAAACCCTGCATTTTCACTTTGTTTTTTTTTTTTGTTGTTGTTGTTTTTTTCTTTCTTTCTTTCTTTCTTTCTTTCTTTCTTTCTTTTTTTTTTTTTTTTTTTTTTTTTTTTACTGAACCATTATTTTAGAAAGATAGGAGAGGGGAGAGGGAAAGGAAGGCAGGGAGGGTATGGGAATAGGAGATTGTGGAAGTGGAGAAGGAAGCTGTGGGACAAGCCCCACAAAACTAGAAATGCCCCTTTTCCAGTTCCTCACCCAGTTCCCAACAGTAGGGAGGTATTGGCAAAATGCCTCAGGTATGGATGGTTTAAGAGCCTGGGCTGAAGCTCAAAAAAGAAGGCTTCTGTCTGGGTCCCACCCTTCCCTTGGTGTTGGCCCCAGAATGGTGATCACGACTTTTCCCCTGCCTATTACCTACTGGCTTGCTTTACATGACACAGTAGGGTTCTCTGGGGGCTGGGGCACCTCCTGTGCCCCAGCAAGGGGCATGAGTCCTCAGGCACTTCTTGAGGTCCTTGTTAAGCAGGAAGCAGACGATTGGGTTGACGGCAGCCTGGGCGAAGCTCATCCAAACAGCAGTGGCCAGGTAGCGGTGGGGCACAGCGCAGGCTTTCACAAACACTCGCCAGTAACAAGCCACGATGTATGGTGACCAGAGGAGCAGGAAGAGCAGCGTAATCGCGTAGAACATTCGGCCCAGCTGCTTTTCACCCTTGACCTCGTCCATGCCCAGTAGCCGCCGGCTAGCTGCATGCCCATTCTGCCGGATACCCAGCAGAGTTGGAGGCATGGGTCCACGGCCAAAGCCAGCAATCCAGTTGGCAGCAGCCTGGCCGGTAGCCCCAGGGCCATGGAATGTCCAGTTTTGGCTGATGGCTGGCACCATCTGCACTGGCTTCATCTTGCGGTGACGATACTCGAAGAGTAGCAGCTTGCCATAGACAGCATGTGTGGCTGCCATGAGCACAGCCAACATAAGCATAAAGCCCAATGTGTCATTTGCTTTGAAGTAGCGATGCTCAAAGATGCACTGGTCCTCCTCTCGGATAAACTTGTACGTGCCCACATCAAAGACAGGTGGGAAAGCCATGGCCACAGATAAGGTCCAGGCCATGCAGATGACAGCTGCGCATGTCCAGAGTGTCATGCGTTTGGCATAGAAGCGGTGGTGGGCGATGGCCATGTAGCGGGTGACGCTGATGCAGAACAGCATGAAGGCCGCATGGAAGCAAAAGAGCACAGCCATAAAGGCCACAATCTTACAGCTGAGTGCACTGAAGGTCCATGAGGAGCCATGGCGCACAGAAGCCAGTACAAAGGGGAAGCAGATGGCAGAGCGTATGCCATCAGCTAGGCACAGGTCCAACAGAAAGTAGTAAGGAGCCTTGTGCAGGGCACGTTCCTTGAGCACCAGTAGGGACAAGATGGCATTGCCTGCCAGGCTTACACACATGATCAGTCCCAGTAGCACCAGCTTCACATAAGCCGACGCTGATGGCAGGGACAATGCGCCGCTCACCTCCTCGGGCTCTCCGGTGGTGTTGGCCATACTGAGGGGCAAGGGCCCCCAACCCTAGAGGGTCGGCCAGTCCAGTATTTGATGTGCCCTGGGGGACTCCATCTGTTGTCTTGCTGAGCTACACCTGCAAATGGGGACAATGGAGGAAGATACAGACAGAGAGACAGAGTAATGAGTGTAGGAGACAGAAAAATGCAGCGACAGAGTAGTAAATAATGAGACTGAAAAATGATGAAAAAGGTATAAATGGATAGAAAGCACAGAAACGGAAGGGATGGAACAGGATGAGCAGGGAGGGAGAAATGGATGAGAAAGAAACAGAGAGGGCAGTTTAGTGTGTCTATGGGCCCTTCCCACGGACTCCCCAGCTACTTCTGGTCCTCCTCTTTTTGCTGGGAATGTTTTATGTCTCCTAATGTTCTCACATTCCTCTTTCTTCCTCCACTGGAGGGACTATAGGGTTGTCGATGTTGGTGAAACTCTTATTCCCTTTCACAAGCCTTAAGGTTGTATTCAAGAATTTCTTTTTTGTTAAACTGCTACCCATAATCTAGTACAATTATGTACACACGCTTGTGTACACACACACACACACACACACACACACACCTCACCTAAGACTTTTACATACTACTAATCCCAATTATAATATGCTCATTCTTTTCTATTGTATTTCATGTTTTGTTTTGTTAAACTATTGACAGCCACTCATTAATTTTCTTTCTGTCTTTTTCTCTCTTTCCCATTTCCTGCTTACTCTCTTACTTTTTTTTTTTTCTTTTTTGCTATACTGGGGATTGAATTAAGGGCCACAGGCCTAATAGGCAAGAGCTCTACCAATGAGCCAAATCCCTAAACCTCCTTTAAAATTTACTTTTTAAACTTTTGTAGTAGGGTATTGTGGAGTTGAACAGGCTGGCTATGAACATTTTCCAGAGCCCAGGTAGGCCTTGAACTTGGGATAATCCTGCCTCAGACTCCCTTGTGCTAGGATTACAGCTCTACGCCATCATGCCTAGCAAAATGTCTCTGTTCATGGTCAGGAATATGTGCAGTATGCTCTGTGAGTAGTGAGAAGACTAATGTTAAGTAGAGCATTTCAGACACACAGTGGTAGGCACGCAGAAGACCAAAGTTATAGGCCTAGGGATTATGATGAGGCCTCTGGTTTTTATGTCGTACGAATGTAGGATTATGTATGAATATAAAAATATAGGTATGCTTGTTGTATTGGTTCACTGAAAAAATATTTCTTTACTTTAGGTCATGTACTGTTTTAGGCACTGAGGATATAGTTGTGAATCAGACAGATGAAAGATTCCTACTCTAGCACTTTGGAGGCAGAGGCAGGTAGATCCCTGAGTTCTAGGCCAGCTTCGTCTACAGAGTGAGTTCCAGGACATCCAAGGCTA
This sequence comes from Meriones unguiculatus, assembly GCF_030254825.1. NCBI lineage: Eukaryota > Metazoa > Chordata > Mammalia > Rodentia > Muridae > Meriones > Meriones unguiculatus. The sequence continues at coordinate 38,397,976 of NC_083369.1, forward strand.
CACAGAGAAACCCTTTCTCAAAAACAAAACAAAAAACAAATCCACTACTACCAACAAAAAAGATCAGTACTCTTGTATAATTGACATTCTAGGCAATAAAAAGGAGACATATGTGAAGTTAGTATATCAGATGATGACAATATTCTAAAATATAATCATAGAGTAGGGGAAGAGGATTTAAAGCTCTAGAGGTGAGGAGGGTATTGCAGTCTTTGACGAGGTGGTTAGGGAAGGCATCACAAAGAAGGAGTCATCTAAGCAAACAGGTGAGGAGGTAAGTTCTGTGGCTGTTAGGGAGAAGAAAACTCTAGGCAGAAAAAAACAGTCAGAACAAAGGCCCCGAGATGGAGCAAAAAGCAAGGAAGCCATGGTAGGTGGAATACTGAGCAAGGGGCAAGTGTTAGGTGCCGTCAGAGAGTTGGCAAGGATGTATCAAAGAGTCCATAGTAAGGACTTTTGATTCAGAATTACTTGGGAGGGTTTTGAACAGAGATAGGATGTGATTCCAGTTCAGAGTTGAATAAGATTCTATTTGTTGCTGTGAGAATAGGGTATGCTACATAAAGGTAGCTACGGGGAGGGTAGGGAAGTTCATTAGTAATGCAGGTAAGAGGTCATAGCATCTCCATGCCCTTTTCCTTTCTCACAAGAATTTCTCCTAACTATATCATTTACTTTTTGAATTTAGGGTATTACTTGCCTCATCTTATTAAAACAGAAGCTTCACAAGGGCATGGTAAGTCCCATCCCCTCTAAGAGATCACTAACATGTCCAAAGTAGGTTCCTGGTGAAAACATGACAAGTTAGTTGGCTGAAGAAATAAAATGAATGGTGGGGTGCCTAGGAATGGACTGGGGGACATGGTAGGGAGATGGGTCTTGAAGTGGATGTCTTCTTGCTAACTCTTTCTTAGTAGAGTTGGCTCCTTTGCATTGTTATCTAGATCAATATGGTCTAAACTGTCACCTAAAAGCAGTGATTTTTTTTGACAGAACAATACATGGTATAGCCAATGGCCTACTTAAAAAGAGAGTATGTTAGGGCAGGGGTTGGAGAGAAACACACACAGTCAGATCTCTTAAAGTCCCTCAAGACCTGATATCTCCCACCCTTCCCAAAACTGCAGACATCCCTCCACTGTGTATGTGCAAAGGTGCACACACAATATGCCTTAGCTTTAATGGTAAGCAGGGGGTACTAGGTGTAGAGGCAGAGTGATTGTAAGAGGTAGTCAGATACACAGGGAGTGACAAAGTAAGTGAGTCATTGTGTGACAGGGAGATGGTGACAGGACGAAAGAGAAAAACAGAAAAAGAACAAGGGAACAGATAGAAATGGAGAAAAAGAATGGAGAATGACTTAAAAGAGACATATAGATTGCATAGAGCAACAGTGAGTGAGTAGGAGAGGAGACAGAAAGGGTGAATAGGGACAAACCACAGGACAAACTAACAAAACCATCTAGAACACAGCTCCTACACCTTGGGTTGTAGCTCCCTCTGGGGTTACAGAACTGAATGTGGATGTTAAGGAATTTTACAAAATTTGTGGATGTGTAATGACCAACATTTAATTCAAAATCAAAGGTTCAGTGAACCCCACATATTTCTAGCAGCAGTTGCTTGTGTTGCATTATACGTATGTTACTGAGGCCGTGGTTTTGAGCATACGCATACTTTGCACTGCACATGCCACCATACAGCCCAATGACAACATGCTAACTGAGCTACTTCAGCTAAGACTTGACACTACTGTATGCTGTGAGTCGCAGTGTCTCTGATGTACATGCAGTTTTTTTTCTTTTATAAAATGTAATTGTTTAAGTACAGAAAATAAAAACTTTTAATCCTTTCCTACTGTCATGGAAGTATCAAATTAGTATGCCAATATATTTTATTGAATTGGAAAGTCTGATTTTAAAAAAATGCCATTCCAGCTGGATCTCTGTGAGTTTAAAGCCAGCCTTGTCTATGCAGAAAATTTCAAGGACTGTCAGAGCTTACATAGAGAGACCCCATCTCAAATACCCCACCTCACCCCCTAAAATAAAAAAAATAAAAAAAATTGACATCTGAAATGCTGATTTGAGTATCCTAAAAAAATTATTAGATGAATTTTGGGTTGGGAATAGGACAGAATTTCCAACAATTTTTGAAATGCCCCTAACCATTTTCTACTAAGTGTTTAAATGAAATGAGGTTCTCAGCAGTGGCAGCTATAACATCAAGATACCAGTCAACTCTTAAAAACATTGAATATTCTTTATATGTTTCGGTATCCAATAGTCTGAAAAGATTTAATTATTTATGTAAAAAAAAAAGTGCATCCATCTCAGCATGCAAATTTACTTTTGTCCTTAATAAATAGAAAAATTATATGTATGACTGAGAATTGTTTCAGATAAATTTGTTAATAGTACATAGTTGATTTCTACACTTATTTTATATAACTATATACCTGGGGTTGCATAAAAATTTTCTTAAGTGAAGGGAGGTCATCAGTAGAAAAAAAATTCAAGGAACCCTGATGCAGAAGGCTTGGGAGAGATGAGAAGGCAGTGAGAAACAGGTAGACACAGAGACAAAGCACATAAACATGCAGAGAGCGACACATACTAGCCTGAGAGGTAAATAATGTGTAGCTTAGGATCTCAGTGAAGACAAGCATTAAAGTTAAAACCAACTCCCCCATCAAAACAAACAAACAAACACAAAAAACTTCTAAAAACACAGCTTCATGGACAGCAGTATACACACACACACACACACACACACACACACACGCACGCACGCACGCACGCACGCACGCACGCACGCACGCACACACGCACACACGCACGCACACACTGCGCCAGAGGTGTGCTGTGCAGGCATAGATGGAGATAGTTCTTGTACCCAGCTTAGTGCCAGGGCTCTGTCCTTTACAAAGGCATTACTGCCCCCTAGGGGACATTTTGGAAATCTACAGGAACGGAGTGGGGAGGGGAGGGGGGAAAAGGGGGTTGGGATGGGATGGGATGGGGTGGATGGAGTTTGCCTCATGTTAGGGTGCAAGATGTCCTAATATTTAGAGGTGAAGAGAGAGTATGCATCACTTAGTGACATGTAGGGCAGTCTGGCATTATTCATACATGTCCTGCAACTCCTAGGATTTTGAGATTATATTTAGTTGAGCTTAGAATCTTTTATTAATATAAATGAAGTTTTTTTTCTTCTAGTTTTAGCATACCTGAAATGTGGATGTCATGTGAATCAAGGGGAGACTGTATTTTGCTTTTCAGTGCACTTCATTAGTTTGTGAAATCCCAATATGAAGCTTCTGCCTATCATTTTCCTGTATTTTGTGTACCTGACTTTTCTTCTGAACTGCATTTACTTATTATAAGCATTTTTAAATCTTCAACTATTTTCTTGAATCCCCTGAAGAGTGCCACACCCAACCATTTTTGTAAATAAATCATTATAAATCATTTATTTATATTATAGTTCATTATATATATATAATGAAAGTAAGGTATGAGCTTCTTTTGAAAGGACATGTGCAGAAATATATTGTCTACACACTCCATTTCCAGATAAAAAACGAATTTTATGTGACAAGTTTGTTACATAAAAGGCACATTAAGTGAGGGCTAAGAATTGGTTACCAATGTAGATACACTGACACACTGTTTCACATACACATATTTAATGGCTCACAACCATGCCTCCCTTTAGAGTTCTCCTAATACACACATACCACACACACAGTCACACATGTCACACACACCCACACACATGCCACACATACTCAAACACATACACGCTCAACCACATGCACACTCAAATACAAAGCAAATCTACTGTCACTTTACATAGACTACTAAATATCCACTGAACTGATATATCCGATTGCTTAAATACTTCCACATATTCAAATTTTCACAACAGCATAACACATATACACATATACAAACACTGTTACAAAACTAACATTCAGATTAGATATCACTCACACCATCAAATTCACAAACACTTGAAATGTGCTCCCCAGGTATGTATACACAGATAAAACACCTCTGGGATACCAGATATATTTGAAGGCAAGTAAAAAATTGCTCACATATAAGAATATCCTCTAGCACAAAGAAACTAACTTACCTCCCCTCATGTGGATTAAGTACACTTAGCAATGCAGATATCCTGGCTCATATATGCACCTTTCTATTAATATATAAACTCTCACTGATTTATGGAAGTGTAAGAGCTTTAACATATCCAGAAAAGAATAGGGAGGCTTACATGCTCTCTCTCACACACTTCAGCAACGTGCCGAGTGCAACTAAACACAGAGACAAAAACTCACTTGCATATGCAGACACTTGCACATGGGCAAATGTGTGTAAACATACTAATTTGCTCTTACACACATAACTGATATACACATCCAACAACAGGTATAATATAAATCTGCTCCTGTGCTGAAATCAGCGAACCTTGCTGGTTTATGTGGAAACATGAGTAGAGCTACCTGGCCGGTAGGTACTTGCTTCACCAGGAAGCTTGAGGAAGAACAGGTACAGGAGGCTGTGCCAAGAAGTCTACTGTATTTCAGTAGCGTTTTATTAAAACCATCCCAGACAGTTTGATTATTACCTTCCACTTATTTATCACAAGTGAGGTTTTTGTTTGGCCTATATCTATGTGTATGGTGGTTTTTTTTTAATGTGCTCTTGTTCTTACTTTTTCTCACCTACAAAACTAGAAAAGTTGGGGGCTGTTGGGTGGCTCAGTGGTAGTGTATTTGTAGTATGCCTATGATTATAAGAGATATAGGGAAGAGGATAGAAAAGGAAGAGGAGGACAAGGAAGGAGCATTTTGTGATTATTGCTATGGACCACAGTTTGCTTATCTCTTCTCCAAAAGTGGTTGGGAGTAGAAGTGCATCAGACACTAGACTCTTTCTGGTTCTGGAATATTTGTGTAGATACAGTGCATCATCTTTGGGACCTAAATCCAAACACGCAGTTCATTTGTGTTTTGTATCTACCTTACATATGGAATAAAGGTTAATTTTAAGCACTATATTAGTGTGTCTAAATTTTGTCTGTGACCTGTCCCAAGATAGTGGGTGGGAAATTTACCACTTGTGGCATCCTGTCAGCATTAAAAAAATTCAGATTGTGGAACATTTCAGATTTCAGATTTTGGATTATGTATTGTATTTGGTGTTCTTAAAGAGAATATACTTACTTAGTTAATTTTCTTGATTGTTATTTCTTTATAAAAAGAACTCTTTATAAGAGTGATTTCAAACATAAAAACGCAAGATGGAACACCACAGTGAACCTTGGTAGACTCCATGTCCAGATACACCAATTATGAACTCAGAGGTCAGTCTTCTTCTGCCCATAGCTCTATCCACTTCTCTTAACCATCAGTTTTGTAAGCCATAATTACTATACTACTTCACCCATAAACATTTCATTATCTGTTTTTAAAAGATGAGGATTTTTCTGTAAACATCATAACAAAATATTCTTATTTTAAAAGTGTATTTATTGATTTATTCACTAATGGTATCTGCCGTCTCCTTCAATAAAAATATATAAGGGCTGGGCATGTAGCTTAATGGTAGGTAGAATGCTGGCTTACCATGTATGAGGCCTGGGGGTACTGGTGAGGGAGATAATAAAGGAGGGAAGAAGGAGGAAGGAAAGAGGGAGGGAGGAATGGAGAGAAAGAGAGAGAGAGAGAGAGGGAGAGAGACACACAGAGAGATATGTTGATTTGGATTTTTTTTTTCAAACAAAGTCTAGGTAGCTATGGATGACCTCATAATCACCATGTTCACTACATGAACATGTTGACCTTAAACTCCTAATAATCCTCCTGCTTCAGCCTCCTTAGTACTGGGATTTTAGGCATAAACCACCATACCGTTTAAGATTCAGATTTATAAAAAAAAAGCACTTGGGGCTGGAGAGATGGCTCATACTGGTAGCAATAAGTGGACTCTGAGTTAAAAAAAAAAAAGATAGCACAGAGCTGGAAAGTTGGTACAGAGATAATGAACACCTGTTGCTCTTGGAGCGGGTTTGGTTTTCAGTACCCACATTATGGTTCACAATCATCTGGAACTCCAGTTCCAGGAGATCTGACACTCTATCACCCTTGTGGGCACCAGGTATTCACATAATACACACACACACACACACACACACACACACACGCATACATGCATGCAATACACACACGTGTGCAGGGAAAACACACACATAAAATAAAATCAACAAATCTAAAATAAAAACTTTAAAGAAATTGGAAGTACAAATTAAGGAACCAAGATATTTTATGAAATAATTGGACTATCCTTTTTGTTGTTGTTGACTATTCTTATACAGGGCTCAGTCTGCTTGTGACAGGATTGCAAGGTTAACAAGAAAAGCTTAGCCAAATTTTACATTGTAGCATTCTTCAGGGAAATTGTCGACAATGTATTTGGGATGGGTGAGATAAAAAGAATAGGCAAAGGGAAAGTTACAATTACTGCTAATAGGAGTCACACTGGTGACAGGTTAGAGGTGGCACTAACCGAAGAAAACCTGTTGAACTGATAGGAGTTTCTTTATATATTGATTGATGGATGTTGTCCATATATGCTTAATCTATAGTTCTAATCAGACACCCTGAAGAGAAATGCAATTAGAAGAAAAAAAAAACCTAAGGTTAATATGTGCAAAATATTCATGGGGCTATTTTGAAGTCGTATGGGAATAGCATAGGTCTATGGATTGATGCTAGTGTTCTTGTTTTTTGTTTTGTTTAGAGGCAAGGTTCCATTATATAGCCTTCACTGGCCTGGAGCTCTATATGTAGACCGGCTTGGATACTAGTGTTGTGATGACAAGATAGTTTTGATAATACCAGATTCACTTCTAAAACTTTATAAGTATAATTTCTACAATACACGATGAACTAACTAAATGATTAATTTAACTAAAATGTTGATGATGAATAAACAACACTGTTCCCATGTATCTTTTAGTTTTCTGTGAAGAATTGAAACCATACAGGTTTTTCTGTTTTAAATCTAAGTGTGTAAGAATTTTGTTAAAAAAAAATATTCTGAGGGGTGGTAAGATGGCTCAGAAGGTAAAAGCAGTTTCTATCAAGCCTGAAGCTCTGAGTTCCATTCCTGGGACTCACGTGGTTGAGAGAATGTACTCCTGAAAGTTGTCCTGTGACTTCCATATATGCTGAGTGGCATGTGTGAACCACCCCTGTCCCTGCCAGATAATAAATAAAATGTTATTTTGTAAAAGTATCGTAAGCTAAAAGGAGCATTCAGTTACTTCTCTGTGTGTGTTCCTTTTGCAGATTTGATACTCACTGGCTTCAACCTATCTCTCCTTGAACATATGAGAATAGAATTACATGAAAAACCAACAGCCATCTTTGTTTTTTTTTTTTTTTTTTTTTTTTTCAATCAGGGTATTACGCAGTCCTTCTTGGTCTAGAACACTCTAAGTAAATGAAGATAACCTTGAACTTCTGAACCTCCTGTCTCCACTACCCCAGTGCTAGGATGTTGGGGATTGAATTCAGTACTTTGTGCATGCTAGGTGAGCACCATGCCAACTAAGCTACATGCCCAGCATGCCATTGCAGACACTTACAATACTATATATCAGCAGGCAACACTGACATGGCATATAGATTCAAAGTAAAACTTCAAGTTAGGAAAATGGAGGTTAGGTATGGCTCTTGGAGTGATGTCTACTTGGTGTTGCAATCTGAATGAATATGTACAGAGCCAAGTCTATGTCTACTTAGAAGAAATCTTTCATCTTCATTTTGAGTATCTCCAAATGAAAACTATGTGTTAGATTAAAACTTTATGAGCACTTGTTACAAGAATTTTATGTCGGGGGGTGGGCACAAGTGTGGAGGTGAGAGGACAATCCTTGCTTTGCACTTTGAGACAGGGTCTTTATTGTTTCTTGCTGTCTATGTCATACTAGCTGGTTCTAAGACTTCTGGGGAGTTCTCCTGTCTCCACTTCCCGTCTCAGGTAGGTGCACTGGGATTACATACACACACTTCAAGTAGGCTCTGGGTTCCTGAACTTGTGTTTTAATGCTTGCATGTAATTTTTTTTAAAGGAGGCTTTGCTGACCTGCAGAATCATACACATACATCTGTATTCCATACATTCAAGTGAATTATGAAAGAAATTAGGGCTAAGTGTGCCTGAGCCATCTCCTTGGTTACCTTATAGTGAGAGACCAAGGTAAAAGTTTATATGTGGCCAAACCGTATGCTATTACTTGATCCTTGCTTGTTGTTTGGAGTTTTCATCAAGAAATATATTTACTGAAGTGGTTTACCAAATCCATCTAAAAATAAGCAAAAAAAAAAAAAAGAAAAGAAAAAGAAAAAAAACAAAAACAACAACAACAAAAAACCACAATATAACAAGCCACGCTAGTCATGACCAAAGGCTCACAAAGAGTGGCTCCTCATGCTGATCCCCATGGATTCCTATCAGGAAACTTAAAAAGTTATAGTGTGAGCTGAGTATAGTGGCATACACCTTTAATCCCAGCACTCAGGAGGCCAACCTGGTTTACATAGCTAACCACAGGCTGGCCAATGCTAAATAGTGGATCCTGTCTCAAAAAAAAAAAAAAAAAAAAAAAAAAAAAAGTTATACTCTGAGATGGGTGTGGTCCACGTCTGAAAACACATTTGGGAGGAAGAAACAAGTTTTTATTTTGTTTTGTTTGTTTCTTTTTTGAGGGGACAGGGTCTCACCATGTGGCTCTAACAATACTGGAACTCACTATGTAGACCAGACAGAGCTCAAATGCAGAGATCTACCTGCCTCTGCCTCCCAAGCACTCGGATTAAAAAGGTGCACCCTACCACACCGTGCTAGGAAGAGCAAATTTGAAGCCAGCTTGAGCTACACAGTGATCTCTAGACCAGCAAGACCCTGTTTCAGAAAAAGAAAGAGAAGAGAGAAGGAAAGGAAGGGAGAGAAGGAGGAAACAAGAAAAGGTGTTATGCTTTGAGAAGAGAACTCTGGTGTGTCATGAACTAATCTGCAAAAAGATTTTATTTGAAAGATGTATACAAATTCAGTACCTAATAAATCCCCTAACTTTTCAGTTTTTCCTTATAATTGTATAATATGAAGAAAATGTAAGGAATTTCTTTTCATTCAGCTCCTGTACCTTTAAATAGTCTTTAGTTTACTCATGTGCCATACAGATTTTACTTTCTTTGGATGTTGACTGGTGTGCATGCTCTAAAATGCTCACATCTAGTCATATAGCATGTAAACATGAACACACACAGATAAATATATGGTGGATATGGGCACATGGACATTCAAATCTGCACTCATATTCAGAGTTAAATCAGCAGGTAAAATACAGTTAGGTTCTCTCTCTGTCTCTCTCCCTCACAAATGTGGATGTAATTTTGTGCCCATTCAACAGCAAATCACTCAAGGGTATACAACATACAGACATTGGCATAGGCAGAGACACATTCACTATTCAAAATCAAACAAGTCTACTTGCATGGACTTACATTCTCAGACAGTCCTGCTTGTGCAGGCATCAGAATTGACATTCAGACAGGGGTCAAGTCTTGCTCATGCCCTACAGATCCATCCAGACTTTCTTTACCTCACACTGGTTCATACACTAAAACATTGGAGATACTACATTTACATTTTATTTTAAAGAATATTTATTTATGGATGTTCATATGTACTCCAGGCACACACACAAAAAGTAAAAACAAAAACAAACAAACAAATAAAACAACCAACTTTCAGAGTTCTATCTTTCTACCATGTAGGTACCAGGTATTGAACTCAGGCTGTTTGCCCTGATGGCAAGTAACTTTGTCTACTGAGCCATCTTACTGGTCCCAAACTTATTTAATAACAAGCCACTCTCACAAATCTGCCCGAGTCATTTACACATAGCATCGACATACTTGCAGGCATATTATTCAGGCTCATAGCTGCACAGAGAGGCAATCAAGCAGATGAAACAATGCAGACTCATGCATCCCAAACCCACATAACCACTGAGGCTTAGAAACACATAAACACAAATCTTCACATGCACACACATTGATTCACACATGCACATTATACCCTCATTCAACAAAACAGATGTGCACATTCATCACATATAAATGAATATCAGCCTTCTGAATTTGACACACAGAACAGAGACCCACATGCACACATGTACATACTGGCAACTATAAGCCTAGTTTCATAGTCAGATAACAATACAGTGGCATGTGTGTACACAAAATCATCTTTACATATGTATGTACCTGCATTCTCACAGATACTATACATTATCACACCTATGGGTGTGTACTCATATTACCTAGTGATGTGTATGCTAGCAAACATACACAAGGAGATCAATGTGCTTCCACTTACCCTTGAGCACATTCTTTCTCACACATCAATGTTTCTATATGAACACTGAGATACTTTGTAACTATCAACTGATTTTCAGGTACAAGTACACTCTTACCTAGAAAGAGACTAAACTCATTTTTTAAACATACACATGGGCACATATAATGAAGCAAATATGCATGTAGAAACCTCCTTGGTAGCTGTAGATGAATGTACAGTGTTAGCCTTTAGGACAGGGATAATTGTAACAGGTATATACAGATGATACAGACAGGTAATATACCGTTGTTACCTGGAATAAGTAATTCCTCAAGAGAAGGCTCATTAGGTGCTAGGCACTGTTCCAAACACTCTTAGTGTATTAACTCATCCTATCCTAACATTACAAGATAGGTAGTTTTATTTCTTCCATTTTACAGATGAGAGACTGGGGCTTTATTGAGGTTATGGGATTTACTCAAAACCACACAGCTCATAAACAGTAAACCCAAAGGCTGCTCTAGAGACCTTGCAGACCCACTTTATTCACATTTAGAAATATATTTACCTCAAACATAAATTTAATAATATACATATATATTATTAAATATATATTCAAGCACATGCATGTATGTATATATATATTTCATATATATGTATATACTTCAGGCATGTGCATACACAAGCTGGTTCCCATTTACTAACACACTTAGGTACAAATGGTCATTCACACTGAGTTATGAATAAGTTCACATTACAGACATTTTAGCAGATATATATATATATGCTCAAGAAAATATATACACATGTGGTCACAATCAAAAACTTTACTCATAAATAATCACACTATTGAATACACAAAACATCAAGATACAGGACCTATAACATAGCCATATAAATCCGTGTTAGATATCTTCCCAACTGAAATGCACAGAGGCACACACTATCCAGATATACCTGCATGCTAGATTCACTCATCTCACATCAACATACATTTTTTTCTCACACACACACCACTTAGACTCGCTTCTCCCCATCTATCCAGAGAACCGTACATATCCTAGTTAGATATACCCACATTTTCACAAGCCCCAAACCCAGATATATACACATTCATTCTCCTTCTCACACACACCCCTCAGATACACCCACTTTCACACATATGCCCAACACCAATACACCCACACTTTCACACACATCCTATTTACATAATCCATTCTCATATATATGCACCTCAAATATACTTACACTTACAGTCACTCTATCCAATTAAAGTCACACTTACAGAATCTCCAACTTAGCATGCCCACACTCTTACATATAGTATTAAGATACACTTAAACTTACCCCCACCCCACCTTGGAGGCCTCATACCTGTCTTATGTGTACCTACATTCTGTTTCAAATGCACACTATCAAAACACTTCCAAAGTGAAACATGTACCCTCCAAAAGCACCATACTTAGATACAACACCTAGATATATTCAAGGTTTCCAAAGCCAAATATATGTCCACAGACACATATACACACAAACACATATCACCCAGATTCTAACCTAACGTGATTCATACAGTCATACTTTCTGTTTGTTTCTTTGTCTTGTCTCTCTCTATCGCTTACACACACACACACACACACACACAGAGTCATCTAAGTATATCCATGCTCACTATTCAAACATACCTACATTCAAATCCATTCTATTCCAAACACACCCACACGTTGTCTCACACACAGTCACACTCAAAAATTCAAATAAAACACATAGACACATGCACCCAAGTATTATGAAATGCGGTTACTCACGCATACCATACTCAGATATGCAATTACACCAAACTAGACATCGTATTAATGTACCCATTCACCTATGCACAGTCTTGTGTGTGAATATAATACACTGTGCTATCAACCCCACAGTCATATTAACAAATGTCGTCCAATGTGCACATAGAAAATATTTTTCATTTATTCCAGTGTGCCTATTTATACTGATATTTCTTTGAATAGATATGAACACATAACATAGGCTTGTTTATGTGCACGCAAACATGCACATGTAGATATAGACATAATGAAAAATGTTAAAGAATCTATACAGACTTTCACACATAGGCCTATTCACACAAATATATGAGAGATACATCCATAACACATATAAACATGTTCACACACACACACCCTATCCTATATGCATGGAACATATGTACTTGTTTTTATGCTCATACACATTATTTAGATGAACCCACACTGAGAGACACATGTGGGAAACAGGAATAAACACAATCAGATCCACCTTGGCATCCATTTGGTTGGACATGTAGATTTAGACATCCACATACATATAACCAGACATGTGTGTTCAAAGACAAATTGATACTACACACACACACACACACACACACACACACATACACACACAAACATTCAACAGGCCTAATACAGGCTCAGAGAAATACTACTTGGGTCAGAATCAAACATGACCTTTGCTCACCCAGACATACATGCAAAACCATGCCCCTAGTACAGACAAACCTCTACAGACACCCACAGTATCCCATATGCCATGACATAGTCTGTTTGCACATACATAAACTCATATACACCTACAGTGCTGTGATGAGACATATATACACAAACTATACATGCAGTCATTTGTTTTCATGTATATGCTTAGTTTCAGGTCCAGTTGCCCCCGGGCAACAACAGGCTAGGTTTTCTCCCTTCCACATCAAATGATTCTTCAGGAAAGTCTACTTATGTCTAAAGGTCCCAGCCCTCCCTGTCCCTCAGAGGAAATCAGTTTTCAATCTCTCTCCTCGGCTGACCCCCATCCCTTTGGTATTCTACTTCATCTCCATACCTAGAAACCAGCTAGGAAATCCCACTCTCCCCAGTCCAGGGTCTAGACGGGCAAATTCTGCTACAGGTGTGGCTACTGCATGGACCACACCCCAGGTCTACTCAAAGCCCTATAATCTCAAAAGCTTCAGCCTTGTCTCCAGTCTCTGTCAATCACCGACCATAAGCCAAACTCTTGCTAATTTCCACTCAGCAGAGGGACATATACCAGGACCAGGAATTCTGCAGGCTGCAAGCCAGGCCTCTGCTGGCTCATAGTCTGGTTATGTGTGTGTGTGTGTGTGTGTACACAAATAGGGACAAGTGTAGGGAAAGAAGCCTGAGTAGGGTAGGAATGATTGTCCACAACTACATATCATTCCTTACAATTGAGAGGTAAGAGCACAAAGCTGTTCTACTTCCCTCCAGTTTCCACACTCCATCTTCCCATCTGCTGGCTTCCCTAGATCTCTACTGAGACCCCACAGAAAATGTGCTAAATCCTTCCCCTAATCAATAGCAATACTAATCATGATCAACCAGCAATAATATTGACCCTGACACTGCTCAGCGCCATCCTAGAAACACATTTAATTATTTGCATGCACCAGTTTATTTAATCCCTACACACATCCATGAAGAAAGGGTTACCAGTCTTTTTGACAAATGGGAAAACCAAGGTTCAACAAGTGACATGCCCCCACTAAAGTTGCGAGCTAGGAGTTAGGAGCCGTGTCCCTAGTAGAATCCATGTTCTCCATATACCAGGTTTTCCTGCACCTCCAGATACAGGGACCTCTGGCTACTGTGTCATAGATCTGGACATCCCAAACACAATATGGGTATCTGAAACAGAAACAGAGAGCCATGTGATAGAAGCCAGGGCCCACAGTATGGGGACCACTATGCTGTTCCTTCCCCTGTATATTGTCAAGCTCTCTCAGAGCCCAGGGCCTGAATGTGCTCCCTACCCCCACCTTACCTTCCTCTATTCCTATAGCAGCTTCCTCCCACTAGCTGGGACACATCTTCCAGGGTGAGTGAACAAAAGTATGTTACCTGTATGTAGAGACTGGGAAAAGAATAAAGGAAGGAATGAGAGGTGGTCTGCAGTAGGAGCAGCCTCCTCGTCATATGTCATATCTACCCACCTGCTTGCTGCCCAGGTTCTCTGTCTCTAGCTCTCTTACACACACACACACACACACACACACACACACACACACACACACACAAAGAGAGAGAGAGAGAGAGAGAGAGAGAGAGAGAGAGAGAGAGAGAGAGAGGGAGGGAGAGGAAGAGAGATCACAATTCTGCAAACAAGCCAAGGAATCTGGAGAAGGGTGAAGGAGGAAAGGAAGCTGCAGACATTGTGAGAACAAGGCTCAATGTGCTCCCAGGTACCCCTTCCACAGCTAACAACATAAGGAATGTTCTTGTGTCTAAACGTGACCATGAGGATGGAAACAGACCCTGTGAGGGGTTGGGGGTGGGGAAACAGGTGGTGGTTTCCTTTCTTATGGGACATTCAGGATTAAGAAAGATAAGCAGTCTTGGGGTTTGTGTTTGTTCATCATAGCCGGTGATGAAGCAGAGAGAGACTAACAGAGAGACGGGAAGCATGACAGTGATAGAGACTGAAATATGTGGGGAGACAGAAGAGAAGTCCCAGTTCCCCTCCTCCCCTGGCTCCTTCATGGAAGGATGCCGACTACTTACCTGGGTTCTCTTAGCAGAACTGTCTTGGAATTCAGGAAGGGGGCTCACTCTGTCTCATCCCTGATAAACCACAGCCCAAGCCACATTGTGGGACCCTCAGTGATCTGGCACCAGTGACACTCCTGCTTCTGTTGCCGTGGATACAGCCTCGTTGGTCTAAATCGCTGGCAGCAAGGGAAGCAGGTGCCAGAGGGGTGCACTTGGTAGAGCTGGAGATGTTGGGGAACACCAGGTGGACAGCACACAGCTTTGGGGTACCCAAGTAGTGGGCAGGTGGGGGTCCTGGTAGGTGACTCTCCCACTACACACTCCCATCCCCATCTTCATGCAACCGCCAATCTGGGAGGGGGCCAGCGCTGGCTCCGCTACTGGTCTGCCTGCCTAGCTGCCGGTTCCCCCCACCCCCCACCCAGTCTGCCTGCTGGCCTCAGCCTTTTGTCCTCAGAAGACACGGTCCCAGCGGGGCCTCTGCCAAGCTTCTAGCAGATGCTCAGGGTCCTGGACTCCTCCCTGGGAGCACAGGAGCCATGGCTTGGGAGGGTCCCAGGTTAGGGGCACATTCTCATCCAGGCTAACCCCACTCTCCGGAGGGCCTGGCGAGGATGGAGAAGAGGTGCAGATCCACAGCCAGAGGCAGCAGCAGAGGTGGTGTTGGGGAGGGGATGGACGCCAGAAAGTGGGGGAGGGGGAAAGGGAGAGAAAGGCTGGCCTGATGGCCGTGTCCCAGGTTTTAGATCCGGGTTGAGAAGGGTGGCTCAGAGCATCCAAAGGGGGTCCTGATGCGAGACGAAGGTACCGTGGACCTGCTGGAAGGAGCTTCCTGGCCCGGGAATCACTTCGCTTCACACAAATCCAGGTTCCATGATGCGGGGAACACCTAGCTTGGATAGGGTCTCAGTGAGGAGTCCTGGCCCCTTAGCTGGACCCTGTGTAGCCTGCTGGTCCTCCCCTCTCCTCGATTTGCACAGTCCCTGCCCAAGGGGCGGGTGGAGGAGGGAGGGAAGCAGGGAGAGCAAGGGAGGGAAGAAGGGAGGCTGAGCAGCCAGGAGACTCCCAGCCACCAGCAAGGTCCTCCCTGGGGCGGGGCGGCTGGGGTTGGGGGAGGGGGCTGGCGAGATCAGGAGAACTTGGCTGGCTGGCTGACTGAATGGGGATGCTTGGTGTGGTGGCTGTCCTTGCCAGGACAATAGGTGGCTGGCAAAATCAGGCTGAGGCCTCTCTGACTTGAGAGGCCTGTGTGGAGGTGAGGAGAAGTGGCCAGGAAAGGTTGCTGAGAAAGCAACTTGTTTAGGCTACTCAGAGAGGGCAGGGCTCAAAAAGTTCTAGGGTTTGGTTTGGACAAAGCGTCGGTGGAAGCTTCTCAGGTTTGGCAGGGAAGGCTTGGACGATAAGGTATATAACCTTATTTAGGGTGGGGTTTTATGAGTAGGCTCCGGAAGCTGGCTTGGAGATAGGTGAAGGAGGAGCACAGACACCCAGCTCAGAATCCCCGATAAGAGGATCTCCAATGCTACTTCTACTTTCTCTGGGCTAGAAGGCAGGTATGGACACAGACTTAAGGCTGTGTTCCAGGACAGCAGAAATCAAAAGATGAGAAGAATGCCCGGTGAACAGAAATGTGAAGACCAGGGAAAAAGTTTCTGTTTTGAATCGGTTTAAATTGGGACCAAATGGTACTGTCGTGGTTCCTCTAATTTATAGCATTCGATAATTCCAATTCTCTTGAGATAAAAACTGTATTTTGTTTTCTTTCCTCATTTGTTGGTTCATTCCTTAAACAGCTTCATGGAGGTCCAGTGCTGGGCTCAGATGACCTGGGTAAATCAAACTTGCTGCCTGCCCTTATGAAACCCATGATCTGCTATGGACCTGTGGGCCTGGAGGTCATGCCCCTGCATCTGGATCCCTCTGGGACCTGTGAAATGTACACCCCCAGGCCTGCTCTCTGGAAATATAAATCTGGTAGGTGGGAGAGGTGTGAAACATTTTTAGAAAACCTTTAGGTGGTTATTTTTATATCTCTGAATTTGGGCACCATGCTTTGGAAAGGGATAAAATCCTACGGACTGAACATAAATTCACAATGGAAATGAGAAAATACTTTGAGCTAATCGAGAACTAAAATTGTCACCTGAATTATTATGAGATGCTTCTGAGGCTGCGTGGAGGAAACATTTTGTAGCTTTAAATTCATATATATATTTAAAAAGAGGTTTTCTGTTTTAAGTTAGAAAAAGATAACAAATTACACTTAAAGAAAGAAAGCAAATGGTAGAATTGAGAGTAGAGAACAATGAAATAGAAAATAGAGCTACAACAGATAAGATCCACAAAGCTAAAGGTTCTTTGAAAAATCCTTGAGACATCATGATTCAGGAAATAAGAAAGCAAGTAAAAAGTATTGGAAACAAAGGGGGCACTACACTACATCACATTCAGTTAGACTGAGGGGATGTTAGATTTATAATTTTATGCTTGCAATTTTGAAATTTTTGATACAATGGAAACATTTTTGGAAGAAAAAATTTACTAAAAGTCACAGAAAATATAGAATATCTGAGCAATCATGTAATTATTAAAAAACTGAATTTATAATTTTAAAACTTTGTATGTAGAGATCTCTAGGAGGCTAGACAGATGGCCTCAGTAGACAATAACACTTGTACAACAAGCATGAAACCCTGAGTTCAAATCTGTGGCAACCATGTAAAAGCATGGGCATGGCTATGCCTGACTGTAACACTATCATTGTTAGGCAGAGGCAAGTGGATCCAGAGAACTTGCTGGTCACTCAGCCTAGTCAAAACACAGTGAACATCCAGTTCAGTGAGAAAGCCTTTCTCAGGGCATTTCTGTGGAGAACAATAAAGGAAAACATCTGATCTTCTGTTCTGGCCTCTGTGCACGTACACATTCACACATTCTCCAGAGACTCTCCAATAGTAAGTTCTGCAAAATCTTCAGAGAAAACTCCCACTAATTCCCTAATTTTATTACAAATTCTCGAAGGGACTGGAGAAAATTTATTGTTGTTCAACGGGTGCAAAAGAAAAGTACCTAAACAAACAAACAAAAAATCACAGCAAACTTAAGTTTTCTAAGAAGTTAATGAAGTTTATTAAAAATACCAGAGTTTCCAACATCATACTTTATGGGGAAATATTGAATGCTTCTTGTGCTGGTTAGCTCTTGCCAACTTGAGAGTCACTTAGAAAGAGTGAACTTCAATTAGGGAATTGTGTTTAGCACATTGGCCTGTGGTCATGCCTGTGGGGTATTTTCTTGATTAATGATTGATGTGGGAGTGCCCAGACCACTGTGGGGCAATGCCATTCTTGGGCAGGTGGTCCTGGATGGTATAAGAAAACAAGCTGAGCAAACCATGGGAAGAAAGCTAGTAAGTGGCATTCCTTTGTGGTCTCTACTTTAGTTCCTGATTCTTTTATTTTTTTTTCCTTTTTTTCTCTTTATTCTAATTTATTTACTTTGTATCCCAGCTGTAGCCCCCTCTCTCATTCCCTCCCAATCCCACCCTCCCTCCCTCACCTCTTCTCTGCCCTCTCTAAGTCCACTGATTGAGCAGGTCCTCCTCCCCTTCCATCTGATGCTAGCTTATCAGGTCTCATCAGGACTGGCTGCAATGTCTTCCTCTGTGGCCTGGTCAGGCTGCTCCCCCGTCAGGGGAAGGTGATTAAAGAGCAGGCCACTGAGTTCATGTCAGAGACAGTCCCTGTTCCTCTTGTTAGGGAACCTACTTGGATACTGAGCTGCCACGGGCTACATCTGAGCAGGGGTTCTAGGTTATATCCATGCATGGTCCTTGGTTGGAGTGTCAGTCTCAGAAAAGACCTCTGTGCCCAGATATATTTGGTCCTTATGGTAGCTCTTGCTTCTTTGTTTGTATCTGGATAACCCTTGGAGATGGACCTGGACATGTAGGACAAAAATAAACCTGTTCCTCCTCAAGTTGCTCTTGGCCAGAGTTTATTACAGCAACAGAAAAGCAAACTAGGATACGTCCTAAAATTGGGAACAAGACTAGGTTGCCCACAATAGTCACTTTAATTCCATTGTACTGAAGGTCTTGGCCAGTGTAAGAAAAAAAATATATATATATATATATGACTTAAGATAGGGGCTGGAGAGATGGCTTAGTGGTTAAGAGCACTGACTGTCTGTACTTCAGTTCCAGGGGACCTAACCCCTCATACAGATGTACATGCAGGCAAAACACCAAAGAATGTAAAATAAAAATAAAAACATATAAAAAGGCTCCCAATAAAAACTGCAGTACAGGGTATGGAATCCCCACACCCCATGAGTTTTTGATCAAAGAAGCTCCAGGTGTCTCCAAAATAACACAAGCTACTGCGCTTGTCCTTGGCTCTACCATACACTTTCATTGTAGGACAAGAGAAATCAATTTAAAACTGAAAAGGAAACTTCTTCCTCCTTTCTGGCTAGCTTTCATAGTGCCAGAAGGTGCTTGGCAGGTAGCTGAGGGAGGAAAACTATCAATGATCTTATCAAGTGCTGGACCTTGCATGCTACAATTATGATCTGCTAGGCAAGAAGTACCCATTCGCACAATAGTGGCACAAATGTTATGGGGTAACTAAGCACTTTTTGATTGGGCTTGAGGAAGGCTCCATAGAAGGAATTTTCATTCCAGGTACTGTAATTCTGGTCAAAATCCCATGAATGGGAAGATCTTAGACCCTAGGGTAGAACCTGCTACTGTTAGTTTGCTAAATGGTCATGCTGTCAAATTGCCTTTTAATGATCATGTTCTCTTGCTCATGTATGTGGAATTTTCAAAAATAAAGAAAAAAATAAAATAAAAAGAAATCATATACATTAAATATACTAATTTTTATATTTCAGTTATATAAAAATAAAGCCATCTGATAAACAGAAAAAAGAAGAGAAAAGTAAGCATGCAAATATTTATAAATATGTGCAGCCATCCCTGAAGATACCTGATAAAACAGGGTCAAATGAAAGGGGAGGACCGAAAGGGGCAGGGAGGAGACCAGGGAGGGAGTGTAGGGTTGGGGAGGGAATGAGGGAGCGGGATACAGCTGGGACACAGAGTTAACAAAATGTAACTAATAAGAAATATAAACTTAAAAAAAGAAATAAAAAATATTTATAAATATGGCTGTGTATAGAAAATTAAAATGTCTTTAAACTTATTAGAATTAGAAAAATTATCAGGGTTATGAGTCAGGGTTAATATAAAACTAGGCTTTCCTCCTCTCTAAATGCTCTCAATAATGAGTTGGAAAAATGAAGAAGACATTATTAAGAGTTCTTTTATTCTTTGAGAATTTTATACACTTATCCAATGAGATTTCATCATATCTACTCCCCCCTTTTCCTCCAATTCTCCCTGCATCTTACCCAACACCTCTCCTTCATAAATTCATGTTGTAGTAGTCTAAAAGAGAGGTGTTCCAAATAGGCTCAGGCATTTGAACTCCAGTATTTCCCCAGTAAAGGGCTGGATACTGGGGATCATCTCTCCCATGTATTCAGGGATTTGGGCTGCCTTGATCTTGGGTAGGTCTTGTGTAGTGAACCACAGCTGGTGTGAGCTCATGAATGCAGGGGCCATGTCATGTCCAGAAGACAGTATTTCACAGCATTCCTCCCCATCCTCTAGCTCTTATGTTCTTCCTATCTCCTCTTCTGTGATGTTCTCTGAGCCTTGGCTGGAGCAAGGAGAAGTGTTGGGGGGCTGATAAAGATGTATGATTTAGGGCTGAATGCTCACTCAGCCTTTTATTCTTAGCTCTCAGACCAGTTATGCATTTCTGCACTGACCACAGTCCACTGTGAAAGGAAGCTTCTCTAACCAAGGTTGAGAGCAGTTTAGGTCTATAGGTATTTATAAATAAATGTAAATATTTAGAAGTATAAATATTTAGAACACAAATTGACAGCATGGTTATTAGCAAAATAGCAAGGAAAAATTACAGCATGGTTATTAGCAAAATAACAATAGAAAATTCTACCATTGGATCCAAGACTGCTCCAGCCATGGGCTTAATTTTTTTTTATTAGTTCTTTGGGAATTTCATACCACATATTTTGATTATATTCACCCCCATCCCCAACTATTTTCAAATTCATCCCCTTCCCCATCCACCAAACTGTGTACTCCTTCAAAAAAAAATTCTTCAAGAACAATCTCTCCTGCCCAGTTGTTCTTGGAATGTGTAGTCTTTCCTTGGAGTGTAGTTGACTAACTAGAGGCAACACTCTTAGAGAAAACTGTTTCTTCTTCCATAAGCTAGTAAGTGCCAATAACTGCACGGTTAGGAATGAGATTTTGTACTGAACTCCAGTCTCCAGGCTGAAATTTTGTCTGGTTTGGGATTATACAGGTTTTGCGCATGCTGTCCCAACCTTGTGTGTTCATATGTACAACTGCCCTACTGTGTCCGGAAGACAGTTGCCTCCACAATGCTCCCTGAGCCTGGGAGGAGAGAACGCAGTATACATATTCAATTTAGGGCTGATCATTCTACAGTCTCGCACCTTGGCCAGTTGTGGGTCTCTGTGCTAACTATTATCTACTGAAAATAAAAGCTTCTCAGGTGAGGGTTCCGAAATGCATTGGTCTATGACTATACTGATAAAACATTTGTAGTCGTTTTTAATACTATGCCCGTTTAGCAGAATAATAGTAAGTGTTTCTCCCCTACTGCCTATGACATGTCTAGTCACAGTTTATTGGCTTACTAATGGTGCCAGGTATGAGTTTCATCTTGTAGAATGGGACTTATATCCAATCAGAAATTGATTGGTCTCTCCGATGATGCTGATGTTATGCCAATGGGCTTTTCTTTTCAGTCCAATCATTATTGTAGTTGACAGGGATCACAGCTGACTGTGATTAAGAATTACTTTTCTATTCTAATAGTATTCATGGGATCTTCCATCACTATGAAAGCTAGCCAATAGGGATGAAGCTTCCAGGTTAGTAACCACTTGATTTCTCTGTGTTCAGTGACTCAAGTGTGTGGCGTCTTCAGCAATAGGATCTTTACTGTCAAGTTCTGGAGGGTAAGCAAGAGCAATGGCAATGGCCTGGGTTTGTTTATTTTGGGGGGAGGGATGGAGGAGTCTATGGGAAATCACTGGCTAACAACTCTGAATTGATTCCTGACAATGAGCATTTTCTCTTTTTTAGTTTGTGTATATGTGTGTTTTAATTTTTTGTTTAAAAGTTATTTTCATACACTATATTTTGATAATGTCCTCTCCCAGCTCCTCTAATATCATTCCCACCTCCTTAACCACACAATTTCATGGGCTCTCTCTCAAATAAAAATAACACGAAAAACAAACAAACAAACAAACAAAAAACAACAACAGCAAAGACATCCCATTTAGGACCGAGTGTGCTAAAGCCTCTCTCTGTACATTGCCCCATCGTAGATCTCGTTTTTAATTACAAGAAGATTCCCAGACAAGGGTTGAGTGTGGTGGTTTGAATAAGTTTGGCTACCATAGACTCATGTATTTGAATGTTTGGCCAATAGAGAGTGGCACTATTAGGTATGGCCTTGTTGGAGGAAGTGTGTTACTGTGGGGGTGGGCTTTAAGGTTTCCTATGCTCACGCTCTGCCCAGTGTTGAATGAGAGATTTGTCCTGGCTACCTGCAGAAGCCAGTCTCCTCCTGGTTGTTTTTGCATCAAGATGTAGAATTCCTGGAGTCTCTAATATCATACCATGTCTGTCTGGATGCTGCCATGCTTCCCACCATGATGATAATGGACTAAACCTCTGAAACTGTAAGCCAGCCCCAATTAAATATTGTTCTTTATTACCTTGGTCATGGTGTCTCTTAACAGCAATGGAAGCCATAACTGAGACAGTTGAGTGATATTGTGCCCCATGACTATAGCCATATGTTATTAGGAGTCATTTGATTGCTATCTTCCTTTAGCAAGATGATAGTAGTAGGCTTTCCTCTAGGCCCATGACCTATCTAGTCTCAGTTTATTGTCTATTTCAGTAATGTCAGATATGAGTTCCATCACTTGGAATGGGTCTTGAATCCAATTTCAAAAAGCGGTTGGTTACTCCTATAACTTTTGTGCCACTATTGCACCAGTGTATCTTGGAGGCAGATCTCAGTTGTAGGTTGAAGGGATGGTTGCTTTTCTTTTCCAGTAGTGTTTGAAGTACCTTCTAGCATTGTGAATGCTAATCATTAGGGATGAAGCTTCTAGTTAGACACCAGCTCAATTTCTCCATGTTAGATGATGTAAGTAAGTGTTGTCTTCAGCATAAGGACTTTCCATCAGGTTATGGAGGGTAACCAATAACCTGTGATAATTAGGGTGGTGTTGGTGGTATCTATGAGAGCCATTTGGCCAATGACTTAAGATGTAACCGGAGGTTTTATTTGGTGGCATAGGACATCCAGTTGGGCATTATCTCCTCAATGATATGGTTGCTTCATTTAAATTCCTCCCATATATGAATATATTTTAGGAAGTTTCTTCAGTAGTAGATTTCCATATGGTTTTTCAAGTGACCTTTAGTTTTAGCTGTCAGTCCTCATATTCCTTCACCCTACACTCCCATTCCCCTCTCTATTTAATCCTCCTATTAGAGTTTACCCTTTATCTCTTTATAATCTTATGCTCTTTCACATTTCTTTGGAAGATCCCTTGCTTCCCCGAACCCCATGGTCCCTTACTAGAAACCTAACTCCTGTGGTTATTTGGGCAGAAGCACACATACAAAAAGCTTAAAAGCTAACATTCACATGTAGGAGAAAAGTTGCAAGACTTTTTTGGGTGTCTGGGTTACCTCAGTCAGGATGATTGTTTCTAGCTCTATCCATTTACCTGAAAATTTTATAATCTCATTTTTCTTAATAGATGAATAGTATTCTGCTGTGTAAATGTGCCACATTTTCATTATCCATTCATGAGTTGATGGGAATCTAAAAAAATTGTTTCCAATTTTTGGCTATTATGCATAGAGTGGCAATGAACATGCATGAGCAATTATCTCTGTAGTAGGATGTAGAGTCCTTTGGGTATATGCCCAAGAGTGCTATAACTGAGCTTGTGATAGATTGATTTTCAGCTTTTTGAGAAACCTTCATACTCATTTCCATAGTGGCTGTACCAGTTTGCACTCTCACTAGTCATGAATAAGTGCTCCCCTTTCCCTGCATTCAAACTAGCATGAGCTGTCATTTGTTTTATTGATCTTGGCCATTCTGACTGGGGTAAGATAAAATCTCAAAGTAGTTTTAATTTGCATTCCCCTGACAGGAAAAGATGTTGAACATTTCTTTAAGTGATTCTTAGCCATTTGGGTTTCAGTTTTTGGGAACTCTGTGTTTAGTTCTTTATCCCATTTTAAAATTAGGTTATTTGTTTTCTTGTTCAGTTTTTTTAGCCCTTTGTTTACTCTATATATTAACCTTATACTAGATGTATAATTGGTAAAGATCTTTTCCCATTCTGTAGGCTGCCACATTAGTGGAATAATAATGCCTTTTGCTATACAGAAGCTTTTTAGCTTCATGAGATCCCATTTGTTAATTGTTGGGCTTAATACTTGTGCTATCAGTATTCTGTTCCTAAAGTCCTTTCCCATGCCACTGAGTTCAAGCCTATTTCCTGCTCTCTTTTCTATCAGGTTCAGGGGGTCTAATGTTGAGGTCCTTGATCCATTTGGGGTTGATTTTTTTTTTGGGTGGGTGAGTTTTATAGAGTGATAAGTGTGGGTCTATTTGGATTCTTCTACATGTAGCCAACAACTTGACTAGAACCATTTATTGAAGAAGCTGTCTTTTATCCAATGTGTATTTCTGGCTTCTTTGTGAATAATCAAGTGTCTGTCAGTGTATGGAATTATGTCTGGGTTGTTGTTGATTATTAATATTTATTATTGATTTATTTTTTAGTTAAGCAGCAGTTATTCCTAAACCAGCTGTATACCCATATCACCACACAGAGACTAGGATTTATTTAATTAACCTAGAGCACAATGCTGGGCAATAGTCACTCCATCCTAAACCTCCAAGCCTGCATAGTTTTCTCCCATTCAGATTTCTCACATTATACTTGCTTTTAGTCATATCTTAGGTCCTGTTCATCTCTCCTTGTGGTTCCAAGTCCTCTCCTGCCAATCTCTCCTCTCTGACTCCTCCCACTTGCTTCCTTCTCCTCCCCGCTGGACCAGGATGTCCCATCCTATTCTCTCCGTTGCTCAGCATTGGCTGATTGTTTTACTGACAATAAGAGAACAAATGGTGACATATTTACACAGGCTTGAGACAGGTGATGCTTAGAATAAACATGCAATACAATGTCCGGATTGAAACCAGAAATTGGGGTAGAAAAAAAATCAGCATTTGAATGAACAAGAGTAAATTGTATACATTCCACAAGAACATTGTACCAACACTAAGTCTTCAATTTTACTTTACTTATCAATGTGTCTTTTTATGACATTAAGCTGTTTCTATTACTATAGCTCTATAGATTGAAATCTGGGATGGTGAGTGATACCTCTAGTAGTTTTATTGTTATTCAGGATTATTTTATTTATCTTATTTTTGTGTGTTTCTATAAAAAGTTAAAGATTTTTTTCCAATTTCTGTGAAGAAATATGTTGAAATATTGAATCTATAGATTGCTTTTGGTAGGATGGCCATTTTTATGATGTTAATTTTATTGATCCATGAGCATGGAAATCTTTTCATTTTCTGGTGTCTTCTTCAATTTCTTTCTTCAGCATCTTAAAGTTTTTATTATGTAAGCCTTTCATTTGCTTGATTAGGGTTTCCCCAAGATATATTATTTTTGAGGCTATTGTGAAAGGTACTGATTCTCTTATTTTGTTCTTAGTATGTGTTTAATTTGCATATAGGAAGTCTACTGATTTTTATGTGCTAATTTTGTATTCTGCTAGTTTTTTTAAAAGTGATCATCAGCCATAGAAGTTTACTGTGGAGTCTTTTGGGTCCTTCATGCATAAAATTGTATCATCTGAAAATAAAGATACTTTGACTTCTTCCATTCTAATTTGTATCTCCTTGATCTCCTTCAGTGGTCCAATTGCTCTAGCTAAGACTTCAAGTAGTATATCTAACAGGTATGGAGAGAGTGGACAACCTTGTTTTGTATATGATATTGGAAGAAATGCCTTGAGCTCTTCATTTAGGGTGATGTTGGCTGTAGGCTTGCTGTAAATTGCTTTTATTGTAATGACGTATGTCTCTTGCATCTTTAGTTTCTCTAAGACTTATCTTAAAGGGATGCTAAATTTTGTAAAAGGCTTTTTATCTATTCAATAAGATGATCATGTGGTTTTTGTTTTTCAGTCTGTTTATGTGATGGGTTACATTTATTGATTTATGCATATTGAACCATTCTTGCATCTTTGGGATGAAGCCAGCTTGATGGAGGTGGACACTTTTTTCCTTTTATTGAAAATAGATTTTCCACATAATATAAACTAATTAAGTTTTCTCCTCCCTCTACTCCTCCTAGTTCCTCTCCACCTCTGCTCCCATCTGGATCCAGTCCCTTTTTGTCTCTAATTAGAAAAAAAGAGAGAGTAACATAAATTAACTAATTAATTATTATATAGATGCTAAAGTTATATTGTAGATAATAATTTACATGATTATAAACAATCAATAAAATTGCTTTTTGTAGTGCATATAACTAACAGGAAAACAAACATTTAACTTAATTTAATGAATCTGTGAACTGCATTATCCAATATCATGTTTGTAGATAAATTTTATAACTAATGATTACTTCAAATAGTAAATATAACTGTGTTTTTTGTACAAAAAAGAAAACAAACAAGTTTCTAAGGGATAATAATAATAATATAAAATAAAGCAAAACCTGATGCATTGGAATTAAATAAAACAGACAAACAGAAGGACATGGACAGGACAATCTTGTGCCCTGGAGAAGGCACAAGATTCAGTCATTTGCACACTCAGGAATTCCATTAAAACACTAAACTGGAAGTCATACTATATATGCAGAGAACCTACTGCAGACTCATGTCTGCCTCAGTCTCTATGAGTTCACATGCCCTTTGATCATGTTGATTTAGAGGGTCTTTTTTTCTTAGTGTCCTCCATCCCTTCTGGCTTTTACAATCTTTCTGTTTCCTCTTCCACAGCTCTTCCTGCTTCCCTGAGTGCTGAAGGCAGGGACTTGATGGTGACATCCCATTTAAGGATGAATGTTTAAAGATCTATTAATTTCTGCATAATGTCTGGCTGTGAGTCTTTGTATTTGTTCCTATCTCCTGCAGAAGGAAATTTCTCTGATGGTGAGCAAGGCACTGGTCTATGATTATGGCGGAATGTCATTAGGAGCCATTTTATTGCTACTTTCCCTTAGTAGAACAGTAGTGTTTGGTTTTACCCCAGGTCCCTGGGCTATCTAGTCTGAGATTCTTGGTCACAATAAGCAGTTTTGTGTACAGATTCCATCTGTGTAGTGGGCCATAAGTCAAGTCAGATTTGTTTGGTTATTTCCACAAGCTTTGTGCCGATTGCACTAGCATATCTTCCAAGCATGATACCATTGTAGATCAAACAGTTTGTGGCTTCATTGGTGTTTATGTTGCTCCTTTTGTAGTGTATAGGGCACCTTCCTGTACCAAATATTCTAGAATGTAGGAGTAAAGGCCCTAAAGGCCCTATGTAAGCACCAGCTTGACTTCTTCATGTTCAGTGAGTTGTATAGGTGTTGTTTTCAGCAATGGGGCCTTACTGTCCGTTTGTGGAGAGCAAACTATAGTCTTGGCAACAGCCTGTGTTGTTTGGGGATTCCCATGGGATCCCTTTCTCCAACAACTCAATTAGATGTTACCCAATTCTGGATTGGAAACTTTGTTAGGTGACAAGAGATGGCTAGTTGGGACCTTGTCTCCACCATTATTTGGTGATTAGATCATGGTCATATATCATAAATTGTGTGTATTTTAAGAAGCTTCTACTATATTAGATTTCCATACTACCTCTCAAATGGCTCTTAATTTTAGTTGTCTCTCTTTCTCTCTGTATCCTTCTTCATCCCACTCTTCTCATCCGTTGCCAACTTGATTCTTCCGCTTCAGCCTTCCCCATCCATCTATAACTATCTATTCTATTACCCTTTCAAATGGAGATCTATTGGTCCCCTCCCAGTCCCTGACTCTATATCTAGACTCTGTGGTTTTATGGAGTGTAGCTTGATTATCATTAACTTAATGGCCAATACCAACATAGAAATGATTACATGCCATAATTTTCTCTTTTTTTTGGGGGGGGGTCTTTGTTACCTCACTCAGAATGACTTATTTTTTTCTAATTCCATACAGTTGCCTGTGAATTTTATTTTTTAAAAAACGGTTGAGTAATATTCCATTGTGTAAATGTACTATGTTTTCTTTATCCATTTGTCTAGGTTGTTTCCCATTTCTGGCTATTATGAATAGATCATCAATAAACATAGCTGAGGAAGTGTCTCTGTGGTAGGATGAAGCATCCTTTGGGTATATACCCAAGAGTGGTATAGTTGGATCTTAAGGTAGATTCCTATCTCTCTGAGGAACTGCCACAATGATCTCCATAGTGGCTATTCATGTTTGCATTCCTACCAGCAATGGATGAGTGTGGTAATGGTGTTCTATTCAGAAAGTCTTTTCCTGTACCAATGAGTTCAAGGCTATTATCCTTTCTCTTCTACCAGCTTCACTTTATCTGGTTTTATATTGAAGTTTTTGACCCATATGGAGTTGAGTTTTGTGCAGAGTATGGATCAATTTGGGTTATTTTACATGTAGCAATTTAGGTTAGACTACTACCATTTGTTGAAGATACTATCTTTTCTCCAGTCCATATTTTTGGCTTCTTTGTAAATAATCAGGTGTCTATAATGTGTGAATTTATGTCTTGGAGTTCAATTTGATTGACACATCTGTTTTTATGCCACTTCCATGTTGTTTTTATTACTATAGCTGTGTAGTAAAATTTGAGGTCAGGGATGGTGATACCTCCAGCATTCCTTTTATTATTTAGGATTGTTTTTTAAATATCCTGTTTGTTTTTCCATATGAAACTTAAAATTGTCCTTTTAAGATTTGTGAAGAATTGTGTTGAAATTTTGATGGAATTTGCATTGAATCTATAGATTACTTTTTTAGGATAGCTATTTTTACTACATTAATCTTACTGATCCATGAACATGAGAGATATTTCCATCTTCTGTTATCTTCTTTAATTTCTTTCTTCAGTGCCTTAAAGTTTTATAAGTCTTCCATTTGCTTGGTTATGGAGTTACCTTAGGATATTTTATATTTCAGGCTATTGTAAAACATGCTGTTTCCCAACTTCTTTTTCAGTCCATTTGTTATTTGTATGTAGGAGGGCTACTGATTTTTGTGAGTCAATTTTGTAACTAACTAACTAACTAACTAACTAACTAACAAACTAACTAACCAACTAGCTAGCTACCTTGCTGAAAGTTTTTATCAGCTATATGAGTCTTCTGATTATTTTTAAGGGTCACTTATGTATATTCTCATAGCTACAAATAAAGATACTTTGATTTCTTTTCCTAAATGAATCACCTTGATTTCTTTTGGTTGGACAACCTTGTCTTGTTCCTGATTTTAGGAGAATTGCTTTGAGTTTCTTTCCATTTATGTTGATATTGGTTGCAGGCTTGTTGTAAATTGCCTGTATTATGTTTACGTATGTCCCTTGTATCTGTACTCTCTCCAGAATTTTTTTTTCAAGACAGGATTTCTATGTGTAGCCTTGGCTGTCCTGGAAAGCACTCTGTAGACAAGGCTGGCCTCAAATTCAGAGATCTGCCTGCCTCTGCCTCCCAGCTCTCCAGGACTTTTTTTTAAAGATCTATTATTTATTATGTATACATTATTTTGCCTGCATGTACACCTGCACTTCAGAAGAGAGAACGAGATCTTACTATAGGTGGTTGTGAGACACCATGTGGTTGCTGGGAATTGAACTCAGGACCTTTGGAAGAGCAGTCAGTGCTCTTAACCTCTGAGGCATCTCCCTAGCCCCTCTCCAGGACTTTTATCATAAAGGGGTGTTAGATTTTGTCAAAAACAAAAAAAAAATATACCTTCTCAGCACCTCACAAAACTTTCTACAAAGTTGATCACATACTCAGTCACAAAGCAAGTCTACTTCTGTGTCTTGTAATC
Organism: Meriones unguiculatus; assembly: GCF_030254825.1. Classification (NCBI taxonomy): domain Eukaryota; kingdom Metazoa; phylum Chordata; class Mammalia; order Rodentia; family Muridae; genus Meriones; species Meriones unguiculatus. The sequence goes on from NC_083369.1 coordinate 38,428,185, forward strand.
TGTTGCTGGGGCTTACCTCTTAAATTCTACTTTGATGTCTTGATATGTTTTTGTTATTTCATTCAACTGTTTTTGTTTTCCTTGTCTCATTAAGGCATTTATTCACATTCTTTTCAAGGTCCTAGAACATTTTTATAAATTGCTATTTTGAAGTCTTTGTCTTGTGTTTCAGCTGAAGTGCTGCTCTTAAGGCTTATTGCATTAGTGTTGTTTGTGTCTCAAAGAGGCTTATTGTCAAGGCTGTTTATGTTTTTGCTTTTGTGCTGGAACTAGGTATTTAGAATTTATGCTGCTTGAGGTGTTCCTTAATTAAATATTTGGTCTTGTCTTTGTTGAGTGGGTGTTTTGTTCTTTTGTTGTTGTTGCCTATTTTGGATCCTAGCTACGTGTAGTGGCTGTGGGTTTCTGGTGGAGAATGTTTTCTGTGAGTTGGCAGATGACATAAAGAAATGAAGATAGGCTAGGAAGAATTGCTGAGAAAGAGAGTGGGAAAGAGCTAGGGAGACCCTGGGTCCACACCGAGAGGCAGAGTCCCCAGAGAATAAAGGTGAGTGAGAGGAAGGGTTACTGCAGGCAGGCTGCTGCAAGACTGAGAGTATTTCTAGGGTGATGTGAAGGATAGTGAAAATTACCTGTCTGAGTCCCAGTCCAATGTGGCCGTTGAGAGTCCCTGGCAGAAAGTGTTTCTGTGGATTGGTAGGTGACCCAAAAGAATGGAATTGCACTGGAAAGGAAGGCTGAGAGTGTGGCAGGAAATAGCTGAGAGGGTGGCAGGGACCCTGAGATTGCACCAAGAGGTGGAGTCCCCAGAAATGGAGGTGAGGTAGTAAGAGGGACTCCTTTAGGCATACTGCAGCAGGAGTAAGAGTAAACCAGGAGAGACTAGAATGAAAGAGCTCATCTTACTTTTTAAATTAAAACATTACTACATCATTTTATCTCCCCTTTCTTCCTTCCAAACCCTCCTATGTCCCCTCTCCTTGCTTCCTTTAAAATTTATGACCTCTTTTTATTTAATTAGCACATACACTGCTGAGGTTGTTTAGTGTTTCTTGTATGTATATTTCAGGGCTGAGCACTTGGTATTGGATAACCAATTAGGATGCTCATCCCTTTGGAAATCTAAATCTTCGCTTCTCAGAAGTCCTTAGTTGCCTGAATTACTTTGTCTGGGGATGAAGTCCTTTGAGATGGTCCACTTTCATGTTAGCATGCCCATCAGTGTTGTACTTTTTTATGTTTTATTTATGCAGCCATATTGTTGAAGTATCACAGGTGACACCTCCCTGTTATTTCTAGGTGACACAATCATTCAGCTGAGTTCCCAGTTCTCTTTACAACCTTTCTTCCTTCTCTTCTTCAATGTTCTCTTCATTTTAGGTATGAGGGTTGTGTTATAGATGTATCAACTGGGGCTTTGCACCCTGTGATTAGTTGTTCTCTACATTTTGACCAGTTGTGCTATCTGTGGTGGTCTTTCTTAGTTGCAAAGAGAAACTTATTGGATGAGGAGTGGGGAACTATATACTTTTTGTGCGTACAAGGACAAATATTTAAAATGCAGTTAAGGATTGTGTTGGACACTGTAAAGAATGAACAAGTTATATTTAAAAATGTATATACATATATTCATGGAATAACAATTAGTGAAAAAGAGCCATGAGTTTGAGGGATAGTGAGGAGGGGAATATGGGAAGGTTTGAATAGAGGAAAGGGAAGGGAAAAATGTTATAATTAAATTATAATCTCAAAAAATATGTTGGATTAGTAAAGTGGGGATGGAAGTTTATTATTATTATTATTATTATTATTATTATTATTATTTGTTTTTTTGAGACAGTTTTTTTTTGTGTAGCCTTAGCTGTCCTGGACTCTCTTTGTATACAAGGCCGGCCTTAAACTCACAGTGATCCACCTGCTTCTGCCTCCCTGACTGCTGGGATTAAAGGTGTGTGCCACCACACTTGGCTAGAAGTTTATTTTTTAAGACTCATAACCATGCTAGACTCAGGTAGTTGTCCAGGTTTTTAGTACTAGGCATGATTTTACTCCTGTTTAGCAGGCCTGAAGTCCAATTAGACAACTTTCAGTTACTGCCAAGGTATGCATGCTGCTATTACACATTTAGAGACATCTTTCCATGTTGGACATTGTGGTTTACTGGCAAAAGTGCTGGGTAAGACTGCTATTTTTTTTTCCTTTTTGGTAGCTTGCGTATTACCTTCTGGTCCTACAAAAGTTAGGGAGACTTTCAGATTAGGTCCTGTTTCAATTTTTTGAGTCCTATGTTTTTGCAGTAGTGACTTACCTCCAACTTCTGGGAGACAACCAAGGGCAACAACAATAGCCTTTATTGTTTTGGGAGTCTTTTGGTCTCCCCTTGTTTGCTCTCCTACTCTTGCTCTCTCTTCTATTTCACAAAATTACCAGGCTGTTCTAGTTTTCTTTTTTCCACATACATCTTATAAAATGAGTCAGTTGGTTATTTGCTACCAAATAATGAAAATGCCACAGTAATCTTAATTTGGATTGCACTGAGTCTAGAGGACAATGTTGTGTATTTGTACATTTATTTAAGATTGCTTCACACTGCCCCTAGAGGCATTTACAGGTATGACTGCTATGTCACATGTGTGTCGGTAGGTGGTAGAGAAGAGAGAGGCTATGTCTACATTCAGTGTCTGACCTGTGAACATCTGAATGGTTAATAGCCTAACACTCCCTGAAAAAAAGGAAGCCTGAGACAACTACCAGTCTGGTGTTGTGCAGGCCCGGACAGGTTCCCAGGGCGGGGAGTGATCTAGAGACTAGAAGGACCCCACCTGTAACCACAGGCCCCAGAAGTGAGCCTGAGACAGATGACCCTTTTATGGGGTTACTTAGGTGGGCCCAGTTAAGGAGCAAGTTCGAGACAATGACCAGACCAATGCCATGGGGCCTGGACAGGGAGCTAGTCTGAGATGACCATAAGTTTGGCTCTGCGCAGGCTAGGGGGCTGGGCAGGGCAGACAGTGCCTGAGATGACCTCTGCCCAGTGCCATAATGCACAAGTGGGGCATGTCTCTCCTGAGACAACCCCAGATACTCAAGAGACCCCAGGAATCATTAAAACGAGCAAATAAGTGGTGGAAAATGGAAGAGGAAGAGAAAGAGAAAGAGAAGGAGATTCAAGAATAATGAGGAACACCCTGATGTGAGTACCCGGAGATGTTACCTGGGACTACGGTGGGGTCTTGGCCTGTGCTGCCACTGAGGGTCACATCTGGGACTGTAGCCCTGCAGCAGCAGGAGTCTGTTACCACCAAAGGTCATGAGGATAGTCCTAGTCTGGTTTGTTTCCCTGGGACGTGTTAATGTCTGAGGGCTGTGCAGAACTGGCCCCACCTCTCACCTGGACATTGTGGGAGAGCTGGCCCTAGGGGCATGAGATCAAGCGAGCAGACACTACCCCTAGCCAGCTGCATCTGCACATTGTGGGAGTTGCAGGTAAGCCTGCCCTGAGGGTATGAGCATGGGAAAGCTGGCGCTGCCTCTGTTTCCTGTGTCGTGGCATGGATTAGGGAGAGACACCCTCCACCCCCTTACCCTTTGCCACCTGTGGCAGGTGGGAGACCTGGTCCTGAGGCCATGAGAGCAGGAGAGCTGTCTTTGTCCCTCACCAGCTGTAGAGCTCAGGAGAGCGGGACCTGCACCTCATCTGGGCAGCCCAGTACACCTGGCTCTTAAGATGTGAGTATGGGAGAGCTGGCCCCAACTCTTGTGTGCCATGCCTTGACATGGTGAGAAAGAGATGCCTACTCTTCTCCCCTTGCTACCTATGGCATGCAGGAGATCTGTCCCTGAGGTCATAGAGTGGGAGAGCTCTCCCTGTCTCTTAACAGCTGTAGCACTCTGGAGAGCAGGCTTTGCACCTTGCCTGGGTAGCAGTGTAGAGTAAGCCCTTGTTGCTGGGGTTGCAGGTGAGTTGGCCCAGAGAGTAGAAGAGTGGTAGGTCAGAGGGTTGACCAGCCCAGATCCAGGACTTTGACTTGGTCCACCCCACATCTACCCCATCTATGAACAGCTGGCGTGTATGAAGGGGTGGGTTCTACAGATCCAAAACTAGCGGATCTCCATGCCACAGGGCAACAGCAGAATATCCGAGAGGAGTTCCGGTGAGTTTCCAATATTGAGTTTCCAGAGGCCTCATAAGTCACTGAAATGAACATTTGCAAGCAAAGACATGTGGACCAAAGTGTATACTGTGGAACACACTGTGACACACTACAGCTTCCACTATGAGAAGTTTCTGTTTTTTTTTTTCTTTGTTGCAAGGGTAGAGGACAGGTACAAGGGGAGATGACTGGGATTGAGGTACATGATGTTAAAGTCACAAAGAACCAATAAAAAGTTGAAAAAAATTACTTCGACTACCTTCACCTAAGATTTGCATGATTTTACATATGAATGTTATATATACTTTTTAAAGCTAAATTAGCTGTCACTACATATTGCATTACTTTGTTGCTTTAGCAAACCATACTAATTTTTATTTAAATTTTAATTGTCTATGGCTGGGATACAGAAATAGAACTGACTTTTCCCATGAGTATTATGTTAGTTATCAGCTCATGTGGTTTTCTATAGTTTTACAGAATTACATCTTTTCTGTAAATAGACGTTGCTTTGATTTTTCTTGTGAGCAACCCATAAAATATTGAATAAGAGTGACAAAAGCATACATCATTGCCTTGTTCTCAATCTGAAGATGAAAAGTATTTACTTTCATTTTTAATTAGTTTTTTTTTTTAAATCAGCATATAAAGTAGTTGGTTTCAGTATGGCATTTTTATACATATTTTCCTCACTCTCTCTTCCTCATCTATGTGTCCACCTCATAGTGCTATTTTCCTTATTACTCCATTATCCCCTTTTTGCGTCCATGTCACATGTATTCTCTTACTTTCTTTCCTCCCAACTCTCCTTTAAGACTTTTCCCCACTCTTTCATGGTTGTTTTTTCTAGTTTCATGACCTATACTCATCTTTGCAACCTGTACTTCAGATAAGAAATGATATTTAGAATATATAAATTAACTGTAAACATTAATCACCTCCAAACTCAAATAGTCCAGCCAATAAGTGACAGTTTTCAAAAGAAGAAATACAAATGGCTAATAAACATTTTTAAAAAAGTCTTCACCACCCTTAGCCATCAGGGAAATGCAAATTAAATTTATTTTGAGATTTCATCTCACCCTAGCCAAAATGGCTAGCACTCAGTCTTTTACAATTAAAGATTATGTTAACTTTAGATTGTTGCAGGATGTTTGAACATACTGTGAACCCTGAGCTTGTTTTGTTTACTAGAAAAACCTGTTTCTAGGTGTGGTGTGGCTCAGCCTTAGCACATACCTTTAATCCAAGTGCTTTATGCCTGAGTATTGTAAACAAGATTAAATAAAGTTAAGCCTAGATCAAGAGGCAAAACAAGCAAGCAGCTGGCAGGGAGTGAACATAGAGAAAAAACAGAGAGAGTAAGAGGAAGTAAGGAGCACGGATAGAGAGATGCACAGGAAGTAGAAGAGAAAAACATTCAGCTTGAGTTTTTGTTGTTGTTGTTGTTTGTTTGTTTGTTTATTTATTTTTTTTGAGATGGCCTGGGGAAGGAGACCTCCTCTTTTTTGGGGAAGTCAGCTGAGGAGGAAGGTGAACTGGGTGCTTTCTCTGCCTCTCTGAGCAAACTAGTAGTCTTTCATCTCAGCATTTGGCTCCTGAGTCTTTATTGGTAAAATCGAACATATGCGATTTTGTTAAAAAATAACATTAAATATTTTGTATATAACAATTACCAGCAATAAATGTTCTTCTCTCCCCCTGGTTTGCTGGTAATTTATACCATGTTGAATTTTATCAATTTTTTTCAAAAATTTTCAACTTTTTTTTTCTTGTGTCAGGGTTCCTTTGTGTAGCCCTGCCTACCCTGCAACTTGCTCTGTAGATCACGGTGGTCTCAAACTCACATAGATTGGTCAAATTTATTTGTTGAGATGCTTATTTTTATAAGCTTGTCAATCACAGAACTTAATTTCAAAATGTTCGGTTCACATTCAAATTATGGTATAAACCCCACGAAGCTATAGAAATTTACTTTTTTATTATCTGTCTATCTACCTACCTATTTATCTGAGTCAGAGTTTCTGTATGTACCCATTGCTTGCCTGAAATTCAGTAGGTAGACTAAACTGGCCTTGAACTCGTAGAGATCCACCTGCTTCTGCCTCCTGAGTGTTGGGTTTAAAGGTGTGCATCACCACCCAGCCTTACCTTTTTAATTTTAATTTTACCTTTTTGCTGCTAACAGACTACTAACATTTTATTTTGGATTATCATGTCAGTGTTCATAATTTATATTGGTTTATAATTTTACTTTCTTAAAATGTTATGTATTGGGTTTGATAAAGTTTGTATACAGTTGGGATTATTTCTTCCATACATGTTTAAACAATTTGAATTCAATCTTGTCAATAAATATAGACTATTGATGTCTATATTTTCCTGATTGAAGTTTGAAAGTTATTATTTTCCAAGTAAATTCCCCATTTTCTCTTAATATCATTTTCTGTATAATATTTTATATACTATCTTCTTATTAATTTAATAGCTGAAGAATGTATACTTTTGGGATTACTTACATTGCTTATTTTTTATAATACACACACTCACACACACACACACATACATGCAAACACAAACACACACACACACACACACACACACACACACCAGTTCTTTTTTTCTTTAAATCTGGTTCTGTTAAATTAACTGATGTTTTAAAAAGAACTTACTTTTGATTTTATTGTTTTATTCTATCAATTTTTGTTATTCTGTTTTAGAAGGTGTTTGGAAAAATGCTTATTATTATTATTTTTTGTTCTTTTGCTTGGTTTTATTTTGATTTTTTTCTAGATTTAAATTTTTGTTTTCTCTATTGGTTTTCTTGTAGAGTTCCTGTTGCCTCCGGGTCCTTCTATCCAACATACTTTGGGAACAACCTAAGAGGAGTTTGACTAATTCAGGTTGGTTCAGATATAGATAGCTGAGTCCATAGTCCTTGGCTCTGTTATGTGTTGAGGCAGAATGTCACCATGGTGATTGCAAGAGGCAGCTGCTACTCATATCATGGTGGACTGGAGGCAGAGATGAGGTGAAATTTTCAAAGGCAAACTCATCGCAGTGTGTACTTCCTCCAGCTACATACCATCTCCTTAAGTGTCCAGAACCTCCAAAAATAGGAGCACTAGCTAGGGATAAAAAAAAAACTTAGCACATTAATCTTTTGTAGATATGGGTGACATTTAACTATAGCACCATGGTAAGTTAGGTATTCACTCAAAATCTTAATACCTATTAGCCTAGTGCCTAGGCTCTCCCAGATCAGTTATCTACAGATTGGCATTACAAAACTGCAACAGAAAACCATAGTCAGAGGATAATATTAGAAAGCTTTATTTCTGGAATGAAACTTGCATTCGGAAACCTGCTAACTATGACAAGATCTGGGCAGTCACTCAAGAAAAGAAAGAATATATTGCCTAATTTCTCAACAGGCTAACTGAAACTTTTAGGAAATCCACTAACTGAATAACTCATTGATGAAATAGAAGATTTTTTAGCTTAGCATTATGTTATACAGCCAGCCCCTGACATCTGTAGGAAACTTCAGACACAATAGATAGGATGTCAGACCCCCTCAGACTCAGCTTTGGGCACTACTTTCTTAGTGTTTAACAACTGAGATCTGGAGGAAGACTAGTGTTTGTCCTTGAAGGTGATATTGTCCAGACCTGCCTACCAATAACTTCCTATAATAAGTAGGAGAGACCAAAAGGTCAATGTCAGTCTAGCTTCAAGTGTAAACACCCAGGCCATTGGATACACGAATGCACTCAAACTCCCTTACTACAAATTACAGTATGCATGGACCCAAGGGTCTAGTATTTGAGGGTGGATTGTCCCAGTTCTCGTAGTAGAAAAAGACAAGTCCTTGACCTCAAGCCCACCTTATAGGACAGAATGTCCTCGGGGAACAGGTTGGCTCCTCATCCTGAAATTTCAATCTCTGCTGAAGAATCATGGATTATCCTAGATGTGGCAGGTAAGAAAATTAATCTACTTACACAATCCTTACCTCTATTACACAATCCTTACACTTACAGAATCCTTATGTCTCTTTCTGGAGCTCTTTCCTCCTAGTATAGATACAGTGAGAGAAGAAAATACATTCTAAGTACAATACTATATTTCTCCAATCATCTGTCAATTTAAAAACCAAGTTTTTTAAATTTTTTAATATCTATCTATCTATCTATCTATCTATCTATCTATCTATCTATCTATCTATCTATCTATCTATCTATTTTTTTCAGACAGGGTTTCTCTGTGTAGCCTTAGCTGTCCTAGACTTGCTTTTTTGACCAGGGTGGCCTCAAACTCACAGCAATCTGCCTGCCTTTATCTCCCTCTGCCTTCCTGAGTGCTAGGATTATAAGCATGCACCACCACACCTGGCTTTTTAACTAACCAACCAGCCAACCAACCAACCAACCAACCAACCAACCAACCAACCAACCAACCAACCAACCAACCAACCAACCAACCAACCAACTAACTAACTAACTAACTAACTAACTAACTAACTAAGTTTATATCCTGATTGTAGCCCCCTTCCTTCTCTCCTTTAGGTCCTACCCTCTTTCCCTTTTCCCCCTTACCTCCCTTTCTTTCTCCTCAGAAAAGGGGTACCCCCATCAACCTACCCCAGTACATCAAGTCACATCAGTACAGAGCATCCTCTTCCTCTGTGGCCTGGTGACACAGCCCTGCTAAGGGGAAGTGATCAAATAGCAGGCAACAGAGTCCATGTCAGAGACAGCTTCTGTACCTCTTACTAGGAAACCCACATGACCCACATGAAGCTTGAACTGCCCATCTGTTACATTTGTGTAGGGGGCCTAGCTCCATGTACATGCATGGTCCTTGGTTGGTGCTTCAGTCTCCGCAAGCCCCTTTGGGCCTCCGTTAGTTGGCTCTGTTGATATTCTTGTGGAGCTCCTGTTAGCCTCCAGGTCCTTCTATTCTTCCTCCCACTTTTCCTCAAGACTCCTACCCTTCATCCAATGTTTTGTTATGAATTTCAGCATTTGTAAGATCCACTTCTCAGAAGTCAGCAATGCTAGGCTTCAGTCTGCAAGCATAGCAGAGTATTGTTAATAGTGTCAGGGGTTGGCTCTCTCCTATGGGGTGGGTCTCAGTTTGGGCCAGGTATTGGTTGGGCATTTCCACAGGCTCTAATCTGTCTTTATCCCTACACATCTTGTAGGCAGGGTAAATTTTGGGTCAAAGTTTTTGTGGGTGGGTTGGTGTTCCCCTCCCTCCACCAGAAGTCCTGTCTGGTTGGAGAGTGTCATCATTAGTTTCCATGATCCCTGCTACTGGGAGTAATTAATATAAAAAATAAAAATTTAATTAAAAAATAAAGGCATGTTAAAAAGAAACACACACACACACACACACAAAAAAAAAAAAAAACACAGAAATGCTGAGTGTGGTGGCACAAGCTTGTAATCCTAGCATTTTGGGAGGCAGAGGCAGGCCTCTGGGACTTCGAGGCCAGCCTGGTCTACAAAGTGAGTCCAGGTCAGCCAAGGCTACACACAGAAAAAAAAAACACAGAAGTATTATAAGAATATATTTTCATTATAACCGTGGCTGTAGGGATAGGGAGCTGCTTTGCAGCAGCTCTAGTAGAGGCTTGTTTTTCACAGCTGTAGGTAGTTTCTGTGATTGTGTTTGGAATGTTTGGAATTATGGGGACTTTTCAGAGGGTATGTAAGTGTAAGGGCTCTGAGAGGTGGGGTGGGCTATTGGTAGATGTTTGATTGGTTGTTGTTGATTGCTATTGTTGCTGTGATTGCTGTTGGTTGTTTTTGGTCACAGTTTGTTAAGTAGTTGTGTGTAAAGAACAAAACCACAAGAAGATATTAGATATCCTGACAGTGAGGATCAAACTTACCCCAAGGAGCTTGATACCCGTAATCAGCAGGAAATGGTCTAAAGATAACTATGCCCTATTTATTTTTTTAAATATTTTTTATTTTAATTTTTATTAATTACACTTTATTCACTTTGTATCCCCCCGTAAACTCCTCCCTCCTCCCCTCCCAATCCCACCTTCTCTCCTCCTTCTCTACCCATCCCCCTCCATAAGTCCACTGATAGGGGAGGTCCTCCTCTCCTTCCTTCTGATCCTCATCTATCAGGTCTCATCAGGAGTGGCTGCATTGTCTTCCTCTGTGTCCTGGTAAGGCTGCTCCTCCCTCAGGGGAAGGTGATCAAAGACCAGGCCAATCAGTTTATGTTAGAGGCAGTCCCTGTTTCCATTACTATGGAACCCACTTGGACACTGAACTGCCATGGGCTACATCTGTGCAGGGGTTCTAGGTTATCTCCATGCATGGTACTTAGTTGGAGTATCAGTCTCCAGAATGACCCCTGTGCTCAGATTTTTTTGGTTCTGTTGCTCTCCTTATGGAGTTCCTGTCATCTCCAGATCTTACTATTTCCCACTTCTTTCCTAAGATTCCCTGCACTCTGCCCACATGCCCCATTTCTAACCCATGACTTTATTCAGGGATCTCTTCCTTTCTTCTCTATCCTTTTTTTCCCTGTCTAGTGTTAAGAAGTTAAAATAGTGGAAGGAAGAGGAACCCACAAAGTAACTAAATCTGGCCACATTCATCCATGATGCTGATCTCTTCTTAATCACTGGTAATTCTTACCTCCACCTGAACAGCATTTACTGTCCTAGCAAAGTAAAGGCTTTACTTTAGTGGCTCTTCAAAATATCACATCAATAGTGCCAGTAGAGTCTTTACTTCCTTCTGAAAGCTTTTAAGGTAGGCCCCATCATCTGCACTGCTCTCAGCATTATATTCTACATATTTACAATAGCTCATTAAGTTCCAAGCACATAATAGCTTCTCTAGACTAAAGTTCCAAAGTCCTTCCTCAATACTCCCCAAAACACATGGTTCAGGTCTGCCACAGCAATATACTAGTTCTGGTACCAATTTCTATTGCAGCAGTCATGATGGTGCACATTTGTAATCCCAGGATTCAGGGTGGCAGAGGCAGGCTGATCACTGTGAGTTCAAGGCCAGCCTGGTCTACAAAGCCGGTCCAGGACAGCCAAGGCTACACAGAGAAACCCTGTCTCTAAAAAAGAAAAACAAAACAAGAATTTTTATTGTTGTGATGAAACACCATAACCAAAAGCAAGTTGGGGAGAAAAAAGGTTTATTTCATCTTAAGGCAGGAACTGATGAAGAGGTAACGGAATTCTTTTCTCCTTATTGGCTTGATCAGCTTGCTTTCTTATACCACACAGGATCATCAGGCCTGGGGTGGTACCACAGCGAGCTGGAAGCTCCCATATCAATCATCAGTGAAGAAGAAGCACCACTGGCTTTCTCACAGGCCAATGTGGTGAAGGCATTTCTTTTTTCAATTGAGGCTACCTCTTAGAAATGACTCCTGCTGTGTTAAGTTGACATAAAACAGTCAGCACAATACCATATGAAGTAGCATACGCTCACTTGAAAAAGCTGGTAGGAAGGACCAGCTTTGGGTTTGATCTTTCCTCAGGATATGTAGGAACTAACTGAAGTGCCCTCTCATTGTCTGTGGCACTTATTGAGGGCAACTGTGGAGCTGCATTAAAAAACAAAACAAAACACTGAAGAGTCCCTTCCAGTCTCCCTGACTTACAACATGGTTGAGCTTGAACTCCTTGAAGATTCATAATGGCCAGTCCCTGTGCAAAAAGATTACAAGTCAGTATAATGTGTCAGTGTCACTAATCTTGTGGTGAAGAAGTATCTCACCAAAATGTAGTGAGCAACGAGGACCACTCCTGTTTATTCCTTGGTTGAAGGATTCCATGAGGAGATATATTCTATCCACATTTGTGCTGCTCCTTCTTTTGTGTGAGGTATGACCACAGTCTGGATTCCACCAGAATAAAAAAAAATAGGGCTGTAATTCTCACTCTAAATTCAAATGTAACAGCAGGTCCATAAGAAATAAGGGGAGATCTATGCTATATGTATGCTACTTCTTTTCTGAAACTCCTTAAAAACACATGGTTTTATTTTCTTTAAGTGTCATTATTTTGATATTTATATTATAGTATAAATACATAAAATGATCAAGACAGAGAGTGAAATGATGGCTCCATTCAAGAAAATTAGTTTTTCACCTTCCATAGTTACCTCTGTGTATTCTAACTTTCTTTAAGCATTACCCATAAAACCTTGCTCTCAGATTCAACTATAATTAGTCACTTCATTTGTGGAATTTTAACCCTATCACTTGCTGTCAGTCAAAATATTAAAATTTCTTTCTTTTCATTGGGACACACCCTACATAAGATGGAAATTGGTTTACTTAGCCTAGATGAGGAGAGCTGGGAGGTTAATTGGGACTCAGGCAGGAGAAGGGATGAGGCACATGACAAACAAAGGAAAAGTCATCTGTGAGGTTGTAGGAATAAGAGAGGGCCTGTATGGGCCACATAAAAGATTAAAAAAAAAAAGACATGTGCATTGGTTAGAATTTGGATCAGAGTGCAGCAACAGGAGGGCTATGCTGCAGATGTGGCATTTAGATGTGGCAGGGCCAGATGTGCCTTGTCAAGTAGGTGGGTCCCTATTCTAAGTGTAAGAGGCAGCTCCTCCAGAATCTGAAAAGGGGTGCCAAGAGCTTATTAGTAGGTAAAGAAGTCCCTTATGTCACTGGATTAGAAAATGAGTGACAAGGCTCCGATAATGCTGGCAGGAGGAACATCTATAAATTGATGGTTGTGGTGGTTTGAATAAGAATGGCCCCCACAGGTTCATATATTTGGATGTTTTTGTCACCAGGAAGTGACACTACTTAAAAGGATTAGGAGGGGTGGCCCTGTTGGAGAATGTGTATCATTCGGGATAAACTTTGATATCTCTAAAGCCCATGCCAGGACCTGTCTCTTTTACTCTAACTCTCTCTCTCTCTCTGTCCCTCTCCTTTCCTCCTTCTCTTCCTCTCCCCTCAAACTTTCTCTCTTTCTGCCTGTGGATCAAATCTCTTAGCTCCAGAACCACGCCTGCCTGCATGTCAACATGTGTCTCTCCGTGATGTAATGGGACTAAGCTGCTGAAACTGTAAGCGAGCCCTTAATTTAGATACTTTCCTTCAGAAGAGTTGCTTTGGTCCTGGTGTTGCTTCATAGCAATAGAACACTGATTAGGACAGTGGTGTTTGTCAAGGACAAACATGAGGGTGAGTGGATAAGGAAGGAGGTGAAGACATGGACTTTGAACTTTTGTCCACTCCTGACCCCCATTTGCCTGAAACTTTTATGTGATCCTGGGCATAAAGGTATGTAATTCCAACATTTACTGCTGGTAAATCAACTTTCTTCTTGCTGCTTTGCATAGACGTTTGAAACCATCCTTCATAGCTGCTTCTCTCCACCAGCACCACCAGCACCACCAGCCACATGGTGCCTCACAACCATCTATAATGAGATCTGGTGTCCTCTTCTGTCATGCAGGTGTACATGCAGGAAGAGAGAGCCAGATGTGGCCTGGCCCTTAAGATAGCACAGAGGTCACCAGGCTATTAACCACATTCATTCCTAAGATTCTGGGCAGAAAACAGATTAACAGCAGATTATATATCTCTTGCTTTCAAGAGACAACCCTGCATGCTTCACATTTTTTTTTTTGTTTCCTCAGCGCATGTCTGTGAGCATGAGCACTTCTATGGCCACAACATAAAAAATAAAACACAAGTGGCTCCTTACTCTTGGGTGCAGAGAGTAGGAGGTGGAGACAATGCGTTGATTTCTCCAGGGTGTGAGATCTGGCCAGTGTACAGCGACCAGCATCCTATGGGGACAGGCCCATGACCTAACAATATACAGATAATTTTACCATCTCTTAAAGATGAAAGCAAATTCACATAATAATGAAATGGAAATGCTTGCCTATTTTTACAAAGAGAATTCTTCATCTGCAGGACTTAGAACATTTTCAACATTTCTCGGAGTTGACTGACATATTGATTTTATAAGCAATGCTGAGAATGCAGCTTCCTGTAAATATATAGTATAAAATGTTAACCCATTTTAGAAATTGTCAGAAATTCTGTCCTAATCCCCAAGTCAAAATTCGTTTATACAATTAAAAAATTTTAACCCAAATCAGCAACTGAGTCATTTTTTTTTAAAACCAAGCATTTTAACACAATATAATCCAAAGACATTTGGTATTTTAATATTGAGTAATGATGGTAGGAGAAAGGAATGTCTTTGTTTCCTATAATTAATCCATTATATTCCTATAAGAGCAGAGGACTCTTTATGGAAAGTAAAGCATTGTAATTCATAACATAATAACCTATGATCGTGTTGAATCTAATCCAAGGTGCAGCACAGCATAGATCGATGGTAAGTACAAGACTGAAGATTAGCTGTTCAGAACCAAGGCTGCAGTGATGTCACATGGTACAGCTGGGGCAAAACCTGCCAGAAATACCTTGGATAGATTACACATATGATTTTGAATTAAGTTTGGTTGTTGACTGGTCAGAAATACCTTGGATAGATTACACATATGATTTTGAATTAAGTTTGGTTGTTGACGAGTCAAAGTTTTTTTCTGTTGCCAAATTTTCTGCAGCTCCCACACTAAGTAGAAAGACTTGTAAACATCTCCCATAGATAGATGGAGCTGGCTGGGCTTGGGGCTGGTGAGGCTGGTGGTGTTGGTGGTGCTGGTGGTGCTGGTGGTGCTGGTGGAGAGAAGCAGCTATGAAGGATGGTTTCAAATGTCTATGCTAAGCAGCAAGAAGAAAGTTGATGCCTTGAAGGTAGCACTGGGGGAGAGAGAGTTGTGCGGAAAGTGTGGGCTGACGACTTCTGTTTGGGTTAATCTTGTGAGGCTCATACCTTTATTCCCTGAAAAATTCTTTTGCTTATTGAGTGAGGCTTTCACACACATACAAAGTATGTTATGATCATATCTACTCCATATTTAACCCCTCCATTTTCTTACATATACCTTGACATATCTTCTTCCCAAATTAATTGTTTTTTTTTTTAATTTTTTTGAGACAGGGTTTCTCTGTGTAGCCTTGGCTGTCCTGGACTCACTTTGTAGACCAGGCTGGCCTCAAACTCACAGAGATCTGCCTGTCTCTGCCTCCCTGAGTGCTGGGATTACAGGTGTGTGCCACCAGGCTGGCTCTCTTATTCTTGCATTAAAAAAATACATTGTTTCTAATTACTGATGTTCATCTGCAAATGGCATGTGTTATGCTATCCACTGGAGCACCAGGACCTACCAATGGCAACACCCTCAAAGAATAATGACTCCACACTAAGCCACCATCACCAACAGTTTCTCAACTAAGGTTAAGGCCTAATGAGGTCCTCTCCTACACATGCTGGAATGTTGACTAGCTTCATCTTGTGCAGGTCACCACAGCTCCCGTGAGTTCATGAGTACAACAGACACATCATGATCTGAAGATGACATGAATCTCCATCCTCTAGTTCTTACATTCGTCCACCTCCACAGCCCTTCCATACAGTTCCTTGATCCTTCCTAGGGTAGGGGATTATACAGATGTTCCTTGAGGGCTGAGTATGCAGTCAATTTTGCCAACTCTTTGACCAGTTTCAAATGTATGCATTAACCGCTACCCATTGTGAAAAACAGTCTTTGATGAAAGGTTGAGAGCAGCTCAGGCATGTGAGTATAAGCATAAAGACAGATTTTATATGTCCTGTAAAGAAACTCCGAGGCTTATTCCTGGAGTGACTTTGGGAGGCTGACCTAACTACCTCTCTGTGTCTAGGATGTCTACCTGTTATATGACAATGACAACAGCAATTAGAAGGTCTAATTGGTTTGATTTGATTAGAGAAAGTTCTCTGATTCTATCTGGTTGTGGTGATCCTTATGAGCGGTTATTTATTGGATAAAAAGGGTATGTCTTACTTATCTATATAACTGCATGGACTTATGGCCTTTTTTGGATGTTTTTCACCACTATCCAACAATGCTGACAATGTAAAAAGAAACAAAAATTAAGAGGGGGGTGTATGCTGAGGGAAGATGATCTCAAATTGGAACCAGCCTGAGTTATTTTCATTGTTGTTATTTTCTGAAATAACAACAGCAAAGTAATAAACTGAAAAGATTCAGGGTGTATGATCAGCATGTGGAGCATTAAAACTCGTCAGAGTGTCTCTGAGAAATAGCATCCCATCCAAAAGCTTCTAAAGTTCTTTCTGTAGATGTCCTTCTTCCTTTGGGAGGTAGGGTAGGGCTTTTTTTACCCCTGTTTCTATCACTGGATCATCTCTGGAATCACAGCCACTGTCCTGGTACTTCCCAAATGCAACATAATTTGAGGGTAGTCAGTTGGCTAAAAAAGTCTAGAGCTTAAGAGAGGATCTGGGAAGCAGCAATATGTGACTGCCAGAGGGAGACAATCAAGCATAGAGCCCTGGATTTGAATCAAATATGCACCACTTATTCCTTGTGTAACTCTAGTCACTTGTATCATTCAGAACCAGGAAGGTGGACATGACTGAGATCACAGTGATATTGATCTTGGTTACTTGATCTTTCTAGGGCTCAGTTACCACTTTTTTAAATTTTTTTAAATTTTTTTTTTTTTTTTTTTTTTTTTTTTTTTTTGTGAAAGGCCATTGCTATCCATCAAACCCCTGGTCTCACAACTGCTAAACAAGTCTTCCTCCACACAGTTACATCCCAGCAATGGCTAAACTACCTTATCTGAATCTGAGAATGCTGCCTGGTTGACAAACACCTGCCTATCTTGTGTGACATCCAGGGTTCAATCACTAGCACTGAAGGTCACATTTTGTAAGGAGAATAATCATGATATTCCAAGATAATATTCAGTTGTACCTTCTTTATTCAGACCAGGAACATTAGCTTTTCAAAAGTATAAGGAGTTATTTATGAGTTAGTTACTCCCAGGGGAAATAAAGAAGTAGTGGGCTGTGGATGCACTTCAGTTGATAGAGTCCCTACCTTTTCTGAACCAGGACCTGGGTTCATTTCCCAGCAACTAACAAGCCCACTGTGGAGACAAATGCCTGTAATCCCAGAAATTGGATGTTGGAAGCAGGAGGATCAGAAGTTGAAGTCATACTCAACTACATATCAAGTTTGAGGCCAGCCTACAGTTTCTAAAACTATGTAACAAAACGCAGCAAGGAAGATCCCTGTATCTGCTTGTGCAGGTATGAAATATGCCCAATGTGTTTGTTCAAGAATGTTGCATTCCACCTGCTTCCCTGAATTAGGTCCTGGTAAAGAAGTCAGTTCACAGTGTTCCTTTCCAGTAAACAGCTGGTATCATGGATCTCCCTTTACCACTATACGTTGGATTAAGGTTTGCATGAATAAGAATTCCTGGAAAGAAGCTGTGTCCACTAAAGCTGGTTGACTGAGTAAAACTTCAACGTCTTGGAGGGCTTGGAATACTGTAGGGTCAGTTCCTAATGAAAAATTTTCTAGTGCTGTCTTTAGCCTACCATTCTTGTCCACCTCTCTGTTGTACTTAGCAACTCTATAAACAAATAAAAACTTTTGGAATGTATTAACAACATCCCCTTCCTCCTTACCAAGGGGCTGAGAATACTATCATGTAGAAACCGAGTATTGTGGCTGGTTCCTCTACCTGTAAAATGCCTCTCTGATGTTTCCATTGATGTATTTTAAACATGTGTTCATGCTCAACTTTCTTTGTTTTATTACTATAAAAATTTCATGGAACTGTTTCCATGTTGGAACACGGAACTTGGAGCAACCTAAATCCACATTCCTGGACCATGGTCACTTTTATTTGGCTCCAGAACAAACAATCTTGCTTCCTTTGAGGTGAGAACTGTGTTTTTGAGTGGATCCTTGATATGTACACACACTCTTGTCATGATGCACAGTACTCTTGGATGACAGGCTTTCCTATTCCTGTCCTTTTCTCTCTTCGATGAGCCACTCAGTGGGAAGTTTGTTCTCCTAAATTGTCTGGGCCCAAGGATAAGTGTTCCTGCTCAGTCAGTGGGCTGAGAGGTCCTCTGATTCCACACCCACCTCCCATGCCACCACAGCTGGCTTCTCCCATACTAAATTAAAAAGCAAACAGCAAATTAGCACACATACTGGATCTCCACATCTGCCAGCCTTAGTGCAACTTGTTTACTTCTTTTGTTTGTTTGTTTTCATTTTCCTGCGAACTCTGGCCATCACACAGAGACAGCCAAGAAGCCCAAAGAGCAGAGACTCCTCTTCACCTACACTCTGTAGACCCTAACTAACCTGCAGCCTCCTGAGACCTACATTCCCTGGACACCCCTTGTGATGTCGTCCCCACTGCACTTAATTTCTTCCCAAGGCACAGGGAGGACAGGTCACTGGGTGTGGCTACTGCAAGATGTCTGGAGAGGGACTTCATAGAGACTGCTGCTCTCAGAGCCGGACAGTGTGGGCTGTGATCACCTATGCCACCACTCCTGGGGTGAGAATTGTTGCAGCCTCCCCTGAGATTCAGGCTGCAGCAAAGGCAGCTACCTTTTCTCTGAAGCCTTCTTTCCCAGGGAGACACCAGCCAGCTGTAATGAGCCCTCTCTAACCTCTGGAGGACTGCTCCTCTTGATGGTCTTAACATTTGGTGTCTGATAGCCCAGCTGCTTTTCCAGGGTTGAGAAATGGAAGTGGTCCTCTGTTGATCAGACTGCAGGATCTGTTTCATTGACCAAACACCATGGAGACAGCCAGAGAGACACAGAGGTAGAATGAGAAGGAGAGAGTGAATGGTTTGAGAGGGGTTCAAAAAGAGAGCATGAAGGTCTGGATTTGGAGGGAGAGAGCAGGATGTCATTTGGAACAACAGTGGATAGGGGGTGTGGGGAAGGTTGGGATAAGAAGAAGGAGGCTCTCTAGATAGGGTGAGCTAAGGAAAAGAGATGGGAAACACAGAGAAGCTTTTAGGATAGGCCTGGTGTGCATTTGGGTATTGACCAGGATCCCTCCTTGGCCAGCCTGCATAGAGATTTCTGAGAGGAATCCTTGTTTTTATCAGAAGGTCCATCTTTTCCATGTCAGACTCATGGTTGGACTATTTCTATGAGGCATATTTCTCTTTATCTACTTGTGGATTGCAACTGACATGGAGAGGGGGTTTTAAAGTTTCTTGTAGTTACTTTTTGCCACCGAGGTTGAAGCTGCGCTCAAATCTGTGTTCAAGCTCACAGGTGTCTTGTTTCCTTGGCATTATCAGCAAACCACATCGTCTACCACCCTGCCATGTGAGACAGAGTCACTGAAGACTTATTGTTTTCAGTGGAGACGATATTTGCCCAAAAGAAACACCAGAGAAACTCTTTCAGGATTCCTGGCAAAGATAAGAATCAGGGTGTGACATAGAACCCCCCCCCATCTCTACGATGCCTGTGTCAGCATGCAAGTATTTAGACTATTTTCCTCAAATGCAAACTGCAGCAGAAGGTACTAGAATGGCAAGGCATATTCAGCTCTCCTGTTTGCTGGAGGACAGCTGATTCTTAGCAGTAGACCTCTGTGGAATGGGAAATTGTTGTGAAAGACCATAGGTTTTCATTCACCTTTCCAATAAATATGGTTTCTCTAGATTGACTCATGTTGTTGGTGATGTGCCTGTGTGTATTTTGACCTCTGCAGGGGCTGTTTTGTCAGTTTCATCCAAAAAAGGACATGTGAGGGTCCTTGTGTAGTTGAGCCTCAGGGTACAATCAGCAGAGAAGGCTTTCTATATTTTGAAGAGAGCAATTTCAACAGCTCTCTATCAAAAAGGCAGTGTCTCTTCGCCTGGATCATCTCGGCTTCTAAGGAAATCTTTTGCAACAGTTTGTGCACGAAAATACTGGCTTCATCCTTGTGAATTACTGTGAAGATTTTACACTGGCGTGAACTAGATAGCTAAGACAATGGTAGCAGTCCATTTTCTTTACCCAGCATGAGGGTGGAAAGTAAACCAAGATATCTGTTCAGGTCTGGGATGGGCAGACCACTGTGTATTGGGAGGAACAGCTGCCTCCTCAATTGACAGCCCTTTGTTAAAACAGAAGTTGTGACCAACATTTACCAGATGGTGCAGTAGAAGATGGTGTGTGCAAATTAAAGCCGGTAGGTGGCAGCAGTGAGAGGATGGATTGTGGCTAATAGTACAGACAGCTTGAAAAGAGGTGGTCACCATCAAAAACTAGCTATGTGAACTTCAGTGAGGGACAGAGCCTCTGTGATCTCCAGCGGCCTTATCTCAAGGAGGATAACAACACTGTTTGAACATGACTAATTGAAGCCTGCCAAATCCAAACCCTCCAGATCCTTAAACTTTCCCAGCACCAGTGTGGAAGCAGAGACAGAAGATTCTACCACTTACCTCCTCCTGGTAGTTTGATACAATGCAGACAAAGGTAAGAATGTAGATCAGTGGTGGAGGGTGTGTTTTCTATGCTTGGGGCCCTGTGTTCAATCTGAACACGCATGCACAGAAACACACACACACACACACACACGCACACACACACACACACGCACACGCACACAATATGGTCTACCCAACCTGTACCACAAAATCCCACCTCACCAGGCACAAGCCCTTCTTCATTCAAGTAACTAGAGTGCTTCCTCTGTGTTTCGTTCTTCTCTAGCTCACACCATGATTTGTTTTGTTGTCATTTTCACATCAGGTCCCTGCCCTGCAGTTTAGCAGTCCTCTGAACAATATTGTCTTGCAGGATATGTATGAATACAGAAAGTCACAACTTATTTTTCTGTTCACCAGAGAATGCCTGTGCCTTTTATCCCTGTGGTGTCTGGAGTCTAGAAGTATGTGATATCAGTGTAGCAGCCACACAGCTCTTTGTCTTCGGTAGGTGGCATTATACAGGTTGTTTTTCAGCTGGACCTCATTTGTTCTGGGTGGTTATAGCAGATCTGATTCTTGAGTTCTTGTCCATTTAGGGGAATGGCAAGTATTGTGTCTTTTCTCCCCACTCTGTTCCCAAAGGCCTAGCACAGTGAAGACCCACATTTCCCCCTTTATTGTATGCTTCACAGAAATCTGATTCATCAGACTGCCTTCAGCCATTAGGACTGGGTTTCATTGACTATAGTATTGATGGAACCACTGTGTTCTTGGGTGAGACATGTTAGGCAAATGCACTCTGGCCACTCTGATGATGTTGTCTGTAGGTGAGAAGTGTTGGTCTCACACAGGCCAAGGGCATCTGGACCTATGATACAAAACCAGAGATTAGTGACTGGTGGGTGGGAATGCTTGGCACAGGTGAGGAGTGACTGTGTCTTTCTCTTTCCCTAAGCCCTTCCTTTTCAACTTCCAGTATAGTTACATATCTCACATCTTTGTCTTTTTTAAGGGGGTAGTGTTATTTAGAGACAGAGTTTCTCTGTGTAGCTCTGGATGTCCTGAAACTCACTCTGTAGACCAGGCTGGCCTCAAACTCATATATCATTTCACCTCTGCCTCCTGAGTCCTAGTATTAAAGGCATGTGCCACCGCCATCCAGAAAATTCCTTTAACCAAAATGAATTGTTTTCCTTTTCAAGGAATAAATTCATTTCTTGAGCACATAAAAAAAGGAAGGGTAGGAAAGATAACATTTACCATTTTACATTTCAAAATGAACACAACTCTTGTTAATATTCATCACCTCAACTTCGCAAGCATTTGCTTATTTAGCTATTTATCTTCTTGTCATCCACACTGGGGAGCAATTCAATGAGAGAAGGGACTTAGTCATGTTTGTTTGGGCTGCATGGACAGGTCAGGTTTATTTGGCAGCACATCAGGCACTGAGAACACAGCATATTCTCAGGGAGGTATGGAAAATATTTGCCACATCAGTTACGTGATCTGAGCCAACCCAGCCTCTAGGCCTTTCTTGCTTGAACTCTCCTCCTCAAGATTACTTTGTACTCTTCAGGGTGTGTGTGTGTGTGTGTGTGCATAGAGTCCAGAAAGGTATTGCTCTACTACCAAATTCACGGGCATCTGGATGCAGCAGACTCAGACTGGAATTCCATTTCTTTTGGTTGTAATCTTGGGGACATTACCCAGGCTCTCAGTGCTGAGTCTCTCTTTCATTGCAATGTGGGAAAATGTGGAGTCTTGTCTTAGTTAGGGTTTCATTGCTGTGAAGAGATACCATGACCAAGGCAACCCTTATAAAAGAAAACATTTAATTGAAGGTAGTTTACAGTTTTAGAGGTTTAATCCCATATCACCATAGCGGGAAGCATGGCAGCATCAAGGCAGACATGGTGCTGGAGATGGAGCTAAGAGTTCTACATTTTGATCTGTAGGCAGCAAGAAGGGGACTGTGTTCTGCCCTGGGGGGAGCTTGAGTATGGGAGGCCTCAAATCCCACCCCCCACAGTGACACACTACCTCCAACAAGGCCATGCCTCCTAATAGTGGCACTCCCTACGAACCAAGCATTCCAACACATGAGTTTAAAAGGTCCATACCTATTTAGGCCACCACAATTCTGTAAGGCTGAAATATGGTATGATTATAAAATAGTCCCAAGTTCTCCATACTTCTTATGCAAGTCTGTGAGGAGTGAACTAGAGAAACTCAATGACCACTCATTTGAATCCCAGGTTAGTGACTTAGACCTACAGATAACCATACAGTGACAGGTGAATAGGCTTTGGGCTGGAGTGGGGGAACTACAGAATGCTGTGGGAACCTTAGGAATGCCCCAGTCTAGATGGTGTGATGGACACCAGAGATGGCCATGTGGAGGGAATCCTGTCTCAGCTGGGTCCTAAAGGGTAGATAAGAGGTGCAAGTTTTACTTAGAGCCACCGATGCCAAACATTTCATTGAGGATTGCCACCATCATCTGTGCTGGTCCCCAATGGGCAGAGGAATAAGGGAGTGGCCACAGTTGAGCAATATGAATGGAAAAGATTATCTGCTGGGGGCTTTTGGAATATCTGCTCTCAGGAAAGATACAGGAATAGAAGGTGCCTTGCTACATTTGGCTCATGTCCTCTGTGGATGGCAGAATAACACTGGTGATCCTTGATGGCATCTGATCAGAGATTACACCTGACCTGCCTCCAAGCCCTGCCTTTTTCCTTCTGACTGAGTGGTGAAATGAAGAATTGCTGTTCTCAACATTCTCAGTAGTGAGGAAGGTTTCTCTTTACTTGTGGTCATGAGCAGACTTTCTTATATTGTGAGCATTGTGTGTGTTTGTGTGTACCTTTTTGAGAGGGAATACCTATGGTAGTTCAGTATGCTAGCTCTGATTCTAGACAAACTTCCTCGTACTGCAGATCTGCCATGTGCTTTTATATCATCCCGAGAAAAGTACTGCTTTCACCTGTGAACTTAGCTTGTTATTAAGAAGGACAGCATTAGTAGATATGGTGGCTCTCATCTGTAATCCACACACTCACAAGAATGAGGCAGGAGGATTGACTTGAGTTCTGGGCTATATACTAAGACCCTATCTAAAAAAAAACTTAAGAAAGGAGGAGGAACAGAATTACACTAGCCATGTCAGAGGGTTCTTTTAGCAGATGGGTAATGTGAGGAGGGGCACAATTCCTGTCATTACTTCCACTGATGCTGCTGCAGGAATTTTGGGAGGTGGACTTCCCACAACACTGCGTGGCCTTCAACAAGGAACCCAGAAGCTACTCTATACTCCTCAGATGGGCCCAAGAGCCTTACTTTCTCAGACTTTTCTCAGCCTTTTATGGATGATCCTTCATCAGAATGCTGGCTGCTCCTCTGTGCATTCCTCATCTAGTTACCCCACACATACATCTTATACTGTGTGCCACATAGTCCTAATTAAATTTTAGTCTTGTCCTTGGGTCATATGGGGCTGTTTCTTGGCTTGGTAGATGCTCCAGGATAGACAACAGAGGCCATGATATGCTCGGATCTATCATACCATTGGAAGCTATGGCCCAGCTTCTCAGTTCAAAGTCTTCCCCTTCTGCTTCAGTTGAATAGGATAAGTCACATGAGATCAGGCCAGTACCTGGCTGACCCCTCTTATATTGCAGGTTCTGTGCTTGTGAAAGAACAATCATTCTGCCTACTTGGGGCTCCTCTGGGGAGACCCTTGTGAAATGAAGTAGGTGAAACACCTTGCATACATTTTGTGTTCTGTGGGAGGATCTACATGAATGGAACCTCTTCTCTGTGCCATTTCTTCTAATCCATATCTTGGCACATGGCAGATGCTGTAGCTAAGCAGATGCTGTCAGACTGGACTGCAGAATGGTGGGGTGTTTGTGGCTGTTATTTGAAAAGACTCTCTAGAGACCAACCAGTAAGAAATCTATGATGTATCTATGTATTTATGCATATCTCTGTGTATCTAGTGCTAGAGTCATTAATTTGAAGGAACTGGCTCCACTAGATTTTGGTCCCTGGCAAGTGCAAATGCCGGCAGGAGGCATAGCTGGATATTATTCATGTAAGACTTGATGTTATATTTTGAATCTAAATCAGCAGGCAGACTTAATGTTGTAAATGCAGGCAGAGTTTCAGTGTTGGGGTCAAGAGACTGAATTTCCTCAACCTTTTCCTGACTTGATAAAGTCCCTTTACATGATGGAAGATAACATGTGCCACCTGAAAGTTGTTGTATCCAGATAGTGAGACCCCAAAAGACCACCAGAATTTGAGTTCGTTGCAAAACACTTGAGGCTCTGTTTAACACAAACTTGAGCCCAGGTCCACAGCAACCTCCTTGGCGAAGATGAGGAGTGTAGAGTGCGGCCCAGAAGTCTAGGGGAACAAGATTTTTAAAGGCAAAACCACAAGAAATGGGTTACATGCCTTGGCATTATGCGATTGGGTAAGGGGAATTGATTTTTGAAATGATTGGTTTACTTTAGGAGCCAAGTCCAAAAATGGTTCTGGCCTGGCCATCTGGGCCAGTTTCCAAGGAACTGTATCTCTAGAGGGCAGGAAAAGAATGCAGTAAAATGCTTCTTCCCTGCCTGGGCATGTCTCCACCTGGCTGGCCTTCATTCAGGTTTGTACTTTAAACTTCAAACCAATACCCCCAAAACCTAATTTTTAATTCTCTGGTCTTTCATTCCCCCCTTCCCATGATCATTTGAAGACCCAGTCTTGGGTTTTTCCAGATATGACCCCTGGTTTCCTCCAGATTTATTTTTCCATAATGGGATCTGAGTACCATTAGCTGTATCAGTCCCAAGCATTCAGGTAGTTTAAAAATATAAGGCCCAAAGTAAAAATCAAAATGAGCAGGGGTCCCATCAGGATGGATATAAAGGTAGTAAGCCAAGGAGAACTATTATACCAGGATTTAAACCGTCCTATAGAATCCTCTCTTGCTAATGTCTCTCTAGGCTTTTTGTTCAGTTGCTGCTCCAGCTAAGCAGGTTCCCCAAAATAATAGCTAATGTCAGAAAGCCCCTTTTGACTTAGCATTTCAGCCTGCCAGGTGGGATTGGGACCTAAAGTCTCTACTTCTAAAACTGTTTTGTTCTTACAATAGGACTGTTGGCATCAGGGGCTAGGAAGGATGAAGTGCCAACCAAACCCTGGGTAATAGGGCAGTCCTCAGAAGTGTCTGATAAGTTGATCCACCTGAAGAGGCAGGGAACAATCATGTCAGCTTCCAGCAAGTCCAGATTTCAGCTTGTAGTCCATAGCTGAGACCCGAATAAATTCTGTCAGCCCAATGAAAATCTGCTGAGACAAATTCAGACTAGAGACAGAAGTTAAAATTCGTCTAGTAATTAGGGAAAATGAGGAATCCCAAGACAAAGGGAAAAACTCATCTGGGGTCCATTTGAGCTATGCCAGATCCAGGTCTTCTGACTTTTTGTTTTCTTAAAACTCATATTAATGTCAGCATGGTATTGAGATCCATTCTTTAAAAAAAGCAGGTAACAGGTGTCTAACAAGACAGCAGAAGTAGACTCATACCATTAAGACCTAGTAAAAGTTATGGATTTTGGGTCAGATATACACATTAGACAAATGTTTTTAGCATGATGAGAAGTACCTTTAAATCTATCTCTAGAAGACAACCTAAAGGAAATTAAAATCTCAAGCTTGTGACTGGTTAATAAGCAGTCAGTACTCCATCAGCTTTTCAAAACTCTACTGATAAGTGTCTTAACTCTGAACATCTGAAATCGTATAACTACACAAACACAAACATAGCTTGGGGGAGGGAGAAATCTGAAATATTTCCCATTTTCCATGTGCCTTAAATTATTTTCTTATATCATTACAACTTACATTCACGTACCTTAGAACATTTATGTAGACCCTCCAATCTTCCTTGCATTTACCAACTTTGAAACATTTTCTTAGACCCTCAAACAGTAATTTTTAAATTCTCATAACTTAAACTTTTATATCCTCAGACCTTACATATACTTTATATCTTTTTATCCAGTTATTTACCATAAGACAGGCAACTAACACGAAGCCTGTGAGCAAGGCAAATCTGTTTGCCTTTCTCAATAAGAGATCTTACTAGCTAATGAATTGACCAATGAACTAACAGTGGAACTAATAGTCTGCTCTTTAGCTGCAAAGCTACCATTAGCCATCAATGTGATCAGAGACCTGAGAAGGATAAATATAAGCCAAATAATGTATCAATCTATGTACCAATCAAAATGACAGAGATGACTACTCAGTCTACCACCTAGGCAGTTGTCCCTGGCTCCTGTGGTCTCATGGCATCATGAACAGAGGCAGTCTGGTTATCAGGCACAGAAGATGAGAGACTGTTTCTGTGGGAAGAAAAGAACATGAGAGACCTATCTCACCTCGCCTTCAACAATGTGAAACAATGACTCCTAAGGTGTCCACAGCTTTGGCCACAGCTTAGGCTGGGCCCAAACGGTGGGCCAGTTGGGGCAGTCTTTAGCAGTGGTTAGCATACCACAATCCAGAGTCAAAGTTATCTGTCATTGTGCCTAAATCGTCTAGGAGACCTTGGGGAGTTCTTCCAGGATTTTGTGACTCTCTGTCATAATAAGCTTACACATGTTAAAATGCCATATTCCACAGATCTCTGACAAGCTTGAGGGCCAGCATATCTGAGTTACTCTTTGTCTATCTTTATCATCTGCTCTAAACTGCATCCTATAAAGCAGAATGCTATACTTTCTAATTCTGTCATATTCCTTAGATGCGTATTTTAGAACCATATCTATTTCAAGTAGATCTACATAGCAAACTTTGTAGTTACCTGTCCTAGGCTTAACCTTATAAACATAGACGAGACTAGCTAAAGCTCAATCTTGTAACCAACTTCAGTCATTAGCATAACTTTAAATATATTTTTGAACTAAAATCAAAGCAAAACTTTCAATCAGATACAGTTCAGAGAGGTGCTAACAAATCTTGCTGATCCTACCACATTTCAGTAAGACTGAACAGCAAAAAGCTTAAAGGACAAAAGTTGCACTTAGCACTAAACAGGGAACTGAACACAGCATAGTTGACAGTCCTCAAGAAAGATGGTGGTAAAACCACTGGTCCATCTCCTTTATCCCTGAACCAACATGATGGCTAGCCCTACGTGTTGTTACAGGCCATGGCTGGCAATTTGAAACCTAGCCATTAGGTGTCACTACCTCCCACAGTATAGCACTGTGGCTCATTTACAGTTTCCCCTAACCAAGTTTTAACATTGTAATCAAATAAGTTTAGAACCAACTGCATAACAGAACAGTATAGAACAATTTTAAACTGTACTTGAACTAATCTGTCCATACCAAAACTATCAACCAGAAAGAAACAGCATTAATCCATTAATCAGGAACTGACAGCCAGGCATATATTCCATATAATGGTTAACAATCATTACAATACAACCCTGTATAATCCTGGGCTAACGTGGAGCTGCAGTCCTCTTTAAAGAGCATAAGAAAACATTTTGCATTGAAGAATCACCAGCCATTTAAGTGAATTTACAGTTTTTTCTCAAATCATATTTGCAGGTGTGAAAAGAACCAAAGCAAATACTGTTCATATGCCCTCTGGCTTTCCATACATACTCTGACCTTGCATAACATTATATATACATTCTTCAGGGTAGGCTTTTCCTAGCTCCATTCTTTTAGTTCAACCAGACATTTTTACTTTTAGACAAAAGGTATACTTTTTCTTTATTATCCCAGTCTCTTGTTTTCTCTCTTGCTTTTCAGACAACATAAAAACATTCATCAAAATCTTTCTCATCATTTCTTTACTAAGTCATTCCATGGGTTTTTTACTATCTTGACACGATACACTATAAACATTGCAATTTTCTTAATTTACTCTAACAGTATGGCTTGGTGGTTATCATTTGGTAAAATTAATAAAATAAATACCAAGGTCTTTTGACCTCCCCCAAAAGGTTGAGAAACTGTTTCAGGTTCTTTGTTAGACTGCCTAAAGTTATTATTTTAAAATTCCTGATAAACTTTAAAATGTTTTATAGCCTTAAACATTTAAACATTCTCCAAAACCTGTTTTTGCAATGTCAAAATAAAGTACCCTTTTTAGGAGTGAAGTTACAAAGCATAAGCATAATTTTGAAAGTCAAAAAACCAAATATTAAACCAAATTTTAGCAGTGCAAACAATCCAATCTCTCAAATCAATACTAATTTAAAATGAGACTTGTCTTCTTAGTCTAAAAGGAAATAGGATGATAAACAAAATTTATTATGACTAAGAGGTTCTGTGATCTTTTTTTTCCTTTGCTTTGTCCCACACCACGTGGCAATTTCAAGATGGCAGAGTCACATCACATGGCATGGTAAGCCACATATTTGCTATTCAAAAACATCTGTGCTTCTATAGATCTTACAAACACATATGCACACATATATGTTCTAAACAAGAGTTTGAATTTACCCTTTAAACAGATCCAATAACTCTTAATCTATAACCAAGACATACAGAGCATATTAAACGTTTAAAATCATTGAGAAACAAGCATGTAATCGCCATACACACATTTAAACAGACTGACAAAACTTTTCTTATTCCTTCCACCTGTAATTTCAAGCACTTTGTCCCATCAACCTGGGTGGGTGAGCTTGGGAGTTTGGGACTTGCTGGCAATATTTCCCGGGGTGCCACACTATGCAGCCATCCCCCCGGCATGCCTCCTTGCCTCTGCCCTCTCAAGCTGACCCTGAAAGAGTAGTGTGCACCACCATGGTAGAAGTTTACCATTGTCATTTCCCCTTCAAAATGCAGGCTTGCACAAGTGGAGTTCTTCTCAGCAGCGAGAACTCCTTCCCTCTGCCTTCTAGTTGGAAATGCACCGGTCAGCTTTGGCAAACTCTTTCCTCCCACTGGGCCATGATGAAGGTGCTGCCTCAGAATTCGGGGAGTGCTGCTTGCTAGGGGGGACAACACTTGGGTCTGGATGGTCTGGTGCCATGGGTACCGCCACCTTCCCCCTCACCCCAGCCACCTTCACCAAACGGGCCTTCCCAGCCATCCCAGAGCTGGTCGCTGTGCACCACCATGGTGGAAGTGCATCCAGCGGCTGCAGTCTTGACAATTTCATTCCTAGCTCCACCCTCGCATTCATGCCCACTGCCAGAGCCCCAGCCACAGGAGGAGTGCCCACAATCCAGCCTCTTCTGCAGATCCTGCTGCTGCGGTACATAGAGCAGAGAAACAACCCGCGGGTGGAAGGGCTGGAACAGGGAAATGTTAAAGGAAGTCTGTCCCATAGCGTCTGTCACAGTCCCACAGTATGATACAAAGATTCACAAACACAAGGAACAGACAGAAAGACAAATGCATGCAAAGGAGCTGCTCTGAAACAGAAAACAATGAAACCAAGCACTTGGCTTTCGCTCATGGTAGGACAGTCGAAAGCGGAAACAGGTTCCTCCTCTGGAAAAGGCACAACATCTGCCCAAAGAAGTTTTTCATAACAAAACAGAAAAACAAGCACAGCAGATTTTTGCTTTGGTTTCCCTGCTATGGAAGCCAAAAGCACAGAGTGGAGAGTAGACGGTGGGATTCCACTTCCACCAAAACTCTCCAATTGGCGGGTAGGCTCCTCTGTCAACCACTCCAACCTTGTCCAACAAAAACAGGTGGGTGCACGCTCCATCAATTACCCCAGGGCCAAGGATGTTTCCCAGGACCCGAATGGCTGTGATCCCTGAGTGCGTCCACTCCTAGTCGCTTCTTGACATTTAAACCAACACTGTGAAGGTTTTTCAGAGAACAGAATGTAGATGCACACACGGACACTGCACAGAGACACTGAGACAAAAAACACTCAATGGCCTGTACTGAACCCTCCAGACAGAGGCTCTGCGATGCTGGGGGAGGGTCCTGGAATTTTTGTAAGACCTTCAATTGTTGTACCCAGATCACGAGACATAAAAGACCATCAGAAGTCGAGTCCTTTGCAAAACACATAAGGGTTTATTTAGTACAAGCTCGAGCCTGGATCGCAGCAACCTCCCAGGTGAAGAGGAGGTGTGTGGCCTGGAGGTCTAGGGGAACAAGGTTTTTAAAAGGCAAAACTGCAAGCAGCAGATTACATGCTTTGGTGTTACGTGATTGGGAAAGGGAAATTGATTTTTGAAATGATTGGTTTACCTTAAGCGCTAAGTACACAAATGGTTCTGGCCTGGCTATCTGGGCCAGTTTGTTAGCAACTGTATCTCTAGTAGGCAGGAAAAGAATGCAGTAAGGCTGGTTCCTCCCCGCTGGTGGCTGGTCATGTCTCTACCTGGCTGACCTTCATTCAGGTTTGTGCTTTAAACTTTAAACCAATACCCAAAAAACTAATTTTTAATTATTTGGTTTCTCAAAGTCTAATGGTAGGAAAAGTTTGCCGCTCTGGAAGATAGCTTCACAGAAATATTGAGACTAGTCTTTGATCAACTAGGTTCCACAGAACAGCCACAGTGACACATAATATTGACCAGCACAGAGGGAAAACCAGCACCCTCCAAGACAGTAGCTTTGACCAATAAATTTTCTGGGTTGTTCATGCCTGGCAGTCTTTTTCCAGTCTTCAGGAGCCATGTGAGATGATGATGGTGATGATGATAGTGATGATGATGATGGAGAAGAAAATAGAAGGTTGCCTTGGTTTAAGAGGAAATTTGGTATAGGACCTGTAAGCCTCTGGGGCAAGAAATAGTTGATGAAGTAAGATGAAGGATGGAAAGTCTTATCTATTGTCCTAGCTGCTTCCCACATTCTAATAGTTGACATTTGTGGTCCTATTTTTCTTTAATACCTCTAGTGTGGTTCTTGAGTAACTTCATGATTATACTGTACTATGGACATAACCAGCACAGTAAATCGTTCACAGAAATTGGAAGGCAGGGGCACCAAATTGTGATCCAAATTTTAGTTAGTTGTCAGTTGATGTTTCTAAATTCTACACATTTCTTTGTGTTTGTTTTTTGAGACAGGATTTATTTTTATTTTTTTGAGACAGGGTTTCTCTGTATAGTCCTTATTGTCCTGGAACTCACTCTGTATAGATCAGGTTGACCTCAGGCTCAGAGTTGTGCCTGCCTTTGCCTCCTGAGTGCTGGGATTAAAGGAGTATGCCACCACCACTACTAGCCCAAAATTCTAGGCACTCAAAGGTGTTTGTGAGTATTATATTCTTCCTGTGAGGACCGAAATAAAGATATATCCTGGGAGTGTCTCTGTGACATGTGAAAACTGATCAGATCTGTT
The DNA here is from genome assembly GCF_030254825.1 of Meriones unguiculatus. Classification (NCBI taxonomy): domain Eukaryota; kingdom Metazoa; phylum Chordata; class Mammalia; order Rodentia; family Muridae; genus Meriones; species Meriones unguiculatus. The sequence goes on from NC_083369.1 coordinate 38,460,058, forward strand.
ATTCTCAGTTGCTCCTGGGGTACATAAGAAAGCAGGCTGAGTATTCCTTGTGGAGCAACCCAGTAAGTAACCGTCTTCCATGACCTCTTCATCAGTTCTTGCTTGCAAGTTCCTGTCTTGAGGTCTGGCCCTGGCTTCCCTCAGTGATGGACTCTGACATGGAAGTGTAAGCTGAAATAGGCCCTTTCTGCCCCACACTGCTTTGAGCCATGCTGTTTTGTATCACAGCAATACAAAACCTAACTAAAACGCTATCATTATGGTAAGGCTCAAAAGTAAATGATGTGATTTATCTAAATTTATTCTTGTGTTTTAAAACTTGGAAATTCCACATGGAGTGTTCAGAAACAAAGATTCCTTCCAGAAGTTTGATTGATTTTGGATTAATTAATCTTGGCAATAACTGACTTTCTGTTCCTCCCAAGGCAAATCTTCCAATCCATGCATACATTGTTTGTCTACACTTAATGAAGCCTTCTTTCATTAGCATTGTATGTAGTGTCCTAGATACCAGACCCTGTGTATATTTTGCTAGTATTCTATGTACCTGTATCATGTTTGCAGCTGTTGTATATAGCACTGTTTTTTTTAAATTTAAATTTGTAGTATATATTTGGTTGGTTTCCACGTATAGACCTTAGATTTTTATTTATTTCTTGGTATTTACCACTGTGTTTGAATTTATGAGCACTGAAAGCATATGGGAACCTGTGGAGACTCTTGATCTCTGAGACAATTCTCCAGCAATGTTTCTTTTTTCCTTCTTTGCTTATTTGCTTGTTGTTTGTTTATTCATTTGTTTTGAGTCAGGCACCTGAGAGAGTATTACCCAGCTAGGCTATATGTGGTCGTTCTGCCTCAGGTGTGTGATACCATTCATGGCTTTTCCTTGTCTCTTTTGTCCATTCCTATACTCTGTCACTTGCTCTAGGAATTTGGACTGAGGTACAGTTTCTTTCTGGGAAGATACAGAATAGAAAGGTGAAATAAAATGAATAACCATGGTCTTTTCTTCTTCCTCTTGTCACCTTTTCTTACAGTCTGGTTTCTTTTGTCTGTGCACATTCCTCCTCCCTACCTTCTAGTTATCATACAACCCCCCACACCTTCCACTTCTTGTTGAGATCCCAGGCCTGGTGTGGCCTCCAGTGCAGACTAGCCCTCCATGGGTCCTCTCCAAAAATGGGATGCAGCATAGATTTGTGGATTTCCTCAAAGGACCATTATGGAGACCTCCCAGGAAGGTCCTGCAGCTCCTCATCGTCTAGGAAGAGTTCAGGGCGGGCCTCGGTGGTCTGAGCCCCACTCCTGGCTCCAGCACCTCTATACTTTTGGCAGAGGGGATGCTTCCACATCCGTGCATGATGCAGACAAACTTGTGGGAGCAGCACTGGGGAAGGCTGGGTTTCCCTCAGAAGAAGAAAAGATTCTTGAGACAACAGCATTGAGATCACAGGGCACCTTACCCAGTCGAAAGGAACACCATAATCTTCCCCTCGGGCAACAGAGCTCAGAATCAGTTCATATGTGAATGTTTGTACTACCAGGCTCATGGGCAAATTGTTTCTGAGGAAAGGAATGGGTTCACCAATACTTCCTCCTGAGATACACTAGTGCAGGGACTTGGTGGCCTTACCCTCAGCCTGGGATCCAACAGACTCATACTCCCAGCAGAAGGGGTGCAGCAACTTCCGGAGCCCGAAGACAAGTGCCAGCAGGAGAGCAAGACGAAGTTCCAGAGGCTGTTTAAACAGTGGTTGGAAGAAAGCTGACGTGCTCATCTTCAAGGGACCCAGATATCTGAAAGGATTCACACTGCATCCTTGTCAGCTTGTGAGTGTAGGCACTTTCGTGGGAGGAAATGCTCAGCAGTCCATCACAGGAGTTCCAACATCTGCCTGTTTTACCAAAATCTTCAAGACAAGAAATCTGATTCACTCCCAGGAAGGGCTGCAGCTTTCCTGCCTGTGTTTTTGTTTGTTTGTTTTGTTTTGTTTTTTGCAGAGACCTGTGAAGCATTTTGGTGCAAAGGAGACTACAGAGATCCACACCTCATTTCATGTGGCTCCCATGATGCGTGTTGTCACTTTCCCTGCCAGGATCTCCTTTCCCACCAACTTTCTTATATGATGAGGGTGTCCATGCTTTGGCAATGTACAAGTGCTTTTGAGCTATGTCATGCAGGCTCTGACGCTGTAGAATGGGTGGGGAAAGAGGAAATCAGACCATGGTGGTTCACCATCATACTGTCTGGATAAACAAGATATTGCAACTGTGATAATCTAACTGTAAGTTCATGTGTACCTCCTCCTTAACAGTGGAGCAATATTTTCCCACATAGCAATTTGTGATGGAGTTCCTCATTGTCAATGACAAAAAATAAAGAGACTTATGAGAAAAGCATATGCTTCGATTCAGAGTTGAGGTATCTTGTTTCTTGACAGAGCTGAAAGATCCCTGACTGGTAGACTAGACTATAAAAGGAGGAGCTCAGCACCATGGAGAGTTGAAACGAGGGAGGAATGGGGGAGGGTGGATGGAGAGGGGAAGGTGTGGTGGTTTGAACTAGAATGACCCCTATTAGCACATGCATTCAAATTCTTGTTCCCCAGTTTCTCTTTGGGAAGGATTAGGAGGTGTGGCCTTTTTAGAGGAGGTGTGGCACTGGGGTGAGTTTTGAGGTTGTAAAAGCCCTTTCCAGGTTCAGTAAGCACTCTGTCCTCTGCTGTGGATCAAGACAATCTCTCAGCAGCTGCTGCATTGCACTCCCTTTCCCCTATTTCTCAGTCTAGGGGAGCCCCACACACCCCAGCACATGAGGACTGAGTATCCCTCCCCTGTGGCCTGCTAGGGCAGTACCACCAGGGGGAACTGATCAGAGAGCCGGAAATATAATCCATGGCAGGGGCCTATGACTGAGATGTAAATTGAAGTAATTAATAAACAAATGGAAAAAAATTAAAGAAACTCTTAAGCAGTGGGAAAAAAAAAACCATTGAAAACAGAAATCTGATGAAAATGTATTTGATTGAGGGGGGCCAAGTTTCTGCCCCAGTAAGCAAAAGCTGACAGCTTTGGCCATATGCTTCTGGCTTACAAGTCAAGAATATAAGAAAGGGGCTGTGGAATCTTCCCCCATACCTAAGGCGAGCTGCTGAGGCCAGGTGTGTGTCAAGGGGTGTCTCTGCACAGACACCCAGAGAGGTTTTGCATGAAGCTGTGAAGGGGAAGCCTGGATTGTTTGGGAGACCCCAAGATGTTGGAGATGGAAGAATCATGGGATACCTGCCTATGAGTGTTGATAACAGAGTGTGGAACACTGCTTTTGTTCAAAAGAAACTTTCTGCTCTGATCACCCAGCCGAGGATATTTAGTTATAGCAGCACAAAACAGACTAAGACAATGTCAGATCTTTCTCTTTGGTTAAATGATCACCAAGTAAGGGCAAGGAATACCTTCCCATTCCCCCTTATCCTCACCATACCAGCAAAGACAAGGGAGGGGGTAAACTGAGACTAAAACTGAAACAAAAACTAAAACTAAAACACAGGTAGTTGGTTCAATGATTGTTAGATCGGTGAGCCTGGTGTGGCCAACGACAGGCCTAGAGTGCCTACAGAGTGTTATATCTGGGTCTTGCACTATTCCTACTTCTCTGAGAAAGCTCAAGATTGATTTGCAAAGTGTTGTATAAGTATACATTCCCACCAGCAATGGAGGAGTATTTCATTTTCTCCACATCCTTGTCAGCATGTGCTGTTACTTGAGTTTTTGATCTTAGCCATTCTGATGGGTGTGAGATGGACTCTCAAAGTCATTTTGATTTGAATTTCCCTGATGACTAAGGATGCTGAGCATTTCTTTAAGTGTTCCTTGACCATTTGAGTTTCGTCTGTTGAGAAGTCTCTGTTTGGCTCTATACCCAGTTTTAAAGTTGGATTCTTTGGTTTGTTGCTGTTTAATTTCTTAAGTTTTCTATATATTATGAATATTAGCCCTCTGTCAGATGTAGAGTTGGTGAAAATCCTTTCCCAGTTGGTAGGCTGTCTGTGTGGGTTTTTTTTTTTTGTTTGTTTGTTTTTGTTTTTGTTTTTCCTATTGACCTTGTCTTTTGCTTTACAGAAGCTTTTCAGTTTCTAGAGGTCCCATTTATGGATTGTTGATCTTAGAGCCCGGGCTGTTGGTGTTCTGTTTAGAAAGTTGTCTCCTGTGCCAATGAGTTCAAGGCTCTTCCCCACTTTTTCTTCTAACTGGTTTAATGTGTCTGGTTTTATGTTGAGGTCTTTAATCCACTTTGACTTTACTTTGTGCAGGGTGATGAGTATGGCTGTATTTGCATGTAGACATCCAGTTAGACCAGCACCATTTCTTGAAGATTCTGTCTTTTTTCCATTGTATGTTTTTGGCTTCTTTGTCAAAAGTCTGGTGTGCATAGGTGTGTGGATTTATTTCTGGGTCCTTTATTCCATTCCATTGATCCACCTGTCTATATCTATGCCAGTACCATGCCATTTTTTTTTACTGTTGCTCTATAGTACAGCTTGAGATCAGGGATGGAGATACCTTCAGATGTTCTTTTATTATGTAGGAATGTTTGAGCTCTTCTGGATTTTTTTGTTTTCCCATATCAATTTGAGAATGTTTCTTTCAAGGTCAATATAGAATTGTGTTGGTATTCTGATGGGAATTGCATTGAACATGTAGATTGTTTTTGGTAGGATGGCCATTAAAACTATTGATCTACAAGCATGGGAGATATTTCTATCTTCTGATATCGTCTTCAATTTCTTTCTTCAGAGACTTGAAGTTTTGTTTTTTATTTTTCCATACAAGTCTTCCCTTGCTTGGTTAGAGTCACACCAAAATACTTTATGTTACTTGTGGCTACTGTGGAGGGTGTTGTTTCCCTAATTTCTTTCCCAGGCCATTTGTCTTTTGCATACAGAAGGTCTAATAATTTTTGTGAGTTAATTTTGTATCCAGCCAATTTGCTGAAAATATTTTTATCAGTTGTAGGAGTTCTCTAGTAGAATTTTTGTGGTCACTCATGTATACTATCATATCATCTGCAAATAGTGATACTTTGACCTTTTTCCTTTCTGATTTATATCCCCTTTATCTCCTTTAGTTGTCTTACTTCTTTAGCTAGGAATTCCAGTACTATGTTGAAGAGATACAGAGAGAGTGGGCAGCTTTGCCTTGTTCCTGATTCCAGTGGGAATGATTTAAGTTTCTCTGTGTTTAGTTTGATGTTGACTATAGGTTTGCTGGATATTGCCTTTACTATATTTAGGTATCTGCCTTGTAGCCCTGTTCTCTCCAAGACTTTAAACATAAATGGGTGTTGGATTTTGTCAACTGCTCTTTCAGCATCTAAGGAGATGATCACAAATTTTACTTTTCTTTCAGTTATTTATATGGTGGACTACATTGATGGATTTCTGTATATTGAACCACCCCTGCATGCTTGGGATGAAGTCTACTTGGTCATGGTGGATATTTTTGATGTGTTCTTGCATTAGGTGTGCAAGTATTTTATTGTTTTTATGTCAAAGTTCATATTAGAGATTGGTCTGAAATTCTCTTTTTTTGTTGGGTCTTTGTGCAGTTTAGGTGTCAAGGTGACTGTGTCCTCATAGAATGAGTTTGTTGATGTTCCTTCTGTTTCTATTTTGTCGAATAGTTTGAAGAGTATTGGTATTAGCTCTTCTTTGAAGGGCTGGTAGAATTCTGTGCTGAAAGTATCTGGCCCTGTGGGGGAGGGGGTTGTTGTTTGTTTTGTTTTGTTTTGTGGGCTTTTTTTTTTTTTTTTTGGATGGGAGACCTTTGATGACTGCTTCTAATTCCTCAGGGGATATAGGAATATTTAATTTATTTACCTGTTTTTGATTCAGCTTTGGTGAGTGGAATTGATCAAGAAAATCGTCCATTTCATTCAGATTTTCAAATTTTGTTGCATATTGGCTTTTGAAATAGGGCCCAGTTATTCTGTGGATTTCCTCAGTATCTACTATTATGTCCCCCTTTTCATTCTGATTTTGTTGATTTGGATAATTTTTCTTCTGCCTTTTACATAGTTTGGCTAACGGTTTGTGTATCTTGTTGATTTTCTCAAAGAACCAACCAGCTCTTGGTTTCATTGATTCTTCCAATTGTTTTCTTTGTTTCTAATTCATTAATTTAAGCTCTGAGTTTGATTATTTTCAGCTGTCTACTCCTCTTGGGCGTGTCATGGTCTCTTTTTTTTTTCTAGTGCATTCAGGTGTTCCATGAGATGCTTTTATGAGATATGTCCAATTTCTTTATGAAGGCACTTAGTGCTATGAACTTTCCTCTTAGCACTGCTTTCATTGTGTCCCATAAGTTTGGATACATTGTGCCTTCATTTTTATTCAACTCTAAGAAGTCTTTAATTTCTTTCTTTATTGCCTCCCTGACCCAGCTGTCATTGAGTAGAGAGTTGTTCAGTTTCCATGCATGGGTAGGCTTTTTCCTATTTCTGTTATTGTTGAGGTCTAGTTTTGGACCATGGTGGTCTGACATGATACATGGATTATTTATATCTTCCTATATCTGTTGAGGCTTACTTGTTTCCAAGTATATGGTCTATTTTGGAGAAGGTTCCATGAGGTGCTGAGAAGAATGTATACTCTTTTATGTTTGGGTGAAAAGTTCCGTAGGCATCTGTTAGGTCCATTTGATTTAAGACTTCTGTGTCATTATTTCTCTATTTAGTTTCTGTCTCCATGATCTGTCCCTTGGGGTGGGGTGTTGAAGTCTCCTACTAATAATATGTTGGGATACTTGTGTGACATAAGATTTTATCAGGTTTCTTTCACAAAAGAAGGGACCCTTGTATTTAGGGCATAAATTTTCAGGATTGTGATGTCTTTATGGTGTATTTTTCCTTTGATGAGGATGAAATGTCTCTTTCCATTTCTTTTGATTAATTTTGGTTGAATGTCTATTTTATTAGATATCATGATGGCTATTTCAGTTTGCTTCTTGGGTCCATTCACTTGGAAAACCTTTTTCCAACTCTTTATTCTGAGGTAGTGTCCATCTTTGTTGCTGATGAGTACTTTTTTTATTGCAGCAAAAGTTGGATCCTGTTTCTACAACCATTCTGTTAGTCTGTATCTTTTTATTGGAAATTTGAGTCCATTTATGTTGATAGAATATTAGTGATCAATGATTGCTAGCTCCTTGTATTGTGGAGTTGGTGGTGATTGTGTGTTTGTGTATTTGTTTTCTTTTTTGTTGTGAAGAAATCTCTATCCTGTGTTTTCTTGGGTGTAGTGAATCTCATTGAGTTGGCATTTTCTTTCTAGTATCTTCTGCAGGGCTGAGTTGCTACGTATATATTGTTTAAATTTAGTTATGTCATGGAATATTTTGTTTTCTCCATCTATGTTAATTGAAAGTTTTGCTGCATATAGCAGTCTGGGTTGGCATCTCTGGTCTCTTAATGTCTGCCTGATATCTTCCCAGTCCCTTCTGGCTTTCATAATATCTGTTGAGAAGTCTGATGTGATTTTGATAGGTCTACTTTTAAATGTTACCTGGCCTTGCCACTTTTAATATTTTTTCTTTGTTCTTTACATTTCATGTTTTATTACGTGGTGGGAGGAATTTCCTTTTTAGTCTAGTTTATTTGGTGTTCTATAAACCTCTCATATGTTTAAGGGCATCTTTCTTAAGGTTGGGGAAATTTTTCTTCAATTATTTTCTTGGGAATATTTTCTGTACCTTGGAGCCTGGAATCTTCTTTTGTGTCTATGCCTATTATTCTTAAGTTTCATCTTTCCATGGTGTCCTTGATTTCTTGGATGCTGCATGTCCAGAATTTTTCCATTTTCATGGTTTCTTTGAGAGATGTATCAATTCCTACAATTTTATCTTCAGTGCCTGAGATTTTTCTCTTCCATCTCTTGTGTTCTGTTGGTGATGCTTAAGTCTGTGGTTCCTGATCTTGTCTCTAAGTTCTCCATCTCCAGGGTTTCCTTGGTTTCTCTTTTCATTATTGACTCTTATTGTTTTTTCATGTCTTGAATGATTTTTTTTTTCATTTCCTTCTCCTGTTTCACTGTGGATTCCTGTCTGTCCATGATGGCATCTATTTGTTTGTTCATTTCCCGTTTATGTGCCTCTAATAACTGCATAACCACAGATTTAAGATCATTTTCACGTGTTTCAGCTGCATTAGAATAGTCATTGATTTTGGAGAATTCTGGTGAAGCCATGATGTCTTGGTATTTGTTGATTATATTCTTTGCTGGCCTCTAGACATCTGGTTGTTCATAGCCTTGATTGTTTATTCCTGCAGCCTGTACTACAGGTAGTTCCATCTTTTTTCTAGATTCTGGAATAGTCTACAGAAAGATGAGAGATGTCCAGGGGCTCAGAATGAATGCTGGTCATTTGGATGCAGCTAAGGAAGAGAGGGTACTGGCACATTTGTCTTGAGGGGCGTGGTCAGTCGCTGAGGCAAGAGCCTTGAAGGGGAAGGTGCATGAGTGTGCTATATCTTCAGCAATTGCTTTTGCATGGAAGTGTTTGTTGAAGGTCACAGGGTGCACGTGGGCAGGGCATGGGTACAGGCACAGGTTGGGGTGTGGGAACAGTGTACATGCACAGGGTGGCAATCTCCTCTTTTTGCATTGCCCCTTAAGTAGCTTCCCTTGGCTTAACCACATCAAAATCACATGCTTAAAATAAACAGAAGTTCTTGGATTAAAGGTGTGTGATAGGGATCAACCAGACCAAACAAGAAACAGGGTTTTACAGTTCACAATTTGGAGGTTCACAGTAGGAACAAATATATTGCAACCCAGGCAGATATTTGGAACAACGGCAAAATGGCAACCCCATTCTTTCCCCAAATATCACAAAAATAGTCTCTAAGCCACTGACTAATATTCTTCTCATCTGAAACCTCTTCATCGGGACCTTGCAAATCTATATTTTTCTCAGAACCACTGTCTTTCACACCTCAACTAGCATGGTTCATTAAACCCACATAAAGTGCAGCTTTCAACTGCTTTCCAAATTCAAAGTCACAAAGATCCAAAGTTCACAATCTGCCAAGACTGAAGCATGGTCGGGCCAAATACCTTGCTCCCTGGTTCCATCTTCTATCTTTTCCACTGTTCTATTTCTGTTAAAGGACACTATGACCAAAGCAAGTTTGGGGTGGAGACATGTATTTGGGGCTCATGTACAGATTCAGAGGTTTAGTCCATTGACATCACGGTGGGATCATTGGGGCAGGCATGGTGATGGGGAAATAGTAGAGAGTCCTACATCTAGATCTGCAGGCATCAGGAAGGAAGAGATCCAACCAGGACCGACTTGGGCTTTTGCAACTTCAAAGCCCATCTGCAGAGACAGGCTTCCTCCAGCAAGGCTACACCTACTCAAACAAGCCCACAGTTCCAAATCCTCCTAAGTAGTACCAGTCCCTGATGACTAAGCATTCAAATATGTATGCCAATGGGGGGCATTCTTTTTTACAAAATCATTCATTTATTCACTTTTCATCCCTATTGCAATCCTCTCCCCCCTCTCCTCCCTGTCCCTCCCTCCCACTATCTTTCCCCTTCTCTTCCTCACCTTCTCCTCAGAAAAGGGGAGCCCTCCCTGAACCAAGCCCAGCACATTAAATTGCATCAGGACTAAGAACATTGTCTTTCCTTGAGGCTCAACAAGGCAGCCCAGCTAGGGGAAAGTGATTCAAAAGCAGGTAGTAGAGTCCATGTCAGAGAGAGCCCCTGTTCTAATTACTAAGGGACCCTCATGAAGATCAAGTTGCCTATGACTTACATATGTGTAGGGGACCTATGTCCAGCCCATGCAATCTCATTGGTTAGTAATTAAGTTTCTGTGAGCCCCATGGTCCTTGGTTAGTGGACTTTGTTTGTCTTGTTGTTGAATTTTTGAACCCTCTACGTCAGGGAGGGAATTCTTATTCAAACCACAATATACATCATGAGTGAAACACATTGGCCAGGATAGCCTTTGCTGAATTTTTTCCAATTAAACAGTTGGTGTCACGAAGAGGCTATTAATCAAACAGCACAAAATCAAAATGCTAACTTTTCTACATGATTACCACTGAACAACTTATGGGGTGGATAAGCCTTATAACTAAGGCTTGAAAGGCAAATGCATTATGATGCTCAGACAGTAAGTCAATGAGACTTGTTGTATTTATGTCTGAGAAAAAAATTCAACGACTAAAAAGGAGGATCCTACAAAAATCACACATGTGTCAACTTACTCTTTGATAGACTTCATCAGTAGGTGAAATAACACCTTGAAAGAGAGTTTCTGGATCTAACCTCAGAGAGATGTTGTTAATAATAAGAGATTAACGTCAGCCTTTGACAATGACAATGACAATGGGGAGTGTTCATTAAGGCAATGAAACAACCTATCTGTCCCTTCTTTCTGGATTTGCTTTTCCGACTATGATTCTAAAAGTTTAGCAGTTTATAACTGCAGATCTAAAATACTGTTTTTTTTCCACCATCCCCTTACCTTCACAAGACTGTGAAAGACTTGCTTTTGCCAAACCAAGTATTAATCTGAGTTCCTCTGCCAAAATATATCTACAAAACGTGCTATCTCAAGGCATGTTAAGGAGCCCAACTCTACATGAGTTATATGTAGGTTCTGCTTTGGCTTCTGTCAAAGATTTAGTCTCTCAGTCATATATTATCCACTATGTAGATGATACTTTGATTCTTTTCCCCGAGGCATAGTTTTAGAGGATCTCAGTGTAATAGATGACTTTTATTTTTCTCAACAAAGCTACATATAACTTAGTAATGGATGATTAGTGAGATTAATGTCTACCTACAACAGAAATAGTTCATTGGAATCCACAACATCAATGAAGGGCAACATTTTCATGTAAATTTTGGTTCAGTCTGAATTCGATAGTTTACAAAAAACACCACAAAACCCACAAAACAAAGCAACAATGACAAGAAATCTGCTAGTAGAGCCAGTTAGGATGCCATTCAGTGGAGTCTCTTAGCATTGTGTCTCACATTATGTGTCCATAAAAAATGCTTTGAGCAACCTGGTATCTGAAAGGACTATAAAATCTGATCTCTTACCTGAAGTAAAAGCCACAGGCTGTTTCATTGATCTGAATATTCCTGTGTGAAGAGAGGTATGTTCAACCACATGAAAACTCTCAGAAAAATATACCATAACAGATCCACGTGTATCACAGAGATGGAAACAAATAGAGGATATGCTGAGTCTCAAGATCAATTCCACTTCCAACTCAGTTGCTTCACTGATAAAACTAGGTTTGATTTGTTTCAGTCTGAAAGATTGTTCATGAGGGTGGCCTTGTTTGTTTATTTGTTTGTTTGGTCAAAGTACAGTTGTCCAAAATGGCATTCAAAATTGCTAGCAGCGAATTTGTCCAGGCATATTTCAGGTAACTAGGCATTATTCTCCTCCCTTAAATTTTTTTTTTAAATTTTATCCCATTAAAATAAAGATTACAGCCAAGCTTTGCTCAGTGTGCAGGGAATCTTATGAAAGAAAGGGGAGATAGAAAGACCTGGAGTGGACAGGACCTCCACAAGGAGAGCAATAGAACCAAGAAATAAGGGCCCAGGAGTCTTTTCTGAGACTGATATTCCAAACAGGAATCACGAATGGAGATAACCTAGAACCCCTGCACCAATGTAACCCACGGCAGTTCAGTCTCCAAGTGGGTTCCCTATTAATGGGAACAGGGACTGTCTCTGCATGAACTCAGTGGCTGGTTTTTTGATCACCTCTCCCTGAGGAAGGAGGAACCTTACCAGACCACAGAGGAGGACAATGCAACCAATCCGGATTGGACCTTATATGTTAGGGTCAGAGGGAAGGGGAGGAGGACTTCCCCTATCAGTGGACTTTGGGAGTGGAATAGGAGAAGAGGAAAGAGGGAGGGTGGGATTGGGAGAGTATAAGAGAGGGGGCTATAGCTGGGATACAACGTGAATATCGTGTAATCAATAAAAATATATTAATTAAAAAACAAAAACCACTATGGATTTATAATAATAATAATAATAATAATAATAATAACAACTGTTTAAAACTTCAACTCAATTTCTTCACTTGTTTAATAATTTTTCTTCAGCCATTTTAGGCATGGGGGATAAGTTGTTGAGATACAGATATAACCCTCTTGTACTGTTTATTTTGTTTTCCAAAGGCTCTCCTGGGGCCCACAAGTGAAGATGATGGTTTTACTGAAGCCTGGGTTTTGTATCTGTCAGTGGTAATGCTCTGTAGATTTACATCAACTCCTTCTTGTTGTAGGCCTTAACTGAGAAAGCACAGCTGACTTGTGCTAGTTTAGTGGGCGGCTTAGTAAAGCATGCATTCTACCTACCCATTATAACTATTTTTGTTCTTGACGTTGTCATTATTTAATTTGAAACGTATTAGATCACATCTTCCTCTTTTTGGCTCATTAAACAGGGACCTGAAGATTTTTTTTGCTAAGATAGGGTTTTCATATGGTTTCCTTGTGTGTGCTGCTAATCCTATAAAAATATAAAAGTCTATAAATGTGGGGGGTTGTTCATTTATTTGAATTTCTGATGCACAAGTCCATGTAACATTTTTGTTTGTTTTTGTGAGACAGGGTTTCTCTGCATCACCCTGGCTGTCCTGGAAGAACAGGACCGCGTATTCTGTAGAACAGGCTGGCCTCAGGCTTCCCAGAGAGAGCCACCTGCCTCTGCCTCCCTGAGTGCTGGGACTATAGGTGTGTGCCATCACTCCCAGCTGTGTTTTGTTCATTTTAAAATGAATGCTGATTGTTCCATTCTTGAGGGATGTGTCAATCTATAATATGAGGTGTTGTGCTAATGTTGCTCTTTTTTCTTGTTTGCATAGTTAAAAATAGTGCATATTTAATTTTCTTATATTTCAAAATAATGTTGTCAATCCTGAAGACATTTTGGACATCACTATACAAAAAGCAGTTTATTAACAGATTGCTTTATCTGACTTTTAGTAAGCTTTATTTGTCATTATCCTAAAGGCAAGCTTTTCACTTCTTTAAAATCTTCTTTTTGGATGGTTTTCAAAGATGGTTTTCCTCATTGAGGGAGCTTCTGTCTCCTTTACTGTTGGTATCCGTCTCAGAGAGGCAGCCTATGCTGAACCACTCATGAAGATTTTACAAACAACCTTGTCTTTTTCTTCAGCACAACAAATGATCTATATGCTGTACCGATATTGCTGAAGGATGTTGCCACCTCATTTAATCTTGAGGCTGGTTCTCGATATGCTACAGCTTCAATCCCGGTACCATTATACGACATGAACAAATTGTTTCTCTTGGGTATGTTTTCAGGTTCAACATTTGACAGGACAGTGAATCCATCCTACATATGTTACTTATACCAGTTCTCATTCTGGGCTCCTGGGTTCCCTGGTTAAGGGGAATGATCAAGTAGGTAAGTTGGTGTTCTTTACAGCTATCAAAGATCTTCAGCGCTGGCATGAAATTACATATGCCCAGTTGTCTTCTTTTGAAAAAAAAAAAAAAAAAAAATGCTTTTGTCTAGATCCTAACCACTACATGTCATAATTTCCTGTCCCTTCTGGGCCATCTCAGACACCTCTTCTTTCACAGATGGGAACCAATGAGCTATGGCAGATGGTTGTTACTCATATTCGATCCCCTGGTCGCTTGTCCTTTGTTCATGTGGCTGATGCTTTTTCTGCTTACACATGAGCTAGAGTGCAACCCGGAGAAAGGGGCATTTATGATGTTACACATTTACTAAATACGTTTACTGAATTAGCTGCACATTGTAATATCAAGACTGGTAACTGCTGTCACTTCTGCCTTCCTGTTTCTAGGAATGATAGCACACCTTCCACAGGAAATCTCCCAGCTGACTCGTGCCGTTAGTAATACTACCAATGCCTCAGCTACTTCTGTCTTAGGAGAATTATACACAGATATGAAGGAACTTGGAATAGCAGTTTTGCAGAACGAGCTGCCATTGATTATTTTCTGCTAGAACGTCATAAGGGGTATGAGCAGTTCCCTGGTATGTATTGCTTCAGTATTACACGTAACTCTCACCTTTTCCAAAAACAGTTGGCTCAAGTGCTGGAGGAGATCAGTAGAATCACTGACTTCTCCTGGTGGGGCTGGCCTCATTAGTTCTCTTGGCTTCTTCACTTTCTGTTAACACTGGCAACGATTCTAACTTTTATTTTAGTTTTACTCTGCATTTCCTATGTCTCATGGACCCATACAACATCTTACTCCATGAAATGAACTTCCTATTGCTGTAATGGGTTCTCAGAAATCAGGAGTGGGAGGTAGGGGCTTATGTAGCATTCAAGTAATAAGCTTACCCACACTGTCCTGCTCTTTGCACTCTGTCCACAGAACTTTCCTTACTCCCCAGGGAGGACCGCCCCCTCCCAAGGGCTTTCCCTGACAAGATGTTTCCTCTCCTCTCCTTAGCAATGCAGCTTAGAGCCTTCAAGGACATTATGCAAACAGCCCTCTGTCTCCTGAACAACCTGCTGATGGTGATGAGAATTACTTGGTAAGCTTTTCATTGTTTCTCTGTCCCTGCTTTGAACTCTGAGCTCTCTAAATAAAAGCTTCCCAGAATGCCAGTGAAGTCGCTTTTGAGCAGGATGGCCTTGAATTCCCTGGTTTCGTTGAATCTCAAATTTGACTTCAGTTCTTCTGTGCCTGATTGGGTGATTCACCTTCATGCATTTATCTGATTTTGTTTTCTTAGGATTTTTTTTTAATTTTTCCTGACTTCAATAGAAACATGTTGTAACTCTTGCTTTTTTTCTTCCTCTCCTATTACTCACTCCACCTCTTTACATTCTTGTATTTCTTAGCCTTGACACTCCTCCATTTTCCTCTTTCCATTTCCCTCCCTTCTTCTTTTTTTAAAAAAAAGAATAATTTATTTAATTTTTATTTTATGTGCATTTAGTGTGAAGGTATCAGATCCCTTGAAATTGGCATTGCAGACAGTTGTGGGTGCTGGCAATTGAACCTTGATTCCTTTAGGAAGAGCAGACAGGGCTCTTAACCACTGAGCCATCTTTCTAGCCCCCCTGCCTTCTTCTTTAATGCTATTCATTATTTCCACATTTAGTAGTGATGTTTTTTAAACTCCTGATCATTTTTTTTTCATTTTCTGGTCATAGATTTGTGAGCTGTAATTGATTTTAAGTGTGTTTTGGCTTGTGTGCATTTGTTTTGTTTCTGGACAGGATATCACCACATAGTGGCTGTCCTAGTACTCAATCTATAGACCAGGCTGGTCTCAAACTCACAAAGATCTGCCTGTACCTGTCTTCCAAGTTTTGGGATTAAAGGTGTATGGATCCACAGCTGGGCTTATCTTTTATGTTCTGCTGTTAAGTTAGAAGTCTGTTTTCCAGATACAGAGACCCCAAGCCAAACATTAGGCAGAGCTTGGGGATCCTGTGGAAGAGGGAAGGACTGATTGTATGAGCCAGAGGGGTCAAAGACAGCACAAGGAAACCCATAGAATCAAACAACCTGGGCTCATAGAGAGTCACAGAGACTGAGCTGCCAACCAGGGAGCCTGCATGGAACTGACCTAGGCCCTCAGCATATGTGTTACAGTTGTGTAGCTTGGTCTTCTTGTGGGATTCCTGACGGTGGAGAAAGGGCTGTCTCTGTCCCTTGCTTGCTTTTGGTCCTCTTTTCCTCCAGCTGGGTTGCCTTGTTCAGCCTTGGTATAAGGGGAGGTGCCTAGTCCTATTGCATCTTGATATGGCATGTTTGGTTGATCTCCTTGAGAGGCCTGCCCTTTTAGAAGTACAATGGAGTATGAGTTGGGGGGACAGAGAACAAGGGGGGGGACTCAGAAAAAAGGATGGAAGAGAAACTGCAGGCACAATATTAAAATACACATGTGCGTGCATACACACACACACACACACACACACACACACACACCACCTGAGCTAGGCTTGCTTACAGCTTCAAGTGGAAGGAAGCAAACTGCCAGGGCAAGGAGTGAGGATGCATGGGACACGGCTCTATTCTGGAAAAGAGTCAGGCACCTAGAAGATATGTGATCTAATAGAGTCCATATGGCAGAGAATCAGACAGTAGAAGCTTTAGCAGCTGGTCACATTGTGTCCAGCTAAGAAGAAGAGGGAAGTGAAAGAGGGCACTCAGACAGAGTTCTTCTTTTCATGCAGTCTAGAAGCCGAGCCTAGGCAACAGTTCCGTTCACTTCTAGTTGTCTTCCCACTTCATTTAACTGAATCAACATAATCCTTCAGGAGCATGCCCACAGCCTAGCAATCACTTACAGATGCACCTACAGCCTTGTCACCTAGGTGATTTCAGAGCCTGTCCAGATGACAATTAACACTAATCCCAATAGAGGGCCTTAAGTCACTGGGAGATGATGCCAAAGGATGCCCTGAGACCACAGGTCTTTCCTTTTGCACTCTAATCCTTGTGTCATGATATAAGTGATTTTGCTCTATCACATGCACCTACCACATTGTGCTGCCTCATCAAGACCCAAAGCATGACAGGGACAATCTGTCATGGCTTCCCAATTTGCCAGCCAAAATAAATGCCAACATGAGAGAAAAATTCAAATGGAAATTTTCTGTGTTGAAAAAAAAATAAGTTTCTTTTCTCTTTAGGAGTGCTACCAGGGAGTTGGACCTGCATGAGAGATGGCCTGTATGAGAGATGACCCCATAGTATCAGGCCTTTGAGTGCTTTGTTCCTAGTTGATGGGACTCTTTAGGGAAGTTTATTTGGTGTAGCCTTGCTGGAGTAATTATGTCACTCGGGGAGGCCTTGAGATGAAGAGTCTCACTATTTCCAGTGTACACTTTCTGCTTGGAGCCTGTGGTCCAGGATGCGATCTTTGGCTTCCTGTTTCTGCCTCCATGCCTGTTACTTGATGCCATGCCTCCACTCTGCCTTCATGGTTCTTGACCCTCTGGGGCCATAAGCCTTATAAACCTTCTCTTCCATAAGTTGCCTACAGTCACAGTGCTTATTACAGCAACAGAAATGTAATATAAGTTGGTTTCTCACTATGAAAATCCCTCTGGAAGGGGAGGAGGACCTCCCTTATCAGTGGACTGAGGGAGGGGCATGGGTGGGGAAGAGGAAGGGAAGGTGGGATTTTGAGAGGAGGAGGGAGAGAGCTACAGGGGGGATACAAAATGAATAAACTGTAATTAATAAAAATAAAAATCATCCAAAAAGAAAATCTCTCTGTGGTGGTAAATATTGATTGTCAATTTGACAGGATCTAGTACCAACAAAGAGACCTGTAAACATGAGAAGGGAAAATCTAGATTAAAGTAATGGATGTGATAAGACCCAGCCTAAACATGTTCAGCACCAGTCAATGGGCCTGAGTCTTGGACTACATGAACAGCAGAAAGCAAGCTGAGTCATGTCTCTCTGCTTCCTGATACCATGTGTCCAGTTGTGTGCCACTCTCGGTGACATGACGTCCTTCCCTTAAACTGTGAGCCATAAATACACCCTTCCTTCTTTCAGAGGGTGGCAACACTCTCTAGCCAATGGAATGAGAATTGTATAATGAGGAGAAAGAGCGCTGAGCACCTGCATGCACACGTGCACTGATTCCTTGCTCTCTGACCTTGACTGTGGTTGTAATGTGACTAAGCCACTTCAGGTAACTGCTACCTGCACCTTCATGCAATTACAGGCTGTAACATGGAATTGTAAGCCAGTCAAACCCGTTCTCACTTCAGTTGACTTTCTGAGGAAACAAACAAACAAACAAAAATGAGACCGACTTTGTAGTAAACGGAAGAAAGCTGAAAGCATTTCCTTTAACATCAGGAAGCAGGTCAGGGGGACCACTCTCCACTCTCACTGCTCTTAATATTGTGCTCAAAGTCTTAAAGAATCTAACAGAAAATTCTTAGATGTGGCAAATACTTTTATCAAGGTAGCAAAGTATGAACTCAACATTCAAGACCCAGCAGCCTTTCGTTATGACATAGAAAACTTTCCAAGACAGAAATCAGGAAAACAAACGACAGCGAGTTCAGGCAAAGATGTGGGAAAACAGGATCCCTTACATGCTGCTGCTGGGGATATAAGCAGCTGAAGCCACTATGGGAGTCAGTGTGGAGGTTCTTCAGGGAAATAAAGGTAGAGCTACCGTGAGACCCAGCTCTGAGAGTCCTAGATAGATATGTGGA
Source organism: Meriones unguiculatus (assembly GCF_030254825.1). Taxonomy (NCBI): domain Eukaryota; kingdom Metazoa; phylum Chordata; class Mammalia; order Rodentia; family Muridae; genus Meriones; species Meriones unguiculatus. Next base: position 38,478,316 of record NC_083369.1, read on the forward strand.
ATGCTTAAAACTGGTGGAGCACAGACATACATGCACTTTCTTGTTCATTGACACTCTGTTCACCAGTACCAGGCCAAGGAACCAACCAAGATGTCCATCAGCACAGGAGCAGATACAGAAATATGCTACACACGTACCATGTAATTTTATTTGGCCACAAAAGAAAATGGAATCATGATATTTGAATGGACATACATGTACCTGGAGACAGTTATGTTAAACGAAATAAGTCAGAATTGTACAAATCCTTATGTTTCTTTTGTATGCGGACTCTGTATTTAAATACACTCTTCTTTCAGTGGGTGGCTCTACTCTCTAGCCAAATAAGGCACATTCATCTATGTGTGGGGCACCATCATGAATGTGGTTAAGCGACTGTGCTAGAGGAGGAAGAATCTTTAAGGGATGGGAAATGGAGAGGAGATGACATAATGGAATGCCATGAAAGCAGAAGGGATGTCTCTTTGGAAACAGGGTGGGGAGATGTGAGGTATGTTGGAAGAGGGCCATTGATAAAAACAAAATATAATGACATAAAGGTATGAAAAAGCCACAGTGAAACCTGTTACTTTGCAGGCTTGCTTAAAAATAAATTTAAAACTAAGATTATAACAAATGTTTAAGATGGAATTGATGGAAGAGAAAGAAGAAACAATACAGATCCTTCATAGACCCTTGGAGAATGTTGAAGAAGGAGGCATATTTTTAAATACATTATGAAAATAGTATTAGTCTACCTCTCAAGCCAGGCTAAGCCACTACAAGGATCCCCACAGACAGGAACATCTATGAAAAAAATTCCTCAAGAAAATGTTGATAAATCAAATCCAGCAAAAGCATGTAAAACGTATGACATCATTTTTATTTTCATGTTTTGTTTGAGCAGGGTTTCACTCTGTAGGTCTGTCTAGTCTGCAAATGACTGTGTAGCCATGTCTTTGCTCAAACTTGCAGTCCTCCTGACTCAGCCTCCCAGTGTTGGGATTTCACTCACATACTAGCATGGCCTGACAGTCTAGGCAGCACTTTCAAATAAGATTTCTCCTGGATATGTATAATATTTGCATTTCAGTTAGGGTAGTGTACCATGTTATTGTAACCAAGGACAAAAACTGTGTGATCATGTTGGCATCTCACATAAGCTAAGAAAAGGGGCTGGAGAGATGGCTCAGTTGTTAAGAGCACTGGATGCTCTTCCAGAAGACATCGGTTCAACTTTCCATCATCCACATGGAAGCTTTTAAAATAACAATTCTGTTCTTTCAAGAGTTAAAGTACAGACTATTTCATTCAGACAAACTATCAAAGTTGAAGAATTTATGGGTTATCTCTTTCATAATAACCCCAAACTCTCCCATATTTTGTTTGTGTGTTTAAATTTTTTCATTTACCTTTACTGGTCCATCTAACTTCTCTACTTTGTCTTCCATTCCTGACTGTTTTTTTTTTTTGGGGGGGGGGGATTGGTATGATCCATCCTAGTGGTGAGGCTTTCCACTGAGGTTTTTTAACTGATTTATTGGGCTTTTCATTTCTAGCTTTGTTTCAATTTGGGTTTCCTCAAAAATTCAAACTCTATTTTCATGCTTTAATTGACTTGCTTGTTTTCATCCTCTTTTCTTTGTCTTACTGAGTTTTTTTTTTTTTTTTTTCTATTAGGGAACATTAGTATGGGATTTGTTTTGTTCATTTGTTTGCTTGTTCCTTGGAGGTGATATGTTCTTTTGGATTTTCATGTTTCTTTTATTTGGGATCTGTGCATCTGGAGTTAGTTTGTTAGCTGAATTTTTCTTTCTGTTTTATCCAAATCACCTTTCTTTTTTCAGTAGATATGTTTACAGTGTTTGGGAGGAGATTAATTCATAGCATGGTTGATATATTAATTTCTTATTTATTTGGTATTGATGGATACAGCCTCCATCTACATCTAGGTCTTCTCTTTTTCTGTTACAAGTTGGTGCCTTCATGAGTTTGGTGAAACCTGGGTGAAGTTTCCTCTGGCAGTATGGACTGGTTTTGTGTCTCCAGGCCTCATAGTACAACTGAAGAGTCACAACCTGGGAGCAGCAGAACTCTAACACTGAGTCAGATGTGATGGCTATAGGGTTCCTAGTGGGAATACATCTAGGATTGGATGTGTTCCAAATGGAAGAAGTCAGGCTGAAAGGAGGTGGCTGAATAGGGGGAGGAATAGAGTAGGAGAGCACTGGTGTGTGCCATGTGTGGTTTTATAGGGCCCATGGTAGCAGGCAGGGCTGAGATCTAGAGAGTCTCAGAAGAAGGAAAATGGGCTGAGAGGAGGTGTATGTCTCTGATAAGCAGCTACGAGACTTGAGCAATGCAAATATAGGGCATTGTTAGAGAAAGTGCTGGTAATCTACTCAGGTGGTGGCTATAGGGTCCCTGGTAGCAAGTGGGGCTGGGATCAGGCAAGTCCCAAAGGCCCATTTGTTTTCTTAATGATAGCCATTTTGATACATGTGAAATAGAATGTCAAAACAGTCTCAAATTGCATTTCCCTGATGGCTAAGAATATTAAACAATTTTTCAAATATTTGTGACAATATTTATTTCTTCTTTTGAGAAGTATCTATTCAGTTAATTGGTCTATTTGTTGAGTGAGTGATTTCATTTCTTGGTATTTCATTTTTTATTTATATATCCTAAATAGTAATAATCCTGGATATTTTCTCTGGTTCTCTAGATTATCTATTCACTCTGATGATTTTTTTCCATTGCTACACAGAATCTTCTTGATTTCATATAATTACATTTGTCAATTTTGAGGGATTATTTCCTTTACTGTTTGGAGTTCTGTTTTTTTTTTTTTTTTTAAAAAAACCCTTGCTTAATCAAAATGACACTAAGATTTCACCTTACACCCACCAGAATGGCTAAGATCAAAAATTCAAGTGACAACACATGCTGGAGAGAATGTGGAGAAAGGGGAACCCTTCTCCACTGCTGGTGGGAATGTCAACTGGTACAACCACTTTGGAAATCAATCTGGCACTTTCTCAGACAATTAGGAATAGTGCTACCTCAAGATTCAGCTATAACACTCCTAGGCATATATCCAAAAGATGCTCCTGTATACAACAAGGACAATTGCTCAGCCATATTCTTAGCAGCTTTATTCCTAATAGCCAGAACCTGGAAACAACCCAGACGTCCCTCAACTGAGGAATAGATACAAAAATCGTGGTACATTTATACAATGGAATACTACTCAGCAATCAAAAATGAGGAAATCATGAAATTTGCAGGCAAATGGTGGGAACTAGAAAAGATCATCCTGAGTGAGGTATCCCAGAAGCAGAAAGACACACATGGTATATACTCATTTATAAGTGGATATTAGACATATAATATAGGATAAACATACTAAAATCTGTACACCTAAAGAAGCTAAGCAAGAAGGAGGACCCTGGGTAAGATGCTCAATCCTCATTCAGTCAAATGGGATAGACATCGGAAGAGGGAGAAAACAGGGAACAGGACAGGAGCTTACCCACAGAGCGCCCCTGAAAGACTCTATCTGGAAGGATATTAAAACAGATGCTGAGACAAATAGCCAAAGTTTGGGAAAAGTGCAGGGAATCTTATGAAAGAAGGCAGAGATAGAAAGACCTGGAGGGGACAGGAGCTCCACAAGGAGAGCAACAGAACCAAAAACCTGGGCCCAGGGGTCTTTTCTGAGACTGATACTCCAACTAAGGACCATGCATGGAGATAACCTAGAACCTCTGCACAGATGTAGCCCATGGCAGCTCAGTCTTCAAGTAGGTTCCTTAGTAAGGGGAACATGAACTGACATGAACTAAGTGGCTGGCTCTTTGATCACCTCCTCCTGAGTGTGTGTGGGGGGCAGCCTAATCAGGCCACAGAGGAAGACAGTGTAGACAGTCCTGATGAGACCTGTTAGGCTAGAGTCAGATAAAAGTGGAGGAGGACCTCCCCTATCAGTGGACTGGGGGAGGGACATGGAAGGAGAAGAGGGAGGGAGACCAGAATTGGGAGGGGTGAGGGAAAGGGCTACATGTGGGACATAAAGTGAACAAAAAAAAGCTAAAATGTTATGCTCAGGATGCGAGGCTAAGCACTGCACTCAGGGTCAGCTGCTTTCGACCCAGAGAAGAGCAAGTCTGATTGCATGCGGGTTGATGCCCCAGGTCCCGCCTCTGAGAAAAAGGTATCGGACGGGTCTGATGCTCTTTGGGTGGATGACACCTAAATGAACATTGGTACAAAGTCCCAATTTATTTCTAATATCAGAGATCAGACCTCTACTCTTGCCTGATGCGTCTAAAACAAAAAGGGGGAACTGTAGAGCTGCGTAATGCCGCGCCTTAAAGATGGAGCTGGTTTCTGCCTTCCACCTTCCCGATGGTGAGTGCTCTCTGTCACAAACAACTCCACATTTGGCTAAGGCTGAGGATCTGGCTTGCTTCCATGTATGTGGACCTATCTGCATTGCCTACGTGGCACGTGGCAGAGGCTAATTAAGCTGTGGGCTGGCTTTCCCCAGGGTCAGATGATTGTTCAAGGTTCCTGAATAAACTGCATTGAAAAAAAAAAAAAAAAAAGAAATGACATATCCCAATACAGGCTCTGTGGGCCTATGGACCAATGCATGAGAAAGGCAAAAGGCTAAGGAATAAATATGAAGAAGTGTTAAAAAAATTTTTAATGCTGGATAAAAAGGAAAAAAGAAAACCTTGCTTATGTTTTAACTTGAAATGTTTTATCTACATTTTACTTTAGCAATTACAAAATTTTGGTTATTATATTAAGGTCTCTGATCCACTTTAAAGTGATTCGGGGAAGCCTAAGAGATATGGATTTTATTTTTCTACATGTGGAGACCCAGTTTTCTCAGCATTATTTGTTGGAAAAGCTGTGTGCTCATCAATAAATGTTTTTGACAGTTTTGTCAAAAATTAAGTAGCTGTTACTATTTGGGTTTATTTGGACCCCCTATTACATTGGTCTGTGTTCATTTTTGTGCCATTACCATGCTGTTTTTTTTTTTTTTACCATGATTCTGTAATTTAATTTGAAATCAGGTATCATGATATCGCAAGTACATTTTTTTCCTCCTTCTTTGGAATGCTTTATATATTCCAGGTCTTTTGTGATTCCGTATGCATTTCAGAATTTTTTCTACCTCTTTTAATAATGTCATTGGGACTCTGACAGGATCACATTTAATGTATAGACTGCTTTTGGCAATATAATGATTTTCACAATGTTAATTCTGCCAACTCATGAGCATGGGAGTTCTTCTCACCTTCTGGTGTCTTCTTGAATGACTTCTCTAGTGTCTTAATGTTTTCATTGTGGAGGTGTTTGTTACAATGGGCCCTGTGAAAACACACAGCACAAACTAGCACTCTCCTTCTCTGCCCTCCCCCACATCCAGCCATTTTCTTTCAGCCTGTCTACAATAGTAATTTACCTAGGTGGTGGCCACAGGGTTTCTGGTAGCAGGAATATCATAGGTATCTTTGGAAGCTATGGTGAATGGGATTATTTCCCTGATTTCTTAATCAGCAAGTTTGTTATTAGTATATAAAAACTACTGATTTTTAAAATTGATTTGTATTCTGATACTTTGAAAAATATTTATTATACATAAGATATTTCTGGAGAGTTTTTAGTCTTTATTTTTTTTAAAGAATGGGATCACATCTGTAAATAGAATACTTTGACTTCTTTTTTGATTTGTACCTTTTACATTCTTTCTCTTGCTTTATTGCTCTAGCCACAATTTCAATCAGTATAATGAGTAAGAGGAGAGAGTGGATAACTTTGTCTCTTCCCAGATTTTAAAGTAAGTGGGAGAAATGTTTTCCCCATTTAGTATAGTGTTAGCTTTATGTTTGTTGTATGTCACCCTTAATAACTGTGGTATGTTCCTGATTTCTTCGGGACTTAAAGTGATATTGAACTCTGTTAAGAACTTTTCTGTGGGGTGCTGGAGAAATGGCTCAGAGGATAAGAGCACTGATTGCTCTTCCCAAAGGTCCTGAGTTCAATTCCCAGCAACCACATGGTGGCTCACAACCATCTAAACATGAAATCTGGTTCCCTCTTCTGGCGTGCAGGTGTACATGCTAACACACATTGCATAAGTAATAAATAAATAAATCTTCAAAGAAAAAAAAAGAACTTTTCTGTGTTGGTTAAGATGATCTCATAGTTTCTACCCCTACATCTATTTATGTGTTGTAGTAACTTATTCACTTGTGTATTTTAAACCAACTTTGCATCTCTGGAATGAAACTAACTTGTTCCTGATGTACAACCTTCTTCATATGTCCTTGAATTTGATTTGCAAGAATTTTTATTGAGAAGTTTTGCAGGCATGTTCATCAAAGAAATTAGTTGATGGTTTTCATTCTTTGTTGCATCCTTAACCTGAAATGTTGGCTTCACAGAATGAGTTTGTTAGTGTCTATTCCCTTTCTATTTTATGGAATAGTTTGAGAGGCATTGGTGCCTGCTCTTCTTCAAAATGTTGGTAGAATTTGGCTTTGAACTGATCTGGTTCTGGGTTTTTCTTTGGTGGGAGTCATTTTATTACTGTTTCATCCACATGGTTATGGTTCTGTTACATGGTTACATCTTCTTGACTTAAATTTTGATAGATCAGATACAGATTCTAAGAAGTTAATTTATTCTAGATTCTTTCAGCATTATTTATATATAAGTTTTAAAAGTATTCTAATAATTCTTTGAATTTTGTTGCAGTAATCGCCCCATGATTATGTCTAGTTGTATTAATTCGAGTGTTCTTTATTTTTTTTGGTTACTTGGCTAAGGTTTGAAGAACTCTATTTTTCAAAAAGTCAACTCCTTGATTCTATAAAAAAATAAGATTATCTATTTTATGTGTATGTTTTCTCTAGATGTACATATGTGCACCATGTGTATGCCTGTTGCCTGTGGAGATGAGAAGAGGATATTGAAACCCCTGCATCTGGAGTTACAAATGGTTCTGAGCCACTACGTGAGTCCTGGGTCCTAAACCTGGGTCCTTTTGCAAGAGCAGCAAATGTTCTTACTCACTTAGCTTTCTCTCTAGCTCCTGTGCCAACTTTTGAATTCTATGTTTTTTTTTTTTTTTTAAGTTTCCATCTTATTTGTTTCTGATCTGAACTTTGTTTCTTACCACCTAGTGTTTTGGAGCCTAGATAGTTATTTGGATACTTATCAGGTTTCAGATCTAATTTCTTAGTGTAAGCCCTTGTAACTATAAACTTTCTTTTTAGAATTTTCTTAGCTGTGTTTAAATGGGTCTGGTAAGTTGTACTTGCATTTTCACTTGATTCTAGGAATATTTCAATCTCTTCTCTGATATCTTCAACAAAAAGTGTCCCTTCAAGTGTGTACTGGTCAGTATCCTATTTGTGTGATTTTCTTGCTATCAATTTCTAGTGTTGCTGCATTAAAATACAGTAAGATGCAAGATATACTTGAGTTTATTTTGTATTTGTTCATATTTTATTTGCAGCTTATAATGTAGCCTGTTTTGAGAAGGTTCCATGTGCTCTGTCAGAAGAATGTGCGTTCTGTTTCTGTACTTGTTCTGTATATGTCTTTTAAGCCAATTTGATCAATGGTGTAGGTTTACTCTTGAGTGTCTTTGTTGAATTTTAGCTTAGATGATTTATTGTGAGCTGTGAGTGACATACTAAACTTTCACATTATTTCTGTATCATCTGATAGTTCATGTTTTTTAGTGTTTGTTTTATAAAATTCAAAACTACATCTTTTGGTGCATACATCTTTACAATTTTTTTGATAAAGCATTCCTTCTACTAACAGGAAGCGGCCTTCTTTAACTCTTCTAATTTTCCTTGGAAATATACTTCAGCACCAAAATAGCTGTATCACCTTGTTCTTGATCCATGGACGTCTTAGTTAATGTGCTTTGGTTTTTAAAGACAATAGGTATTTGATCTAGTTTTTCAATTTGGCCAGCCAGTCTATATCTCATTATTGGTGACTTGCTCCAATTTAAATTTCAGTTTTGGAGGATGGAGAGATGATTCAGTGTATAAGACCACTTGTTTTTGCAAGGTTTAAGTTCTTAGTGCCTACAGTGGCTCCTGACTTCCTATTAACTCCATTTTCAGGGGATTGGAAGCCTTCATGTGGCCTCCAAGAGCACCAGGCTCAGACATGGTGTACATCTATTCATCCATGCAGGCAATACAGTCATACACCAGCAAAGTTGTGGAGAAAGGGGAATGCTCCTCCATTGCTGATGGGAGTACAAACTTATACAACCACTTTTGAAATCAATCTGTCACTTTCTCAGAATATTGGGAATAGCACTACCTCAAGATCCAGCTATACCGCTCCTGGGCGCATAGCAAAAGATGCTCCACCATACAACAAAGACATTTACTCAACTATGTCATAGAAGCTTAATTTGTAATAGCCGGAATCTGGAAACAACCTAGATGTCCCTCAACCAATGGGTAATGAAACTGTGGTACATGTACACAATGGAATACTATTCAGATATTAAACACAAGGACATCATGAAATTTTCAGGCAAATGGATGGATCTAGAAAAGATCACCCTGAGTAAGGTAACCTAGACCCAGAAAGACACCCGTGGTATATGCTCACTTCTAAGAGGCCATATAATACAGGATAACCATACTATAGTCCACAGATCTAATGAAGCAAAGTAACAAGGAGAACCCTAGGGGGAGATGCTTAATTTTCATTCAGCAGGGCAAATAAAATAGACACCAGAAGCAGTTGAAGAGAGGGAACAGGTTGTAACCTACCATAGATGTTTTCTAAAGACTCCACCCAGCAGGGGATCAAAACATATGCAGAGACTCACAGCCAAACTTTGGACAGAGTGCGGAGAGTCTTATGGAAGAAAGTGGGGATAGAAGGACCTGGAGGGAACAGGAGCTCCATAAGGAGACCAACAAAACCAACAAATCTGGGCCCAGGGAGTCCTGCAGAGACTGATGCTCCAACCAAGAACCATGCATGATCCCTGCTCAGATGTAGCTGATAGGCAGCTCAGTCTGCCATGGACTCTGTTGCCTTCTCTTTGATCACTTCCCCCTGTCAGGTTGGTCTTGTTAGGCCACAGAGGAACATGATGAGGTCTGTTCTGAGGAGACTTGATAGGCTGGAGTGAGTTGATAGGGGAGGAGGGCTCCCCTTTCTGAGGACCAAGGGAGGGTGGGACTGGAATCAGTTGAGGGAGGGGCCTACTATCTGGATGTAAAGTAAATACATTTAAAAAATAAATTTAAATAAAATCCCCCAAATCAGTGAATCTTAAAGAAAAGAAACTTAGGGATTGTGTTTGTGTGTATTTGTTCATGTGTGTAAGAGAAATGTGTGTGTACATGATTATGCATGTACATATTTGAGTGTCATTTCTCAAGTATCATTCATTCTTTTAAAATATTCTTTTTATTTTTGATTTATAGGTTAATACGTATATTGTCATGTGTGTGTATGTGTGTATGTATGCAGGTACCCATGGAGAAGGGCATCCAACACACTGGAACTAAAGTTCCAGGCAGTTGTGACCTGACCAACATGGATGCTGGGAATCTCAGGGGATCTGCCTATCCCTGCCTCTTCAGTGATAAGATTACAAACATGTGTCCCCAAACATATCTTTTAAAATTGTATTATTTTATTTTTTTGTATATGGATGTTTTACCTGCGTGTATGTATGTGCACCACATGTAGTGAACACGTAAGCCAGAAGAGAGTATTGGATCTCCTGCAACTGGAGTTACAGTAAGTTCTTAACTGCCATGTGGGTACTGGGAATTGAGCCTGTGTCTTTGGAAGAGCAATAAGTGTTGTTAAACACTGAGCCATATTTCCAGTCCCATCCTATCTTTAGTATTACTTGGGTTTCTGGTGTCACATTCAGCCCCCAACCCAAGCCCTCTGGTATATAACCAGAAGACCAAATAAAAGAATCCATAGAATGAGAGAAACTAAGGCATACTTAGGAAATCATTTCAATGAAAAAAAAATTGGGGGCCTTTTTTTGAGACAGGATTTCCCTGTTGTAGCCTTGTTATTTGTGGAACTCACTAGGTAGACCAGGCTGGCCTCAAACCCAGAGATACACCTGCCTATGACTCCCAAGTACAGGAATTAAAGGCATGCCACCACTGCCTAGCAATTCAAAGAAATTTATAACAAAAAATTCCCCAAATCTTGAAAAAGGAATAGTCATTCAAACACAAGAGGTATTTAGAACACCAACTAGAGAAGAACTTGGATATTAATGAGAAATGTTTGATTCTTTTTTCTCATTTATTTATTTTATTCAATTCACATCCTTGTAACCCCTTCCCTACCCCCCTTTCAGTCCTACCCTCCTTCCCTCTGCTTCCCCTCGAGTTCCCTTTCCTATCTAGCTCAGTTCATCAAGTTGCATCAGGACTGAACTTATCCTCTTCCCCTGTGCCTCTCAAAACAATTTCACCATGGGAAAATGATCTGAAAGGTAGTGTTCAATGCAGTTCCCACTTCCCTTACTAGAGGACCCACTTGAAGCATAAGCTGCCTATATGCTACATCTTTGTAGGGGGCCTAGGTCCAGTCCATGAATGTTCCTTGGTTGACGTTTCAGTCTTAGAAAACCTTTCTCGGCCCTGGCTAGTTGGCTCTGCTGTTTTTCTTGTAGTGCTCCTTTCACTTCCAGCCCCTTTTATTTTTCCTTCTAATATTCCCCAAGACTCCCTATGCATCAACCAATGTTTGGTTGTGAGTCTCAGGATCTGTTTTGAGACGTTGCTCAGTAGAGCCTCTCAGAAGACAATTCTGACAGTCTCCTGACTGCATCCTTAGCAGAGTATCATTCATAGTGTCAGTGGTTGGCACTCTCCCACAGGGTTGGTCTTTGGTTGTGTCAGGCATTGGTTGGGCATTCCCTCAATCTCTGCTCTGCCTGCTCTGTCTTTATCCCTGTATATCTCAGAGGCAGGGTAAATTTTGGGTCAAAGTTTTTGTGGGTGTTCCCCATACTTTGCTAGGAGACTTGTCTAGTTAGAGGATGTCCTCTTCAGTCTCTATGGTCTCTGCTATAGGAGTCTCTGCTTGACTACCCCTCTTATCCTCCCAGGATCCTACACTGACTTAGGTTTCTAGTTTGTCACAGAGATGTCCCCACCATCAGTTTCTCTTTTTTTACAGGCCTTCTCACCCTTGCTCTCCTCAAGTATGATTTATACCCTCTTAGCTCTCTGTTTAATGATTCTTTTAAATTTATTGGTTTTTCTGTTTACTTAGATTATTGTTTGTTCTTTGTTTTCTTCCCTGTTATTATCGAGGCTTGTTCATACACTGTGTTGGACGTAATGGATTTCTTCATGGATCTCCTTTGTTTAGATATTCCTCTCATGAAATCTATCCTTTTCTGTTCTTTTGTAATTTAGACTGTCTTTCTTCCTACTATGTGTACAGTATAAGCATTTTTTAAGTATTATTTTTAAAGTATTTATTTTCTGTGCTAATTTGGTGGGCATGAACTGACTTAGTTTGTGCTGGCCTTGAAATGTCCTTATTTCTCTGTCAAGGTTAAAAATAGCTCTGTTGGTTATAACAATCTTGGTTGACAGTTATTTGCTTTTAGGGCTTGAAATATATTGTACCTTTGAGTGCTACTGATGAGAGAGCTGCTGTTATTGTGACATTTCTGACTTTGAAGGTTAGTTGGTAATTTTGCTTTATAACTTTTAATTTTCTTTGCTTTGTATTTTTAACATTTTGACTATAATATGCCATTTATTAGTATTTATGCATCACTAATGACCATAAAATGAAAACTGACAAAACTGGCACATGAAATTCAAAATTATTTACATTCATAATTATATGTCAGAGGAGTTACTATATGTTAAGGTAATAGGGGGCTGGTTCAATATACTAGATCTGAGAAGGATTCATTATTTACTCATGTACTCCTACCAGGGGCTCTGGGGTAAGCTGGCAAGAATATGTACACTTCAAAGTCCCAGTGAACAAGGAGAAGAGCTAAAACATTAAAACATTGGCTCAGGGGTTAAGCACTCTAGGATAACATAGCATAGATATGTGGCTTAGAGGCATTAGGTTGATAAATTCCTGGACAGCAGAGATAGAGAGAAATGTTTGTTTGTATTGTTTTGCCATATCTGCAGTCATGCACTTCACAAAGGAGATGTGGTTAGGTCTCTTGTCTTGTGTTTGATTTCTCCCTTGGAGACTTGCATGTTTTAATCTTTCTAGCAGGGGTCCGTGAGCTCTAGGAGGGAGTATCACCTGATTTCTGTAGACTGTGAGATCTTGCCACTAGAGCAGCCCACGTCTTAAATGAATGCTTATGATTTCAAATTTTTAGCCTTTTTGTTTACATGAAAAAAGAAATAAAAGAAATATTTTTTTTCCCTAGGAAAGACAAGTAGAGAAGGAGACCCAAAAGGATAGTGGACATTGAAGTTCAGATTCTGGCTTCCTGGAACTGACTAGGGATGTAGGATCAGGACAAGGCTTTGTCTAGGCATTGCTATATGGGACTGAGGCTAGCATCCAGATTTGTGCATCAGAAGGGCATCAACTATTCAAGTCTCTGTGTGTTGAACATATACAGTGTGTTGAACAGTACCTTACATAAATTGAGGCTGCTGGTGGGCTAGAGAAGGACATACAGATACAAAGATCAAAGAAGTTGATTAAGAAATGATCTGGTATTCCCTTGGAGGTCTATTAAGAGTTTTAAATTGAATTTTGTCAAAAGAGAGTGTGGTAAGTAGAGGACTTAATAACAGAATAAGCACTCTGAAGTGGTACAATTTTGGTATTTTAAAGTAGATTAGGGGAGTTTGTGGGGAAGCCATCAGAGGGTAATAGGTTTTAGTGAAATTTGAATTTGTTATAGATATCTCTAAAGTTAATTTTATTAAGATGTTTTAGAGCTCCCATGACAGAATATTAAGTCACACACAGTAGAAAGCTGAGCATGGTGGCACATGGCTGTAATCCCAGCACTTGGGTAGGCAGAGGCAGGCAAATCTCTGTGAGTTCAAGGCTAGCCTGGTCTACAAAGCAAGTCCAGGGCAGCCAAGGTTACAAAGAAAAATCCTGTTCCCCCCCCACCTCCCCCCCCCAAAAAAAAACAAAAAAAATAGCCCAAGATAAATTAGGCTATGAATTTCTAACGTTTTTAACTCTCCACATTTAAAGATGTCCATAGTTGAACTTCTAACAACACAAAAGTGTAATTTGTTAAAGTTCCAGTACATAAGTGATCTCTTTTGAAGTCTTGGCTTATCATGCCACATGTGGCTAGGAACTTATCCTGGGTCTGATGAAGATGAAGTTGAATAAACTAGAAAGCAGGGCTCCAAGAGAGAGAAATGATTACCAGAGCAATTAAGGAAAAAACTTCCTGGATCATTATGACAAAATTATTTATGGTAAGTGGAAAGATAGGAAATTAATGGAATAAAGGAAAGAAAGGGGCAAAGGAGATAAATAGAGGAGTAACAAGTTAAGTATATGAAAGGAGAAAGAAGAAAACAAATGGTTAAGAATTTCATACAGCAGAAAGGAAAAGAGAAAAGATTAGAAAAACAAAAACAAAACAAAAACAACAGAGAGATTTTTTTTTTTTGTAACAAAAACGTTTAAAACCCAAATGCAAGAAAGAATAAGACACACAATCATAACAGTTTAAAGACTCTCAAAGGAAGACAGATGGGCTGGAAGAAGTGGTTTTCTGAGGCAGGTGGCAACAAAACCAAGGGACCTGAATGGAGGAGGAAACGAATTCCGTGGCCTTCCCAGGCCTGAGGCACAGATGTTGGCAACAGAGTTGCTTTCGTATTATTGGAAGGTGCTATGCAAGCTGCCGAGGGACAGAAGCAATAAGTAGCCCTACTCAGCTGTAAAGCCTTTGAACCACAGCCATGACCACACTAGCAAGACAGTCACAATAGTGCAATAATGGCACTTATATCTCAGGGCAGCCAAGATAAATCAATATAATTCCTGTTTTCTAAATACTTATCTTTATACTCACAGACAAGTATAGTGATCACCTCTCATCAAAGAAATTTCTTTTTGCAACAGATGGAGAATATTGCAGAAAAACACAGCTGGTGAATGCAAAGAATAAATAACTGGAGGGTATCCAACCCCAACTGATATATCTGCAACACAACCCCCAGAACCCACAGACTTAGGCCCAGTTGATAACCAGTCCACTAGACATGTCCCCAAAGAAAAATACACCCATGAAATTTTAACAATTAAGTTGTCTGAACAAGACTAGCATAATGGCAACACCAGTTAACATGCCAATGTGGCAGAGGAAATTCCACATGGCTCCATGCATAGAGGAAAATCTACAGGAGGTCAATGACTTCTGGGAGAAGGCAAATCAGTTGCCGCCATTTAATATAGATTGTCCAACCCTAAGTAGTCAGTCCTGGACACATACACAACTAGGCTATATATACACGTGTGCAAATAATTTTTGAGGGGTGAAGGCTGAGTGCATTTATAGCAGCTGAGAGACATATACAGAGGTAGCTACCAGGAAGTTACAGCCATTCTTTTGTTGTTTGATTGGAAGCAGGGTAGATTCTTTACATTCTTTTTGTCTGTTTGTTTTTAAGGGAAGATTTTTTTTTTGCATAACATTTTATTGATTTTCTGGAAATTTCACATCATGCCTCCCAATCATACTCACTTCCCTCTCCTTTCATGTGCACCCCCATCCTTATGACCTCCCTGCCCAAAAAAAGTAAAATTAAAAATAAGGGGAAATTTTTTTCAATTTGTGTTAATCATATACTCAATAGAGCATGGCCATTTAAATGGCCTGCCCTTAAATAGAACTGAGTCCTTCTCTCTCATACCCCCAACAAAAACCAATTGGATCCCCATAACACTTCTTAAAAGTTCTCTTTGGTGGATTCTTATGTAGGCTGTTGCTTTTGGGAGGGAGGGGATTGGGAGTTAGAGATTGACACAAGTCTTCTGTGTTCCTCTCTCTCAACTATGCATATGTAGCCATCAATATCACAGCAAAAGTAACCTCCTTGCTCTTCACAGTCAGTGGGAGCATGGATCATGGTCTCCAAATTATTTCTGGTGACAACTCTGACCACAAACAAGGCCCCCAGCTTCAATGGCACCAAGGACCTAGACAAAGCCCTTGAAGTCAGCGTGAAACATGGATATCAGCATGGTTTCGGATGGCAGCACAGAGGGTACCACATGGTCCTTGGTGACAACATGGGCAATAGACATCAATACAGACTCCAGCTACTGTAGGACCATGGACCCAAACATGGCCCTCAACGGCAACATGGGACAAGATATCAACAAGGCTTGAGGTGGAAGCAAAGACGTTTCAGATAAGTATGGCCCCTGGGGCAATAGTGCCTAAGGACATCACCATGGCTTTAGGCTTAACAAAAGACCACATACATTCACATGGTCCTCTATGGTAACATGGCTCACAAACATCAATATAGCCCTCAGTGAGGGGAGGGCAAGGCCTGGTGTAATGGCTTGGTACTTCCACCAAGCCCATCTGGTGACAGAGGGGCAGACACAGCCTGACGCAGTGGCCAGGTATTTTGTTTGTTTGTTTGTTTGTTTGTTTTTTAATGGTATATGTTTTAATTAAATTTTTATTTTTTATATTAATTACAGTTTATTCACTTTGTATCCCAGCTGTAGCCCCCTCCCAATCCCTCATTTCCTCCTATGTCCCTCTCCAAGTCCACTGATAGGGGAGGGCCTCCTCCCCTTCCATCTGACCCTAGCTTATCCAGGGTCATCAGAATTGGCTGCATTGGCTAACTGTGTGGCCTGACAAGACTGCTCCCCCATTTGGAGGAGGCAGTCAAAGAGTTAGCCACTGAGTTCATGTCAGAGACAGTCCCTGTTCCCCTTACTAGGGAACCCATCTGGACACTGAGCTGCCATGGGCTACATGTGAGCAGGGGTTCTAGGTTACATCCATGCATGGTCCTTGGTTGGAGTATCAGTCTCAGAAAAGACCCCTGTGCCCAGATATTTTAGTTCTGTTGCTATCCTTGTGGAGCTCCTGTCCGCTCTGGGTCTTACTATATCCCCTTTCTTTCATAGGACTTCCTGGACTCTGCCCAAAGTTTGTTTATGAGTCTTAGTATATGCTTTGATTCAATGCTAGGTAGAGTCTTTCAGAGGCCCTCTGTGGTAGGCTCCTGTCCTGTTACTTGTTTTCTCCTTCTTCCAATGTCCATCCCCTTTGCCTTTCTGAGTGAGGATTGATCATCTTACCCAGGGTCCTCCTTTTAGCTCACCTTCTTTAAGTGTACAGATTTTTGTAGGTTTATTCTGTATTATATGTCTAGTATCCACTTATAAGTGAGTGTATACCAGGTGTGTCTTTCTGTTTCTGGGATACCTCACTCAGGATGATCTTTTCTAGATCCTACCATTTGCCTGCAAATCTCATGATTTCCTTGTTTTTAATTGCTGAGCAGTATTCCATTGTGTAAATGTACCACAATTTCTGTATCCATTTCTCTTTTGAGGGACATCTGGGTTGTTTCCCGGTTCTGGATATTATGAATAAAGCTTCTACGAACATGGTTGAACACATGTCCTTGTTGTGTACCTGAGCATCTTTTGGATATATGCCTAGGAGTGGTATAGCTGGATCTTGAGGAAGCACTATTCCTAATTGTCTGAGAAAGTGCCAGATTGATTTCCAAAGTGTTTGTGCAAGTTTACATTCTCACCAGCAATGGAGGAGGGTTCCCCTTTCTCCACAACCTCTCCAGCATGTGTTGTCACTTAAGTTTTTGATCTTAAGCATTCTGAGGAGTGTACAGTAAAATATCAGGTCATTTTGATTTGCATCTCCCTGACGACTAAGGATGTTGAGTGTTTCTCTGCCATTCTATATTCTTCTACAGAGATTTCTCTGTTTAGTTTTGTACCCCACTTTTTAATTGGATTACTTGTTTTGTTGCTTTTTAAGTTCTTTAGTTCTTCATATATTCTGGATATTAGCCCTCTGTCAGATATTGGGTTGGTGAAGATCCTTTCCCAGTCTATAGGCTGTTGTTTCGTTCTGACTACAGTGTCCTTTGCTTTACAAAAGCTTTTCAGTTTCATGAGGTCCCATTTATTCATTGTTGATCATAGAGCTTGTGCTGTTGGTGTTCTGTTCAGGAAGTTGTCACCTGTACCAATGAGTTCTAGGTTCTTCCCCACTTTTTCTTCTAACCGCTTTAGTTTGTCTAGTTTTATGTTGAGGTCTTTGATCCACTTGGACTTTAGTTTTGTGCAGGGTGATAAATATGGATCTATTTTCATTTTTCTACATGTAGACATCCAGTTAGACCAGCATCATTTGTTGAAGATGCTGTCTTTTTTCCATTGAAAGGTTTTGGTTTCTTTGTAAAAAAACAAGTATCCATAGGTGGGTGGGTTTATTTCTGGGTCTTCAATTCAGTTCCATTGATCCACACCATGCAGTTTTTATTACTATGACTCTGTAGTGCAGCTTGAGATCAGGAATGGAGATACCTCCAGATGACTGGTTGTTGTACAGGTTCATTTTGGCAATTCTGTCTTTCTTGTTATTCCATATGAAGTTGAGTTTTTTTTTCTCTTTCAAGTTCTGTAAAGAATTGTGTTGGTATTTTGATAGGAATTGCATTTATACTGTAGATTGCTTTTGGCAGGATGGCCATCTTCACTATGTTAATCCTACCTATCCATGAGCACAGTAGATCTTTCCATCTTCTGATATCTTCTTCAATTTCTTTCTTCAGAGACTTGATATTTTTTTTCGAACAGGTCTTTCACTTGCTTGGTTAGAGTCATACCAAGGCACTTTATGTTATTAGTGGCTGTTGTGAAGAGTGTTGTTTCCCCGATTTCTTTTTCAGCCCTTTAGTCTTTGGTATACAGGAGGGCTTCT
Organism: Meriones unguiculatus; assembly: GCF_030254825.1. Taxonomy (NCBI): domain Eukaryota; kingdom Metazoa; phylum Chordata; class Mammalia; order Rodentia; family Muridae; genus Meriones; species Meriones unguiculatus. The sequence goes on from NC_083369.1 coordinate 38,496,296, forward strand.
TAATTTATAGAGTTAATTTTGTATCCAACCACTTTGTTGAAGGTTTTTCTCAGCTGAAGAAGTTCTCTGGATAAATGTTTGAGGTCGCTCATGTAGACTATCATATCATCTGCAAATAGCGATACTTTGACTTCTTCCTTTCTGATTTGTATCCCCTTGATCTCCTTTAGTTGTCTTATTGTTCTAGCTAGGACTTCAAGTACTATGTAAAGAGATGTGGAGAGAGTGGGTAGCCTTGTCTTGTCCCTGATTTCAATGGCATTGATTTAAGTTTCTCTCCATTTAATTTGATGTTCGCTATAGGTTTGCTGTATATTGCCTTTACTATGTTTATGTAAGTGCCTTGTATCCCTGATCTCTCCAAGACTTTAAACATGAATGGGTATTGGATTTTGTCAAATGCTTTTTTGGCATATAAGGAGATGATCATGTGGTTTTTCTCCTTCAGTTTGTTTATATGATGGTTTGCATTGATGGATTTCCCTATATTGAACCACCCCTGCATGCTTGGGATGAAGCCTACTTGGTCATGATGGATGATTTTTTTATATGTTCATGGATTAGGTTTGCCAGTATTTTATTGAGTATTTTGGCATCAATGTTCATAAGAGAGATAGGTCTGAGGTTTTCTTTTTGGTTGGATCTTTGTGAGGTTTAGGTATCAAGGTGAGTGTGGCTTCAAAAAATGAGTTTGGTAATGTTGCTTCTGTTTCTATTTTGTGAAATAAATTGAAGAGAAATGGAGTTAGCACTTCTTTGAAGGTCTGGTGCAATTCTGCACTGAAACCACCTGGCCCTGTTTTTTGTTTTTTTTTTTTTTTTTTTTTTTTTTTTGGAAGGGAGACTTTTGATGACTGCTTCTATTTCTTTGGGGAATATAGGACTATTCAGTCTTTCTACCTGATCTTGATTTAATTTTGGTAAATGGAATCTATCAGGAAAATTGTCCATTTCATTTAGATTTTCATAGTTTGTGGCATATAGGCTTTTGTAGTAAGACAATGATTGTTTGGATTTCCTCAGTGTCTGTTGTTATGTCCCTCTTTTCATTTCTGATTTTTCTGACTTGGATAGTTTCTCTCTACTTTTTAGTTAGCTTGGCTAAGGGTTTGTCTATCTTGTTGATTTTCTCAAAGAACCAGCTCTTGGTTTCATTGATTCATTGAATTGTTTTATTTGTTTCTAATTGATTGATTTCAGCTCTGAGTTTAATTATTTCCATCTGTCTACTTCTTTTTGGTGTGCTTGCTTCTTTTTTTCTAGGGTTTTAGGTGAGCCATTAAATTGCTTGAATGAGATGTCTCGAATTTCTTCTTGAAGGCACTTAGTGCTATGAATTTTCCTCTTAGCACTGCTTTCATTGTGTCTAATAAGTTTGGGTATGTTGTGCCTTCATTTTTATTGAATTCTAGGAAGTCTTTAATTTCTTTCTTTATTTCTTCCCTAACCCAGCTGTCATTGAGTAGGGAGTTGTTCAGTTTCCATGTGCATATAGGCTTTTTGCTTTTTCTGTTGTTGTTGAGGTCCAGCTTTAGTCCATGGTGGTCAGATAGAATACAAGGGATTATTTCAATCTTGTATCTGCTGAAGCTTGCTTTATGGTCTATCTTGGATAAGGTTCCATGAGGTGCTGAAAAGAAGGTATACTCTTTTTAATTTAGGTGAAAATTTCTATAGACATCTATTAGCTCCAATTGATTTAGGACCTCTGTAAGTGCCTTTAATTTAGCTTCTGTCTAGATGATCTGTCCTTTGGTGTGAGTGGGGTGTTGAAGTCTCCCACTATTAAGGTGTTGAGATTGATGTGCAATTTAAGCTTTAATAACGTTTCATTTACAAATGTAGGGGCTCTTGTATTTGGAGAAAAGTTGTTCAGAATTGTAATTTCCTCCTGGTTGACTTGTTCTTTGATGAGAATGAAGTGCCCCTCATCTTTTTTGATTAATTTTGGTTGAAAGTCTATTTTATTAGAAATTAGGATAGCTACCCCAGCTTCTTTTCTGGGTCTATTTGCTTGAAAAACATTTTTCCAGCCCTTTACTCTGAGTAGGTGTTTATCTTTGTTGCAGAGGTGTGTTTCTTGGATGCAGTGGAATGTTTCATCCTGTTTCCTCAACCACTTTGTTAGTCTGTGTCTTTTTATTGGAGAGTTGATGCCACTGATGTTGATAGATAATATTGACCAATGAATGTCAGTTCCTTTTATTGTGGATTTGATGGTGTTACTGTAATTTGTTGCTTATTTTCTTTTAATTTTTGAGAAACTGTCTGTATCCTATGTTTTCTTGTGCGTAGTTATTTTCATTGGATTGGAGTTTTCCTTTTAGTATCTTCTCTAGGGCTGGTTTGCTGTGTAGATGTTGCTTAAATTTAGTTTTGTCATGGAATATTTTGTTTTCTCCATCTATGTTGACTGAAAGCTTTCTTGGGTATAGTAGTCTGGGTTGACATCTGTGGTCCCTTAAGGTCTGCATGACCTCTGCCCCGGGCCCTTCCATTTTCACAGTTTCTGATGAGAAGTCTGGTGTGATTCTGATAGTTCTACCTTTTTATATGTTTCTTGGCCTTTTTCCCTTGCTGCTTTTAATATCTTTTCTTTGTTCTGTAGATATAGTGTTTTGACTATGATGTGCCATGAGCAGTTTCTTTTCTGGTCTAGTCTATTTGGTGTTCTGAAGGCCTCTTGTATGTTTATGGTCATCTCTTTCCTTATGTTGGGAAAATTTTCTTCTATGATTTTCTTGGAAATATTTTCTGGACTTTGGAACCTGGAATATTCTTCTTCATCAATTCCTATTACTTTTAGATTTTGCCTTTTCATGTTGTCTTTGATTTCTTGGATGTTTTGTGTTTGGGACTTTTCCGATTTTACTTTTTCTTTGATAGAAGTGTCAATTTCTGCAAGTGTATCTTCAGCACCTGAGATTCTCTCTTACATCTCTTGTATTCTATTGGTGATGCTTACATTTGTGGTTCCTGATCTTTTCTCTAAGTTCTCCAGCTCCAGGGTTTTCTCTCTGTGTGTTTTCTTTATTGTTTCTAATTCTGTTTTTATGCCTTGCACCATTTTCTTTATCTGTTTGAATGTGGATTCCTGTTTCTCTATGATGGCCTCCATTTTTTTTTTTTTTGTTCATTTCCTCTCTATATACCACTAGTTATGCCTCTACGTGTGCTTCTATTTGTTTGGCTATATTTGCCTGTGTTTCTTTGAGAGCTTTGTTCATTTCGTCTTTATTTGCCTCCTTATGTGTGACTATTTCTTTGAGAAATTTGTTTGTTTCTTCTTTATGTGCCTCTAATAACTGGATAAGCATAGCTTTAAAATCATATTCCTGTATTTCCAATGAATTGAAATATCCATTGATTTTGGGGGTAACTGGTGGAACCATGATGTCCTGATTTTTGTTGGGTGTGTTCTTAGCCAACCTCTGGCCTTTTGTTTATCTGTATGCTTCACTGTTTGCTCCTGAAGTCTGTACTTCAGACTGGGTCCGTCTTTCTCTGATGTTTGGAGTATTCTTCAGGAAGATGAGAGAGAGGTCCACTGGTTTGAGTGTGCACGTTGGTGTTTCAGCTGTACCTAGGGGAGGAAGAGCTGCTGATGGAGAATAGCAATTGTGGAGGAGCAAGCTTGTGTGTGTGTGTGTGTGTGTGTGTGTGCACGCGTGCGCACGTGGAAGTGTGTTTTGAAAGAGAGAGTGCTAGAGAGCATAGATGCTTGGAAAGTGCTGGGGGTGCAGGGTCAGTGGGGGTGCAGATGCTAGCACTGTTCAATAGGTGCAGTTTGCTGGAGCAATGCGCTTGTGCTGATTTCCTGAGTACCTCAGTGATCAACAGTCCTGCGATCTGATATTCAGATCAGTCTGGGCTCCAGGAATTGATTGCCTCTACGCCACTGGTGGACCTGCAGAGCAGGGGCTTTAATGTTGATAATGCTGTCCCAAGAATCCCTATGTTGTTGCAGAACTTGGGGACTGGTGTTGTGGTCCACTGGGAGTCCAGCCACTGTGGCAGAACTAGAAGGCAGCTGGTACAGATGCCTTCTGGTAGGCTCTGGGGAGCCGCTGGCCTGGTTGGCCTGGTGGAGCTGCCAGTACTTTGTTCTGTGCTAGGAGCTATGGGAAGTGCAGGGTGGGCACGGCTCTGTGTGGTGGACACTGTGGGTTGCCTCTGCATCTTCCACCTCTGCCAAAGAGGGAGAAGGGAGGTCTGTCATGGGGAAATACCAGGGGATTGAGTATTCTCTGTCTTAAATCTCAAACAGGGTGTTTTGTGCTAGGAGCAGCTAGCACTGTACTCTGTGCTAGGAGCTGTGTGTACTGTGCTACCACCACCGCTGCCTCTGCCCATTAAAGGGGAAGTGCCTGGGAACTGAGTCTCCAGGAGAAGTCCGTGGAACAGTCCACGGAGAAGTCCCCGGTTGACCTGTATCCTATTGGTGTCAGTTCAGGGTTTGTCCCATTTTCCCCTGGAAGCCTCGATGTCATTGTTCTGGGTTCAGCTGCCCCTCCAGTCAACAATTTCGGAGTTTCAGATCCTCTGCCCCTCAGATACGGTGTATGCTGGTCAACATCATCTTGAATCACTCCCCCCCTCTTTTAATAGCCAAGCATATTGTTTCTGCACGTGGAACAGAATGGACAGGCTGGGGCCAAACAATTCTTTTGGGGGAGGTTCTTTTTTAATTAATTAATTTATTTATTCACTTTACATTCCAATCATAGCTCCCTCCCTCCTCTCCTCTCAGTCCCACCCTCCCTCTTCCCCCATTACCCTCCCCTATTCCTCAAATAAGGGGAGCTACCCACTCATCCCAGCTCATTAAGTCATATCAGGACTGAGAGGTCCTCTTTCTTTGTGACCTGGCAAGGCAGCCCCACCATGGGGTAGTAATCAGAAAGCAGGCAACAGAGTCCATGTTGGAGACAGCTCTTGGTCCACTTACTAGGGAACCCACATGAAGCCTGAGTTGCCCATATGCTACAGCTCTGTATGGGGCCTAGGTATCATCTATGCATGTTCCTTGGTTAGTGCTTCAGTCCCTTCTAGCCTGTTTAGCCAAACAAACAATTTTTTGTGGATAAGGGCTATTGCCTAATACAGCCTGACTCATCTTCATTACCTAATGCATCCCAACTCTAGAAAGGTGGAAAGCAGGGGAAGTCATAGTTTTGGGGAGGCTTCTTCCTGCTGAAGGAGGGCAACAGTCTCACAGTGGAAGAAGCATGTTGAGGTCCCTTCCAAATTGGATACGATAGGGGCTGAAAGTTTTAGGCCATGAAGAATTCAGTAACACACTGGGTGGCAAAAATGTGTAGTCTTTGTTATAGAAGGAAACAACTTTTGAAAAGGCAGAAAACAAAGATTATTTAATACTGTCATATGGTTGGGTCTGCCAAAGGGGAAATTCATGGTCCCCAAGCAGTCAGGTATCCTTCCAGAAATTATTGCCTGTCCTTTCTGTGTTTTTAATTATTTCTAATTGTTATTTAGCATTTCCCAATACTTGGCCAGATTTGTTTGCATAAAAACAGCATTCTTTCCCTAGGAAGGCTCCTGTGCCTCCTTTTCTAGCAGTTATTATGTCCAGTCCTCTGAGGTCTTGAAGAGATACTACAGCCAGAGAAAACCTATTTGATTTAATAAAGTGACTATACTTTATTGTATCAAGGTCATGTCTCCCTTAATCTGATTGTTCAAATGGCTGCATTATACCTATTGAAGCCCTATTGCTGTCATGCCAATGGCTATTGTAGGATGAGAGTCATGGGGGAAGGCTTACATAGAATCTTCTGTTTGGGTGTAAAAGAAGTTCATTAATTAAAACACTTATTTTTTAAATTATTATTATCATTTATTACAATTTATTCAATTTGTATCCTGGCTGTGACCTTCTCCCTCTTCTGCTCCCAATCCCACCTTCTCTTCCTCTTCTCCCCCTATGGCCCTCTCCTAGTCCACTGATAGGGGAGGTCCTCTTCCCCTTCTGTCTGACCCTAGCCTATCAGGTCTCATAAGGACTGGTTGCATTGTATTTTTCTGTGGCCTGACAAGGCTGCACCCCCCCAAGGGGGAGGTGATCAGAGAACCTGTCACTGAGTTCATTTCAGAGAAAGCCTCTGTTCCTCTTACTAGGGACCTCACTTGGAAACTGAGTCTATGGGCTACATATCAGCTGGGAGTTTAGGTCCTCTTCATGCATTGTCCTTGGTTGAGATATTAGTCTCTGCAGGGGGCTCCACTCTCTGTTTTTTTTTTATTTTTGTTTTTTGTTTTGTTTTGTTTTGTTTTGGCTCTGTTGTTCTACTTTTGGAGCTCCCGTCCCCTCCAGGTCTTTCTATCTCTTCATTCTTTCATAAGATTCCATGCATTCTGCCCACTATGAGTCTCAGCCTCTGCTTCGATATCTCAATCAATAGAGTCTTTCAGAGGCCATCTGTGATAGGCTCCTGTCCTGTTCCCTGTCTTCTCCTGCTTCCAATGTCTTATCACGTTTGTCCTTATGAGAATTGGGCATCTTCCCTATGGTCCCCCTTGCTGTTTAGTTTCTTTAAGACTATAGATTTTTATTACATTTACCCTATGTTATATGGCTAATAGCCACTTATGAGTGAGTATATACCATGTGTGTCTTTCTGCTTCTGGGTTACTTCACTCAAGATGATATTTTCCAGTCCCCACCGTTTGCCTGCAAATTTCATGATTTCCTTGTTTTTAATAGATGAGTAATATTCCATTATGTAAATCTACCACAATTTCTGTATCCATTCCCCCTTTGAGGGACACCTGGGTTGTTTCTAGTTTCTGACTATTACAAATAGAGCTGCTACAAAGACAGGAGGAAATGCAAGTATCAAGATAATAAGGAGAAAAAAAGTGATCAGTGAAGAAATCAGAGTGTAAATGAACTAAAAAGAGGAGGCTTGTGGTCTAATTTTTGTCTGGCTCCAGTGTTTTGGAGCCCCATCTCAAACAAGTTAGAATTTGTTGTTGTGGAAGCAGCATCTTTCATGGAAGAGGACACAGATCCCATCTTAGTTGTAATCAGATCTAGTCATGGAATACAGCAATAGCAAAAGAATTCAGTTGGTCCTGAAGGATGTTGTAATGACTATTCTTGGCATTTTGTTTTGTTTTGTTTTGTTTTGTTTTGTTTTCCAAAACAGGGTTTCTCTGTGCAGCCCTGGCTGTCCTCAACTAGATTTGTAGACCAGGCTGGCCTCCAGCTCACAGAGATCCACCTGCCTCTGCCTACCAAAATGCTGGGATTATTAAAGTCTTGCACCACCATGCCTATCTGTGATAACTACTCTTGGTTGTCAACGTGACTACATCTGGAATAAATTACAATCCTGGAATGGAGGCCATACCTGTGAGATATTTTTTGCTTGGTTTGAAGTGAGTGAATCCACTTCTAGTTTGGAACTTGAGGTCTGAAGACACATGTTTTTAATCCATATCTTGAGGGGAGAAGATACAACTTTAATCTTGGCCACATACTTCTGCTGGAACCCTATATAAGGACTTGGAAGAAGGAAGCTTTTGCTCTTTTTCTGCTTGCCATGGCCTTGCTAGCACATTTATTCCTTCACTGGCATTAAAACCTATTTCTTTGGGATTCCAGCATCTACTGAAGACAAGCCTTGTGGACTGAGTGACTTTTGGATTCTTGGATTTTTGGTTCATAGCCAGTCATTGTTCAATTAGTTGGATCATAGCCTGTAAGTTATTCTAATAAATCTCTCTCATTCTATAAGTTCTGCTCTAAGAACTTTAGGAAACCTTGACTAATACAGATGTTAAGCTGATTTGAAATTTCTCTAAGGTTTTAAAACTGGTGAGACAGAGAGGTTAATTGCTGTAGAAAAAGCTTTACTCCAGCTATTTAATTCAAAGTCCAGAAAACAATACCCAGAGTGGCAAAAAGGGATGAGTTGGATGGAGTTGGAGCTCCCCTTCAGAGGTTACCTGAAGGGCTTTTAGGGGCTTGGGACAGACTTTTCTTCTAGCTGACAAAGGGGCAATGTAGAAAGGGCAGAAATTAAAGTGCCCCAGAAGAGGTCCATCCAGGGGATCACAATAAGACTTAACAGATGGCAAAAAATCTAGACAAATTTCAGGAGCTAATAACTGTACAACTTGTGTGAAACATTAAGAAATAAGATTAAGTTTTGTTTAGTAAGGTTAAATACACTTGTTCAACTGGCTAGAGCAAGTAAAACTCTTTAGGAGGTTGAAGTAACTAATTATCTGTTTCTTATGTCAGACTCCTGCATAAGGAATAAGCACCCAGAAGCTTTGTAAAAGCACTCAGTGAAAGTCAGCATTTAATTGGCAATTTAAAAAAAGAAATAGAATTTTTAGAGGATTGTCTAGCAAGGTTTCCCAAGACATCAGTTGGATAGTCTGAATAATTACCCCCAACTGTGAGTTTGATGGCTGTATTTGGCAGCCTCCTTTAATCATAGGACATGGTGGTTATGGTTTGGACCCTGGAATTAGCTTTTGTTAAGAGGTAGAACTGAAAGCCAGAGTGCAGGGCATGGTCAATTGAACCCACATACAGGTCCCATTCCAGTCAGGTGGCAGGCTTAGATACAAGGTTTCCCTCTTCACAGTGTCCTTATATGTCAGTTCAGGAGACATTGAGGACAGAGTAATCATTAATTGTAATTCCTCTCTGTTGTTTAGACATTTAGGGTATCTGTGCAGACGCTAATATCCTCAACTGGACAGAAGAATCCATTCCCCCTGCCATATGAGACATGAGGAGTAATTCATCTTCCATATGAATAAGAAAGAGGGTTGGATTTTAGAGAGTTTAAAAAGTTTTTAATATTAGTTAGTTTGTTAACTTTGTATCCCAACTGTATCCTGCTCCCTCTTTCCCTCCCAATCCCACCCTCCCTCCCTCATCTCCTCCCTGCCCCTTTCCAAGTCCACTGATTGGGGAGGACATCCTCCCCTTTCATCTGACCCTGTTTTATCAGGTATCTTCTGGAATGGTTGCAAAGTCCTCCTCTGTGGCCTAGCAGAATTTGACCTATTAAGACAGAGATAGTAAGGCCTACAAAGCTGGAGGCAGAAGCAGCAGATTTTTTGGCAAGTCTTATTTTCCATACGCCATTATCCTGCAGTAAGGCTAGCATGTACTTTATGCTGGTGAGTCTGTGCCCTCATCAGAAAAAGGGTACTACTTGAGTCCAGGGTTGTCCTTCCATGCAAGTATATTGTAAATTTAATCCATTTTACTCAAGCATTTAATTATATATAATATATAGCAATATATATTATATATTGGTTTTTCAAGACAGCGTTTCTTTGTGTAGCCCTGGACTATGTAACTTATTTTGAATATTATTCTACATTAAACAAACTTTATGCTTACTTTAAACTTGTTTTGAGGTATTATTTGATAATATAGACAGAAGACTACGTAATGGGAGATAAAAATCTGTTTAAAAATACAAATTTGAGTACATTTAAGAATTTGATCATTTGTAAGGTGACTGAACATTAACTTTTATGTCTTCTCACAGTTTATGCCAGATGAGGTGGAACACATCTTTAATCCCAGCAAATGGGAGGCAAATGTGCAAATGGATCTCTGTGAGTTGTAGGCCAGACTGGTCTACAAAGCAAGTTCTAGGCTGTTACGCAGAGAAACCCTGTCTCAAAAAACAAGCAAGCAAACAACAAACAAAGCAGTTTACAATGAGTAACTCTCATAAGATTAGATTTTATAATTTTATTTTTGTTAAGATTTTGAGCTTTGCTAATCCATGGTCCTGTTGCAGTTTGGGTCTGTGTTTATGTCCGTGGCTTGTATTGCCATCGACGTCCATTCAGTTGTCTGTGATCTGTACTTCTGCCTTAAACCACATCAATGTGTGTGGGCTGTGCTGCTCCTGGAGCCATACTAATCTGAGTGGCCTGTCCTGTCATCAGAGGCCATGCTGTTGTATTGGCCCTTGCTACCTCTGAAGACCATGTCAGAATCCATCGTCCTACTGCAACTGGGGTCTGTGTTGATGTTCATGGCCCATACTACCACTGAAGACCAAGTAGATGTCTGTGGTCTATGCTGCAGCCTGAGGCCATGTTGATGTCTATGGTCTGGGTTGCCTCTGAGGGCCTTGTTGTGTCTGTGGTCTTACTGCTGCTAGGGACTGTGACTGTGGTCTGTGCTGTCACCAGAAACAATATGGAAGCCCGTGGTCTGTTCTCCCTCTGACTATAAAAAGCAAGGATGCTACTTTGGCAGTGATGTCAACTACAGATTCATAGTTGAGAAGGAGGGACATGGAAGTCTTCTGTGACTACTCTTACCCCCAGCCAACACCCCCCACCCCAGCCCTGCAAATAACAGCCTAAACAGGAAACCATTGAAGAGACCTCTTAAAAAGCATGATAAGAATGCTGAAGTGTAGTTCTCTAAAATTGATGGCTCTGGGCAGGGGTGCAAGGGGTAGGCCACTGAGAGTTTGATCATTTTCCAATGAGTATACAGATAACACAAATTGGACTTTTTGTTGTTTTGGTGAAAGGAGTCACAAGGATGGGGAGGCAGACATGGAAGGACTGGAAAATGTGATGGGGTGTATAATGTGAAATTTCCAAAGAATCAACAAAAATATTATGTTGACCCTGCATAGATATAGCCCATGGCAGCTCAGTGTCCAAGAGGGTTCCCCAGTAATAGGAACAGGGACCATCTCTGACATGAACTCATGGGCTGGCTCTTTGATCACTTCCACCTGAGGGGGAGCAGCCTCACCAGTGCACAGAGGAAGACAATAAAGCCAGTCCTGATGAGACCTGATAGACTAGGGTCAGATGGAAGGGGTGGAAGACCTCCCCTATCAGTGGACTTGGGGAGAGGCATAGGAGAAAAAGAGGGAGGGAGGGTGGGATTGGGAGGAGATGGGAGAGGGGCTACAGCTGGGGTACAAAGTGAATAAACTGTAATTTATAAAAATTAAAAATATTATGTTGAATTAAAAATAAATGATAAAATTATGTAAATTAAATAAAATCTATAAAAATATTTTGGGCCTTAAAACTTATAATTTTGGAAGATTACAATGTAGTTACCCTAGTCATCAAGGAAGTAAGGCTAAAAGTTCTTGGGGCCCAAAGCATCAAGCCTCAAGAACTGAATAAAACTATTGCTCTGTGTGTGTGTGTGTGTGTGTGTGTGTGTGTGTGTGTGTGTGTATGTTAATTTATGTTAAATGTATATAAATTTATATATTACATATAGCAACTATATATGTTGATATAATCCATATGACAATAAATCTATAATGCCTCAAGATAAAAAAACTTATAATTTTGAATTGAAACTTTTACTCTCAAAATAAACTTTAAGTCATAGATACTGTCCACTGAAAGACTGAGAACCTCATTTTGTGATCCTTCTATAATATACTTTTAAAAAATGTCAGTTTTTTTTAATGTAACTCAATTTCTCCAAAAAGCTAAATCTTAACAAAGTTAGAAAATATATGGTGATTAGACATACATATTTAAGTCAGACTTTGTTAGCATGAATAGACCATTATAACATTAGGAATTTATACAAGGCACACTGTAGCAAATCAAGATTACGTGTACATAGCTTTTTAACGATTAACCTCTTTTGCTATACGTTGTAACGTAACTCTTTTATTGGGATTTTAAAGCATTTTTAAACCACCTCCATAATAGTCCTACAGATCTTGAGAGAAAGTTTACATTTCAGCAAGAGCTTCAAAGATATCCATGATCTTGAATGGTGAACATTTTTTGAAAACAAGAACCAAGAAGCGTGTGGAAGAGGAGGTTATTCAGAGAGCTAGACATTTTAGCCATTTTTAACTTTTAGATATGAATCTCTCTTGATTAAAAAAAATAAATACTGAGATGGTAAAGTGAGGACACAAGAGAAGGGCAGGAGCCACCTAGCCACCAAGCCAGGTGGGCGTGGGGAAGTGCTACTTCCGTGATTACTGAGAATGATCCTTCCAAGACAACCCCACAACCTAAAGAATCATCCGAATGGGCTACAGCCCTTCAAAGCCAAGAAAGTGTGGTACAACATGTTCCGAGATGCAGCTGCCATCTTGCTGGATGAACAGAACAAGCAACCCTGCAGAAAATTCCTGCTGACAGGCCACTGTAACTTTGGCTCCAACTGAAGATTTTCCCACATGTTATAACAAGATCTGCAGGAACAGACCATCTAGGGGGAAGAAGGGAGGCAGGTCAGAGAATGGCCACTGGAGAGTGCTGAGTTTCTTGGAGTCACCTGGAGGACTGGCTGAAGAAATGAGTTAAGAAGTGGAGCTCAGCCCCAAGAAACAGGGCTGAACCCAAGAGAACCACCAATGTCTTCCAGTACCCATTGAGCTGGTCGCAAATGCAGGAGCTGCCCCTTTCTCTGTGGGGACCCCCTCCTGGAGGATAGCACTACAGTCCAGAGTCCAGTGGGACTGAGCTCTTCCCCATCTCCCCTCCTGACCTCAGCTGGTCATCTGTCTCATCAGTCATAGTAAAGACAATTGCTCAACCTAGGAGGTGAAGCTGCCTTCCTGCTGTTTTCCCTGGGGTTTCTGCTACTATGAGCTTGGCCTCTTCATTCACATCCACCCATCATCCCTCATGGCATATAATGAGAAGATGGGTGAGAAATATTCAAATATTTATAAAGAAAGTCTATCTTCGAAAAAAGTTAAATACCATGAGGCACCACAGTAACAAATAAATTCATCATTTGTTGTAAGAAATTTTTAAGGGGAGGTGTTAATTTTGGCAAAATTTGGTTCCCTTACAACATATTTACAACACCTTTTCCAATGATAGTGACCTCTTCCTCATTTATAGTTTATATACTGTACACCTAGAAAGCATTGAGGTCTCAAATAATTAGAGCTAATTGCATACAACCAGCTAGGAATAGTGACTGGATACTCAGGTGAAAATCCAATGACCATGTCTATATCCTCGTATTTGAAGGAATATTGAGGTTTAGTGAGTTTAGCTGTAATTATTTTAAGCAGGCACAGCTGGAGTTCTGAAGATGGTAATTCTTCATCTTAGAAGATATTGTGCAACATCACCTTAGTAAAAGAAGGTTGAATACAAATTACAACACATAGAATAAGATGCAATGAATTAATATTACATATGTACATACTGGTTAGTATTTAGGCAAGCTTTATAGAAAACATAAGACAGCCTTTATAACTTATTCAACATATAACACTTTAAAAATAATAATTATCATTAAATTTATGTTTATATCATCTAACAGAATTTAGTCAAGGGATCCCATTTAAAACTATGATGCTGGAGTTATTACTGAGAGATTTTTAGACAGTGGGTCCCTTTTATCCTTTCTTTACAAAGGAATCTTGTTGGCTGACTTTATTACAGACACCTTTATACCATGAGATAAAAAATAATAGCCTGTATTGGAAATAGTTTACATTTTAGTTATTCTCAAGCACATAATGTCTTCTTGGTTTGTTCTGTTGTTCTTTCTCTCTGACACAGAGTCAGGAGGCCAGCTTGACCCAGAAGCAAAGCTGTGGAGGAAACTTTGAAATGAATATATTGGGGGCTGAAGCAGGCAAGACCTAATCCTATCTCCAGAGCCAGCTTTTCAAGGAAGTAAAACAGCCTGTGACAACTTTCTCAATATTATGCATACCCAGAAGACATATGAGTCTTTCTAAGAATAAATCAAGTGATCTACATATCCATAACTAGTTTGTGTGTGTGTGTGTGTGTGCAGACAGGGGCTGACAGCATGAAAAGACCAAAATGTAACTGAAAGGTGGAAATAAAAGCAGGATTATCTAAGTTTGGTAGGAAAGAAACAAAGGCATACTAAAGGCATAAAGAAGTCCCAAGAACAAAATGATCACCCTATCTCAGTTAGGGGAAGCAAGCTTGGAGGACCAGTAAAAACAGCAGGCATTAGGACCCAGTGTAGATTTTATTTTCAGTTTCCTTCCAAGCTATATTAATTTCAGCTCTGGGTATGGTTGTAAGGGGTAGCTGAGTGGCAGGAATGAGAAGAATTAAAATGAACTGGGAGAGGGAGGCACTTCATGATGGAGAGGGCTTAGAGCCTTTACCATTTAGTTTGAGAAAATTGTCTAAGTTTGTAAGAATTTCAAAATTGAAAGGTTCAATGGTCATCATTGAAAGAATACTGCAACTAGATTTGAGTAGATAACTGAATGCGTTTCATAGGCTGAAGCGCTCATTATGCTGCAGCTTTTAGAGTTAATTTTTAAAAAAATTGGTTTGAATTTCAAATGACAGGCAGAACTGTTAGAAGCTTATTCTACTGCATAAGGTATCCCTAGGATTAAGGAAAAGGTAAAAATGAGCCCTAGTGTTAGGGGGTGTATCCCCACACTTGTAAGACTAAAGAGGTCTCAAAGTTAGTTAACTGTGGGAGGTTCTTGGAGAAGACTTTGTGATCCAGAGGAAGAATGGGAAGTTCCCAGAGCTTCTTGGGTTTGGTTAGTGCACCTCTGAATCAGATGGGGAGGTTTAGCTTGTCCTGCAGAAGTTGTATGTGTGGATGGCAGTGATCAAATGGTGAAATGTCTCTCAGCCAAGATGTCAGAGAGTGCTGGAGTGTTATGCTCAGTTTGTGAGACTCCCCAAAGACCACCAGGAATCTACTCCACTAAAAAAAACACATGAGGATCTTTTTATTTTAAGCTCAAGCCCAAGTCGCAAAAACCTCCCTGGTTGAAGACAAGGAGTGAGGTCCTGGGGTCTAAGGGAACAAGCTTTTAAAGGACAAAACTGCAAGCAGCGGGTTACATAACTTGGTGTTACATGATAGGGTAAGGGAAATTGACTTCAGAAATAATTGGTTTACTTCAGGTGACAAGACCATAAAACGGCTCTGGCCTGGCCATCTGGGCCGCTTTCTTAGCAACTGTATCTCTAGTAGGCAGGAAAAGCTAGTTCCTTTCCCCAGGTGGCTGGACATATCTCCACCTGGCTGGCCTTTGTTCAAGTTTATAAACCAGTACCCACTAATTTTTAATTCTTTGGTCTCTCATTCTCCCTTTCCCATGATCATTTGAAGGCTAAGTCATGGTCTTCCATATTTGACCCCTGGTGTCCTCCAGATTTACCTTTCCATAATGGGATCTGAGGACCATTAGCTATATTGCTCCCAAGCATTCCTTCATGAAAGCCATCAATCAATTTAAAATACAAGGTCCTAAGATAAAAATAAAAATAAAAATAAAAATGAGTAAGGGTCCCATCAGGGTGGATATAGGGGTAGTAAGCCAAAGAGAACTGTTATACCAGGATTTAAACCATCCTCTGCAATCTTTTCTCCCTAGCATCTCTAGGCTTTTTGTCCAGTTGCTGCAATACTAGTTCCTACTCCAGCTAAGCAGGTTCCCAAAATAATAGCTAATGTCAGGGACCTCATTTTGACTTAGCATTTCAGCCTGTAAGGTGGGATTTTGGGCCAAAGGTCTCTTCTTCTGAAATTGATTCAGTGCTGACTATAAGACCATTGGCATCAGGGGCTAGGAAGACTGAAATGCCAGCCAAAGGCTGGGCAATGGGGCAGTCCTCAGAAGTGTCTGGTTAGTTGATCCACCTGAAGAGGCAAGCAACAATCATATTGGCTTCCAGCAAGTCCAGATTTCAGCTTGCAGTCAGCCAGGGGAAAATCTGCTGAGACAAATTCAGACTAAAGACAGAAGTTAAAATTTGTCTAGTAATTAGGGAAAGTGAGGAATCCCAAGACAAAGGGATAAACTCATCTGGGGTCTGTTTGCGCTATGCTAGGTCCAGGTCTTCTGACTTTTTTGTTTCCTGAAACTCATATTACCGTCAGCATGGTATTGAGATCCATTCTTTAGAAAAAGCAGGTAACAGGTGTCTACAAGACAGCAGAAGTAGACTCATGCCATTAAGACACAGTAAAAGTTACGGCTTTTAGGTCAGATATACATAAAGACAAGTGTTTTTAGCATGATGAGAAGTACCTTTAAATCTATCTCCAGAAGACAACCTAAAGGAAATTAAAATCTCAAGCTTGTGACTGGTTAATAAGCAGTCAGTACTCCATCAGCTTTTTAAAACTCTGCTGATCAATGTCTTAACTCTGAACATCTGAAATCATATAACAACACAAACACAAACATAGCTTGGGGAAGGGAGAAATCTGAAATATTTCCCATTTTCCATGTGCTTTAAATTATTTTCTTATATCATCACAACTTACATTCACATACCTTAAAACCTTTTTGTAGACCTTCCAAACTTCCTTGCCTTTACCAACTTTGAAATATTTTCCTAGACCCTCAAACAATACTTTTTAGATTCTCATAAGTTAAACTTTTATATCCTCAGACCTTACATATACTTTATAACTTTTTATCCAGTTATTTACCATAAGACAGGCAACTAACACGAAGCCTGTGAGCAAGGCAAATCTGTTTGCCTTTCTCAATAAGAGATCTTACTAGCTAATGAATTGACCAATGAACTAACAGTGGAACTAATAGTCTGCTCTTTAGCTGCAAAGCTACCATTAGCCATCAATGTGATCAGAGACCTGAGAAGGATAAATATAAGCCAAATAATGTATCAATCTATGTACCAATCAAAATGACAGAGATGACTACTCAGTCTACCACCTAGGCAGTTGTCCCTGGCTCCTGTGGTCTCATGGCATCATGAACAGAGGCAGTCTGGTTATCAGGCACAGAAGATGAGAGACTGTTTCTGTGGGAAGAAAAGAACATGAGAGACCTATCTCACCTCGCCTTCAACAATGTGAAACAATGACTCCTAAGGTGTCCACAGCTTTGGCCACAGCTTAGGCTGGGCCCTAACGGTGGGCCAGTTGAGGCAGTCTCTCCCAGTGCTTAGCATACCACAATCCAGAGTCAAAGTTATCTGTCATTGTGCCCAAATCGTCTAGGAGACTTTGGAGAGTTCTTCCAGGATTTTGTGACTCTCTGTCATAATAAGCTTACACATGTTAAAATGCCATATTCCACAGATCTCTGACAAGCTTGAGGGCCAGCATATCTGAGTTACTCTTTGTCTATCTTTATCATCTGCTCTAAACTGCATCCTATAAAACAGAATGCTCTCTAATTCTGTCACATTCCTTAGATGAGTATTTTAGAACCATATCTATTTCAAGCAGATCTTACATAGGCAAACTTCATAGTTACCTATCCTAGGTTTGATCTTGGAAACATAAACAAAGTGACAAGGTAAAGCTCAATCTTGTAATCAACTTCAGTCATTAGCATAACTTTAAATATATTTCTGAACTAAAATCAAAGCAAAACTTTCAATCAGATACAGTTCAGAGAGGGGCTGGAAAATCTTGGTGATCCAACCACATTTCATTAAAACTGAACAGCAAAAAAAAGGACAAAAGTTTCACTCTGCACTAAACAAGGAACTGAACACAGCTGGTACTCCTCAACAAAGATGGTGGTAAAACCACGGGTACACGTTTATCCCTGAATCAACATGGTAGTTAGCCACGTGTTGTTACAGGCTGTGTAACAACATATAAAACGTATAAAACATAGCTATTAGGTATGGATGATGGTATTGCTACCTCCCACGGTATAGCAAGCACTGTGGAACATTTACAGTTTCCTGTAACCAAAAGTTCTAACATTGTAATGAAATAAGTTTTAGAACCAACTGCATGACAGAACAGTATGGAACAATTTTAAACTGTACTTAAACTATTCTGGCCACACCAAACCTATCTGCCAGAAAGAAAAATATTAATCTGTTCACTCAGGAGCTGGTGGTTAGGCATATAATGGTTAATAATGACTTGAATACAACCCTGTATAACCCTGGGTTAACATGGAGGGGCAGTCTTCTACCCCCTTTAAAGAGCATAAGAAAACATTTTGCATTGAACTGTCACGAACCTTTTAAATGAAGAACAACATATTTTATAGTTCTTTCTCAAATCATATTTGCAGGTATGAAAAACCAAAGCAAATACAGTTCATATGCCCTCTGGCTTTCTATACATACTCTGACCTTCCATAACATTCTATATACCTTCAGGTTACTAAGTCATTCCATGGGTTTTTATCATCCTGCCATAATACATTGTGAAAACTGCAGTTTTCTTAATTTGCTCAAACATTATGGCTTGGTTTCACTTGGCAAAATTAGTAACATAAATAACAGGGTATTTTGAACTCCCCCAAAGGGTTGAAAAACTGTTCCAAGTTTTTTGTTAGACTGCCCACAGTCATTATTTAAAATGCTTGATAAACTTTAAAATGTTTTATAGCCTTAAACATTTAAACATTATCCAAAACCTGGTTTTTGCAATATCAAAATAAAGTACCCTTTTTAGGAGTGAAATCACAAAGCATAACCATAATTTTAAAAGTCAAAATCAAATTTTACCAGTGCAAACATTTCAACCTCTAAAACCAATATCAATTTAAAATGAGACTGGTCCTCTTAGTCTAAAAGGAGATAGGTTGATAAACAGAATTCATTCCGACTAAGAGGTTCTGTAAATATTTCCTTTGCTCTGCCCCACACCATGTGGCAATTTCAAGATGGCGAGTCACATCACATGGCATGACAAGCCACATTGTTGCTATTTAAAAACATTTATCCTTCTTGAGATCTTAAAAACACATATGCACATATATATCTTCTAAACAAGAGTTCGAATTTAACCTTTAAACATATCCAATAGCTCTCAATCTGTAACCAAGACATACAGAGCATATTAACCATTTAAGATCAGTTAAAAAACAAACATGCAATGGCCATACATACATTTAAACAGACAAAACTGTTCTTACTCAGTCCAGCTGTAATTTCAAGCACTTTGTCCAATCAGCCTGGTCGAGCTCAAGAGACCCTCCCTGCCCTTGGGAGTTTGGGACTTGCTGGCAGTGTTTCCTGGGGTGCCACACGATGCAGCCACCCCTGGCCTGCTTCCGCACCTCTGCCCTCTAATGCTGATCCTGGGAGAGTTGTCATTTATTTCCCCTCCAGAAGGCAGGCTTGCACAAGTGGAGCTCTTCTAATCAGCAAGAATTCCCTCCCTCTACCCTCTAAATATAAGCCAAATAATGTATGGAAATGCAGCAGTCAGCCTGTTCAAACTTGCTCTGCCTGCCCCTCCATGATGAAGGTGCAGCCCACCTTCCCCCAGAGTCAGTGAGCATTGCTTGCCAGGGCGCTATAATACTTGGGACAGAATGGTCTGGCACCATGCGTGACTCACTCCACCCCCAGATACCTTCCCCAACTAGGCTTTTCCTCCTTCATGGAGCTGGTCACTGCTCACCGCCAAGGTGGAAGTGCATCTAGCAGTCTCGACAATTTCATTCCCTGTCCCACTCTCCCATTCCTGCCCGCTGCCAGAGCCCTGGTCTCCAGAGAGTCTGCCTGCTCTGGCCATCCCTCTGTGGTGGGAGGCAGGGAGGAGAATGAATGGTACAAGGGTAGAAGGGATGGAAAGAACAGGGGAAGATTAGAGGAAGTCTGTCCCATAACATCCATCAGTCCCACAGTCCAATATAAACAAAGATTCACAAACACAAGAAACAAAACAGACAGACAAAAGCATGCAGGGAAACAGGTAAACACTAAGAATAAAATAGAAAGATAGAGGCAGACTGAGTGGCCATGTAGCCATATCACAACTGAAGCTCAGATCCACGGACCCTCAGAGTCTCACTCTGGTTTCCCTGCAACAGAAGCTCCAGAGCAGTGGGTGGTTCTGAACCACCTCTTGATGGTGAGACACTACCCGCTAAAAACTAATGAAGGCAGGGTTGTCCCCCCCACTACTTCAGCAGTTGTGATTGTTTGACAAATCATATCTAGCCGCTCATACAAATACCCTGAGGCAGAACAGAATACAGAAAATAGGTGCTAACATGAACATTGCACAAAGCACAAAGGAAAAGACTGGTGGGACAGAGACAAAGACTGGGACACAGAGACACTTACCACCTGACATAAGATCCTCCAGGTCAGGGTCCTGGAGTTTTAGGTATCCAGGACAAGCCCCCAAATGTTATGTCCAGTTCATGAGACCCCCAAAGACCACATGAATCGACTCCTCTGCAAAACACATAAGGATCTTTTTATTACAACCTTGAGCCCGGGTTGCAGCAACCTCCCTGGCTGAAGAGGAGGAATGAGACCCCACAGTCTAGGGGAACAAAGTTTTTAAAAGGAAAATTGATTTTTGAAATGATTGACTTACTTTAGGTTCCAAGACCATAAACGGTTCTGGCCTGGTGATCTGGGCCGCTTTCGTAGCAACTGTATCTTTAGTGGGCAGGAAAAGAATGCAGTAAAGCTAGTTTCTTTCCTCTGGTGGCTGAACATGTCTTCACCTGGCTGACCTTTGTTCACGCTTATAAACCAATACCCCCTAATTTTTAATTCTTTGGTCTCTCAGGAGGAAGAGGTCAGAGGAATATGGAAAGGAGGTTTCAGAGGAGAGAAGAGGCTCAGGGTCAGCTGTTTTTGTTTGTTTGTTTGTTTGTTTGTTTGTTTGTTTTTTTACAAAGGGCAGCACTGAAGTCCTAAGAGTTGAGGTTTCATCCACAGGACTTCCACTATTCATGAAGGCATAGGCCACTATCACCAGAAGCCTCAGGCTCAGATATGACTGGTGGCTGTTCAGTCTATATACTGAATGTCTTGGTCACTGTTCAATTGCTATGAAGAGAAACCATGACCAAGACAACCCTTGTAACCTAAAGCATTTAGTTGAGGGCTTGCTTACAGTTTCAGGGGATATCATTATGGTAAAGCGCATGGCAGCACACAGGAAGAAATGTTGCTGAAGAAGTAGCTGAAAGATGTATACCCATCCACTTGGCCAAAAGAGACTCTGGATTTGGCATGGGATTTTAAAACTTCAAAGCCCACCCCTAGTTGTTTTACTTCCTCCAATAAGGACATACCTCCTAATCCTTTCAAATTGTGACACTTTCTGGTGACCAAGCATTCAAATCTATTAGCCTATGAGGGCCATTCTTATTCATTCAAACCACCAGTGAGATTATAAGGTGTCTGTGCTCCTGAAGGAATGACCCCTTAGGAAGGAGTCACGAGGGCTTTCTGTCCAGAGGATGCCAAAAGGATCCTAAAAATCCACCCCCAGATGTAAGAAAAATGAGGAAAAAAGCAGACTCTTCATATCAACTGGCTGAGAATGCTTTATGGGAAACAGAAAGAGGCCCCAAGCTTTCGGTAGAGCAAAGGTTGTCCTGCATGTTCCCACCATGCTCATTTAGAAGGCCTGGGGGACATGTATATGTAAATAATTAGCTAGCAGGAAGATACAGCTATTCTTTTGTGGTTTGGTTGGAAGCAGGGTGGCTTCTTTTTGATACCCAGGCATATTGCTCCTACAAGTGTATCATAGACTGACAGTCTATAGCCAAGCAATTCTTTATGGCTAGGGACTATTGCCCAGTACAGTGTGGTTTAATTCCTTATGATCTGGAGCTATTACCAAACACAGTCAAGTTAAAATACTCCTAGAAAATGTAAGGAGCAAAAAAAGAAGAAAATAAATAAATACTGCCCCCACTCCTGTGGAAAAAGTTTTTGTTCTAGTTTCACATTGCTATATCTAGTATCATGTTGCTGTGATAAAACAGTATCCAAAATTAACTTGGGTGTGGGGGAGGCTTTATTTTTGGTTACAATTTCAAGTCTCAGTCCATCATTGAAGAAGTCAGGATAGGAACTGAAATAAAAACTATGGAGAGACAATGCTTATTGGTTTGTTTTCTCACTTATTCAGCTAGCTTCATATATACCCAGGCCAGCCTACTTAGAGATAGTGTCACCTTCAGTGGGATGGGTTCTGCCACTTCAAGACTGTCTATTGCTGATGTGGCCATAGGACAATCTAATCTTAGCAATCCCTCAATCGAAATTGAAGCTAACTAGAACATTGCATAAGCAAATGGAAAACACACAAACTATGTGAAGGGAAATAACAAATGAAAACATGAAAATGCAGTAAAGTAAAAAGGCTTGCTAAATATCTAAGGAGAGAAAAAAAAAGAATCACCAGGAAAGAAAAAGAAAAGATGGCTGAGTAGTATTCCATTGTGTAAATGTACCACAGTTTCTTTATTCATTCTTCAGTTGAGGGACGTCTAGGTTGTTTCCAATCATGAATTGTGCAGGCGAATGGATGGAACTAGAAAAGATCATTCTGAGTGAGGTGACACAGACCCAGAAAGACACACATGGTATATACTCACTTATAAGTGGAATTTAGTCATATGGTACAGGTTAGACATACTACAATGCACAGACCCCAAGAAAATAAGTCTAATGGACATCTTAGGCTTCATGTCAGCCCACTATTTAGGGGATTGGGGGATATCTCTGACACAGGTTATGTTGCCTGCTTTTTGATCACTCCCCCCTGATGGGACTTCCCTACAAGGTCACAGGGGAGGAAGAATAATTCAGGCTTCATGTGAATAGATGCTGGAGTGTCTGGGAAGGGCGCTCCCCTATTCTGGGAAATTAGAGAAAAGGGATGATGGAGGGAGGGTGAGACTAGGAGGAGAGTAGGGAGGGTCTCATGACAGAAATGTAAATTGAATTAATTAATAATGAAAAAAAGAAAAAGAAAATATGAGGTAAGGTGAGAAGCTTCTTTCTGTGGCTTTAAACACTGGATACTGCCAGTTATCATGGGGGTTGGGGAGGGTCAGTCAAACTTGTGTACTCTTGTCTTTCCTATGGTTTATGCCATTGTGGAGTGTGCACTACAAGAGTATCTGGTTTACACTATCTTTCTCTTTAGTTGTTTCCATTCCTTACATAGTAGGGTAATCTGCTCTTTTAACCACAGTTAGCTTTTCATTATGCAGACCAGGAAGATCCTATCACCTCTGAGACTCCCCAGACTGTACTCTCTGGAGTGGCTATTATATTAACTAGAGGATGTCTCCCAAGACATTTGGAGTATGGGAAGCAACCAAAGCACCAAGATGGGCACAGGTAGGGGACATACCCTTCTACTTCCCAGATCTCTTGAGTATTAAATCACTCTACTGATATGAGAGATGCAGCTGTGGATATCATGTACATGTATATCATGCACAAACTCATGTCAGAGTTTTCTGGCCCCACAGCAGTGAAGGGCACATAGGTGACTCCAGATTTTGATCGACTCTAAGGCCCCACGCTTAAAGCTATCAAACTACAGGATTAGTTAAAGTTGATGAGATCTGCTTCCCAGCCACAAGGGTGGGTCTGTCTCTCCTCAAGCACTTCCCAGCTTGAAGTAGCTGTGCACCCTTTGGCTTGTAAGTATTCAGCCCTCCTGCTCATCACAACTGCCTCTCTGAGGCTTTCTTCACCCGGGGTCTTTGCCAGGCCAACTTGAGGCTCCCTCACTCATGGATGTTCCTTCATTTCAGCCACCTCTCCCACCCCGAGGTAGCTCAGTTTAAAAAAAAATAGGTTCTTTCTTGAGATGGCTCCTGGCTGCCTAAAGTCTTATAACATGACAAAATTGTATTTCCTTCCACTACTCACCCATCTGCCAGATGACCCACTATTTACAAAACCTGCTAGTACACTTGAGGAGTGTGAGGGTTGTAGGCTTGTTCTGAGGACAGGACTGTCTAGATTCTGTTTTTCTTTTGTAAGTGGCAGCTGCTTTCCCTACCAGCTTACTTCTCTGGGTCATAACATCTTTTTTCCCAGGTCTTTTCAGATAAATCCTTTTACTTTCTTTGTGACTCTTCCTCTATTTCTTTCTGATAAAAGGTATGTTTATTCGTATTCTAGTTCTCTCCTTTACAAGCTCATATAGAGGCAGTCTCCAGTCTGCCAGCTTATCTAGAATTTGCTCTATTTGTCACTTGTCATATTGTTTCCCTGGAATGCTCTGAAAAAGGCCATCCATGAACTCCATGTTGACATAGATGCAGAAAGGTCTTCTGTGAGGGCTTTAGTCTCATCAGAGACTCTCTGACTACATCCTGAGCAGTTCTCTATGGATAGAGTTCTTAAAAGTGGGTTATGGGAGATCTGGGGGTATGTACAAGTAAGGTTAAGAAACAGAAGCATATGCATTTTACCTGTCTTGTTTTTAAATGCAGCCTTGGACTTTGTATTAGTTTGCTGTGCTAAATTACTTTGATTAGTTTGTATCTGTTGCTGAAACAGAATACTCTGACCAGAAGCAACTCGGGGAGGAAGGGGTTTATTTGGTGTACATATCCCAATCATAGTTCATCACCGAGGGTTATCACAACAGAAATGCAAGCAAGGAAGGAGCCTGCAGGAAGGACCTGAAACAGAGACCATGGAGGAATACTATTTAATGCCTTGCTCCTCATGGTGTTTTAAGCTTATTTTCTTATAGAATACAGGGCCACATATTCAGAGGTGACACCACCCACAGTGGTCTAGGTCCTTCACGTCAATCATAATTAAGAAAATGTTTCACAGACATGGCCATAGAACAGGGGTTCTCAACCTGAGAACCTTTGTGGTTATGTATTACATGCTTATGTTAAGATTCATAACAGTACGTCCTTCTGGGTCTGTGTTGCCTCACCTAGAATGACCTTTTCTAGTTCCATCCATTTGCCTTCAAATTTCATGGTTTCTTTGTTTTTTAATAGTGGAGTAGTAGTTCATTGTGTAAATGTACCACAGATTCTTTATCCATTCTTTGGTTGAGGGACATCTAAGTTGTTTCCAGTTTCTGGCTATCAAAAATAAAACTGCTATGAACATGGCTGAATAAATATCCTTGTTGTATGGTGGAAAATATTTTAGGTGTATACATAGGAATGGTATAGCTAGGTCCTAAGGTATGGCTATTCCCAGTTTTCTGAGAAGGTGTCAGATCCATTTCCAATGCTGTTGTACAAGTTTACATTCCCAGCAGTAATGGAGGAGGGTTCCCTTTTCTCCACGTCCTCGACAGCAAGTGTTGTCACTTGAGTTTTTGATCTTAGCCATTTTGACCAACAGGAGATAGAATCTCAGAGTTGTTTTGATTTGCATTTCCCTGATGGCTAATGATGTTGAGCATTTCTTTAAGTGTTTCTCGGCCATTTGATATTCCTCTGTGGAGAATTCTCTGTTTAGTTCTGTATGTCATTTTTAATTGGATTATTTGATTTGTTTGTGTTTAATTTCTTGAGTTTTCTATATATTCTGGATATTAATAAGCCCTTTGTTGGCTGTAGGATTGGTGAAAATATTTTCCTAATTTGTAGACTGCTGTTTTGTTCTATTGATACTGTTCTTTGCTTTACAGAAGCTTTTCATTTTCAAGATGTCCCACTGATTAATTGTAGATCTTAGAGCCTGAGCTTTGGTGTTCTGTTCAGCAAGATGTCTCCTGTGCTAATGAGTTCAAGGTTCTTGCCCACTTTTTCCTGTACCAGATTTAGTGTATCTGGTTTTATGTTGAAATTTTTGATCCACTTGTACTTTAGTTTTGTGCAGGATGATTAATATGGATCTATTTGCATTTTTCTACACGTAGACATCCAGTCAGACCAGCAACATTTGTTGAAGAGGCTGTCTTTTTTCCATTGAATGGTTTTGACATCTTTGTCAAAAATAAGGTGTGCATAGGTGTGTGGGTTTACTTCTGAATCTTCAATTCGATGCCATTGATCAACCAGCCTATTTTTATGCCAGTACCATGCAGGTTTATTACTATTGTTCTGTAGTATAGCCTGAGGTCAGGTATGGAGATACCTCCACATGTTCTATTGTTGTATAGGATTGTTTTAGCTATTCTGGATTTTTTATTTTCCATATGAAAATTCCATATTGAATTATTTAATAAAAAATTAAAAATAAAAATATTCAAAACAGTACAAAATTATAATTATGAAGTAGCCCGAAAATAATTTTATGGTTGGTGGTCACAATAACATGAGGAACTGTATTAAAGGGCCACAGGATTAGGAAGGTTGAAAACCACTGCCATGGCACAATACGATAGAGGTAATTCCTCAACTGAGATTTCTTCTTCCCAGTTAAACCTAGATTTGTGTCAAGCTGCTAAAAAGTAACCAACACAGCTTCCATAGCCTTATATTTTGCAGTTTTTTTTTCTTTTTAATGATAATGTGCTTTCTATTTGTAGAGCTATGTTTGAGATATTTACTCTACAGCCATATTTAAAGCAACCTACAGGATTTGGTGTGTGCATTCTACAATGTCCCTCTTCCCACATGCTAGCCAGGCAGGCAGAGAGAAAGGGCTTTACAG
Organism: Meriones unguiculatus; assembly: GCF_030254825.1. Classification (NCBI taxonomy): domain Eukaryota; kingdom Metazoa; phylum Chordata; class Mammalia; order Rodentia; family Muridae; genus Meriones; species Meriones unguiculatus. The sequence goes on from NC_083369.1 coordinate 38,522,591, forward strand.
GCAGGAAAACATCTGAATACTGTTGTCTTGGAAACCACTCTGATTCTCAACCCCAAAGGGTCACTAGCTCAGTTTGAATGCCTTAATGTGAGACAATAGCTCTCCCCACTCTGATTTCTTTCTGGGAAAAGAGATTAAAATTGAGAGCTGAGGTTGATTTCCAGGGAGATCAAAGCCAGGCATTTGAGATTCATGAATAGAATATTCAGACATGAAATTTAGTGTACAGCAGGGATTATAAGAACCTACCTACAGATATAGGATTGGCAAGCTGATAGTTAGCCTCACATGGAGAGTACCTTTCTTGTTGTGTGTGCATATGAAAACAAACACACACACTGTGTAAACTAAGTAGCATGCTTTCTACTCATATATGCACAGCAATTCTGTCTGACTAGAACATCAAGTACCTGTGAATAGAGGAGGCAACGAGGTAAAATAAGCAGGCAGAACTCATAACAAGGAAAGAGTGGGATGGTGACAAAAATACTTGCATACCTTTTCCTCTATGACTTTCACATGTGAATTACATTTTAAAACAGCATAGTTGATAGAATAATCCACACAAGTATGGGTACAGCACTTATAGTAAATTGACACAGATGTACAACTATCACCACAGTCCTATTTCATACCACTGAAGAAAAAAAAAACTCAATATTAATATGGCAAGCAATTTCTATGATTACCTCCAGGCCCAGGCAATCCATAACCTATGTCCTATCTATATATAATTCAATTTCCGACGGTTTTCTTTAAAGTGATTCACATCATAAGATGCTAAACATCTTTTGATGTTTAACAAAAAAGGCTTTGGGCTAGTCCTTGCTGCTAAACCTGATGTCCTGGATTCGGTCCCCAAAACCCATAGAATGGAAGAAGAGAACCAACTCTTGCAAATTGTCCTCAAATAGCAACACACATGCTTAGGCATATACAACACTCCCCAAACACACACAAAAAAATTGCAATTTTAAGTTTTTGGGGTTTTTGCATGCTATAGTATCAGCATCAGAAATTGCTTTGTCCATTGTTCAATAATATTCTTCTCCACCTATATACAACCTTTCCTTTATCTTTTCAGCAACTGGTATATATTTCATTTCCACACTGAGCCCATTGTGAGTAATACTTCTGTGACTATCAGAATACATGTTGTCTTTGTTCACTGTTTCTAATAACATGGAATCACAAACACAAACTGGATAAGGTATAAAGATTTATTTTAGTTTATGATCCTCATCCAAGGTTAAGGGGCTTCTTGCTACCAGGGATCTCAGATGGACCAAGAGGAAGCCATTACATGGCAAGGAGACATGAAGTATGGGAGTGTCCTTGCTTAACTGGATTTTGAAGAAAACTGGTGTGGAACTACATCCAACAAGAATGATAATAGGGCCACAGCTATCTTGAAGTTATAACAGCTGTGATTACCTGCATGAGATTCTCACATGATCAATCCCACAAAAAATTCACTTGTGGAAGTGGGGAAAGGCCAATTGGGTCATGAGTCCTCTCTCCAAGAATATATAAGAAAGTTAACAATTGATAGTGGCAGGAGGGGAGAATAGCTCAGAGTATGGCATAGCTGCCTGAAAGTTGCCCATGCCCTAATGAATAACAACCCCAATTAAACTCATCAGCTCACCAAGCTATGAGTGGCTGGAGTGATATCACTAGACTTCCATTGGTGCCCTGCATTCAGTGAATAGACGCTTGTTCATGCCACCCCCAGGAGAAAACATACAACATAGACCTACACCCCAGATAACATTTTAACCCACTTACCTATCCATCTGTATTTCTTTTCCTTCCTTCCTTCCTTCCTTCCTTCCTTCCTTCCTTCCTTCCTTCCTTCCTTCTTTCTTTCTTTCTTTCTTTCTTTCCTTCGTTCCTTCCTTCATTATTTTCTTGTCTCCTCTCTGTGTGTCTCTCTCTGTTTCTCTTCTCTCTCTCTCCCTCTCTCTCTCTCTCTCTCTCTCTCTCTCTCTCTCTCTCTCTCTCTCTCTCTCTCTCCTGTTTTCCAGTACTAGGAATTGAGCCCAAGGCCTTGCACATGCTAACAAATTTATTTATCACTGGGTTATATGCCTGGCCTCCATTCCTTCAATAATTAGATGAATTACTCACTTATTCATGAGAAAAGACCTTAACCAATTTTTAACTAATTAATTGACATCCCCATCACAGCTTCTCATCTCTCCTCTCCTCCCAGTCCCTCCTTCTCCTGTCCATTCCCCTATCTCTTAATCCTCCATTTCTTCTCAGAAAAGGAGAGACCCCCCATGGATATCAACCTGCCTTGACATATCAAGTTGCAGTAGGACTAAGCACTTCTCTTATTGTAGCTAGATAAGGCATCCTAAAAGATCCAAAAGCAGCCAACAGAGTAAGAGGCAGCCCCTGTTTCTGCTGTTAGGAGTCCCACATGAAGGCCAAGCTGCACTACTGTTACATATATGCTGAGGGCCTAGATCAGTTCCATGAAGAGCACAATCAATCTTTAAGCATCACTCCTAGCTCCACTTCTTAATCTCTCAAATGAGGATTCAATTTCCAGGTGCATTTTGGAAGAAATGACCCATGATACATTTAAGTGTAAAGATCTGTCTTAGCCTCAGTCTTAAGGAAAAATAACCTCTTCTTTCACCCTCAATATGTGCTTTAAGATTATAGTAGATATCCTTTACCTCTTGGAAGCCTTCTCTGCAATCCCAAAGTTGTTGGCTATATTTTATTTTCTTTTTATTTTTTTTTATTTTTTTATTTTTTTATTTTTTTTTTTTACACAGAGATACGCTATGCAGATCAGCCTGGAATGGAACTCAGATCCCCCCAAATCTGCCTGTTAAGGGCTGGTATAAGAGGCATGTGACACCACCCCTGCTCTATGTTTTGGGTTTTGAGAATTTCATACATGATTATTGTATTCAATCCTCCATCTCCCTCCTCCAGAGGGAGAATCAATTTTTCTTCAAACTCATTCCCATTCTTAACTGCTTTTTAATTATGATTGTGTCTTGGCTTTTGTAAAATGCCAAATGGTCAGTTTTTGTCCTCAGTTATATTAACATAGTACACTACCTTAACTGAAATGTGACTGTTATACATACCTAGAAGAAATCTTACCTGGAAGTACTGTCTAATCTGCCAGGCATGCTAGTATGCAAATGAGATCCCAACACTTGGAGGTTGAGTCAGGAAGACTGCAAGTTTGAGCTAGGACAGGGGCTACAAAGCAATTTGCAGACGAGACAGATCTACAGAATAAAACCCTGCTCCAAAACACACACACACACACACACACACACACACACACACACACACACAAGATGTCACATATTTTACATGCTTTTGCTGGATTTGATTTGTCAATATCATCTTGAGGAATGTTTTCACAGACCTCCCTGGTCTGTGGGGGTCCTTGTAGTGGCTCAGCCTGGTTTTAGAGGTAGACTAATAATATTTTCATAATGTATTAGAAAATGTGCATCCATCTTGAACATCTTAACCAATTTTTTATCTTTTAATATCTAAATTTATTTTTAAGCCATCATACAAAGTCATGGGTTTCATTGTGTCTTTTTCATACATTACATCGTATCTTCTCTAAAATTCATGTCATTATACTTTGGTATGAAAGAAAACAAATGGATTTGTACAATTCTGACTTATTTCGTTTAACATAACTGTCTCCAGGTACATGTATGTCCATTCAAATATCATGATTCCCTTTTCTTTTGTGGCCAAATAAAATTACATGGTATCTGCTCCTATGCTGATGGACATCTTGGTTGGTTCCTTGACCTGGTACTGGTGAACAGAGTGTCAATGAACAAGAAAGTGCATGTATGTCTGTGCTCCACCAGTTTTAAGCATTCCACGTATCTATCTAGGACTCTCAGAGCTGGGTCTCGTGGTAGCACTACCTTTATTTCCCTGAAGAACCTCCACACTGACTCCCATAGTGGCTTCAGCCGCTTATATCCCCAGCAGCAGCATGTAAGGGATCCTGTTTTCCCACATCTTTGCCTGAACTCGCTGTCATTTGTTTTCCTGATTTCTGTCTTGGAAAGTTTTCTATGTCATAAAGAAAGGCTGCTGGGTCTTGAATGTTGAGTTCATACTTTGCTACCTTGATAAAAGTATTTGCCACATCTAAGAATTTTCTGTTAGATTCTTTAAGACTTTGAGCACAATATTAAGAGCAGTGAGAGTGGAGAGTGGTCCCCCTGACCTGCTTCCTGATGTTAAAGGAAATGCTTTCAGCTTTCTTTCGTTTACTACAAAGTCGGTCTCATTTTTGTTTGTTTGTTTGTTTGTTTCCTCAGAAAGTCAACTGAAGTGAGAATGGGTTTGACTGGCTTACAATTCCATGTTACAGCCTGTCATTGCATGAAGGTGCAGGTAGCAGTTACCTGAAGTGGCTTAGTCACATTACAACCACAGTCAAGGTCAGAGAGCAAGGAATCAGTGCACGTGTGCATGCAGGTGCTCAGCGCTCTTTCTCCTCATTATACAATTCTCATTCCATTGGCTAGAGAGTGTAGCCACCCTCTGAAAGAAGGAAGGGTGTATTTATGGCTCACAGTTTAAGGGGAGGACGTCATGTCACCGAGAGTGGCACACAACTGGACACATGGTATCAGGAAGCAGAGAGACATGACTCAGCTTGCTTTCTGCTGTTCATGTAGTCCAAGACTCAGGCCCATTGACTGGTGCTGAACATGTTTAGGCTGGGTCTTATCACATCCATTACTTTAATCTAGTTCTGCCCTTCTCATGTTTACAGGTCTCTTTGGTGGTGCTAGATCCTGTCAAATTGACAATCAATATTTACCACCGCAGAGAGATTTTCTTTTTTGATAATTTTTATTTTTATTAATTACAGTTTATTCATTTTGTATCTCCCCTGTAGCTCTCTCCCTCCTCCTCTCAAAATCCCACCTTCCCTTCCTCTTCTCCACTCATGCCCCTCCCTCAGTCCACTGATAAGGGAGATCCTCCTCCCCTTCCAGAGGGATTTTCATAGTGAGAAACCAACTTATATTACATTTCTGTTGCTGTAATAAGCACTGTGACCGTAGGCAACTTATGGAAGAGAAGGTTTATAAGGCTTATGGCCCCAGAGGGTCAAGAACCATGAAGGCAGAGTGGAGGCATGGCATCAAGTAACAGGCATGGAGGCAGAAACAGGAAGCCAAAGATCACATCCTGGACCACAGGCTCCAAGCAGAAAGTGTACACTGGAAATAGTGAGACTCTTCATCTCAAGGCCTCCCCGAATGACATAATTACTCCAGCAAGGCTACACCAAATAAACTTCCCTAAAGAGTCCCATCAACTAGGAATAAAGCACTCAAAGGCCTGATACTATGGGGTCATCTCTCATACAGGCCATCTCTCATGCAGGTCCAACTCCCTGGTAGCACTCCTAAAGAGAAAAGAAACTTATTTTTGTTTTCAACACAGAAAATTTCCATTTAAATTCTTCTCTCATGTTGGCATTTATTTTGGCTGGCAAATTGGGAAGCCATGACAGATTGTCCCTGTCATGCTTTGGGTCTTGATGAGGCAGCACAATGTGGTAGGTGCATGTGATAGAGCAAAATCACTTATATCATGACACAAGGATTAGAGTGCAAAAGGAAAGACCTGTGGTCTCAGGGCATCCTTTGGCATCATCTCCCAGTGACTTAAGGCCCTCTATTGGGATTAGTGTTAATTGTCATCTGGACAGGCTCTGAAATCACCTAGGTGACAAGGCTGTAGGTGCATCTGTAAGTGATTGCTAGGCTGTGGGCATGCTCCTGAAGGATTATGTTGATTCAGTTAAATGAAGTGGGAAGACAACTAGAAGTGAACGGAACTGTTGCCTAGGCTCGGCTTCTAGACTGCATGAAAAGAAGAACTCTGTCTGAGTGCCCTCTTTCACTTCCCTCTTCTTCTTAGCTGGACACAATGTGACCAGCTGCTAAAGCTTCTACTGTCTGATTCTCTGCCATATGGACTCTATTAGATCACATATCTTCTAGGTGCCTGACTCTTTTCCAGAATAGAGCCGTGTCCCATGCATCCTCACTCCTTGCCCTGGCAGTTTGCTTCCTTCCACTTGAAGCTGTAAGCAAGCCTAGCTCAGGTGTGGTGTGTGTGTGTGTGTGTGTGTGTGTGTGTGTGTGTGTGTATGCACGCACATGTGTATTTTAATATTGTGCCTGCAGTTTCTCTTCCATCCTTTTTTCTGAGTCCCTCCCCCTTGTTCTCTGTCCCCCCAACTCATGCTCCATTGTTCTTCTAAAAGGGCAGGCCTCTCAAGGAGATCAACCAAACATGCCATATCAAGTTGCAATAGGACTAGGCACCTCCCCTTATACAAAGGCTGAACAAGGCAACCCAGCTGGATGAAAAGAGGACCAAAAGCAAGCAAGGGACAGAAACAGCCCTTTCTCCACCGTCAGGAATCCCACAAGAAGACCAAGCTACACAACTGTAACACATATGCTGAGGGCCTAGGTCAGTTCCATGCAGGCTCCCTGGTTGGCAGCTCAGTCTCTGTGACTCTCTATGAGCCCAGGTTGTTTGATTCTATGGGTTTCCTTGTGCTGTCTTTGACCCCTCTGGCTCATACAATCAGTCCTTCCCTCTTCCACAGGATCCCCAAGCTCTGCCTAATGTTTGGCTTGGGGTCTCTGTATCTGGAAAACAGACTTCTAACTTAACAGCAGAACATAAAAGATAAGCCCAGCTGTGGATCCATACACCTTTAATCCCAAAACTTGGAAGACAGGTACAGGCAGATCTTTGTGAGTTTGAGACCAGCCTGGTCTATAGAGTGAGTACTAGGACAGCCACTATGTGGTGATATCCTGTCCAGAAACAAAACAAACGCACACAAGCCAAAACACACTTAAAATCAATTACAGCTCACAAATCTATGACCAGAAAATGAAAAAAAAAATGATCAGGAGTTTAAAAAACATCACCACTAAATGTGGAAATAATGAATAGCATTAAAGAAGATGGCAGGGGGGATAGAAAGATGGCTCAGTGGTTAAGAGCCCTGTCTGCTCTTCCTAAAGGAATCAAGGTTCAATTGCCAGCACCCACAACTGTCTGCAATGCCAATTTCAAGGGATCTGATACCTTCACACTAAATGCACATAAAATAAAAATTAAATAAATTATTCTTTTTTTAAAAAAAGAAGAAGGGAGGGAAATGGAAAGAGGAAAATGGAGGAGTGTCAAGGCTAAGAAATACAAGAATGTAAAGAGGTGGAGTGAGTAATAGAAGGGGAAGAAAAAAAGCAAGAGTTACAACATGTTTCTATTGAAGTCAAGAAAAATTTTAAAAAAATCCTAAGAAAACAAAATCAGATAAATGCATGAAGGTGAATCACCCAATCAGGCATGGAAGAACTGAAGTCAAATTTGAGATTCAACAAAACCAGGGAATTCAAGGCCATGCTGCTCAAAAGCGTGGGAAGCTTTTATTTAGAGAGCTCAGAGTTCAAAGCAGGGACAGAGAAACAATGAAAAGCTTACCAAGTAATTCTCATCACCATCAGCAGGTTGTTCAGGAGACAGAGGGCTATTTGCATAATGTCCTTGAAAGCTCTAAGCTGCATTGCTAAGGAGAGGAGAGGAAACATGTTGTCAGGGAAAGCCCTTGGGAGGGGGCGGTCCTCCCTGGGGAGTAAGGAAAGTTCTGTGGACAGAGTGCAAAGAGCAGGACAGTGTGGGTAAGCTTATTACTTGAATGCTACATAAGCCCCTACCTCCCACTCCTGATTTCTGAGAACCCATTACAGCAATAGGAAGTTCATTTCATGGAGTAAGATGTTGTATGGGTCCATGAGACATAGGAAATGCAGAGTAAAACTAAAATAAAAGTTAGAATAATCGTTGCCAGTGTTAACAGAAAGTGAACTAATGAGGCCAGCCCCACCAGGAGAAGTCAGTGATTCTACTGATCTCCTCCAGCACTTGAGCCAACTGTTTTTGGAAAAGGTGAGAGTTACGTGTAATACTGAAGCAATACATACCAGGGAACTGCTCATACCCCTTATGACGTTCTAGCAGAAAATAATCAATGGCAGCTCGTTCTGCAAAACTGCTATTCCAAGTTCCTTCATATCTGTGTATAATTCTCCTAAGACAGAAGTAGCTGAGGCATTGGTAGTATTACTAATGGCACGAGTCAGCTGGGAGATTTCCTGTGGAAGGTGTGCTATCATTCCTAGAAACAGGAAGGCAGAAGTGACAGCAGTTACCAGTCTTGATATTACAATGTGCAGCTAATTCAGTAAACGTATTTAGTAAATGTGTAACATCATAAACGCCCCTTTCTCCGGGTTGCACTCTAGCTCATGTGTAAGCAGAAAAAGCATCAGCCACATGAACAAAGGACAAGCGACCAGGGGATCGAATATGAGTAACAACCATCTGCCATAGCTCATTGGTTCCCATCTGTGAAAGAAGAGGTGTCTGAGATGGCCCAGAAGGGACAGGAAATTATGACATGTAGTGGTTAGGATCTAGACAAAAGCATTTTTTTTTTTTTTTTTTTGCAAAAGAAGACAACTGGGCATATGTAATTTCATGCCAGCGCTGAAGATCTTTGATAGCTGTAAAGAACACCAACTTACCTACTTGATCATTCCCCTTAACCAGGGAACCCAGAAGCCCAGAATGAGAACTGGTATAAGTAACATATGTAGGATGGATTCACTGTCCTGTCAAACGTTGAACCTGAAAACATACCCAAGAGAAACAATTTGTTCATGTCGTATAATGGTACCGGGATTGAAGCTGTAGCATATCGAGAACCAGCCTCAAGATTAAATGAGGTGGCAACATCCTTCAGAAATATCGGTACAGCATATAGATCATTTGTTGTGCTGAAGAAAAAGACAAGGTTGTTTGTAAAATCTTCATGAGTGGTTCAGCATAGGCTGCCTCTCTGAGACGGATACCAACAGTAAAGGAGGCAGAAGCTCCCTCAATGAGGAAAACCATCTTTGAAAACCATCCAAAAAGAAGATTTTAAAGAAGTGAAAAGCTTGCCTTTAGGATAATGACAAATAAAGCTTACTAAAAGTCAGATAAAGCAATCTGTTAATAAACTGCTTTTTGTATAGTGATGTCCAAAATGTCTTCAGGATTGACAATATTATTTTGAAATATAAGAAAATTAAATATGCACTATTTTTAACTATGCAAACAAGAAAAAAGAGCAACATTAGCACAACACCTCATATTATAGATTGACACATCCCTCAAGAATGGAACAATCAGCATTCATTTTAAAAAGAACAAAACACAATTGGGAGTGATGGCACACACCTATAGTCCCAGCACTCAGGGAGGCAGAGGCAGGTGGCTCTCTCTGGGAAGCCTGAGGCCAGCCTGTTCTACAGAATACGCGGTCCTGTTCTTCCAGGACAGCCAGGGTGATGCAGAGAAACCCTGTCTCACAAAAACAAACAAAAATGTTACATGGACTTGTGCATCAGAAATTCAAATAAATGAACAACCCCCCCACATTTATAGACTTTTATATTTTTATAGGATTAGCAGCACACACAAGGAAACCATATGAAAACCCTATCTTAGCAAAAAAAATCTTCAGGTCCCTGTTTAATGAGCCAAAAGGAGGAAGATGTGATCTAATACTTTTCAAATTAAATAATGACAACGTCAAGAACAAAAATAGTTATAATGGGTAGGTAGAATTCATGCTTTACTAAGCTCCACACTAAACTAGCACAAGTCAGCTGTGCTTTCTCAGTTAAGGCCTACAACAAGAAGGAGTTGATGTAAATCTACAGAGCATTACCACTGACAGATACAAAACCCAGGCTTCAGTAAAACCAGCATCTTCACTTGTGGGCCCCAGGAGAGCCTTTGGAAAACAAAATAAACAGTACAAGAGGGTTATATCTGTATCTCAACAACTTATCCCCCATGCCTAAAATGGCTGAAGAAAAATTATTAAACAAGTGAAGAAATTGAGTTGAAGTTTTAAACAGTTGTTGTTGTTATTATTATTATTATTATTATTATTATTATTATAAATCCATAGTGGTTTTTGTTTTTTAATTAATATATTTTTATTGATTACACGATATTCACGTTGTATCCCAGCTATAGCCCCCTCTCTTATACTCTCCCAATCCCACCCTCCCTCTTTCCTCTTCTCCTATTCCACTCCCAAAGTCCACTGATAAGGGAAGTCCTCCTCCCCTTCCCTCTGACCCTAACATATAAGGTCCAATCCGGATTGGTTGCATTGCCCTCCTCTGTGGTCTGGTAAGGTTCCTCCTTCCTCAGGGAGAGGTGATCAAAGAACCAGCCACTGAGTTCATGCAGAGACAGTCCCTGTTCCCATTAATAGGGAACCCACTTGGAGACTGAACTGCCGTGGGTTACATTGGTGCAGGGGTTCTAGGTTATCTCCATTCGTGATTCCTGTTTGGAATATCAGTCTCAGAAAAGACTCCTGGGCCCTTATTTCTTGGTTCTATTGCTCTCCTTGTGGAGGTCCTGTCCACTCCAGGTCTTTCTATCTCCCCTTTCTTTCATAAGATTCCCTGCACACTGCGCAAAGCTTGGCTGTAATCTTTATTTTAATGGGATAAAATTTGAAAAAAAAAATTTAAGGGAGGAGAATAATGCCTAGTTACCTGAAATATGCCTGGACAAATTCGCTGCTAGCAATTTTGAATGCCATTTTGGACAACTGTACTTTGACCAAACAAACAAATAAACAAACAAGGCCATCCTCATGAACAATCTTTCAGACTGAAACAAATCAAACCTAGTTTTATCAGTGAAGCAACTGAGTTGGAAGTGGGATTGATTTTGACACTCAGCATATCCTCTATTTGTTTCCATCTCTGTGATACAGGTGGATCTGTTATGGTATACTTTTCTGCGAGTTTTCATGTGGTTGAACATACCTCTCTTCACACAGGAATATTCAGATCAATGAAACAGCCTGTGGCTTTTACTTCAGGTAAGAGATCAGATTTTATAGCCCTTTCAGATACCAGGTTGCTCAAAGCATTTTTTATGGACACATAATGTGAGACACAATGCTAAGAGACTCCACTGAATGGCATCCTAACTGGCTCTACTAGCTGATTTCTTCTCATTGTTGCTTTGTTTTGTGGGGTTTTTGGGTTTTTTTTTTTTTTTTGTAGTCTATCAAATTAAGACTGAACCAAAATTTACATGAAAATGTTGCCCTTCATTGATGTTGTGGATTCCAATGAACTATTTCTGTTGTAGGTAGACATTAATTTCACTAATCATCCATTACTAAGTTATATGTAGCTTTGTTGAGAAAAGTAAAAGTCATCTATTGCACTGAGATCCTCTAAAACTGTGCCTCAGGGAGAGGAATCAAAGTATCATCTACATAGTGGATAATATATGACTGAGAGACTAAATCTTTGACAGAAGCCAAAGCAGAACCTACATATGACTGATGTAGAGTTGGGCTCCTTAACATGCTTTGAGATAGCACATTTTGTGGATATATTTTGGCAGAGGAACTCAGATTAATACTTGGTATAGCAAAGGCAAGTATTCAACAGTCTTGTGATGGTAAGGGGATGGTGGAAAAAAATTAGTCTTTTAGATCTGCAGTTATAAACTGCTAAACTTTTAAAATCATAGTAGGAAAAGCAAATCCAGAAAGAAGGGACACATAAGTTGTTTCACTGCATTAATGAATACTCCCCTTTGTCATTGTCAAAGGCTTACGTTGATCTCCTATTTTAATAACATCTCTCTGAAATTAGATCAAGAAACTATAATTCAAATTGTTATTTCACCTACTAATGAAGTCTATCAAAGGGTGAATTGACACTTGTGTGATTTTTGCAGTAACCCTTTCAGTCGTTGAAATTATTTCTTAGTCTCAAATACTACAAGTCTCATTGACTTACTGCTTAAGCATCATAATGCATTTGCCTTTCAAGCCTTACTTATAAGGCTTATCCACCCCATAAGTTGTTCAGTGGTGAAAAGTTCATGTAGAAAAGTTAGCATTTTGATTTTGTGCTGTTTGATTAATAGCCTCTTCGTGACACCAACTGCTTAATTGGAGAAATTCAGCAAAGGCTGTCCTGGCCAATGTGTTTCACTCGTGACGTATATTGTGGTTTGAAAAAGAATTCCCTCACGTGGAGGGTTCAAGAACTCAACAACAAGACAAAGTCAAGTAACCGAGGACCATGGGGCTCACAGAAACTTAATTACTAACCAATGAGCATGCATGGGCTGGACTTAAGTCCCCTACACATATGTAAGTGATAGATAGCAACTTGGTCTTCATGAGGGTCCTTTAGTAATTAGAACAGGGGCTCTCTCTGACATGGACTCTATTGCCTGCTTTTGAATCACTTTCCCCTAGCTGGGCTGCCTTGTTGAGCCTCAGGGAAAGACAATGTTCTTAGTCCTGATGCAATTTAATGTGCTGGGCTTGGTTCAGGGAAGGCTCCCCTTTTCTGAGGAGAAGGTGAGGAAGAGAAGGGGAAAGATAGTGGGAGGGAGGGACAGGGAGGAGAGGAGGGAGAGGATTGCAATACGGATGAAAAGTGAATAAATGAATGATTTTTAAAAAAGAATTCCCCCCCCCCATTACCATACATATTTGAATGCTTAGTCATCAGGGACTGGTACTACTTAGGAGGATTAGGAACTGTGGGCTTGTTTGCCTTGCTGGAGGAAGCCAGTCTCTGCAGATGGGCTTTGAGGTTGCAAAAGCCCAAGTCGGTCCTGGTTGGATCTCTTCCTGATGCCTGCAGATCTAGAAGTAGGACTCTCTACTATTTCCCCATCACCATGCCTGCCCAAATGATCCCACCGTGATGTCAATGGACTAAACCTCTGAATCTGTAAACAAGCCCCAAATACATGCCCCCCCCCAAAGTTGCTTTGGTCATAGTGTACTTTAACAGAAATAGAACAGTGGCAAAGACAGAAGATGGAACCAGGGAGCAAGGTATTTGGCCTGACCATGCTTCAGTCTTGGCAGATTGTGAACTTTGGATCTTTGTGACTTTGAATTTGGAAAGCAGTTGAAAGCTGCACTTTATGTGGGTTTAATGAACCATGCTAGTTGAGGTGTGAAAGACAGTGGTTCTGAGAAAAATATAGATTTGCAAGGTCCCGATGAAGAGGTTTCAGATGAGAAGAATATTAGTCAGTGGCTTAGAGACTATTTTTGTGATATTTGGGGAAAGAATTGGGCTGCCATTTTGCCGTTGTTCCAAATATCTGCCTGGGTTCCAATGTATTTGTTCCTATTGTGAACCTCCAAATTGTGAACTGTAAAACCCTGTTTCTTGTTTGGTCTGGTTGATCCCTATCACACACTTTTAATCCAAGAACTTCTGTTTATTTTAAGCATGTGATTTTGATGTGGTTAAGCCAAGGGAAGCTACTTAAGGGGCAATGCAAAAAGAGGAGATTGCCACCCTGTGCATGTACACTGTTCCCACACCCCAACCTGTGCCTGTACCCATGCCCTGCCCATGTGCACCCCCTGTCCTTCAACAAACACTTCCATGCAAGAGCACTCGCTGAAGCTATATCACACTCATGCACCTTCCCCTTCAAGGCACTTTCCCCAACGACTGACCACGCCCCTCAAGACAAATGTGCCAGTACCCTTCCTTCCTTAGCTGCATCCAAATGACCTTCAACTAACACTTCCATGCAAGAGCACTCGCTGAAGCTATAGCACACTCATGTATCTTCCCCTTCAAGACACTTGCCCCAGCGACTGACCACACCCCTCAAGACAAATGTGCCAACATCCTCCATTCCTTAGCTACGTCCAAATGACCAGCATTCATTCTGAGCCCCTGGAGATCTCTCATCTTCCTGTAGACTACTCCAGACTCTAGAAAAAGATGGAACCATCTGTAGTACAAGCTGTAGGAACAAATAGTCAAGGCTATGAACAACCAGGTGTCTAGAGGCCAGCAAAGAATATAATCAACAAATACCAAGACATCATGGCTTCACCAGAATCCTCCAAAATCAATGGATATTCTAATGCAGCTGAAACACAGGAAAATGATCTTAAATCTGTGGTTATGCAGTTATTAGAGGCACATAAAGGAGAAATGAACAAACAAATAGAGGCCATCATGGACAGACAGGAATCCACAGTGAAACAGGAGAAGGAAATGAAAAAAAAAATCATTCAAGACATGAAAAAAGATTGAGAATCAATAATGAAAACAGTAACCAAGGGAACCCTGGAGATGGAGAACTTAGAGACAAGATCAGAAACCACAGAGTTAAGCATTACCAACAGAACACAAGAGATGGAAGAGAAAATCTCAGGCACTGAAGATAAAATTGTAGGAACTGATACATCTCTCAAAGAAACCATGAAAATGGAAATATTCTGGACATGCAACATCCAAGAAATCAAGGACACCATGAAAAGATGAAACCTAAGAGTAATAGGCATAGACACAAAAGAAGATTCCAGGCTCCAAGGTCCAGAAAATATTCCCAAGAAAATAATTGAAGAAAATTTTCCCCAACCTTAAGAAAGATGCCCTTAAACATATGAGAGGTTTATAGAACACCAAATAGATTAGACTAAAAAAAGAAATTCCTCTCACCACATAATAAAACACTAAATGTAAAGAACAAAGAAAAAATATTAAGTGGCATGGCAAAAAGGTCAGGTAACATTTAAAAGTAGACCTATCAAAATCACATCAGACTTCTCAGCAGATACTATGAAAGCCAGAAGGGACTGGGACGATATCAGGCAGACGTTAAGAGACCAGAGATGCCAATCCAGACTGCTATATGCAGCAAAACTTTCAATTAACATAGATGGAGAAAACAAAATATTCCATGACATAACTAAATTTAAACAATATATACCCAGCAACTCAGCCCTGCAGAAGATACTAGAAAGAAAATGCCAACTCAATGAGATTCACTACACCCAAGAAAACATAGGACAACGATTTCTTCACACCAAAAATAAAACAAGAGAAGAAAGCAAGTACACAAACACACAATCACCACCTATTCCACAATACAAGGAGCTAGCAATAATTGGTCACTAATATTCTATCAACATAAATGGACTCAAATTTCCAATAAAAAGACACAGGCTAACAGAATGGTTGTAGAAACAGGATCCAACTTTTGCTGCACTCAAAAAATACTCATCTGCAACAAAGATGGACACTACCTCAGAACAAAGTGTTGGAAAAAGGTTTTCCAAATGAATGGACCCAAGAAGCAAACTGAAATAGCCCTCATGATATCTAATAAAATAGACATTCAACCAAAATTAATCGAAAGAAACGGGAAGAGACATTTCATCCTCATCAAAGGAAAAATCCACCATGAAGACATCACAATCCTGAACATTTTTGCTCCAAATACAAGGGTCCCTTCCTTTGTGAAAGAAACCTGATAAAAGCTCATGTCACACAATTATCCCAACACATTAATAGTGGGAGACTTCAACACCCCACTCTCACCAAAGGACAGATCATGGAGACAGAAACTAAATAGAGAAATAATGACACAGAAGTCTTAAATTAAATGGACCTAACAGATGCTTACGGAACTTTTCACCCAAACATAAAAGAGTATACATTCTTCTCAGCACCTCATGGAACCTTCTCCAAAATAGACCATATAGTTGGAAACAAGCAAGCCTCAACAGATATAGGAAGATATAAATAATCCATGTATCATGTCAGACCACCATGGTTCAAAACTAGACCTCAACAATAACAGAAATAGGAAAAAGCCTACCCATGCATGGAAACTGAATAACTCTCTACTCAATGACAGCTGGGTCAGGGAGGCAATAAAGAAAGAAATTAAAGACTTCCTAGAGTTGAATAAAAATGAAGACACAATTTATCCAAACTTATGGGACACAATGAAAGCAGTGCTAAGAGGAAAGTTCATAGCACTAAGTGTCTTCATAAAGAAATTGGACATATCTCATTAAAGCCTCTCATGGAACAACTGAATGCACAATAAAAAAAACAGAGAAGCTGACATGCCCAAGTGGAGTAGACAGCTGAAAATAATCAAACTCAGAGCTTAAATTAATGAATTAGAAACAAAGAAAGCAATTGGAAGAATCAATGAAACCAAGAACTGGTTGGTTCTTTGAGAAAATCAACAAGATACACAAACCGTTAGCCAAACTAAGTAAAAGGCAGAGAAAAAGTATCCAAATCAACAAAATCAGAATGAAAAGGAGGACATAATAAGAGATACTGAGGAAATCCAAAGAGTCACTGGGTCCTATTTCAAAAGCCAATATGCAACAAAATTTGAAAATCTGAATGAAATGGACAATTTTCTTGATCGATTCCACTCATCAAAGCTGAATCGAAAACAGGTAAATAAATTAAATATTCCTATATATCCCTTGAGGAATTAGAAGCAGTCATCAAAAGTCTCGCATCCAAAACAACAACTACAACACCCCACAGGGCTAGGGCCAGATAGTTTCAGCACAGAATTCTACCAGCCCTTCAAAGAAGAGCTAATACCAATACTCTTCAAACTATTCGACAGAAGGAAACATCATCAGAAACAGAAAGAACATCATCAAACTCATTCTATGAGGACACAGTCACGTTGACACCTAAACTACACAAAGACACAATAAAAAAGAGAATTTTAGACCAATCTCTAATATGAACATTGACATAAAAATACTTAATAAAATACTTACACACCTAATGCAAGAACACATCAAAAATATCCACCATGACCAAGTAGACTTCATCCCAAGCATGCAGGGGTGGTTCAATATACAGAAATCCATCAATGTAGTCCACCATATAAATAACTGAAAGAAAAGTAAAATTTGTGATCATCTCCTTAGATGCTGAAAGAGCAGTTGACAAAATCCAACATCCATTTATGTTTAAAGTCTTGGAGAGAACAGGGCTACAAGGCAGATACCTAAATATAGTAAAGGCAATATCCAGCAAATCTATAGTCAACATCAAACTAAACACAGAGAAACTTAAATCATTCCCACTGGAATCAGGAACAAGGCAAAGCTGCCCACTCTCTCTGTATCTCTTCAACGTAGTACTGGAAGTCCTTGCTAAAGAAGTAAGACAACTAAAGGAGATAAAGGGGATACAAACCAGAAAGGAAAATGTCAAAGTATCACTATTTGCAGATGATATGATAGTATACATGAGTGACCACAAAAATTCTACCAGAGAAATCCTACAACTGATAGAAATATTTTCAGCAAAGTGGCTGGATACAAAATTAACTCAAAAAAATTATTAGACCTTCTGTACACAAAAGACAAATGGCCTGGGAAAGAAATTAGGGAAACAACACCCTCCATAGTAGCCACAAATAACATAAAGTATTTTGGTGTGACTCTAACCAAGCAAGGGAAGACTTGTATGGAAAAATAAAAAACAAAACTTCAAGTCTCTGAAGAAAGAAATTGAAGACGATATCAGAAGATAGAAAAATCTCCCATGCCTGTAGATCAATAGTTTTAAAATGGCCATCCTACCAAAAACAATCTACATGTTCAATGCAATTCCCATCAGAATACCAACACAATTCTATATTGACCTTGAAAGAAACATTCTCAAACTGATATGGGAAAACAAAAAATCCAAAATAGCTTAAACATTACTACACAATAAAAGAACATCTGAAGGTATCTCCATCCCTGATCTCAAGCTGTACTATAGAGCAACAGTAATAAAAATGGCATGGTACTGGCATAAATATAGACAGGTGGATCAATGGAATGGAATAAAGGACCCAGAAATAAACCCACACACCTATGCACACCAGACTTTTGACAAAGAAGCCAAAAACATACAATGGAAAAAAGACAGAATCTTCAAGAAATGGTGCTGGTTTAACTGGATGTCTACGTGCAAATAGACTCATCACCCTGCATGAAGTAAAGTCAAAGTGGATTAAAGACCTCAACATAAAACCAGACACACTAAACCAGTTAGAAGAAAAAGTGGGGAAGAGCCTTGAACTCATTGGCACAGGAGACAACTTTCTAAACAGAACACCAACAGCCCGGGCTCTAAGATCAACAATCCATAAATGGGACCTCTAGAAACTGAAAAGCTTCTGTAAAGCAAAAGACAAGGTCAATAGAAAAAACAAAAACAAAAACAAACAAACAAACAAACAAAAAAAAAACCCACACAGACAGCCTACCAACTGGGAAAGGATTTTCACCAACTCTACATCTGACAGAGGGCTAATATTCATAATATATAGATAACTTAAGAAATTAAACAGCAACAAACCAAAGAATCCAACTTTAAAACTGGGTATAGAGCCAAACAGAGACTTCTCAACAGACGAAACTCAAATGGTCAAGGAACACTTAAAGAAATGCTCAGCATCCTTAGTCATCAGGGAAATTCAAATCAAAATGACTTTGAGAGTCCATCTCACACCCATCAGAATGGCTAAGATCAAAAACTCAAATAACAGCACATGCTGACAAGGATGTGGAGAAAATGAAATACTCCTCCATTGCTGGTGGGAATGTAAACTTATACAAACACTTTGCAAATCAATCTTGAGCTTTCTCAGAGAAGTAGGAATAGTGCAAGACCCAGATATAACACTCTGTAGGCACTCTAGGCCTGTCGTTGGCCACACCAGGCTCACCGATCTTACAATCATTGAACCAACTACCTGTGTTTTAGTTTTAGTTTTTGTTTCAGTTTTAGTCTCAGTTTACCCCCTCTTTTGTCTTTGCTGGTATGATGAGGAAAAGGGGGGACTGGGAAGGTATTCCTTGCCTTTACTTGGTGATCATTTAACCAAAGAGAAAGATTTGACATTGTCTTAGTCTGTTTTGTGCTGCTATAACTAAATATCCTCGGCTGGGTGATCAGAGCAGAAAGTTTCTTTTGAACAAAAGCAGTGTTCCACACTCTGTTATCAACACTCATAGGCAGGTATCCCATGATTCTTCCATCTCCAACCTCTTGGGGTCTCCCAAACAATCCAGGCTTCCCCTTCACAGCTTCATGCAAAACCTCTCTGGGTGTCTGTGCAGAGACACCCCTTGACACACACCTGGCCTCAGCAGCTCGCTTTAGGTATGGGGGAAGATTCCACAGCCCCTTTCTTATATTCTTGACTTGTAAGCCAGAAGCATATGGCCAAAGCTGTCAGCTTTTGCTTACTGGGGCAGAAACTTGGCCCCCCTCAATCAAATACATTTTCATCAGATTTCTGTTTTCAATGGTTTTTTTTCCCACTGCTTAAGAGTTTCTTTAATTTTTTTCCATTTGTTTATTAATTACTTCAATTTACATCTCAGTCATAGGCCCCTGCCATGGATTATATTTCCGGCTCTCTGATCAGTTCCCCCTAGTGGTACTGCCCTACCAGGCCACAGGGGAGGGATACTCAGTCCTCATGTGCTGGGGTGTGTGGGGCTCACCCACCAATATGGGTTTGTCACCAATATGTATCCCGTGGTAAACATAAAGATTTGACACATGGTTAAAAGATTTGCTACAGTCTTTACATTTGTAAAGTTCCTCTCCAGTATGGATCTTCCATTGTATCCTAAAGTTTGAGTATTTCTGGAGACATTCTTCACATTCAATACATGTGTAAATTTTCCTTGCTGCATGAGTTCTCCTATGTATAGTAATATTTGAAGAACTCTTGAAATGCACTCTATATTAATCCTGTTTGCAGAGGATCATCTTACGATGCATGTGAAGGTGTGTTCTATGAACTGAGAACCTTTTAAAGACTAGCCACATCCCTTACATTTGTATGCCTTCCTTCTGGGTTAAATTTCTTATGCCTAGTAAGGCACGAAGATCTGTTGACACATATGCCACATTCCTTATAGTCATATTGTCTCTCAGTCTGGTATGATATGTAAATCTCCTAACATATTTCCCACATTCCTTACATGTATGTGGGTTTTCTCCAGCATTTAATATTAGATAGTAAACAAGATTTGGAGAAGAAAAAGCTTTTCTATAAGCATTGTATTTTTGTGACCTCTTTTTCATGTTCCTTGAATGAGTGTAATAAAATTTGAACATGAATGTACGGATCTATCACATTTTTACACAGGCAATGTTTCTCCACAATATCACATATGTTATCTTTCTTTATGTTGGATGACTTGATTGACCCTTTTCTATATTTATAAAATTTACAAATGATAGTTTATTAATTGGTCTGTCAGTTGGATTGGATATAAAACACTTTTCTTAGATATGTTTATGCTGATACATAAAAAAAGTGTTTGATATAATCAACAGTCTCCTTACACTTATCACATTTGTAATGGTTCAGGGGGAAAGCAAGCATATTCTGTGTACTATTAGATTTTAAATGCTGAGTAAAACTATACCCTGAGTCATTGTCTTAGAAACTTGTCCCTTCAAGATGAGGGTTTTCGTAAATATTCTTCAGAAAGCTCAGTGCAAAGACTTTAATAACAACATTGTATGTGTGAAAGTTTTTACAACTAGAAATCTTATGGTATCTTTACATTCTCATTTGATAGATGGAAGCTTTGTCATGCGAATCTAAATTGAGTAACTTGTCAAAAATTGAATTAATTGTTGAGGGAACTCTAGCGATTGTTTAGGAGAACATGAGTCATTATGATTACACACAGAATGGGTTTTTTCACTTGCAAAAATTTTTTCTCAAAATTTACTAAAATATAGTTTAATCACATACGTAATTCTTTAAAGAATTAAGTATAATGTATTTCATGTCAGTTTTCAGAATAATCAAATTTCTTTGTAGAAAAGAAAAACATGGTTTAAAATGTAATGTGAATGTTTTCCTACTAAAAAACCTGTTTCTGAAAATGTACACAACATAATGTGCCTTCTTTCAATAGAAGTAGAAGTTCTTGAACTTTTTGTCAAGAGTATACAGAAAGCCTGGTGAATACAGAATATTTCAGTCTTAACATAATTCATGCTTTTGCTCTCTGAAATTTCTGGAACATTCTTAAATGTAAAGTGTCCAGGTCACTACTTCCAAATACTCCTGATACCAATATCTGGATAGATACTTGCATATTAGTTTGTGAAAATGTCTGTGTCTCATAAGAACCCCAAACTAGAAGATAGGAGAACGTATACTTATCTGAATTAGTACAGTTAGGTGAAAATTTTCAGAAATGCAAAGCACAAAATTTTATGAATACATAGAGTCATATGCAAGGTGGAATGTTTAAAAAAAATTCCAGATCATTTATTCTAAGGAAATAGTCTCCTTAAGGCAAATGGATAGAAGATTTTTCATAATATAAATTAAATAAATTATAAAATGTAAGACTGACATTAATTATATTAGGTTAGCTACTTAATTTTTTTCATAATAATAAATAAACTGTGCTTGTTTTAATGAGAAGACCTCATGTATTCAAATATCTGATTATTTGGTCCAAAGTTGGCAGAGTTTTATGGGTAAGATTAAGAAGTATCACCTTATTGGAAGAAGCATGTCCCTGGAGACTCGCTTTGATATTTGAAAAGCTTCATACCATTCCCAGTGAGCTCTCTCTGCTTCATGTTGTGGCTTTAGATATGAGCTCTTACTGCTACTCCAGTCCCTTGCAAACTACTACCTTTGACTCACCATCATAGATGTTTTTTCTGCAAGTTGCCTGTGTCACTGTGTTTTATCACAGGAATGGAAGAGTAACAAATAATATAACCAAATAATAAAAAAATGCACTCAATAAACTGCATTATAAAAATGGACGCAAATGATCTCTGCAAACCCTTGAAGTGAACAAATTCAGTAATATTAATGAAATGACAGAATATTAATAAAGAAGGGCATGAACAACAGGAATCAATTATTCCTAGCTGGCCCACACAAAATAAAGTACACAACAATGGAGGAGTCCCCAGATTTTCAGACTTCAAGAAAATTCTTTAGGACTGGCCATTTAATCAGAAATATATATTTTTAATATTTTGTTATGCATAAAATAGATGTTTTTTTCAATATATGGTTTAATCATTAAGGTTAACTGTCCTCCTCAAAATAATTCAACAGTGTTCCTTCTGTTTCTATTTTGTAGAATAATTTGTGGCATATTCATATTAATCATAAAAGAATGCTTAAATTGAGAAGGAAGACCACCTACTACAATTATTCTGCTTAATGGATATATTATTGAAATTATTCTTGATATCCTATTGCTTTACCCACTTATGTTATGAAGGCCTCATTGAGCCATCATAACCTAGGCTTCTTACAGAACTTGACAGCTAAAAGACAGAGCCACAACTGGTCATGGAACAGATAAGAAAATGTTCAGCTAAAAGTGGTATGTATACATCAAACCCCTTCCCTTCAGTGCTCAGGGATCTGCTAAAGACAGAGTGACAAAAGAAGGTAAGGAGCAGAGGTGGTGGACACTATAAGAAAACAGTGTTTTCTGAACACAACATGTCAGGTGCACCTATGAATTCAAGCGATTGTGATAGCAAGCACAAGACTGGAGCAAGGTCCACTCCAATTAAAATCACATACAAGGGAAGAAGGACACGGAGCGCCTCTACTTCCTGAGAACCTATTAACATCTCAAGCCTGCTAGCAGAAGGAGAGCCCTTTTTAAGTTGGTCATGGTGTGGTCTGTCTGTTTTTTTGTTTGTTTGTTTGCTTGCTTGCTTGCTTCAGAATGTGACCATTGGTAGTTCAACCATGCTCCAGGCCAGACCAAACTCCCAGGAGTACTTGGGCTGTACAAATTGACCTCAGTAGGTGTAAAAAAAGGACAGAAAACCCCACAAAAATGGCTTTGTATGAAGGGGAAGAATGTGAAAGAATTTGGAAACTTGAATTTAATCAAATAACCTTGCAAGCCATTCTAAAATAATTAACAAAAATATTAAAATAATACATTACCTATATACAAATTTAGTTTTCTAAGCAAACACAAATGTAAATATAGAACACAAAGGAAACAAGATGATATACAGCTTTCATATGTAAATTAACATAGTCTTAAAATTTGATATTTAGATTTGGGTAGACAATATATATATTTAACATATCTTTCCTCAGGTTTATTTGTAAAAACAGCATAGGACACTGGTCATCTGTAAATAGTGTGTAGGTGGGTGTGTCACACCAGTCCGTCCGTTTTCACATTAGCAGAACCCTTTTCTACGGGGCCTTCACAGGGGCCTGGGCACCTTTGGGAGCCTGAGCTGGAGCTGCGGCCTCTGCCTTGGTTTGAACCTTGGGCTTTGATTCGCAGAGCCTACGACCCTTAGCCATGTAGCTTCGAATCCGCTTCCCAAGCTTGGGTGAGCGATGAAAGCCAGTCCGCTGAGTTTGCGGCTGGGGGCCTTTGGCATCTTGGGTTTAACATCTGCAGGCTTCACAAGGGCCTTGATGGCCTCTGCTTGCGCACTCATTGCCTTTGCGTTGTTTGCGTGCATCTTCTTCAGGCCTTTCTTGTTGTGCTTCTTGGCAAAGCGCATGTTCCTCAATAATTTGGGGTCCACCCCTTCAGAGATTCGTGTCTTTGTGACCGGGGTTTCTTGATGCCATTTCTGTGCCATTTGCAGGACTGGTTGTGTGTGGTGGGTGGTTCTCGGACTTGGCCATGTTTGCGCAGTAACCTGCGTCTTCCACAGAGTCTGGGACCAGAAGAGAAAAAAACCGGGTAGACATTATTTTAAAAGGCCAATAAGATGTAGGACTCTAAACAACTCTTGAGAAACTTTTAATAGTTTGTCTTTCCAATATAGATAAAATCCGTTCACAACTCTTTAGGATCGAATACAAAGAAAGAACTCTGCATTCTTCCATAATGTGTAGAGCTATAAAAATTATATTTTCAGATTTTATATGATACTACAAAACAATGAAAACCGTGTAATACTGGCATGAAGCAAATAAACAGATATGAAATGGTACAGAAAAAATAATCTTGGATATACTGTGAAGTTTTTATATGAATGTTAGTTTTGATTAAGATACTGTTCATTTCATGGCCTGCTAAAATTCAAGGATGTGCCAATGAACCATATTCCTTTCTCTTTAAAACATATTTTGAGTTCATCATTCAAAGTGAACTTTTAGATCATTTCAGTTAGAGTAGACCTTTGCAAACCATACTGTAGGTTTGATTTCTGCCTTGCCTTTGGTCTCCTGCATATGCCGATGCTTCATTCTGATTTACCTTGTTCTTTGCCTTCTGTCTTTTATGTGTTCACATTCCAGGACCTTTGCTTTGTTCAAGAGAGTTGATCAGCTTTAGTTTTGACAATGAAAGACCTGTGCATTAGAAGAGATCTAAGACCACTTTTGGGGAAAATAGTAAAAGTACATGGGTTTCTTTTTTTCTTTCTTTTTGTTTTTTAAGGCTTTTTTTAAAATTTAAATTTATTTATTTTTTATATTAATCACAGGTTATTTACTTTGTATCCCAGCTGTAGCCCCCTCCCTCATTCCCTCCCAATCTCACCCTCCCTCCCTCATCTTCTCCCTTCCCCTTTCCAAGTCCACTAATAAGGGAGGACCTCCTCCTCTTCATCTGACCCTAGCTTATCAAGTCTCCTCAGGACGGGCTGCAATGTCCTCTTCTGTGGCCCAGCAAGGCTGCTCCTCCTTTGGGGCAAGGAGGGTAGAAAGGCTTGCCATTGAGTTCAGGTCAAAAATAGTCCCTGTTCCCCTTATTAGAGAACCCATTTGGACACTGAGCTACCGTGGGCTATATCCAAGCAGGAGTTCTAGGTTATATCCATACATGGTCCTTGGTTGGAGAAACAGTCTCATGAAAGACCCCTGGGCCCTGATATATTTGGTCCTTGTGGTACTCCTGTACTCACCCTAGCAGTGTATCAAAGCAGATATTAAGACTCATAACCAAACATTCAGTAGAGTGCTGGGAATCATATGAAAGAAGGGGGAGTTAGTAAGTACATGGGTTTCTAATACGTCACTATACTGATTAGATAAGAAGTTTTATAATATCAGATTCCAAATATACTTTTGTAATTGCATTCTCAAAGTATTTTAACACATTCAAAAACATTTGTGTTAATATTGTACACCTTGGGCTTCTTTTCAAATTACTACTGACCTTAAATTCAAGTATGTTAGGAAATATTAAGATGCAGGTCAAATTATAATCTATAAAGTTCTGAAAACTAAAACATACAGTAAATAATTGAAAGAAGCATGTCATCCAGATGTGAGGTGAATATATTGACAAGATGAAGTTACATAAAGTGTTGTGTTCTACATGATAAATCTCCAATATTTTTGATTAGTATGAGAAAATCAAGTAAACAATTCAACAGACCTGTAGAACATACTTAAAGGTAGCAACTATGATAAATAAGGAATCACGAAACAAAAGAATCTCACCCAACATGGCATCTAACTACAAAGCTCTCTTTGCAGAGTCCAGGCATTTCCACTCCTCTTGAAAGAAGCCTATGGCCACATCCTGAAAAGTCAGTGTCCTGTTATGAAAGATAACTGTTTTATCATGTGCCAAGTAAAAAAGGCTTTACTTAAACTATGGAAATGTGAGTTCATCTGTTTTATATAGGCATTATTCTAAAAGATGTCCTATAATTTACCATCTATACTAACAAAACTGTATGCTAGAAATATGAAAGGTCATGTGATTTTGGACCAATATAGGGTGTAGATCACAGGCTGCAATAGGATATGTGATTGAGATGCATATTATTTTCATATATACTTCCAGACAAAGTCACTGTGAATCACCAGTCAAAGGCTTCTATTATCTATGAAAAATCGATGCTGTAGTAACAACTGGCTAAAGACATATACGCTGCATAAATGCAACCATGGAATGGAACTCAGAAATATATAACAAGATGCAGAATTGCCACATGTGAGAAAGAGACAAAATTCTTCCTCTGCATGGCACCAATGACTCCCATGCTCTTACAATAATACCAAAGGCATGCCTACCAGAAAGAGAAAGAATGAACTTCTAAGGCCTGAATAAATTCTGGAGACACTGTGAGAAAACTGATAAAGGAAATGTAGAGCCAATAGATTGAATATTTGAGCAGTAGCTTCTTTCATTAAGCTACTGTGTTCCATCACGCCTTCAAAAGGGTACCAAGAAATCAACAAAACCAGCAACAACCAAGAAGAAATTTCAATAAACAACTCTATGGACAGCATTCTCATAAATCTGCTTACCTATTTATCTGTAAAGAAAAAGTGAGATCAAGAATTTTTCAGGTAAATGGCTGGAACTAGGAAAGATCATATGGACTGAGGTCATCCAGACCAAGACCAAGATAAACATCACACGTTCTCTCTTATTGTAGGTTCCTAATTACAAATCTTCAATATCAATACATATTCTGAAGCAAATGCAGAAAGAAAGGAAGTAAAAATATTTCACTGCCTGTGTAGGAGGAAGTGAAACACACAAAGGAGAATAGCGTGGTCAAGTGATCTGATCAGGGATATGGCAAAAAACTGAGTCTAATTAGGGAGTGAAGAGGGAGATAAATATAGAAGATGAAAGAAAGGTAATATAACAGGAAAAATATATGAAAAGTCATAAGCATTTATACTGTTAACTATATACTTAAGAAACCATAGTACTAGTGTTTTACATAATATAAATATTTTCACCTGTCTATAGATAGACATATATACTACAAATGGAATTTTCTTGTCGGGATAAGAAATGGCAAAGTGTCTAAAATAGATTACCCGACTGCTCATTGCTAATGCAACTACTGTTAAAGCAGGAAAGCTCCCACCTTCCTTCCCCCATGTCCCTGTGTGTGCTGTAACTACAGCAGCTTCAAAGTGAACTCAACTCTTACAGAGGTCTCTCTTTATAATTTCCCCCAAAGCTATGGAGGTTGGAGGACACTTATTCACTGGTCTTTCCCCTTCTCATAGTCCTGTCAGGCTAGGCATGGAAGGAGTTGCAGGACCATCTTCCTGGCACAGGGCAGCAGAGGCAGGATTAGGTGTTCAAAACAATTCTTAACTACATAGCATGAAGAAAGGATGAGCTACAGGAGATTTTGCTCTAAACAGAAACCACATGAATGCACTTGAGCAAAAGGAATGAAATTTGTAATGACTGAGAAACACTGGAGAATAGAAACGAATAAAATGTTAGAGCAGTAATACATAAAGAAAATGAAACTTAAAAAGTAATACCAACAATCGACTTTTTGAAAAGATAAACATAATTAAAAAAACACACAAGTATACTGACTTTAAAAAAGAGCAGGACAGGAACCACACAAGGAGAGCAACAGAACCAGAACATTTGGACACAAGGGTCTTCCCAGAGACTCATACTCCAACCAACTACCAGGCATGGAGATAACCTAGAACCCCTGCACAGATGTAACCCATGGCAGTTTAATGTCCAAGTGGGTTACATAGTAATGGGAAGAGGGATTGCCTCTGACATAATCTGATTGGCCTGCTCTTTGATCACTTCCCCCTGAGGGGGGAGCAGCCTTACCAGGCCACAGAAGATGACAATGCAGCCACTCCTGATGTGATCTCATAGACTAAGATCAGAAGGAAGGAGAGGGGGACCTCCCTTATCAGTGGACTTGGGGAGGGGCATGTGTGAAGAAGGGGGAGGGAGAGTGAGACTGGGAGGGGAGGAAGGAGGGGCTTATTGGGGGATACAAAGTGAATAAAGTGTAATTAATAAAACAAAAATAAATTTTTAAAAAGAGCAGGTCCTTCCCTGGTAGATGAAAAAGCCACCGTTTGACATTGCTGCTCTGTGCAATGCTAGCTGCTGAGAACTGTAACCTGACACACACAACTAGAGGCAAAGGCTTGTGTCTCCAATTTCTGAGATGACTTAACTATGTCAAGGAGGATGGCACACATTTTCATAGGACAGTCACCTAACTGAAAATTTAATAGTCGCTGGCTCAAGCTAACTCACCCAAGTTTGTACACCTACCAAGCTGGTCTGATTTCATTCACATACATGCTGAGAAATTACAAAATTATTCACCCTGCCTGAATCAGGTTCTTCTTCATAATGGTGACCCCTGCAGCTGAATTCCTTAAACTTTAGTCTGTGATCTGGCTATACCTTGTTTCATTCTGTGGTGTACACAGTAAATTTTTCCACCTGTTCTGGTATGAAGGCAGAAGCAAATCTTATTCCTGTTACTGCAATGGAAAGTTCACTACATGACTCAAATGAGTAATTTTAAAATTCTGTTGTGGTACAGTCCTTTAAAGAATTTAGAAAGTATAATCAAGAAGAAAACAAGGTCATTCCCAACAAGGTGACTTGAGTAAACATAGCTTGTCTCAGAAACATTGTCTAACAGGTTGAAGATGCATCTGTCCCAGAATTAATATGCCTTCTCAAGAAGAAAACACTCCAGACACAATTAAAAGATTAATTATGAAAAACATTTTTAATGACAGCATGAATTCAGCTCTGGCTAATGCTCAAAGAGGAACCAGCCAAGAAAGATTTTTTTTTTCATTAGAGTGACATATGTTGTCACCCTAAAGTTTCTTTTAGGTTCGGGTCCCAGGTTATGTTTTAAACAATTTAAATATGGACAGGAGACTGCACACTTAAAGATGAGGTTTACACAGCAAAGATATTCCCAGAATTATTTCTTAAGTACACCAGTGACCTGAAACAGCATGTCACTCCTTAGTGACAGAGTCCTGAGTGGAAGGTCCCAGAGGATTAAAAAGATAGGTAAAGTAGAAGGTAGAAAGGATAAAAGCTAGGGTTGGGAGGTCTTGCACAAACTATGTCTTATGCTAAGTAGGCTTCTTAAGAATAGCATCTTGTATACTACTTTTAGGGAAATAATGGGAAACATCTATGTAGAAACTATCATACAATAGGACAAACTCAAGAGGAGTCTAATAAAAAAATAGTGCACAAGGGGGAAAACAGAGTGTGTCAAGAACATTACTGACCACAGTGGACTTTGGACTAGGAACCACACTCCATGTGGTAGGAAAGAGATGGGTTCTGAGGATCTGAAGCAACACCTTTCCAAAGGCCCTGGGCCCCAGACCATATCTCTGAGACAAAGCTCCCAGAAAAGGAGCTACCTCATAGTCAAAAAGGCAATTGATCACAAAAACAGATGAATTCTAAAATACAACAGGTTACAATGTCAGGAGCCATTCTGTTAAAGGAGCTCATTCGGCAGGTGGGCCTTCTGGAAAGGGATCTGGTGTTTTGCAAGGTCTGTGCCATGATACACCCCAGAATTGCTTCCAGTGTCTGAAAGTGCACTCATTCTTTGTGCACTGCTATATCTTTCTGTACTCTGGTTTGATGCGAATAGTCACTTTCTGGGTATTTACACACTCTGAACAAACTTCCTACGGGATCTTCTTAAATGAATTTATTCCTAAATATGGAATTCTTTATTTGCATCAAACAATTTTAAAAGTTAAATTGTTTTAGAACTTCTAAAATAGCTTTAGAATGTTTATAGCTGTAATAAATACCTTTGTGGACCTCCAGATGCCTTACTAGGAGATAGGTTTAAGGCAGATTTGTAGCCTCAGATAGTCTTCACTCACAAATCCTGGTATACACCACAAATATAAGCAAGTTGGTTTAAACTTCCCATGACCCCAAATTATACTGGGACTACCAAAAGCAATGTCTAATTAAGTGAAAACCTTGATGTCATTATTTACAAACTGTTCTGCTGTAATTCCTTATACCTTGTCATCTTATGGCATTATATCCTGTCATGTATGTTTTGTGTCTTGTCCATGTCTGATCCGTCTTTGTGTGCTATAACTTGGGAGGACTAAATTAGAAGAATGAACTACATAAGATGGACTGATGGACCTCTGAAGCTGAGGAATCCAATTGTTAAATGTCATCTTGACTGATATATCTGATCTATGTTCATATGTTCTGGGCTCTAGGTGCCTCTAGCCCCACCCTCACCTGCTTCTGTCAGAGAAGCCAAACCTCAGAATTTGTGGTGTCTGACTTGCAAACATTGCTAAGCTATTTTACAATGAGGTAAATGATTTTATAAAACATAAACTTTATCAATACATTTACAGCTATGCTTGTTTACTGTGCTGCATAGCCTGAAATTTCTGGACCACATTAAAATCCTTTAGAGGGACATTTGTATTAGCTTGCACATAAAAAATTACCTTCCATTTTTTCTAGAACTTTAACATGGTTCTTTAGTATTGTCGTCTTCAAGATATATCCTAACATATAGTACTAAAATGTATAAAATATTTTTGGAAGTAATAGAAAATGTAAATTTTCATCTTCAGTGAACCTTATACCCATGCTGATTTATGTACCACATTCTTCCTTTTCCAGGATCTATATCACAGAAGAGCATAGATAACCATGAAACACTTGCTCTTCTATTTAGAATGTGATGGAAAGCTCACATTTTTACCCACAGCATGGATGTTTCTCCAGGTTTTAAGCATCATATCTTTGTTGAGACCCTTCTGAGAAGGGTCCATCAAAGCCCACTCCTCCCCAGTGAAGTTCACATGCACATCTACATAGGTCACCTGATCCCAAAATATACCATAAATATTTGTGATAGAATGGGTAAGTATGACTAGATTACTAATATATACTTCATTAAGAATCTGTTCACATAATTTTGTGTGCCTCGCACATTTATTCCATAACACAGAAGTTCTAACAAAACAAGCCATTTTAGGAGGAAAAATGAAAACAGATTAATTATATTGAGTACGCATCAGAGAAATTATATCAACAGTAACTATCTTTAGAAAAGGATGTACAAGGGCTAGAGAGATGGCTTAGTGGTCAAGAGCACTGTCTGCTCTTCCTAAAGACCTGGATTCAATCCCCAGCACTCACATGGCAGCTCATAACCGTCTGTAACTCCAGCTCCAAGGGATTTGACGCCTTCATGCTAACATACATAAAATAAAAATAAATAAAAAAGAAAAGGATATACAAGCTGGGTTTGGTGGCTCCCACCTTTTGATATGATCTACAGGCGGTTGTAAAAAAAGAACTTCAGCTGGGAAAATGCTTCCGTAAGATTAGTCATTAGGCTGATCTATGGGGGATATTCTGGATTGATGATTGATGTGAGAGGACTCAGCCTATCCTGTACTAACACCTTGGACAGGTAGTTCTGGGAGGCCTAAGAAAATAGCTGGTTGGTATGGAGAGATGGCTCATTGAGTAAGTGCAAACACTGTTCTTTCAGAGGACCAGAATTCAGTTCCCAACACCTACATCAGGCAGCTTAGTGATAAGGAAAAAAATAGCAGTGAGCCGAATCCCATCCCCCAAGACAATTTCTCTGTGACTGTCTTTTATAGTTCCCCTTTAAAGAGGAAACATATTTTAAAGATAAAGTGGTGGCAAGGATAAAATCCCATCCATCAATCTGCACTTTTCAATTGTTACGTGTTTATGAGGGAGAGACAAACAGAGGGGCAACTGATGTGTGCCATTGAACACCTGTCAACCCCGAGAAGGAATTACTTTTCACTTTATATTCTTTGTTGCATGCTATCATTCTGTGATGGTAGCCAATTGGGGAATATTCCTTACCTCACAAAAATGTTGCAAGAGTGGTTGGTAGGTGTACAGTGGGGGAAATCAGGGCTCCAGCTACAAATTAAACAAAGCATTACTCCCACAACCATGTTTATTAGGCTGTCTACTCCTGCCCCCAGGTACTAATAAAGGAATGCCCACTCTGCCCACTCTGACATGGTTGAAATTTGAGACTAAGGCTACTTTGGATTCTTTTTACCAATATCTTTAAAAAACACAGAAAAGAAACCAAACCCATCTTTATTAACTCTTTTTTGATTGTTCCTCAATAGAAATAATTTAGGATATACTAAAGTCTAAAAAATAAAAGCCACATATGTGGGGAGTATCAAAAGTATATTATATCAAAACAGGCTTCAGTGGTAGCCCAATCTACTCACCAGGTTCTTCGCATTGTTTTAAAATGATGATGATAATGATAATAGTAATAACAATCATAGAAGAAGAGGGAAAAAGTCAATACCAACAAAATGAAAGACTTAAGTTCCTCTGCTAGTTGGTATCCCTGCTCTCTAGGCTGCACACTTACTGTATATCACTAATAAATTAGCATGGAGGCCTAATATGATAGCACTCAACCATCCCTTCATCTGTTTACTCATGTATTGTGAAGGTAAGATAGGATATAAAACAAGACACACAGAGTACTGTCATTTCCCACAGAAAAGCAAGTGGGAATTTAGAAGAATGCTTTTAAAGATAGAGTGTGTTTCTTCCCTGCATTCTGTCTCAGCTCACAAAGTCTTCAGTGACCTCAAGGATCAAATGCAATTATATCTGCCATATATATTTGCTATGCTGTTTGAATCTTCCAAGGACAGCATAATAGTACAAGGGAGTGACATCTTTATGAGGTTAACCCTTTCCTATTTTAAGAGTAGACTACACTCAGCAAGGTATCAAAGGAGATACTGAGACTCATAGGCAAACTTTGGGCAGAGTGCAGGGAATCTTATGAAAGAATGGGGAGACAGAAAGACCTGGAGGGGACAGGAGCGGCACAAGGAGAGCAACAGATCAAAAAATTCTGGGCACAGGGGTCTTTTTTGAGTATGATACTCTAACCAAGAACCATGCATGGAGATAACTGAGAACCCCTAGAACAGATGTAGCCCATGGCAGCTCAGTCTCCAAGTGGGTACCCTGCTAATGAGTACAGGAACTGTCTCTGACATGAACTCAGTGGCTGGCTCTTTGATCACCTCCCCCTGAGGGGGGAGCACCCTTACCAGGCCACAGAGGAAGACAATGCAGCCAGTCCTGATAAGTCCTGATAAGACCTGATATGCTAGGGTCAGATGGAAAGGGAGGAGAACTTCCCCTATCCGTGGACTTGAGGAGGACATGGGAGGAGATGAGGGCTACAGTGGGGATACAAAGTGAATAAACTGTAACTTATAAAAATAAAAATAAATTAAAAAAATAAATTAATTAAAAAAGAGTAGACTACCGAAGGCAGATGTGACTCCTGGTGTATACCGAGAATGCTGGAAATCTGGTAGTTAGGAAGAATAAGAGGTCGTCATCCAGAAGGAGGGAAAAAATGATGTTCTGAGGAATAGTTAGCTGGAGAAGAAGTCTGGGAGAATTTTGGATGCATATGATAAAAAAGTGAGGTTTCAAAGGGTGGGAGTTAAAAAAGGAAGAACAAAGCAAGGAAATCAGTGTCTGTGCCATGAGCTTGACCACTGTGTGTTGACTATTGCTCAGTTTCCTCAAGTATTATCTAATTTAACCTCACAACCTTTGGAGGGACTTACTATATTATCTTAAATTAATGCATCCTCAGAAGCATGGCTAAAGCTACCAGCTTTATTGGTTTCCTGAAACAGTCAACCTTTGTGACATTATAAGCCACCCCAAATCTAGTGGCTCAGTGCAACTAAGTGCAATTTCTCATGGTTCTACAGGCTGCTTGGGATGGTTTTCTAGCAGGCTGTGATGAGAAGAAGGAGGTTTTGGCCACATGATGACAGTGGTGGTGCCCTTTGCAGGAGTGTGCTTTTGTTTCTCTTCATGAGGATATTCAGCCTCCATGCAGGCCCAGCTTCTTGGGTCTGGGTTTCAAAAGAACTTCATCAAGGACATCCTAGGTGTAGCATGATGCCATTTTGTCACATATAGGTTGTTAAAACAATAGGGTTGGGGATTTAGCTCAGTGGTAGAGTTCTTGCCTAGCAAGGGCAAGGCCCTGGGTTCAGTACTCAGATAAAATAACAACAACAACAACAAAAAATAGCCAGACACGGTGGCACATACCTTTAGTCCCATCACTGGGAGGCAGAGGCAGTTGGATCTCTGCCAGTTTGAGGCCAGCCTGGTCTACAAAAGCAACTTAGGGGCAGTATACAATTCAAAGGAAGAAATGGCAGCCATTATTTTTATGAGTGGGAAAGTACCACTGGAGAGGAAGATGTGAGATTGAAGGGACTGTAAGAAAGATTCCAAGTCCCATGTTCCTGTTACCAATACAATCTTAATGTTTAAGCCAATGTTCTGCTAATTATTACCTTTTTTCATAGGTTTATAAAGTTACCTTGATAAATGACACATTCTGTAGGCTTGAACAGATGTGAAAATCCCTGGGTTCTCTCATTAGCTCTAATGTTGCTGCTGTTTGTTTGTTTGGTGTTTTAATGAGCTTTAATTTCTTCATCTATGAAAAGAGAGTTTTGTCTTTTTTCTCTCTGCAGGTAGATACAGGTCTACAAATTGTAGAATAGTGACCTATTTTTAGAGCAACACAAACTTGCCCTCCAGGAGGACAGGAAGGATCGAGATAAGATAAAGCAGGAAGATGGCTTCTGTTTGTAACACACTCCCTTGCATGTTGTGAGTGCAGGGTTAAGGGGGGAGAAGTAAGGAAAATTCTCCCATGTGAGTATGTAATCTTGAATAATCTGGCTGCCTCTCCAGGCATTTTCATTTATTATATGTTAAGCAGCATATGACAGCCTTACACCAGGGATTACAGTATGAGTCTTTGCCCTGAGGGCTTCTGGATCTAGTTAGACACCTGCACCACACTCACACAGGAGCTAAGAAGACAGAAAGTGAAAAGGCTTCCCAGCCAGTATGTGCCTGCAGGAAATGGCTGGCTGGGGCTGTCTCAGAAAGATATTGTTGCCTGGCCTATGGAAGAGCAGGTTCCCAAGGAGAAAAACCAGTGTTTAATTTAGCACAAAGACAGCTCAGACATTCTCTCTGGGGGACTGAGCTTGCAAACAAATTCACATGCACAGACTCTAAGCCAGGAAAGGAAACACTCTTTGGTGCAATGCTTGGGACTTAGACCCAAACTTTACTAAAAGTTTGCATAAAGTTTTTATGTTTTAGATTCTAGATTCTAGAGGTCTCCTGAAATGAACAAGTTATGCCTAAGTAGAGCAATCACCATCCCAAAGACCCAGTATAATGTATACTGAGCCAGTTAAGCTCCACTTCTTTGTATCCTACTTGGTTGTCATAACTTTGACTTTGAGAGATCACTGTGTATGTCTTGATATCTGTTAGTAGACTTTTGCTTAAACTCCTTGTGAGTATGAATGTATGTGCATTCGTGGGGGTACACATGAGTGTGTGTAGGCTATGTATGCATGTTGTGGTCAGCCACTGGTGTAGTAGTTCTTCAGTTCCACTTGATTCTTAGCATTGTTATTTCATTAAAAAAAAAAACACCTACTGGTAAATTTGAAAATTAAAAAAAAAACAAAACCATTAATTAAACCCTTCTGAGAGGATTCTACTGCTGCTTCCTTCTTCATTTCAGCCCCTTGCAAGGCTAATTTCCTTCACACTCCAGCAAGATCTGTGGGAGAATGAAGGAGAAATGATATGCTAAAGACACAGCCATTACACACAGTCCAGTGGAGAACTATAGCCTGCACTGTGAAATGACAGCAGAACTTTCTAGCCTCAGAGACCAGAGTAAGATGGGAAGAAGCAAAGCTCCAAATTTAGAAGGAAAATACAGAGGGAATTCCCAATAATTAAAAAAGGGTGTCAGACCAACCCCTATGATACTGTAAACTCTCATCTAGGAATGAGCATGAGGTCTGAGTTGCCACCCCTCTGTTCTAACTTACACCAAACCTCCCGGATTCATCCCTGTACTCACAGAGGGTCCTCCAGCAAGGGACTATTTTAAGAGGTGGATGGTGGGTGGAAGAGAGAAAAGAGAGTCCTGAGGAAGGGTGGCAAACACCTTCAGTTTTTGCAGCTGCAAACTGTTTAGAGCAGAGAATTATTGGGAGGCTTGCAGAAAGATTATAAATTTACTGAGGATAATTCAAGGCATTTATTTACTTTTGGCTGCGGATGCTGGTGACACACACATGTACACAAATCTTATCTCCCCCTCCTCCCTTCTCCCCAGCATCTCTCTTTCAGGAGACAAACTTCCCCTTAGCTGGGAATTCCAGAGAAAAGTCGGGAGAGAGAAGTAAATAGGCCTGGAAATTTCAATATAAACTGAATAGTTTCATTCAAGGATAAAGCATTGGCCAGTTCAATTATGGGTCCCAGAGTCACAGCTCTAGGCAGCCCAAGAAAAAAATGTTTGCCCTGTGGGGAAGAAGAGCAGTGTCTCAGTCTCCAGAGCTTACCAGGAACCACAGGAATCACCTCAGATGAGGACATGGCAAAGAGCAGCCAGGAAGAAGTAGATGCTGGCTGAAACAGGCCCTCTCCTCCCTCAGGAGCTGCTCAGTACCATTCTTCCTGGGTGCTTTCTGAGTGTTTTGGGGCTCCCTTGGGCATTTCCTATCTTCCTTGAATCAGGCTTGGCTCAGGCAGACT
Source organism: Meriones unguiculatus (assembly GCF_030254825.1). NCBI lineage: Eukaryota > Metazoa > Chordata > Mammalia > Rodentia > Muridae > Meriones > Meriones unguiculatus. The sequence goes on from NC_083369.1 coordinate 38,559,006, forward strand.
GCAGTTGCCTGTGAGCAGTTGCAGAGCTTCAGGAACCCAGCAGGAGACGCTTTTGAGCACAGGGCTGGCTTCCTATTTGTACTGAAAGGCATAGCAGTTGGGGGTGGGGGAGCCTGAACACCACAAGCAGTGGGTCACCTGACCAAGACTGACAACCAAGAACCACTGACTCAACTCTCTTCCCTCTGGGTGAGGTGTTGTCGCTGTCTCTGAGTAAACACTTCTAGTCAGAAACTTACTCAGGCTTTAGGGTTTGATGTGCTGTTACCAGGACGACTGCAGACACAGTGCTTCCTAGAAGCACAGTAAATTGCTAAGAAGCCACCCATGAGTGTTGGGAGATGACACTGCTTGATTGGAGGCTGCAGAATAAAGACTAGATTGGGGCCTGAGGTGGGGAGCCCATGAGGATCTTGGGAGTCTTCTTTTTTTTTTAATATTTTTTTAAAGATTTATTTATTAATTATACAACATTCTGTCTGCACATCAGATCTTACTGTAGATAGTTACGAGCCACCACCTGGTTGCTGGGAATTGAACTCAGGACCTTTGGAAGAACAGTGAGTGTTCTTATTCTCCGAGCCATCACTCCAGCCCGTTGGGAGTCTTCTTACCAAGCAAGCATTCCTGCAGAAGTTTGCTTGAGGTATTTCCCTCACTTTTTGTTCCTGTTAAGACTATGTAATGTCAACCACAGATTTCTCTTGAGCCCAGGTGAAGGGCAGGAATGAATGGGGAGAACGATGATAGGGCAAGGTGAACAGGTCAAATGAGCTAAGTTGCCATCAAGTAAAGAACGTTTTGCTGAGCCTAATCACAGCCAATGTGCTGAAGCAGGAAGGTTCTCCAGTGTTTCTCAGCTATAAGGTTCTTCCTCCGCAAACTGCACTTTTGAGCCTCTGGATAACCCAGGCTTTTACCTGGTAAGGAACACACTTTAGGTGTAGGAAAATGACAATGAGCACTGCTGACAATGAGCAATGCTGATGTGATAGTGATACTCTGTTGGAAGTGGTGGGGCTGTGGTTGCTGCCTGGGAGGACATAGGAGGGGCAGCAGGGAGTGGTGGTAGTGGTGGTGGTGGCAGTCGTGGCTGTAGCATTAACATGTTTGCTAGGCTTCCTTGCCACCTGGCCACCCTGAATCCCGCTAAGGAGTTGCATACTGCTTTCTTTTTCCTGGTCTGAGCTCTCAGCCCTACCATGTTCAGTGTCCTTCACAGCTCAGGCAGTGCTGTAGCAGCAATGTGAGCCTGCAGGCATTCCACAATAGCACTGTGCACTCTCTGGGTAACTAAAACCCCTCCAAGGAGCCCAGCCCCAGAAGCCCCTCTAACCCTCCTGCCAGGGGACTGGGGGAAGTCCCCCTCTTGTTGGACACAATGGTGAGACGTAAGAGGCTGGTGCTGGCTATTGCAGGCAAAGCTGATTTCAGTGTTTAGGGTCATGTGAATAAAAGTCTTTAGAGGGTGGGGAGGCCATGGAGAAGGTGTGTGTGTTGGGGGTAACAGGAGGGTGGGTAGGAAAATTAGAAACCAACTGAGGAGAGGAAGTTGGAAACAAACCATGACCAACTTACTCTAATTGCATTTGACAGCTCAGGAGAAATTGGATAGAGTTAAATTTCTCTTCTCCCCACCAGGCTGACAAGAGCCCCTAGGTACTTTGTAAACACAAAGTCTTGGGGACAGTTCAGGAATTCAGGGATTGTCAAGGAAGGGACAGAAATACATAGCAAAAGGCATCAAAAGGCTCATTAAATAGAGACCCAGGATCCCCTCACCTAGTTGCTCTGGAAAATTATAAGGTGTTTCTGCACAGAAACACATTTCTGTAGTGGTCTATGCAGCCTTCAATTTCACTCAGGTTAAGAAACAAACAACAGGATTGTTTGCCAAAGCTTCTGACATCATGTTCAAACTGTGCATGATCAAGGAAAACTGTCTTGGTTTCTCCATCCCTTTCTCTCCTCCAGTGTTGATGTTTTCTTCTCCACAAAGAAAACAGCTTTTAAGCCTTAACAAATCATGCTCTTCAAGATAATCAAATCACCCACTGGCAAAAAACCTGATTCCCTCTTAGGTTGCTTAGTCTCAAATGAAAGCAGTCTGAAGCAGCTGGCTACTGAGAGAGCTCCTTCAACAACACCCCCTCCCCCAGTCATGTCTAGTAACTTTTCTGTCCACTTTTGTACATTACATGCCTGGCCAGCGGCTCAGAGGGTCTGGACTTCCAAAGACAATGTGGCTCTTATCTTTTGTATTGCTTTGCTTAGATAGGAGGCAAAGAAGAAAAAAAGTAGCTTGTATTTTCTTTTCTCTTTCAGGTCTGTTCGAAGCACTTTCCTGCAATAGGTGAGAGAGAGACACACACAGACAGACAGACAGAGACAGAGACACACAGAGAGAAGCAGAGAGAGAGAGAGAGAGAGAGAGAGAGAGAGAGAGAGCCAGCAGGCTGCAGATGGGGAGGAGGTTGGACACTCAGGCTCCCTGGTGGAAGGCAGCCAGCCGCCAGGGAAGTTCAGGGGCCTCCCAGAGGCCTCCAGAATAGCATCTCTCTGCAGATTGCTCTGGGCTCAGCCTCGGTCTGGGTGCTGTGGTGGGGAAAAGACTGGGGAAATTCCCTAGTCTCCTTCAAAGTGTTTGAGCAGCTCTCAGTGCTAAAGACATTCCCAGCCAGGGACTGTATTTTTCCTCTTCCAGGCCTGCCCTCTGCCCTACTGAGGATATGATCTTAGGTTTTCAATAAGCTGTGAACGACACCACTGAACACGCCAGCAGGAGCTGTGTGAGCACGGAGGACAAGCTCATTTGCACAGTAAGGAAATTAGTGAGTGACTGCTGTGAGGTGGTCAGAGGGAAGTCCACCATTGTCGCCTAAAGGGATCCATTTCTGTGGGCCAGTTTGTGTGGGCAACAGTCTGGGAGGTGATGAGCAAATCATGAGGGATAAATAAACATTTTATGAGGCTGATATCGTCATTACCCAGAAAAAGGAAAAACAACAATAACAACAATGTTTTTGTTTGAAAATTCACCAAATGCAATGTGTGTTGTCTGTAGCTGTCTGGTTGGGATATTTAATGTACCTCTTGATTTCAAGAGCATTCCTAACAAAAAATAGGTTTTTAATTCCTTATCTTCAGATGGTGTGGTTTGCAAAATATTCAACCAGATTGGACAAATCTGTGGGTGCTTATCAATTATAGAGAAGAAACTAAGATGGGCACGGTATTGGAAGTCAGGAACAACAAAAATGCGAGTGCTGTAATTTATAAGTCATTTGGATCTGAGGTCTCCAGACAAAGCTTCATTCACTTAACAGACTCTAGAATGTGGGCACTATGATCCTGCTTCAAACATGAGATCTGGGCAGAAGCAAACTAAATAATGTATCTCAAGCCTGAATTTACCCACAGTTCCATCCCCCAATTTATTTTCACAGGTCCCAGGATGTTAAGTTGGAAATGGAGACAGGCACACTCAGACAGGGCAGGGTATGTCTTTTGCAAATAGTTGGAATCCAAAGTATTTCAGTTTTCAGGGACTTTGGATTTGGGGATATTGGCTTGGAATATTTCTAATCCCAGAGGTTTCCCAAATCTGCCATGTTAGCTCTGTTTAAATAATTCTGTTCATCAGTATCTAAGATTTTTTGAGTCAACTACTCCCTTCTGTATAGCCTTTGATCTTTTTGGAAACATCCTTCTTCCTGTCTCCTCCAAGGCCAAGTTCCTCTCCATTCATGTGGAGAAAGGAGAAGCTGTATTTGTTAGAGAAGAAAAATAGAAATAGGGTCTCCTGTATCAATAAAATTGAAGGGGTTTTGACCATCATATATTTCATTTTTGAAAGGAGTTCTCAGTAGACAGCAGCTTCCACTAACTTCTACTTCTGTCATATTTAGCAGTCACAGCCAGTTTAAGAAAACTATGTGGTATTTAAATGAAAAACACTGCTCATTCCGTAGCTCATGATAATACAGGTCTCAACAGCGTGAAGCTCTTGGCTAAACAAGCTACTCTTAGTAGCATAAATTATAAATCAGAATGATAAATTTGCTAAATTGAGACAAAAAGTAATTGATTATTTACTTGATATAAAATTGTCCATAGTTTTAGGGTATGGGGTACTGTTCCAATAAATGTAATAAGCTCTTGAGTTCAGATAATAAGCTCACATTTGCAAGTGCCTTGAGCTGCTGAGCCATCTCTCCAGCTCCCCCCACCCCTCCCTTTGTAATTTTGACAGAAGCATAAATTAAAAGCTTGGGTGCAAGACTTCAACAGACAGCTTTCCCTACTACATTCTAGCATTTAAGACATCCCTCTGGACTCTAGAGTCTAGCGAGTCTTTTGTCTGCATTAAAAATTTGCTATTTTCCCTGCATGTATGTATGTGTACTGCACTGCGCAATGCTGTGCTGGCTTAGGTCAGAAGAGGGCATTGGGTGCTCTGGACTGGAATTATAGGCGGTTGTGACCCATCACAAGGGTGCTAAGAACTGAACTTAAGTTCCCTCCTGGAGCAGTCAGTGTTCTTCAATGCTGAGCCAGTTAAGAACTGCTCTCCAGTACCCTTTTTTTTTTGTACATTTACCTGTATATATCCCAGCCATTTAATTTCTGATTGCCAGTATCACTGACATCATTCTACTTACACACACCATTTATTATTTAATAAAAAAAATCACCACCTTTTAAAGCCCAGCACTTAACATATGTCATCTTCCTCAAATACATGAACATTGCTAGAAATGTGTATTATTAGCACCATCCAGTTCCTCATTTAGGCAATGAAGAGGTATAAGATGATTTGTTCCATATCATGTAATTAGGAAGGGTGAGACCAGGGCTCTTCATACCCAGGTTCTCTTAACCACAAGGCTTGCTGCCTTAGTGTATGAGTGGCACTACAAGCAGGCCTAGCTCAAGGGATGCCCAATGTTCATTCTGGAGTGTAAGCAGGTTCAGTACTATCCAGAGAATGAGTCTTGGGTACAAATACATGAATATGAGGACAGACCAGTTGGGAAATTCAATTAATCACACCCAATTGCTTATAAAAGAATTATTTTTTGTAGTTTTCCTCTGCCTTCCTTTCCACTGGTCACCCATGATCCCAACACCTTCCCATTATCTGTCAGTTCTCTTCAGATTCTTCTTTACTTCCTTCCTATACTGCCCTTTCATCTTTACCCTTTGAACATGGCTTCACTTTTGTTCTCTGGAGTGAGTAAAGGAGTAGTTCTCCACGTGCCAGAGAAATAAAAACAGCAAGAGACATGTGGCAGATCTTGTTTTTTGAGGCAGAGTCTCTCACTAGCATGAGTAGGCTGGCTGCCTGGCTTACAAGCCTCAGGGATCTGCCTTCTTTGTCTCCACAGTGAGAGGATAACAAGTACATGCCATCATGTCTGACTTTTATTTTAAATATGGTTCTGCGGAGTGAACTCAAGTTCACTTGTTCATGTAAGGCAGGTACTATACTGATTGAGCCATTTTCAGATCAGTCCAAATATATTTTAATGCAGCCTATTTCTACTAAATTGACAGGACATGATAACACATTCAGCTGCTGTTTATCTGTGGGAAGAGCATAAATACATAACTAAGATACACTTCAGGATTCTTGAATCACAAAGCTCATGTTCTCCATGTATATCTATCAAGGTTTATTTGACTTTACTGTGGCACTTCATGAAAATCCGAGGAGCATATAAGCAAGATATTTTGCCACAAAGACATATAGAATATACAACAAATGTCACATGATTCAAAGAAACAAAACTCATCATCTTTGCATTTACAGAAATTTATAAAATCTTCTCTGAAGGAGTGTGCTATAATTCAAACTTCTCATCTTGAAAATAATCCATGAAGTTGAGAGAGTCTTGCAGTTGATCATATTTCTGCACATACAACAGAAAAATTAGTTATTTTACTAACAACAGCAAATAAGACAGACCTTTCTAGCTACTGAAACACATGTACCATGGGAATTGGGAGCAAAAATCATTTAATTATAAATAGAAACTGTATTTCAAATAAGCATTTCTAACTCAGAAAGCATTAGAAAGAAATCACATAATAGCATTATTAATTTCATACCTCATAAGTAATTGTAAACCATAGCATAAATATAATAATTCAGTAGCTAATCCAACATATATTTGTGGAACAGATGTGTATGTATATCAACAGTTTTCTAATAATGACTGATGAGGGGCACAGCTCTATAAAAGACACTTTCCCCACCCCTTAGACAAAATGCTCAGAGTACAGCAACTAGCACCCCTGCCCTGAGAGTCAGAAGAGAAACCATGGGTAGTTGAGGTGACCAGGAAAAGTGTGACATTCAATTTGTTTTGGACACAAATATCTAATAAGCGAAGTTAGTGGCAAAAGTGCCCTTCCCCCAGGCCAGGAGATTAAAAGTTCATCCAACAGTACCATGACAAGGGAACATAGGATTTGATAATAAAATGATGCCTTCTGAAAGAAAGAGATAGAGCTGAACCAAAGATATTGAGTTTGGAGAATAAAAACTATGAAATACTAGGTTATACATTGCTCAAAGATTTGACAGGCAATGTTATGTTGCCAAAGACTTGGGAGCAGGGGACTCATTTGAAGTTCATGTTCAGAAAGCTGGTTAGCTATTCTATAACTGTCTGGCAATGAGTTATGGATCTGTGGTGACAAATTAGGCAATGAGGGCTCAAACTTGGGCAGCAATGGCACTGGAAGTTGAAGAACAGTGTGGAACATATTAAGAGATGCACTAAACGTGCCCTGGAAATTTCAAGGTGAAAAAGTACAAGAATAATGGCAGGCAGGGCTATCACAGGCAGATCAGGGAGCAGAGAAGATACATGAGTTCACATTTAGACACAGAGTCCAAGTATTCATATCAGTTTGAGGGCATTAAATTATTTAATGGTTTCCTGATCTTGTTTATGAACTCTAAGAGAAGACCTCAATGGCCTGAATTCTATGATGACAAGGATTCATGGGAGGCAATGTTAATATTGCATTTTCATCTGAGGCAATGCCACAAAGCCCATTATCATAATCTCAAAAGCTCTAATTAGAGTACATTCCCAGGAAAGAAGAAAGAAAAGAATAAGACAGACAATGATATGTTAGCACAGGCCACATAGAGTTCTCTTGGTTTTAGTACATGGAAGTAAGATTCTCTATGATCTGTGAAACCTGCGCTTTCAAAGCAGTGGCTGCTTTAGGTTTATTATTTTATCTTTATATTATTTTATTCAAGTATTTATAAAATTCTCTTTGGAAAATTAAAATGTACCTCAGTATACAAAGAGAAGTAAATAACAATCTTTGGTTGCTTATATTACAAATAGCAGCTAATGGTAGTTGATCACTTTCTAAGTCCAGGCCCTAAAATATGCCATCATGCACATGATCAAAGCCCAAATTATCACTTAGTTTCTATTTTATAGGGAGCAACAGGCTTGGAGAGATCAAGTAACTTGCTTTCACATTCCACTGCTAGTCAGTGACAGGGCAAATATTTCAATGCATTCTTTTAACCTTTATAGGATGCTCTTTTGAGTGGCAGGGGTGGGGTGACAGCTGTTCTGAGAAAAGAAAGGAAAACCACAAAAAGGAAAGTGAAACAAAGGAGAGGTCATTAGGACCACTCTGCCATCTTCTCTTCCTGAAGATGTGGTTCATCACAGAGCCTCTGAGAAGTCTGGGCCTTTCATTAATAATGAAGAGCACTCTGGTATAGTATCAGATGGGTGTTCTGACAAGAACATTCCAGATTGTGGAAAGGGGGTAGGGGAAAGTCGTCAAATTTATTAAAATGAAGTCTGGCATTCTCCACCCAGAAGCAGCCATGAGACTGACAGCAAAAACGATTTATTTACGGAGGGGCCTTTGAGAGACTGAGCACAGAATCCAGCTCAACAGGACACTGTAAGCTGTGGTCCTCCACCTTTAATTTACTTAAGAGTCAGTCAGTTATTTAAATGTTAGGTGTTTAATGACCTTAAAGAGTTCATTCAATTGCTCTGGGTAAGGCCAGGAGCTATGTATATTCTTCTACAAATTACAAGGTGACATTTTATCAAAATAGGGTTTCTCTGTGTAGACCCAGCTTCCCTGGAACTCACTCTATAGACCAGGCTGGCTTCAAACTTACAGAGAACTGTCTGCCTTTGACTGCCAAGTGCGGGAATTAAAGGCATGCACCACCACTCCCCAGCTTATAGCAGTATTTTGAGAAATACCAACTTAGAGTGTAGAAGAAAGAGAAAAGAAAAAATGGTGAAAGAAGGTAAAAAGAGAAGACTTAGTAAGAGAAATATCTCACTAAAATTTGAAGTTCTTGTTTATGTAATAGATTCTAAATTATTTTAAATATAGTTGTAAAACAGAATTGAACTTCTTTTGTGGATGTGTTCAGGTATGTGTGTGTGTCTGTGTGTGTGTGTGTGTGTGTGTGTGTGTATCTAACCTATCTTTAGAGAAAAGGTCTCTAGTTGAATCTGGAGCTCACATACTCGGATGGCCAGCAACCCTAGGGACCTCCTGTGTCTGCTTTGCTGTGACTGGGAATCAAGCACATGCCATTGTACCTGTCTTTTAAGTTGTTGCTGGGACTCAAAATCAGGTTCTCATGCTTGTGTGGCAAAGAACTTTACCTACAGAGCCCTCTCCCTTGCTACTTCTGCTGATTTACCGTCTTTTCTCCTAGTATCCATGTTCCCATCAATCAATCCCAACAATGTTAGTGTCTACCTCCCAAGAAAGCCCGTCATCATGTGTATTTTCTTCCCAATGAAAGAGAACTGTTAGGCATATTACACTATTTTAGAATGGCATGTGTATTTATGGATTTTGGTTTCATTATGTTTTCCCTCTCATTTGTTTTTTTTTAAATTAAAACTAACTTAATAGCCCTTGGTTAATTAGACTGAAGGCAGATAATTCCAGTACAATAAGTAGGAGGAAAAGCAAGAACGAAGTTTAGTTGTCAGCTTTTCAGTCAATGGCCAAACAGACTGAGAGAATAGAAGAAAAATGCTTACAAGAGAAGGGAGAAGTAAGGAGAAGCACATGAAGACCATGAAAGAGCAGAAGGGCAGAAAACAACAGCTTGTGCAAGACAAGAGAAACATATGACAGACATCCCAGGCATTCTAAAGAAGAATAAATGTGGAGACATGACTGACTACAGCCAAAAAAAAAAAAAAAAAAATAGGTGTGTCATGAACACACACAGTGCTGTCTCGCTCAAAGGGACAGCAAGGCTCAGAAATGTCAGAGCATTTTTTTTTTATAACAACACACACACAAAGCCCACGAAGTACGTATTAATGCTGGGTATAAACTTTCAGAAGACTCTAGGGAATCTTTTGAAAAAAAATCTGTAGACAAGTATTTTAAAGTTAAAGTCTTTAAAAAAGCCCCAATCCCAAGACACACTGAGGCTCTTTGCTGCTTTTCTATGAAAAGGTGCTCCCTGTTCCTAACTAAGCATATGTTTTCTTTCTTTAAAATCTAATGTTATTTGTTACTCTCAATGGAGAATGTGTTGGTTAGTTTTCTGTCACTTTGGCAGAAGCTGTAATCATCTGGGAACAGGAATTCCCAGATTCCTAAAAAAAATGCCCCCATAGAATCTGCCTGGCGGGAATTCTGCCATGTCTTTTTAAAATTAAATATAGACGTGGGAGAGCTCAGCTCACGTCTGAGCAGGTCCTGAATGGTATAAGAAAGCAAGTTAGGCAAGACGTGGAGAGCAAACCAGTAATCAGTGTACCTCCATGTCCTCCATGTTCTCATTAGTTCCTGCACAGCCTTCCCTCAGTGATGGACTGTGTCCTGAGAGTTGTAACATGAACTAAACTCTTTCCTCGCCAAGCCTTTTTAGGTCATGGTGTTCATCACAGCAAAAAGAAGTAGGCTAACAGAAGCTGGAAACAGCCCAGATGCCCCTCAGTGGAGGAATGGATGCACAAATTGTGGTATATCTACACAATGGAATATTACTCAGCAATAAAAAACAAGGAAATCATGAAATTTGCAGGTAAATGGTGGGATCTGGAAAAGATCATCCTGAGTGAGTTATCCTAGAAGCAGAGGGATGCACATGGTATATACTCACTCATATAGACATATAATATAGGATAAACCTGTACACCTAAAGAAACTAATCAAGAGGGAGGACTCTGGCTAAAATGCTCAATTCCTATCCAGAAAGGCAAAGAGGCTGGACATCAGAAGAAGGAGAAAAGAGGAAACAAGTCAGGAGCCTGACACAGAACCTCTGAAAAGCTCTGCCCTGCAGACTATCAATGTAGATACTGAGACTTATGGGCAACCTTTGGGCAGAGTGCAGTGAATCTTAGGAAAGAAGTGGGAAACAGTAAGATCTGGAGAGGACAGGAACTCCATAAGGAGAGCAACAGAACCAAAAAATCTGAGCACATGGGTCTTTCCTGAGACTGCTATTCCAACCAAGGACCATGCATGGAGATAACCTAAGACCCCTGCACAGAGGTAGCCCATGGCAGTTCAGTATCCAAGTGGGTTCCATTGTAATAGGAACAGAGACTGTCTCTGACATGAACTGATTGGCCTGCTCTTTAATTACCTCCGGGGGAAGCAGCATTACCAGGCTACAGGAAAGGACAAGGCAGCCACTCCTGATGAGACCTAATTGACTAGGATCAGAAGGAAGGAAAAGAAGTCCTCCCCTATCAGCGGACTTGGGGAGGGGCATGCATGCAGAGGGTGGAAGAAGGGAGGGATTGGGATGGGAGGAGGGAGGGAACCACGGAGGGGGGATACAAAGTGAGTAAAGTATAATTAATAAAGAAAAATAAAATAAAATAAAATAATAAATAAAAAGAAAAAAAGAGAAGTAGGCTAAGACAGACATTTGTATGAGGATAGGGTATTTCTTTTTATGTTGAAAAATGACACTGTTTTATTTATGCTAGCAGGCATGGTCTGCTTGTGTTGGGCTCTGTGCAGTTGTGGATGGGGGATGAAGTGATAACTTGGTGGTTGGAAGGGAAAAGAGAAGGTTAGATATGCTTCTGGAAAGCCTGGAGGAAGGACTCATGGCATGCTGTAGCAAAGCTGCCAGTAAGGCTGAGAAATTCTTGGAAATATAGCTTCCCATCACTGTTGAGGTTCAGCTTCTTCATCATGTGTTCAAGGACACAGGGTCTTTTTGGTTCTTCATGAAGGCAGCCAGCTCTGTACTCAGGAAGGCAAGGGATTCAGTTTTGTAGAGTTGACAGCTGTTCCCATCCTTCCTACTGCACTGTTGGAAAACAGCAATCAGGGACTCAATGCATCACTTAGTCTCTGTACATTTGGGTATTTTTGTCAAGTTAAAGAGTGAGGCTGACTCCTGATGAGATCTGATAGACTAAGATCAGAAGGAAGGAGAGGAGGACCTCCCCTATCAGTGGACTTGGGGAGGGGCATTCGTGAAAAAGAAGGAGGGAGGGTAGGTTCGGGAGGGGAGGAGGGAGGGGCTTATGGGGGGATACAGAGTGAATAAAGTGTAATTAATTAAAAAAAATTTAAAAAATTAAAAAAAAAGAGTGAGGCTGGTAAGGTGCCTCTGCCCCTCAGGGGGAGGTGATCAAAGAACCAGCCTCTGAGTTCATGTCAGAGACAGCCCCGGTTCCCCTTACTAGGGAACCCAATTGGACACTGAGCTGCCATGGGCTACACATCTGTGCAGGGGTTTTAGGTTATCTCCATGAATGGTCCTTGGTTAGAGTATCACTCCCAGAAAAGACCCTTGGGCCCAAAATTTTTTGGTTCTGTTGCTCTTTTTGTGGAGCTCCTAGCCTTTCCAGGACATACTAACTCCCCCTTCTTTTATAAGATTCCCAGCACCCTGCCCAAAGTTTGGCTATGAGTCTAAGCATCTGCTTCATTACTCTGCTGAGTAGCGTCTTTCAGAGGCCCTCTGTGGTAGGTTCCTGTCCTGTTCTCTGTTTTCTCCCTCTTATAATGTCTATCCCATTTACCTTTCTGAATGAGAATTGAGCATCATCTTATGCAGGGTGCTCCTTCTTGCTTAGCTTCTTTAGGTGTACAGATTTTAGGCCACATAGGAAGACAAGGCACACAGTCATGATTACACCTGATAGGCTAGGGTCAGAGGAGGACCTCCCTTATCAGTGGACTAGGGGAGGGGCATGGGAGGAGAAGAGGGAGGGAGGGCAGGATTGGGACGGGATAAGGGAGGGGGCTACAGCTGGGATACAAAGTGAATAAATTCTAATAAAAAATAAAAGTAAAAAAATTAAAATGAAAAAAAAAAGTCACAGCTGGGCTGCGACTGCCATTGGCAGTGGCTCGAACAGAAGTGGCTGAGGATTGGGTATTTCTGTGACAGACCTGACCATGTGTTTTTTAGAAGATTATTCTGGAATTTGAACTTTGGAAAAGCAGTTGAGTGTTCAGAGATCAGTGGGCTGTTCTGTAGAAGACTAAAAGAATGTTTAGAACAATATAGATAATGAAGGTCTAGGTTGTGTCTCAGAAAGAAGTCTGAAAGTCCCTTAAAGATTATCTGTGCCACTAGACATTCTGTTCAGCCGGCGCTGAAGAATGAGTTATGATTATCCTCTGAAGTGAAACCTTTACTTGCTGAGACAATTCTTACTGGTAACCTGGACCAGCATCATTAAGGTGAAATCTTCCAGAAAATGTTTGCTTAGGGTCAGCAGACAGACCCTATTGGTCCAAAAGGACCAAGGGTGTACCTTTTGGGGGTAGCCAAACTTGGTAATGTGTATGAGTCACACAGATAGTACTGGTTTTGAAGACATGGAAGGGGTCATGGAACACAGCTGAAGATTTGCAGGGTGAAAGGCTAATAGTGAGGGTTCAACTGCAGTTGCAGTAGAAGCCCCTGGATTGAAGGAGAGGATGGAGAGAAGCTGAGGCTTGTCAAAATGTGGCAGAGTAAAATGTCTGAGCAGAGCTTGTTGGCAAAGGTACACCCCTGCTACTGCTGAGTCCCCAGCATATTGGAGATGACAATATGTCATTTGGAATGACCACCGTGGAGAGCATCAAGTGTAGAGTAGAGATGGCCAAAGCTTAAGAGACAAGTTGTGTATATTGCGGATGGCTATCTACCCCCTTTGGAGCCCACAAGATTATTAGCCCCAGATTTCTGACATCAAATTTTACACTATTGGGCTTTTGTTTTGCTTTACTTTGATATGCCCTGGTGAAAAAAAGTATGTAACTTATTTTTATTTACAGAAGCCCGTCTATAGTTAAAAGACAGGAGAAAACAAAAACAAAAACAAAAAAAAAACCTTGATATTTTAGAGAGCGTAGATATTTTAGAGAAAATGAAAGGCTTTTTTTAAAAAAAAATTAAAGGCAATGGAATTTTTTCTTAAACTCCTTTTAAAATTTTTCTTTATTTATTACAATTTATTCACTTTGTATCCTAGCTGTAGCCCCCTCCCTCATGCCCTCCCAATCCCATCTTCCTTCCCTTCTCTCCTCCCTTGCCCCTTTCCCAGTCCACTGATAGGGGAGGTCCTCCTCCCCTTTCATTTGACCCTAGCCAATCAGGTGCCAACAGGACTATCTGCATTGTCTTCCTCTGTGGCCTGGTAAGGCTGCCACTCCCCTCAGGGAGAGGTGATCAAAGAACCAGCCACTGAGTTCATGTCAGAGACAGCCCTTGTTCCCCTTACTGAGGAACCCTCTTGGACATTGAGCTGCCATGGGCTACATCTGTGCAGGGATTCTAGGTTATCTCCATGAATGGTCCTTGGTTAGAATATCACTCTCAGGAAGGACCCTTGGGCCCAAAATTTTTTGGTTCTGTTGCTCTCCTTGTAGAGCTCCTATCCCCTCCAGGTCTTTCTATCTCCCTTTTCTTTCATAAGATTCCCTGTACTCTGCCCAAAGTTTAGCTATAAGTTTCGGCATCTGCTTCATTACCCTGCTGGGTAGAGTCTTCCAGAGGCCCTCTGTGGTAAGCTCCTGTCTTGTGCCTTGTTTTCTCCCTCTTATAATGTCTATCCCATTTGCTCTCTGAGTGAGGATTGAGCATCTTATGCAGGGTCCTCCTTATTCCTTAGCTTCTTTAAGTGAACAGATTTTAGTATGATTATCCTGCATTATATGTCTAATATCCATTTATAGGTTAGTATATACCATGTGTACCTTTCTGTTTCCGGGATAACTCACTCAGGATGATCCTTTCTAGATTCCACGATTTCATGATTTCGTTGTTTTTAATTGCTGAGTAGTATTCTATTGTGTAAATTTACCACAATTTCTGTGTCTATTCCTCAAGTTGAGGGACATCTGTGTTGTTTCCAGATTCTTGCTATTAGAAGTAAAGCTGCTAGGAACATGGATGAGCAAATGTCCTTGTTGTATACTGGAGCATCTTTTGGATATATGCTTAGGAGTGGTATAGCTGGATCTTGAGGTGGCACTATTGCTAATTGTCTGAGAAAGAACCAGATTGACTTCCGAAGTGGTTGTACAGGTTTGCATTCCCAGGAGCAATGGAGGAGGCTTCCCTTTTCTCCATGTCCTCTCCAGGATGTGTTGTTATTTGAGTTTTTTATCTTAGCGATTCTGATGGGTGTAAGGTAAAATCTCAGGGTCGTTTTGATTTGTATTTCCCTGATTACTAAGGATGTTGAGCATTTCTTTAAGTGTTTCTCTGCCATTCAATGTTCCTCTACTGAGAATTCTCTGTTTAGCTCTGTACCTCATTTTTAAATTGGATTACTTGATTTCTTGCTAAAATCCAACATTCATTTATATTTAAAGTCCTGGAGAGATCAGGGATACAAGGCACTTACTTAAACATAGTAAAAGCAATATACAGCAAGCCTATAGCCAACATCAAATTAAACAGAGTGAAACTTAAATCAATTCCACTGAAATCAGGGACAAAGCAAGGCTGCCCAGTCTCCCCATGCCTTTTCAACATAGTTCTTGAAGTCCTTGCTAGAGCAATAAGACAATTAAAGGAGATCAAGGGAACTCAGTTTGGAAGGAAAGAGGCCAAAGTATCACTATTCGTAGATGATATAATAGTATACATGAGTGACCAAAAAATTCTACCAGGGAATTTCTCCAGCTGATAAATACCTTCAGCAAAGTGGCTGGTTTCAAAATTAACTAAAAAAAAAAATCAGTAGCCTTCCTGTATACAAAAGACAAATGGGCTGAGAAAGAAATTAGGGAAACAACACCCTTCACAATAACTACAAAGGACATAAAGTACCTTGGTGTAACCCTAACCAAGCAAGACAAAGACTTGTATGAAAAAAAAAAAAACTTCCAGTCTCTGAAGAAAGAATTAGAAGAAGACATGAGAAGATGGAAAGTTCTCCCATGTTCATGGCTTGGCAGGATTAACATAGTAAAAATGGCCATCTTACCAAAAGCAATCTACAGATTCAATGCAATGCCCATCAAATTACCAACACAATTCTTTACAGACCTGGAAAGAAAAATTCTCAACTTCATATGGAATAACAAGAAAAGCAGAATTACTAAAACAATCCTCTACAATAAAAGATCTTCAGGAGATATCTCCATCCCTGATGTACTACAGAACTGCATGGTACTGGCATAGAAACAGGCTCATGAATCAATGGAATTGAATAGAAGACCCAGAAATAAACCCACACACTTATGGACACCTGATTTTTGACAAAGATGCCAAAACCATACAATGGAAAAAAGAGCATCTTCAACAAATGGTGTTGGTCTAACTGGATGTCTACATGTAGAAAATGCAGATAGACACATACTTATCACCGTGCACAAAAGTCAAGTCCAAGTGGATCAAGGACCTCAATATAAAACCAGACACACTAAACCTGTTAGAAGAAAAAGTGGGGAAGAGCCTTGAACTCATTGGCACAGGAGTCAACTTCCTGAACCAAACACCAACAGAACAAGCTCTAAGATCAACAATCAATAAATGGGACTTCATGAAACTGAAAAGCGTCTGTAAAGCAAAGGACACTGTTGTCTGAACAAAACAAATGCCAACAGATTGGGAAAGAATCTTCACAAATCCTATGTTTGACAGGGGGCTAATATCTAGAATATATAAAGAACTCATGAAGTTAAATGGTGATGGCATTCTTAATAGTTGAAATGCTTCATGTTGTAATATTAATATTAACATGCCAGTTTGGGGGCAAACAAGAAAGAAAAATTTATGTTTTAATACTTATGTATTTATGTGTCAAGTTGATTGGGATTGATTCAATTGGTTAGTTTTATGCCAATTTGACACAAACTAGAGTCATTTGGGGAAAGGAACTCTCAGTTGAGAAAATGCTTCCATGAGATTGACTCTTCATCAAGTCTATAGAGCATGTTCTTGATTAATATTGATGTGCGTGGACCCAGATTGCTGAGGCTGCTATTAGTCCTGGGCAGGAGTTCCATTTCTTTTCTTTTCAAGATGAAATATGACACTGATCCAAATTTTCTGAATAATTTCTAACTTGTTCATTGTCTGAGTATAAACTAGTTTCTTTGGGGAGATACCTTTAGGAGTCTTTGGAGTTTTTCTGCTTCTGAACACAGCTTGTTATCCTGATCTTGCTTTTGAAGTATTTAAATTTGCTGTAGAATCTCTTTTTAAAAAGCAATTTGAGTAGTATTCTATTGCGTAAAAATACCACAATGTATGCATCCATTCCTCCGTTGATGGAC
Source organism: Meriones unguiculatus (assembly GCF_030254825.1). NCBI lineage: Eukaryota > Metazoa > Chordata > Mammalia > Rodentia > Muridae > Meriones > Meriones unguiculatus. The sequence continues at coordinate 38,575,740 of NC_083369.1, forward strand.
ATCTGGGTTGCTTCCAGGTTCTGGCTATTACAAATAAAGCTGCTACAAACATGGTTGAGCAAATGTCCATGTTGTGTACTTGAGCAAATTTTGGGCATATGCCTAGGAGTGGTATAGCTGGGTCTTGAGGAAGTACTATTCCTAATTGTCTGAGAAAGCGCCAGATTGACTTCCAAAGTGGTTGTACCAGTTGACATTCCCACCAGCAATGGAGGAGGGTTCCCCTTTCTCCACAACCTCTACAGCATGTGTTGTCATTTGAGGTTTTAATTTTAGCCATTTTGATGGGTGTAAGGTGAAATCTCAGGGTCGTTTTAATTTGCATCTCCCTGATGGCTAAGGATGTTGAGCATCTCCTTAAGTGTTTCTCTGCCATTCTATATTCCTCTACAGAGAATTCTCTGTTTAGCTCCGTACCCCATTTTTTAGTTGAATTACTTGATGTATTGCTTTTTAACTTCTTTATTTCTTTATATATTCTGGATATCAGCCGTCTGTCAGATATAGGGTTGGTGAAGATCCTTTCCCAGTCTGGAGGCTGTCATTTTGTTCTGACGACAGTGTCTTTTGCTTTAGAGTAGCTTTTCAGTTTCATACTACTCAGCAATCAAAAATGAGGAATCATGAAATTTGCAGGCAAATGGCAGGATCTAGAAAAGATCATTCTGAGTGAGGTATCACAGAAAGAGAAAGACACACATGGTATATACTTACTTATATAGACCTATAAGATATGATAAACATAATGAAATCTATACACCTAAAGAAGATAAACAGGAAAGAGGACCCAGGGGAAGATGATCAATCCTCACTTAGAAAGACAAATGGGATGTGCATTGGACATAGGAGAAAACAAGTAACAGGACAGGAGCCTACCGCAGAGGGCCTCTGAAAGACTCTACCTAGCAGTGTACCAAAGCAGATACTAAGACTCATAACCAAACCTTCAGTAGAGTGCAGGGAATCGTATGAAAGAAGGGGGAGTTAGTATGACATGGAAAGGATAGGAGCTCCACAGGGACCAAATATATCTGGGCACAGGTGTCTTTTCTGAGACTGACACTCCAACCAAGGCCCACGCATGGATATAACCTAGAACCTCTGCTTGGATGTAGCATGTGGTAGCTCGTAACCAATTGCTTTCCCATAGTAAGGGGAACAAGGACTATTTCTGACAGGAACTCAATGGCAGGCTCTTTGACTTCCCAACCTCCCAAGGAAGGAGCAATCCTGCTGGGCCACAGAGGAGGACTTTGCAGCCAGCCTTGATGATACCTAACAAAACAGGGTCAGATGAAAGGGGAGGAGGTCCTCCCCAATCATGTACTTGGAAAGGGGCAGGGAAGAGGGATGAGGATGAGGGAGGAAGGGTGGGATTGGGAGGGAATGAGGGGGCAGGATATAGCTGGGATACAGAGTTAATAAAATGTAACTAACAATAAAAATTTAAAAAATGAGAAAAAGTTAAAAAAAAGCAATTTGAGCTTTATTGATCTGCAGAGCTCTGGTTTGTAATGTGCAGACAGACATTTAAATACCTTTTGGTTATGTTTTAGAATGAGATAGCTCAGGAGTTATTACTGATAGAACTCAGTTTCAGGTAAGTCTGTAGTGAGATTAAGAGGCTAACAGTTCGGGTGTGCAGATTGGTGAGGATACGCTTGCCGTGCTGTTCTCTATCTTGCTAACTTTGTACAAACATTACAGATATTTATCTCTTATTTATTCTATACCCATTTTTGAGATCTACCACATGGCTAGATGGGGAGATATACTTATAAAAATAAGATGCCTCCCATAACATAGCTTGTACTCTAGCAGAGAGGATATATATAATACATACTAGTAAAAACTGCCAGATTGTATGAGCCTGTAGAATTCTTTTGTAAAGAAGGCTCGAGTGTTTTTAAATCTGAGGTTAGGTAACTGAATAATTCATGTGTCTCCTCTGCTTCACTTATTTGCATTCTCTTTTCTTTATTAGTATCTACATCAATGAGGGTGATTATAAGCCTTAAGTGGTTTTCAAAAATTGATCAGCCTATTACAAAGTTCTCTAAATGCTCACAGCATGAGGACTGTGATGCTATTGTTGTGGATCATCCAGTTTCACTGAAGGGAGTGGAAGCTGCATTGGAGAGGTAGTTTTAAGGAATAACTAAGGAATAGCAGGATGGCTCAGTAGGTATAGTTGCTTACTGCCAGACCTGACAATCTAGTTCTATCTCTGGAACCCACGTGGTAGGAGAAAAGAACTTCCTCCTGCACGCTGTCCTCTGACCTCGATACACATTCTGGGTTATGGGTTCATACACACACACACACACACACACACACACACATTCTGGGTTATGGGTTCATACACACACACACACACACACACACACACACACACACACACACACACGATTTTTATTTTCTCCCATCTATAAAGCATTTCCTCAAATTACTGGCTATTCTGAGAGGCAAGCCTGGGTTCATGGATTCACGTTTACTCTCTTAGCTCATCTGCTGGTGATCTTTCTGGGGAAGGAGTGCTAGGGAAATGATGACTCTTCCATTTCATTTTGTTTTGATACCTTGCTTTCTTATAACATCCTGTTTTCAATATGTTACCTGAATACTAGAATTCAGTCGGCTCCTAAATGTGGACAAATTTGGAAACTTAATCCTTTTGGGAAATATCATAAACACATCAAGATTTAATCTTAATTACTTAATCTTAATAATCTATATATTCTTTTAAATGATTTATTATTTATTTATTACAATTTATTCACTTTGAACGTATATATTCTTAATATTTCAAAAAAAAAACAAGTCTTAGATCTTCACTAAGCAATGATAATTTCAGCTTTATAAACAAGATAAATTTCAGATAAGCAAAATAAGATGAGAGCTAATACCTGTGTTAGCCAAGATTACAATTTATTAAATGTGTTTTTAATTAATTTTTCTGTTTTTTGTATTTTTCTTTACTCTTGAGAATTTCATACATGTATATAATTAAACACAATCATCTCTACCCTCAATCTCTTCCTCTAAGCCCTCTGACACAGCCTACTCCTGAGTAAAGTTTATTTTTAGGTTTCTTTTTACTCACAATACCACACTGGGTTGTATATAAAATGGAATTCTCTAGCTTAGGGGAAAGTTTGTGCAAGTGTCCATGTTCGTTTAGTATGTGGGACAATTTTATAACTATAAGTGGTGTACTACACCATCAGGACCCCAGATAACTGCAGTTCATGGTAATTTCAAGTGGGTAATTTGAGTTTAGTTTAACAATGGAATGATTTGCAAAGTTATGCCCAGAGTTAAGAAAACCAATATGTTCTGCCCTAACAGCTGTTAGATGCAGTTACCAAAGAGGTGGAGTGTTTACAGAAGTCACCACCACAGGGAAATCTCCTGAGAGGAATCATGGATTTATCCAACATCAATCAGCTAATCTATGGCTGTGTCAAGTGACTAAAGTTTTAATTACATATTCCTTGGCCCATGATGTGCCAGTACTTCATTGGGTGAACACAATAGATAGAGTCATGGGGACCATTTGATATGACTGTTTTTCTTTGACTCTGGTGACTCCCTGATTCCTAGGATGGCATCCCCATCTCTGTCTCCATTACTTTATAGTCATAGACTAAGGATAAGTGTTAGCTTGAGATGGAAAAATAAGATAACTTTGCTTTGACTACCTTGTTCCCTTGGAAACAGCAGATAGTGAGTGACATATGATTTTCATAGATACTAGGGTGTCCTGAATATGCATAGCTGGATATGAAGTTAATATCCACACAAATAATTCTAACGGGCTCCTTCTCAATGTGGAGCTTCACATTCCTCAGAACATCCATTTCTACCACCTCTTTAAAGTTAGCACAAATATATTGGACTATTTCCAGCTCAGATACTAAGTTTCTAAAGCAATGACATGGTTAGTGATAGATCTTGGAGGTTTCTCTCTCCTTGTGGTTAAGAAGTGTGTGAGGAGTGTGTTGTGTGTCTGTGTGTCTGTGCTCTCTTTTCCATGATGGTTTTGCAAGCCCATTAACTCTGATTTGCTGTAGCTGTCATGGGCTACATCTGAGCAGGGGTTCTAGGTTATATCCATAAATGGTTTTGGTTGGAATATCAGTCTCAGAAAAGACACCTGTGGCCAGATTTTTTTTGGTTCTGTTGCTCTCCTTGTGGAGCTCCTGTCCTCTCCAGGTCTTACTATCTCCCCCTTGTTTCCTAAGATTTGCTGCACTTTGCCCAAAAATTGGTTATGAGTCTCAGCATCTACACACTGGAATACTACTTGGCAATTAAAAACAAGGAAATCATGAAATTTGCAGGCAAATGGTGGGATCTAGAAAAGATCATCCTGAGTGAACTATCCCAGAAGCAGAAAGACACATGGAATATACTCACTTAGAAGTGAGTACTAGACTTGTAAGATAGGATAAACGTACTAAAATCTGTACACCTAAAGAAAATAAACAAGAAGGAGGACCCTGGGTAAGATGATCACTCCTCACTTAGAGAGACAAATGGAATGGACATGGGAAGTAGGAGAAAACAAGAAACAGGATGGGAGCCTACCTTAGAGGGCCCCTGAAAGACTTTACTCAGCACTATATCAATGTTTTCCATTTTTAACTTTTTCTGAAATAATTTATTTTCTGACCTTTTATTTATTTTGACTGTTTCTCTTTGGACTATTTCTGATTTCTACACATTTCTAAAAGCAAAGCTTAACTGTGACTAAAGGGCTATTCTGGGAAATCATTACGTAAAGGAAAACCATTAAAGTATGTAAAAGTTTAAAATGTCTATATGAGTTGTTAAAAATGAAATGTTACCCATGTCATACTGCTTATAGTGGAGCTGTACTAAGTTAAATTACATCATATCAGAACATAAAACTTTGAAAGGGAGTCATGCATAGCAAAGTCCAAAAATAAACCTTTGTTAAGAGAATTTGACTAAAATGAACAAAATTAAAACTCTAAGGTGAGAAAATGTTTCTTATACTGATCACTAAGAACTTTCTCTGCTTCAAGAAGTTGAGACACTACAATAGACATGATTCTTTTTTCAATTTTTTAAAATTTTATTTTATTAATTACACATTATTAACTTTCTATCCCCCCATAAGCCCCTCCCTCCTCCCCTCCCAGTCCCACCCTCCTTCCCCCTTCTTCACACATGCCCCTCCCCAAGTCCACTGATAAGTGGAGGTCCTCCTCTCCTTCCTTCTGATCTTAATCTATCAGATCACATCAGGAGTGGCTGCATTGTCATCTTCTGTGGCCTGGTAAGGCTGCTCCCCCCTCAGGGGGAGGTGATCAAAGAGCAGGCCAATCAGATTATGTCAGAGGCAGTCCCTCTTGCCATTACTATGGAACTCACTTGGACACTAAACTGCCATGGGCTACATCTGTGCAGGGGTTCTAGGTTATCTCCATGCTTGGTACTTGATTGGAGTATGAGTCTCTGGGAAGAGCCCTGTGTTTAAATTTTCTGGTTCTGTTGCTCTCCTTGTGAGGTTCCTGTCCTCTCCAGATCTTACTATTTCTCACTTCTTACATAATATTTCATGCACCCTGCCCAACAGTTGGCCATAAGTATCAGCGTCTGCTTTGATAGTCTGCAGGTTAGAGCCTTTCAGAGGCCCTCTGTGGCAGGTTTCTAGGTTGTTTCCTGCTTTCTTCTGATGTCCATCCTCTTTGCTTTTCGGGATGGGGATTAAGCATTTTAGTCAGGGTCTTCTCTCTTAATTAGTTTCTTTAGATGTACAGATTTTAGTAGGTTTATCTTATGTTACATGTCTATATGAGTGAGTATATACTGTGTGTGTCTTTATGTTTCTGGGACAGCTCACTCACGATGATCCTTTCCAGGTCCCACCATTTACCTGCAAATTTCATGATTTCCTTATTTTTTATTGCAGAGTAATGTTCCATTGTGTAGATGTACCACAATTTCTGCATCTATTCTTCAGTTGAGGGGCATCTGGGCTGTTTCCAGCTTCTGGCTATTATGAATAAAGCTGCTACAAACATGATTGAACAAATGTCCTTATTGTGTACTTGAGCCTCTTTGGGATATGCCTAAGATTGGTATGGCCAAATCTTGAGGTAGCACTATTCCTAGTTGTCTGAGAAAGGGCCAGATTGATTTCCAGAGTGGTTGTACAAGTTTACATTCCCACCAGCAGTGGAGGAGAGTTCCCCTTTCTCCACAACCTCTCCAGCATATGTTGTCACTTGAGTTTTTCATGTTGGCCATTCTGATGGGTGTAAGGTGAAATCTCAGGGTCGTTTAGATTTACATTTCCCTAATGGCTAATGACATTGAGCATTTCTTTAAGTGTTTCTCTGCCATTCCATATTCCTCTACAGAGAGTTCTCTGTTTAGCTCTGTTCCCCATTTTTAATTGGATTACTTGGTTTGCTGCTTTTCCGCTTCTTTCATTCTTTATACATACTGGATATTAGCCCTCCATCAGATAAAGGGTTGGTGAAGATTCTTTCCCAATCTGTAGGCATTAGTTTTGCTTTGATGACAGGTCCTTTGCTTTACATAAGCTTTTCAGTTTCATGAGGTCGCATTTATTCATTGTTGCTCTTAGAGCCTGTGCTGTTGGTGTTCTGTTCAGGAAGTTGTCTCCTGTATCAATAAGTTCTAGGGTTTTCCCTACTTTTTCTTCTAACCGATTTAATGTGTCTGGTTTTATGTTGAGGTCTTTGATCCACTTGGACTTTAGTTTTGTGCAGGGTGATAAGTATGGATCTATTTACATTTTTACATGTAGACATCCAGTTAGACCAGCACCATTTGTTGAAGATGCTATATTTTTTCCATTGTATGGTTTTGGCATCTTTTTCAAAAATTAGGTGTCCATAAGTGTGTGGGTTTATTTCTGGGTCTTCTGTTCAATTCCATTGATCCACTATTCTGTTTCTATGCCAGTACCATGCAGTTTTTATAACTGTTGTTCTGTAGTACAGCGTAAGATCAGGGATGAAGATACCTCCTGAAGATCTTTTATTGTAGAGGATTGTTTTAGCTATTCTGGGTTTCTTGTTATTCCATATGAAGTTGAGAATTTTTCTTTCCAGGTCTGTAAAGAATTGTGTTGGTAATTTGGTGGGAATTGTATTGAATCTGTAGATTGCTTTTGGTAAGATGGCCATTTTTACTATGTTAATCCTGCCTAGCCATGAGCATGGGAGATCTTTCCATCTTCTCATATCTTCTTCTAATTCTTTCTTCAGAGACTTTTAATTTTTTTCATACAGGTCTTTGATTTGCTTGATTAGGGTTACACCAAGGTACTTTATGTCATTTGTGGCTATTATGAAGGGTGTTGTTTCCTTAATTTCTTTCTCAGCCCTTTTGTCTTTTGTATACAGGAGGGCTACTGATTTTTTTTAAGTTAATTTTGTATCCGGCCACTTTGCTGAAGGTGTTTATCAGATGTAGTAGTTCCCTGGTGGAGTTTTGGGGGTCACTCACATATACTATCATATCATCTGCAAATAGTGATAATTTGACTTCTTCCTTTCCAATTTGTATCCCCTTGATCTTCTTCATTTGTCTTATTGCTCTAGCAAGGACTTCCAGAACTATGTTGAAGAGATATGGAGAGAGTGGGCAGCCTTGTCTTGTCCCTGATTTCAGTGGAAATGCTTTAAATTTCTCTCTGGACAGTTTGATGTTGGCTATAGGCTTGCTGTATATCGCCTTTACTATGTTTAGATATGTGCCTTGTATCCCTGATCTCTTCAATACTTTAAACATGAATGAATGTTGGATTTTGTCAAATGATTTTTCAGCACCTAAGGGGATTTTTTTTCTTTCAATTTGTTAATATGGTGGATCACATTGATGGATTTCCATGTACTGAACCACCCCTGCATACCTAGGATGAAGTCTCCTTGGTCATAGTGGATGATATCTTTGATGTGTTCTTGTATTTGGTTTGTAAGTATTTTGTTGAGTATTTTTGCATCAATGTTCATAAAGTCGATTGGCCTGAAAATTTTCTTTCTTTGTTGGGTCTTTTTGAGGTTTAGGTACCAAGGTGACTGTGGCTTCATAGAATGAGTTTGGTAATGTTCCTTCTGTTTCTATTTTGTGGAATAGTTTGAAGAGAACTGACATTAGCTCTTCTTTGAAGGTCTGGTAGAATTCTGCACTGAAACCATCTGTTCCTGGGCTTTTTTTTGGATGTGAGAATTTCAATGACTGCTTCTATTTCCTTGGGGGATATAGGACAATTTAATTGATTTACCTGGTCCTGATTTAGCTTTGGTAAGTCGAATCGATCAAGAAAATTGCTCATTTCATTTAGATTTTCAAATTTTGTGGCATATAGACTTTTGAAGTAAGTCTTAATGATTATTTGGATTTCCTCAGTGTCTGTAGTTATATCCCCCTTTTCATTTCTGATTTTGTTGATTTGGATGATGTCTCTCTGCCTTTTAGTTAGCTTGGCTAAGGGTTTGTCAATCTTGTTGATTTTCTCAAAGAACCAGCTCTTGGTTTCATTGATCCTTTGAATTGTTTTATTTGTTTCTAATTGATTGATTTTAGTCCTGAGTTTGATTATTTCCAGACATCTACTCCTTTTTGGTATGTCTGCTTCTTTTTCTAGGGTTTTTACGTGAGCCATTAAGTTGTTTGAATGAGCTGTCTCGAATTTCTTCTTGAAGGCACTTAGTGCTATGAACTTTCCTCTTAGCACTACTTTCATTGTGTCCCACAAGTCTGGGTATGTTGTGTCTTCATTTTTATTGAGTTCTAGGAAGACTTTAATTTTCTTTTTTTATTTCTTCCCTGACCCAGCTTTCATGTAGCAGCAAGTTGTTCAGCTTCCATGTGTAAGTAGGCTTTTTGGTATTTCTGTTGTTGTTGAGGTCTAGCTTTATTCCACAGTGATCAGACAGGATACAAGGGATTATTTCAATCTTCTTGTATCTGTTGAGGCTTGCTTTGTGACCAACTATATGGTCTATTTTGGAGAAGGTTCCATGAGGTGCTGAGAAGATGGTAAATTCTTTTGTGTTTGGGTGTAAAGATCTGTAAATGTCTGTTAGGTCGATTTGATCATTGACCTCTGTTAGAGACATTGTTTTTTTTGTTTAATGTCTGTTTTGTTGACCTGTCCTTTGTTGAGAATGGTGTGTTTTCTTAGGGTCTGCATGATATCCGTCCATGCCCTTCTGGCTTTCCTTTGTTGAAAAGTCAGGTGTAATTCTAATGGGTTTGCCATTACATCTTACTCGGCCTTTTTCCTTTGCAGCTTTTAGTATTTTTCTTTGCTCTGTATACTTACAGTTTTGATTATTATGTGGCAGGAGGATTTTCTTTTCTGGTCTAATTCATTGGGTGTTCTGTAAGTCTTTTGTATTCTTATTGGCCTCTCCTTTAAGTTGGGGAAATTTTCTTCAATGATTTTGTTGAAGATATTTTCTGGGCCTTGGAGGAGGGAATCTTCTTTTTCCTCTATTCCTATCATTCTTAGGTTTTGTCTTTTTATGTTGTCTTGAATATCTTGGATGGTCTGTGTCAGGAATTTTTTAGATTTAACATTTTCTTTGACAGATACATCTATTTTTTCCATTGTATCTTCCACACCTGAGATTCTTTCTTTCATCTCTTATAGTCTACTGGTTATGCTAACCTCTGTAGTTCCTGTTTTCTTCCCTAGGTTCTTTCTCTCCACAATTTCCTCCATTTTTGTTTTCTTTAATTTTTTCAATTCTATCCTCAGACCTTGAGCCATTTTGTTGATTTCCTTCACGTGTCTGACTGTATTTTCCTTCAATTCCTTCAGCTGTTTGTTTGAACAATCCTCTGTTTCTTTTATTTCTTTCAGTCACTTAAGCATTTCCTCTCTAAAGGCGATAAACTGTTTGGCTGCAACTTCCTCTATTTCTTTATGGATGGCCATAATCTGTTTGTTTTTATCTTCCTCTATTTCTTTACGGATGGCTACAATCTGTTTGAGTTTATCTTCCTCTAGTTCTTACGAATTTTATTTGTTTCCTCTGTTATCCTCTTCAAGAGCATAGATGTTAGGTCATCTTCTTGAATTTCAATTATGCTGGGGTGTCCAGGGCTACTTGCTCCTGGATAACTGGGTTCTGGAGATGTCATATTTCCCTCTCTTTTGTTGGTTGAGCTTTTATGCTGGCCTCTACCCATTGGGCAATCTTAGTTGTTGGTTGTTAGTTTCTGGTGGTTCCTGGAATCCTGTGGTGGAGAGAATCCCCTTGGCAGGCAGATGTTTTTTCCTGAAGGAAGCCTTCTCAGCTTTCTGTGTATAGTCACTGGATGGCCAGGGTTTTTCAGGAGTTGCCACTGCTCACCTCAGTGACCTGAGTGGTAACTGTGGTCCTTGTTAGTCGAGAGGGCTCTCCTCTCACCCGGAGAAGTCCTGAAGACAGCTGCCCTGCTTCTGGGTTTCTTGCTGTAAATTTAGTGATTTGCTGCTGTAACCTGTGTGTCCTGTGGTTTGGTCAGTTTTGTTAGGGGTAACTGATTGCCTAATGGAGCAGTATCTGGGTGTTGATCTCGGGGATTCCGGGCTTCTGTAGGTCTGAGTTTGGGGCTCTGTGCCCCAGTACCCAAGCGGTAATCTGTGGTGGGTAGGTACCGCTCTCCTGGTAACAGCAGGTTATCTGGTGCACAGAAGTTCCTTGGGTTGGGCAGTTCTGCGGGCCCTTTTCCAAGGAAAGACTAGGTGACTCAAGTCAATACTGTTTCCTTCTTTCCCTGTGGGGTTTTCTCCCGACAGGGACTCCCGGTCTCTGTTGCCCTGGGGAGGACAGCTCTGTCTGTGCTGAAGAGCTGGGCATGCAGCAACTGTCTGTGCCCGCGGCTGGCACCCAGTTCAGTGATAGTGGCTTGTACCCGCTGGTCTGCGAGATATTTTCCAGGGAAAGACTGGTTGACCCAAGTCAGTCCCGTTTCCTTCCTTCCCTGTGGGGTTTTCTTGAGACTGGGTCTCCCACTCTCTGTTGTTTTTTGTGCCCACCAGTCAGCCTGGGAAGGTGATCAGGACACACAGGAGTGTGGCTCTGGTCCAGCGAACTAGTGCCTGTGGGACCCGGGATCTCTTCCGGGTTCTGGCTGGGTGATCTGAGCATGGACCTGATTGATTCCCATGCTGTGGGGTTTTCTTCTCACCTGGAAAACATGATTGCTGTTGTTTTTGGGCCCAGTGTTCAGTCTCTTTGTTGCTGTACAGAAAATGTTGTCCTGCTCCTCAGATGCAGTGTTCTCCTGGCGCAGAGCAGCCATCTTATCCCTCAAATAGACATGATTTTTAAAATAGCCAGATACTAAACTATGCTTGAAAAGGGGAATCTAAGAGTTTACATGGGAAAAAAAGTTCACATCATTTTTCATGGAAAAAAGAAAAGTTTAACATACTATCAGAGTAACTTTAATGGCAATCTGTCTTACTTGCTATACATTTTTATTACATATAGTATTACATAGAAGAAGTAGAATATCACCTTTTTATTGATTAATACATTGATTTGTATTTGCTTATAACCTTGCTTAATCCCAAAGCCTGTTGGCTTCCCACAACAATATTATTGGCTATTTTCCAGTAAAGGGTTGCTATGACAGGAATGCTTTTCATAGTTACAGTATATCTAAAACATCTTATTGTTTTAGGTACAAAGTCTCAATGGTCTATTTGTGGATGTGTGTATAACCAAAGATAATGTTCAAAATAAACAGACAACACGGGAGACATAGCTTGTTTGAAAGAACATTTACTAGCTTACATGAAGCCCTAGGTTTGATCTGAGGTGCATAAAACTGGCCTTGATGGCACATGCCAGTAATCCCAGCACATAGGCAGTAAGGCAGGGCAGATCAGAATTTCTAGGGCATTCTCAGCTTCACAGCAAGTTTCAGGCCAAACTAGGATACATGAGACCTTGTCTTAGAAAACAATCAACAACCAATCCATAAGAAGTATAGAAAATACAGATGTAGACTTAGACACAGATTATATTATCACATGGATTATAACTCATCCTAAGAAGTGTCAATTTAGTTTTATCTGTGATAGGTAAATGTTAGTTTTGATGCTGGCATTGTCAAATTTGCTTATTTTGGTAGGTAGTAGAACAATGACCTAAAATGAATGGTACCGGTAAAGACAGGAGTCCCAGAACAATGTGGATTGTTTTGGGATGAGAGAAGAGAGATAAAAACTTGTAAATAGGTAGAAGGGTTGCTTTTGAGGGCAGAACCTGCAGGCTTTCTCTGCTATTTCATAGGATGGGTAAAATTTTGGAAAACAATAGAAGCACTGATAAGTAATTTATCTCCATAGTTCCTAAAAGAAGCATTGAGGAAAAACACACTCAAAAATGCTTACAACTAAATCAAGACCTTAGTGTCTATGTATTTTGTACAATTTATATCACAGAATTTAGATTATTGCTGCAATCATTGTTACCATTCAAAATATGTTAATTATATGTAATTTGATAGTTATTATAACAAATGTGGCAAAATTCTAACTGCTTGGAGAAAAAATGATTCTCTACTAATTGTACATATTTTAAAATGTATTTTGAATTCGTTCAGCCTGTCTAAATACTGCTTTGTTTCATATCTTCATAGAGAAACTAAAATGATAGTCCTACTTGAGTTAAAAAATTGCTCTAAATACAATTTTCAATAGCATTTAAAACTCAAGAAACCTTATCACCTGTTCAGAAAGAGATAACAAGCCAGGCAAAGATGTTAATTTTCCTATCTCCTTTTGTTCGACACTGCTTTGGAAGGAGCAAGGCTGGAGCTCCATCAAGTGATAGTGTCCTATTATCTACCCACTGGCCCAGTGTAGGGCTCTTTATAATTTGTTAAGAGAGGGAGAGCTTGAGCAGACCTCTCCCTAAATGACCAGTATAGAAAAGGAGTCATGGCTGTAGTCTTCCCTGACATCAGCTGTTCTCTCTTCAACCAGCTATTTTGAATCTTTTACAGTTCTTCCCTTGATTTTTGTGCATTAAAAACAATACAGGGTTTTGCCCTCACCCCATAGCCTCATAAATGCTATCTGGCTTAATTATGACTTGTAAACTTCTCTGAGCTCTCTAAAAGAAGATAGACATAGTAATTTAGTCTCAGGGATGTACTTCTCAGTAGGGTTTTTTTTTTCTCCTTGCTGAATGAAAGATTATGCAAACTCACTCAGTGTTGTTTGAGAGCTTTTGCAATGCTGATTACATATCCTTGAGGAACAAAATAAGGTCCTCAAATGCCTAGCATATCAATCTCAAATCCACACACTGTATTTGACTGGCACCTTGTGGTTCATTACTAGAGAGGTAAAAACTTTTCTCCCCCAGGAATTAGAGTCTTGCACAGTTTGTGTGCTGGCATGGTAGAGACTCAGAAGGCAGGATTTTGTGCTTCTTGACAAGAACACTTGTTGATGCCTAATTTTTTTTTTGTGAACATATTTTAAAACTGTTATTAGCCTGCAGCATCCAATATTCTGTTTGTAAAATCAGGTTAAGCCCAGAAATGCATGGTAAGATTTATAGGAAAACTCAGGGACATTCTACCATGCTTGAGACATTTGCCTATTCAAATACGTTAAGGCTAGAGATTTTCATGAAACAGAGAGAGGAATGAAAAGATAAAGCTGAAAGGCAGTGTTTTCAAGGCTAAAAAATCTTCTGGGTTTTCATTTTTAAAAATGGACATTCAGCAAGTTGAAACCAAAAGCTTATGGAAAAGTAGGCAGAGGATGTAAAGCCCTGGCTTGGAGATGAGTATATGTAACTAAATAGATAACAGAGCCGGAAGGCTGGTGAGCACAGTAAAGCAAATTAAAATTAGTAACAAGCTATAATTTTCCATTTAGAAGAGGAGCAAAGAGAAGAGTGATCACACCAGACCGTAGCTATTGCTGATTCAGCAATGCTGGAGAAAACAGGAGCCTGCCTACCTGTGTCCTAACAACAACAACAACAACAAATGCAAGGATTCATAGCCTACAGAAAAAAGCAGCATGAACACACTCGTTGAATCTTATTCCTATTTCCTGTAATCAGTGCAATAACAACACTAATGGTAAGGACAAATAAGAAATACAGAGCCAGTGTTAGAGAAAAATTGGAACAAAGTCTGGTAAATCCACATGAAGTAAAAAGTGCACACTATCCAACAAAACCACTACTCTCCTTTTGCTTAAATCATTGTTGCACCTTAATTGCTTGGCGGATCCTTCCAGGCCACCTGATGGCCATTGCAGCCTTATCAGTCTACCACTGTCTAAGAAGTGTGAATGGGCGTGATATGTGCCATTTCCAGGATGGATGTGCACATCTGCCACATGCACTTCATCTCCTTTTTCCATCAGTCCATGGTGGGATGACAATGACTAGGACAACGCTGGTGTTTGTGATATTGACACCAGATTGGCCCTGAGAAGCAGTTTGGAAACAGCCACTAAAGTGATGAATTGAAGCAAAAAGGACTTTGAATTTTCTTTCTTTTGGCCATTGCAGCTTTTAGATCTCCCTTTCTAGTAATGTAGAGTTAGTTAAGTTAATATATACACTATACCATAGTATGAAATATACTAGAAATAGTTTAGATCTAAGAAGAAGGGATAGTTTTGCATGGGAGAGAGAAATTATATAATATCATTTCTAAGAAAACATAGTTAGGAATTGAAGAGATGGCTCAGGTGAGGTCACTGCTGGTCACCTCAAGACCACTAGGGGAGCTGCACAGAGGGCTGGATCCAGCCATCTCTGGAGTCTGGAGTAGTCTTCAGGATGGCGGGAGACACAAATGGGTGCTGGTGTTCAGGAGGCAACCGCTTTGGTTGCAGATGTCTCTGAGGGCTGTCATGAGGGTGAGAGTGAAGTGGAAATTTCTGGTTTCTTTGAAGACTCAGTTTTGTCATGTGATGTTTTGCCCAGCTTGGCTTGTGAGAAGGCATGTGATGTTTTGCTGTGTGCTCTCACGTGCGAGGGGCATGACTTTGGCCAGCTGAGAACATCTGTGGGTGGACTGTGAGGAGAGGACCTATATAGAGGCCCAAACACAGTGAGAGATTACCTTTTGGATCACTGTTGCTGCACTGATCTTGGTGCTTCAACATTTGACTTTGCAGAGAGAACTGTTCCAGAGAACTCAGGGCAATCCAACTGAGTCTTGTGTTTTTTACGGAATTGTCAGGATCTTCTGAATCCTGTACCTGCTTGATATTGGCTTTCAGACGGACTGGAATGCTGGTATCCAGAAAGTTGATTCTAGTAATCCCCTAAAGATCTACAGACTCTCGTCAGCAGGAAGTAGATAAAAAAGGTCTATAGCCTTTCTCCCTATTAATCTCCTACCTAAGGTTGTGGGGGTTGGAGGGATGTAAAGTTGCTTAAGAACACTAAATAAAGCAGGTCTGATTAAAACCTAAGCTTACAGAATGTGATTCACAATATTTCAGAATCCTTGGTAGAACTCAGAATAGGATAGTTAGCAGCAGTTCTCATCCAATAGTATGACTTGCTAAGGGTCATTCTGGCCAATTCCAAAAACAAAACAAAACAAAACAAAACAAAACAAAAACCCACACCTAAACAAATCATAATACAAACAAGAACTACAATAACAGACATAATTTCTACGTAGCTTTGGATTGATATTTAATATATTTTGAGTACTGACTTATAAATAAAGATCTCTTACTAGACAAAAAAATTCTGCAGTCTGTAGGACTAGACAAGGCAGGGAAGGAGATGTAACCATGTAACCTGAGGAGCTGCAAGGTGGATGCCTTAACGTGATGGCATACACAAGCCAAAGAGGCTTGAGGCCTTGGGGGCCACAGAAAAAGAAGGGAGGGCTTGCTGGCAGCTGTGCCTCTGGAAATGAGCTTACAACCACGACTGGGTGACACATTTCCTGTATGTCACTTTTACACATTTAAGTCCAAGGATGCAACTCTCTTGAGAAGTTAGTTTGCACCCTACAAGGCTTCCTTTTTTTCTGAAAGGCAGATAGAGGTGTCAGAACTCCTCCCTGGCTCCCAAAGAATCCAGCTACTCCTTTCTTGAGCAGAAAGTGATACACATTTCAAGGTAGCTAGAGAGAGGCAGAATCAGAGAATGCTGGGAAACTCCACAACCCTCCTTCACTCCCAAGCAGATCACCCAGCTGTCTCTGTGTGACAGAGGGGAAGATGGTGGCTGGTCTTCAGAGACTGTTCCTCTCTTCTCCTATTCATCCTCCTCTCCACTTCTCTGGCCTTTCTGAGGAGCTGTTCTTGAGTGGCTTTTCATGCCACTCTCTTTTTCATGTTCCACTCACAATAGCTGACTGCCACGGACCTTACCCCATTTTCTGATCACCCTGGAAGCTTCTCTGACACACCTGCGCTCTGACCACTAGTGTAGATGTCCCTTTCCTTACCACAGGCCCCTATGCTTTGCCTCCCTGGCTTCCCTGGCCTTCCCCATTTCCTGAGAATCCCCAGTTGTCACCTCAGCCATGTCCTCACAGCAGCTGCCCCTCAAGGGTCCTGAAAGCCCCTGGAACCTGGTCCACATCAGCGCCCCCACACCCCTCCCAGCAGAGTCAGCTCATGGAACCCTGGGACTTGCTTTTGTCTCTTCTCAGGGACCTCATATGCTGTTCCTGACTGCCACACCCAGGTGGGACCTGTCTGAGCCTTTGTTTTATCTATCTATCTATCTATCTATCTATCTATCTATCTATCTATCTATCTTTCTAAAGAAAAAGGTGACATGACATGGTCGCATGACTTTAGGTCACTACACAGACCTTTTCCTAGGCTTCAGGTCTCCAGTTGCTGAAGGCTTGTTGCATTCCACTCCACCCCTTGCTCTCCCAGATCTCATTGTGAAAGCTCCAGGATGGTAGGGTGCTTGCTTCTTAAGTGTCTGGATGGCAAAGGGTCAGAGGCAGGTGTGAGTGTGTCCAGCAAAGGACATTTTGTGTCACCTCTAATCCAGGGTGAAAAGGGCTCTGCCACCAAGCCTCATGACCTCAGATCAATTCCTGGTTCCCATATGGTGATGAAAGGAGAGAAGTGATTACATAAATTGTTCCCTGTCCTCCATGTGCATGTCATGGCACATGAGTAACATACACTACATAAAATTTAAGATGTCTAAATGCTAAAGAGAAGAGGCCTGTTGTAGGAGCCTCCTATACTGAAAGATGAGGGTGGTACAGTGGACACAGGACAGGACTAGGCCATGGTGCTGAAGCCTCTGTGAATAAAGAGCAGGCATGGGAGCAACAGGTACACCTTCACTTTGAAGAGCTGCAGGGCCCAATGCTCAACACCTCTATGGCTCATGACCATGATATGTTTTTCCCCCACCAAAGATGCTCCCTTTCCCCAGCACCTGTGGCTGAGCACTCCATCCGTAGGCTTCAGGGAGAAGCCAGAAACAGAAGCCCCCAGCTCTGCTTTTGACCTGGAGGTTAGTGCAGAAGAGGTTTGGGATATGCTGGAGCTAGAGTTACAGGTGGTTGTGAGCCTCCTGATCTGTGTGCTAGGGACTGAACTCGAGTCCTCTTGCAAGATCAGCAAACACTCTTAACCTGTGAGGCACAGCCAGGGCTAAGTAATGAGATCCTCTCACTGAAGGGGTCATTTCCTCTCTGATCAGTACTAACATTCTAAGTTTGGTTCCCTGTAAGCCACATAAAACCTGGATGCCATAGTAGCTTAATCACAGTAATCACACCCCATAAATACATGGGAGGCCAAAGCAGAGTCTCTAGAAGCAGGAGGTGCCAGAGACCAAGAATCCCAGGCACATAGTCACGATGGATGCTGGCGCCAGAGGCTGCAATTAGCTTTGACCACCTGGATAGATTGCTTCCTGAGACCGGGAACCACCCCCAACTGATCCCCCCACCTGATTTTCCCCCACCTGACCGGTTTTAACAGTTAATGTTAAAACCTTGATGAATCACGAAGATAGCCTCCCGCCCCCCTCCCTCCTATTCTACTACCTCATTCTTTGAGCATAAAAGTGAAGTCTTGCCCCATAATAAATGGACTTTGACAAGGAAAACTGCTTGGTCCCATTCTTCTCTCTCGCCTGTTTTTCTTTCAGGCTTGGCCCTCTTCGAAGACCCCAAGAGTTACCAGTCCCGCAGGCGGGTACAAGGAGGATGGGCTAGCCCAGCATACACAATCATGGATGAGAAGGTGGAAGGTGATTACTTACACTGAGGTTACCCTGACCTCTCCATAGGCACCATGGTACACAAAGGCTATGGCACATGTGTACCTGAACTCACATAAACATCATGCAGGGCTGGAGAGATGGCTTAGCTGTTAAAGCCTAGGCTCACCTAAACACCACACAGACATACACAACACAAATACAAATAGAAGATATTAAGAGCACAACTATTTTGTGATGCCCAAACCTGTGTGAACCCAAATGCTGTTATGTCAGTAAAGTTTTGTTGCCACCCAAGCTCCACCCATTGTGTCAGCCTTGGTACTAGAATAACCAAGCTGAATAGTTGCTGAACGTGACAGTGACCAAGAAGCCTAGAATGTGGACCCTTTCCAGAAAAGGCTGTGTCATAGTCCCCCACCTTCACCCTGGCACCTCATCCCTACCAATGGAGCCAAAAGGACAAATCCAGAGTTCCCCAGGGCTCTTTCCTCTTGCCTTCCATTATCCACCTTCTTGACTGCATCCTCTGAATCCTCTGTGCTTTGTGTGGCCTTGTCAAACCCTCTGCCCTATCCCTAAGCTGTCACACCTACCTGTCTGTTGTCAGACCAGCCAGATGAGACAGGGATCTTGCCCTGAGGAGAAGCTCTTGTCCTTCTGTGTCCTCAGAGGCTCCAAGCACACTTAAGAGTGAAGGGAGCCCATAGCTAGTGTTCTGACTTCAATACAGATGCAAGGAAGGGGGTACTTTTCCTGTGGAGGTCCCATCTCTTGAGTATGTCCTGGGAGCAGTCCTCACATGGGGCCTGGCTCCAGTTGTCAGAAGGTGGCTCTGACCTTTGCATGGCTGTTGCAGCTGGATGAACAACAATTTTCTCTGATGTCTCTTGCAGGAAGCCTGCAGCTTCTGTTACCCATGGTGACCCTGAAACTAAAGGAAGGAAGAGTACAAGGTGAGCATTGCCAGGGTCCTTTAAGATACATGTCTGCTTCGATTTGTCTTCATTAATTATTTTTGTTTATTTTTTTTATTACATGTGTATTTATCTCATTGGAAGAGTGTGTATGCCATAGCATGAATATACAAAGAAGTAATAGGACACCCTGTGTGAGTCCATTTATCCTACCACTCGGGGTCTTGGTAACAGGGCCTTACATACTGAACTTTGTGCTGGCTCTGATTTCTGAGAGAGTCACAGAGCCCAGTGTACTGGTCAACTTCTGATTTTCCTGCTTCAAATGTGTCACCATCTAGTTCATGAAAGGGTTGAGGGTTTTTTTGTTTGTTTGAAAGAGTTGAAGGCAGCATCAGAAACAAGTCTTAAGCTTTCACTGCTCAGTGGCATGTCTTTGGGGACTTTTATCACTGAGGTGTCAGTTGGTTCTAGTGGTCCTTTGAAGAGTTGGAGTCCCATCTGCCATGGGCTCTCAGGACAGGTCCCTTGAAGGGTCCGGAGGCCAGGACTGCATTCCTCTTTGGAAGCTGAAGTCCCCACTGTGGACAGGCACTGGTGGCACAGGGCCAGATATCCAAGTTCCACCCTGAAACCTGATGAGCTGATGATTGTGGGGCTGGGAAACAAATTCAGGTCTCTTGGAAGAGCAGCAAGTGCTCTTCAGCCCCATATTCTTGTTTTTCTTAATCACACTTTGGGGTGGGTGAGAGCATGCATGGCACACATATTGGGGTTGAGGACAGCTTTGGGAAGTTGATTCTCTTCTTGTATCATAGGGGTCCTGGTGATCAAGCTCAAGCTCTCATGGTTGACTGTGATGACTGGACCTGGTGGGTTTTGTGGGGTGAGTGTTCAGTCCAAGGCTCACACATGCTAGGCAAGTGCCCAAGCACTGAGCTACATCACCAGCAGACGTTTATTTGTTGATTGCAATGGCAGAGATAGAACACAAGCCTTCACCATTGGCAGGTGAGTGCCCTGCCACTGAGTGGCCCCAGACTGTCAGTCTTATTTGTAACCTCTGACTTGTTTGTGTGTTGCCTGTGTTTTGTTGTTTGTTTTGTTTTGTTTTTAGCATAGCCATGTTCACAGGGTGAAATTCTCTTCTGGAGGGCCCCTACTGTAAGATGTAATCCAAGATGTCTGGCAACTCAGAATTCTAGTGTCTCTGTTGTTGGAAGTAACCAGTAACACTGACATCTCCCTCTGACTTTTCTCTAAGCAAAGACAAACGCTGACTGACTAACAGGTTTCTCTGTCAGCCAAAGGAGGGAAGCCATCTGAGGGAAGGAAAGTCAACATAATGCCTAGAAACAAGTTGAAGCCCTGAGGGGTGGGGCAGTGGACACCAGGGCATGGGAATTCTGGGGTCAGGGAAGTGGCTGCCAGGCCTCCCCCAGGGCAATGAAAGACAACCACACACAAACATGTCCACAGGCCAGCCTGGCGCAGACAGTCCCTCACATCCCAGGTGATTCTAGATTATGTCAGGCTGACAAGAAAAATTGACCATCACAGGGACTCTGTCAGAAAGGACCTGGCTCAAGTGTTTATGATGGGAACATGGGGCAGAGTGTCTGAGAGCATAGCCTCGTGTCCATGGAACTAGATGGGGATCCACGGAACATGGCAAGGATTGGCCAGGAGCTGGTGCTTGCTGAAGGCTTAGGGCGTCTGTTGAAATTACAGCACAGTGGGGCACGTGACATCTGTGTGTTTGCTGGTTGAGGCAGGAAGGTGAGGAGTTCAAGGTCATCTTTGACTAAATGGGGAGACTGAGGCCAGCCTGGACTACAGGAGACCAGTTGCAAATTTTTTTTTCTTCTCTTTATAGGCAGAGATAAGAGGAATACATGAGCTTGGCTAGGATTTTCTCATGTGACTAAGTGAGGGCTGTGTTTGAAGCTATGCCAGTAAGAGGCCAGGACATACCTAGGTTTAAACAGGACATTTATCTAACAGTAACTTTGACCTGTTATTATGGGTTATGATGGTATTTGATGCTCCTACGTAGAACCTCAGTTCTGTTTCTAGCACAAACACCTGGTGGCACAACTGCTACACTTTCTCTGCATCAGTTGTCCTGGGACCCTGGTGCAGAGATGGGTCAAGGTCACTGTGGAGATGGGCACAGGTTGCCTACAGAGTCTGGGATGTTGTCTAGAGAACATTTTAGCACCTAAAAATGTTGGCTTCTTTGTAAATTATTCTCACAGATGCTAAAGAATGTTCATTGAGTGGGGACAACAATAATTTTCAATAGTCTGGTTCTGTGGGGATGCCATTAGCTGATTTTTCATTTCCTTGCTCACACTAAAAGGAAATTGAATGAGACTAAATGAAATGGAGGCAAGACTTTGGAGGCCCTGGGAGACTCAGTCACACCAATTTAGCAAGGAGAGGACCAGCTCAAGTTGCCAGGGAAGGGACATCCCAACTGTTCTACAGGGTTGGACCTGTGAGGTTGTGGGATGATGGTGGGAGTGGGCTCCTGGAACCATGGAATCCAGTGTGGGAGGTCAAGGGTGAGCAGCAGATGTTAGAGAGGTGGTGTTAGACCCAGTTTGGGACCTAATTACCGGGAAAGTGCACGAAGGAGACTCAGAGGCCAAATGGATGCAACAGCAAGAGGTTTATTCAAGCCAACGCACGTTGGGGCCGCCTGCATCCAAGTGGGAGATGGCCCCGAGGAACAAAAGCTTTGGGTTTTTAAAGCAAAAAGCACGGGTAGGCAGGGAGTTACATGTCTTAGCATTACTAGATTAGATAAAGGATCTATAGGAAATTTGCCCTTTAAAATGGTTAGTCTATTTTAGGTGCCAAGACCGATCCCGGCCTGGCCATCTGGAGGATATCTGGTCATGAGCAATGCCTGGAATGTGCTGCTATGTGCTGATTTGGCTGTCGCTGGGGGGGGGGGGGAGTTGATTAGCCATTTTGTGATTTCTCTGAGAAGTGGGGCTATGTGAATCTGGTCACAGGCTAGGGGCTATCTGGAAGGGGAATTGGGGCTATCTGGGTTGGTTGCTCTTTTACAACAGGGTGGGTCCAGGGGTCTGTCTCAACTTGCCCACTTCCTCATTTCTTCGGTGTCCTGCTTTCTGGAAAAGTACTGAGAGAGAACTTAGTTTGACATGGGGTCTAAAATTTAAAATGGAGTTTATGAGGTTAGTCTGACTCTTTCAGTGGTTTGAAGGCTGAGGATGAGGGGTGGGGTTTAGGAAGAGAAAAGGGAGCCTGCATGGGCTGGTCCCTGGGAAATTCATACAGTCAGTCAACAGCACAGTTGATCAATCTGTTTCTACAGGTGTAGTTGCTCCCTTCTGGGCCTTCACTCTCAAGGACTGGCTCAAAGAACTGAAACAACTGGCCTAGGCTACACAACCTCTGCACAGAGTGAGACTTGAAGTACCATCCCTAGAATGCAGATCAAGGGTGGCAATTGATGGAGGAAGCATGTCTTAGAGATAGCATCCAGGCCTACACACTGAGGGTCAGCTTCTCTACCTGACAAAGTAGGAACTAGGTGTGGTGTTGGGTTCCTGTCAATCTCTTGTTTGAAGGGTGAGCCAGGAGGAGGTTAAAGGCCACCTTGGGCTACACAGTGAAACTGTGTCACCAAAACGTCTTGAGAGATGGCTGCACAGTTAGGAGGGCTTGCTATTCTGGCAGAGGACCTGTTTTCGGGCCCCAGAACCCACCTCAAATGGCAAACAAACACCTGCCTCCAGTTTCCTGCCTTGACTTCCCCTGATGATGGATTTTGATCCAAACAAACCTTTCCTCCTTAAGTTGCTTTTGGTAATTGTGATTATCACAGCAATAGTAATTAAACCAGAATACTCCCCAAGGTGAAGACTAATGCTCACCTCACCATGACCCTGCAGCTGACCATCACCAGAAATACAAGGTGGCCCTCTGGTCTCCCACAAACAGTATTCTGGCTGGTGCTGGCAGACTGGGGGTTTCCATTGTGAATCAAAGAGAAAGAAGTGCTTCCCACTGGACACAGCACACAGCACACAAGTGGCACATGTGAACTTGTGCACTAGTGTGCCTTCGTGTGTGTGTGAGAAAGAGAGAAAGAGAGAAAGAGAGAGAGAGGGTGACCCTAGCAAGCATGGCTCTAGTAGGCCTTTCTCTCCCATTCCCTCTCCCTTGTTAAAAAATGTTAGATTCCATCTCTAAAACTTGACACCAAGGTCTATTTCCTGAGGTTGACTACAGATATCAAAGGACTGAAGTCTGTCAATCAAAATGCCCCCTTTGGTTCACCTAATTAACATGTGTTGGTATAATGTTTTTGTTTTTTTTTTATGTATATACCTTACCCTTGTTCATTCAAATACTGATTTCTCCCCCACCCCACCCCCAACTCTCTGGTTTCAATCCGGATATTGCATTGTGATACTCATTCTAAGAATCCTGTCTCAACTCTTGTGTAAACAGGAACAAAATAAAGCAACTAGACACAATGTTGAGCAGGGAGGAGCCAGAGGACAGGAAAGAGGGGAGGAGCCGGAAGGCGGGAGAGGGGTGGGAGGAGAAAGAGGAGAAGGGGCAAGAGGAGAGCTAGGAGAGCAGAGCTGGAGGAGAGATCTTGGAGGACGTGGAGCATGAACCAGACCTAAGATTTCACAAAAAGCAAGTATAATGTGGGAAATATAAATGTTAGGAAACTGAGGGCTTGGAGGTTAAGGAGGGAGTAAATATTGCCCAGCATTGTGTTCTAGGTTAACTAAAAACCCAGTCTCTGTGTGGAGATTTGGTTATACAGCTGTTTAGGACTAACAGCAGCATTACCAGAAGATAAATCAATAGGAAATATTAATAACCCCTACAACAAACATGCCTGTTGTGGTTATTAATATTTACTATTGATATGTTTTTCAGTTAAGCAGCAGTTCTTCCTAAACAGCTGTATAACCAAATCATCACACAGAGACTAGGATTTATTTAATTAACCTAGAGCACAATGCTGGGCAACAGTTACTCCATCTTAAACCAACAAGCCTGCATAGTTTCCTACCATTCAGATTTCACCCATTATACTTGCTTTTAGTTGTATCTTAGGTCTGGTTCATTTCTCCACGTGTTTGTAAGACCTCTCCTGCAGATGCTCCCCCTCTCTTCTTCCTTCTTCTTCCTCCCACTCCAGACCAGGATGTCCCACCCTGTTCTCTTCATTGCCCAGCATTGTGGCTGGTTGTTTTAATTGACAATATAGAAAACAAATGATGGCATGTTTACACAAACTAGAGACAGGTGATGCAATGTCTGGATTAAAACCAGATAGTGGGGTAGAGAAATCAGTATTTGAATGAACAAGGGTAAATTGTATACATTCCAAAAGAACATTATATCAACACATGCCCAATCAAAATATGCCACTGCACTGTTGAGAACAAGCCAAAATATTTATTCTAAGTGCTACAATTTCATTTTCAGATTCTATTTAATCATAGAGAAGCACTAAATTTACAATCCCAGACGTTCCCAATCACTGAACAGTTTCTGTTGTAAGGAGACAGTTGTCTGAGTCTCTAGGACAACTTCTCTATGTTGCTGGTAGGGTCAAACAACCAATTGCCTGTTGTGCCCTAATTAATTAAGCGCAGCTGGCCCAGTTCTTTGTTTCCGTATTGCTCTGAGCTCTGGTCCAAATGTCTAGAAGGATTAACTAAAGACTTGGAGGCCAGGTGTCATGGATCAGGCCCAGCTTCTAACAGAAACTCCCTTGCTTAACCCTTAATGTTAAAATTTGATTGGATGGTCCTGACACTCACCAATGCAACACAGCTTCTCCTCAGTAATGCACTTCAGAGCTGGAACTGGCTGCCTCTCTGAGCTCAAAAAATAAAGCTTTCATTTTAAGCTTCTATATCTGGAGTGAGTTTTTTCATCTTACACCCTGAACCCAAACCAACACAGCCCTCCCCTTTTTCTCTTCTTAAAAGTTTCACCTGCAAGGTCATTTGCTACAGTTTTTCTGCCAGAATAAAAAGCAGCCTCCTTAATGTGTCTACCCTGCTTATTAAAGGATATCTCTGTGAAAACAGGTGCTTGGATATGCTTTCTGCATAATGCAAGGTCTAAAAGGGAATATATGAGGAGGCTTCCTAACAGTGTGTGTGCCCCCAGGCTCTGTCCTGGACTCAGATTGTGAAACCAAAACAGGAGACACATTGTTTATACACTGTTATTAAGTCTCCATACTTCACAAAAATAACTTTCTGTTTCCCAAGACTAGCATATCCTGCAAGCCAGTGTTTTCACCCTACAGTGAAGTGCTTTTCTTCTCCTTTTGTGTCTTATAGCAAGTGCAGGCTCTCTACCTGGCTCCTCCCAGCCATCACCCATAAGATCCTGCACCTAGATGCCATGAGTGTACAGCCTTTTCACCCCAGGTCTGTGCTCAGGGCCCAAGTGCAGGTAGATGGTACAAAGGTCCTAGGGAGTTTGTAGAAGCTTCTGTTGCTGCCCATCCTTCCACAACAAGGACACATCCCCTTCTGACTGCAGAAAGGGTTTGCCCTTGAGATCATAGACCAGGGTCAAAGCTACAAACAGCCAAGGTCAGAAGAGAGAGAAGCCAGGACACAAAGCAGAGAGGAGCTGGGTGGGAGGGGCTCCGGAAAGGAAAGACTCCACTTCCTGCTGGGCCTGAGCAGGGTTAGGGTAGTTCACTGGGAAGGCACTTCAGTGTTGCCTGGTTTCTGGGCAAATCTGTCTGGTCTCCATTTTCAAATTTTCAAGTTCACCATTTTCAAGTTTCAGTCCCTGGCAGGGACCAGTGGGCCCCCAAATCCTTAAGACACATATCCAAAACTTCCAAACTTCTGAGCAGGTTCTGACTCTCTGAACTTCAGGTTGCCCTCAGTCTGAAGGTTTGAAAGCTGCCATGTCCACTTAGCTATCCTTAGCAATGACTGGACCCTTGCAAACTTCCCAGGGCATGGACCATGAAGCCTCCACCCCTGTAGTCATGTAACAGAGCAAGATGCCAGGTTGTACCCACAGCTGTCTCAGTGCCCACACTATTGAGAGGGCTTAATTCTACTCTGACTTAAGGCTTTAGTTTTAACTTTACCTGGCTAGGCTTGAGTTTCAGTTTTGATTTCTAGAAACATGTAACGGGCAGCCAAAATCAGCATGGGCCCCAACACCTCGTTTGGGTCAGATATAGTTACTTAGTAATGGCTTTGGAAAGTCCCTAAGTTCCTGACCAATCCTGATTACTCCTTGGCTATCTGCCAAGTAAAAGTCACCTAGTCATTCCCGGAATTCCCTAACTGACTATCTATAGGGCCTTTGAACCTGCTCCTGGGCCTCTACCATTTTGTCAAGGAGGTGACTCCAGCATGCTGGAATTCTCTGCAGAATAAATGCTCTTTGTTTTTGCATACCATCTGAGTCTGGGGTCTTTCCTTGGTGATTCATGGACCTACCACATTCTGTGCTGATCCAACAATAAGCTGGTGTTTTGGTTAGCAGAGCCTGTGCACAGCCCACACCAAATTTAATGTTATGTGCTAGGCCACTAGCAGACACCACACAGGAGTCCACCTTTCCTTGCACCTGGAATATGCTCTCCTTCCCTGCACATCTGAGTGGACTCCTCAAATACCCCCACACCCTTAAAAGCTGCTGAAGCTTGGGAAGTCTGTGTCATCCACATAGCAGGAACCCAGTTCCTCTAGTCAGGTGGAAGTCCTGTGAGCACTGCTGTAGAGGCCTCTAGTCAGTCCAAGCTGAGCCCCTGCAGTCTTCAGCAATCTTCATCCTGCAAACAAGGAAATATAGGGCTAACCTTTAGGGCACAAGTGTATTCTCATGTAAGACATGGCTACAGATAACTTAGAGGCCAGGAGCTGGCATCCTGACATGTCAATGTCCCACATTCAGCTTGTGTTTGGGGTTGGGTTAGGGAAGGTTACTAATCTTGGACACAGGGGAATGTCATGTGTGTACATGTGCATGCCAGAGCACATGTGTAAAGGTCAGAGAACAAGTTGCTTGAATATTATTTTTTTCTCCTTCAACACTGTTAGTCCAGGGAATCAAACTCGGGTCCTCAGACTTAACAGCAAATGCCTATACTGACTGATCCATCTCATCAGCTCACCAGAGACCTTGTGAAGTGCAGAAACCCAAAGAGCATATCTGAGAAGCCAGATGGACCCAGGAATTTACCTCTTGCAGCATCTTAAAATTAACAGAACAGAATAACGTGAAGGACCCAGGTAGGTTTTAAAAAATAAGCATAGGGGAAAGATAAGGTCTCTCAGTGGGTAGCTCTTGCTATTCATACATGAGGATCTGAGTCTGGATCCCCAGAACTCATGTAAAATACAGAACAGCAGATTCTAGGAACTTGAGGGCAGAGTAGCCTAGCTACAGGCAATGAATTTTAAATTCACTGAGAGACACAGTCTAAAAAATTAAAGTGAAAGCTTTTGAGATGGCTCAGCAGTTAAGATCACCAGCTGCTCTCATTGAGGACCAGGATTCCATTCCCAGCACCCACATGACAGCTTGCAACTATCTGTCACTCCACTTTCAGGAAATACAACATCCTCTTATGACCTTTGTGAACACCAGGCACACATGTAGTGCACAGAAACATATGTAGGCGGAATATCCACACACATAAAATAATTTTTAAAATATGTAAAGGTAGAAAAAGAATTGAGAAAGACACCCATCATCCTCTGCTCTCTTCTTGGACCCCCAGGCTCATGCATGTGTACAAACACACCTACACTGTGCAGACACATATATACAAAGCACAAAGATTTGAAGTTTATTGTCCCACAGTTCTGAGAGGCACCTTGAAAAGATCAGGGTGTCCAGGGCTGGGTTCCTAGATCATCTGAGGGAGAATCCACCTCACTTCTGGCTTCTGGTGACCTTAGCCACCTTCAGCATCTCTTACCTTGTGGCCTCTTAACCCTTCTATGCCTCCATAGACATGCATTCCTGTCCTGTGCTACTGTATCTTGTTTGTTCTTACTTAGATAGGATCTTCCATAGCTCAGGATAGCTTCGAATCTGAATTCACTATGTAGTCAAAGATAACCCAGAACTTCTGATCCCCTTGCCTCCACCTCCATAGTGTTGGGGTAAAAGGTGTGAGGCACCAGGCCCCATGGTTCTCACTTTACGAAGGCATTGGCCACCAGCCCTTCTCCTGTGGACCTCAGTTCCAATAATGAGAGTCATATCAATTGCATTTCCAAATAGAGTCATTTCCTAAGCATTAAGGAGGAACATTGTTTCAGGGGAGATCTCATCAACAAAATGCCCCCTTCTTACCCTTGGCTATGTGTCACAGAAGTGTAGAGTAGCAAATGCCAATCCCGTGGCTTCTGGCCTCCCTAGAAACCAGAGAGGAGATGCTAGCCTCAGGCTGATGACACAGACACAATACAGCCTGTACCTTGACCCTGAATTCATGGGACATGTAGTAGATGAAAAGTTGCATAAAGCTGTTGAGGGTGCTGAGAGCCAGGTTTGGCTGTTAAGACTCCATAGAGTTTTCCCTAGGCCTCCAGGCTTGGGTTCCAATAGTGAAGTTTCAGGAACATGTTGTTGGGTGTGAAAGTGACCAGTACCAACGTTGTCAGTCTGAGTGGCCACCAGTGCCAACAGGGTGTGTCTCCATGGAACAGGTCCATTGTTAACAGCACCAGAAAGCAGCTGAAGACAGCCAGGCAGGTGAAGGCTGGTGGCTTGGCCAAGGGCAGCACATCTGACACACCATGTGATCAGAGACAGCCATCCAGAAGGTCTGCCTCTGCAGAATGAGAGGCAAGGTCAGGGTGGCTGTATGGAGCCAGGCCACCTAGCATAGCCTAGTTTTCCAGGCAGTGCTTAAGCAGTGCAACAGTCAGCAGAGGATGCACCAGGGCAAGCTACCTGTCCAGGATGACTATAACCGGCAGCGACACTAAGCCGTGCATATGGCCTCTGGTCAGGTAGTCTCCCTAAAGTGCTTACACTGGCCATGCAGGTGATATGCCAAACCCAGTGCCAGCACCAGGGTCAGCAGCAGGACCATAATGGAGAGGTTCATGAGCAGAATATTGGAAGGCAGGTGGGGGACCCATATTGCCAGCATCCATAGCACCAACCCATTGAGTGGCAGCTCCAAGGCCACCACCAGCTCATGTAGGGCAGGCACCAATCTCATGGGAACCCATCCCAGCAGCACTACACACAAGCTGGTCAGGAGCTCCAGTGTGTCACTGTCATTAGCACAAAACTTGCTCAGGAAGTCTCATGGGTGAAATTGGGCTGGGGCTTCAACTCCTTGATTCTGGCCATGGGACTGAATGACTTCTGTGGGGGAGAGATCAACCCATGTACTGGCATGCATTTGAGGACACAAAATTCAGGGAAGGTGACATTATGAATCTCAGGCACCGTGGGTGCCTCAGTACCCTACTCCAGCCCTCAGGAACTCTGGGAAGGTGAATGGAAGGAGACAGCCCAGCCCCAAAGGCTCAGGGTTCAGGGACCTAAGGCTGTAAGCCTACCTAGCTGTGGCTCCATTTCTGATCAGCCACATAAGGGGACAGACCTCACCATGACCTCACCTGGTACTCTCTCCATAGTCATAGATGCTGGGGGTCTGGGTGCCCTCTGGCTGGATGAGACCCAGCATCAGTGGACATACCAACACATGCTGACAAGACCAGGTTCCATTTCTGAGCTATAGTTGGGGCTTCCTACCCTGTCAACCCCAACCCCAGTTTCCAGAGCCTGGCAGAGAGAAAGCAGACTATACCTTTGGGGAGGGAGACAGCCCTACAGTTAAGCTCCCACTGCCACAGACCTACTAGGGGCTACTTGCTCACACGGGAGCCCATGGGAGGTCCTTGTGTGTTCTCAGGAGGTCTGGTTGTCCTGTTTAGGTCTCTCTGTCTCTCCAAGGTGCCTTACAAAGAACTGGGCCAAGGAAGGAGAAGAGGGTCCTGGGATTTGGACACACCCCATCCCAATTTCCTACCTTATCCCTACCTCAGCTCCCACCCCACCTGGTTGAAAAAACATCTGTTGACTAAGTGGCTACTTCCTGTTGGGTAGTGACACAACTGTTTGGATGATGGTCCAGACCTCCTCAGTGACACACCCATATGGGGTTCTTTGCCCTTCCTCAAGCCACCCACTACTTCCTATCTGTAGTTGGCAGAGCAATAGTCGACTCTAGTGTGTCCTCGATTTGTCAGAGCAGGCCAATTGGGGCCACCAAGATGACAATGCAGGTGAAGGTGCTTGTCACCAAGCATGACAGCCTTGGTTAAATATACAAGACTACATGGTAAAAGGAGATGATAAACTCCCAACAGTTACCCTCTGGCCTTCCTATGTGCACCTTGGCACATATGCACACAGGCACACACACACATTCACACACACAAATAAAGCTGTGAATGGTGGTACAAGCTTTTAATCCCAGAACTCCAGGAATCAGAAACAGGCTGATTTCTGTGAGTTTAAGAATAGCCTTTTCTTTGTAGTAAGTTCTAGGACAGTCAGGGTAATATAGTGAGACCCTGTCTGAAATAAAATACATGGATATATAAATTTATATATATTCAGTATCAGCCCTTCTATAGAGCTGATACTGAATGTCTGCTGTACGGCAGGGTTTGGGGAACTTTGAAGGCGCTGGTCACTGGCCCTCAAAGCTCCAGGTGTGACTTGTGAGGGAGGGGGCTTGGCCTCTGCAGAGGGCTCCTGAGCTGCCTTGGTGTCTTAGACACTCTGTGGAGTTGTCTCAAGCACTGTTCATTGGAGACCCACTGTTCAGATGAGGTGGTGGGTGTGTGTGTCATCCCCTCATTTGGAGACTGGAGCAGAGATATTGCAATGTCTAGGGTAGCCTTTCTATGTGGTGAGAAACAGTCCACAAAAAATGGTGTGGAGAGGTTTAGTATGGAGATGTTTCTGTGTAAGCATTTGTTCTTGAGTTCAAATGCCCAGAACCCATGTAAAAAAGCTTAGCATGGCAGAGCACAGCTGTAAACCCCAGGTGGAGAGAGGCAGGTTTCAGAGATTTACTGATTAGCACACATAGTCCATCGGTGTGCTTCAGGTTCAGAGAAAGATCTTGTCTCAAAAATAAAGTGAAGAGTGCTAGAGGGAGACACATGCCATAGACTTCTAGCTTCTAGATGAACACACATAAAATTTTGCAAAAAGAGGTGTGGAGAGGAAGAGAAAAGAAGTAACTGAGGTTACTCTCAAGTCCAAAGGAATATAGCACAATGCCACAGTGCATGCTAAAGAAGTCTTCCTCCAAGAATCCCTCCACCATTCTGTCCTGGGGAACAGGGCTAGCCACAGAGAGGGTGATAGATTCTGGAAACAGCAGAATCCAGCATGGGGTGGCCAAAGTCTAGAAACATGAAACCAATTTAGAATGAATGAGGAAGAGGCCAACATGACCATTTCTTGCTTCAAAATCTCTAACCTAGCAGGATGTGAGTGAGCAGTCCCTACAGTTTAGGCCCTGCACTTGGAGGGGGAAAAACAACAACAACAACAACAAAAACACGACCTGGAGTGCCCATCCAGAAGGAACAAGGATTCTTGGTGACAACCAGAACAATGAGTAATTATGTGTTGGTAACTATGTGTTGAAATTGTGACCCATTTCCATTCAGGACTTCCATATTAAGGCCAGAGCCACACACACAAGAAGGTGTCTACTGTAGCTTGGCTGAGGTGGGGAAAGAGCAGATGGGGAGGAGGGACGCTCATCAACAGTTCCTCTACAGGAACAGCTTGTGACAAGTAAGAAGGAACAGGGCTGCCTGTGAGGCCCAACATGCCAAGTCAGGTACAGGACTGTTCTGGGTTCCAGCCCTAAAGAAGAAAGGGCATTCAGGCACATTCACTACATAGATGAACTGAGACCTTCAGTTTGAATGAACTAAGCCTGTCACGGACAGAGACTGTGGGATTTCACATATATGAGGTCCTTGAGTCACCAAGGTCATTGAAAAGACGGAAAGTACGACAATGTACAACAATTGATGAGGAGTCCGGGGAATGTCTTCCAGTTGGGAGAACTCCGAAGAGAGATGATGATGGTTTGGGACACACACACAGGGTGTATATATATGTTTGTATGTATGTATATATATTTTGATATATATATTGTATATGTATTTGTATATTGTATATATATTAGTATCAAAGTTTGCACTGGACTAAAATTCAGTACATAGTCCAAGATGGCCTTCAACTATTAAGTTAATGTTAAATTATTTTGTGTGTGTCTGTGTGTGTGTGGGGGGGGGAATGTGTGGCCTTGTGTGAGTGTGGAGGTAAGAGGACTTGTGGGAATCAGTTGGTCCTCTCATTCTCCCAAGTGGATCCTGGACACTGAACATAAGTCATCAGCCTTGGTGGCAAAACTTGAACTGTTGAGACATCTTTCTGGCTTAATATTAATACACACAGGCACACACACAGACACACACAGACAGACACACAGACACACACACACACACACACACACACACACACACGACGGCCATGTAAACTCATCTGCTGATAGTTAATCCAGAGGCTTTTAACAAGAAAATTTGGATTAATACAACAGAAAATTATAAAGAATTTTAAATATTTTTAGTTTTTGCAAATTCATGTTTTATACAGTTGTGTGTGTGCGTGCATGCATGCACGTGCTCTAGAGAAATGATAATTGATAAATAATATGAATCCTCTGTGGAAAAACTGATAATTTCAGTTATCACATCATTGACAAAGGTATGCGATCAAAATAGTCTCATACTAATAATTTTGTCATTCCTGATTTGGCAGTCGTCTGTTAACAAATAAGTAGTGTCTGCTAGTCAAACAATACCAACCTGAGACAAGTATCCCAATATTTTCAAAAGAATAATATCTCTGTTTACATTTTTTCTCAGAATTATTCACCCTTTCCCCTTACATTTTCCGTGAATACAGGAAATGTTTTGGAAAAAGTGGAAGTCTCATTCTTCAGTGGATATCCCCATATCTATGCATGCATGGGCAGTGCTGATTGCATTCAGGCATTTGTTAATAACATGTAGAAAGGAGAGAAAGTTGAGGGAAACAGATGGCCAGGGGATAATAGGAAGGGTTAGAGACAGAAAGTGACTGATGATATGATCAAAATACATTGTTTAGAACATGAAGTTTTAAAGAATAAATAAAAATATTATTTAACTGGAATCCATAATACATATGCACAGGACCTGGTGCAGACCTGTCCAGGCCCTGTGACTGCTGCTTCAGTCTCTGTGAGTTCAAATGAGCTTTGATAATGTTGAGTTAAAAAGCCTTGCTTTTGTTCATGTTATCCAATCCCTCTACTTCTTACACTCTTTCTCAGGGTTTCCTGAACCCCAAGGGGAGAAATTTGATGGCAACATCCCACTTAGGACCTAGCGTTCCAACATCTCTCTTTCTCTGCATATTGTCTGCCTGTGAGTCACTGTATTTGTTCCCATATGCTGCAGGAGGAATCATCTCTGATGATGGCTGAATAAGGCTCTGATCTGTGAATATGACAGTTTAGTATTTATATGGGATTCCTGAGTGTGCAAACAAGTGGGTCTTTGCTTCCTGTGCTTTCTCCTGGATCCACTTGTTTGCCTTGCTCAACTCTAATATGATTGTTTTTGTTTTATCTTATTACATTTTATTTTATTATGTTTTATGATTATTCCCTAGAATCTTATTCTTTCCTAATGAGAGAAAGAAACAGTAGACCTAGATAAGATGTGATGAGGGGAAACTGAGAGGAGTTCAGGGAGGGGAAACCGTTGTGAGAAAATAACCTATTTTCAATAAAAGGAAATATTATTTAAAGATTCTTTAACCTTTTAATCAGATTACTCTAAACTTTGTGGTTAAAGCCTCCTTATTAACTATCAGCAGATGAGTTTCCAGGACCACCTTACTTCTATCCTTTTATCATGCACCTATTTTTCATCTCCCAAAATGGAAATAAAAAGATAATGGAAGTAGTTTCCTGTAGAGCCAGGATCAGTATTCTTGATGCTATCTACTTTGTTTCTTTACATTTCTTTAGCACTAATATATTTTTTATCATTTTTTAACTTTTATTAATTATATTTTATTCACTTTGTATCCCCCCATAAACCCCTCCCTCCTCCCCTCCTAATTCCACCCTCCCTCCCTCTTCTTCACGCATGCCCCTCCCCAAGTCCACTGATAGGGGAGGTCCTCCTCTCCTTCCTTCTGATCTTAGTCTATCAGGTCTCATCAGGAGTGGCTGCATTGTCATCTTCTGTGACCTGGTAAGGCTGCTCCCCCCTCAGGGGGAGGTGATCAAAGAACAGGCCAATCAGATTATGTCAGAGACAGTCCCTCTTCCCATTACTATGGAAGCCACTTGGACACTGAACTAGCACTAATATCTTGACAGTGTTACAGACTAAAGTTTCTCATAATTTATCTTGCTTAAGACCACCAACAAACAGTGAGACCAGAGCAGAAAAACAAATAAACAATTGCTTGAGAGCAGGATGTTTTGTTTGTAATAGAGAGGAACTCAAGCAAAGAAAATGTAATTGCATGTTGAAATCAAAATGAGTATTGGCCTACAAATCCTTTCGAAAAGGAAAAAAAAATGAGAAGAAAGAATACCGTAATCACTCAATTGCAACTTCCTGGCATCTTACTGATGTGTGGATTAAGTAGCAACTAAGGGATATCTCCCACCTACTTAGTTTTCCATGCACCTTTTAATATCTCTACTGATTGAATTTTCAAATTACTTACACATCTCACACTGAAAAAAAAAATCTGTTTCTCTGGCTTTTGGTCTCCTTCTTTTAAGTAATTTAGTCATTGTTTTTACTATTCATTACAGCCAACTGATATTAGGTTACATTTTTTTTTTTTTTTGAAATGGTATGTCCTGTAGCAAAGACTGGCATTTTAGTCCTGATTTTTATGCTTCCACCTCCCAAGTGCAGGGGTTACAGGCTTACACCATCATATCTCACTGCTTAAGTAGTGTCTCTTCAAGTGAAACTTACTTTATAAAGTAAGTACAATTGGATACATACTGATCATGTTTTGCTTTGTATTTTCTATTACACTGTGTCAGCTTTGTCAATAAGAAAATCTGATGCATGTCACGTGGAATAAAATCTTCTATATTTTAGTAACTCAGAGGAAAAGAAACAGCACCATTATTTATTTTAAAGACTTATTTTGTTTTCATGTGTGTGTGTGTGTGTGTGTGTGTGTGTGTGTCTGTGTGTGTTTAATCCTATATTTTGCCAGAAGAGGGTGTCTGATGCCATGGTTTTGCAGTTACAGTCATATTGTTGGCTGCCCAGCTTGGGTGCTAGGAAATGAACTTAGGTCTTCTAGAAGAGCTGAAGTCCCTCTTCACCTATGAGCAATCTCTCCAGTCCTACCACTAGTATTTGAATAGAGAAGAGTAATCTAAAATGACTAGCAATTAGAAGGTAGTTAAGTACCACAAGGGCTAAGGAAGACTCTAAAATGTATGGGGATAGCAAGTCCTAAAAGAAACTGTTTTCATATCTAGGCAAAGGAGAGTAGAAACATAACAGTAAATTAGTATCTGATTCCATCAAGATTGACATCTCCTGAAAGATAACAGCAGTTAAAAGTCTCCACAGGCAGAGATAATTACTAGAGAGCACAGACCAGACCTGATAGGTCAGTTAGTAGGTAGCATATGGCCTGAGAATCTGACTATGGAAAGCTGATCCACGAAGAGCTATAGGTTCCTGTGCTGTTTCATTGTGGGCTGGAGAGATGGCAGTTGAGAGCAGTTGTCACTCTTACAGAAGAGTTTAGTTAAGTTCCTATCATCTAAATAGCAGCTAACAGCCAACCCTAACTCCAGTTGCAAGGGATCTGTCGCCCTCTTTTGGCCTTGAACTGCACTTCATGCACATGGCATACAGGCATGAAGGCAAAACAGCCATATATAAAAAGAAATAAATTAATAATAAGAAAAAATGACCAGATATTCTTGATATTTCAGCCCCACAGTTCTCCTTTAAGACATTTTTGTTGCAACCTGCATTGTGCCAGTTATACTTCTCATATCACAAGAAAATGAAAAAAAAATAGAGAAGAAATTCATAACTGGCACTTTCACACACATGATGAATTTAACTTCTAAATCCATTATAGTTTGGGTGTGAAATGTCATCCACAGGCTTCTGTTTTGGGCATCCAATTCCAAGCCTGTCATACTAACTTGAAGGCTATGGTGCCTTTAGGAGGCAGGGCTTCATAAAGTCATAGACAGACCTGGTTTTTAATAGTTTTTGTGCATCCTATCCTCGACCATCTGATTAGTTTTTACCATACACTTTCTCTTTTAGGGATGGTGCTCCTCAGCCATGCCTCCCCACCTCTTACGTAACTGAATTCAAAATAAATTTTCCCTCTATCAAATTGTTTCTGTCAGTTATTTTGTCACAGTGATAACTACTACAGTTTCCAATTTTTTTTACAGAGTTATCATTATTTTTATAAATTACTTCTTAAAATACTGACACATTAATGGAAGTCCAGATTACTGAAATGAGTGGGATAGTGATTTATAAAACAGTAAGGAGTGGTATGAACAAAAACGAGGTAGAAAAAATACACATGCATCCCTTCTAAAAATGAAATAACTCATAGATAATATAACTACAGTCTGCATAAGGAAACAGATTGATTTTGACTGACACAGAGATACCATAATATCTGTTAAAATGATAAAACTGTGTATTGGAGCTTTCTGCAAATGAGAATTTCATTTCACTGAGGTTTGGTTACCACTTTGTTTCTTTGTTTTGTGTAACCAGTGAGCACTTCCACTCTCGTGTTAGCTGTGGTAACACAGATGAAATCAGCCCAATAGAATGGAGGTGGTTTCTCCACTGTTCAAATGTTGCCTCCAGAAAGACTTCCAAAGAAATGACTCAAGATATTTAACAAAATGTGTGTCTGAATGAGTTTTGTGTTTGGCTAATTGAAAGCAGTCATTTTAGTTTTGTATTGGAAATAAAAGCAGTGTGTTTTGATATTCTATATGCTATGCCTAATTTGAACTGGCATACAGTTTGCCTTTTGCCAATTATTTTGTTTATAATTCAAACAGCAATGATAATCTTAGTATCAGACTGTATTACAATTATTTTGTGGAGGAAAGAAAAGGAATAACCACTTAAAACATTGTAATTTCAACAATGTTATTAAATCCTCCACATGTGTTTTTAAATGTCTAAATCCTAGCATTAATTACCTTTATGGAGTGAAAAATTAAATGGTTTCAGAGTCCTTGGGTAAGCAAGGCTTGTGAATAAATTAGTAAAGGTAAAAGGCAAAGCCTGAAAGGGAAGAGAATAATTGACTCAAGTTGATAGAAGGTTTTCCTAGAACACATTTGTTACTTTCAAACTGGGTATCATTTATTTCATGTGGCTTCATTTTTTATTTTTATTCTTTATATTAATTACAGTTTATTCACTTTGTATCCCAGCTGTAGCCCCCTCCTTCATTCCCCCCAACCCCACCCTCCCTCTCTCATCTCCTCCCTGCCCCTCTCTAAGTCCACTGATAGGGGAGGTCCTCCTCCCCTTCCATCTGATCCTAGCTTATCAGATCTCTTCAGGACTGGCTGAAGCATCCTCCCCTGAGGCCTAGCAAGGCCACTCCTGCCTCGGGGGCGGGGGGGTCAAATGTGACTTAATTTTTTTATGTTAAGATGATTTGGTAAAAATAAAATACAATTAATGCATATTATATTTTATGATTGCTTGGGCTTCTTCATGTACGTGTGTGCAAATATTGAAACTCTAAAAAGTCATATATCACCATTTCTGTTTTTAGAAGCTGTGTTCGTTGTAACTATACAAAGTAACATCATGTTTGCCTAGAAGTCTTAGGTATTTAAACTTGAAAATGAATGTGTCAGATTATTATCATTTAGCTTTTGTAGCTCATCTGGACAACAGTGTAGTTTGCAAGAAACGCAGGGTCTTTTCTTTTTTTCTTAATTTTATTTTTTTTATTAGTTACATTTTGTTAACTCCATATCCCAGCTGTATCCTGCTCCCTCATTCCCTCCCCAATCCCACCCTTCCTCCCTTCCTCATCTCCTCCCTGCCCCTTTCCAAGTCCACTGATAGACAAGGACCTCCTCCCCTTTCATCTGACCCTGTTTTATCAGGTATCTTCAGGAATGGATGCAATGTCCTCCTCGGTGGCCTAACAGTACTGCTCCTCCCTTGGGGGGTGGGGAGGTCAAAGAGCCTGCCATTGAGTTCCTGTTAGAAATAGTCTATAAGACTCCCTGAGATCTGCCCAAACTTTGGCTGTGAGTCTCAGTATCTGCTTCAATACCCTGTTGGATAGAGCCTTTCAAAGAACTCTCTATAGTAGGCTCCCATCCTGCTTCTTCTCTTCCACTACTTCTGGTGTCTATCTTGATTGCCATTCTGAATGAGATATAAGCATCCTCCTTAGGGTCCTCCTTCTTTTAGCTTCTGTAAGGGTTCAGATTTTAGTATGGCTATCCTATATTATATGACCAATATCCACTTATAAGTGAGTATATACCATGTGTGTCTTTCTGTTTCTGGGTTACGTCACTCAGGATGATCTTTTCTAGTTCCATCCATTTGTCTGCAAATTTCATAATTTCCTTGTTTTTAATAGCTGAGTAGTATTCTATTGTGTAAATGTGCCACAATTTCTGCATTCATTCCTTGGTTGAAGACACCTAGGTTGTTTCTAGATTCTGGCTACTACAAATAGAGCTGCTACAAACATAGCTGAGCAAATGTCCTTGTTGAATGGTGGGGCACACTACATTTTCTAAAATTCATTCAATAGTTAATGGTTCTTTAGGTTATGTTGTAGGTGTTGATTAATATTTACTATTGGTTTATCTTTTATTAACATTGCTGTTAGTCCTAAACAGCTGTATACCAAATCACCACACAGAGACTGGGATTTATTTAATTAACCTAGAACACAATACTGGGAAATAGTTACTCCATCCTAAACCTCCAGGACCTCATAGTTTCCTAACATTTAGAGTCACCCATTATACTTGCTTTTTGTGAAATATTAGGTCCTGTTCATTCTCCACATGGGTCCAAGACCTCTGCTCCAGCCTTGCTCTCCCAGCTCTCTCCTGCCCTTCTCTCATCCTCTGCCTCCCACCTTCCTATCCTCTGGCTCCTCCCTTCTCCTGCCTACTCCTTCCTTTCCCTTGCTCAACATTGTAGCTGGTTGTTTTATTTTGGCATGTTTACATAAAGTTGAGACAGGTGATGCTTAGAATAAGTATCACAATGCAATGCAATGCAATGTCTGGATTCAAACCGGAGAGTGGGACAGAGAAATCTGCATTTGAATGAACAAAGGAAAGGTGTATAAATTCCAAAAGAACATTATGCCAACAAGGCTAATTCCATTTCGTTGCTTTTGTGAATCACTAAACATGTATGTACAAGTATCTCTGTGGGAGAATACACAGTCATTTGGTAATATATCCAGGGGTTCTATCTGGGTCATATGGTGGTGGTTCAACTTTTAGTTTTTTTTGAGAAACTCTCCCACAGATTTCCATCTGGGCTGCATCAGTTCCACTGCCTCCCATGGGACTTTATTTTCCCACATCTTAGCCAGCATTTGTTGTCAGTTGTTTTCTTGATGATAGGAATTCTGACTGTAAAAAGATAGATTCCCAAAATAGTTTTAATTTGTTTTGCCCAGAAGGCTGAGAATGTTGAATATATTTCTTAGGATATTTATATACAATTTATTAACTGTAATTATTAGAAGTAAAAAAATACTTGACAACTTAGAATATTTTAGATGTATATTTTATATTGGAACCAAAAATTTGTTTTCTTTTTCCTACTTATTTTGACTTGCCTGATATGCTATGCTATGTGCTACCTCCTTATTTTTGTTCACTTTTGCATTTTGTTTTCTGTAGACTATGTCTTTTATTAATAACTCAAAATATCTGCCAGAACTTTTCACTTTTCTACTTTGAAGCTGAGCATATGGTTTGATATGAATATTTTCTGGCATATACAAAATTGCCACCATGAAGTCTTACAGAATCTCATGAACACAATAGAAAAAAAAAGTATTTTAGGCAATATCAGTTCTAAAAATATTTATAAATTTAATGAACAAGCATCTGTCCAATTTTCAGAAACAAACCAAGAGTTAAATTTCTTCTCCCTCACCAGGCTTACCTCTAGGTCCTTTGAAAACACAAACTCTGGAGAGGGATAGTTCAAGAATTCAAGGACATCTTCTCTCCCAGTTCCCATGTTTTCATCAATCAATCCCAAGAATGTTAGTGTCTATCTCCCAACAAAGCCCACCATCATGTATATTTTCTTCCTAATAAAAGAGAACTGTTATGCATATTACAGTATTTTAGAATAGAATGTATGATTATGTTTATGGATTTTGCTTGCCAACTTCTGATCTTCCTGCTTCAAATGTGTCATCATCTAGTTTATAAAAGGGTTGAGGGTTTTCTGTTTGAAAGGGTTGAAGCCAGCATCAAAAACAGCTTTCACTGCTCAGTGGCATGTCTTTGGGTGCCACTGAAGTGTCAATTGGCTGTAGTGGTCCTTTGAAGAGTTTGAGTCCCATCTGCCATGGCATTAGGCTCTCAGGACAGGTCCCTTGAAGGGTCTGGAGGCCAGGACTGCATTCCTCTTTGGAAGCTGAAGTCCCCACTGTGGACAGGCACTGGTGGCACAGGGCCAGATATCCAAGTTCCACCCTGAAACATGATGAGCTGATGACTGTGGGGCTGGGAAACAAATTCAGGTCTCTTGGAAGAGCAGCAAGTGCTCTTCAGCCCCATATTCTTGTTTTTCTTAATCACACTTTGGGGTGGGTGAGAGCATGCATGGCACACATATTGGGGTTGAGGACAGCTTTGGGAAGTTGATTCTCTTCTTGTATCATAGGGGTCCTGATGATCAAGCTCAGGCTCTCATGGTTGACTGTGATGACTGGACCTGGTGGGTTTTGTTGGGGTGAGCGTTCAGTCCAAGGCTCACACATGCTAGGCAAGTGCCCAACCACTGAGCTACATCACCAGCAGATGTTTATTTGTTGATTGAAATGGCAGAGATAGAACATGGGAAACACATTGTATATGTGAGGTGAATGCATCATGGAAACTGACCAGGGTTTTCAATTCAGCCCACACAGGCCTCCGGGTGTCCACACTGCCCTTGGGGGCAGAGAGGTTATACATAGTGAAGGTGGGAAGTAGAATATAGTGCTAGGCTCCACCTGACAGGTGGCAGTTTCTTGTCAGCCTCGTGGTAATGTGCAGTACTGTTTTGGGGGAGTTTGCTTGCTGATTGGGCATATTTTAAGCACAGCCCACCTGACCTCCTTCCCATATGACATTTGAATATGACTCATGGTTTTACTGGGGTGGGAACTTTCCACAGCCAGGTCCCATCTCTGCTTCTCAGACTGACCCGTTACCTCCCACCAGCATGTGCTGTGTCTCCTGGAAGTGGTGGTGGTGGGTGTACACAGATAATTCTGGGTCAATTGAGCACACGCCACTCCAAGTATCTCTACCAGTGTCATTTTGTATAAATGCAGAGAGCCTCCTCTGGGACAGAAGGTGATCT
This sequence comes from Meriones unguiculatus, assembly GCF_030254825.1. Taxonomy (NCBI): domain Eukaryota; kingdom Metazoa; phylum Chordata; class Mammalia; order Rodentia; family Muridae; genus Meriones; species Meriones unguiculatus. Next base: position 38,617,608 of record NC_083369.1, read on the forward strand.
CTCTGTGTTGGAGGGTCAAGGTCAGGCTGTCTGTCTCTGTTTCTTGTATAGAGGCATCATGGCTTCTGCCTGAGCTGTATGGGAATTTAGTCATAACCCCTGGTGCAGATCAGGTTCCTTGAGGGCAGGTGTATCAGTTTGCTGTGGCTCTGTGACAAAAGACCATGACAGCGCAGGCCCAGGACAGCAGCCTCCTTTTGACCCTTTCTTTGCACTTGGGATGTGAGCATTCCTTCCTACTGGGACACTAATATTACTGGGTTAAGGCCACCTTGACAGTCACTGTTAGAAGTCCTACTCCAAATCCACTGCAGTTTGCAGGTCCTGGATTAGGACTTCAGTTTATGGACCTTGGGGGAGGACCTGACACAATTCTGCCCCCAACAGCAGGGAGTAGGTCTCACTTATAATCCTCTAAGCATAGCACCCGGAACTCAGGGTTGTTCAGTGGGAGAGACAAGATGGATGTAAACAGGCGAATAGGAGAAAGGGGCATCATCAGGGAGGGTCGGATAGAATTGGCAGCCTCAGGGCTGGCCCAGAGGATGAGTAGGTGGAGTAGAGGAGAGAAGGGAATGTTCAAGCTGGAGGGACAGCTTGAGCGAGACCTTCGAGGTAGGAATTTGAAGGTCAGAGCTTAGAGAAACATTGAATAAATTGTGTGGGATTAGAAGCCAGAGAGAGAAGCTGGGAGAAGAGTAAACTTTTTCTGTGGTCTCCAGATGGGTGGCAGAAAAGCCCGTGGTGGTGTTGGGATGGTGAATGTAAGGTTATGGGTCATATTAAATAATGACAATTAGGCATACAACAGATTTTATATGAAAGTGGTTTATTAGATGGAGGTGAAGAGAGGGAGAGGAAAAAGAGCAGGACATGATGCGGGGGGAGATACGGAGGGCGCCCTGACAGAGAAAGAGGAGAGGGCCAAGAGAGGCCAAGAGAAGGGGAGCAAGAGAGAAGGGACCAAGAGAGGAGAGAGCAAGAGAGGGGAGCAAGAGAGACCAAGAGAGGGACCATATAGCGGGCTGGTCCCTTTAAGGGGGAAGGTAACCATGCCTTCTAGGTGTGGCCACCTGGCCAGTGACAGAATGACATCATAAGTTGCTAGGCAAACCAGGAGCAGGTTTAGTTCTAAAATCCTAACAGTGAATATTTAGGCTTTGGAGCCTGCTGGCCTGGGTTTGTCTCAGGTTCACTCCTCTGGCCTTGGAGCCTAGGACAGATGGTAGAGATGCTCTTGGCCTCTGTCCTTACTGTGGAAGGGGAACTGGCAGGTACATGGGTTGATCGTACAAGGATCTGAAATGTTGGATGAGAGCATGGTGTGTAGCTAGAGGTTAGCATGACACCCAACTCAGGTGTGGCCATAAAGGCCACAGGAAGAGTACAGGGTTGAGGTTAGGGGGAATCTGTACTGTTTTTGGAAGAGGCTTCTGTTCAAAGTTGTGTCTGAGGTGTGTTGGGGAGAATAGACTGAGGGAGGAGGAACAGTGTCCACTGCTGCACCAGCCTCTCACTTTCTGCGGTGCTAGGTTCTGAGGCTCCAGCTCAGTCTCTACCTATTGAGGCCTTCTGAGCTCTGAAGTGAATGGGTTCATGCCTGGCACAAAGCTGGCTTAGAGGCCCATGTGCTACAGCTATGGTTTTGTGGTGTTTTATGGTTTGGTGTTAGAAGTATCTCAGTGGCTCCTAGGCATTGCAGGTTCCCTGAGTTCAGGGTTCCAGGGAGCCAGCCTCCCTCTGTTCTGGGGCTGGAGCAGACATCTGTCTTCCCATGGGAGCTGAGACTGGCAGCCTGTAGGCACTGTCCTTGCAGCCACTACCAAGGTGTCCAGTCACCACCCAAGTGACACAGAGACCAAGGATGCTGTGGTTCATGTTGAGTGTCACGTAGGCTTGTCAGGAGATTGCTGCTGGCGTGAAAGCCTGTCAGGACCTTAAGTCTTGAGTCTGGATGAAGAATGAGGAGAAAGGCAGAGACGCCTGAGCAGTGGACCAGGTGGCAGTCAGAGAGCAGTGTGCTGTAAAACAGGTTTTATGGGGGCAAACCACAGGTGTGCACTTTGGGAGTATCTTGTTCAGTGCTGAGGGTACCCCCAGGGTCCTGTGATGAGGGACCCTGTAAGAATCTCTGTGTGAGGATGACCATTTGTATCCTGCACAACTTTCTTCTCAGGAGGTGAGGTGTGTGTGTGTGTAGGAGGGTGAGATCTGGTGATGCTGAGAGGCACAGATGGGGTTTGGGAAGGGGATGGGGCTGTTCATTTGAACTGTAGGGAAAACTAAGTTAATTGACCAGATCGGAGAGCTAGGCATGGAAAGGAGCAGCTGCCAGCATAGGAGGGGGTATCGGGGGCTGAAGAGGGTGTGTGCCACCTGAGCCAGAAGCTCTTTCAGTGGTTTTCTGTCTGGGATCAGGGGGAAACTCTAGGCTCTGGTGACCTCATCAACTTCTTCCTTCCCTGCTGTGTACCTCCAAGATCAACAGGTGAGATGTCACTATGGACTGAGCTTCCCCTGCATTTTGTGCCCGCCTCTCTGGGCACCTCAGGTCTGATCTGTTCTTTTAACTTCTCAGGATTCTAGACGGTCCCCAGCCTCACTTTCCCAGTCCCTCCCATAGACCCTAAGGATCTGTCATGCTGAGCTCTCTACCAGGCAACCCAGAGTAGACGATAGATCCTAGTAAGTTGGAACACATTCTCTAGGGGTAAGAGTGGACAATGGCCAAAGGGACCATTTGGATTGAGTCTAACAGGAGGAGGAATCATCATATGTCTTTGTCCTCTAATCAGAAAGTCCACTGCTAAGCAGAGAGCTTGTAATATTTAGGGCTCCAGAACCAAGTTTAGTTATCTATCAATGACCTCTGGGCAGATGAGTGTGTCACACCTCCACCCAGGGCCAAAGACAGTAATTAGAGCTCTGCTGCTCTAGTCCTTGGTTTTACATCCTGCTAATTATGAAGGAGAGAGGTCTTGCCTTGTCCTCCATTTTGTTAATATCTAACCTGCTGCGTAACAGTGAGGCTCTTTCGTACTCTGGTTGCCCTGATGTCTCCACAAAGACAAGCCTGGGCTAGCCTGGGACAAGAGGAAAAGTGAAACATGAATCAGAGTCAAACTGCCCTGACTTCACCACCTGGGAATTGTCTAGGTCACCAAATAGCTGTCTGCTTTCCAGATCCATGAGGGAGCCTGGAAAGGTAAATGGAGCCATGGCCAAGCAGACTTGAAGCTGCCACAGACATAACTGAGACTTACGGAAATTGGCCAAGCAGGTTGAGCTTTGCGGACTTTCCAACTCAGAGCAGAGGTTTTGATTGTCTGACGGCATTTGGCGATTTCTGGCTACCTTACGGTATTGTAGCATATGTCTGTTGTAAAGATTCTGGGAGGAATTAAGGGGAAAACAAACAAACACCATAGGTTCACGTCAAAGGTGTTTGAGTATACAAAGTCAATATTCCTGCTAAACTGGAAGGAAATCTCGAATATAAAAGGAACAACTGTCAACATGCAAGTCCTGTACTTTGGGATAGCCTAGGCAAGCAGATCATAAAACTCATACTGCCCTCACCTCTAGGAACCTACACACACAAAAATGGGAGTCTCCTGCCATAGCCGCAGCTCTGAGACAGTGAGCAGCAGCTGTCTGGATGTGCTACAGAGCAGACCCTTCAGCTGCTTAAGCTGGTTGAAAATGCATTAGCTCCTCACTAACATGACTCTGAGAGCAGACAGAATAAAGGAAGCTGCTCCAAACACCCAATGAACTTGAAGCAATGAGGTCTATAAGTTGACTAGAACAGACTAAAATGATACTAAGCTTTCATGGAGGACAAGTGAAAGTATCTACCTGTAACATGCCTGACAGGCAGAGACCCTCTGCCATTTAAAACTCTGCCGCCATGGTGCATTATTCTCAGGCAGCTGAGAGTTTAATAAGACTTTGTGCAGACACCTAACCTGCCATTTGCTGGCTGCCTGCTGGCAAACCTAAGGCTCTTGATGTGGAAGCTGACAGTCTGAGCTAACATCAGGGCAATGCATTCCCTCAGCCACAGGGGCATAGGCTTACACAGTCATGTCTGTCTGCTGCCTTCTCACACATGCCATTCTCACAACAGTCTGATTCCACGTCAGTCCCTATGTCAATGTCTTCCTTGAACAAATCCAGCCTGCTTTGTCCAGCCTTTAACTCACTTTGTAGCTGCTACCTTAGTAAGGTGACCTACTTGCTCCTGTTTCTCTCACTGGTTAGCTAAAGACCCTTCAGCTGCTTCCTTTCTCTATCTCAGAATCAGGCCACTCCCTCTCTGTAGTCCTCTCTAGGGAAGAGAGTTGATAAGAAAGCAGGCTGTGCTATGGTCTTGCAGTCACCATCCCACCAGCAGCTGAGCCCAGGTTCAGCAACCACTTCATCCAGGACAACCTGAAATTATAGCTAGTCAGTGCCTCCTTTGTGCCACACAGAGTAGATCAGACACAGTTGTGGGAATGAAACTTGTTACCTGCCTCAGTATCAGAGGCCTCATTTTCCTCTGGTCCTGAATGGTTGGTCTGTCTTTTCAGAGCTTTCTATGTGACATGAGGCAGCTGCTCTTCCCTAGCACTGTTCTCCCTATTCAAGGCCTGATGGTGGGTCTCCATGGTTTGGGGTTCTCTCTTAATGAAACGCATTCTAAGGGTAATTTTGTGTCAGCAATTTTCTGGGAACCTACACTGAATTTCTTTTTTTTAATTTTTATTTTTAAATTTAATTTTATTTATATATTTATTTATTACAATTTTTTATTTTTATTTTTTTTAATTTTATTTTTCTCATTAGTTACATTTTGTTAATTCTGTATCCCAGCTGTATCCCTCATTCCCTCCCCAATCCCACTCTCCCTCCCTCATCTCCTCCCTGACCCTTTCCAAGTCCACTGATAGGGGAGGACCTCCTCCCTTTTCATATTACTCCGTTTTGTCAGGTATTTTCAGGACTGGCTGCAAGGTCCTCCTCTGTGGCCTAACAGTACTGCTCCTCCCTTGGGAGGTGGGGAGGTCAAAGAGCCAGTCATTGAGTTCCTGTTAGAAATAGTCCTTGTTCCCCTTACTATGGGAAACCAACTGATTACTGAGCTATCACGGGTCACATCCGAGCAGAGGTTCTAGGTTTTATCCTCTCATGGTCTTTAGTTGAGTGTCCATCTCAGAAAAGACCCTCTGCCCAGATATGTTTGGTCCTTGTGGAGCTCCTATCCTTTCCACATCAAACTCCCCTTCTTTCATATGATTCCCTGCACTCTGCCGAGGGTTTGGTTATGAGTCTTAGTATCTACTTTGGAACACTGCTAGGTAGAGTCTTTCAGATGCTTTCTGCGGTAGACTCCTGTCATATGTTCAATGCATATCCCATTTGTCTTTCTAAATGAGGATTGATCATCATATCCTGTGTCCACTTTCTTGATTATCTTCTTTAGGTGTATAGATTTCATTATGTTTATCATATCTTTTGGGTCTATATAAGTAAGTATATTCCATGTTTGTCTTTCTCCTTCTGGGATACTTCACTCAGAATGATCTTTTCTAGATCCCACCATTTGCCTGCAAATTTCATGATTTCTTCTTTTTTGATTGCTGAGTAGTATTTCATTGTGTAAAAATACCACAATTTCTGTACCCATTCCTCCGTTGATGGACATCTGGGTTGTTTCCAGGTTCTGGCTATTACAAATAAATCTGCTACAAACATGGTTGAGCAAATGTCCTTATTGTGTACTTGAGCAAATTTTGGGTATATGCCTAGCAGTGGTATAGCTGGGTCTTGAGGAAGCACTATTCCTAATTGTCTGAGAAAGCGCCAGATTGACTTCCAAAGTGGTTATACCAGTTGACATTCCCACCAGCAATGGAGGAGGGTTCCCATTTCTCCACAACCTCTCCAGCATGTGTTGTCACTTGAGTTTTCATCTTGGCCATTCTGATGGGTGTAAGGTGAAATCTCAGGGTCGTTTTCATTTGCATTTCCCTAATGGCTAATGACGTTGAGCATTTATTTAAGTGTTTCTCTGCCATTCTATATTCCTCTACAGAGAATTCTCTGTTTAGCTATGTTCCCCATTTTTTAATTGGATTACTTGGTTTGTTGCTTTTCAGCTTCTTTGTTCTTTATATATACTAGATAAATACTAGATATATATATATAAATTCTAGATATATACTGTCAGATAAAGGGTTGGTGAAGATTCTTTCCCAATCTGTAGGCAGTCGTTTTGTTTTGATGACGGTGTCCTTTGCTTTACAGAAGCTTTTCAGTTTCATGAGGTCCCATTTATTGATTGTTGCTCTTAAAGCCTCTGCTGTTGGAGTTCTGTTCAGGAAGTTGTCTCCTGTGCCAATGAGTTCTAGGCTGTTCCCCACTTTTTCTTCTAACAGATTTAGCGTATCTGGTTTTATGTTGAGGTCTTTGATCCACTTAGACTTTAGTTTTGTGCAGGGTGATAAATGTGGATCTATTTTCATTTTTCTGCATGTAGACATCCAATTAGACCAGCACCATCTGTTGAAGATGCTATCATTTTTCCATTGAATGGTTTTGGCTGCTTTGTCAAAAATCAAGTATTCATAGGTACATCGCTTTATTTCTGGGTCTTCTATTCGGTTCCATTGATCCTCCTTTCTATTTCTATGCCAATACCATGCAGTTTTTATTACTATTGCTCTGTACTACAGCTTGAGATCGGGGATGGAGATACCTCCAGATGATCTGTTGTTGTACAGTGTTGTTTTGGAGATTCTGGGTTTTTTGTTTCTCCATATGAAGCTGAGAATCTTTTTTTCAAGGTCTGTAAAGAATTGAGTTGGTATTTTGATGGGAATTGCATTGAATCTGTAGATTGCTTTTGGCAGGATGGCCATTTTCACAATGTTAATCTTACCAATCCATGAGCACGGGAGATCTTTCCATCTTCTGATACTTTCTTCAATTTCTTTCTTCAGAGACTTGAAGTTTTTCTCAAACAGGTCTTTCACTTGCTTGGTTAGTGTCACCCCAAGGTACTTTATGTTATTAGTGGCTATTGTGAAGGGTGTTGTTTCCCTAATTTCTTTCTCGGCCCTTTTGTCTTTGGTATACAGGAGGGCTTCTGATTTTTTTGAGTTGATTTTGTATCCTGCCACTTTGCTGAAGGTGTTTATTAGCTGGAGGAGTTCTCTGGTTGAATTTTTGGGGTCGCTCATATATACTATCATATCATCTGCGAATAGTGACACTTTGACCTCTTCCTTTCCAATTTGTATCCCCTTGATCTCCTTTAGTTGTCTTATTGCTCTGGCTAGAACTTCAAGTACTATGTTGAAGAGATATGGAGAGAGTGGGCAGCCTTGTCTTGTCCCTGATTTCAGTGGGATTGATTTAAGTTTCTCTCCATTGAGTTTGATGTTGGCTGTAGGCTTGTTGTATATTGCCTTTACTATGTTTAAGTATGTGCCTTGTATCCCTGATCTCTCCAAGACTTTAAACATGAATGGGTGTTGGACTTTGTCAAGTGCTTTTTCAGCATCCAAGGAGATGATCATGTGGTTTTTCTCCTTCAGTTTGTTTATGTGGTGGATTACATTGATGGATTTCCATATGTTGAACCACCCTTGCATGCCTGGGATGAAGCCTACTTGGTCATGGTGGATGATATCTTTGATGTGTTCTTGGATTCAGTTTGCAAGTATTTTATTGAGTATTTTTGCGTCAATGTTCATAAGAGAGATAGGTCTGAAGTTCTCTTTTTTTGTTGGCTCTTTGTGTGGTTTGAGTATCAGGGTGACTGTCGCTTCATAGAATGAGTTTGGTAGTGTTCCTTCTTTTTCTATTTTGTGGAATAGTTTGAGGAGAATTGGTATTAGCACTTCTTTGAAGGTCTGGTAGAATTCTGCGCTGAAGCCATCAGGCCCAGGGCTTTTTTTGGAGGGGAGACTGTTAATGACTGCTTCAATTTCTTCGGGGGATATAGGGTTATTCAGTCTTTCTACCTGATCTTGATTTAATGTTGATAGATGGAATCTATCAAGAAAATTGTCCATTTCATTTAGATTTTCAAATTTTGTGGCGTATAGGCTTTTGTAGTATAACCTAATGATTGTTTGGATTTCTTCAGTGTCTGTAGTTATGTCCCCCTTTTCATTTCTGATTTTGCTGATTTGGATAGATTCTCTCTGCTTTTTAATTAGCTTGGCTAAGGGTTTGTCTATCTTGTTGATTTTCTCAAAGAACCAGCTTTTTGTTTCATTGATTCTTTGAATAGTTTTATTTGTTTCTAATTGATTGATTTCAGCCCTGAATTTGAGTATTTCCAGCCTTCTGCTCCTCTTGGGTGTATCTGCTTCTTTTTTTTTTTCTAGGGTTTTCAGTTGGGCCATTAAGTTACTTGTATGACATGTTACAAATTTCTTCTTGAAGGCACTTAGTGCTATAAATTTTCCTCTGAGCACTGCTTTCAATGTGTCCCATAAATTTGGGTATGTTGTGCCTTCATTTTCATTGAGTTCTAGGAAGTGTTTAATTTCTTTCCTTATTTTTTCCTTAACCCAGCTGTCATTTAGTAGCAAGTTGTTCAGTCATACACTGAATTTCTAACACTCACCTCTGCACTGGTCTGTGGTTTGTGTCTTCTCCAGGTAGCCCATCACTTTATCTTCACATAACAGACATCCACTGAAACTGTAGGTGGAGTCCTTGAGGAATGAGGCACACTTTTATTCTTCTATGGCACTGGATATTTCATACAGAAGAGTTTTAACTTCCCTTGTTGTATTTTTAGTTGTAGGTTCCCAACCTCACCTATAGAGACATTGATTCAGCAGGGATGTGTCTAGTACTCTGATATTCCAAAGACCCAGAGACTCTGCTATGTTTGGGAACCATGTTGATTAATAATAGTTGTTTTCAATTCAGCAAGACAACTGACATTGTTGACTTTTAAGAATTGTCAAACTATATTATATTACTGTATATTTAATATTTCCTTACAGTTTAAAATAGTTTCAGCCAACTACAAAAAACACTTTCTATATATGTTGCATTTGAGTTTTCCTCTGAGACTTGTAACATAATAGGAAGCCATATTAATAGTCACATTTGAAGAAGGGCCTAAATACTCATTGTACAGCATTTGTTTATGAAATAAGTTTCATAAAGAATTCTAAAGTCAAAGCAAAGATTCAATCAGAGAACTCCTTCAGCTGATAAACACCTTCAGCAAAGTGGTTGGATACAAAATTTAACTCAAAAAAAAAAAAACAAAAGCAAAAACAAAAACAAAAAACAGAAGGAAGCCCTCCTGTATACCAAAGACAAAAGGGCCGAGAAAGAAATCAGGGAAACAACACCCTTCACAATAGCCACTAATAACATAAAGTACCTTGGGGTGACTCTAACCAAGCAAGTGAAAGAGCTGTTTGAAAAAAACCTTCAATTCTCTGGAGAAACAAATTGAAGAAGATAACAGAAGATGGAAAGATCACCCATGCTCATGGATTGGTAAGATTAACATAGTGAAAATGGCCATTCTGCCAAAAGCAATCTACAGATTCAATGCTATTCCCATCAAAATACCAACACAATTCTTTACAGACCTTGAAAAAATTCTCAGCTTCACATGGAGAAACAGAATACCCAGAATTTCCAAAACGATCCTGTACAACAACAGATCAACTGGAGGTATCACCATCCCTGATCTCAAGCTGTACTACAGAACAATAGTAATAAAAACCGCATGGTATTGACATAGAAACAGAAAGAAGGATCAATGCAACTGAATAGAAGACCCAGAAATAAACCCACACACCTATGAATACTTGATTTTTGACAAAGAAGCCAAAACCATTCAATGGAAAAAAGACAGCATCTTCAACAAATGGTGCCGGTCCAACCGGATGTCTACATGCAGAAAAATGAAAATAGAGCCATATTTATCACCATGCACAAAACTAAAGTCCAAGTGGATCAAAGACCTCAACATAAAACCAGACACTATAAATTGGTTAGAAGAAAAAGTGGGAAACAGCCTAGAACTCATTGACACAGGAGACAACTTCCTGAACAGAACACCAACAGCGCAGGCTCTAAGATCAACAATCAATAAATGGGACCTCATGAAACTGAAAAGCTTCTTAAAGCAAAGGACACTATTGTCAGAACAAAACAAAAGCCTACAGACTGGGAAAGGATCTTCACCAACCCTATATCTGACAGAGGGCTGATATCCAGAATGTATAAAGAACTAAAGAAGTTAAAAAGCAATAAATCAAGCAATCCAATTAAAAAATGGGGTACGGAGCTAAACAGATAATTCTCTGTAGAGGAATATAGAATGGCAGAGAAACACTTAAAGAGATACTCAACATCCTTAGCCATCAGAGAGCTGAAAATCAAAACAACCCTGAGATTTCACCTTACACCCATCAGAATGGCTAAGATCAAAAACTCAACTGACAACACATGCTGGAGAGGTTGTGGAGAAAAGGGAACCCTCCTCCATTGCTGGTAGGAATGTAAACTGTTCCAACCACTTTGGAAATCAACCTGGCCTTTCTCAGACAATTAGGAATAGCACTTCCTCAAGATCCAGCTATACCACCCCTAGGCATATATCGAAAAGATGCTCAAGTACACAACAAGGACATTTGCTCAACCATGTTTGTAGCAGCTTTATTTGTAATAGCCAGAACCTGGAAACAACCCAGATGTCCATCAATGAAGGAATGGATACAGAAATTGTGGTACTTTTACACAGTGGAATGCTACTGAGGAATTAAAAACAAGGAAATCATGAAATTTGTAGGCAAATTGTGGGATCTAGAAAAGACATCCTGAGTGAGGTATCCCAGGAACAGAAAGACACACATGGTATATACTCACTTATAAGTGGGTACTAGACCTATAAGATAAGATAAACATACTAAAATCTGTACACCTAAAGAAATAAACAAGAAAGAGGACCCTGGGTAAGATGATCAAACCCACATAGAAAGACAAATAGAGTGGACATTGGATGTAGGAGAAAACAAGTAATAGGGCAGGAGCCTACCACTGAGGGCCTCTGAAAGTCTCTACCTAGCAGTGTATCAAAGCAGACACTGAGACTCATAACCAAACCTTGGGCAGAGTGCAGGGAATCATATGAAAGAAGGGGGAGTTAGTATGACCTGGAGACTGTGTGGAGCCATAGAATGATGCACATTGCGCCTTGCATGGTATAGTGAGTTTCCATCCCTGGACCGCAGGTGCTGCTTTGAGCTTTGTAGAGGTTTGTTCAACCGTTTAGATTTGGCAAGGTATGCGTATGAGAACTGTCCTCCTGCTTTTTAGAATTTCCTCGAGAATATCCTGCTTTGTGATTTTCACTGTAACTAGTTCCTCCCCCGATTTCCCCATTCTTACTCTTTATAAGCTGTAACCTAAAGTATAATAAACCGAGACTTGGATCAGAATTCTGTCTTGTCTCATTCTTTGCGTCCCATTCCCACACTCCCCTCCAGGTTCCACGCTGATAGTCCTGTGGGTCGGGACAGGAGAGGCCAGGAGCTCCACAAGAACCAAATATATCTGGGCACAGAGGTCTTTTGTGAGACTGTATCTCCGACCAAGGACTATGTATGGATATAACCTACAACCCCTGCTCAGATGTAGCCCATGGTAGTTCAGTATCCAAGTGGTGCTCTTGTATTTGGGTTATAGATGTTCAGAACTGTGATGTCCTCTTGTTGGATTTTTCCTTTGATGAGAATATAGTGCCCCTACTCACCTTTTTTGATTTATTTTGGTTGAAAGTCTATTTCATTATATATTAGGATAGCAACCCCAGCTTGTTTTCTGGGTCCATTTGCTTGAAAACATTTTTCCAGCCCTTTACTCTGATGTAGTGTTTGTATTTGTTGCAGAGGTGTGTTTCTTGGATGCAGCAGAATGTTGGATCCTGTTTCTGCACCCATTCTTTTAGTCTGTGTCTTTTTATTGGAGAGTTGAGTCCATTGATGTTGATAGATAATAGTGACCAATGAACGTTAGTTCCTTTTAATGTGGAGTTTGTGGTCTTACTGTGATTCATTACTTGTTTTCTTTTAATTTTTGTTGGGAAATTATCTGCATCCTATGTTTTCTTGGGTATAGTTATTTTTATTGGATTGGAGTTTTCCTTTTTTGTATCTTCTGTAGGGTTGTTTTGCTGTGTAGAAATTGCTTATATTTAGTTTTGTCATGGGATATTTTGCTTCCTCCATCTATGTTGATTGAAAGCTCTGCAGGGTATAGTAGTCTGAGTTGGCATCTGTGGTCCCTTAAAAGCAGCGTGACACCTGCCCAAGACCTTCTGTCTTTCATAGTTTCTGATGAGAAGTCTGGCGTGATTCTGATAGGTCTACCTTTATATGTTACTTGGCCTTTTTTCCCTTGCTGCTTTTAACATCCTTTCTTTGTTCTGTAGATTTAGTGTTTTGACTATGATGTGCCGTGAGATGTTTCTTTTCTGGTCTAGTCTATTTGGTGTTCTGTAGGCCTCTTGTATGTTTATGGACATCTCTTTCTTTAAGTTGGGAATATTTTCTTCTATGATCGTCTTGAAGATATTTTCTGGACCTTGGAGCCTGGAATCTTCTTTTTCATCAATTCGTATTATTTTTACATTTTTGCCTTTTCATGATGTCTTTGATTTCTTGGATGTTTTGTGTTTGGGCCTTTCCTGATTTCACTTTTTCTTTGAGAGGAGTGTCAATTTCTGCAAGTGTATCTTCAGTACCAGAGATTCTCGCTTCCATCTCTTGTATTCTGTTGGTGATGCTTACCTATGTGGTTCCTGATCTTTTGTCCAAGTTCTCTTGCTCCAGGGATTTTTCTGTTTGTGTTTTCTTTATTCATTCTAATTCTATTTTTATGCCTCGCACCATTTCCTTCATCTGTTTGGATGTGCCTTCCTGTCTCTGTATGATGGCCTCTATCTTTTTGTTTGTTTCTTCTCTATATGCCACTAATTGTGCCTCTACTTATGTCTCTTTGTTTGGCTATATTTGCCTGTGTTTCTTTGAGAGCTTTGTTCAATTCCTCTTTATTTACTTCTATCTATGTGGCAATTTCTTTGAGTGATTTGTTTGTTTCCTCCTTATGTGTCTCTAATGACTGGATAAGAATATCTTTAAAGCCATTTTCCTGTGTTTCCGATGAATTGGAGTACCCATTGATTTTGGGTGTTGCCAGTAAAGCCATAATTTTCTGATTTTTGTTGTATGTGTTTTTTCACCCTCCTCTGGCCATTTGTTTATCTGTTACCTTCCTTGTTTGTTCTTGGATTCTGTAGTTCAGACTGGTACCATCTTTCTCTGTTGTCTGGAAAATTCTTCAGGAAGATGGGAGAGGTCCTGTGGTTTCAGCATGTGTGTTGGTGTTTCAGCTGTACCTGTGGGAGGAAAGTCTGTGGGCACAGAAGGACAAATGCAGACAAGCGTGTGTGTGTGTGTGTGTGTGTGTGTGTGTGTGTGTATGTGCCTGGAAGTGTGCCCTGAGGGAGAGGGTGCTAGAGAATGTAGAGGCCTCCAGTGTGAGGGAGGGGTACCTTGCAGGCACCGAAGGGGTTGCAGGCACTAAAGGTATCGCAAGCGCTGGTGATGATGGCAGGTGCAAATTCCCTGAGTATATCAGTGGCCTACAAGCTACTGGTATTCATCTCTAACTGAGCTCCGGGAGTTATTTGCCTAAACTCCACTGGCAGATCTGCAGAGTTTCCCACAGTGGATGTGTGGGGAAGAGGGATATGATGTCTGGCTGCTAGCTTAGAAGCACCTTGAATCTGGGGCTTTCTAGGCACTTGAGGGTGCACTCATTCTTTAGCAGGTCAAATTATAAAGCACAGGGGTTCCTCTTATTCTCTATTGGCCAGTATGGACCTGTTGAGTCAAATGTGGCAGGATGAGCTCAGTCAGCTCAGTGGTGCTGCAGCTGCTGAAGTAGGGAATCCAGCTGTGGCTGCAGAACTGGAGTGTTGAGGTGCCTGCTGGGAAGTCCTGGGGAGCCACAAAAAAAAAAGTGGTCCACAGAGCTAGGTGGCCCAGCGCCTGGTGTACCTGGGTTGTTTTGCAAGTCTTCAGGACTTTGATGGCTGTACAGCTGGCTATCTGCCACTGAGGGATTGGGCAGCCCATACAGTCACTGGCTGGGAGGTCCTGCTGAGTCAGCACTGCTGTTTGCAGACGTGGACCCGGGAAGGATTGTACCTCGGATCAGGGACTCAGCAGGCAGGTACTCGGCAGGCAGGTACAGCTGGCAGCTGCGGCTGAGGGGCTAGGAGCACTGACTCTGCTGTCTTGTCCCCAGGCAATGAGTTCTGTGCTCAGCATCACTGGTGCTGTGGGTCGGCTCCCATGAAGGCCTGAACAAGGGAAGTGCCCCTCTCCATTCCCAGAGAAGTCTGCCCCTGACCTGAATTTAAATGTTCTCCGCTCCTGTGATGTCCCATCTCTTTCAGGAAGGCACAACATTGATTTTCTGGCTTCAGTTGCCCCTCCACTCACCAATTTTGGAGTTTCAAATCCTCAGCCTCTCAGAAACGGTGCTCGCAGGTCGCCGCCATCTTGGATCCGTATTTCCTTACTTTTAAGGTCGAACTTGCTACAGCTTTAATGGTTGGTTTCATGGCTGCTATCCTTTAACAGTTCGCAAGGTTCTCAGCATCCTGAGCCAGTGAAGAGCTACATGTGAGCAGCCTGTCGAATGCACTCACCTGGCAGTACATTAAAATACATAACTTTCACAGTTCCTAAATGCCTTTTGAAAGCACAGAATGATACAAAAATCTAAGACAAAAAGAAGGTCTACCTGGGGCTATATTAAAACTATGAATCTTTTCCATAAGAAATAAACATCTAAACTGATTTCTATTCCATCACATTACTGGTTCTAATGACAGAAGCCAATTCTATGCCTGTAAAAACTTCAAGATGTAATTATAAACCTAGCCAGGCTATATTTTTGAAAATACAAATTTCTAGGGCTGAAAAAAAAAAGAAAAAAGAAACATAAACATAACAAAATAACCCACAAAATGCATTGCGTAAAACCGTGCAGTGTTAAACTAAGCACACAACTGTTAGAAAGAAATAATTTGTATATTAATTATACGCATGTAAGTCCCATGTCAGCAATCTATACATTTTGTTCGACAAGTGCAGCCTACATGTGGAAGAAGTCATCTGTAAAGGAGCCATTGTGGAAAAATGAAGGAGAGCATACAAAATTAATCATCCCAGAGATTAATGTGTTAGAGGAAATGAACATCAGTCCCTCCTGAGTTAGAAAATGCAGGAAACTCTCTCAGTCAGTGGCTGCAGCACAGCTCCACGTGGATCTGCAGGTGTTAAAGATTCATCTTTGCCTGGGCATGGTGCTTAACACCCCAGACTCCAGTACTTTTGAGTTATAGCTGAAGCAGGTGGATTGTTTGGGGCCAGCCTTTACTACAGAGAGAACCTACACCACCAAGGGAAACCCTATCTCCATGACAGATAGGAAAAAAAGATGGAAAATCCATATCTTCATACTTGCTAAGGACCTAAGTGAAATTGGCAGTCTGACAACATGTACGAACTATCTACCCATTTCTGAATCCAACTATTGCTGAGGAGAGACTGACAGGATGTAGTGGCCTGAAATGAGAATGTGGAAAAAGAAATGAACTCTCTCTTGGAACTACCACTGCTCATTGTCACCTCTGACACGCATCCCAGTTTGTCTTATCTAATTCTTAAAACAGTTCTCTAAAGCCAGAAATGAATAACTGCAAGCTGCAGAAGTCCTCAGTAGCAGAACTGGTATTTACATTGTTTGTATTCATAATAAATAATAATAAAGCAATAAAAGTTCAAATGATTATGTTTTGGATTACTAGGAGGTAGTGACAGGCTGGAGTCTGCTGCAGGAATTAGGTCATTGGGAGCATGTCTATAAGTTCTTTCTTGCCTGGCCCCTTCCTGTATTCTCTTTCCTCTGCTTCCTGTCTCACCAGGATATGAAGTGCTCTGTACCATGACCTCCCTTCTGTGGTGAGCTAACATCTCTTTTAGTCATTTCTATGAGGTCTTTTGTCACACTGGCCAATATAAGCTCTCTCTAAAATGATCCACCTCAGCTACAGGAAATCTCTCCATCTTCCTCCTGTGGTAGCCCAGCCAGAATAGTATAGAGGTCTGGGGTCTAATCAGAGCCAACACTCTTCTCTAGTGTGGTCAGTGGTGGAGTTAATAAAATTAAAAGTGAAATTAAGCAGCCTAAATAAAACAGAGGTATGTATCAAAGGACCCAGGGAAGGGTATGACAACTGGGGGTGAGGCTGAGTTCATGAGAAAGAGAGGACCCCAAAACTATAAGGCCTATGCTGAGGTCTTTGGGAAGGGTCTTGGGACTGTCCTTGCTGAGGCTGCTGGTCTTATAGCCCTATAGGCAGAGAGTCAGCTGGAACAACTTGTTTCTGGATCTGAAAGAGAACTCCCCTATCATACCCAGTCTCATATAACCTTAGACCCCAAACTCTTCTGGCTTCCCACCCCCTGCTATCTTGTCCCTTCTCTATTATTGAAAAGGAGATGGGTTTCTTTTTCCCACTGATGTTCAGTTATTTGTCTCGCTGATTTGGATAAGATCCCTATTAATGTGTACCCATGTACATTGGTTTTGCAGCTCTACCTACAGCAAAAGAAACTTTCTGTCTCACCACAAGTTCCATAGTTATTTGTCCCTGGGCAGACATAGAACTGGATAGTGGAGAGTTTTTGTTTCCTGCAGTCATCCTTCTACAAGTTTCCAGGACTTCCTCCATGTCCTGATATGACGGGCAATTTTTTTTGCCCCACCCTCCACCCAGGTCTCTCCACATGGAGCCTGCCAAGGTACAGAGATCAAGGTGGAAGATGGGAAAGGTGGTACTCGGTGGACCAGTCAATATCAGGGTCTGTACCTCTCTCCCCAAGTCCTTTGGGGAAGTCTCAGGGCCTCATATCCATTTGGTGGTAACCGCTGGGTGCAGGTTGGTGTCTGAAGCAGTCTGGTTCCCAAGAAGAATGGTCATGAAGAGCAAGTTGATGAGGTCCTTCAGAGTCCCATGGAGAATTCCTTGTTAATCTGCCTTGTTTTATCTCTAAGGTACAGCAAGGTGTGTTTTATCTGTCTTGTTTATCTCTAAGGTAGAGCCGGGAGTATTCAAATGGTAGTGGGAAGCAAGGGTTTTTGAAGTCTTAGCTCAAGCAAACAGGATCAAGAGCATTGAAGCCGCAGTTTGAGTGGGTCAAAGGGCTGTGGTGTAACTCTCTATAGTAGTTCGTCCTCAGATGGTATCCTTTCACATCTGAGTCTCAGTTAATTGGAGGTCTCAGTTCCTACTGGGTTCATGTGGGAGTGATGTATCCAGGTCCAGATTCCATCCACCTTAGCAGCCGTTGGCGTAGTCAGGATCACAGTGTGAGGTCCCTTCCAGCGACTTAGGGTCTTATGGCTGAGGCTTTTGACCCAGACTTTGTTGTCACCTGGTTTGAAGCAATGTGGGTTAGCAGGGGGTACAGATTCACATATGTTTCTAAGGAATGGCCAGAGACCTTTCTGCATCCCGTGTATGGCTTGTAAAGGTTCTAGGAAATGTTGGTTATCGATTTCATCAAGCGAGTCAGACCATAAATTGTCCCATGTGGGCTGATGTGTCACCATTATGGACTCTATGATTTCAACGAGGTCTGAGGGCATCTCAGAAAATTTGTATAACTGGGCCCTCCAGTTATATAAATCACTAGTGGGGAAAGGGACATAGATCTGAAACTGGTCACCATTCTCATTCAGTAGGGCACTGGGTACAAAGATAAGGCTACTTTGGAGTCTGGTTGATGCTCAGCATGTGATCGCGTGTGTAGGGACCTCCATTGAAAGTCTGAAGAGTCTCTGTCCCTCATTCTTTCTCTTGCTCTGCTTCTGCTTCCCCCCCGTCTGCCTCCCTCCCTCCTGGGCCTCTGTCCCCTGTTCTCCCCCACTGTCTTCCTGTCCTCCTGCCTGATCTAGCTCCATCGAGGGGTCCTGATGGGGTGCAAAGGGAGGTGGATCCAGCTCTTCCTCAGGTACTGACCGGAGGGAGGGAGGAGGGAGGACTGGCAGCCTCTTGGAGTGGGGGGAGGAAGGATTTCAGCCAGGAAAGAGGGCTTTCCACCAAATACTGCCAGATAACTGTGTGGGGCACCTAATGGAATGTCCTGGCCTCCCAAAGAGGACTTCCTTGACCTGGTAATTGTGGGGAGATGGAATGTCCCATCCTCCGGCCACCTGACCTTAAAAGTTGGCCACTCACTACTGCAAAAGGTGGTTAACTTCCTAGGGCAGACAAACAGATCATTATCATCTGCTAGCTGCCTGAAATCCTTAAGGTGAGATTAGAGAAAGGCCAGGGGAGTAGTCTGTGTTTGGCCCATTCTATTACTCCAAGAAGAACAACAATAAAATGACAACAATCACAACCAGACAAACAACTACACACAGACACATGTTCCCTGGGAAGTGAAGACAAGAACCAAAAAATCTAGGTCAACTGGTGAGCTCTGGTAGGAAGAGAGACCCTTTGCCGGATCCAGATCCAATTGAGAGCTGTCACGCTCTTCCGAAGAGGACCCCAAGAACAACTGAGAGCTATCACATTCTTCCAGAGAAGGATCCAAAACCAAAGCCAAATGAGAACCCTCAAGTTCTCTCAAAGAGGTGACAGGAAAGTCTTCCATACCTCAGGCTGGAGATTTTCCAGTACATCCCCTAATCCTAAGGGCCTGTTCTAACTCCTTTTGCAAAAGGAAACCAAAACAAAGAAAGTAAACATCAGAAACAAAACACAAAGAAACACAAAACATAAACCAAACCATGCCTCTCCTAACTGACTTACTTATCCGCGGGGAAGTCAAAGGTTCCCCTTAAACGTCTTGAGTAGGGGGCTTCAAAGAATTCCTGGCCAATGCGCAATATGTTAGCATCCAGAAGATGCTGAAAGAAGGACCCCAGACTCAAGTAGCATGCAAAAAACAAAAGGCGTTTATTCTGCAGAAGACCAGCATACTGGGGCCACCATCCAGGCAACATGGCAACCCTAGAAACTCTAGGAAACTTGGGGAATTTAAGGGACAGGTAGGTCATCTTTATTGTGATTGGCACAGGTCAGAAGCATCTATGCTTGGCTAAGGCTAGCTAGGGCTTGAGTTAGGGATTGGAGGCTCTCTTAACTGGTCTAAACCAGCCCAAATTGATGGATGGCAGGGAAGTCACAAGGGTTAAATCCTGACTGGCCTTCTTGTGTTGAGAATGTTCTACTACAAGATAAGATAAGTCTGCCTAGAACAGATGTCTCTTCACATTTTTGTGGTTATCTTTAGGCTGTTTCTTGGGTGGGAAATATTATGATCTTGTTCCTGGAGTTGGAATCCTGGTGGTCTCACTGAGCCACCATCACCCTAAGGACTAACTCATCAGCACTCTAAGGGCTTAGCCTACAGCACTGTAAGAAACCGAGTAACTAGCATTCTAAGGGCTGAGCCCCTAGCGTTATAAAGACTGAGCTCACAGCACCCTAAAAACTAAGACCCCAGTACTGTAAATAATCAGCCACCAGCACCGTAATCCACCAGCACTGTGAGAACTGAGCCACCATCACCCAAAGGACCATGCCCCTAGCATTATAAGGGTGCTGTTGGCTCAGTACTTACTTGCTGGGGCTGAGTGCTGGGGGCTCAGTCTTTAGGGTTCTGCAGGCTCAGTCCTTAAAGTGGTGGTAGCTGAGTATTTATAATGCTGGGGACTCAGTCTTTAGAGTGCTAGGGACTCAGTACTTAGAGTGCTGGTAGCTGAGTATTTACAATGTCTTTACTTGGGGTAGTAAATTATGCTTAGTATGGGTGTGAGAAGTAAAAGGCAACCTGTTTTTAGTGTTTAGTTTATCATTACATCTCTGTCTATCTATCATCTATGTACATAGGTAAGTATGTCTGCAACTATCTCTATATCATCTCTATTTCTGTCCGTCTGTACATCCCTCTGTCTATCTGTTGATCTATCTATAATCTATGAGTATATATATGTGTATATATATATATATATATATATATATATATATATATATACATGTAGCTAGGTATTCAATTATCAATCTATCTGTCACCAATCCATCCATCTATCTATCTATCTATCTATCTATCTATCTATCTATCTATCTATCTATCTAATGTTTTGGTGCAGGGTGTATAGCATACATATGGAAGTCAGAAGTACATGTTGTAACATCTGTCTTTCCTGCTACCATCAAACAGATCAGCTGGCATAGCTGCAGTTATCACTCACTTATTTAACCAGTCCTAAGGCTCTGTTGTGTAGGTTACTTTAAAGGCTCATGTAAACTCTTATTTCCAAGTGCAAATGATGTCATCACTATTGTCTCTGTTACTCAGTGAATGTGTTCACTTAAATTTTTGTGTGGTTCATCTCACCAAGAATCCATCAAACCCAATCTTTCAGAGGTGAAATGTGGGACTGAAAGAGACCTTCTGCCATGTTTGACTCATTTTTTCCTTTCTTTTCAAATGGAAAATAGATTCTTTTCTCATTCAGTTTATTCCATTTAGTTTTCCCTCCCTTTACTCCTCCCAGTTCTTTTCTCACCTCTCCTCCCCTTTGCATTCACTCCTTTTCTGGCACTCATTAGAAATGAACAGGTTTCTAAGAGTTAACAACCAAACACGACAAAATATGATAAAACAAAAATCATCACTTTGAAGCTGTACCAGGAATCCTAACAGAAGGCAAAGAGCCCCAAGAGCAGGCGCATGAGTCAGAAAATTCCTCATTATAATACTCATGAATCTCATAAAAATGTAAAGCTGAAAGCTATAATACATACACAGAAGACCTTGTGCAGACCTGAGTTAGCCCTGTGCTTTCTGTTTCAGTCTCTCTGAGTTCATATGAGCCTTGCTCAGTAGATTCAGAGAGCCATGTTCTCCTGATGCCATCCATCCCCTCTGGCTCTTACACTTTTTCTGCCTCCTCTTCTGAAGAGTTCCCTGAGCCCTACAGGGAGGGATTTGATGGAGACATCCCATGTAGAACTGTGTGTTTCAAGGACTCTTTCTTTCTCATTCCCTCTCTCTGTGTGTGTCTGTGTCTGTGTCTGTCTCTCTGCATGATATCTGGTTGTGGGTCTCTGTATTTTTTTTCATCTGCTGCTAGAGGAAGCTTCTCTGAGGATGACTGAATAAGGTACTGATCTATAAGTAGATAAGATTATCATTTAGAGTCATTTTATGACTACATTTCTTTTTTTTTTTTTTAGTCTAGTATTTTTTTATTGTACCCTAGGTCCCTGGGATATCTAGTTTTAGGTTCTTGGTCACCCATTCAGTGTTGGGTATGAGATCTATTTTGTGGGTCTTAGGTGAAATCAGTTATTGGTTGGTTACTCCCACCAGTTCTGTGCCACCATTACCCTAGTATATCTTTCAGACAGGGCAGACTGTATATCAAAGAATTTGTGGCTGGGCTGCTGCTTACCATTTCCCTTTTGTTAGCCTCTAGAGTTTCTTCCTACATCAAAGACACGAAAATGTAAGGGTGAAGGCTCCATGTAGGTGCTCAGATGACTTTAGCTTGTTTCAAGTTGACAAAAAACAATCGAGCACAGATAATATCCACATAAATGAATACATACCATTTCTCTTTCCTTTTTGGAAAAAAAAAGTTGGGGGCTGGACTTCTGGCAGCCAGCATGATCTTGAGCAAGAAGGTTGATTTCTGTCCATAACTGTGGGGTGGATGTCCTCTTATGGGGAAATAGAATAGATTTTATTGGTGGACTGAGGTGAGGTGGGGCAAGAATGAAACGATCAGGTGGGGAGGGGGAGAGATAGGGTTGAGGGGGGAATGCAGGGAGAGAGAGCTGGAATTGAGGTAAAATTGAGAGATGATATTTTCAATATCTACCCCCAGTCACTTCCTCTATATCTAACCTCTGTGGTTCTATGGATTGTAAACTGATTAATTTATTTAATGTCTAATGTCTTTGTATTTCTATTGCAGTGACAAAATATCATGACCAAATAGCAAATGGAGAGGGAAGGATTTGTTTATGTTACACATCTTCATTGTAGTCTATCATTGAAGGAACCCAGAATAGAAACTCAAATAGGGTAATAACATGGAGGCAGGAGCTGATGGCCAGGGAAAGCTGCTGTTTTACTGGCTACCACCTCATGACTTGCTCAGTCTGCTTCCTTATAGAGAATATACAGGACCAACAGCACAGTGATGGCAGCACCAACAATGGACAGGACCCTTCCACACTAATCATTAACTAAGAAAATGTCCTACGAGCTTACCTGCAGCCCGATCTTATGGAGTTATTTTTTCAATTGAGGTTCCCTGTGCTCAGATGACTTTAGCTTGTTTCAAGTTGACAAAAAACAATCGAGCACAGATAATATCCACATAAATGAATACATACCATTTCTCTTTCTGGACCTGGATTACCTCACTCAGGATGATTTTCTTTTCTATTTCCACCCATTTGTCTGCAAATTTCATGATGTCTTTTTTTTTTTTTAATGCCAAGTAATACCCCATTCATTTAAATGTACCACATTTTTCTTTATCCAGTCTTTAGTTGAGGGACATCTAGGTTGTTTCCATTTCTGGCTGTTATGAATAAAGCTGTTATCAGTATAGCTGAGCAAATATTGTTGTGGTAGGATAAAGCATTCTTTGGGTTATATGACCAAGAGTGTTATAACTGATCAGGTCCCAATAAGAATGTCCTGGTTGCTAAGTGAGGGAGCAGGGCGCAGAGCTTGGTATTCACATCCATGATTATTTTTCTGAGGCTCCCCCACCATGGCCCTGATTGGTATGTGTGTTTACCTGTGCTTGTGCCTGTGTGTCTGTGTGTATTCTTACACATATGTGTGTGTTTTCATGTATCCATGGGTGCTTAGTATAACCTCTGTGTCAGCTGTACAGAGATCCTCAGAGAGCCAAGAAGCAAGGCCACAGAGGGCACAGAGTGTAGCATTTAGGGTACACCTCTCAGAGTAGACACTGGGAAAGACAGGTTGTTTTGTAGTGAAAGCCAAGTAAGGCTCAATACCTCAGAATCAGCCAAAGTGGGTACAAGGTCTGGACTTATTCTGGGATGTGTGTATATACCTGTGGCTTAGCCTAGCAGATGAATTACATGGTAGCACTATAAATTGTGGCATATCCCATCCTTGGATGTTGCCAGCACGACACCTCTGTGAACTCAGATCAGGCCCAACCCAAGGAAGCTCTGTTTCAAGCACCAGAGCAGATGCTTCTAAGGCTCTTGTTAGAGAGGGCGAGTTGGAATGCAGTGGTGGTGGTGTCTCCAAGTGTCAATGAAGGTCGTCTTCTTCTAAAGTACAGCACAGAATTTCTGGGCACTATGGTGGTGTAATTCTGAAGGCTTGGTCCTCAAGGAAAGGAAGGCTTCCTATGGGTTGAGAAAGTTTTGCCCAGGTGCATGTGGTAGATCCTCTGGTAATCAGACAGGAAAACAAAACAAAACAACAACGAAAAAAACAGACTTTTTCTCTGGATACAGTGGCTATATTGAAGTATGTCAACTCAGCACATGTGTTTTTGCTTAAAAGTTCACCCTGAGAAAGGCTCATGGCTACACTGAGATCCTGAACACCCAGTGTAGTCATTAGTCGGCTAAGAAAGACTTTCTATCAGCTTAAACCCATGTCCAAGTTGTCTTCTTTAGTGAATACCCCACTGTGGAAAGGCTTTTATGAAAAGAACCGGATTTGCCCAAGATTAGTGCTGAGAAGTAGTACTTCATAAAAGCAATTAAGTTTATGTACAGCTAAACAAATAGTCAACTAGGTGAAAGGGAAGCCCATAAAATATGAAAAATTCTCTGCTAGGTATTTATCAGACAGGATTAATATCCAGAATATGTATTGAACTTAATAAAAAGCAAATACCCAAATGACATATTAAAAAATTGAGCCTATGAATTTGAAGGAGGGCCAGGAGTGGTATATAAGGTTTATAGGGGAAAAGGTTAGGGACAAATATTGTAATTCTATTCTCAAAAATAAAAAATAAAATATGGGCCAGGAATATGGTGAAAAATATTTAGGAATAACTAAAAAAAAAAAAAAAAGTTCATTTTCCCCAGTAATTAGGGAAATGTAATTCAAAACAACCTTGAGATTTCATCTGTCTTAGCTCAGTTTAGAAAGGTGAAGATCAACAAAATAACCAACAATGAAGTGCTGGGGTTGGGGTGGGAGATGTTGAGTAGGGCTTACTATGGTTTGGGGTCCTGTAACATTCCCCACTGGTCTCAGAGAATGACGCAAACGCAAACTGTGGACTCATGCTGCTCTACAGAGGTGTGGTTGGTTGATAAGGACTCTGTTGCCTGCTTTTCAGTCACTTCCCCCTGGCGGGACTTCCTCTACAGGCCACAGGGGAAGAGGATGTGCTCAATCCTGATGGGTTTTGATGTGCTGGGGATGGTATAGGGTGGGCTCCTGTTTTCTGAGGAGTAAGGGAGGGGGAATAAAGGAAAGAGGGAGGAGGGATCGGAAGGAGAGGAGGGAAGTGGATAGGATCAGGATGTTAAGTAAGTAAATAAATAAAAATGAATGAATGAATGAATAAATAAATAAATAGATAGATAAATAAATAAATAATAACTAAATGAGGTGTGGTTGGTTTTAAGGACCACTAATTTACTGAATTGACACACAACTGGACACAGAGTTTAAATTTCAGGGCTTCACCAGTAATTCAACCAGAATTTGAATTAAAAGCCCACCCAGTGTTGATAGCAAAGTAGTTAGCCAAGGGGACCAAAGAACAGAGACTGGTATCATCATCTAAAAATGTCTTTCTCTCTCTCCTTTGGGTTTTTTTGTTTGTTTGTTTGTTTCCAACCATGGCAAGATGTTTTCTTTCTTTCTTTCTTTCTTTCTTTCTTTCTTTCTTTCTTTCTTTCTTTCTTTCTTTTCTTTCCTTCTGATCATTATAATAGAAACAACAGGTTTTTCCAAAAGCCAGACATAGTTTCCTTTATCTCATGAGAGTAATCCTAAGCCTCTTCAGTTTTGTAGGACCACTTCCTTAAGAGAGTATTAAGTGTTGTTTTAACACTTCTGGGTCCTGACCAACCTGTCTACTCAGTTTGGAAAGCACCAGAAGAGGCATATTTAGTTAAACCATTAGTACATGCCCACCAAGTAGTCTCAGGGGCTGGGTAATATTGCTGTTATCCTGATGAGTTAATCCATAAGGCAGAACAGCTAGGTTATAGGTTTTGGATATTATACAAGTTTCATCCACTTGTAAGTCCTTTTCATCCCTTTATAAATCCTCTAGTTTTCATTCATTTATAAATTCTTTAGTTTTGGACTGCTCTTGAAAGGATTAGACTTACTTTGTAACCTATATGTCTTTTAAAGCCTATAGTTTTGAGTTTTAGGTCCAGGTTAAGCTAAAGCCTCTTAGTACCTTTCCAGAGAGTGAAAGAATGTGACCCTATCTGTGAGGATAGATATAAAAAAAGGGGCAAGCAAGCAATGACCTTCACTCAGCAAAAGAAGGACCAGACCCTTGTCCTTGAGATAGCGTTTCTTAGCAACGAACCTAGACTTCTTCTGAGTAGCTTTTGACCTCCAGCCAAGAGCCCGCAGCCCTAATCTTCAAGGATGAGCTAACCACCCCCACCTTCAATTTCAGCTGCATCCACACTTGGCAGGACTGGCCAAGCTTGAGCACCTAAGACTAGCCAATTATCTTACTTTATAACTTCCTCATCCAATCCTAAATTGCCAAAACTCCAACTTCAAATTTCCCGCAATTTTTCTTTTAAAAACCTAAAGGCCTTTGTCTCCCGGTGCCACTCTTTGCTGACCGGCAGGGGTGACCCCGTTGTACAATGGTTAATAAACCTCTTGCTTTTGCAACGAGTCTTGGTCTGAGGGAGTTTCTGGGAAGGGCGCGATTAAACTCCTGAGCTGTGAGACCCCAGGTCTTACACTCTCAGTGACAGTAAGCGTGGTCTGTGGACTGACAGTCTGGTTAGTTAGTTCAGGGGCTTGGTGGCTAAGCACAACCAGCAACCCTGGTCATTTTCTGCCTGGTTATGATCAACTCTATTCCCAGGGTCCAATCCTGTGACACATAGTCTGATTACCCAGCTATTCCCTGTTTTCTAAAGGCAAGAACATTTTTAAAAAGAATTTTCAAATTTTTCATTTTATGGTCATTGGATTTTATTTTTCTATAGTTTTCCCAAGGGAAAACTTTCTTTCTATATATTCATTTGTTTGTTTTTAGGAAGCCTCTGCTTTACACCTCCAAGTTTTGCAATGAAAAACTCTGTTTCTGGCAACTAGGAGGGCCAGCCACAGGGCATGCATAGAATTGCAAACTCTATTTTCCTATATCAAAAGATAAAAATCCCACATATATACTTTTTCCAGTACAATAAGACATTTAAAGTGGGTGTCAGTGAGCAAAGGTCAAGATGAGTATGGGTTTCTGGACCCAGATCCCTTGTGAAGGTTAGTTACAGTCTTACCATTTGTTTCTGGGAGAATGATCCTTCCCCTCTGGTGTCCTTCATCTACCTGTGTGTTTGAGCTATCCATTTCTTTTTTAACCATGAAGTCTTGGGCAGCACCAGGTTGGGTATATCACCAAAATATCAATAGGCCCCATTGGCATCGAGTGACAGTCATGGATGAGCGCCCGCAGGACATCATCAGACAAGACGGATTAATGGCAGTGGGTTTCTGAAACTGGACTACAAGGTGGTCCAGTAGGAGGACCTGGTACTGGGTCATAGAGTCATTAGACATTAAGCAGTCTGGTGTTTCTCAGAGGAGGGCCTCAAATACATTGTGAGGTGTGGTGCATATAAGATATTAACCCAGAGTTAAGTTGTTTGTTTGTTTGCATTAGACTAGTAGTAGCCCCGCCACAGAATTACAATAGGTGGGTAAACCTGTTACAGAAGGGTTCAATCATGTGGATAGGTACGCCATAGGATATTTCCATGGCCCCAAAGTTTGGGTTAAACCCCCATTTGTAATGTTTTTTTTTTTTTAATGGACAAACAAATGAAAACGTTTTGAGACATTTGGAAGTGCTAGGGCTAGAGCTGAAGTCAGAGATGTTTTAAAGGCCTCAAATGCCTTTTGTTTAGTCTCAGTCCAGATTAGGGTCTCAGTGTTCCCTGTATGCTGGTATATATAGAGAGGACTTGCTTTTTCTACAAATTTTGGTATCCAGAGGTAGCAAAACCTAGCTGGGCCTAGGAATTCCTAAACTTGTTTCTTAGTCTTTGGAGTTGGGACCTGAAGGATGGCAACAATCCTCCTCTGACACAGGCTCCTTTTTGTCTCCTCTCAGCTGGTAGCCAAAATAGGTAGTCTCTGATGTACAAAGTTGGGCTTTCTTAGCTAACATTCTGGCCCAGGATCTGTAACCCTGGCAGCAGTTCCTCAGTGGCATTTTTATAATCTATCTTCCCAGGAAACCTCTGATGGAAAGGAAGGAGGCCAGCAGTTAGTGTCTCATCAAACAGGGTTGGAGACTTTAAAATTTGGGGGGCAACCTGATCCATATACATTGCTTGCTGTGACCTCTCTCTGGGTCTGTCCATTTAAAAATCAAAGATAGGTAAACTCACCTCTGCCCATGGGAGGCTGAAGAATGCACTTCTGGGGTTCAAGACACTGTAAACCTGTTTCTCTGGAAGAATCTGACTCCTGAGAATCAGATGTCTTATGTTTCTTCACAGTAAGGAGAGATATATTCCAGGGTGATTCACAGCACACGAAGATGCCTGTCTGTTTCCTGGAAACATAGAATGCAATTTCTCCTTTTGTTTTTAGGGTCATTGGGTAGTATTTAAATCTGGAGGGGGGTAGCTGAACTGGCTAGTTAAACAATTATAGAAGCTTGGTATTGGACCACTACTGGGAAGTTGGTTTCTGTCTATAACCCCAAGAATCTTCATTGACAGTCTGAGAAACAGTCCAACTGTATATTTTGATTTGGGGAAGAACTTTCAACTAGGAGATATTCTTCTGACAGTTGGTAAGACACCAAAATTTTGCTGTCTATAAATCTAACTGTGTCTCATCATCAGAGAAAGGGATGTTGACTTTCAGTTTATGCAAACTGTTTTGTCTCAGTCAGTTCTCTGTTGTTAAACACTTTTTTGAGCTACCTTCAGCAACTGGAACCTACTTATGCCTCAAACTTTTATAACCTTTTTCTAATATCTGTAGCTGATGGGATGGCAAAGAAGATCTTTTTAGAAGCTATTTTTATTCCTTTAAAAAAGAACCTAGGGGCTCAGAAGTTAAAAGCACTGGCTGCTCTTCCAGAGGTTCCCAGCTACCACGTGGTGGCTCACAATCATCTATAATGAGATCTGTTGCCCTCTTCTAGCACACAGGTGTGCCTACAGACAGTGTAAACACAATAAATGAATAAATCTAAAAAAAAATTGAGAAAATTGTTTAAAGTTTCCTTGGTCAGTGTTGGACAGAAGAGGAAACCAGTTCTGTCCAGACTGTGTTGTCTGGCAGAGACCACCCCCTCTGCCTGGGCCAGGGGTGGTTGCTCTAGGTTTTTTGTTTGTTTTATTTATTTATTTATTTTATCTTCAGAGAGTGGTGGGTATCAAGTTTTCCGATTACATGGAACATTGGTTGAAGAGGACAAAAATCATGAAAGAAAAAGGAGTGGAATGTTCTCTTCCTTAGGGCTCAGCCTAAGAGAATCCTTTTTACCACATAGAGCTTAGGCCAGGGTTGTTTAGACCAGGTGCTAAGTGAAGAGAAGGCCCACCTGGGGGAACTATTTCCCCCTTCTTCTGTGTATTCTGCTTAGATGACAGGGGACCTTGGATCTAAGTAGAACCCACCTCAGGGGTCCCTAGGCCCAGCACTGGCTTCCCAGTGGCTCCAGGATGGACATAGGGCAAAGCACAGACAACTATATTCACTTGTGAAGGCTCTAGTTTTTGTTTTTAAATTAATGTATTTGTTTATTTAGTTTGCATCCTGTTCATAGCACCTCCCTCTTCCCCAATCCCCCTTCCTTATTACTCACAAATGGGGGAAAACCCCGCCCCCCACTCCAGTTCATCAAATTGCATCAAGGCTGAGCTAGTCCTCTTCTCCTGAGGCCTGGCTAGGCAGCCCCGCCAGGGAAAAGCGATCGAAATGCAGGCAACAGAGTTCTTGTTAGAGTCACAACCCTGAGCCAGGAGTATGATAGGAGATGAGAAGGGCTGCTAATACCTTTGTTTCTTCTTTCCATGGTCCCAGGCCAGCGTATTCAGGCACCGCACTCCCCCCACCCCTCATCTGGGTTCAGGTGGATCCTGAAGCATGTCCTTCAAACAAGAGGCCACTAGAGGACAGCAGCGTTCATTCACAACCTCTGCTGAAAAGTCAGGATGCCCAGCAACCTGATGTCGGGATGAGGACATACCTAAAGGAGAAACATTCCATCCCACCTGCCCTCTTGCCTGCCAAGGCCTGGGCTTGGGCTCCCACCCTAAGCGTTTCCTACACATAAGCAGGCAATCATAATGAGCTATCTCCAATTCTGTGACAATCTCTCTCCTCTCCTAGCCTACCCCCACCCCATCCCAATCACCAGAGGACCACTCAGGATACTTCACCACCTTTCCTTTTTCCACGGCCCCTAATTATCTCCTAGACGTGTATCTTTCTTTCTGCATCCTCCACAGACACACACCTTCCTACCTGTGGCCAAGCCTAGGCACACATGAAAAGACAGAGGGTTTGAGGCAGGGAGGAAGGAGAGAAAAGAGAGAAAAGAAAGATAAAAAAACGCTTTTCATGTGCCCCAAATACCATGGGAAGACTCCAGGATATTCAGCAAAAAGTGTGGCTCCATCGAATTAGCTGTGAAAGGGACTGGGTAGTTCAGAAAGGAGCTGAAGACCCTGTGTCAGAGTACATGTTGTGTGCTAGGAGGCCAGTCAGCACAGTAATCCCATGAAATTTCAGCACATCCATTAATGTAGGTGCATTCCTCTGGGCAGTGAGAAACTGGTTTCCCTGGAAGATATGGCTGTCACATGACTTAGATGTATATGTGTCTCCCAGGTCTTGGAATCTAGAGTCCTGCCTGCCTTAGAAGCTTGTCCTGGTCCAAGCTGCCACAGGTCAACCTGGACCTTCCTTCTCTCAAGGACTCCCAAGTCTGCAGAAACTTGCTATCCTATTCTTGTGAGACCTTAAATCTAGGCAAAAAACAAAAACAAAAAACAAAACAAAACAACCCCCAAAACCAAAAAAAAAAAACCAAAAAAAAAAAAAACAGGGAAATATTTTGGGCATCTATGAGGCAACTGTGCTTCAAGGTAGTATCACACTGAGAATGCCAAGCTACACTTATGCCAAGTCCACTCCAAGGGTGAGACATTTTTAATAAAAATCTCTTTTGCATTCTAAAAGACTAAAATTGTTGTTTAATCTCACATCCAGGGTTAATAATATATTTTGAAGTCACTTCAGACTTAAGACTGCTAGCCTACTGTACTCATCATTTTTGTTTAACCTGAGTTTAAGAGACAAGTGCAACATCCATCCTTGCTTACCTTGAGTTTCCCAAGTAACCTGATCTGATATACATATAGCACATCATACAGTTGATATTTTAAGACATGCTCTCTTCTATGCCCCTGACCCACAGTGTGACACATGTGTGTTTGCATATGTTATGATAGTCATATTCTGAAATCAGTAAATAGGACAAAAGCTTTCTTATAAAATGAATAAATATTGGATGCAACAAATAGATATTGCTTGAAAAACAATGCTATTTGTAATATTGTTTTTTATCTAGATCAGTTGGAATCAGTGACTTATTCACTTGAAAAAAAAAAACCTCTGTTAAATATGTCTTTAAAGTATCCCTAATTTTCTTATAATATGATGCTATTCTGTGTTGTTTAAAAAGGGAGAAAGAGATGGTCATTACTTAGGGACAGGCACACAGGTACATACAAAGACTGACACATAGTCAGAGAAAGATAAATTCACAAGTCTGCATTCAGGCCTGTACAGACCCAGATTCATGTAATAGATCAGCAGAAACTATGGAAGATAGGGGGAGAGAGAAGCAAAGAATTCAAATACAGGATCACTCTTGGTTAAATTATACCAGGACAAAGCATTTACATTTATTTTATATAATATGACATTGACAGGTTTTGTGTACTCTGAGATTATTATTATATTCAAATGAGTGCATTTTGATGCTCTGTATGGGGAAATTTTTGTGTTTTAGAGTGTATTGCTTTATTACTCAACACTGATAGAAGCTAGGGCTATTGTTCATTCCTTGGGGAAGTACTTTCCACTGAAAGCAAGACATCAGTGCTTTTTTTAAGAAGTAGGCACTGAAAAAACATACCTTTATCACCATGATGTAAGAGTGATGCAATCCTTTAAATCAATAACAGTAATATAATAAATAGTCTTGAGTGACCATGGAAGGAAGCAGAAGTTCAAGTTGAAGAGCGTCAAAGAAATGGAGGTGAGTGTTGATGGCTGGGAGATGTACTAGAACTTGCTTTGGCTGTCTTAGATAATAGATGAACCATCAAAAACATGGAGATCAGGGGGTTATGTAAAAGCCTCCATTTACCAAACTTTGAGGAACACAGAAGATACCAGGTGCCAACGCATGGTCAATATGATTTTCCTGACATTCTTGGATTAGCTAAAGTAAATGTTTAAGTCTGTTCCCCGTAATTGGTCATTGTTGTTCTCAAATAAGAGACCATTCTATCCAAGGATATCGGCTAGCTGTTTTTCAGTAGCTGCTAGAGAGAGGATATTCAGGTACAGAGATTTCACAACTCCATTGAGACAGGAGTTCTATCCTAATAGGGAAAGATATATAGAGAATAAAATTGAAAATGGTGGTTTTGCTTTGAGAATTTGCACATAAGTTTTCTATACTTTGGAGGAAATTAGTTTTGTCACTAACCCCTTGAATTTCTACAATTAAAGATTGCGCATGCCAATTAAAAAATCAGTGGTTTGGCTATAATAGAAACATCAGCTATTGTGTCTATAATGTCTTTTATGAGGATCTGGTTGATGGAAACTGTAACATAAGGTTTATTAAGAGACATTAACTGAGTCCAGTATCTGTTATGGAATCACATTTTTTATTTAGCAACCAAATTAAGGATATATGGAATCATGTAAGGAGTAATAATCATGCCAGGCTGTGGTGTTGCATGCCTTTAATCTCAGCACTTCGAAGACAGAAGCAGGTAGCTCTCTGTTCCAGCACTTGGGAGTTTGAGGCCAGCCTGATCTATGGAGCGAGCTCTAGGATATCGAAGGCTCTACACAGAGAAACACTGTCTCAATAAAACAGAAGAAGAAGAAGAAGAAGAAGAAGAAGAAGAAGAAGAAGAAGAAGAAGAAGAAGAAAGAATCAATTCTGCCAACCAAGTTAGAGTTGGAATTTCTCAGAGCTGCTAGGAATCAATATAATCCATGCAAACAAAGTCTCCTTTAATAATCCAGTTCTAAATATCAAGGGAAAGGTTGTTGGAAGGCATCATCATAGATTTGTTGGGAGCCTCTACCACTTCAATTATGTGTAAGTTTATAAATGAAATTACAGATAATTCTAATCATGAATTCTGCTTAGGAGTAAAAATCAAATCTCTTGCTGGTTTAGGGTTAGGGATGAAATTGAGAAGCATGGTGCTTCTTCCACAGGATGAAGAGTCTGCTATTTTAGAAACATGCTTTTGCTGCTGAGTCAACTATAGGGCCATAGAACTGAAATTCTAAAATGGGAATATAAGAGGAATGTTCATAATAATGCTTTGCCATATTCTAGCTGGTCCTTCTACAGAGCGAAATATCCCAATCTACATTGTTGGGTATTCCAGTATTTTAGCCACTTCTGGCTAGATACGGGCCTCTCAGAATGAATCAAATGACTCTGCCTTGGAGACAAAGATGCCATTTGGTCCCCACTTCCACTTTACTATGGCATTCCACTAGTGATAAAGATACTCCCTCAATGGATAGGAACCATGTCATATAAGTATCGGAAACAAACAAACAAACAAACAAACAAGCAAACAAATCTCATCCCTTTCTAGAAGAGAGATCAGAAACCTTAGATACAAAATCACGGACACTCAGCCCAGGGGCTAAACTCAGGTCTTCTCACTGTGCAGTGGAAACCTTGGGCATTGGTGAAGGATCCTCAGCTGTCATCTTGACTCCTAGGATGCAGAGGGATGCACAGGATGGCCAAGCCTGCCCAGGGTGCACAAATACTGTGGATCCACACCACACCCAAGCTTCTAGAGACCACAGGGCATAAAAAAGTTGGTTAGTTGCAATGGGAGAGACAAGCATCTACCTAACTGGGTTTGAGGCCCCCCAAATGGCTTCAGACCTTGTTAGGAGGAATTTATTTCATCTTATACCGGGAAAGGAAAAATGATGTCATTATGTTATAACCTCAAAAGAAAGAAAGAGAGAATAATAATTGGATAAGCAATCTGTGTGTTCTTCCCTGGGGAAAACATTGCTCCTACTCACAGCATTCTATTGTTGCCAGTAGATTTTTCTGTAGAGCTGAGCCCTCATGGACTTTCTTTGCCATGTCTATTGTTGTCCTTGTTCAGCTCATGTTTAAACTGTCATATTGGTGAGACTTGAACAGTGTAAAGAGATCAAGGAGGGTTATATGGGGGGGAGGGGTTAAAGGAGGGAAAGAGAAGGGAGAAACAATGTAATTATATCATAATCTGAAGAACTGAAAGAAATAAGTATTAAAAAATAACCTTTAAGCCTAGTGGTGGTGGAGCACACTTTTAATCCCAGCCCTTGAGAAGCAGAGGCTCTGTGAGTTTGAGGCTGTCCTGGTCTACCCAGTGAGTTCTAAGACAGCCAAAGCTACACAGTGAAATCCTCTATCTAAAAGCAAAGAAACAAATAAAGCCAAACAAACAAACAAAAATTTTTCGGTGTAAAGTCTGTGTACTACCAATCCTATGGGCAGAGGCCAGAATATCCAGGTCAGGTTGTGGTTCTAAGAACTGAGCTTTATTGGGAGTGGGAAACCCGTAAAGTGGCTAGAGCCCTTGTTGGGCGATTGTGTATACTTGGACACTCTCTGTTTTCTGCTAGGAAGACAGAAAGGGAGGCCAGGCAAGTTCTCCATATCCCTGAGACCCACATGTAAACTGCTGGGCAGGTAGTTTTCCAGCCCCTCCAAACATGGCCACCAGTGGAACTGGGAAATTGCTTCCTATGTCTACTAGGCCAAGTGATCACCAGGACCTTACCTCCCCCTGGACTTCTAAGACTGAAGGAATCCTTTTCCCTGCCCAAGAGGACGCAGACTCCGGTGCTCTCAAGCCAAGTCAAGCAAAGCAAAGCAAAGTATTAGGGGCATCAGCCCTGGTAGTTGTTGTTGGTAGCCTGCTGGTTGAGGTTGCAGTTCTTGCCTGGGCTGCATAGCCATTACAAGCTAGGCGCTAAAGGCTGAACTCCCTCCCCTCAGAGGGGTCCCTGCTCTCTACCTGACTTCATCTGGAGAGTGCCTTTAGATTATAGATTCCCCTAGCCACATTTGATATATGGCCTCTGACACAGCTCCCTGCTAGCTCTCCCCTCCCTGCACTTATCTATACGTTAAACAAGCACTCACATTCTATTCTTATGATTGGAGCATTCTATATAATGCAAATCAAGCATACTTGATTTATTTCAACCAATTATGACACCTATTCTTGGAGCCCCCTAACCACTCCCCTAGGAGTATATATTCTTTGTTCTCTGGAAGTAAAGTTGAACTAGCCAACTTTCCGTGGGGTATGATCCCTGTACAGTTCTCGCCAGCCATTCCAGGCAAGCTTCTCAGTCTCTAGTCCCTCCTGACTTCGTGGTCTGCTGCGAGGCAGCCCCCAGACAGGAGGAGAACTATAGGTAGTATTTCACCAAGAAGTGCCAACCTACTCTTTACATGGGTACACATCCTGGGTCCTTTGCTTAGCAAAACACCCAGGTAGTTGCTCGTCACCAGGTATCTGGGTGACAACCCCAGTATCTTAAGCACTTCAGACCACAGGTAGGTCTTCCATTGCCTTGGGGTCAAAGATTACACACAGGGTTCTCAGTTCCACTGGACCAAGGCATTCCACTAGTGGCAATGGCAGAATCAAAGCACAGAGATTACACATATGTAAGCCAAAAGGAACCCCACTCTTAGCATAAAGAGAGATCAGAAGCCTCAGAAACAAAACCACAGATACTGGGCCCAAGTCCTCTCACCAGCAATCCCCTAGCTTTGATATAGCACCCTCAACTGTCATCTTGACAGCAAAGTCAAGGTCAACCCATATGTCTTATCAGGGGTATGCTGACACTGGAGCTATGCTATATCCAAGCTTTTAGAGACCATTTTACATACAAGAAGGTGGGAAGCTGACAGAGGAGAGACAAGTATATGCATCAACCAGAGCTCAGGCCACAAAATGGCTTCAAAGCTTGTTGAAGGCAGTTCTCCTATGGACACAGGAGAAAGGCCTCAGAACCAAAACCATGGACACTGGAAACAGAGGCATAGCTGAAATCTTTTCATTATGCAATGGCAACATCCTGACTTGAACACTGGCCCAGGACCCCCAGCTATTCTCTTGACCCAAGGATATAAGGTAAGCCCCAAGGCAGTCAGTCTTATCAGCATAGTGCTGACATCTTGGATGCACTACACAACCAAGATCTTAGAGACCATTGGGCAAAAAAGAAGGCAGACATGTATCACAGCAGAGACAGACACGTGCATCATCCAAGGCCTATGCTGAGAAATTGCTCCAAACCTTGCTGAAGGCAAGTCCCTGGTGGACACAGAGGGAAACTTACTCTATTGTGTTTGCCTCTGAGGCCTTGAGTTTCTTAGTCCAGAGTCCAGATTCTTAGGAGAAAGGACATTCACCACCAAAACATTTTGTTCATCTTGTTCACAGCCCACAGCCTGCATCATCAGGCACCCTGGGCATGGGTTAGAGTGCCAATTGAAGGCCATCTTTCACAGCCTGTGTCATGGTTTGGCTGGGAGCATCCCCAAAAAATATGCCCTGAAAAGATGGATTGTATATGATGGTTATCTTGAGAGAGTAATATATTCAAAGAAAAACACTGCATCTCAGCTCCTCCCTGCGTTTTGGGGCCTGGATAAGGACCACTAAGAATCTCCTTAGAATTGCTCAACACCCATTATGATCTCTTGGTCTGTTAAAATCTAAACTTCTTCCCATCCCACTCCTTCAGGGCCACTCAGTTATATGTTTATTTTCTTTGTCTAAAGGAATCATGGCCCTCTATGAGTTGTAACCTTTCTTTTTTTCTCTTCTGCCACACAGCTACCTACTACAGATTTAGGTCAACACACAAAGTGCAGGTTTAGATTTCCTGTGGCAGCCATGTTTGTTAGGGTGTAGAGGAGCTCTCTGCCCAGGACACAGCTGCCTTGGAGCAGATATGTGGACAACTGCCTTGTGACTCCTTCATACCCTCCTATCACCATCAAGGAGCAGAAACAGCACAAGTAGCTGTGGACAGAACAGGGTCCATGACTTCATGACAGTTTTTTTGAACCCCCTTCTCTACTAATTTCCTGGAATCAGAATCTGCCTTTGGGATTATGGCCTCTGTTCATGGGCTTGGAGATCCCTAGGAATTGCACAGAGTTTACATATTTGTCAATCCTTTCCTTTATTCATTCCCCTTTTGTTTCTCCCTTGACCCATCCTTCTTCTATGCTTTTCTTCTTAGCTATTCTCCTTTTTTACTTGTTCCCTTGGCCCCATGTTTCTGTTCCCATTCTGTGCTTCTTGTGTGTGTGTGTGTGTGTGTGTGTGAGAGAGAGAGAGAGAGAGAGAGAGAGAGAGAGAAATGCCATCCCTTTTCCTCATGCCTACACTGATTTTATTCTTCTGCATGTGTTCAAATCTGTAGAAGAAATGAAGATGAGGTACTGGATTTATTTTGAGTTTGGCAAAGTTAGACAAAATGGAACTGCACAAGGAAAGGGTGCTGGTATGGTGATATGGTGCTGAGGACTGTGTTCTCTGTTAGTGTTTAGGTGCTCTTGGGTCTACAAAAATACCACCAGGGAGCCTGTTTTTTCAACTGTTTGGAGAGTTGCAGACATCTGTACCTGGCTACATGCACATGAAAAAGAAAGGCTCATGTACAAGAGGGAATCTTTGCCCGTTGGAGAAAGGAAATAAGGGGAAATGTTTTGACTTACAGTGGCTGAGTAGGGAACTGTTGTTCACAGACAATGAGATCATGATATTTTTGGGAAATCTGAAACTGGTAGCTTGGAGCCACATCTGAGGATCTGCTGAGATGGGCTAATAGTTGTTTGGTATTTTCCAGTTGCCAGATGAGGATCCTAAGAGCATAATCTTTCATCAGCAGCAGAGGTGACTCAACACAAAATCTCATGTAAGCTTTGGAAGATGGCTGACAGATATACTTGAATGCACAGACAGGGTCCTAGAATTCACAGGTTGGGTTCTCTGGACAAGAAGAGTTTGGGTTACAGATGTCCCTGTTAATCTGATTTTGGTCCGTGGTCCAAGGAACTGGAACTCTCTGAATGGAAACTATGTGTGTGCTTTCTGTTCTCTGTACAATCTGGCATTTCATTCTACCCGGTATGAATACATCGCTGGTCCTAAAGCCTGTATGGGTAGGCGTTATCTCTCTTGTAGCAGCCTCCCACCTTCTTCTCTGTCCTATGCACTCTCTCTTTCAGGAGCCTAGTGTGTGAGTGTGGGAAAGGGGTCTGGCAGCCTTGAACTAGAGGTT
Source organism: Meriones unguiculatus (assembly GCF_030254825.1). NCBI lineage: Eukaryota > Metazoa > Chordata > Mammalia > Rodentia > Muridae > Meriones > Meriones unguiculatus. The sequence continues at coordinate 38,655,584 of NC_083369.1, forward strand.
TGGTTGTGGAATGGCTATATAATGTCTGCACCCCCATGGGAGAACTAGATACTCTATGGGTTACCCTGACACTCTGTGTCAAGAGTCCTGCAGAGTATCATGCTCATATGGACCAGTTAGATTGTTGCTGACAGGATATGAGTGCCAAGGCTGTGCTCTGCTTGGCCATTTTCTGCCCAAGGTTTTCTTTCTATAGCTTCTTCTGACTCTTGTTTCTAGTTTGGGGGTTTCCAATTTAGTTTTTCTGTATGGTCCTTAGGACTTGAGAGAATGCCATGTTTTCTTGTTTAAGTGGAACTGAGGAACCAGTGGGTTCTGTGACCTCCCAGATATCAATACTGGAAGATTCCAAGGTTTATCTGGCCAGAAACATTCAAATTTGAATTTAGCCATCTCGGAATCTAGTGGAAAGTGTACTTTTTTGTTTGTTTGTTTTCTGCAGAGAAGGGCAGAGGGAGAGGACTTCTCTGAATGGTCTTGACATTGTTGAAACATTGTTGCCATCAAGAGGAACTGCTTTCCTGTTTGTGCCAATGCCTTAGTGTGCTGGTTCTCAGCAGAACTGAGGGTGAAGGGTTAAGGTATGCAAGGAGACTCTAGTCCCTAGACTGAAAAAGAGAGGGCTTCATTTAGTCCAGTCCAGATGACTAACTAGAACCAGTGTCAGAGGATCACAGTGCCTCATAGCAATAGCCAGAGCTACACAGAAAGTATAGTGTTGGATTTCCTGTGGCAGCCATGTTTGTCAGGATATGGAGGAGATATCTCCCCAGGAGTCAGCAACCTAGGTACAGATGTGTAGGCAACATACATTGGAATCCCTCATACCCTCCTACTGTTGTAGGGTGGCACCAGGAGGAGAGGGGGCCTGCTATCAGGATATAAACTGCAAAACCTGCACTCCCGGTGCAGGGTCCGTACCGCTCCCTCCCCCAAAGTGACTCACAGACCGCGGTTCCATGCAAAAGCAAGAGGCAGTTTATTCCGATCGCGATGGGGGTCGTCCCTTCAAAGCAGGAGATGACCCCGAGCATACAAAGCACAGAGTTTTTATTTCAGGTCTTTACATTGATTAGTTAGCAGTGTAAGACCTGGGGTCTCACAGCTCAGGAGTTCAATCGCGCCCTTCCCAGAAACTCCCCCAGACCAAGACTCGTTGCAAAAGCAAGAGGTTTATTTACCATTGTACAATGGGGTCACCCCCGCTGGTCAGCAAAGAGTGGGACCGGGAGACAAAGGCCTTTAGGCTTTTAAAAGAAAAATTGCGGGAAATTTGAAGTTTAAGTTTTGGCAATTTAGGATTGGATGAGGAAGCTATAAAGTAAGATAATTGGTTAGGCTTAGATGCTCAAGCTTGGCCAGTCCTGCCAAGTGTGGATGCAGCTGCAATTTAAGGTGGGGGTGGTTAGCTCATCCTTGAAGATTAGGGGCTGCGGACTCTTGGCTGGAGGTCAAAAGCTAATCAGAAGAAGTCTAGGTTTGTTGCTAAGAAACGCTATCTCAAGGACAAGGGTCTGGTCATTCTTTTGCTGAGTGAAGGTCATTGCTTGCTTGCCCTTTTTTTTATATCTGTCCTCACGGATAGGGTCACATTTCTTCACTCTCTGGAAAGGTACTAAGAGGCTTTAGCTTAACCTGGACCTAAAACTCAAAACTATAGGCTTTAGAAGACATATAGGTTACAAAGTTAGCCTAACCCTTTCAGCAGAAAAGATAGCAGTTATGCGGTTGGCAGCTGTGGCGGGGAACTCATAGCTCCAAGGACAGTCCTCCCCTCTTCTCCCATCTCTCGGTTCTGTAGCAGGCCGCTTACAGCTTCAAGGACAGTCCTCCCCTAAATTGCCTGACTTGTTCTTTCTTTTTAGCTGGCCCTTATTCAAGGTCCAGTTGTTTTTCTTTCTAATTTGGGATGGTCCCATTTCTCATTCCCCCCTTTTTCTTTGGCATAATTTTAACCCTAAAATTACAGGCTAGATGAATCATCTGAAGGAATGGGCGGGCATGGGAGTGTTAGCAGGCCTTCTGGTGTTGGTCTCCTTGGTTTGCCTGTGGTATATATGCAAGATTAGAGTCTCACAACAGTGTGATGCAGCCATGATCATTCAGGCCTTTACAGCCATTGAAGCAGGACATTCTCCCCAAGCATGGTTGGATACCATAAAAAGCTAAAATGATACGCTCAGGATGCGAGGCTAAGCACTGCACTCAGGGTCAGCCGCTTTGGACCCAGAGAAGAGCATGTCTGATTGCATGCGGGTTGATGCCCCAGGTCCTGCCTCTGAGAAAAAGGTATCAGACGGGTCGGATGCTCTTTGGGTGGATGACACCTAAATGAACATCTGTACAAAGTCCCAATTTATTTCTAATATCAGAGATCAGACCTCTACTCTTGCCTGATGCGTCTAAAACAAAAAGGGGGAACTGTAGAGAGCTGCGGAATGCTATGCCTTAAAGATGGAGCTGGTTTCTGCCTTCCACCTTCCCGATGGTGAGTGCTCTCTGTCACGAACAACTCCACATTTGGCTAAGGCTGAGGATCTGGCTTGCTTCCATGTATGTGGACCTATCTGCATTGCCCCCGTGGCACGCCTGGGCTGGCTACCCAGAGGCTATTTAAGCTGGGGGCTGGCTTTCCCCGGGGTCCGAGGATTGTTCAATGTTCCTGAATAAACTGCATTGAAAAAAAAAATTACAGGCTAGATTCAGCCTGCATCTCTAATTGCTGATACTGCTGTCGAAGCATAAGGACCTGAACAGTACTGATCTGTTCTCTCACAAAATTGACTAGCTTATTAAGAATGCAGGGGCCAAGAGTTACAATCAGGAGAAGAGTTAGCAAAGGGCCTAGCAAGGTGGAGATTAAAGTGGTCATCCATGGAGAGGAATTAAAACATCCTTCAAACCATCCTAGGCTTTGGGCTCGTTCTCGCTTTCTCTTTTCTAAGCCCTCTTTGACCTTATCTAGGGTCTCAGTGACAAGTCCAGTATGGTCGACATAGAAACAGCATTCTTCTTTTAGGGCGGCGCATAAACCTCCTTGTTGCAAAAACAATAAATCTAAGCCCCTTCTGTTTTGTAACACCATCTCTGATAATGACTGTAAGGAATCTTTGAGCTCTCTAATTGTGCTTTCTAATCTTTCTATGTCCTCATCAACAGCTGCCCTAAGCTCATTCAACCCGCTATGTCAGAGGGCTATAGCCGACCCTCCAGCTGCTGTCCCTACTGCTCCTAGCCCGACCCCAAGCATTATGGCTAAGGAAATTCCCAGGTCTCTTTTTGTTCATATCAGCGGTTCCCCCACAGAGTCCCAGTATTGGAAGGGCTCTTCATACGGGTGATAGGTGACTCGGGGGATTACCTGGACCAGGACACAGTAGTCAGATGAACTGACAAGCACCTGAGTACTGACACAAGTAGTGATCCCTGTTGCACAGGCCCACCATCCATCGATTGGTGGTATGAGGTACCCAGACAGACCTGCAACATCATAGGTTTGGTTGCATAAAAACTGATGACTGGGGGGAACTTTACCTACACAGAGTCCTTGCCCTGAAACGGCAGACAGGAAAAGTCTAGCCTCCCTTTGCTAGGGAGGCTGTTGCCTCTTGGGAGGTACTTATCTCATCTGTAAAGGCAATTCCTTCATAATATGGGGAAGCAATTCCAAAGCATAACCAACAAGACTCAGTAACCTTGGGGTTGGTATTATTTAGGGCCTGAAAGGCCCCCTGTGCTAGGGAAGTAATGTATGGTCCAGGAGGCTTAGGGGAAGAAGAATCTTTACCCATTTTTGAGTTAGGAGTCAGTGAGGGGGTTGTTGGACGTGGGGCTATAGTCTGGGGGTCCACTTTCACTGGGGGAACCAGGTGAGGGCCAGCTTTATTTGGCCCTACTTCAGCAGATGGGGCTGTTATTTTTAATTTGATGGTGAAAAGTAACCCATCATCATATCTTTCCTTATATATTCGTAGGCCCCAAGTGAACCCCGTCACCCAGTTAGTTGAAATCTGTTTTCCAGCGTCTGTGAACCGGATTAGCAGGGGGTGGCACCAGGTGGTACATATTGGCTGATTAGTCCACCTATTGTTTGGTCCCCAGTCTGGGGGCTGGGCATGACTGTAATTAGCTTTAACAACAATGTAATCCCAACTGGAGGTAGGCTTCCAGTAAGTATCGCCAGTGGTTTCACACCCCCAATTCTTGCAGTAGAAGTCATTTCTCCCCCCACATTTGTTTACCATTTTAGGTTGCTGGTGAGGTCCTGGACATACATAAAAGGTTAGAACTCGCAGCATACTGCGGTGGTTGGTGGTCCCGCAGCCCCCCCCAGGGATCTAAGCCCCTTCTCTCACTAAAAGACCCATGTCTATGGTCCCCAGGAACCACGTTGGAGTCTAGGTGGCTTTGCAAATCCCAGTTAGCAGGTGCTCCTAGAGCCATTTTACAAAGGCCAGGGTACAAGTCCGGCCACCATGTGAAGGGTGGGGCTATCTTTGAAACAGACCAAATTATAATATGTCTCTGATTAGTTACTTCCCAAGTCAAAAGTTTGGGCTGGTGAGGACTGGAGCCCAAGCAAGTATTGTAAGTGCTTAACAGAGCCAAAAGCACCAGCAGTTTGTGGATATCACCCACGGCTAACATTCTTAACAAGTTTAAGTTTTAAGGGATTGTCACTGGGCTGGATTTTCCAGTCAGAAGTGGAGTCCTCTGGAGCGGGTTTGACGTGTGATGCGTGGATCCAAGCAGCAATGCCTTCTACCTTCACAGCCGTTGGGGTGGTGAGCAGGATGCAATAAGGACCTTTCCACCGGGGTTCCAAATTTTGACTACGGTGTCGCCGAACATAAACCAAGTCTCCAACTTGGAACTGATGTGGCACCTCTAAGGATCCTGGCGCATATGCACTGCCAACCTTGTTCCAGATTTCTTTTTGAATAAGCTGCAGTCCCTTTAACCTGGACAACAAGTCAGAGTTACCACTAGTTATGTCAAGAGGGTCTCCCAGGAGAGTCAAGGGAGCAGGAACTCCATACAATAGTTCAAAAGGCGTGAGATTCAACAAAGAAGGAGTATTCCTGACCCTAAAAAGAGCCAGAGGGAGGAGTACCACCCAGTCACCGCCAGTTTCCATGGTCAATTTAGTAAGGGTCTCTTTTAGAGTTCTATTCATTCTTTCTACCTGTCCTGAACTTTGGGGTCTATATGCACAATGTAATTTCCAATTAGTCCCCAAAAATCTGGCCACCTCCTGACTTACCTGAGCAACGAAGGCCGGCCCATTGTCTGACCCGATTACCTTTGGAACTCCAAACTGGGGAAAAATGTCTTCTAAAATCTTCTTGGCTACAACCAGAGCAGTCTCTTTCTTGGTGGGAAAAGCTTCCACCCATCCTGAGAAGGTATCTACAAAGACTAGAAGATATTTATTTCCATACCTGGCCGGCTTGATCTCGGTAAAGTCCACTTCCCAATGCATTCCAGGTCTAGTTCCCCTTAACCGTTTTCCCGAGCTTTGGAAATTCTTCCCTATGTTTACCTTTTGGCAAGGGATACATGTCTGAGTCACTTTTTTGGTTAGAGCAGTGAGGTTTAGTATTCAGTAAGGAGATTGGAGAACAATTTCAGTCAATTTTCTTGTCCCTAAATGAGTCCATTGATGCATTTGTGCTATTAGTCTCTTAGCATCTTCCTGTGGCAAAATGACCTTACCTTTGGAGTCAATCCATGCTCCCACATTAGCATCAAATGTCCCTTGTTTTCTCTGTATTTGCTCCAGGTCATCCTCCGAGTATTTTAGCTGTTCCTTCTCTGGCAATTCAGTAGTTAATATCATTGGAGCAGGACTTCCTCTAGCAGCTGCTTTAGCCTCCTGATCAGCCATGTTATTTCCCTTTGCTGCCTTGGAATTTCCCTTCTGATGTCCCAGGCAGTGAATTATGCTTACCTTGGTGGGCAGTAGTAAGGTATTGAGCAAGGCCAAGATTTCATTTTTATTTTTAATTTCTTTACCGGCTGACGTCAATAGGCCTCTCTGCTGGTAGATGGCCCCGTGCACATGGGCCGTAGCAAAGGCATACCTGCTGTCAGTGTAGATGTTTATCTTTTTGTCTTTCCCCAAAGTTAATGCTTGAGTTAAGGCAATTAGTTCTGCTCGTTGAGCAGAGGTGCCTTCAGGCAGTGCTTGGGCCCATATTACCTTGTGTCCATCCACCACCGCTGCTCCTGCTTTTCTTTTTCCATTTTCCAAAAAGCTACTCCCATCTGTGTAATATGTCACCTCAGCATCTGGCAGAGGCTGGTCCTTTAAGTCCTTTCGCCATCCCTGTTCTTCCGCCAACACCTGCAAGCAATCATGCTCTGGGGGCTGAATCTCTGGATCTGGTAACAGGGTGGCAGGGTTTAGCCCCGTTGCTGGGGCAAAAGTAATCCTGTCATTATTCAAAAGCAAAGTTTGATAATGAGTCATGTGCGCATTCGTGAGCCAGCGATCAGGTGGCTGTCTGACAACACTCTCAAGGGCATGAGGGGCATAAACAGTAAGATCTTGTCCCAAGGTCAGCTTGTCAGCATCCTTTACCAATGCAGCGACTGCTGCTATTATCCGAAGGCAGGTCGGCCATCCTGCTGCTACTGGATCAAGCTTTTTAGATAGATAAGCTACCGGTCTCTTCCAGGGTCCAATCTTTTGAGTTAACACCCCTTTAGCCATTCCCTGGTTCTCGGCCACATAGAGATGAAAAGGTTTAGTGACATCAGGAAGTCCCAAGGCTGGAGCCGATATTAAAGCCTGTTTAATATTATTAAATGCAGCCTGTTCATCTTTTCCCCAGGAAAAAGAGTCATTGCCCTTTGTAAGGGCATACAGAGGGGCTGCCATTTCAGCGAACCCAGGAATCCATAATCGGCAAAACCCCGCTGTACCAAGAAATTCCCTCAGTTGTTTTGTAGTTTGTGGAGGGGGAATATGAAACACAGTCTCTTTTCTAGCCTCCGATAACCATCTTTTTCCTTCCTTCAGTATATACCCCAGGTAACTGACCTGTTTCCGGCATATCTGGGCCTTCTTTGCTGATGCTCTATAGCCGAGTTCGCCCAATTCTTGTAACAGTTGGCCAGTGGCTTTGAGACAGGTTTTCTGACAATCTGCAGCTAGTAAGATGTCATCTACGTACTGGAGAAGAGTTACCTGAGTATTTGTGGCCTGGAAGTGTGCCAGGTCTCGGTGCAGGGCTTCATCAAATATGGTAGGAGAATTCTTAAATCCTTGGGGAAGTCGAGTCCATGTTAGTTGGCCCGAGACCCCGGAGTCAGGATCTTTCCATTCAAAAGCGAAAATGTCTTGGCTGGCAGGGCTAAGTTGAAGACAAAAGAATGCATCTTTAAGGTCTAGAACAGTATACCAGGCTCTGTCAGGGAGAAGGGAGCTCAGCAGGTTATACGGGTTGGGGACTGTTGGATGTAAGTCCATAACCTGTTTGTTAACTTCCCTCAGGTCTTGCACAGGCCGATAATCGTTGCTCCCAGGCTTCCGGACCGGCAGTAATGGAGTATTCCAAGCAGATTGACACCTTTTCAAAACCCCTAGGTCAAGGAGTCGCTGTATATGAGGGCGAATCCCATCATGGGCTTCCTTAGACATTGGATACTGCCGCACTGCAACTGGGGCTGCCTGAGGTTTTAGCTCTATCTGGACTGGCGGTTGCTTTCTTGCTTTCCCTAAGCCAGCTGTTTCAGCCCAGGCCTCAGGGTATTTTTTTTACCCACCAGTCAATGTCTTTTTCCCCTTCTTTTAAATTTTCAAATAGCCGGTATTCATCTTCCAAGTGAATTGTAAGCACGTGAATAGGATCCCCTCTTTTATCTGTAACCTGTGGGCCTTCTGGGTTAAAATAGATGTGGGCTCCTATTTTGGTCAGGATATCCCATCCCAGCAATGGGCAGTCAGGCATGACTAAGAATGAGTGGGATACCCGGCCCACTCCAAGGTCCACTGTTCTTCGGGTAGTCCATGTATATTGCTTACATCCAGTGGCCCCTTGAACCCATGATTTTTTTTTCTTTCTTAGCCCCTGAGTCTTGCAACAGAACTGAATGCTGAGCGCCAGTATCCACTAGAAAATGGACTGGCTTCCCCTCCACCTTGAGGGTTACCCTGGGTTCGGGGAGGGGAACCGAACCCCGTCCTCCCTAATTGCTGTCATTGTTTAAGGTCAGGACCCTGGTCCCTGTGGCTCGAGAATTCAGCTGCTTCTTCTTCCTTTTGGGGCAATCCCTCCTCCAGTGTCCCGTCTCCTTGCAGTAGGCACACTGGTCCTTAGACAAAGGGCCCTTACGTTTGCCAGGAACTCTCTCCCTTTCAGACTTTCCTGAACTATGGTGGCCAGAATCTTAGTCAATTTTTTATCCTGCCTCTTGTCTCTCTCTCTCTCTCTTATCTCCTGTTCTTTCTGTTTCCTTTCTTCTTTTTCTTCTTCTGTTTCTCGACTATAGAAGACTTTTTCTGCTACTTGCACTAAATCCTTCAACGACTTATCCTGCAGACCTTCTAATTTCTGAAGTTTTCTACGAATATCCCTAGCTGACTGATCTATGAAAGATACAGCTACTGTTGCCCTGTGCTCATCTGAAGCAGGGTCATAGGGAGTAAACCGGTGGAATGCATCCATCAGCCATTCTAAGTAGGTTGCAGGAGATTCCTCCGGCCCCTGGACCACTTCTCTTACCTTAGTCAAATTGGTGGGTCTTCGAGCAGCCCCACGGAGACCCGCCATTAGAGTCTGGCGGTAAACCTTCAAGTGCTGCCTACCCTCTGGTGTATTGTAATCCCAATCAGGACGAGAGAGAGGAAACCCATTATTAATCTCGTCGGGGAGAACTGTAGGCCTCCCATCTGCCCCCAGGACATTCTTCCTTGCTTCTAAAAAAACTCGTCCCCTCTCCTCAGTAGTCAGGAGTGTCTGTAAAAGCTGTTGGCAATCATCCCAAGTGGGCGGGTGAGAGAAAAGGACAGATTCAAACAAGTCAGTCAAGGCTTGGGGGTTCTCAGAAAAAGGGGGATTGTGAGCCTTCCAATTGTAGAGATCAGCTGTGGAAAAAGGCCAGTACTGAAGGGGGTATTGCCCATCCCCCTCTGGAAATCCATAGGCTCGCAACGGGAGAGCCACGGCGTCCAGCTGGGTTGCTCTGCGGCTTCACGTTCCAGCTGCTGGGCCCCTTTCATTCTGAGCAGGGTCAGCTGGTGAGTGCAGCAGAACCTCTGGCGGTGTCTGCGGCGCTGATGGTGTCTGCGGTGGCAGCACTGCGGGACCGACAGCTCCTGCTGAGGGACGTGAGAGGGGACTAGGAAAGTTGCATGCTAGCCCCGCCTTAGGCCCCGAGGGAGAACTGACAGCCTCCGGGAAACTGACAGGGGAAACGGTCGGAGGTCTGGCAGGAGAACCGGCCAGGGAACTGGCAGGGGTAGGGGCCATGGCTGGCGGATAAGGGGGCAGAAGGTCAAAAAGGAGGAGGTCTGCTTCTGGAGAAGTGAGCACTTTCTTTTTCTCCTCTTCCTTAACAGCACAAACAGTTGTCGATGGAGTCTCTGTGGGGAGAACAAAGGGGCGCACCCAGGGGGGGTGGATGGCGAACAATATCCTCCCAGGTTAGGACATAAGGTACCTGATCAGGATGGCCCCCCTCCGCTTGGAGAGTCTTAGTCTTAACAGCAAGAATCGTGCCAAGGTGAAAGGTGCCCTCCGGTGGCCATCCAACCTGAAAAGCAGGCCATTCCGAGGAGCAAAAGGCTTGCCACTTTGCTTTTCTAACTTCCACTGAGAGATTATGTGCCCTATATTTCACTTCTGAGAAGTGGTCAAGGGTGAGAGATAAGGGTGTAGCCACCGTCTGTCCCATAATGAAATCGTCCGTCAGAAAAGTCAGAGAGGCAACAAGAACAGAGACAAAAAGAACCAAACAAGAAATCAGACAAGGACGCCCTTGTGGGTGATACCACAGTGCCCTAACGGAACGGCTCCCCAGCCGGTCCCTACGAAAATCAGACTCAGACGGGAGGAGGACCGTCTCTGATCCAACCTCCCAACAAATGGAACCTGGAGCGTCCTCCAGCTTCCCGGCTTTTCGACTATCTGACATGCCCGTCAATCGAAATAGCCTAATCAGACAACCAAGACGGTTCAGACAGGCGCCTAACCAGAAAAACAGAACAAAACAGAATCTGCAGAAACCTGAGGTCAAACAAACAAAATGACTAACCTGTTTCAACCTGACCTCCAAACTCGTCTGGTGAGGGTGGGGGAAGGGTCGCGTTGGTTTCCCGGGCGACGCACCACATGCAAAACCTGCACTCCCGGTGCAGGGTCCGTACCGCTCCCTCCCCCAAAGTGACTCACAGACCGCGGTTCCATGCAAAAGCAAGAGGCAAGGCAGTTTATTCCGATCGCGATGGGGGTCGTCCCTTCAAAGCAGGAGATGACCCCGAGCATACAAAGCACAGAGTTTTTATTTCAGGCCTTTACATTGATTAGTTAGCAGAAAAGATAGCAGTTATGCGGTTGGCAGCTGTGGCGGGGAACTCAGCTCCAAGGACAGTCCTCCCCTCTTCTCCCATCTCTCGGTTCTGTAGCAGGCCGCTTACAGCTTCAAGGACAGTCCTCCCCTAAATTGCCTGACTTGCTCTTTCTTTTTAGCTGGCCCTTATTCAAGGTCCAGTTGTTTTTCTTTCTAATTTGGGATGGTCCCATTTCTCAAAACTGAATAAATAAATAAATTTAATAATAATAAAAAGAGACTTCCCAATTACCTGTGGGCACAACAGAGTCCTTGGCTTCATGAGTAAGTTTTGGACTCTCACCTATACCTACCCATTATTTATTGAAATAAAACATTGCCTTAGGGCTTCTAGCCTAAGGGTCCCCAGGAATTCCACCAAGAAAACATATATAAAACATATATATATATACTTCTTTCCTTCATCCCTGTATATCATGGCTCCCTTCCTTTCTTCCATGCTTACATTCTCAGACTGTTGTCTGTGCTTCATTGTCTTTCCTTGCTCTCTGTCTTTTCTGTTTAAATTCTTTCCTTTTTCTGTTTGAATTTCTGGGTTTTCTTTTTCTTTATACTTTTGCTGTCCTTTCACGAGTGCTGCAATTGTGCCTGTCACCCCCCCCCCCCCATGTTCCTGTTACTGCACATGACCAATTTAACAAAATTAGAAACATAATGGGGAAAATAAAATTAGACACTCAGGAAATCATGACATACTTTAAAAATTTTTTACTGTATTAAATTGGCAATTCTAAAAAAAAATAAGAAATTTAAACAGATCTACTAGGTCCACTGAAATAGAAGCCATAATTAAAATCTCCTGATCAAAAAGATCCAGGGCCAAAGGTTTTAGTATATAATTTTAGAACACTTTTAAAGAATAGTTAGTGCTGGTACTCCTCAAACTATTCCATGAACTAGAAACAGAGAGAACATTGCCCAATTCACTTTATGAGCTCATAGTTACCCCAATAACCAGAGCACATAAGGATCCAACAAAGAACCCAAGTTCCTTTATGAATATATATGCCAAAATTCTCAGTAAAATACATCCAAGAAAATATTGACAAGAAGGTAGGCCTATCATCCCATAGCTTCAGGAATGGTTCATTTCCATAAATGCAACCCATTGTATAAACAAACTGAAAGAAAAAAAAAACCCACACAATCATCTCATTAGATGCAGAAAAGGCCTTTGACAAGATCCAACCCCCCCCCCCCCTTCATGATAAAAGTCTTGGAGAGATCAGGGATACAAGGAACATACCTGAACATAATCAAGACCATTTATAGCAAACCTGGATATTGTAGTCAATGTCAAATTAAAGGGAGAGAGACTTAAAGCAATGTCACTAAAATCAGGAACAAGACAAGGCTGTCCACTCTCCATATCTATAGGGAGAGATGAAGACAGCAACCTAGAATATGGGGGAGCCTCAAAGGGTCTTAAAATTATGGGTGTCATCTCCTGGAGCAGGCCTCAAACTCAAGCAAAAGATAGTTGGTTGATCCAGTAATGTTTATGCCACTGTTTGGTCACTTGGTAAATCTTTCAGGAATGTTGCTATTATTGCTGGATGGGTGCGACAGATGACTACTTTTTTTTTTTTAAATAATATGTTCAAGCTTGCCAGCACAGCAGTGCTATGAATGCTAATATGTAGTGGCAAAACTTGTATTTGAGTACCAAATACCATTTGTATTTCTCTATGTTTGGTGATGCTTTGTTTTGGAATAGTCTCTTAACTTAAATTCCAGGCAGGTTTGAAATCCCACCTACTCCTTACTTTGTGTCCTGTGTGTGTGTGTGTGTGTTTATGTTTGTGTTTTATAGTCCACTGATTCCAATTTGGGATGCATCACTTCCCACTAGGTCATGATCAACTCAGAATGAAACATACCCTTAAATAAACATGACCCTCTATCATTCAGAGACCGTCAAATGTCATTTGCTCCTCATCTTCAATGGTGACTGGCTTGATCATGTGTGGGTCTTATGGAGGCTACCAAAGCCTCCGTGAGTCCAGGAGTGCCTCAGTCATTCCATGTCTACAAGATACCATTTTCCTCACTTCCCTGAAGTCTTATAATCTTTCAACTGTCACATCTGACACTCTTGAACTTTAGGTACTTATTCTCAGCATTTTGACCAGTTGTAAATCTAGTGTTCACTATTGTTCACTGTCCAAACAAACTGACAGTTGTCATTTATCTTATTCCCAGCAGTGGTCCCTACTCCAATGACACATGTCTGTGACTCTTCAAAGGATGATGGGAAGATAGGTTAAACTATGGATTTCACACTAGAAAGGCCACACAAAGAAACTGAATAGGGCCAGGAGGGTGTGGATTGTGCATTGAATTGCGCAGGTGGATCTCTAAGTTTGAGGCCAGCTTGGTCTACAGAGAGGGTTCCTGGACAGTCAGGGCTACACACAGATACCCTGTCTTGAAAAACCAATATATATGTTGTTTGGAGCATCCAACAGTCTATGGGGAATAAGACACACCCTTTAGTATGTTTTTTAAGGTCTGAAAATTTAAGGGGTCTAGGAAAAGAGAGGCTGAGAGTGTTAGCCTAAGGAGGGAAGACCAGTGTGGGTACTCAAATATATATTAAAAAAAAGTGTATGTGTAAAATTTCTGTAGGAATAAATAAATTTTATAAAGCTATTTTTAAAAGATTAATTGTTTTGTTTCTAAAAGTGAAATTCCTTTAGTATTTATTTTCTCTGATTGTATTCTCATAGTAGAGAAAATGAATTTCTAGAAAATTAAATGTATTTATGTCACTGTTCCATGTAGGATTTGGGACACAAATCCAAAAGTTTCTAATGTCAAATCTTATGTTGTGTTTTCCCCCCTACCAGGCTATACTGCTTCCTAACTGTGAGATATAAAATAATTCCACTTCCTTTTCCCCACCACAGTGATTTTTTTGAGCATCATGACAAGGTTTTGACTTTCTCATTAGATATACTGTATTGGGAAATGGATTCTAAATGATGGCATATGTTATGCCATAATGTCTGGATTCTAGAAATGCCACCTTTTTCTGGAACAAGCTTTTGAAGATGGGATTAATGAACCTAGTCTGCTTATCCAGGAGGGCAGTTAATATAATTCAAAATGTTCTTAGTCTGATGGAAATAGAAGCAAAATTGACAAGAACAGAGAGGGAGACAACCAATCCGACCTCAGATATGGAGAGTAATGTATCCAGAATTCACAAGCAGTGCAGGCACCATCAGCATGTGGAAGATGTGGTAAACATATTATCTCCTAGGAACCTAGACTAGATAATAAACATATTATCAACTAGTCAACCTATTGACAAGTAGGCTTGAGTCCACTGAAACTTATTTCACCTTTCTGGGGGAGTTTCTGGGAAGGGCGTGATCTTGAACTCCTGAGCTGTGAGACCCCAGGTCTTACAGTATCAGAACATGCCCACAAAACAAACAGACAAACAAACAAAAACTACACATGGATCTGGATCCTGGAGCACAAGATTGTAATCTCAGTTACCTGAGAAGAGCAGGAGAATACCTTGAGCCCAGTATTTCTCTGTCGTCCTGTCATCACATCCATACTATATCCTAAGAGGAACTGTTAAAAAAGTCATTATAAATTAAGGAGAAGGTTGAGAGATGAAAATGTATTTTCAGTGATAAAAAAGACAGCTAAATGTCTTGAGCTGTTTTTCACACACTGAACCTATATTTAATACAATGTAGCTAACAAATGTAACAGAAAGGGGCCCATAGGGGAAACTTAAGGGACAGCCCGTAGAAAGAAGAGACTACAGGAAAGAATAATAGGAATTGAAATATGAGAAAAGAATGATGATGCACTGTAGGTTTAGATTTTTCACCAAACCTACTTTATTTAGGATTCTTAAGCACCTTTACCTCCCTGCCACCTACCCTGCAACCTTAGGTAGGAGATTAGTGGGGGGAAAGGGCTGTAGTCCTCTTTTATCTACTTCCTGTTGATCAGGGTTGATGGATCGTTAGGGAATTACCAGACTCAGACATCAGGATACCAGCAGTCCAGTCCAAAGACCAACACCAAGGAGCAACACAAAGTCAGTGAAAGCTGCAAGACTCAATTGGATTGCCCAGAGAAGCTCCCTGGAATGTTTCTCTCTGCAAAGTCAAGTGTTGAAGCATGAAGATCAGCACGGTAATGTTGATCTAAAAAGTGCTGTGTCATTCTGCCTGGGTCTCTATATATGTCCTGTCCTCAGAGTCCACCCATGGCTGTTCTCAGCTGGCCAATGTCATTCCCCTCTCGTGGGAGGGATCACAGCAAAACACCACGTGCCCTTTCACAGGCCAACCGGCGGGGCCAAACATCACATCCTCAACCTGTAACAAAACATCTCATGACTGTAAGACCTGGGGTCTCACAGCTCAGGAGTTCAATCGCGCCCTTCCCAGAAACTCCCCCAGACCAAGACTCGTTGCAAAAGCAAGAGGTTTATTAACTATTGTACAACGGGGTCACCCCCGCCGGTCAGCAAAGAGTGGCACCGGGAGACAAAGGCCTTTAGGTTTTTAAAAGAAAAATTGCAGGAAATTTGAAGTTGTAGTTTTGGCAATTTAGGATTGGATGAAGAAGCTATAAAGTAAGATAATTGGTTAGTCTTAGGTGCTCAAGCTTGGCAGTCCTGCCAAGTGTGGATGCAGCTGCAATTTAAGGTGGGGGTGGTTAGCTCATCCTTGAAGATTAGGGGCTACAGACTTTTGGCTGGAGGTCAAAAGCTACTCAGAAGAAGTCTAGGTTTGTTGCTAAGAAACACTATCTTAAAGGCAAGGGTCTGGTCATTCTTTTGCTGAGTGAAGGTCATTGCTTGCTTGCCCTTTTTTTATATCTGTTCTCACAGATAGGGTCACATTCTTTCACTCTCTGGGAAGGTACTAAGAGGCTTTAGCTTAACCTGGACCTAAAACTCAAAACTATAGGCTTTAGAAGACATATAGGTTACACAGTTAGTCTAACCCTTTCATGACCAAACTGAGTCTTCAAGGAAACCAGAAACTTCTAATTTAATGCTCATGTATGAATAGAGCTGCATGAAAGCCAGCTGCCTAGATGCTAATGTTAAAAATAATTTAAAAATACATTCAAAAAAAGAAAATAGAATGAATAGGTGGAAAGCATTCCTGTTTAGTAAAAATACGAATAAAATCTTTCATGGGTGCTGTCCACCAAGCCTGACAACCAGAATTGGGTTCTCAGGACCCACATGGTGGAAATAGAAACTTGACTTCTGCAAATTGTTCTCTGACTTCCACATACATCACATGTCATGTAAGTGTGTGGACACACATACACAGAGTACAAAGGTAACTAAAATAATATACTGTGTTTTTACAGTCACTTTGTTGCCTCTTCAACACAGAGTTGTTTGTCTTTAGCTGCTCTTCCATTTCATTAAGTCTTTTATATGGATCCCAGGATATCCTTGAAAACCCTATTCTTTTACCTCAGCATCTTTTTAAAAATTTCCTTTATTTTTAGTTCACTTTATATCCTTATTTTAGCATCATCCCTCCTCCCCTGCCAGCCCCACTCTCCCTCCCTCTATCCCCCCCTTTCCACAGTTCATCATGTTGCATTAGAACTGAGCGTGGCCTCTTTCCTTGTGGTCTGGCAAGGCAGTCCCACCAGTGGGGAGTGATCAAAAAGCTGGCAAGTGAGTCCCTGTCCAGTGCAGTCCCTACTTCCATTACTAGAGGACCCACATGAAGCCTAAGCTGCCCATCTGCTACATCTCTGTAGGGGGCCTAGGTCCAGTTCATGCAACATCTTTGGTTGATGCTTCAGTCTCAGCAAACCCCTCTGGGCCCTGGTTAGTTGGCTCTATTCGTCTTCTTGTGGAGATCCTGTCATCCCCAGGTCTTTTTTTCTTTCCTCCCACTATTCCCCAAGGCTCCCTATGCATCTCCCAAAGTTTGGCTGTGAGTCTCAGCATCTGTTCTGAGGCACTGCTGGGTAGAGTCTCTCGGAGGACAACTCTGACAGGCTCTTATCTGCAAGCTTAGCAGAGAATCCTTCATAGTGTCAGGGGTTGGCACTCTTTCATCAGGTGGGTTTTTGGTTGGGCCAGGCGCTGGTTGGGCATTCCCTCCATCTCTGCATTATCTGCTCTGTCTTTATCCCTGCAAATCTCCTAGGCAGGGTAAATTTTGGGTCAAAGTTTTGGTGGGTGGGTTGGTGTTCCCCATCCTTTGCTAGGAGACTTGTATAGTTAGAGAGAGTCCTCTTCAGTCTCTATGGCCTCTGCGACTAGGAGTCTCTGCTTGAGTACCCACCCTCCACATACTCTCAGGAGCCTAACCTGATTTAGGTCTCCAGCTTTTCACAGAAATCCCTGCACCCTCAGTTTCTTTTTCTCTAAAGGCCTTTTGTCCTCTTGTGCTCAATCTCCCCAGGTCTGATCTCCACCCTACGATCTGTGCCCCATCTCCTACCTTGTTTTCTGTCTTCAGCCACTACCTCTGTCTATTCTATCTCCCCTTCTGAGTGAAATTTATGCATCCTCACTTGGATCCTCTATGTTTCTTATCTTCTTCGGGTCTGTGCCTCTTAGTGTGCTTGTCCACTACTATATCCTAAAATGCACTTAGTGAGTACATACCATGTGCCTTTCTGTTACCTCAGTATCTTAAGTGTTAGGATTATAGGTGTTTACCTTAAGACTAGTTTACTTAACAGAATTTGTTCTGAATTTTGCCCATGATTTCTTTTAGATCACATATTACATTACCGCATAATGCTGGATTATTACTGGATTACCCTGTTGTAGTTACAGGTATGCAACTGTGTGTTCATCAAATGCATATAATTAATATCTCTGCATGCAACCATTTATCATTTCCGTGACTTCCCTCTTCTACTATTTTCTGGTTCAACTGGGGATTGAACCCAGGATCTCACACATTCTAAGCAAAGTACTCGAGCACTAAGTACTCAGCTCCATTTCAACCATCCTTTTGAAGCACTATATCATTATACATTGTCCAGACTGCCTTTGACCTTGTACTGTAGCTCAGCAAAGTATGGAACATACGAAATTCCTGCTTGAAATACCCTTGTATTATCAGCCCAGGAGTCTACACCTCTCCTGTCTTCTTCTTACTTGAAAATTTTATCATAAATAATTGTGAACAATCAAGTAAATGTACTGAAAAAACCTAGAAGTTATTGATCATCTCTATGTATACTTGATGCTCATCAACTGGTGTGTTTTTATTGAACTCTTTGATGCCAGACTTCCACTGACAACTGTTTAATGCTTATTTCTATGAAGTTAGATTTCTTGTTCCTCATATGGGTGAGAACGTGTAGTATCTGGGCCTGAAATCTAGCTTATTTCTCTTTTAAAATACATGGCATGGGACACACTCTCACAGTCTCAAGATAATTTTCTACACTCTAATAGAATCCCTGTCATTTCTAACTATTAGCTCTCCTGGAGACTGTCATGGGGAAATGTAATACCAGGGTGAAGTAGAGTACAGCCCAACTCCAGGTACTGGCTGTTTGTTCCAGCTCCTCCATGCTGTGTTCCTCTATAGGAACATTGTGGCCTTGCCTGGAGATAATAAGTCTGGTTCTTCCACATAATATTATATCTAGTGCTGTGAAGACTAATCAGTCTTGTTCAAATAGACCTGGGGAAGATATTCATAAACAAAAAAAGTGTATGTAAGGTGAGGTTACCAAGCAGGACTTGGCCATTGGCAACTGAGTGAACAAGAGCCATTGTAGGAAGTTTTCTCAGAAAGTGGAGACAAAGGTGCTTGGGACAAGAAATGCAGTCTCATAGGAAATCCTGAAGCCTCACTGTATCTCTGTTTACACATACACTCTCATTTTGTCTGTCTAAAGCATCCCTGAGGACAATAGATGGGTGACCTGGTAATAAATTCGTTTGTTAACTCAACCAGAATGGTTTTTGGGGAAAAGCTCTTGTGCTCATGTCCCTCTCATATTCCTAACATTTTTCAGGAGAGATAATCTCAAGTTTCTGGGTAGATTATGGAAGTCTCTCAACAGAGAAGGCAGCCTGGGCTGAATAGCATACATGTCCAGAAGAGTGGCTGGCACAATGTACATTTCCTTCTTTTCTAGACCTCCCAAGATATTTCCAAATACTTCTCTGAGGAAAAGTGGTCAATGCTGACCAAATTGCAGAAAATTGTGTGCATGTTTATGAAAAGATCATCAGAGTAGATGATGGCCTTAAGTAACAAGAGGTTTTTATGTTCAGACAGATCTGTTTATCTTCCAGTCCCAGTCATTTTACATGCTCTGGCTTCTCTCAGCCTGTAGCATTTCTATCTATCTCATGCTACTTGTTAAGGAGAAATCAAGGCACCTGATGAGCATCCTGTTCTTTTCTATTCTGTGCAGGTCTGAGAATGAAGACTAACCATGTAAGGATCAGGCCTGAAAAAAAAAAAGGGGGGGGATCAGACCTGCACCCTGTCCTTTCTTTGGTTGGCTGGGACCTTGCTGTCTATGCTGCTCCTGAACACCCTTTCTGGATCCTCCTCCTTTTGCTATTTGTTTAAAGAAGAACATCCTACCTCTTCTTAGGGGGTTATTGTCGAACAACCTGTTTTCATGCCTTACAAGGCATCAACAAACATGGTAAAGTTCATGACCGTGAGAGTGAAGGTGAATGGGCAGAGAGGGGCTATGATGGATATATATATATTTTTTTTCTTTTCTTTTTTTTTTTTTTTACACAAAATGCCTGGGAAAGTCACAGACATTTCCTCACTGCCACTGATCAGGACTGTGGGAAAAGTTTATTCAGAGAATTATGAAGAGACTGTTCTAAAATTCTAAAACATTAAAAAAGAATGCACGCAATTATGGATGAGGAGTAAACAGCAAAGGTGTAATATCTCAAGCTGAAATGTGCAGTGTTCTTTCCACGAGGTGTAGCTCCTCTGCTTGTAGAGCAGAGATAGATGCAAAAGTGAGAGGTCCAAGAGTCTAGAAAACTGTGCATTGGAGGAACATGAATAATCAGGATACCGGAGACAAGATGGTTCGCCCTATCTTCTGTTTTAACACAAAACTCCAAAAAGAGTCAGAATGCCCTGTCTTTCACCAACTGTTGAGATTCTACAAGCTCTCACAAGCATTCTACATGATCTTAAATACCATGGCTGGTGTTTATGTGAACCTTTTGCGTATTGGCATATTAGGTAGGCCATACCTGCCCTTCTTACAAGTTTTGCAATGGAAGAGTTGCTGATACCAAGTATGCAATGAGTTTTTCATTAATGGCCATGCCTACCCTTCTTACATGTTTTGCAATGGAAGAGTTGTCATACCAAGGATTCAATGATTATACATTTCCCAATGAGTTTTTCATTCATTCACAACTGTAAGCATTTTTTTTCTACCTTTAATTGAATGCTGTGTGGGGGGGTGATGAAGAAAGAGGATAATAGGATGAGGCAGTGAGGAAGTTTAGAAAATGTCTCAAGCAACACAAGGATATTTTTGAACCCACACCATAGTTGATGCCTGAGTCAAGAGAAGGAAAAGCCACTCTCTACCTGGTCCCTCTCCATGAAGGGATAGAATCCCTCCACTCCAACGTTTCCTCAAGCTGCAAGAGTCTGCACCTGGGGAGTGTACTTACTGACACAAAACATGGTGAAATTTTACCCTGTCCCCCTCACTGATGATAAGTCTGAGGGGAAGTTGGGTATAGCATTTGCAAAATGCCCGACGGTGAGTGTCTCCTGCTTCTATGAAGGTGGGAGATCAAAAATGCGCCAACCCTCACATCCATTTACACAATGGAATACCACTCAGCTGCTAAAAAGAATGACAGCAGGAAATTTACAGACAAAAGGGTGGAATCACCAAAGATCATTGTGAGTGAGGTAACCCAGAACCAGAACTGTTAAAATATTAGTTTTCTTCTTTTGAATTAGTATTTCCTTTCTTTTAAAAAATTGTGAATAGATTCTTTTCTTATACAGTACATCCTGATCACAGCTGGGGACAGGACCTTGCAGAGTCCCCTTCTGCACTGAAAACACTCCGGGCACGCACTAGCCCAAACTCTCTATGTCCCATATGTTGTGTGGATGTTGTTCTTGGCAGTGGGGAGCCAAGTGTTAGGTTTGGGAAAGCAACCCTCTGTCCTAGGGTTAACTTGGCTTGTGTGGGGAATTTGCACAGGACCCTCTCAGCCAACACCTCAACTAAATGCTGCTAAGTTCTGGCACTGACACTTTTGCCTGGCCACCAGAGTTTTGTGCAGGGTGATAAATCTGTATCTATTTGCATTTCTCTACATGTAGACATCCAGTTAGACCAGCATCATTTGTTGAAGATGTTTTCTTTTCTCCATGCATGGTTTTGGCTCCTTTTCAAAAACCAAGTGTTCTTAGGTATATGGGTTTATTTCTGGGTTTTCTCTTGGATTCCAATGACCTACCTGTCTGTTTCTCTGCCGGTCATACAGTTTTTATTACTGTTGCTCTATAATATACCTTCAGATCAAGGATGGAGCTACCTCCAGAAGACTTTTTATTATACAGGATTGTTTTTTTTTTTTCCATATGAAGTTAAGGATTGTGTTGATATTTTGATGGAAATTGTATTGAATCTGTAGATTGTTTTTGGTTATATTACCATCTTTACTATGTTAATTTTACCCATCCATGAGCATGGGAGTTCTTTCCATCTTCTGACATGTTCTTCAGTTTCTTTTTTTCAGAAACTCGAAGTTCTTGTCTTACAGGTTTTTTATTTGCTTGGCTGGAGTTACACCAAGGTACTTTATGCTATTTGTGGCCATTGTGAAGGGAATTGTTTCCCTAATTTATTTATCGGTCCATTTGTCTTTTGTATAAAGGAGGGCTACTGTTTTGTTTTGTTTTTTTTTTTTTAAGTAATTTTGTATCCAGCCACTTTGCTGAAGATGTTTATCAGTTGCAGGAGTTCTCTGGTGAAATTTTTGGGTTACTTATGTATACTATCATATCATTGGTGAATAGATATACTTTGAATTCTACCTTTCCAGTTTGTATCTTCTTGATTTCCTTTAGTTGTCTTATTGCTCTAGCTAGAACTTCAACTACTTTGCTGAATAGGTGGGCAGCCTTTTCTTGTCCCTGATTTTAGTGGATCTGTTTTAAGTTCCTCTCCATTCAGTCTGATATATACTATAAGCTTGCTCTATATTGACTTTATTATACTTAGGTATGGGTCTTGTATCCCTGGTCTTTCCAAGACTTTTATCATGAAAGGATGTTGGATTTTGTAAAAGGCTTTTTCAGTATCTAATAGGATGATCATCTCTCTTTTTTTTTCTTTCAGTCAGGAATTTTTTTTAACCATCCCTGCATTCTTGAGATGAAGCCTATTTGATCATGGTGGATGGTATTTTTGATGTGTTCTTGGATTCAGTTTGTGCATATTATATTGAGTTTTTTAAGTTTCATTTTATTTACTTTACATCCCAAGAGTGCTCCCTCCCTCCTCTCCTCCAAGTCACCCTCTTCCACTCTCCATTTCCCCTTAAAAAAAGGGGGTGACCACCCTCTGTATCAACCATCCCCAGGACATCAAGTCACATCAGGACTGACCATATTCTCATAGCCTGAGGCCAGGCAAGGCAGCCCTGCCAGGGGGAAGTGATCCAAAAGCAGGCAATAGAGTCCATGTCAGAAACATGTCAGAAACAGGACCTCCCATCACTCATCCGGCACACCATATGCAGATCAAGCCACCTGTTCGGGGGGCCTAGGTCCAGATCATGCCTGCTCCTTAGTTGATATCCTAGTCTTTGAAAGCCTCCATTTGTTCTGGGTTAGCTGTCTCTCTTGGTATTCTTGTGAGGTTACTTCTCCTCTAGGTCCTCAACACTTCCACAGGACCCTGAGTACTGCCCCATGCTTGGCTGCAAATCACAGCATCTCTCCTGATCCACTGCTGGTTGGAGCCTACCAGACAACAGTCAAGTTATGCTCCTGTCTGCAAGCATAGCAGAGCATCATTATTAGTGTCAGGGTATGGCTCTCTACCATGGGGTGGGTCTTAGGTTGGGTTAATCTGTGGTTTTCCTCCTGCATGAGAATTACCTTCCAACAGCCCATGAAGTCAGGAGAGGCAGGAGATGAGAATAGTATCAAACCAACTTAATTTTTTAGTGGCTTGAAATCTCAATAGTGTGTACAGAGTTTTTTTGAGGGTATTAACATTGGTTTTAAAAGCATTTGATACATTTATATAAAAGTCACATTGTTTTTTGTCATCATGCAAGTCCCTACAACAGATTAAATCCATTTTCCTTTTGTTTTGGTGAACTCCCCAGCAAGAGAGTTCATCTGTCACCGGAGAAATTCAGGGATGTCTTTCATAGATTTCACCTCCTGGTTGCATTTGTTTTAAGGGTCTCTGGTCAGGTATCTGGATAATGGTATCTGTCATGGTCCAAGCAAATCCAGGAAGGGTGGCAGGTCCAGGGAGGAATGAATATCTCTCATCTCTGTCTGTAAAATAATTACAAGGGGGGGCGGGGACATCCTTGCAGAGGGTGTCTCTGCAGGAAGTTATTTTCCTCTACATTGTAGGGAGAAAGGAAGTAATATACAACTTAAGCTAGTAGCAGTTTGATTGACAGTGCATCAGTGATGTGTTAGGCCTAGGAGAGAGGTTAGAGATGTTGGAATGGGTAATGAAGGAAAGGAATCAACAACATGTTGAATGTCATCATTCTGCTTCATTGGCATTGGCATCACTGGGTGAGCACTGCAGTGAGTAGGGGTCAAGTGTTTGAGAAATCTCAATCCTGGCCCAGCATCCCTTATCATTTATGTCACTTACTTAACGTAGCTGAGGGATGAAACTGTATGTTCATTGTGTGACCTGTGCAAAAGGGTTCTCTGTGTGTCTTGGTAACATTTTAGAAACTGACTGTATAAGGCAGGGAGGCTTTAAAAATGGAGTCTTGCTTTCTTGAAGGAAATAGCATCAGTTTGAAGATTGTTGACTAGTAGGGTGTTTTTCATCTGAATCATTTTTCCTCTAAAACAATGTTATGATGAGTTGGCATGGACTAAGCTCCTGGCACAAGCTGTGGAGGGATATTGAGGCATTAGTGTTATTGGCAGCCATGGAGTGGCAGAGGAGAAGGCTGGACATGTGACTTCACTTAGCTAATTTAGGAGGTTTGAAGGCAACTAAATCTTTGTTTTGGGCAATTTTTCTTCCAGCGTATAGGTTTTTCTTTTTCTTTTTTTAATATTCAAAACATTTTGAATTAGGTTGTGTTGTAATTGTGAAAGCTTGGGACAGGGAGGAGGCACTCCCAATATCTGAGGTATAATCCCTATGTCATAATGTTTATGTCTTAGTCCCTGGCAGGTTTGCTTGTGCTCTGGGGTCATTCCTTCCCATATAAAACTGCTTAGGAGCATTGCTTTGGAAAAAGGTCCATTATTTTTCTGTCTAAACTGGCTTGTATAAAATCTGGGAGAGTCTCCTCAGTTGATTTCTGGTTTCAAGATAGCCAGTGGAAAGGCCCTCTCCAGTCTTGAGGGGTTGAAAAGTTTTTATCAAAACTTTCTAAAGTAGATTTGGTCCATGGGGCATGAATCTTATTCTCATGGAAAGCTTGGCATAGCTCCTTTAAATCTGTAGCTGGGAGAAGGTACCAGGGTGGGGATTGCCTAGTTAAATGTAAATTAACAGGTAAAGGTTTTTACTGCTGGAGGTTCCTGGGTCCTAGACCATTAAGGCTGGAGTGGCTGGTGGAATGATAGTTTTCACTCTAAGAGCAATTGTTTCAAGCAACCCTGAAATTAAAGGCACTTTGGTCTCTATGATGACAAAGCTGTTTTATGGGGGACAGTGCCACAGGTGGAGGTGGCAAAAGTGAGGCCTTTTTTTCTCTTTTGCCAAGGAGAAAAGTCAGGGTCTTTGTTCTCTGTGGCCAGTGAAAACTTGTAATTGGGTGGGGGGAGGGTGACATAGAGATGGTTGGAGAAGTAAGCTTTGTTTAAATAAATCAGTTGCTTTGTTTAAAATCATTGCTTTTTTAAAGGCAGTTAAGTCAGCTACTAGACAATTTTGGGGGTCTTTTTTATTTTAGTGCTGCCTTTTTGGGGTCCTATGTTTTTTTTTCTCTGATGGGTCATCTGAGAGTTGGGGTCCTGTGTTTTTAACCCTGATGGGTCATTCTGAGAGTCAGGGGAGGGGTTGTTAAGCATTTTCTAATATCATCTATCACTGGGATAAAAAAGATGGGCAACATATAGCCTTCCTGGGCTGCTTATTTACAAGCAGAAGAAGCAAAGAAGCAACATGGGTCCAGACCATGGGTCTAAGATATCTGCCCATAGTACCCGAGGTGCCAATCGAAGCAGCTCATTACAGAATCCTAAGCTTTCCTTTTGGGAGATTTTAAGTACTCTGGATATAAGTGGAGCTCTAAAGGAACAAATTTACAGATATGTCTAATGGGATGTTGAATTCCCCATAATCAGGAAGGAAGGGAGAGACTTTGATGGTCTCTGGGACAATCAGCTCAGGCGATTGAAAGCATGACGATAGAGCTGGCAGGGAGCTGTGTCAGAGGACACAGATCAAGTGTGGACAGGGGAGTCTCTGTCTGTGCCATCTCTGTCTAGAGACACTGTCCAGATGAACTCAGGCAGAAAGGAGGGGAGCTTGCCGAGGGGATGGAGTCCCGTCTTTAGCGCTGAGCTCTTTTTTTAATGTTTTATTATTATTATTATTATTATTATTATTATTATTGACACATCTTTCTGTCTACTCACCATATCTCACTACAGATGGTTGGGAGCCACTATTTTGTTGCTGGGAATTGAACTCTGTACCTTTGGAACAGCAGCCAGTTCCATTAATGGCTATCCGGTCCAGGCAAGAACTGCAGCCTCAACCAGCAAGGTCCCTCCAAGAACTTTCTACTGGCTTTAACCTCATATCTGAGCAGTCTTCTCTTGGGACTACCCCACAATGTTTCCAGAGGTCTCAGAGTCCCTGCGAGAGATGAAAAGCTTGGTGCTCTGGACACTGAGGAGTGGGCCACCTGAAAGGTTCTAGTTCCCCAGGATTCCCTTTGATAAATGACTACCTAAGGATGCTTCAGGGGTGTCTGACACTTCCACCTCAAAAGTAACCGACTTAGAAAGTCACCTTGTTTGTCACCTCTGAATGTAAGTCTGTTTAAGATACCATCTGTTTGGACACATAGTGACCGCTGATCTCTCTCTCTCTTTGTGTGTGTGTGTCTGTCTCTCTGTACCTCTTTCTGTGTCTCTGTCTCTCTCTGTGTCTCTCTCTTCCTCTCTCTGTCTTTTTCTCTGTCTCTGTCTCTGTCTCTAGCTCTCTCTCTCTCTCTCTCTCTCTCTCTCTCTGTGTGTGTGTGTGTGTGTGTGTGTATGTGTGTGTGCATCCGTCTATGTGTAGGATCCTGATAGTACTTGAGGCTCCATTTAAGACCCTACTGGGGCCTGAAAGAGGCGTCTGGCCTTACTCCATGACAGGCCTCAGTTCACTGTCAAAAGGAGCAGGCCTGAAGTGAATTCACACATGCTGGAAAAAACACAGAAAATGGGCAGCAAATCAGAGGCCACCAGACCCTCTGCTGGACCCTCTGGCAGGACAGATAAGGAAGCATTAGAAGAGAGAGAACAGGACTAGAGCTTACCATGGTTCTCCTCTAAAAGGCTCCACCCAGCTGGAGATTGAAACAGATGCAGAGGATCACATCTAAACTTTGGACAGAGCATAGGGAGTCTTACATAAGAAGGGGGAGAGAAAAGGACCTAGAGGAGACAGGAGTCTCACAAAGAGACTAACAGTCAAAAAGAAAACAAAACAAAACAGCTGGGTCCATGGGTGACTACAGAGATCAATGCATCAAAAATAGACAATGCATAGAGAGGACATGGACCCCCTCCTACCCAGATTTAGCCCATAGACATCTTAGTCACCATGTGGGCTCCCTAGTAAGGGGAGAAGAGACAGTCTTTGACCTGAACATGGCTGCCTGTTCCTTAATCACGTCTCCCAGTCCACAGAGGAAAAGGGTCCAGACAGTCCTAATGGGATCTGATAGGCTAGGGCTAGACGGTAGGGGAGGAGGACTTCCCCTATCAGTGGACTAGAAGAGAGAGAAAGGTGAGGAAGGGGTAGAGAGGGTAGGACCAGGAGGAGATGAGGGAGGGGGCTGCAATTTGGATACAAAGTGAATAAATTGTAATAATAACAATAATTTTATATTACAAAAGAAACTGTGGTACATTTACAAATTGGAATACTATTCAGCTGTTAAAAACAAGGAAATCATGAAAATTGCCACCAAATGGATGCAACTAGAAAAGTTCATCCTGAGTGAGGTAACACAGACCCAGAAAGACACACAT
This sequence comes from Meriones unguiculatus, assembly GCF_030254825.1. Classification (NCBI taxonomy): domain Eukaryota; kingdom Metazoa; phylum Chordata; class Mammalia; order Rodentia; family Muridae; genus Meriones; species Meriones unguiculatus. Next base: position 38,682,577 of record NC_083369.1, read on the forward strand.
TATATAAACTTTTAGTCAGATTTTAGTCATATAGTATAGGATAGACATACTACAATACACAGACCCCAAGAAGATAAGTCCAATGGACATCTTAGGATTCATATGGGCCTACTACTTAGGATAGTGGGGGATATTTTTGACACAGAGCCTTTTTGAATTGCATTTTCTTGATGATTAAGGATGTTGACCATTTCTTTAAGAGTATGTGGATAAAGGGGAGCCATCCTCTATTCCTGGTGGGAGTACAAACTTGTACAACCATTTTGGAAATCAATCTGCCACTTTCTCAGAAAATTGGGAATAGTGCTACCTCTAGACCCAGCTATACCACTCCTGGGCATATACCCAAAAAATACTTCACCATTCAACAAGGACAGTTGCTCAACTATGTTCATAGCAGCTTTATTTGTAATAGCCAGAATCTGGGAACAACCTAGATGTCCCTCAATGGAGGGATGGATACAGAAAATTGTGGAACATTTACACAATGGACTACTACTCAGCTATTAAAAACAAGGATATCATGAAATTTGCAGACAATAGATGGAACCAGGAAAGATCATCCTGAGTGAGGTAGCCCAGACCCAGAAAGACACACATGGTATGTATTCACTTATATTTAGGAAATCTGTGCATGCGCATTGCACACGCAAACAGCACCTGTGTCCGCACCTCCTCCTGTGCCTGCACACTCCCTCCCCACATTCCAAGTATCTACACTCTCTAGCACCTGGTCCTTCAAGACAAACTTACACACACACACACACACACACACACACACACTTGCTCACCCACACTTGTGCATCTGCTCCAGTAGATCTTCTTCCTTTAGGTACAGATGAAACACCAGTGCATACACTCAAACCAGTGGACCTCTCTCATCTTCCTGAAGAATACTCCACATACCAGAGAAAGATGGAGTTAGGCTGAAGTACAGACTCCAGGAACAAACAGTGAAGGTTACAGATAAGCACATGACCAGAGATCAGCATAAGAACACACCCAACAAAAATCAGGACATCATGGTTTCACCAGCAACCTCCAAAATCAATGGATATTACAATTCATCAGAAACACAGGAAAATGACTGTAAAGCTATGCTTATCCAGTTATTAGAGGCACATAGGAGGAAACGAACAAATATCTCAGAGAAACAGCCACACAAGTGGAGGCAAATAAAGGGGAAATGAACAAATCTCTGAAAGAAATAGCCACACAGGAGAAGGCAAGATGGCGGCACCTGGAGGACTCACATTCTGACCAGCAGCACAGCAGGAATCGGCACAGTGACCAGCAATCAGAACTCATGGCCATAAAACACAAGTGATTGTGTTTCCCAGGTGAGAGGATACCCCATGGTGGGGGATTCAATCACCTTTTAACTCACCTGGCTAAACCTCGGAAGAGACCCCGGTTCCGCCAGACGATTGGTCGCCAGCCCAGAGCCACACACCAGTGTGCTCTGGTCACAGTCCCAGACTGAACCGTGCTCACCACAACATCAGAGACTGGAATCTCCAGTCGAGAGATAACTCCACGGTGCAGGAAACGATTGGGACTGACCTTAGGTCACCTAGACATCCCCTGGAAAAGACTCGGGTTCCGCGGGCACCCCAGGAGCCAGCCCGGAGCCAGAGCCAGGGACCCAGGCGCCTGTACAGAGCCCGGCCTGCCTGTTCACCGCCTCAGATAGAACTGCGGGCCCCAGGGGACCAGAAATTGAGTTTCATTGTCGGGGGCAAACCCACAGGGAGGGAATCGGCTGGTCTGATCTCAGAGCACTCAGCCGACACCCCCACCCCGAAAAGGTCTCTGGAAAATCACCCAGTTTAGGCAGACGCCCAGACTCCCAAAGACTGGAAAGGCAGATCCAAATGCGTCTGTGCCTGGGGGTTCTATTCGCCATCCCAGACAGAACGGCAGTCCCCAATCTGGCCCAGAAGGGAACACACACTGCCAGCCCAGATCAGAGCGTAGAGCCTCTGGACCAAATTGGTGCCCTCAGCCACCATCACAGACCCCGGTGCACAGCATCCGGACTAGAGCGGCGCCCGCAACCACCATCCCAGACAGGGACACACAGCTTCCAGCTCAGAGTGAGGCACCCAGGCTCCTGACCAGAAAGGAGCCCTCAGTTGCCAGCCTAGAGAGGCGTGCACAGCATCCAGACAAGAGCAGCACCCCCAGGCGCCAACTCAACCTAGGAACACATTCTCCAGGCCCAGAGCTGAGAGCTCAACCCCTGGCCCAGAGACTTGCTGGGTGCTCCTCTCACCTTCCCGAACAGAACTGTATGCCCCAGGATACCAGACTAGTTTCCCTGTTGGGAGAAAACCCCAAAGCTAGGGAATCAGCAGGATCTACAAGAGGGCTGTACCTGGAAAAGACTGTAACAACAACAACAACAACAGCTCACTAAATTCAGAACGAGAAACCCAGAAGTGGGGCAAATGTCTTGAGAACTTCTACAGGTGAGAGGAGAGCCCCCCTAACTAACAAAGACCAAAGCTACTACTCAGGTATATACACCTGAGGTGAGCAGTGGCAATTCCTGAGAAGCACTGGCCATACAGTGACCATATCCAAAAACCAGAGGAGGCCTCCTTCAGAAAAAAAATCATCTTCCGGCCAAGGGGATTCTCCCTACCTCAGGACTCCAGGAAGCACAGAAACTAACAGCCAACACCTAAAACAGCCCAATGGGTAAAGGTCAGTGTAAAAGACCAACCAACAAAAGACAGAGCAATATGGCATCTCCAGAACCAAGCCATCCAGGGGCGAGCAGCCCTGGACAACCCAGCATAATAGAAAATCAAGAAGATGACCTTACATCAATGCTGATGAAGAGGTTAACAGAGGAAACAAATAAAATGCGTAAAGAATTAGAGGAAGATAAAACCAAACAGATCATGGCTATCCATAAAGAAATGGAGGAAGTTAAAGACAAGCAGATTATGGCCATCTGTGAAGAAATACGGGAAGATGCAGCCAAACAGTTTGCAGCCTTCAGAGAAGAAAAATTAAATCACTGAAAGAAATAAAAGAAACAGAGCTGAAGGAACTAAAAGAAAAACAGGAAAATACAATCAGACAGGTGAAGAAAGTAAACAAAACAACTCAAGACCTGAAGATAGAACTGGAAAAATTAAAAAAAATACAAATGGAGGAAATAATGGAGAGGAACAATTTAGGGAAGAAAACAGGAACTACAGAGGTAAGCATAACCAACAGACTACAAGAGATGGAAGAAAGAATCTCAGGTATAGAAGATACAATGGAAGAAATCGATGTATCTGTCAAAGAAAATGTTAAATCCAAAAAATTCCTGACACAGACAGTCCAAGAAATCCAAGACAATATGAAAAGACAAAACCTAAGAATAATAGGAATAGAGGAAAAAGAAGATTCCCTTTTCCAAGGCCCAGAAAATTTTTTCAACAAAATCATTGAAGAAAATTTCCCCAAATTAAAGGAGAGGCCAATATAAGAATACAAGAGGCCTACAGAACACCCAACAAATTTGACCAGAAAAGAAAATCCTCCAGCCACATAATAATCAAAACAGTAAGTATACAGAACAAAGAAAAAATACTAAAAGCTGCAAAGGAAAAAGGCCAAATAACATATAATGGCAAACCTATTAGAATCACACCTGATTTTTCAACAGAGACTATTAAAACCAGAAGGGCCTGGACAGATATCATGCAGACCCTAAGAGAACACAGATGTCAGCCCAGGCTACAATACCCCTCAAAACTCTTAGTTCTCATAGACAGAGAAAACAAGATATTCAATGACAAATTTCCGTCACTAGAAGTCCAATGCGCTATCCATTGCGCCACAGAGCCACCTGACAAATTTCAACAATACCTACACACAAACCCAGCATTACAGAAGACACTGGAAGGGAAAATACAACCCAAGAAAATTAGCTACTTTCAAGAAAACACAGCAAATAATTAACCATACTACAGTAAAACAAAAAGCAACCAAGCACACAACATTATGACCACAGCCAAAATCAAAATCAAAGGATCTAACACCCACTGGTCATTAATCTCTCTCAACATCAATGGACTCAATTCTCCAATAAAAAGACACAGACTAACAGTATGGATACATAAACAAAACCCAGCATTTTGTTGCATACAAGAAACACACCTAAGCCACAAAGATAGACATTACCTGAGGGTAAAGGGTTGGAAGACGACTTTCCAAGCAAATGGACCTAAGAAGCAAGCAGGAGTAGCCATTCTAATATCTGATAAAATAGACATTCAACCAAAATTAATAAAAAGGGATGGGGAAGGACACTTCATACTCATCAAGGGAAAATTCTACCAGGAAGACATCACAATCCCGAACATCTATGCCCCAAATACAAGAGCACCCACATTTGTAAAAGAAACATTGATAAAACTTAAACCACATAGAGATCCCCACACATTAATAGCGGGAGACTTCAACACCCCATTCTCAACAAAGGACAGGTCAACAAAACAGAAATTAAACAAAGAAACAATGTCTGGTCATGAATCAAATGGACCTCACAGACATTTACAGAACCTTACACCGAAACACAAAAGAATTTACCTTCTTCTCAGCACCTCATGGAACCTTCTCCAAAATAGATCATATAGTTGGTCACAAAGCAAGCCTCAACAGATACAAGAAGATTGAAATAATCCCTTGTATCCTGTCAGATCACCATGGAATAAAGCTGGACATCAACAACAACAGAAATAGCAAAAAGCCTACATACACATGGAAATTGAACAACTTGTTACTAAATCACAGCTAAGTCAGGGAAGAAATAAAGAAAGAAATTAAAGTCTTCCTAGAACTCAATGAAAATGAAGACACAACATACCCAAACTTGTGGGACACAATGAAAGCAGTGCTAAGAGGAAAGTTCATAGCACTAAGTGCCTCCAAGAAGAAATTCAAGACAGCTCATTCAAGCAACCTAATGGCCCACTTAAAAACCCTAGAGAAAGAAGAAGCAGACACACCAAAAAGGAGTAGACAGCTGGAAATAATCAAACTCAGGGCTGAAATCAATCAATTAGAAACAAATAAAACAATTCAAAGAATCAATGAAACCAAGAGCTGGTTCTTTGAGAAAACCAACAAGATTGACAAACCCTTAGTCAAGCTAACTAAAAGGCAGAGAGACACCACCCAAATCAATAAAATCAGAATGAAAAGGGGGACATAACTACAGAGACTGAGGGAAACCAAACAATCATTAGGACTTACTTCAAAAGTCTATATGCCACAAAATTTGAAAATCTAAATGAAATGGACAATTTTCTAGATCGATTTGACTTACCAAAGCTGAATCAGGACCAGGTAAATCAATTAAATAGTCCTATATCCCCCAAGGAAATAGAAGCGGTCATCAAAAGTCTCCCATCCAAAAAAAGCCCAGGACCAGATGGTTTCAGTGCAGAATTCTACCAGACCTTCAAAGAAGAGTTAACTCCAGTTCTCTTCAAACTGTTCCACAAAATAGAAACAGAAGGAACATTAGGAAACTCATTCTATGAAGCCACAGTCACCTTAGTATCTAAACCTCAAAAAGACTCAACAAAGAAAGAATTTCAGACCAATCTCCCTTATGAACATTAATGCAAAAATACTCAACAAAATACTTGCAATCGAAATACAAGATCACATCAAAGATATCATCCACTATGACCAAGTAGGCTTCATCTCAGGTATGCAGGGGTGGTTCAATATACAGAAATCCATCAATGTGATCCACCATATTAACAAACTGAAAGAAAAAAAAAAACCACATGATAATCTCCCTAGATGTGGAAAAAAGCATTTGACAAAATCCAACATCCATTCATGTTTAAAGTATTGGAGAGATCAGGGATACAAGGCACATATCTAAACATAGTAAAGGCAATATACAGCAAGCCTATAGCCAACATCAAACTGAATGGAGAGAAACTTAAAGCAATCCCATTGAAATCAGGGACAAGACAAGGCTGCCCGCTCTCTCCATATCTCTTCAACACAGTTCTGGAAGTCCTTGCTAGAGCAATAAGACAGTTGAAGGTTTAATGGGGATACAGATTGGAAAGGAAGAAGTCAAATTATCACTATTTGCAGATGATATGATAGTATATGTGAGCAACACCAAAAACTCTACCAGGGAACTCCTACAGCTGATAAATACCTTCAGCAAAGTGGCCAGATACAAAATTAACTCAAAAAAATCAGTAGCCCTCCTGTATACAAAAGACAAAAGGGCTGAGAAAGAAATCAGGGAAACAACACCCTTCACAATAGCCACAAATGACATAAAATACCTTCCTGTAACCTTAACCAAGCAAGTCAAAGACTTGTATGAAAAAAATTTCAAGTCTCTGAAGAAAGAATTAGAAGAAGATATCAGAAGATGGAAAGATCTCCCATGCTCATGGGTTGGCAGGATTAACATAGTAAAATTGGCCATCTTACCAAAAGCAATCTACAGATTTAATGCAATTCCTATCATATTGCTAACAAAAATCTTTACAGACCTGGAAAGAAAAATTCTTAACTTCGTATGGAATAACAAGAAACCCAGAATTGCTAAAACAATCCTCTACAATAGAAGATCTTCTAGAGGTATCTCCATCCCTGATCTTAAGCTGTACTATAGAGCAACAGTTATAAAAACTGCATGGTACTGGCATAGAAACAGAATGGTGGATCAATGGAACCGAACAGAAGACCCAGAAATAAACCCACACAGTTATGGACACCTTATTTTTGACAAAGATTTCAAAGCCCTACAGTGGAAAAAAGATAGCATCTTCAACAAATGGTGCCTGTCCAACTGGATATCTACATGTAGAAAAATGAAAATAGTTCCATATTTATCACCCTGCACAAAACTGAAGTCCAAGTGGATCAAAGACCTCAACATAAAACCAAACACATTAAATCAGCTAGAAAAAAAAAAGTGGCGAATACCCTAGAACTCATTGGCACAGGGGACAACTTCCTGAACAGAGCACCAACAGCAGAGGCTCTAAGATCAACAATCAATAAATGGGACCTCATGAGACTAAAAAGCTTCTGTAAAGCAAAGGACACCGTCATCAAAACAAAACGACTCCCTACAGATTGGGAAAGAATCTTCACCAACCCTTTATCTGACAGAGGGCTGATATCCAGCATATATAAAGAACTAAAGAAGCTGAAAAGCAGCAAACCAAGTAATCCAATTAAAAAATGGGAACAGAGCTAAACAGAGAATTCTCTGTAGAGGAATATCGAATGGCAGAGAAACACTTAAAGAAATGCTCAACCTCATTAGCCATTGGGGAAATGCAAATCAAAACAACCCTGAGATTTAACCTTACACCCATCAGAATGGCCAAGATCAAAAACTCAAGTGACAATACATGTTGGAGTGGTTGTGGAGAAAGGGGAACCCTCCTCCACTGCTGGTGGGAATGTCAACTTGTGCAACCACTCTGCAAATCAATTTGGTGCTTTCTGAGACAACTAGGAATAGCGCTTTCTCAAGATCCAGCCATACCACTCCTAGGCATATATCCAAAAGAGGCTCAAGTACACAATAAGGACATTTGCTCAACTATGTTTGTATCAGCCTTGTTTGTAATAGCCAGAAGCTGGAAACAGCCCAGATGCCCGTCAACTGAAGAGTGGATGCAGAAATTGTGGTACATCTACACAATGGAGTATTACTCTGCAATGAAAAATAAGGAAATCATGCAATTTCCAGGTGGGACCTGGAAAGGATCATCCTCAGTGAGCTGTCCCAGAAGCAGAAAGACACACAGGGCATATACTCACTCATATAGACTTATAGGATAAACTTAAAATCTGTCCATCTAAAGAAACTAATCAAGAGAGAGGACTCTGACTAAAACGCTCAATCCCCATCCCGAAATGCAAAGAGGATGGACATCAGAAGAAGAAGAAAGCAGAAAGCAACCTAGGAACCTGCCACAGAGGGCCTCTGAAAGGCTCTGCCCTGAAGACTATCAAAGCAGACGCTGAGACTTTATGGCCAACTGTTGGGCAGAGTGCATGGAATCTTATGTAAGAAGTGGGAAATAGTAGGTTATGGAGAGGACAGGAACCCCACAAGGAGAGCAACAGAACTAGAAGATTTGAACACCGGGGTTTTCCCAGAGACCCATACTCATACCAGGCATGGGGATAACCTAGAACCCCTGGGCAGATGTAATCCATGGCAGTTTAGTGTCTAAGTGGGTTGGTTACATAGTAATGGGAAGAGGGAATGTCTCTGACACAATCTGATTGGCCTGCTCTTTGATCACCTCCCCCTGAGGGGGGAGCAGCCTTACCAGGCCACACTAGAGGACAATGCAGCCACTTTTGATGTGAACTGATAGACTAAGATCAGATGGAAGGAGAGGAGGACCTCCCCTATCAGTGGACTTGGGGAAGGGCATGCATGAAGAAGGGGAAGGGAGGGTGGTATCGGGAGGGGAGGAGGGAGGGGCTTATGGGGAGATACAAAATGAATAAAGTGTAAAAAAATAATATTAATAAAAAAAGGAAAAAAAAAGAAAATACCCTTAAAAAAAAAAGAACTCTTTACCTGGGGGGGGGGGGAAGAAATAGCCACACAAATAGAGGCAAATAAAGAGGAAATGAACAAAGCTCTCAAAGAAATACAGGCAAAACCAGCCAAACAAATAGAAGCACAAGTAGAGGCACAATTAGTGGCATATAGAGAGGAAATGAACAACAACAACAAAAAAAAATAGAAGCCACCATAGAAAGACAGGAATTCACATAGAACCAGCTGTGTATGAAAACAGAATTAGAATCAACGGCATGAAAGCAGAATTAGAATAAATAAAAAGAACACAAACAGAGAAAACTCTGGAGCAGGAGAAATTAGAGAAAAAGATCAGGAACCACAAAGGTAAGCATCACCAACAGAATACAAAAGATAGAAGAGGGAATCTCAAGTGCTGAAGATACACTTGCAGAAATTGATACATCTCTCAAAGAAAAAGTAAAATCAGGAAAGGCCCAAACACAAAACATCCGAGAAATCAAGGACGCCATGAAAAGACGAAATCTAAGAATAGTAAGAACAGATGAAATAAAAGATTCCAAGCTCCAAGTTCCAGAAAATATTTTCAAGGGAATCATAGAAGAAAATTTTCCCAACTTTGGGAAAGAGATGTCTATAAACTACAAGAGGCCTACAGAACACCAAATAGACTCGACCAGTAAAGAAATTCTTCACATCGCATCACACTCAAAGCATTAAATCTACAGAACAAAGTAAAATATTAAAAGCAGCAAGGGAAAAAGGCCAAGTAGCATATAAAGGTAAACCTATCAGAATCACACCAGATTTCTCAACAGAAACTATGAAATGCAGGAGGGCCTGGGCAGAGGTCATGCGGACTTCAAGGGACTACAGATGCCAACCCAGACTAATATACCCTGCAAAGCTTTCAATCAACATAGATGGAGAAAACAAAATATTCCATGACAACACCAAACTTAAACAATATCTACACAGCACCCCAGCCCTACAGAAGACACTAGAAGGAAAACTACAATCCAATAAAAACAACTACAACCAAGAAAACATAGGATAAAGACAATTTCACAACAAAAAAATTAGAAAAAAAAAAAAAACAAGCAATGAAGCACAGTAACACCACCTACTCCACAATAAAAGAAATTAACATTCATTGGTCAATATTATCTATCAACATCATTGGAATCAACTCTCCAATAAAAAGATACAGACTAAAAGAATGGTTGCAGAAACAGGATCCAATATTCTGCTGCATCCAAAAAAAAAAAAAACCACCTCTGCAACAAAGCTAAACACTACCTCAGAGTAAAGGGCTGGAAAAATGTTTTCCAAGCAAAAGGACACAGAAAACAAGCTAGGGTAGCTATCCTAATTTCTAATAAAATAGACTTTCAACCAAAATTAATCAAATAAGATGAGGCAGGGCAGTTCATTCTCATCAAAAGAAAAAAAAATATACCAGGAGGACATCACAATTCTGAACATCTATGCCCCAAATACAAGAACACCTACATTTGTAAATGAAATATTATCGAAGCTTAAATCGCACATCAATCCCAACACCTTGATAGTGGGAGATTTCAACACTCTCCTCTCACCAAGGGAAAGATCATCTAGACAGAAGCTAAATAGGGAAATAATGGCACTTTCAGAGGTCCTAAATCAATTGGACCTAATAGATATCTACAGAAATTTTCACCCAAATTCAAAAATGTATACCTTCTTTTCAACACCTCATGGAACCTTCTCCAAAGTAGACCATACAGTTGGTCACAAAGCAAGCCTCAACAGATACAAGAAGATTCAAATAATCCCTGGTATCCTATCTGATCACCATGGACTAAAGCTGAACATCAACAACAACAGGTAAAGCAAAAAGACTACACACACATGGAAACTGAACAACTCAATGACAGCTGGGTTAGGGAAGAAATAAAGAAATTAAAGACTTCCTAGAAATCAGTGAAAATGAAGGTACAACATACCCAAACGTATGGGACACAATGAAAGCAGTGCCAAGACGAAAATTCATAGCACTAAGTGCCTTCAAGAAGAAACTTGAAATATCTCATTCAAACAACTTAATGGCTCACCTGACAGCACTAGAAAAATAAAAGACGCAGACACACCCAAGAAGGGTAGATGGCTGGAAATATTCAAGCTCAGGGCTGAAATCAATCCATTAGAAACAAATTAAAAAATTTCAAAAAATCAAAGAAACCAAGAGCTGGTTCTTTGAGAAAATCAACAAAATCAACAAACCCTTAACCAAACTAACTAAAAGGCAGAGAGAAACTATCCAAATCAGCAAAATAAGAAATGAAAAGGGGGACATAACAACAGACAGTGAGGAAATCCAAACAATCATTAGGTCTTACTGCAAAAGCCTATATGCCACAAAATTTGAAAATCTAAATGGAATGGATAATTTTCTTGATATATTCCATTTACCAAAACTAAATCAAGATCAGGTAGAAAGACTGAATAGTCCTCTATCCCCCAAGGAAATAGGAAGTCATCAAAAGTCTGCCTTCCAAAAAAAAAAAAAAACAAAAAACAAAAACAAAAAAACAATGAACAACAAACAAACAAACAAACAAACAAAACCAGGTCCAGATGATTTCAGTGCAGAATTCTACCAAAACTTCCAAGAAATGTTAAGTCCAATTCTCCTCAAACTGTTCCACAAGCTAGAAACAGAAGAAACATTGCCAAACTCATTGTATGAAGCCACAGTCACCTTGATACCCAAACTATACAAAGACCCAACAAATAAAAGAGAACTTCAGACCTATCTCTCTTACGAATATTGATGCAAAAATACTCAATAAAATACTTACAAACCAATGTTATATGTCTAATATCCACTTATGAGTGAGTATATACCCTTTGTGTCTTTCTGCTTCTGGGACACCTCACTCAAGATAATCTTTTCCAGTTCCCACCATTTACCTGCAAATTTCATGATTTCCTTGTTTTTTTAAATTATTTTTATTTCTATTAATTACAGTTTATTCACTTTGTATCCCCCATGTACCTCCCTCCTTCCTCCCCTCCCAATCCCACTATCCCTCTTCCCCACCCATGTCCCTCTCCCATTCCACTGAAAAGGGAGGCCTTCCTCCCTTTCCCTCTAAGCCTAGTCTATCAGGTATCATCAGGAGTGGCTGCATTATCTTCTTCTGTGTCCTGGAAAGGCTACTCCCCCCTCAGGGGAAGGTGATCAAAGAGCAGGCCAATCAGTTCATGTCAGAAAGTGTCCCTGTCCCTAATTCTATGGAGGCCACTTGGATACTGAACTGCCAACTGCCATAGGCTACCTCTGTGCAGGGGTTCCAGGCCATCTCCATGGGTGGCCTTGGCTGGAGTATCAGTTTCAGAAAAGACCCCTGTGCATAGACTTTAAGATCTGTCACTGTCTTTGTGGAGCTCCTATCCTCTCTAAGTCTTACTATTTCCCATTACTTTCATAAGATTCCGTGTACTCTTCCCTTGGCTCTGAGTCTCAAGAGGTTGAGACTCTTGGCTATGAGTCTCAACCTCTGCCTCAATACCCTGCAGGGTAGAGCCTTTCAGTGGTCATCTGTGGTAGGCTCCTGTCCTGTTCCCTGTTTTCTCCCTCTTCAGATGTCCATCCTCTTTGCCTTTCTGAATGGGGATTGAGCATCTTAGCCAGAGTCCTCCTTCCTGATTAGCTTCCTTAGTTGTACAGATTTTAGTATGTTTATCCTATATTATATGTCTAGTATCCACTTATGAGTGAGTATATACCCTGTGTGTCTTTCTGCTTCTGGGATACCTCACTTGGGATGATCTTTTCCAGTTCCCACCATTTACCTGTAAATTTCACGATTTACTTGTTTTTTAATCACTGATTAAATTATTAATCATATTCCATTGTGTAGATGTACCACAATTTCTGTATCTATTCCTCAACTGAGGGGCATCTGGGCTGTTTCCAGCTTCTGGCTATTACAAATGAAGCTTCTACAAACATGGATGAGCAGATGTCCTTGTTGTATACTTGGGCGTCTTTTGGATATGTGCCTAGCAGTGGTATAGCTGGATCTTGAGGAAGCGCTATTCCTAATTGTCTGAGAAAGCACAGATTGATTTCTGGCTTGCATAAGTGGTTATACAAGTTTACATTCCCACCATCAGTGGAGGAGGGTTCCCCTTTCTCCACAACCTCTCCAGCATGTGTTGTCACTTGAGTTATTCATCTTAGCCATTCTGATGGGTGTAAGGTGAAATCTCAGGGTCGTTTTGATTTACATTTAGGCGATAACCTAGAACCCCTGCACTGATGTAGACCATGGCACCTCAGTCTCCAAGTGTGTTACCTAGCAATGGAAGAGGGGCTTTTTCTGACATGAAGTCAGTGGCTGGCTCTTTGATCACCTCCTGCTGAGGGGGCAAAACCTTACCATTCCTCAGAGGAAGACAATGAAGCCAGTCCTGCTGAGACCTGATATGGTAGGGTCAGATAGAAAGGGAGGAGGATCTCCCCTATTGGTGGACTGGGGAAGGACCATGTGAGGAGATGAGGGAGGGAGGGCCCAATTGGAAGGGGATGAGGGATAGTCCTACAGCTGGATACAATGTGAGTAAGTTGTAATAATTTTAAAAAGTTAGAAAATATGTACTGAAGTTTAAGAAATTAAACTCGAACAAATCAAATTGTCCAATTAAAAATGTACAGAGCTAAACCAAGAATTCATTAGAGGAATCTCTAATGATTGAGAACCACTTAAAGAAATGCTCAATGTCCTTATTCATCAGAGAAATGCACATCAAAACAACTCTAAGATTCCATCTTATAGCAGTCAGAAAGGCTAAAATAAAAACATAAGTGACAACACATGCTAGAGAAGATGTGGAAAAGGGGAACACTTCTCCATTTCTGGTGGGACTGCAAACTTGTACAACCCCTTTGGAAATCAATCTGGTGCTTTTTCAGAAAATTGGGACTAGTTCTATCTCAAGAGGCAGCTAATACCACTCCTGGGCATTTACCCAAACGATGCTCCACCATTAAACAAGGAAATTTGCTCAAATATGTTCATTGCATCTTTATTCCTAATAGACAAAAACTGGAAACAACGTAGATGTTCCTCATCTGAAGAAAGGATATGGAAATTGTCGTACATTTACTCAATGAAATACTACTGAGCTATTAAAAACAAAGAAATCATGAAATTTGCAGCCAATTCTATAGAACTAGAAAAGACCATCCTGAGTGAGGTAACCCAGACCCAGGACATGTATGTATTCACTTTTAAGCAGATATTACAGGATAACCATATTACAATCCACAGACCCAAAGAAGCTAAGTAACAACAAAAGCCCAAGGGTGGGTGATAGAATGTCACTCAGAAGGGGAAACAGAATAGACAGCAACAGTAGTTAAGAGGGAACTGGGAAAGAGATGGAATGGAGAGGGGAAAAAAAGGTGGAGATCAGATGTGGGGAGAATGGAGATGGAATGTAAGAGGGCTATCAATGAGAAAGGAAACTGAGCAGGGACATCTCTTTGTCAAGCTGGAGGCCTGCGACAGGATAGTCTCCTTGGAGGATATGGGTGTGATTCTAGCTGAGACTACTAATGGGACATGGGTCGGGCATGAAGACTGAAGTGACCACCTCCTAGCCAGGCAGGACTACTGGAAGGAGGAGAACAACAATCCACCCACAAAACCTTTGATCCAAACATTACCCTGTCTACAAGAAGTGTGAAAATAAAGAGAGAATAAAATTGAGGAAATGCCCAACCAATAACTGGCCTAACCTGAGACCCACCACATGGTAGAGAGCCTGTCCCTGACACTAATAATGATGCTCCGTTATGCTTGCAGACAGGAGCCTAACTTGACTGTAGTCTGGGAGGCTCCAGCCAGCAATGGATGGAGACAGATTCTAGGACTTGCAGCCAAGCATGAGGCAGAGCTCCAGGGGTCCTGTAGAAGTGTCGGGGAAAAGATGGAAGGACCTGGAGGAGACAAGTCCAGGAGACAGGAACCTCATAAGAAGACCTGAAGAGACAACTAACCCAGTCCCATGGGGACTTTCAGAGACTGAGACATCAACTAAGGAGCATGAATGATCTGGACCTAGGCATATATGTGTTCAATGGGCTGCTTGTTCTTCAAATGGGGCACCTGGTGAGTGGAGTGGTGGTGGTTCTAACATGAGCTCTACTGTCTGTTTTTGGATCACTTCCCTCTGGCAGGGGTGCCTTACCTCTTCTCAGAGGATGATGATGTACTCAGTCCTGATGTGACTTGATGTGCTGGGGAAGGCTGATACTTGGAAAGGGGCGCTCCCCTTTTCTTGGGGAACAAGGAGTGGGGAAGAGGAATGGAAGAGTAGGGGACTGGGAGAAGAGGAACAAGGGGACACCCTTGGGATGTAAATAAACTGAAATTAAAGAAAAACACGAAACTTTAGAAAATAATAATAATACAGCAAATCTTCTGAGATTGGAACTTTGTCATTGATATGTTAACTCACCGTACCCATCTTCTCTGATTCATGAATATCTCCCAGTGCCCTTTGAAGAAGGAACTATTGGTCTTCATGTTAGCATGATGTTGGAGAAAAATAACCTTATTTTCTCCATGGATAAGACCAAACGCCCTGTGGAAGAAGACAGTGTAGAGAGACAGTTATACTCAGTCTTTATAAGTGGGTTATATTCTTCCTTGAAATGAGGTCACCTGTCCCTGAGAGTTTCTCTGGTTGAAGTAGGGTTAGTGATAGAAGGATTCAATGAGCATGTGTAAAGTGACTCAAAGTTTCTGAAAGTGGACCTGCTAGTCTACTAAATGTATCTTTTTAATAAATATTTTTAATTTATTGGGATTATCACATAATTACCTCATCTAATCCTATCCTTCCCTCTCTCCAAATCTTGTCAAGTTTCCATCCCTTGCTCTCTTTTATATTCATAGCTTCCACTTTAATTATTGATATATATCAACAATGATATGTATATCCTAATATATACTATACATTATATAATGTGGTGGTTTGAATCGGTATGGCCCCATAGACTTATGTGTTTGAATGTTTGGTTCATTGAGTGTGGCACTGTTAGGAGGTATGGCCTTGTTGGAGTAGGTGTGGTCTTGTTGGAGGAAGTGTGTACTGTGTGGGTGGGCTTTGAGGTCTCCTATGCTCAAGCTGCACCCAGTGCATCACAGAGTCTCCTTTTGTTGCCTGCAGACCAAGATGTAGAGCTCTCAGCTCCTTATCCAGCACCATGTCTGCTTGTGTGTCATGCCTCTCACTAAGATGATAATGAAGTAAACCTCTAAAACTATAAGACAGTCTCAATTACATGTTGTCCTTTATAAGAGTTGCTATGGTCATGATGTCTCTTCACAGCAATAAAACCCTAACTAAGACATATATTATATATTAGGATATATGTTATATATTTCCATAATTGACCCACCCACTCTAAAAATCAGCATGCAGAATTCTTAAAACTTGAAAAATAAATTCTACCATTTGGTCCAGCCATACCCCTCCTTGGCATATACCCAAAGTGTATAAACACCCTACTCCACAGATATTTGCTCAGCAATATTCATAGCTATCAGGATCATCGGAAGCCATGTCCTTGGTGTCCTTTTGTGCTGGGGCAGCCAACACAGGAAAAGAGGCAGGGTCTGGGGCATCAAGGAAGTGGAAGTCTCTTTTTTAATGAAATTTTTATTTTTTGTATTAATTACAGTTTATTCACTTTGTATCCCAACTGTAGCCCCCTCCCTCACTCTCTTCTAATCCCACCCTCTCTCCCTCATCTCCTCCCATTCTCCTCTTCAAGTCCACTGATAGGGGAGGTCCTCCTACCCTTCCATCTGAGCCTACCTTATCAGGTCTCATCAGGACTGGCTGCACTGTCTTCCTCTGTGTTCTGGCAAGGTTGTTCTCCCCTCAGGGGGGTGGTCAAAGAGCCTGCCACTGAGTTCATGTCAGAGACAGTCCCTGTTCCCCTTACTAGGGAACCCACTTGGATACTGAGCTGCCAGTACCATGCAGCTTTTATTACTATCGCTCTGTGGTACAGCTTGATATAAGGGATAGAGAGACCTCCAGATGACCTGTTGTTGTACAGGATCATTTGGAAGTTCTGGGTTTTTTGTTTTTCAATATGAAGTTGAGAATTATTATTTCAAGGTCTGTAAAGAATTGTGTTGGTATTTTGATGAGAATTGCATTGAATCTGTAGATTGCCTTTGGCAGGATGGCCATTTTCACTATGTTAATCCTACTGATCCGTGAGCACGGGAGATCTTTCCATCTTCTGATATCTTCTTCAATTTCTTTCTTCAGAGACTTGAAGTTTTTCTCAAAAATTCTTTTACTTGCTTGGTTAGAGTCACACCAAGGTACATTTTGTTATTAGTAGCTATTGTGAAGGGTGTTGTTTCCCTAATTTCTTTCTCAGCCCTTTTGTCTTTGGTATACAGGAGGGCTTCTGTTTTTTTTTTTTTTTTTTTTTTTGAATTTTATTTTTTTCTTATCAGTTACATTTTATTAACTCTGTATCCCAGCTGATCTCTGTCCCGATCCCTCATACCCTCCCAGTCCCTCCCTCCCTCCCTCCCTCCCTCCCTCCCTCATCTCCACAGTGCCCCTTTCCAAGTCCACTGATAGGGGGGGACCTCCTCTCCATTCATCTGATCCTGTTTTATCAGGTATCTTCAGGACTGGCTGCAAAGCCCTCCTCTGTGGTCTAACAGGACTGCTCCTCTGGTTTTTTTTTTTTTTTTTGAGTTAATTTTGTATTCAGCCACTTTGCTGAAGGTGTTTATCAGCTGAAGGAGTTCTCTGATTGAATTTTTGGGGTCGCTCATGTCTACTATCATATCATCTGCAAATAGTGATACTTTGCCTTCTTCCTTTCTGATTTGTATCCCCTTGATCTAATTTAGTTTCCTTGTTTGCTTTAGCTAGGACTTTCAGTGCTATGTTGACGAGATAAGGAGAGACTGGGCAGCCTTGCCTTGTCCGTGATTTCAGTGGGATTGATTTCAGTTTCTCTCCGTTTAGTTTGATGTTGGCTATAGTCTTGCTGCAGATTGTCTTTACTATGTTTAGGTATATGCTTTGTATCCCTGATCTCTCCAAGACTTTAAACATGAATAGGTGTTGGATTTTGTCAAATGCTTTTTCGGCATTTAAGGAGAGGATCATGTGGTTTTTCTCCTTCATTTTGTTTATATGATGGTTTGCATTGATGGATTTCCCTATATTGAACCACCCCCTGCATGCCTGGGATAAAGCCTACTTGGTCATGGTGGATGATATCTTTTGTTCTTGGATTTTGTTTGCAAGTATTTTATTGAGTATTTTTGCATCAGTGTTCATAAGAGAGATAGGACTGAAGGTTTCTTTTTTGTTGGGTCATTGTGTGATTTAGGTATCAAGGTGACTGTGGCTTCATAGAAGGAGTTTGGTAATGATTTTTCTGTTTCTATTTTGTGAAATAATTTGAAGAGGATTGGAGTTAGCCCTTCTTTGAAGATCTGGTAGAAGTCTGTGCTGAAACCATCTGGCCCTGGGCTGCTTGCTGCTTTTTTTTTTTTTTTTTTTGTAAGGGAGACTTTTGATGACTACTTCTATTTCCTTCTATTTCCTTGAAGCATATAAGACTATTCAATTTTTCTACCTGATCTTGATTTAATTTTGGTAAATAGAATCTATCAAGAAAATTGTCCATTTCATTTAGATTTTCAAATTTTGTGGTATATAGGCTTTTGTTGTAAGACCTAATGATTGTTTGGATTTCCTCACTGTTTGTTGTTATGTCCCTCTCTTCATTTCTTATTTTGCTGATTTGGATAGTTTCTCTCTGCCTTTTAGTTAGTTTGGCTAAGGGTTTGTTGATTTTATTGATTTTCTCAAAGAACCAGCTCTTGGTTTCTTTGATACTTTGAAATTTTTTAATTTGTTTCTAATGGATTGATTTCAGCCCTGAGTTTGAATATTTCCAGCCATCTACCCTTCTTGGGTGTGTCTGCGTCTTTTATTTTTCTAGTGCTGTCAGGTGAGCCATTAAGTTGTTTGAATGAGATATTTCAAGTTTCTTCTTGAAGGCACTTAGTGCTATGAATTTTCGTCTTGGCACTGCTTTCATTGTGTCCCATACGTTTGGGTATGTTGTACCTTCATTTTCACTGATTTCTAGGAAGTCTTTAATTTCTTTATTTCTTCCCTAACCCAGCTGTCATTGAGTTGTTCAGTTTCCATGTGTGTGTAGTCTTTTTGCTTTACCTGTTGTTGTTGATGTTCAGCTTTAGTCCATGGTGATCAGATAGGATACCAGGGATTATTTGAATCTTCTTGTATCTGTTGAGGCTTGCTTTGTGACCAACTGTATGGTCTACTTTGGAGAAGGTTCCATGAGGTGTTGAAAAGAAGGTATACATTTTTGAATTTGGGTGAAAATTTCTGTAGATATCTATTAGGTCCAATTGATTTAGGACCTCTGAAAGTGCCATTATTTCCCTATTTAGCTTCTGTCTAGATGATCTTTCCCTTGGTGAGAAGTATCAATTTCTTCAAGTGTATCTTCAGCACCCGAGATTCTCTTTTCCATCTCTTGTATTCTATTGGTGATGTTTAACTTTGTGGTTCTCCAGCTCCAGGGTTTTCTCTGTTTGTGTAATCTTTATTGATTTTAATTCTGTTTTCATGCCTTGCACCATTTCCTTCATCTGTTTAAATGTGGATTCCTGTCTTTTTATGATGGTCTCTTTTTTTGTTCATTTCTTCTCTATATGCCTGTAATTGTGTTTCTACGTATGCCTCCATTTGTGTGGTTATTTTTTTTGTTCATTTTCTTTTAATGTGCCTCTAATAACTGGTTAAGCATAGCTTTAAAATCATTTTCCTGTGTTTCCAATGAATTGGAGTAACCATTGATTTTGGGGGTTGCTGGTGAAGCCATGATGTCCTGATTTTTGTTGGATGTGTTCTTATACCAACCTCTGGTTATCTGCTTATCTGTAACCTTCACTCTTTGTTCCTAGAATCTGTAGTTCAGACTGGGCCTGTCTTTCTCCATTGTCTGGAGAATTCTTCAGGGCAATGAGAGAGGCCTACTGGTTTGAGAGTGTGTGTTGGTGTTTTCAGCTATACCTAAGGGAGAAATACCTGCTGTCACAGGAGCACAAATTCGGATGAGCAAGCGTGTGAGTGTGCGTGGAAGTGTGCCTTAAAGGAGAGGGTGCTAGAGAGTGTAGATTCCTGGAATGTGGGGCAGGGGGGTGATGCAGGTGTAGGAGACTTTGTGGGCACTGTTGCTGTTCAATTGCACAATATGCAAGTTAAGATTCCTTGAATACCTCAGTGACCTATAAGCCACTGGTATTCAGCTCTGTCTGGGCTCCAGGAATTATTTGCCTGGACTGGACTGGTAGGCCTGCAGAACAGGGTCTTCAGTGTTGAGGACACTGTCCCAACGTTCCCTATGTTGCCCACAGTGGGGCTGTAGGTGGGAGGGATCCATTGTCTGGCTGCTAGCTTAGAGGGACACTGGATCTGGGGCTCTGCAGGCACTTACTTGAAGGCACACTCACTCTCTAGTAGGTCTAATCAGAAAGTGCAGGGGTTCTCCCTGTTCTCTACTCTCAGATTTGGGCCTACTGGGGCAAATGCAGGTGTAGTCAGCTTAGTGCTGTTGCAGTTGCAGAACTTAGAGGCTGGTTGGTCGGTCCACTGAGAGTCCAGCCACAGCAGCAGAACTGGGAGGCCAGTACAGATGCCTGCTGGGAAGTCCTGGGGAGCTCCCACAGTATCCCACAGGCCTCGGTGGCCTGGCGGGCCTAGCAGACCTGGCAGACTTGGGTGGTCCGTACTGCCGTCTGCCCACCACTGAGGGACTGGCCAGCTGATACAGTCACTGGCTGGGAGGCCCTGTAGGTTCATACAACTGCTCATGGACCTGGACCTAGAAGGCTGGTACAGCTGGCAGCTGCTGCTGAGGAGTTAGGAGGCCCACCTTGGCTAGGAGGCCCACCTTGGCTGTCTTAGTCGCCTGAGCAGTTAGTTCTGTGCTATGAGCCATGGGTACTATGGATGGTCTCCACCAAGGAGGAGAGAGGCTCTAGTGGAGTTCATGGTGACCTGGATCTAAATGGTCTCAGCTCATGTGTTGTCCCCTCTCGTCCAGGAAGCCTCAGTGTTGATGTTCTGGCTACAGATGCCCCTTCACTCACCAATTTCAAAGTTTAAGATCATCTGCCTCTCAGATATGGTGTGCACTGGTTGCTACCATCTTGGACTCTTCCCCCCATTCCCCGTCTCTGTCGTCTTTTAACTGGAGTGGGACATTTTTGATATGTGTTTGCTTTGGGGCTGGTTTGTCATTAGGCTCAATTAGCTATTCCGATGTTCACAAAGTTTCTTCCCAAATGGAACATCCAGTCTTTTTTATTGCTTGGTTACTAAGTTGTTTTATTTTATAAGAGGTATAAGGCATATTTTTTATAATAATTTTTATTTTTTATATTAATCACAGGTTATGTACTTTGTATACCAGCTGTAGCCCCCTCCCTCATTCCCTCACAATCTGACCATCCTTCCCTCATGCCCCTTTCCAAGTCCACTGATAGGGGAGGACCTCCTCCCCTTCCATCTGACCTTAGCTTATCAGGTCTCTTCAGGACTGGCTGCATTGTCCTCCTCTGTGGCCTAGCAAGACTGCTCCTCTCTTGGAGGGGGGGGGTCAAGAGCTAGCCATTGAGTGAAACTGAAAAGCTTCTGTAAAGCAAAAGACACTGTCATTAAAACAAAACGACAGTCTACAGACTGGGAAAGAATATTCACCAACCCTACATCTGACAGAGGGCTAATATCCAGTATATATAAAGAACTAAAGAAATTAAAAAGCAACAAATCAAGTAGTCCAATTAAAAAATGGAGTACAGAGCTAAACAGAGAACTCTCAATGGAGGAATATGGAATGGGAGAGAAACACTTAAAGAAATGTTTAACATTCTTAGTCATCAGGGAAATGCAAATCAAAATGACCCTGAGATTTTACCTTACACCCATCAGAATGGCTAAGATCAAAAACTCAAGTGACAACACATGCTGGAGAGGATGCAGAGAAAGGGGAACCCTCCTCCATTGCTGGTGGGAATGTAAACTTGTACAAGCACTTTGGAAATCAATCTGGTGCTTTCTCAGACAATTAGGAATAGTGATTCCTCAAGATCCAGATATACCACTCCTGAGCATATACCCAAAAGATGCTCAAGTACACAACAAGGACATTTGCTCAACCATGTTTGTAGCAGCTTTATTCATAATAGCCAGAACCTGGAAAGGCATAATTTAAAATATGACAAGGAGTTGAATGTCTCCTTTTTGTAATTTAGATGTATGTGTCTTAAAGTCTCATGAACTTGCTCCACAACGGCCTGTCCCTGTGGATTACAGGGAATATCAGTGGAGGTGAAGTGTTAAAAGTTAGATATCAAGTTTTTAAAACTTGAATTGCAAATGTTAAACAGTTTTTACTTGACACAGGTAGGAATATGTAAAAATATTTATCCGTACATCAGTAATCATAGCAGCCTTTTTTGAAGCTGAACAATCAGTGGGAACCACTGCTACTGTGGAAGGCAGTGGCCTAATTATGTAATCTGTCACTTTTTAGATCTATAAAATAAAACATTAGGTTAACCTGTAATATAAAAGACAATAGATGGGGCTTTTAATTTCTTGAACCTAGAAAGCTTTGCCACTGAAACCGAATCTGGCAGCTCCTCATGGAGACTGAATAACTAGGCTACTTGTAACTTGATACAGGAGTAAACATTGCTATCAGCAACTGAGCTGTTCTAGCTCTAAAAGGGTTAATGAAGCTTTAGCTTTAAAGGTCAGCTTTCTTTTTTCTGTTCTTTTCTTAATTTTTTTTATTTATTCACTTTGTAGCCCAGCTTCAGCTCAGCCTGTAGTGTTAAAGAAAATGCTTTAACTCAGCTGTATTTTTTATTTTCTTTTTTAATATAATTTTTATTTATTGCAGTTTATTCATTTTGTATCCCAGCTGTAGCTTCAAGGAAGGACAAATTCGATTGATATCTCCAAGAAGTTATTTGAAAGTTATTTAGAGACTTTAAATGATCAATTCTCAGTTGTAAGGGCTGAAGGGAAATGAAGTCTGTATGAAAAGCATGTCCCAAATATGAAAATGGGGGTTGTAGCTGAATCTTTTTTTGGAACCACCTGAAGTCCATATGAACTTAATTGCCCAACTAAAAATTGTAAGGCCTCCTGTAAATAAGCACTATCTTTATGAGAAAGTAAAATATTATCCACATAGTGAATAAGATAAACATCAGAGTAAGCTTTATGGACTTGTAAAAAAGGAAATGTCCAGAAATCTCTGACAATGGGTAGGCAAATGACAGGGAGTTACTATTATTGTGTAGGCAGCACAGAGGTTCAGTCGTGCACTGACTGGGGTTGCTCACTGTAACTGCTGACAGTGGATCTCTGCTGACAAATGTATTGTTTGTCAGAGGAGGTTGAGTTACCCCAATTGTTTGAGGGGCCTGGGACAGGCCCCTCACCCAGTTTCCCAGATTCAGTGGTGATCTTATATTATTAGGATGTACAGAAATATTAAATAAAGGAGTGCCATTTCTATGAAGACGAGAATAACATTCCTTTTCCCAATGGTATCCTCTCAGGCAGCAAGGACACAGCGTACAGGGCATGTTTGGGTTAATATCCTGAGTGGGATTAGGAGCATTAAGGTTTGTGGGGACCTTCATTTTATTGGGACATTTTCTGCTAATATGTCCAGGCTGGCCATATGAATAGCATTTATAGGTCATGCCTTCCATTTTCTTGGAAACAGCTACATAGTCTGACCTTGCAAAGTGGCTCCAATTGCTGTCCTTTGAAGTAAGAAGGTATGACTTCAGCACAAGTTTTAATAAAGTCAGAAATATTTCCAGATTTTTTTAAATTGACCTCAGCAATGACTGACAAGCAGGCAGAGCATTTTCAAAAGCCACTTGTTTTAAAACAATATTTTTCGCCTCAGAGCTAAGAGCCATCCTTTCTGCTGTTTCTGTCAGTTGAGCAATAAATTCTTCAAAAGTTTCCTCTGACTTTTGTTTTATGCTAGCAAGCCCTCTGGTATTTGTATCTCCCACAGGTAAGCATTTCCATGCTTCTGTAGCAGAAGGTGTTACTGCCAGCAACACCTCCTTAGAAAATTTTAGTTATGCAGATGCCCCAAACCATTCTCCCACACCCATAAACATTTCATGTTATTTCTTTTCTTCCCATCCTTTTTCCATTCACCTTAGACAATCCATTACTGAGTCCTCATATTCAATTTTCCAAAGTAAACTGCTTTCTGCTAAACAGACTTCAGCCACCTGAAACCAATAAAAAGGAATCATCCATTGGGAGGCCAAGCCTTTCATGAGAGTAAGAGTGTATGGAAAAGTGGGTCCATAGGCAGATATATCCTGTCTTATTTCCTTAAGTAGTTTAAATGGCAAAGCCTCCCATGAAGGCTCCTCATTCCATTTATCATCTCCCATAATCACTGGGAAGCATTTCAGTGTTTCACCCTGTTGTTGAGCCTGCTTAGCAGCAGCAGCAAATCCCACAGGCCCTTTGAGCATCTTTTTATGTGTTCTCTCTCTCTCAACATCTCTCTCTCTCTCTCTCTCTCTCTCTCTCTCTCTCTCTCTCTCTTTTAAATGGGATCCTGGGGGATGGTTTATGGCTAAGAGCTGCATGGAAGGGCATTTAGGATCCTGAGGTTTTTGGTCTCCCTAAGTCAAGTTTTTCCTCTGAGGCCAAATTTTCCTCTCCTGATTCATCACTGTGTTTTTCTGAACTGCTTCCCTGGGGCTCTTCTACAAAAGGATAAATATTGTTCCTAGATCCTGGGCAGGATGTCAACAAAGGGGTTCCTTCATGAGGAAGGGAGGCAAGAGACTGTGATTTACGTGGAGGCACTCCATCTGGTAATGCTTGTCTGAGCACATTCCATATAGCAAACACTGCGGTTGGCATGTCCTTTCCTCCAGTCTCTTTCAACCAGTTTTTAATATCTGTTCATCCTTTATCCCATACTTGTAAATCTAGAGTTCTTTAATCTGGGAAGCAAGGGATGACTGTCTGTATAAGCTGAAGGAATACAGTCAGCTGACTAGTATCAACCTTAATATCTTTTTCCTTAAGAGTACATTTGATTATATCGGTGAAAATCTATCTGTGGATTCACCTTGCCCCATCCTTAGAGATAATTACGAGATGTACACAATGAAATCAGTGTTGGTGTCACCTGAAGAAGATGGGTACTGTTGGTACCCACAATTGCAGCTAGGTGCTGATGGCATGTAGCTTATCAACCTGTGCTCAATAGCAGCAGGTGAATTCAACTCTAAGACTGGCAACTGAGACTCATTCACTATTCTTTCTCTGTTTCTTTCTCTCTTTTCTGGGACCAGTTAGATTGGTGACTGACATTCTTTTCCTCTATATCTGAACAACTGAGACTGACAATTCTTTCTCTGTTTATTTTTTCTTTTTTTTTTTTTTTCTTTTCTGGCTCTCAGGAGGGTCTAAACTGCATTGACTTAACTTTCCCAGGTCCCTGTTTGGTCACCAGCTGTTAAAGTCTTCTAAGGTCTGATTTCCAAAATCTCTCTGTGCTTTGGTAAGGTTTCAGTGTCCAGGGTAGGATCTGGGACAGGATGCAGAGTT
This sequence comes from Meriones unguiculatus, assembly GCF_030254825.1. Classification (NCBI taxonomy): domain Eukaryota; kingdom Metazoa; phylum Chordata; class Mammalia; order Rodentia; family Muridae; genus Meriones; species Meriones unguiculatus. The sequence continues at coordinate 38,707,892 of NC_083369.1, forward strand.
CTCTGGTTCAATTAGCTCTTGGGTCACTAAGAAGATGGCTCAGTAAACTGAACAGCAACCAATCACAAAAGATATTGAAAGAAAAAGAAATAGGGGCCAGAGACCAGGATTCCTTTTCTAGGTCTAGGGACTGGCTACGCTGCTACTAAGGAGAAAAACTTTGACTGGTCACCTTTTTTTTTGCTACAGCCAGGACTGCAAAACAGCTTCTAGCCAAAACTGCAAGAGGTTGTAAAAATGAGCTCTTTGATCTGAGATTAGTTCTTGCACAGGGGCAGGCTGCTGAAGAGACCTCTACAGGCTAGAGTAAACTTTTTTCGGCTTTCCGAATAGCTGTTAACTTTTTTTTCTTTTTCTTTTTTTTTTTTGCCATTACTGTATTTTTTTTATTTTTTATTAATTACACTTTATTCACTTTGTATCCCCCCTGTGGTTCCCTCCCTCTTCCCGTCCCAATCCCTCCCTTCCTCTACCCTCTGTGTTCTGCCCAGTTCACGAACCCCAAAAGACCAGGAATAAACAGACTCCACTGTAAATACATAAGGCTCTTTTTATTGTAAATTACAAGCTGCAGCTTGCCCCCCCCCCCCCGCCGAAGCTGTGGGAACCGAGCGCCCCCGTACTCAGGTTAGTTGGGTGATTTAAAGATTCTGGTCCATCCCAGCATGCCCAAGGCAGGGGCGATTCCTGCCTGGCAAGCATCTATTGGTCAAAATGCTACATTTGGAATTGATTGGCTATAGAAAGGTCCCCAGACCATAATGACCTGGTGTCCCTCCCTAGGGGAATGGGCCAGTTTCCTAGCAACTGTATCTCTAGTGGGTGGGGAAAGAATGCAGTAAGGTGGTCCTTCCCCTCAGGGCATTACTAGAATTCTCCACCCACCTAGTTCAGGCTTTAATTAATAGCTGATTTTTAATCTTTTGGTCTCTCATCTGCACGCATGCCCCTCCCCAAGTCCACTGATAGGGGAGGTCTTCTTTTCCTTCCTTCTGATCCTAGTCAATTAGGTCTCATCAGGAGTGGCTGCAGTGTCTTCTTCTGTGGCCTGGTAATGCTGCTTCCCCCTCACAGGGAGGTAATTAAAGAGCAGGCCAATCAGAGACAGTCCCTGTTCCTATTAGAATGGAACCCACTTGGATACTGAACTGCCATGGGCTACATCTGTGCAGGGGTCTTAGGTTATCTCCATGCATGGTCCTTGGTTGGAGTATCAGTCTCAAGAAAGACCCCTGTGCTCAGATTTTTTGGTTCTGTTGTTCTCCTTGTGGAGTTCCTGTCCTCTCCAGATCTGACTGTTTTCCACTTCTTTCATAAGATTCCCTGCACTCTGCCCAAAGGTTGCCCATAAGTCTCAACATCTGCACTGATAGTCTGCAGGGCAGAGCCTTTCAGAGGTCCTCTGTGTCGGGCTCCTGACTTGTTCACTCTTTTCTCCTTCTTCTGATGTCCAGCCTCTTTGCCTTTCTGGATAGGAATTGAGCATTTTAGTAAGAGTCCTCCCTCTTGATTAGTTTCTTTAGGTGTACAGATTTTAGTAGGTTTATCCTATATTATATGTCTATATGAGTGAGTATATACTGTGTGCATCTTTCTGCTTCTGGGATAGCTCATTCAGGATGATCTTTTCCAGATCCCACCATTTACCTGCAAATTTCATGATTTCCTTGTTTTTTTATTGCTCAGTAATATTCCATTGTGTAGATAGATATACCACAATTTGTGCATCCATTACTCCGAGGGGCATCTGGGCTGTTTCCAGATTCTGGTTATTACTAATAAGGCTGCTACAAATATGGTTGAGCAAAATGTCCTTATTGTGTACTCGAGCATCTTTTGGGCATATGCCTAGGAGTGGTATAGCTGGATCTTGAGGTATCACTATTCCTAGCTGTTTGAGAAAGCGCCTGATTGCTTTCCAGAGTGGTTGTACAAGTTTACATTCCCACCAGCAATGGAGGAGGGTTCCCCTTTCTCCACAACCTCTCCGGCATGTGTTGTCTCTTGAGTTTTTGATCTTAGCCATTCTGATGGGTGTAAGGTGAAATCATAGGGTCGTTTTGATTTGCATCTCCCTGATGGCTAATAAGGTTGAGCATTTCTTTACGTGTTTCTCTGCCATTCGATATTCCTCTATTGTGAATTCTGTTTAGCTCTGTACTCCATTTTTTAATTGAATTACTTGATTTTTTGCTGTTTAACTTCTTTAGTTCTTTATATATACTGGATATTAGTCCTCTGTCAGATATAGGGTTGGTTAAGATCCTTTCTCAATCTGTAGGCTGTTGTTTTGTTCTGACAACAGTGTCCTTTGCGTTACAAAAGCTTTTCAGTTTCATTTATTGATTGTTGCTCTTAGAGCCTGTGTTGTTGGTGTTCTGTTCAGGAAGTTGTCTCCTGTGCCAATGAGTTCAAGGCTCTTCCCCACTTTTTCTTCTAAGCGGTTTAGTGTGTCTGGTTTTATGTTGAGGTCTTTGATCCACTTGGACTTTAGTTTCGTGCAGGGTGATAAGTATGGGTCTATTTGCATTTTTATACTTGTAGACATCCAGTTAGACCAGCGCCATTTGTTGAAGATGCTATCTTTTTTCCATTGTATGATTTTGGCATCTTTGTCAAAAATTAGGTGTCCATAAGTGTGTGGATTTATGTCAGGGTCTTCTAAATTTGATTCCATTGATCCACCAATCTATTTCTATGCCAGTACCATGCAGTTTTTAGTATTGTTGCTCTATAGCTTGAGATCAGGGATGGAGATACCTCCTGAAGATCTTTTACTGTAGAGAATTGTTTTAGCAAATCTGGGTTTCTTGTTGTTCCATATGAAGGTGAGAATTTTTCTTCCAAGGTTTGTAAGAATTGTATTGGTAATTTGATGGTAATTGCATTGAATCTGTAGATTGCTTTTGGTAAGATGGCCATTTTTACTATATTAATCCTGCCAAGCCATGAGCATGGGAGATCTTTTCTATCTTCTGATATTTTCTTCTAATTCTTTTTTCAGGGACTGGAAATTTTTTTCATACAAGTCTTTGACTTGCTTGGTTAAGTTCACACCAAGGTACTTTATGTCCTTTGTGGCTATTGTGAAGGATGTTGTTTCCCTAATTTCTTTCTCAGCCCTTTTGTCTTTTGTATACAGGAGGACTGTTAACTTGTTTTTAAGTCTGTAAGAAAAAGAAAAAGGGGGAGAATGTAAGCAAAGACCATTCACAAACACATGCTCAAGGGAAAAGGTGGATGAAGTTAAGAACTTTAATGTCAGCCTTGTTTGTTGTTTGGTTACAGTATTTATACTCAGAAAAGGAATTAACTCTTAGTCAAAGAAGGTAATTAATCACAAAAATATCTACATTCTAAAATACAACAAGTTACATGTTTTAAAACTAAACATTTCTTATTTATGTATCCATTACATAAGATCATACTGAATTCAGAGTGACAAAGGTTGACAAGGTTTAAAGGTTAACGGGGTCTAAATGTTACACCATTATGTCTTTTCAATTAGGACTGACTCGGCCACACATTTCTCAGCTATCTTTGGAGAGATAATCTTATCTTTCATTCCAAGAAACAAAGTAAATTTAAGATGACAGTATATAATGCCATAAGGTGACAAGGTATAAGGAATTACAATAGAAGAGTTTGTATATACGATGACATCAAGTTTTGCACTTAATTAGACATAGCTTGGTAGTCCCATTATAATTTGTGTCCATAGAAAGTTTAAACCAACTTGCTTATAATTATGGTGTATACCAGGATTTATGAGTGAAAGCTATCTGAGGCTACAAATCTGCCTTGAGTCTGTCTCCTAGTAAGGTATTTGGCGGTCCACAAAAGTATTTATTGTAGTCATAAACTATCTAAAGTTGTTTAAGAAGTTCTAAAACAATTTAACTTTTAAAATTGTTTGAATCAAATCAAGAATCCCATAATCAGGAATTAACTCATCAGAACAGCAGTACATCTTCAATAAAATCTCATAGGAAATTTGTTCAATCAACGTGGGTAAATATCCAAAAAGTGAGGATTCACACAATGCCAGAGTATATAGAGATACAGTAGTGCACAAAGAATGAGTGTCAGAAACTGGAAGTAATTCTGGGGTGTATCATGGCACAGACCTTGCAAAATACTGGATCCCTGTCCAGAAGGCCCACCTGCTTAATGAGCTCCTTTAACAGAATGGCTCCTGACACTTAATGTTCTGAGCAAGTGAGATGGCTCAGACTAATACCAAGTGTGACAAACTTCAATCATAAAAACCCCTCAGTTCCCTTCTTGTTCTCAGCCTTTTCACCTCCCCCCCCCGTTCTCCCCATGTCTGATCCCATCTTTATATATTCCTTCTGCATCCATCTTCTGCCCAGTTCCCTCTCTTCATCCACTTCTTCTGTCTGTTCTATACAACAATGCACTGACAAAACCTGTGGTCCAAAAATTTACCCTACCTACAAGAAGTGCAGAGATGATGAGGGAACAAAGAGTAAGGGAATGTCCAACCAATAATTGGCACAAACTAAGACTCACCCCATGGTAGATAGCCATCCCCTGACACTAATAATGATACTCTGCTGTGCTTGCAGTCAGGAGCCTAACTTGACTGTAGTCAGGGAGGCTCCAGCCAGCAGTGAATCTAGACAGATGCTGGGACTTGCAGCCAAGCATGGGGCAGAGCTCCGGGGGATCTAGAAGTCTTGAGGGGGAGGATGGAAGGACCTGGAGAAGACAGGAATCTCACAAGAAGACCAACAGAGACAACTAACCCATTCCCCTGGGGGCTTTCAGAGACTGAGGCATCAACTAAGAGCATACATGATCTGGACCTAGGCCCCTGGCACATATGTCTTTATATGGGGCACCTGGTGAGGGGAGGGGAGCTGTTTCTAACATGGACTTTATTGCCTGCTTTTGGATCACTTTCCCCTGGTAGATCTGCCTTGCCTGGCCTCAGGGGATGAAGATATACTCAGTCCTGATGTAATTTGATATGGGGAAGGTTGATATTGGGGGAGAGGAGCTCTCCTTTTCTGGGGGAAAAGGAGAAGGAAGGGGAGAAGGGAAGACCGGCAGTAGAGGAATGAGGGGGCACCCTTGGGATGTAAAATAAATTTAAAAAGAAAAGAAAAAGAATAAAAACCTTTAGTCAGTTCTGGACTTCATTATTGATACATACTAGATGATGTGTAGTAAATTGCCACATACTATTCATAGGCAAGAGCCATAATACTCCATATGACTCTCCTGGGTGTGAAAGGGGTCATGTGGATTCACAAGGACATGTCTCTGATGAAGTGAACTGAGGGCTTTGTGGAAAAGGAAGAGAGAGCAGAGATATCTGTCTCTATACTGTGTGAGGATGCAGGGATGAGGCAGAAGTGCCTTCTGACTTTGGAGGGGATTCTCTGATTCCCTTCTACAGTTCCTTTCTTCTGTCAATTTCTCCAAAATCCTGCCTGGAGTGCCCTTGTTTTTAAAATCCCTTTATGTGCTGAAGGGGATGGAACCCACTCAGCACATGTACCTCAGCCTCCAGACCCACACCATCACAACTAAAAGAGTGAAGCTGTCCTGGGGGTTGAAGACTATAATAATTCTCTATAACTTCTCTGCTTGTAGTCCAGCTGACCTGTATATTTTGTGTTTTCTGCTTGAATTAAGTGCCTCAGATCCCAAGGTAGAGAAACAAACACTTTAGAAAAACGGTGGAACTTTTGAGAAGAGGGGAGAGAAGGAATTAAAGGGAGAAATTGGAGGAGGAGAAAGGAGAGGTAAATCAAACAGATTCTGCTCTTCTCATTTCTGCAGCAATGATGGTCTTTGCAACATCTCCAGTGAGGATTGTAGTACCTCTTTTTTGTCTTCTAAGTGCCTTACACAAATTTCAAAGGCTCAAAGTGGAATATGCACAGTGAACCTCAGCAGGATATTAGGATCCTACTTGCACAACTCAAAATGTATTTGTGACAAGTGTCCAAATGCAGCTGTCATTGACCTGCTTTCTTGGTGTCTTTGTTTGGTGTCTATTATCATCATAAGACTGCATCCAAAAGTCTGGAAAGAAGAATTTACTTAAGTTACATATCTAGAATCACACTCTACTGATGAAAGTCAAAGGAGGAACTCAGGCAGAACAAGAATTTAGAGTAAGGAACTGAAGCAGATGCTACAGATCAGTGGTTCTCTACCTTTGGATCTAATGACTCTTTCTCAGGGTCACCTAAGACCATTAGAGAACACATATTTGCATTAAGATTTATACAGTAGCAGAACTACAGTTATGAAGTAGCAATAAAAATAATTTTATGTCTGGCGGTCACAAAAATATAAGGAACTCTATTAAGGAAGATTGAGAACCACTGCTATTAAGGAAGATTGAGAACCACTGCTACAGAGCAACACTGCTTACTAGTTTACTTTACATGGATTGATCAACTTGCTTCCTGTTTTCTTTTTTAAAAAGGAACTAATATAAAACAAAGCCTAACACATAAGAACAGAACAAAACAAACAGAAGGAAAACAGCCCAAAAGAAAGCCAAAGAAATAGAGTCCAATTTAGTTGCACACTTAGGAATCACATAAAAACACTAAACTGGAAGCCATTTCAACAGAAAACTAGATAAAACCTTCCCTCACTCTTCCCAGCAGGTCCTGTGGATCCCATAGACAATTCCCCCCAACTTCCCCTTTTTCTCTATCCTAAACAGCAACTACAGCAGACACCCCCTGCTAAATGACAGGCCACAACTGCCATAAAACCAGGTATGCTGCTCACAGACCTCCCCACCCATCTCTCTGTTTCCCCAGACAAAAATCCCCAGTCTCAGTCTCATCCTGAACACCGCAACAGAGCATTAGCTGCTGCCTTCCCTCAAACTTGCCCATATGGGTCTCACAAATGATCCCCTCCTAACATGCCTGCATACACTTTTTGCTTTGCCCTAAACCTCAACTTCGACAGGCACCAACTGTTAACGCAAGGGCTGTTCCTTCAAGGGCAACAAGTAGGCTAAATGTATCCTTACACCTCTCCTACTGTTTCTGATATCAAATACCCCAGTCTCACTCTAGCTCTATAGCTGGAAAACCTGATGTGGGTGTCCCTTTCCATTCTGACCCCATTGCCAAGATATCACAAAGATCTTCTCCTCCAACTTTCCTTCCTCAACTCATCCAAACCCAGCAGGCATTACCTGTGAATACATCAGATGGACAGGTCAGGAAAACAGGAAACACACAGCTATCACACTCTCCAAAAATCCAGAGAGGAAAAACAAACAAACAAACAAAAAAACCAAGGAACAAAACACCCAACCAACAAAGACAAATCCAGAAACCAACATCTAGACCATTAATTATCCCAAACCCAGACAGTAAGAGATAAGATTAAATACACAATCAACAACAGCCAGTGCAATATGGTTCCATTAGAGCACAGATATCCTAACACAGTAGGCCCTGAACATTTCAACATGTTGGAAGCACAAGAAAGGAACATTAAAACCAACTATATGGATGATAAAGATCCTTAAAAATTAATAATTCCCTTAAAGAAACCCAAGATAACATAAACAAACAATTGCAGAAAAGGAATAAATCTTTAAAGGAAATAAAAAAAAACATACAAAGGTTGATGAAAATTAATAAAACTGCTCAAGACCTGAAAATGAAAACAGAAACAACAAAGAAAACACAAACTGAGGAAATTATAGAAATAAAAATGTAAAATTTAAACAGGAGCTACAGAGACAAGGTTCATCAACAGAATAAAAGATATGGAAGAGAGAGTATGGGCATTGAAAAAAACAAAAGAAGAAATGGATATATTTACAAAAAAAAATGTTAAATCAAAAAGTTCCTGAAACAAAACAGCAAAGAAATATGGGAGACCATGAAAAGACCAAACCCAAGAATAACAGAAATAAAGGAAGGAGAAAAATCCCAGTTTAAAGGACCAAAAAAATCTGTTCAACAATATCATTGAAAAAAAATTTCTAACCTAAAGAAGGAGATGTCTGAAAAGGTATACAAAAATATATGGAACACCAAAAAATTGGAACAGAAAACAAAGTTTTCTTGCCACATGATAATCCAAACACTAAATATACAGAACAAAGAAACAATATTAAAATCTGCAAGAGAAAAAGACCGAGTAACCTATAAAGGTTTGGAAATAAATTTTATGTGCTGACTGCCGGCAAGTGGACCTAGAATTGGGATGAGGGGGTTGGATCAGATGTGGTGGGAGATGCAGTAGATGGAGAGAGTGCAGGGAGAGATGGCAGGAAATGGCAGCACATTTGGGGGTTGGTATGGAAACCTACTGTAGTAGAAACTTCCTGGAATTGATGAAAGTGATCTTCCTATTATTGGGGCATACAGAGCCTCAAATGGCCATCTCTTGTATCCAGGCAAGGTTTCTAGTGGTGACACTAGGTTTCTTTCTATTGAGTTGTTCACTAAGGATGTCCCATGGAACCCTCCCCACCCACCCACACACACGCACAAACAACTCAGAGGAAGAATGTGGACACTTAGAGATCTTAGAGAGAAAGAAGAGATAAAAATAAATAAGAAGAGCTAGCAAAATGGAAATTTTACAGCTAAATGGAAATTAGTTTAGACATCTTTCAAGAAACTTAAAATAGAATCACATTATAGCTAGCATGCAACAGCAGGATGTATGCTGGAAAGATGCCAAGTCCATATAGAACAGAGATACTTGGATATTTATATTTGCATTTGCAGTGATTTTTACTATTTCTTTTAACAAAAAAAGAGGACGAGAAGTTCAAGGTCATGCTGGGCTACATATTGGAAACTAGTTCTTAGAAAAGAATGAGCAATATCAATATCAAACAAGCAAACACACCTGTGCCATATACATAGTAAAATGACAATGATATACATTTTGTTTTTTAATTACTTTAATGTTAGGATTATTTTATGTGTACAGTTGTTTGGCCTACATGTATGTCTGTGAATCTCTTGCATGCCTGGTGTTGGTTGAATCTAGAAGAGAGGGTCAGATCCCTGAGGACTGAAGTTAATGATGGTATTTGAGTTGTCATGTGAGTGCTGATAGTTATATCCAGGATCTCCATTGGAGTTGCTAGTCTTCAAGTCTATTAGATATTATGGGCCAGAAGGCTGAAGATGTTTCAACAGTTGAGTGACTGTCCAGGTGGCCAGCTACATCTATTATTTCTATAATTTTGGAAGCTGTTTGTTCTGCACTTCCTATAAACTCAGATAATATTTATTCCTTCTCAAGTCTCTTATGGTGTTGAAGACCTGGTAGTTAGTTGTTTAGGATTTTAGAAGATACTTTTAGGTCTAAGAAAATACTTTTTAGATTGGTAATGCAAGTTAGTTAAATAATGATTTAGTCACAGAACTCTAAATTTACAAAGATAAGTAAGATAATAGAGTACTTTCTCCAAAGTTAAAAAATACATATGAACTGGATATTGTGAATGTAAATTTTATCTGGCTGTTTCATAATTGTTACTATTGTAGATAGTTTGTTATTGTAAGAAAAAAGGGAGATAGGTAGGTATAATCTCTTGTGTACTGTATGGATTCTTCTCCTGTCAAGAAGAAGCTTATTGGCCTATAGCTGAGGCAGAAAATAAGAGGGAGGAGTTCCAGAAGATAGACTGAATGCTACAATAGAGTGAAGCATGCAAAGAACTTGCCGCAGGACACTGAGGAGGACAGAGCATAAAACCTGAGCAGAGGTAACCAGCAATGTGGCAGAACTTAGAATAGAACAAACTGGATATTAGTTATGAGCAAGTCAGGGAACATGCCTAGTTACATTGGCCTAGGCTTTTGTAAATATATTTAAGACTCAGGGGTTATTTCTGGGAATAAATACATGGGTGAAAAACATGGATTACATTAGCAGCTATTTGTGCCTATGCACTGGGTTTTAAGGTCTGAATGGTCCCTCTAATATAATGGCAGTAATATTGTCTAGGGGTCTGTCAAAACAAAAAATTCAGAAAAGAAATGAACAATAAGGTCTTCCCTCAAATGTCTATATTTGAAAGACCTTTAAGAAGATCAATGTCATACTTTGCTTCAGACCCCCACTGTAATTAATCACCATAAACACACCATAAAAAAGAATTGCTACTTTTCTTAACCACTGACAACTTTTCTAGACCTTTTAATTTCTTCTATCTATCTATCTATCTATCTATCTATCTATCTATCATATGTGTGTGAGAGAGAGAAAGAGAGAGAGCCTGCATTCACATGTCATGTCATGTATTTGGATGTCATAGGATAAATTGCAGGCATCAGTACTTTAATCACAACATGCGGGTCCTGGAGAGCAAACTCAGATAGGTAGGACTGGTGGCATATCTATTAATAATTATTTACAAAACAATAATCATTTCCATTTTATCAAATATTTTTTCTTAGAAAAGAAAAATGTATTTTGTTTCTTCTATGATGCCCCATTCTCCTTTTCTTTTGTGACTCCACAGACATGCAGACTAAAACAACTCTCTACCAGGGACCCACAATCAGAACACTAGGCTGGGACTCTGTTGGGGGACCCTTATTCAAGTTGCTGCCTTCAATTTCAGTCTCTACTTACTTTCAGACCTGCTGCTATACAGGAGTCCCTCCTCCCAGCTCACCTCTGTCCCCCAAGGCCTCAGCCTCATGAGGTAGGTGCAGGATTCCTCTAGTTCTTCCCTATCACCATTCTCAGCGTTCATTGTAGCCCAAATTGATTTCTTTGTGACTCCATTGAATTTCAGACCTGTTTGCTACCAGGGACTACCCATAGCTAAAACATTTGACTGGGACTCAGGAACCCCACATTTGCTATACTTTTCTAAGAACTGGAATAAGAAACATTAACAAAAGAATATAACATCAGCCCAACAAGGAAAAGAGCATATTTCGACACCAAGAAACAATTCAAATATTATAACTTCAGGTGCCAAGATCCCAGTGCAAAAGCAAAAACATGAACAGCCAAGACAATATGCTTCCTCCAGAAGCCAACATCCCTATTGCAACAGACCCTGATAAATTTAGCTGAAGCACAAGGAAAAGGACTTCAAAATTACAATTAGGAATGTGTTCAAGGAGCTCAGAGAGGATATGAATAAATGTCTTAATAAAGACCATAAAAACACAGTTGAATTAGTGGAAACAATTCAAGACATAAAATGAGAATTTAAGAAAGAAATAAACTCACTAAAGAAATAAATCTGGGGCTGGAGAGATGGCTCAGAAGTTAAGAGCACTGGCTGCTCTTCCAAAGGTCCTGAGTTCAATTCCCAGCAACCGCATGGTGGCTCACAATCATCTATAATAAGGTTTGGTGCCCTCTTCTGGCATGCAGGTGTTACATGTAGGCAAAAACAATGTATACATAATAAAAAAAAAAGAAATAAAACTAGAAATGAATAACTCAAAGTGTCAAGAAAAAAATCTCAGAAGTAATTCTTATCAATAGATTATGAAACATGAAAGATAGAATTTCAAGTCTTAAAGACAAGGTAGAAGAAATGATTGAACAAAATGGTACATCTAAAAAATACAGACAAAACTCCAGAAAATCTGGGACACTATGAATAGACCAAAGCTACAAACAATGATTATAGATAAAGGAGAAGAAACTCCAGTCAAAGGCACAGAAAAAAAATATTTTTTAAATCATAGAAAAAAGTTCCCCAATCTAAGAAAAAGATGCCTATAAAGGTATAAGAAACATATAGAATACTAAGTACACAGGACCAAAAGGGAAACTCCCAATGACACATAATATTCAAAACACTAAATTCATAGAACACAGAGAGGATATTAAAACTGCAAGAGAAAAAGATCAAGTCACAAATAAAGTCAGAACTACTAGAATAATACTTGACTTTTCAATGGAGACTTTGAATGTCAGAAGAGACCTGAATAGATGCTCTAAAAGAACACAGATGCCAGTCCAAACAACTATACACTGAGACTCTATCAACTACAATTGATGGAGAAAAAAAAAAACATTTCATGATCAAAAACAAATTTAAGCAATATATGTCCACCAGTTCATTCCTACAGAAGGCACCAGCTGAAAAACTTCAGTCAGAAGAGATTAATTATACCCAATAACATAAATGAAATAAATAATCCCAGAATAGTTCCTAATAAGAGGAGGAAAAACACACCACAACAAAATAACAAAAATTAATAAACAATGTTTCTTAATAACTCAACATCTTTCTTTCCTCTGGATCCAAGAAACAAAATTTACCATCAAGGAAAGACATCAGATTAGGGTAAAAGGATACAAGAAAATATATTCCCAGTGAAAGGACACAAGGAACAAGCAAGTGTAGATATATTTAAAATTTAACAAAATAGATTTAAAATAAAATGTATCAGAAGAAAAAGGGAATGGTATTATATACCCATTAAAAGAAAAATTCCCCAAGATAATATTATAAACATTTGTATTTAGAAAATAATCTAAATACTTAAGCACAAAATACAAGTGTACTCAAGTTCATAAAGGAAACCCTAACACAAATCACATTCTGATCCTAACACGATCAAACTTAAATACCTCACTCATTCCCATAGACACTCTTCTAGACAAAAGTTTTTAAGAGACATACTAACAGACATTTGTAGACAATTTTAATGAATAATTACAGAATATACTTTCTTCTAAGCAGCTGGTAGAACTTTCTCTAACATGGACACAAAAATAGTTCCAACATATATAAGAAAAATGAAATAACATCCTGCTTTTTATATGACAACAGCAACAATGTAAACAACAGAAAGTTTACAAACTTTCATGGAAGCTGAAGAAATCAGTACTAAATTAAAATTTGGTCAACTAAAAATATTATTATAAACTTAATAAAATTGGTTGAAATTGAAAAGAGAACATACCCAAACCTTTGAAAAACAATGAAGGTGGCTCTGAGACACATGTAAATAGCACTAAAGGCCTATATTAAAAATGGAGAAATCATATATTAACAATTTAACAATACATTTGGAAGCTTTAGAGCAATAAAAAGTAATACCACAACTGAGTAGACAGCAAGAAATAATCAAACTAAGGGCTTAAAGCAATGAAACAGAAACAAACAAACAAATTAATATATATATATATATTAATATATATTAATGGATTGAACCATTAATGGTATATTGAACCATCCCTGCATGCCTCGGATAAAGCCTACTTGGTCATGATAGATAATATCTTTTATGTGTTCTTGGATTTTGTTTGAAAGTATTTTATTGAGTATTTTTTGCATCAATGTTCATAAGAGAGGTAGGTCTGCAGTTCTCTTTTTTTGTTGTTGGGTCTTTGTGTGGTTTAGGTACCAAGGTGACTGTGGCTTCATAAAATGAGTGTGGCAATGTTCCTTCTGTTTGTAGTTTGTGGAATAGTTTGAAGAGAATTGGAGTTAATGCTTCTTTGAAGGTCTGGTAAAATTCTGCGCTGAAACCATCTGGCCTTGGGCTGTTTTTGGGAAGGGAGACTTTTGTTGACTGCTTCTACTTCCTTGAGGGATATAGGACTATTCAATCTATTTACCTGATCTTGATTTAATTTTGGTAAATGGAATCTATTGAGAAAATTGTCCATTTCTTTTAGATTTTCAAATTTTGTGGCATATATGCTTTTGTAGTAAGACCTAATGATAGCATGGATTTCCTCGGTGTCTGTTGTTATGTCCCCCTTTTTGTTTCTGATTTTGCTGATTTGGATAGTTTCCCTCTGCTTTTTAGTTAGTTTAGCTAAGGTTTTGTCTATCTTGTTGATTTTCTCAAAAAACCAGATCTTGGCTTCATTGATTCTTTGAATTGTTTTATTTGTTTCTATTTCATTGATATTAGCTCTGAGTTTGATTATTTCCAATCGTCTAATCCTTTTGGGTGTATCTGCTTCTTTGTTTTCTAGGGCTTTCAGGTGTGCCATTAAGTTGCTTGTATTAGATGTCTCAAACTTCTTTCTGGAAGCACTTAGTGCTATGAACTTATCTCTTGGAAGAGCTTTCTTAGTGTCTCATGAGTTTGGGTAAGTTGTACCTTCATTTTCATTGAATTCTAGAAAGTCTCTATTTTTTCATTTCTTCCTTGACCAAGGTGTTATTGAGTAGAGAGTTGTTTAGTTTCCATGTGTATGTAGGATTTTTGTTATTTTTGTTGTTTTTGAGGTCTAGTTGTAGACCTCATGGTGGTATGATAGGATACAAAGGATTATTTCAATCTTCTTGTATCTCTTGAATCTTGTTTTGTGCCCAAATATATGGTCAATTTTGGAGAAGCTTCCATGAGGTGCTGAAAAGAAGGTAAATTCTTTCGTAGTTTGGTGAAAGGTTCTGTAGACATCTATTAGGTCCATTTGATATAGGACCTCTGTAAGTGTCATTATTTCCCTATTTAGCTTCTGTCTAGATGATCTGTCCCTTGGTGAGAGTGGAGAGTTGAAGTCTCTCCCTGTTAAGGTGTTGGGATTGACGTGTGGTAATCCACCATATAAATAGACTGAAGGAGAAAAACCATATGATCATCTCTTTAGATGCCAAAAAAGTATTTGACAAAATCCAACACCCATTTATGTTTAAAGTCTTGGAGAGATCAGGGATACAAGGCTCATTCCTAAACATAGTAAAGACAATATACAATAAGCTTACAGCCAATATCCAAACTAAATGGAGAGAAACTTAAATCAGTCCCACTGAAATCAGGGACAAGGCAAGGCTGCCCACTGTGTCCATATCTCTTCAACATAGTACTTGAAGTCCTAGCTAGAGCAATAAGACAATTAAAGGAGATCAAGGGGATAAGAATCAGAAAGGAAGAAGTCAAAGCATGACTGTTTTTAGATGATGTGATAGTATACATGAGTGATCTCAAAAATTTTACCAGAGAACTCCTTCAGCTGGAAAACACCATCAGCAAAGTGGCTGGATGAAAAATTAACTCAAATTAACAAAAAACAAACAAACAAACAAAAAACCAGTAACTCTCCTGTATACAAAAGACAAAAGGGCTGAGTAAGAAATTAGGGAAACAACACCCTTCACAATAGCCACTAATAACATAACGTATCTTGGTGTGACTCTAAACAAGGAAGTGAAAGATCTGTTAGAAAAAAACATCAAGTCTCTGAAGAAAGAAACTGAAGAAGATATCAGAAGATGGAAGGATCTCCCATGTTCATGGATCAGTAGGAATAACATAGTGAAAATGGCCATCCTGCCAAAAGCAATCTACATATTCAATGCAATTACCATCAAAATACTAGCAAAATTCTTTACAGACCTTGAAAGAAAAATTCTCACCTTCATATGGAACAACAAGAAACCCAGATTTGCTAAAACAATTCTCTACAGTAAAAGATCTTCAGGAGGTATCTCCATCCCTGATCTCAGGCTGTACTATAGGGCAACAATACTAAAAACTGCATGGTATTGGCATAGAAATAGACTGGTGGATCAATGGAATCGAATAGAAGACCCTGACATAAATCCACACACTTATGGACACCTAATTTTTGACAAAGATGCCAAAACCATTCAATGGAAAAAAGACAGCATCTTCAACAAATGGTGCTGGTCTAACTGGATGTCTACATGTAGAAAAATGCAAATAGATCCATACTTATCACCCTGCACAAAACTAAAGTCCAAGTGGATCAAAGACCTCAACATAAAAACAAGACACACTAAACCGCTTGGAATAAAAAGTGGGGAAGAGCCTTGAACTCATTGGCACAGGAGACAACTTCCTGAACAGGACATCAACAGCACAGGCTCTAAGAGTAACAATCAATAAATGGGACCTCATGAAACTGAAAATCTTCTGTAAAGCAAAGGACACTGTTGTCAGAACAAAACGAAAGCCTATAGATAAGGAAAGGATCTTCACCAACCCTATATCTGACAGAGGGCTAATATCCAGTATATATAAAGAACTCAAGAAGTTAAAAAGCAACACATCAAGTAATCCAATCAAAAATCAGATACAGAGCTAAACAGAGAATTCTCTATAGAGGAATATCAAATGGCAGAGAAATACTTAGGGAAATTCTCAGTCCTCATTCAGAAAGTCAAAAGGAGGAGAAAACAGGAGAAAACAGGACAGGAGCTTACCACAGAGGCTCTGAAAGACTCTACCCTGAAAGGGTATCAAAGCAGATGCTGAGACACATAGCCAAACTTTGGGCAGAGTGCAGGGAATCTTATGAAAGAAGGGGGAGATAAATATCTGGAGGGGACAGGAGCTCCACAAGGAGAGCAACAGAACCAAAAAATCTGGGCACAGGGGTGTTTTCTGAAGAACACCTGCACAGATGTAGCCCATGACAGCTCAGTGTCCAAGTGGGTTCCCTAGTAAGGAGAACAGCGACTGTCTCTGACATGAACTGATTGGCCTGATCTTTGATCACCTCCCCCTCAGGAGGGTGCAGCCTTACTAGGCCACAGAGGAAGACAATTCAGCCACTCCTGATGAGACCTGATAGACTAGGATCAGAGGGAAGGGGAGGAGGACCTCCCATATCAGTGGACTTGGAGAGGAGCATGGGAAGAGATGAGGGAGGTAGGGTGGGATTGGGAGGGAATGAGAGAGGGACTACAGCTGGGATACAAAGTGAACAAACTGTAATTAATATAACAATAGTAATTTAAGTAATTATGTGCAAATTTTACAAATAAATTAAAATAATTAAAATTAAATATTATTTAAAAAATAATTAAAAGGAAGAGTTGGTTCAAAAAAGGAAGATTGACAAACTTTTATCCAAGTTATCCAAAATAAGGAGAGTAGATCAAAATTAATAAAATTAGTAATGAAATGGGAGACATTGCAACAGATATTAAGAAAATTCATAGAAACATAAAGGCATACTTTAAAAGTCTATATGCCAACAAACTGAAAAACCTAAAAGAAATTAATAAATTCTGTGATACATATGACCTACAAAAAAGTAAATGAAGATGAAGTAAACAATTTAAAATGACCCATAAGCCCTAGTGAAATGCAAGCAGTAATTAAAAGTCTCCCAACCAAAAAAAGAAAAAAAAAGGAAAGGAAAAGAAAAAAATGCAAATGCACAGGAACCGATAGAATTGAAACTGAAAGAACATTTCATATTTCTCATATGAAGCACTATTAACCTCATATTAGAACCATACACCGACCCAACAAAAATGTCATAAACAATGTCTCTTATGAACATAAACACAAAATTTCTCAATAAAATATTTTAAAATTGAATTTAAGACTATAACAAAAAGATTGTCCACATTGGTCAAATTTGCCTCATCCCAGAGATTTAGGGATTACTCAAGACATCTAAATCAATAAATGTAACACACTACACTAACAGCCTAAAAGACAAAACTCACATTTTCATCTCATTAGATGCAGAAAAAGACTTTGAGAAAATCCAGCATTCATTCATGGTAAACGTCCTGGATAGACTAGGGATACAAGCGACATACTTCAACATAATAAATGAAACTTAAAGTAAGCCAACCTCATCCTAAACAGAGAGAAACCCAGAATATTTCTGCTAAAATCAAGAACACAACAAGAATGTCTATTTTTCCCTTATCTATTCAATATAGTACTTAAAGTCTTAGTTAGAGCAATAAGATATCTGAAGTAAATTGAGGGAATGCAAACAGGAATGGAAGAAGTCAAAGTGTCCTTATTTGCAAATTACATGATTTTGTACATAAAAAACCCAAGGATTCTTAGTGTTTACCACTGAAAAATCAGCAAGGTGGTAAAAATAATTCTCCTTTAAATAACTGAACATGTCAGTGTTTCTCTTTTATTCATAGCTTGCTATGTGGCCATTCTTGACAAAACTGGTTGCAATCCTTATTTTATATCTTGCTTCTGCCAGTCAGTCTTTAATTTAATGCATTTTTATTTTTAATGACTAAAGAATGACATTCAGTTAACTTTATTAAGGCATCAGAAAGTCACTCTGCTAGGCTTTGGACAACCAGGGGAAGGGGACGAAGAAGGGAAAGTGTATGTGTAGGGGTAATTATGCTCTTCAGCTTATTTTCAAAATTAAAGAGCCAATAGATGTTTTAATAAAAAATAAAATAAAAAATTCAGCAAAATAGCAGAAACAAAATTAACACATAAAAATCTTTGTATATACAAATGACAAAGGGACTGAGAAAGAAATTGGCAAACAGTATCTTTCACAATGGCCTCAAAACCAATAAAATATCTTGGAATAATTCTAACCAGGCAAGTGAAAGGTTTGTATAATAAAATCTTTAAGACAATGAAGAAAGAAATTGAAAAATACAACAGAAGACAAAAAGCTCTCCCATGCTCATGGAGCTATCGGATTAACATTGTGAAAATGACCATCCTATCATGACTACTCTATAGATTTAATGCAATATCATCAAAATTCCAATGCAATTTTCCACAAAAATTGAAAAAAAGGATCCTCAATTTCATATGGAAAAACAAAAACCTAGGAGAGCTAAAACTGTTTTTTTAATATGTCATGACATTTTATTTTATTTTTACAATAGAACATATTTTCAAAATTGACAAAAAATTGAAACCATCAAAAAATGTCACGAATATGTGTACATGAAGGCAGGACAAACATTTAACTTCCCTATCTACATCTATTTTTTACATTTTTTTAATTTTTATTAATAACACTTTATCCACCCTGCATCCCCCCAAAAGCCCCTCTCTCCTCCCCTCCCAGTCCCACCTTCCCCCCCACGCATGCCCCTCCCCATGTCCACCAATAGGGAAGGCCTTCCTCCCCTTCGTTCCAATCCCATTCCAACAGATCACATCAAAAATGGCCTCTGTGTCATCCTCTGTGGCCCAGTAAGGCTGCCCTCCTCTCAGGGGGAGGTGATTGAAGAGCAGGCCAACCAGACTATGCCAGAAGCAGTCCCTCCTCCCATCACCATGTAACCCACTTAGACACTAAACTGCCATGGACCACATCAGCCCAGGGGCCCTAGGCCATCTCCATGCTTGGTACTTGGTTGGGGTATGACTCTCTGGGAAGACTCTTGTGTTCAGATTTTCTGGTTCTTTTGCTCTCCTTGTGGGGTTCCCGTCCTCTCCAGATCCTACTATTTCCCACTTCTTACATAAGATTCCATGCACTCAGCCCGACCATCGATCAAAGTCTCAGCATCTGCCCCGACAGTCCACAGGGCAGAGCCCCCCCTCCAGGCCCTCCCCGGCAGGCCCCTAGACTGTTTCCTGCCTTCTTCTTCTTCTGATGTCCATCCTCTTTGCCCTTCGGGATGCGGATTGAGCATTCTAGTCTGAGTCCTCCCTCTAGAACAGTTTCTCTATATGTAGAGATTTTAGTAGGTTTATCCTATATGTCTATATGAGTGAGTATATACCGTGTGTGTCCTTCTGCTTCTGGGACAGCTCACCTGGATGATCCTTTCCAGGTCCCACCATTTACCTGCAAATTTCATGATTTCCTTCTTTTTTACATTGTGTAGATGTACCAAAATTTCTGCATCCATTCTTCAGTTTAGGGGCATCCGGGCTGTTTCCAGCTTCTGGCTATTACAAATAGCGCTGATAAAAACATGGTTGAGCAAATGTCCTTATTGTTTATTTGAGCCTCTTGGATATATGCCTAGGAGTGGTATGGCTGGATCTTGAGGAAGCGCTATTCCTAGTTGTCTGAGAAAGTGCCAGATTGATTTCCAGAGTGGTTGTACAAGTTTACATTCCCACCAGCAGTGGAGGAGGGTTCCCCTTACTCCACATCCTCTCCAGCATGTGTTGTCATTTGAGTTTTTCATCTTGGCCATTCTGATGGGTGTAAGGTGAAATCTCAGGGTCGTTTTGATTTGCATTTCCCTGATGGCTAATGACGTTGAGCATTTATTTCAAGTGTTTCTCTGCCATTTGATATTCCTCTACAGAAAATTTTCTGTTTAGCTCTGTTCCCCATTTTTTAATTGGATTACTTGGTTTGCTGCTTTTCAGCTTCTTTAGTTCTTTATATATCCTGGATATGAGACCTCTGTCAGATAAAGGGTTGGTGAAGATTCTTTCCCAGTCTGTAGACAGTCATTTTGTTTTGATGATGGTGTCCTTTGCTTTACAGAAGCTTTTTAGTTTCATGAGGTCCCATTTATTGATTGTTGATCTTAGAGCCTCTGCTGTTGGTGTTCTGTTCAGGAAGTTGTCTCCTGTGCCAATGAGTTCAAGGGTATTCCCCACTTTTTCTTCGAACCGATTTAGAGTATCTGGTTTTATGTTGAGGTCTTTGATCCACTTGGACTTCAGTTTTGTGCAGGGTGATAAGTATGGATTTATTTGTATTTTTCTACATGTAGACATACAGTTAGTCCAGCACCAGTTGTTGAAGATGCTATCTTTTTTCCATTGTATGGTTTTGGCATCTTTGTCAAAGATCAAGTGTCCATAAGTGTGTGGGTTTATTTCTGGGTCTTCTATTGAGTTCCATTGATCCACCATTCTGTTTCTATGCCAGTACCATGCAGTTTTTAAAACTGTTGCTCTATAGTACAGCTTAAGATCAGGGATGGAGATACCTCCAGAAGATCTTTTATTGTAGAGGATTGTTTTAGCAATTCTAGGTTTCTTGTTATTCCATAAGAACTTGAGAATTTTTCTTTCCAGGTCTATAAAGATTTGTGTTGGTAATTTGATCGGGATTGCATTGAATCTGTAGATTGCTTTTGGTAAGATGGCCATTTTTACTATGTTAATCCTGCCAACCCATGAGCGTGGGAGATCTTTCCATCTTCTGATATCTTCTTCTAATTCTTTCTTCAGAGACTTGAAAATTTTTTCATACAAGTCTTTGACTTGCTTGGATAAGGTTACACCAAGGTACTTTATGTCATTTGTGGCTATTGTGAAGGGTGTTGTTTCCCTAATTTCTTTCTCAGCCCTTTTGTCTTTTGTATACAGGAGGGCTACTGATTTTTTTGAGTTAATTTTGTATCCGGCCACTTTGCTGAAGGTGTTTATCAGCTGTAAGAGTTCCTTGGTAGAGTTTTTGGGATCACTCACATGTACTATCATATCATCTGCAAATAGTGATAATTTTATTTCTTCCTTTCCAATTTGTATCCCCCTGAGCTCCTTCACCTGTCTTATTGCTGTAGCAAGGACTTCCAGAACTATGTAGAAGAGGTATGGAGAGAGTGGGCAGCCTTGTCTTGTCCCTGATTTCAGTGGGATTGCTTTAAGTTTCTCTCCGTTCAGTTAGATGTTGGCTATAGGTTTGCTGTATATCACCTTTATTATGTTTAGATATGTGCCTTGTATCCCTGATCTCTCCAAGACTTTAAACATGAATGGAAGAAGGATTTTGTCAAATGCTTTTTCAGCATCTAAGGAGATTATCATGTGTTTTTTTTTTCTTTCAGTTTGTTAATATGGTGGATCACATTGATGGATTTCTGTATATTGAACCACCCCTGCATACCTGGGATGAAGCCTACTTGGTCATAGTGGATGATATATTTGATATGTTCTTGTATTTGGTTTGCAAGTATTTTGTTGAGTATTTTTGCATCAGTGTTCATAAGGGAGATTGGCCTGATACTCTCTTTGTTGGGTCTTTGTGAGGTTTAGGTATCAAGGTGACTATGGCTTCGTAGAATGAGTTTGGCAATGCTCCTTCTGTTTCTATTTTGTGGAATAGTTTGCAAAGAACTGGAGTTAGCTCTGCTTTGATGGTCTGGTAGAATTCTGCGCTGAAACCATCTGGTCCTGGGCTTTTTTTTTTTTTTTTTTTTTTGGATGGGAGACTTTTGATGACTGCTTCTATTTCCTTGGGGAATATAGGACTATTTAATTGATTGATTTACCTGGTCCTGATTCAGCTTTGGTAAGTTGAATCGATCAAGAAAATTGTCCATTTCATTTAGATTTTCAAATTTTGTGGCATACAGAATGTTGAAGTAAGTCTTAATGATTGTTTGGATTTCCTCAGTGTCTGTCCTTATGCCCCTCTTTTCATTTCTGATTTTGTTGATTTGGATTGTGTCTCTCTGCCTTTTAGTTAGCTTGGCTAAGGGTTTGTCAATCTTGTTGATTTTCTCAAAGAACCAGCTCTTGGTTTCATTGATTCTTTGAATTGTTTTATTTGTTTCTAATTGATTGATTTCAGCCCTGAATTTGATTATTTCTAGCCGTCTACTCCTTTTTGGTGTGTCTGCTTCTTCTTCTTCTAGGGTTTTGAAGTGAGCCATTAAGTTGCTTGAATGAGCTGTCTCAGATTTCTTCTTGAAGGCACTTAGTGCTATGAACTTTCCTCTTAGCACTGCTTTCATTGTGTCCCACCAGTTTGGGTATGTTGTGTCTTCATTTTCATTGACTTCTAGGAAGAGTTTAATTTCTTTCTTTATTTCTTCCCTGACCCAGTTGTCATTTAGTAGCAAGTTGTTCAGTTTCCATGTATGTGTAGGCGTTTTGCTATTTCTGTTGTTGTTGACGTCCAGTTTTAGTCCACGGTGATCAGACAGGATACAAGGGATTATTTCAATCTTCTTGTATCTATTTAGACTCACTTTGTGACAAACTATATGGTCTATTTTGGAGAAGGTTCCATGAGATGCTGAGAAGAAGGTAAATTCTTTTGTGTTTGGGTGTAAAGTTCTGCAAATTTCTGTTAGGTTCATGAGCTCAGTTAGAGACATTGTTTCTTTGTTTGATTTCTGTTTTGTTGACCTGTCCTTTGTTGAGAGTGGGGTGTTGAAGTCTCCCACTATTAATGTATGGGGATCTAGGTGTGGTTTAAGTTTTATCAATGTTCCTTTTACAAATGTGGGTGCCCTTATATTTGAGGCATAGATGTTCAGGATTGTGATGTCTTCCTGGTGGAATTTTCCCTTGATGAGTATGAAGTGTCCTTCCCCATCTCTTTTTATTAATTTTGGTTCAAAGTCTATTTTAACAGATATTAGAATGGTTACTCCTGCTTGCTTCTTGGGTCCACTTGTTTGGAAAGCAGTCTTCCAACACTTTACCCTCAGGTAATGTCTATCTTTGTGGCTTAGGTGTGTTTCTTGTATGCAACAGATTGCTGTGTTTTGTTTATGTATCCATTCTGTTAGTCTGTGTCTTTTTATTGGAGAATTGAGTCCATTGATGTTGAGAGAGAGTAATGACCAGTGGCTCTTTGATCCTTTGATTTTGATGTTGGCTGTGGTCATAAGATTGTGTGCTTGGTTGCTTTTTGTCTTACTTTAGTGAGGTTAATTATTTCCTGTGTTTTCTTGAAAGTAGCTAGTTTTCTTGGGTTGTATTTTCCCTTCTAGTGTCTTCTGTAATGCTGGATTTGTGTGTAGGTATTGTTGAAATTTGTTTTTGTCATTGAATATCTTGTTTTCTCCGTCTATGAGGACTGAGAGCTTTGTTGGGTATAGTAGCCTGGGCTGACATCTATGTTCTCTTAGGGTCTGCATGATATCTGTCCAGGCCCTTCCGGCTTTCATAGTCTCTGTTGAAAAGTCAGATGGGATTCTAATGGGTTTGCCATTATATGTTACTTGGCCTTTTTCTCTTGCAGCTTTTAGTATTTTTTCTTTGTTCTGTATACTTACTATTTTGATTATTATGTAGCAGGAGGATTTTCTTTTCTGGTCTAATTTATTGGGTGTTCTGTAGGCCTCCTGTATTCTTATTGGTCTCTCCTTTAAGTTGGGGAAATTTTCTTCAATGATTTTGTTGAAAATGTTTTCTGGGCCTTGGAGGAGGGAATCTTCTTTTTCCTCTATTCCTATTATTCTTAGGTTTTGTTTTTTCATATTGTTTTGGATTTCTTGGATGATCTGTGTCAGGAATTTTTTGGATTTAACATTTTCTTTGACTGATACATTGTATCTTCCACACCTGAGATTCTTTCTTCCATCTCTTGTAGTCTGTTGGTTATGTTTACCTCTGTAGTTCCTGTTTTCTTCCCTAAATTATTCCTCTCCATTATTTCCTCCATTTGTGTTTTCTTTACTTTTTCCAATTCTATCTTCAGATCTTGAATTATTTTGTTTACTTCCTTCACCTGTCTGATGGTATTTTCCTGTTTTTCTTTTAGTTCCTTCAACTCTGTTTCTTTTATTTTTTTTTCAGTGATTTAATTATTTCTTCTCTGAAGGCCACAAACTGTTTGGCTGCATCTTTCTGTATTTCTTTACGTATGGCCATAATCTGCTAGTCTTTAACTTCTCCATTTCTTTATGGATAGCCATGATCTGTTTGATTTTATCTTCCTCTATTTCTTTACATATTTTATTTGTTTCCTCTGTTATCCTCTTCATCAGCATAGATGTAAGATCATCTTCTTGATTTTCTATTATGCTGGGTTGTCCAGGGTTGCTCACCCCTGGATGGCTGGGTTCTGTAGATGCCATATTGTTCTGTCTTTTGTTGGTTGAGCTTTTATGCTGACCTCTACCCATTGGGCTGTTTTAGGTGTTGGCTGTTAGTTTCTGGTGCTTCCTGGCATCCTGAGGTACAGAGAATGCCCTCGGCTGGAAGATGATTTTTCCTGAAGGAGGCCTCCTCTGCTTTTTGGTTATGGTCACTGTATGGCCAGTATTTCTCAGAAATTGCCACTGCTCACCTCAGGCATATAGACCTGAGTAGTAGCTGTGGTCTTTGTTAGTTAGGGGGGCTCTTTTCTCACCTGTAGAAGTCCTCAAGACAGCTTCCCCGCTGCTGGGTTTCTCCTCGCTCTGAATTTAGTAAGCTGCTGCTGTTGTTACAGTTTTCCAGGTACAGCCCTCTTTAGGAACTTGCTGATTCCCTAGCTGTGGGGTTTTCTCCCAACAGGAAAACTCAATATCTTGTACCCTGGGGCACACAGTTATGTCTGAGAAGGTAAGAGGAACGCCCAGCAAGTCTCTGGGCCGGAGGCTGAGTGCTCCACTCTGTACCGGGACATTGTGCACCCAAGTTTGAGCTGTTGGGTGGGTGCACTGCTCTGGTCTGGAGACTGTGCACTCCTCTCTACACTGGCCACTGAGGGCTCCTCTCTGGTCTGGAGGCTTG
This sequence comes from Meriones unguiculatus, assembly GCF_030254825.1. Taxonomy (NCBI): domain Eukaryota; kingdom Metazoa; phylum Chordata; class Mammalia; order Rodentia; family Muridae; genus Meriones; species Meriones unguiculatus. Next base: position 38,732,944 of record NC_083369.1, read on the forward strand.
GCGCCTTACTCTGAGCCAGAAGCTGTGTGTTCCTATCTGGGTTGGCGCCTGGGGGCGCCGCTCTGGTCCGGAGGTTGTGAACCCCGGTCTGGAATGGCGGCTGCAGGCACTGCTCTGGTCCGCAGGCTCTGTGCTCTGATCTGGGCTGGCAGTGTGTGTCCCCTTCTGAGCCAGAGGCTGTGCACGCCTCTCTGGGCTGGCAACTAAGGGCTCTGCTCTGGGTCTGAGGCTTGGCTCCTCACTCTGGGCCAGAGTCTGTGCCCCCGATCTGTTATGGTGGCTGGGGTGGCTGATCTGGGCCCGAGGCTGTGCGCACCCATCTGGGCTTGCAGCTGTGTACCCAGCTTTGGGCCAGAGGCTGTGCACTCCACTCTGGGCTGGCAGTTGAGGTCTCTGCTCTGGTCTGGAGGCTGAGCGCCTCACTCTGGGCCAGACAGAGGCTGTGTGTCCCGGTCCTGGCAAGGGGAACCACAGGAGGCTGTGTGTGCCTATCTAGGGTGGCGGGTGTGCCCACCGGTCCCCAGGACCTTTACCAGGTATTGACTGGGTGACCTGAGGTCGGTCCTAATTATTTTCCACACCGTAGGCTTTCCTCTCACCTGGCAATCACGATCGCTGGTGTTTTAGGTCCCTGAGTTCAGTCTCCCGATCACTGTGTCAATACTGCTGTCCTGCTTCTCAGACACAGTGTCCTCCCGGCGCTGCAATCTTGTCGCTCCTCTTCCTAAAACTGTTTTATGTGGGAAAAGAACTCATGGAGGTACCTTCCTCCTAGCAAAATATAGTAACGGAAATAGCATGGTATTGGCATAAAAACAAACCCATTCATTAATGGAATTGAATTGAAGACTCATAATTTCACCCACTGTGGAAATCAATCTGGCAGTTCCTCAGAAAACGTGGAATAGTTCTATCTCAAGACCCAACTCTGGGCATATACCCAAAAGATGTTCCACCACACCACAAGGACACTTGCTCAACTATGTTCATAGCAGCTTTATTCATATTAGCCAGAATCTGGAAACAACGTAGATGCCCCTCAACCAAAGAATGGTACATTTATACAATGAAATACTACTCAGCTATTAAAAACAAGGAAATCATGCAATTTACAGGCAAATGGATAAAACTAGCAAAGGTCATCCTGAGTGAAATAACACAAACCCAGAAAGACATGCATGATATGTATTCATTTCTAAGTGGATATTAACCATAAAGCATAGGATAGCCATGCTACAATTCATAGACCCAAGGAAGCCAATGAGTGCCCAAGGGGAGATGCTTGAGTTTCACTCAGAACAGGAAATAAAATAGATATCTGAAGTAGATGGAGGGATGGAACTGGGTTGGAAAAGGTATGGGGAGAGTTACTAGGGTGGAGATCAGGTATGTGGAAATCTGGGGGAGGGGAGGAGGAGGAGAGAGAATGGAATCCAGTGGTGGTGGTCTCTGGGGCGGGGGAGGTTTCTGGGAGTCTCTGAGGGTAAATAGAGCTGAGATTCCTAGCAGCATGAGTTAAGGACTTTCAGATCACCACCTCCTGTAGACAAATGGGACTCTCACTGGAGACAAAAGGGCACCAATGGACCCATAAAACCTTTGACCCAACATTTGTCTTGCCTACAAGAAGTGAAGGGGAGCAGAGATTGAGAGAATGGCAAACCAGCAACTGGCCCTACTTGAGACCCACCCCATGGGAAAGTGGCAACCCCTGTCACTATTAATGATACTCTGCTATGCTTGCAGACAGGAGTTTAGCATAAATGTCTTCTGAGAGGCTTCATTCAGCAGCAGATGGAAACAGATACAGAGACCCACAGGCAAACAATAGGCCAAGCTTGAGGAGTTCTGTGGAAGAGTGGGAAGAAGGATAGAGGGAGCCAGAGGGGTCAAGGACACCACAAGACCTACAGAGTCAACTAACCTGGGCCCATGGGGACTCATAGAGATGGAAGCAACAACCAAAGAGCATGCATGGGACTGGACCTAGACTTCCTACACGTAAGTAGCAGATGTGCAGCATGGTCAGTATGTGGGTCTCCTGACAATGGGAGTAGGGGCTGACTCTGACTCTGTTGCCTGCTACTGGATCCCTGTCCCTTAGCTGAGCTGATTTTCCAGGTCCCAGTGGGAGAGGATGTGTTTAGTCCTGCTGAGACTTGATGCTCCTGTGTAGGTTGATACATCTTGGGGGCCTCTCTTTCTCTCAGAAAAAAAAGAAAGAGTAGGACTGGGAAGAGAGGAGGGAGAGGGCTGGTATCAGGCTGTAAAGAAATTAAATAATAAATGGGAAAAATAAATATAGGATAGAAACCAAGGAATTAAAAAAATAAAAACAAAAATAAAATAGAACTAAGCAGAGAGTTCTCAAAAGATAAAACACAAAGAGCTAAGAAACATTTTAGAAAAGCTCTACATTCTTATTCATCAAAGAAATGTGAACTCCTTTGCAATTTCATCTTACCCCATTCATAATGGCCAAAATTAGCCAAACACATCACAGCATATGCTGGTGAAGATCCAGGAAAGAACACTTATTCTTTGCTAGTGGAAGTTCAAAGTGTTTCAGTTACTATGGAAATCAGGTGAAATGTTAGTCAAAAAGCAAAAAAAAAAAAAAAAAAAAAAAAAAAAAAAAAAAAAAAAAAAATCTACCACAAGACCCAGATATGCTATCATTAGGCAAATACACAAAGAACTTTACATCTTACTACAAAGATACTTGCTTGTACATGTTTATTGTTGCTCTATTCATAGAAGCCAGAAGTTAAAAACATATCCTAGCTTTCCATCAATTGATAAATGAATAATGAGAATGTGGTGCATTTATGTAATGAGATACTATGTGACTGTTACAAAGAAAGAAATTACTAATTTGCAGCCAAGCTATTTTCCTACCTAGAGCTGTTAGAAAAATAGTTATCCTGAGTAAAATAACCCAGATTCCAAAGGACAAATATTGTACTCTCTCCCCTATATGTGGATTTGCCTTTTAAGCTTTAGATATATATGTTTAAGTGCAAATAACTATGAAGGTTAGGTAGCTAGTAAGTAATGGAAGCAGTAAGGGTTCCTCCAAGAGAGTGGAAATAGAACAAAAGTGTTATGGAGAGGTAAAGAGGAAGCTAGAATAGGAGAATCAAATGGGGGGACTAGAGTTCAGGGTAAAAGGAAAGAATATGGGGAGAAACAACTAACACCAAAAGCCTTTTGAAAATCCATATGCTATAGAAGATGCCATATATATATATATATATATATATATATATATATATATATATATATATGGTATTTAAATGGAGTCACAAAAAGTGGAAGGGTCATGCTCATCCCCCAGCTAGATATCTTATGCCACTGAGTAAAGCCTCTAGTGCCAGGAATGGACTGCATCTTGTTCAGTCATTGTCCAAAAGGGTCTTGTAGATGCCCCCCCACCAAACATTGTCAAGGCTACTCTCTATAACCTGTTGTTGAGGATATAACTTACTTATGCAATCGTACATGAACAAATCAAGTTGTTACTCACCTAGGTGACTCAGCCTTACTAGCTCATGGTATTAGAAGGTACTTTGCAAGCTACTGGAGGATACCACTCAGCTAAAACCCTAAGACTCACAAAAGCTTCCTGCCTGAAAGATAGACTGTTACCATAGTGGTACAAATATTATGAAAGCAGCTAACTACTATTTAATTGAATTTAAGGCCCACTCCATGAGGTGGAATCCACACTTGACACTGCTAAAGTGGCCAATAACTGAAGATTAAGTTGGTCATAGGCCCTAGTGGAAAACTTATTCCTGTTTTTTCTGCTATAATAATATAGCAAGAAAATGATTCCTAATGACATATTGCTTTACCCATAGAATAGAACATAGCTTAGCCCATATTAGAGAAGCTTTTCCATGCAGCAGATGGTAATTAAAACAAAGATCTACAACTGAACAATGCAGTATTCAAGAGACTTTGGGGCACTGAGATCTAAATGGGATATGTTTATCAAACCCCTTCCCTCAGGGCCCATGGGTGTATGTAGAAAAGGAGATGGAAATATTATAAGAGTAAGAGGTAGTGGGTGACTCTAAGAACACTGTCTTACCCAGACAACAGAACTAATAGACACATAAACTTTAAGCCATTGTGACAGCATACACGAGAGCTGTACAGGTTCAAACCAAACAAAATCAGAAGCTATTCACAGCTGATAAGGGAAAGGGAAAATTGAAACATGATGGGAAAGGGGAAATGGGCTTTCTCTAATGCAATGTCACTGGGTATATCAACCATATTCTAGGGCATAGTTAGCCAACACAAAAGAAACTCCATGGTGTGTGTGTGTGTGTGTGTGTGTGTGTGTGTGTGTGTTTAGAAAGAGAAAGAGAGAGAGAGAGAGAGAGAGAGAGAGAGAGAGCATAAAATCTATAGGTTGGGAAAATTAAGGATGAGTTGGGAAAGGAGAAAGAATATGATAAAAATACATTGAATGAGAAAAAAAAATTAAGTTAATAAAAAAAGGACATAAGTCTCCTCTGTATAAAGGCCTTAGTATTCCTTCAGGACATCCAATTCAAGTGCCACCAAAATTCTATATGTAACTTTTAGCTAGAGACATGAATGGCATGTACAGTGATCTCATAATGGGGCTGACAGAAACTGAGAATTAAGGGAATATAGAGATTTTTTATCCTGAGCTTAGCATAGACAAGCTTGCGAAAAATGTCAACCTCCCCAAAATTTGTCTACAGATTCAATGTAATCATGAGAATACTAGCAAGATGTTTAGAAGAAACTGAGCAGCTGATTGTAAAATTGATATTGAAATTGAAAATATGAGGGGACTGCACGATGGCAGCACCCAGTGCACACCATGTATAAGGGCAGAGGATCTGAAGCTCCAGAACTGGTGAGTGGAGGGGCAGCTGAAGCCAGAGCATCGACTTTGAGCCTTCCTGGGGGAGAGGGACAACCCGTGAGCTAGGACAGATTGGAACCAGGCCCCCTAGGAAAAATCTCAGGGGGTCTGACAGTGGCGAACTATCCCCCACCCTGCACTTTCAGCTGCACCATCCCTTGCTCCAGCTGCTTGGCAGTGGCTGCAGCAGGGGCAGGGAGTGCATAACCTCAGGTGCTGGGGGTCTCCTTATTTAGGGGACCCAAATCTGAGAGTAGAAAACTGTGGACTCTCTGAGCTTAACACATATGCATGCAAGTGAGTACACACGGGCCCTCTGAGCTTTTCACACACGCATGCGAGTGAGTGCATCTATGAGAGAGTGCATACAGAGCCCCAGATCCAGGGTCCCTCTATGCTTGCCACCAGAACACTGGATCCCACACCCCCACTGTGGGCAATATAAGGATCCCTGAGACAGCATTCTCAACATTGGAGCCCTTGTTCTGTGGGTCTCCCAATGGAATCCAGCTAAACAATTCTTGGAAACAATTCCTGGAGCAGAGATAGTGCAGCCCAGACAGTTCTGAGCACTTGGAACACAATATCAAGACAGGTCTGTGGGCCACCCGATCCATTTAGGGCAGGTGTGCACACACACTGTACCAGCGAACCTCACCTACACCACAGCCTGCACTTAAGCTCCTTCCTTACACTTCATCCTTCCAGGAAAGCACACCTCCATGCACACTCCTCTGCTGTGCACTTGTACCTGTGTCCTTCCTCCCTTAGCTGCATCTGAAACACCAACACCTGCTCCCAAACCTGTGGACCTCTCTCATCTTCCTGAAGAATACTCCAGACTCCAGAGACAGATGGACCCAGTCTACAGTACAGGCTCCAGGAACAAGTAGCAAAGTCTATGAATAAGCAGATGGCTAGAGGTGGGCATAAGAACGCATCCAAAAAAATCGGGACATCATGCCTTCACCCCCAAAATCAATGGCTATTTTAATTGATTGGAAACACGGGAAAATGATTTAAAATCTATGCTTACCTAGTTATTAGAGGCACATAAAGAGAAAAACAAACAAAAAATAGGTGGATCAAGGAAAGACAGGAATACAAATACAAACAGATGAAGGAAATGCTGCAAGACATGAAAACGGAATTACAATAAAAAAAAGAAAGCACAAACACAGAAAACTCTGGAGCTAGAGAACTTACAGAAGAGATCAGGAACCACAAAGAAAAATATCACCAACAGAATACAAGAGATGGAAGAGAGAATATCAGGCACTGAAGATACAATTGCAGAAATTGATAATTTCTCAAAGAAAAAATAAAATCTGAAAAGTTACAAACACAAAACATCCATGATATCAAGGACTCCAAGAAAAAAAAATGAAATCTAAGAATAATAGGAATACATGAAAAAGAAGATTCCAGGCTCCAAGATTCAGAAAATATTTTTCAAGAAAATCATAGAAGAAAATTTCCCCAATGTAAAGAAAGAGATGCCCTTAAACATACAAGAGGCCTATAGAACACCAAATAGACTAGACCAGAAAAGAAACTCGTCACTTCACATAATAGTCAAAACAATAAATCTACAGAACAAAGAAAAGATACTGAAAGCATCAAGGGGAAAAGGCCAACTAACATACCAATTAGACCTATCAGAATCACACTACATTTCACAATAGAAACTATGAAAGCCAGAAGGGCCTGGGCAGATGCCATGCAGACTCTAAGAGAACACAAATGTCAAACCAGACTACTCTATCTAGTAAAACTTTCAAAAAACATAGATGGAGAAAAAAATATTCCATGACAAAACTAAACTTAAACAGTATCTATACAGCAAGCCAGCCCTAAAGAAGACACTGAAAGGAAAACTCCAATCTAACAAAATTAACTAAACCCCAGAAAACACAGGACACAGATAAATTCACAACAGATAATCAAAAGAAAACAAGCACACAAACCTACTATGACCACCAACTCCACAATAAAAGGAACTAACATTCATCAGTCACTATTATTTATCAACATCAATGGATTCAACTCTCCAATAAAAAGACACAGACTAACAGAATGGTTGCGGAAATAGGATCCAACATTCTGCTGCATCCAAGATACAATGCTCTGCAACAAAGACAGACATTACCTAAGAGAAAACGGATGGAAAAAGATTTTTAAAGCAAACAGAACCAGAAAACAAGCTGGAGTAGCTATCCTAATATCTAACAAAATAGACTTTCAACCAAAATTAATCAAAAAAGATAAGAAGGGACACTTCATTCTCATCAAAGGAAAAATCCACCATGAGGACATCACAATCCTGAACATCTATGACCCAAATACAAAAGCACATGCATTCTTAAATGAAATATTATTAAAACTCAAACCACATATCGATCCCAGTACCTTAATAGTGGGAGACTTTAACACTCCACTCTCACCAAGGAACAGATCATCTAGACAGAAGATAAATAGAGAAATAATGAGACTTACAGAAGTCCTAAATCAAATGGACCTAATAGATGGCTACAGAACTTTTCACCCAAACTCAAAAGAGTATACCTTCTTTTCAGCATCCCCTTGGAACTTTCTCTAAAATAGACCACATAGTCAGACTCAAAGCAGGCCTCAACAGATTGAAGAAGATTGAAATAATTCCTTGTATCCTATCAGACCAACATGGATTAAAACTAGACCTTAAAAACAACAGAAATAACAAAAAGCCTACACATGCATGGAAACTAAACAACTCTCTACTCAACAACAGCTAGGTCAAGGAAGAAATAAAAAAAGAAATTACAGACTTCTTAAAATTCAATGAAAATGAAGGTACAACTTACCCAAACTTATGGGACACAATGAAAGCAGTGCCAAGAGGAAAGTTTATAGCACTAAGTGCCTTCAGAAAGAAGTTTGAGGCATCATGTACAAGCAACTTAATGGCACACATGAAAGCCCTAGGAAATAAAGAAGCAGAAACACCCAAGAGGAGTAGAAGATTGGCAATAATCAAACTCAGGGCTGAAATCAATAAATTAGAAACAAATAAAACAACTCGAAGGATCAATAAAACTAAGAGCTGGTTCTTTGAGAAAATCAACAAGATAGACAAACCCTTAGCCAAACTAGCTAAAAGGCAGAGAGAAACTATCCAAATCAGCAAAATCAGAAATAAAAAGGGGGACATAACAGCAGACACTGAGGAAATTCAAAGAATCTTTAGGTCTTACTTCAAAAGCCTATATACCACAAAATTTGAAAATCTAAATGAAGTGGATAATTTTCTTGATAGATTCCATTTATTAAAGCTAAACCAAGACCAGGTAAATAGATTAAACAGTCCTATATCCTCCAAGGAAATAGAAGCAGTCATCAAAAGTCTCCTATCAAACAAACAAACAAACAAAAAAAGTCGGGGACCTGATGATTTCAGTGCAGAATTCTAGCTGGCCTTCAAAGAAGAGTGAATGACATATTCTTCAATCTATTCCACAAAATAGAAACAGAAGGAATATTACCAAACTCATTCGATGAGGCTCCAGTAACCTTGATACCTAAACCACACAAAGACCTGACAAAAAAAAAAAAGAGAACTTCAGACCAATCTCTTTTATGAACATTGATGCAAAAATACTCAATAAAATACTTGCAAACCGAATCCAAGAACACATAAAAGGTATCATCCACCATAACCAAATAGGCTTCATCCAAGGCATGCATGTGTAGTTCAATATATGGAAATCCATCAATGTAAATCCAACACATAAACAAAGAGAAGGAAAAAAAACCCACATGATAATCTCCTTAGATGCTAAAAAGCATTTGCTAAAATCTAACACCGCTTTATGTTTAAAAGTCTTGGAGAAATCAGGAATACAAGGCACATACCTAAATATAGTAAAGACAATATACAGCAAGCCAACATCAAACTAAACAGAGAGAAATTTACATCAATCCCACTGAAATCAAGGAAAAGGCAAGGCTGCCCACTTTCTCCATATCTCTTCAACATAGTAGTGATCTAACAATAGTCTGCCAAAAAAGGAGAGGCAGACATACAGACAGACAGAGAGTCAGGAAGAGGGACAGCAGGCAGGGTGACAGGTCTGCATAAGTTCAACAGAAAAAATCTTAGCCTAGAGAAGAGGGAGAGGGCACAACGTCCCACTTCTAATCAGGAAACTATTTGTAATTACAAGCTTCTGGGAAAGGGAAAATCAGTTTTCTTTAAAGAAATGCACTACAGCCCAGATAGAGTAGGTCTCATGCTCACAAGGTGGCTAATATAAAACAGCAGGGGCGAACTTTCCTCTTTGTATCTCTCTGTCTCGGTCTCTCTGTCTGTCTCTGTCTTTGTGAGTGCATGTGCATGCATGCATGCATGGGTGCATGCGTGCGTGTGTGTTCCTAGTATTTTTAAGAGAGAGAGAAAAAAAACTGACCCTGGCTAAGTTGGCACATGAGAGAAAATCTGGAAGGAGTTAGTGATAACATACTGTACAATAATTTTTTAATGAAAATTTTAATATATATATATACATGTCACTACAGAAAAATCCAGATGAAGAGCTCTACTTTAGACCTCATCCCGAAGTCATTTGTACAGGTTTACTACTGTGCAGTACATTTTTAGCACTAAGAAACATTAATTTCAGTTTTCTTGCCAATACTGTATCAATGTTGTTTCAATATTTTTTCTGTTTTCTCAAAAATGATGTGTCTTTCTGGCTTTAATTTTTATTTTGTAAAATTTATTGTTAAAGGTGTAGTCTTTTAAGTGTTAAAAATATCAATATATTCCTACATGTAAGCAATTAACAATTAAATGTCAGTAACCAATAAGTTACAAAAAAAACTACCACCAAAATAATGCACACAAGCACACATTTAACTAAGGATGTAAGTAAGAAGTTCAATGAAAGCCACAAAATTGCTGACAGAAGCTAAGTGAAATTTGAAGAACGGAAGAGATATACATTGTTCAGAGATTGTCTCAATTTCTCAAAATTTGTCCATAGAGCTATGTTTGTTAGAAACTGAAGCTGATTGTAAAATTCAAAGCATGTAGAATAGTCAGAGCAATTCTTGCAGCCAAAACACAAGGATGAAGAATAAAAGACAACCTGACCCACATTATCCTAATGCTTCAGGCACTAACACTATGTGAGTCCTGCTGAAAACACATCAGACAAGGTCACACAGGTGCTGATCATTTGAAATACATACACATCACTGAAGAGGCTGATATAAGCGGATCAACACCAATTCGAGACACACTATTCTACATGGAGGTTTCACACTACCTAAGAATATGTAGAAGAACTCTTTTTTAAACACATTACATGCAAAGAGTGATAGGAGTGGTGGCTTCTAAACTGATTTCCAGTGAATGAGAAAGATAAGGCAAGAGGATTGCTTGATCTCGAAAAGGGCACCATGAGCTGCACAAAACAATCCTACCTACCTCTTTTAAAAAGAAAGAAAAATGTAAGATACCAGATGTGGTACATTTTTGTAACCCTAGAAATCAACAGTCAATGACAGATGGAACTAATAAAAATTCGTGTTCAGTCCGGTCTACATAGTGAATGTAAGCCAGTCTAGGCAAAATAAGGATAATCTGTCACAAAAATAGCAATAAATGATAGTGCCACTTTGTTAAAGCAGTGTGGCCGTTTCACAGAAACCTAACAACATGCTTGGCAGGTAATATAATGACTCCATTCCTACACCATTGCCCAAGATGACGGAAGGATATGTACGTAACAAAAGCTTGTACACATGTTTGTAGAGCAACCTTGTTGATAGTAGCCCCAAACTCGAAGTACCACAAATGTCCCCATGTACGTAAAGAATAAAACATGCAGCACAACAACACAGGCAAGTTCCTCAAGTAATGAAGATCAGGGAAAGAATCTCAATACGTGTGGGTACCATGATGGTTAGACTACAAAATGTTCACCAAGGTCTTGCTCATGGAGTCTTCTGCTTCAATCAGTGGTACTTTTGTGGAAAGTTGTGAAACTTCTTGGACATAGGGCCTAGTTATTAGGCATTGAACCATAGGGGTGGGGCTTAAGGAAGCTAAAAAGGTCAGTTCTTTTCTCTCTGCTTTCAGATCCACTGCCATGGGATGAATGAAGCACACCACAAGCTCCCGCTCCCACAGACAGATCCCTAGCTTTCAAGCCTTCTGCAAGGACAGACTGTATGCTCTTCAGTTGTGAGCCAAAATAAACCCTTTCTCATCTTGGCTGTGTCTACCAGGGATTTGATTATGCAATGTAATGTGTTAATATAGCATGTACTCGTCCAGGAGTGAAACTGTTGCTATGATAAACATGGATGTGAAGTTCTTCAGCTTTTGGAATCAGTCAGTGTGAAGAATGTTCACAGATTTATAAGTTCAGGCCAAAGAAACCTACATTCTTTTTTTTTTCAATTTAATTTCACAGAAAGAAATATACCAAGTGTATACCAAGCTCTTTGACTACACTAAAATTTTCTTATCTAGTCTGTGAAATTCAGTATAGATTTCTCCCTAGTTTTCCCATATTGCAGCCTAAGAATAATCCACTAAAATATATACATAGATGTAAAATTAGGTTAGTTGTGACCAACTCTTCTTGGCTGAGACTCTCAGTTGACAGTAACAGTAGAGACAAAATTCTCCACATGGATAACTAGGGTGGCTATAACAAGACACAGTAGATATGTGTTTATCACACTCCAGAAAACCTATACTCTTAGAAGCAGAGATTAATTGGACATTTTGCTAAGACTTTTAAAGACCAGGATTCAGAAATAAATCTGAGCAGTGAAGGGCATACTCAGGTGATTTCAGAAGGCATTTATCACTATCAAGATTTGGGTTAACGTGACATTCTGGTGAGTGAGTGTGTGTGTGTGTCTTTGTGTGTGTGAGTGTGTGTGTTGTTCATCCTGAAAATGTGAGTGAGGCTGAAAATTGAAATAATGTACTAATTACGTTGGCTGAGGAAGTGTTACGAACACAAAGCATTTGGGACCTAATTGATGAGTCAGTGGATAATATGCTTGCTGGCCTAGCACGGATGCTGAGTTTGTAGGTTCATTATGCATGAGAAATCTAGGCATGGCAACTCAAGCCTGTAATTCTAACACAGAGAAGATAGGATATATCTTTGTACTCAAACAATCTGTCTTAAATTGTGACATAAAGGAATGTTGAAAAGCCATACAAAAGACATTGCAATGTCAGCCTTGTTCTGCAAATTTCATCACAAGGGAGAGGTCACCCTTTCACACAAATGTGCACATGCATACATAAAGGCAAATAGGTGCATAGATGTCATGAGTAAACTCATGCTGTCTATGCAACCTGAAAATTCATCATAGGAAGAAATCAAGAGATTCACGTTAAAAGTAAAGAAAAACCAAACAGATGATACGGAGAAAGGCTTATTGTAAGGCTTGGGGGTCATGGACAATCTTCCTGTCAGAAATGTGGAGAGTCACTCTGAGAAGGGCAACACTGGTAGCTCTGATTTATGGAATGAAATCCCAAAGACATAGAATGGTCATTGTTTTAACATGTGACGAGGGTGGGGACAATTTCTTGCCACAGTTACTTAGAAAGAAACCAATTAGCAGGTATCACATGTATGCTCTTTGTTACTTTTGATCAGGAGATTATTGGAAGCTGCCTTATGCTTCAAGTTCTTGGGGCTTTGAGAAAAATGCACATAAGGAGAGTTTAATAACATTAGCATTTCCTTTATAAATTATTGAAAGTTTTTAAGTTTATTGCAGAGAGATATCAAGCTAGACCACCCATGGTGAAAGAAAGGTGAAGGATTTGATATTTTGAGATTCAGCATACAGAATGTATCTTTAGATGAGCTTTAAAAACTTACAGAAATTGTAGGATGAGACTCGATATGACTTTAAAAAAAAGAAAAAAGAAAATCTGGGCAAGCTCTGGAACATCTCTTTCAACAGCTCAGTGGACCATGGAGTAGCCAGTGCCAGGCAGAGGAAAGATGATAATTTAGGTGGAACTATCTAGGGACCACATACACATTCTGAAGTACTTTCTGTCTCTGGACCCTGTGCTAGTGTGTCCCATTCCCACCTCAGTTGCTCCACCCATTTTTTCTGAGTACTTCAAGGATAATGACTCTCATGGTTTACTGATCCTTGAGAGGCAGGTGAATCAAGACACTTGGTCTCTTCCCGGAGAAACACTCCCTCATCTTGCTGTTTGAGGTAGGTTCTTTCTGAGAGACACTCCATAAAGTGAAGGTGGAAAACCCATGAGCCTATGGGGAGAACCCTTAAACTTGTGTTTTTCATGTTGGTTCAGCAATCTCAATCCTCAGAAATGAGCTCTGAGGTAAACTCTTACTGTGTGATTCCCTAGGGATCACAGATACAACAACCATCTTATGTAACAACGTCCTGTGACACCATTTCTGAGGGCAAGAGTATTCTTCTCAGCTCCACAGAATTCACTATCAACCAAATTTCTGTAGTGTTCCTCAATCAAAGGTACTGCCAAATATCCTCTGTCTGAGGGATTATTTCACCAACTCCTCTGGGATAAAGCTGTCATCTTGATGGTCTCACAGTGTGCTTCATGTATAACCTTAAAAAAAATTTATTGACCACTTTGGGGCCACTTGATTGGTTAATCTTGAAACATCCCACATTCCTCCAGCATGAATCTTGATGTACTGGCTCTCTTTACCACATAAATTTCAAAATTAGCACAATAAAAAAAAAAACCCAAAACACTAAAATTAGCATATCTACCTCTCATCTGCAAAGTAGAGCCATATGTTCCTTTCCTTGTCAATTAAACCCATCAGCCTCCCACTCAGCCTGTAGTAATCAGATATATTGTACTACAAAACATGACTGTGAGGACACACACACACACATCTCACAAAATTATAAATGGAGTGGGATTCTGAAGCACAATACTCTGAGACCAAGGTTTTTCTGTTCACTTATTATCATAAACCTACTTTGTCTTAACTGAAAAAATCAAGATTACTCACCTGATGATACATGTAAATGAATTGAAATTTCGGTATATGCCCAGAAATATGTGTAATTTATTGTGTAGCATAGATTTTTTTTTACCCTTTACATAATATGCTAAAATTTTACTGATAAAGAACAAGACTGATGGGTTTAACTTGAAGCTGTGACTGTAATGATAGAAAAAGAAATAAAAGTACCTGAGTGTTATAGTAAATAAAAAATAAATGAGTGTTGGGCTATAAATGTTTACTATTAGCCTTATGATTATTGTAGCAGTATTCTTTAACCTGCTATCACAGATAATAAGACACAGACACCTGTTAGATTCATAATTCCCTTATTTACCCTGTGCTGGATAGATATTTCACTTATGCTGGCTCACTAACCTCACCATCCACCTCCCAGGCCCCATCCAACACCATCCACCTTAATTCTCCTCACCTGGTCTAGCTTCCATCCATAATCTCATGGTACTCGCTTATTTTCTTCATCTGGGCCTTTTCACGCCATTATTGGAGTCCTTCCTCTAGGGTCATGTGGTTTTTCATCCACGGTAACCCATCGTGGTGTCCTTCTTCTTCTCTTCCCTTTCCTCTGTCTCCCATTTAATTAGCCAATAAGGTAGGTTTACACAACATAGATAGGTCTACCCAGACCTTGAGAGCTAGTAACATGCGTCAGGCCAACCTCCAATGCCTGAGATTGTCTTTCATATGATGAACTATCTGCAATTAATAATACTTACCTAAAGCACAAAGGGGTAGAAGAAAGAATGTTAGTGAAAATGAAAGGAAGCACCAAGGCAGACAGGGAGGAGGCAATAGCAAAGGAAAATGGCAGGTCAAATGGGAGAAAAGTATAATGATACGCACTTAAGAATACATCATTATGTCATTTGATAATCCTCTACAGAGAGTTCTCTGTGTAGCTGTGTTCCCATTTTTCAATTGGATTACTTGGTTTGCTGTTTTTCAGCTTCTTTATTTCTTTATATATACTGGATATTAGCCCTCTGTCAAGTAAAGAGTTGGTGAAGATTCTTTCCCAGTCTGTAGGCAGTCGTTTTGTTTTGATGATGGTGTCCTTTGCTTGACAGAAGCTTTTCAGTTTCATGAGGTCCCATGTATTGATTGTTGCTCTTAGAGCCTGTGCTTTGGTATTCTGTTCAGGAAGTTGTCTCCTGTGCCAATGAGTTCAAGGGTATTCCTCACTTTTTTTTCTAACCAATTTAATGTGTCTGGTTTTATGTTGCGGTCTTTGATCCACTTGGACTTCAGTTTTGTGCGGGGTGATAAGTATGGATCTATTTTCATTTTTTAGAAACACTTAAAGAAATGCTCAACATCATTAGCCATTAGGGAAATGCAAATCAAAACGACCCTGAGATTTCACCTTACACCCATCAGAATGGCAAAGATGAAAATCTCAATTGACAATACATGCTGGAGATGTGGAGAAAGGGGAACCCTCCTCCAGTGCTGGTGGGAATGTAAACTTGCACAACCACTCTGGAAATCAATCTGGCGCTTCCTCAGACAACTAGGAATAGCGCTTCCTCAAGATCCAGCCATACCACTCCTAGGCATATATCCAAAAGGGGTTCAAGTACACAATAAAGACATTTGCTCAAACATGTTTGTGGCAGCTTTATTCGTAATAGCCAGAAGCTGGAAATAGCCCAGATGCCCCTCAACTGAAGGATGGATGCAGAAGTTGTGGTACATCTACACAATGGAGTACTACTCTGCAATGAAAAATAAGGAAATCATGAAATTTGCAGGTAAATGGTGGGACCTGGAAAGGATCATCCTGAGTGAGCTGTCCCAGAAGCAGAGGGTCACACACGGTATATACTCACTCATATAGACATATAACATAAGATAAACCTACTAAAACCTGTACATCTAAAGAAACTAATTAAGAGAGAGGACCCTGATTAAAGCCCTCAATCCTATCTCGAAAGGCAAAGAGGATAGTCATCAGAAGGTAAAGAAAACAGGAAACAACCTAGAAACCTGCCACAAAGGGCCTCTGAAAGGCTCTGCCCTGCAGACTATCAAAGCAGACACTGAGACTTATGGCCAATTGTTGGGCAAAGTGCAGGGACTCTTATGTAAGAAGTGGGAAATAGTAAGGTCTGGAGAGGACAGGAACGCCACTAGGAGAGCAACAGAACCAGAAAATTTGAACACAGTGGTCTTCCCAGAGACTCAGACTCCAAACAAGTACCATACATGGAGATAACCTAGAACCCCTGCACAGATGTAGTCCATGGCAGTGTAGTGTCCAAGGGGGTCACATAGTAATGGGAAGAGATTATGCCTCTGACATAATCTGATTGGCCTGTTCTTTGATCACCTCCCCATGAGGGGAGAGCAGCCTTATCAGGCCACAGAAGATGAGAATGCAGCCATTCTTGATGTGATCTGATAGACTAAGATCAGAAGGAAGGAGAGGAGGACCTCCCCTATCAATGGACTTGGGGAGGGGCATGTGCGAAGAAAGGGGAGGGGGATGGGACTGGGAGGGGAGGAGGGAGGGGCTTATGGGGGATACAAAGTGAATAAACTGTAATTAATAAAAAAAGTGTTAACTATTAAACTGAATTTTACAAAACAATAAATACTGATGATGTGCGGGGGAAAAAAAGAATACATCATTATGAAAATCAGCCTTTTGGGTACTAATTACAGACAGTTAACTAAAAGAAGACATTTTTGAGATAATTAAAGCACTTCATTTATTAAAGGGGAAAGTATTTTCATTCTATAAAAGTTAACTTATTTTTTCTGTTTTTCAAGACATGTATTCATTTTGATCCCACAAAGAGAGTGAATACTCACTTAACCAACTCCCAAAGTTTGCATTGCTTTTTGATGACAATTTAAAAAAATTGTAGCCTAGGGTGGCTTTCAATTCTCTATACTCCTATTGAAACATGCTAGAATTTCAGGTGTGTGCCAACATGCCTTGCTTCCAAAGAGGGATTTGTTCTGATCTTTATTTAAACATTTTCTTATGTGGCATGTATTCATAGCACTTACACAATAGGAAGGCAGTGCAATTTTTCAAGATATGCATGTATGTGGATAAAGCATACTTGAATAGTTACTATTTTTATGTTCTGATTTCCATTCTCCACTAATTTTGGCAGTGCTGGGGAAGGCAGGCAGAGCCTCACACTCACTAGGCCATGACTCTATTACTAACCTGCATCTGCAGCTTCTTTTCAACTGTTGTTTTGAAATGGGTTCCAACTACAAAGTCCAGCTGTAGCCAAGGCAGGCCTGAAATAGGTCCTGATTCACCCTTAGCCACCAAGTTATCTCAGAGTGCAGGCCTGGAGTGCTAAACATGGCATCTCCTAGCTTTAGTAAATCCTTCATACCTCATTGTAAATTATAGCGCCCAGCTTTGAAACAATAGAACTTCACACATTGAAACGATTCTTAAATGGAATTACTGGGCTAGTCTGTCAACATAAGCTGGATCCCCAGAGAGCAAGTAAATATGGTGATTCTTAATGTGTCATATCCACAGTGAGGCTGCGTATTTCACAGTTTTGAGAAGTTGGGCATCAGACCAGAAGGGTGGACAGGCACACTGAGTGAAGAGAAGAGTTAAAAAACCTATCTACGTGTGAGGTTTACTCCCCTTCATAATATGGAGTAAGCAGAGAAGTCTTAGTTACACACAATCAAGGTCGTATGTTTTACTCTGTTACTTACATTTGTCTTTTTCTCAAAAGGAAACAAAACTAAATAAACAAAACGTGTAGTTTCATCTCTATATTTTACAACTTGTTATTTTAAAGCACATGTGACTTAGACATATGTGCTTATCAGACATATGACCTAGAAAGCAAGCTTGGCTGTTAGTAATTCTCCAATCGTAACTTGGAGTTTGAGTGGCAGAAGGTTAGCAGAGGTGGACAGACGGGAAAGACTACACAGAAAGGCACTAGCCTGGTTCTCGGTTTTCTGTTTCTCTGTTATTAACTGGCTTAATAATTCCTGAAAAATAAAACATCAGTGTTTTTGAAAGTGGAATAAAAAAAAAAAGGACTCCTCGAAATTATCCTCTCAAATTCACATGCACTGTGACACACAATTCACATCTCCCCCAAACCAGCCACCATGCACACATAATAAGTTATCAATTAATTATAGTAACTGTACTCAGTACTCACATTTCTACGTTCGTCTACAGAACTTCCAACTACCCACTTCCAGTGACAACTCTTTCATTTTTATCTTCTCTGAAAAAGTTTTCAGTTTCCACAAATGGGTGGGAAACATGTGCCTATATCTGCGGAAGCCAAAACCTTTCTCTTTTCAATTTAACAAGGGAACTAGTCAGGACAGTAACTGATCTACACTCAGGTACTCACAGTCACTTCACACATGCTGATAGAATCTTTCTTATTTCTAAAAACTACCTCTCTCAGAGATCTCCAGTACATATCTTGAAGATAAGAAGCACAATGTAATTCTAAGTTCTCTCCACTTGCTCTTGTACTTGGAGACAGTCAGTTCACGATCTTCGATGCACGCTGTCGCCAGAGTCCTGAAGACAGACAGTTCCTGTACAAAGAGCCCTGGGGATATTTGTAAACCAGAGAAGATGTCCAAGGTGAGGTGACATGGTGGGGTTTGGGCAGAGGCACCTAACTGACTATGGGACAATATATAAAGCCTGAAAGTTGGAAAAGAGTCATAGGATACAAGGAATACACAGAAGTTTCAAGATCTCTATCCTCTCTATATATTCATCAATCTCTCAGCACATATTTATACACACACAAACACACAACTACACACACATACACACACACACACACACACACGCACACACAATTTCAACATGCTCTCCACAACAACCCTGAAGATATCAGAATGGTTACATTGAGCAATTTGATGACTCTCAGACATTTATAAATGTGGGAAGAGAACAAGTAGCTAAGATTGAGCATCTCTGGTGTTCTTGGGAAGAAGCTGTTGCCCTGTCTCTCCTGTGGCCTTCACATTGTTCAGAACAGACTATCTTGAGATTCTAGGTGCACTACCGAGTTCCTGTTTCAAAGACAGAGAACTGGACTAAATGGCACACATGTCCAGCAAATTTAGCTGTCAGAGCTTCTACTTTTCTCTTTTCTAGTCCTTCAAAGATATTTCCAGATACTTCTCTGAGGAAGAATGGGCAAAGCTGACCAAATGGCAGAAAAGTACCTATGTGTTTATGAAAAGAAACTACATCAGAATGAGAGGTCTAGGTAAAAGAAAGTGGTTTTTTTTTCTTGCTTTTGTTTGTTTGTTTGTTTGTTGAGACAGTCCTGCTTGTCCTCCAGTCCCTTTTCATGCTAAGGCTTTGCCTCAGCCTGTAGCAGGTCCCTCTCCCATATGTTTATCTTCTTCATGGGAGAAAGTTAAAGGCTCTTTTCCAACCTGTGCAGAGGTGACAACAGAGACCAGCCACCATAGGGCTCAGGCATGCAGCCTGCACTTTCTTCACCTGTCTGCTGGACCTTACTGTCTATGTTGCATTCTAGCATGTTGCCTGCATTTCTCCTCTCTTTTTCTGGGTTAGCTTTTTAAAAAGCACTGTGCTTCCTTCTAGGGGTCCCAGTCAACCAACCAGTTTTTATGCGTGTGAAGAAACAGATCACAGAACACTTAATTAAAGAATCTGATGAAAATTGTGGCCATGAAAGTGAAGGTGAGTGGGCAGGGAGGGGCTGTGGAGGATTGCCTTTTCAGTCAAATGCTTGCAAAGCTCATAGACACCTCCTTCCTTTCTCAAGTCAAGCCTGAGTGGAAAAAATTTATTCAGAATACTACATAGAGGGAATTGGTATATAAAATTCCAAAATATTCAACAAAACTATAAGCTTTATTATGAATAGTGAGTTGATGACAAAATATGAAACACTTTCAGTTGGAATGACACTGTCTTGTATCCTATCATAAACAGGGACAGAAACGCTACACAAAAAGAGAAAGAGAGGGAGAGAAGTAGGGAGACAAGGGGAGGGGAGGGCAGAAGAGGGGAAGGGAGAGGAAAATATAATAGGAGAGGAGAGAGTTAGGTCATCTGCATATCAGGGAATAGACCCTTCACAGGATAATGAGGTGAATGGTTCAAGAATCTATATCCTTGTACATCTGAATCACATGTATAATCAGGAGACAGTAGATGAGATGTATTCACTTACTCTTCGGCTCTAATAAAACTTCCAAAAAGAGTCAGAATGCCCTGTGTCTGACAGACCTGTGACTCCTCAGGAAAGCAGGTCAGATGTACAATCTTGTACAGTTTGTCATTGACCTCAAAGGCCAGATTTGGTATTTATGCACAGCTTTTGACATTAAATGAGAACTATTCCACTGTGTAGAAACCATTAGCACTGGGCTAAAGCAACCACACTTTCTCACAAAATTTAACACCTGAAGGTTAACTCATTTTAAGCAAAATGATCCTCCTCATTATTCGACATCTCTAAGTGCAAATGATTCAGATGTTTCTGCAACCCATTTAATGCTATGGGGGAAATAAAAATCCATAGACCAGGATACCAGAATAGGATAAAGCTGTGGTGAGGCTCAGCCCACATTCTAGAAAGTAACACCAAAAGGAGCTTTCTGAGCTGAAATTTCAACTGACGAATAGGGTGGTAGTAGAGAGGGAGAAAACCCATGCTCCCTTTCTCCTCCGTCAATGGGCTGTGGCCCTTCATTCTAGCATTCACAGCAGTTGCGGGGACCTAAACTTTGGAAATGTTTGATAACAAGCAACAGCGTCTAACATGTCACCCTCCTGTAGATGAACATTGTGAGCGGACATTGGGCGTGGCACAGACCAGAGGCCTGAGGTGAGAGTCTCCTACTTGTCTAAGACTTGGTCACATTTGTTCCTCCGTTCATACGTCACATTGGTGAGGATGGAAGATATGAAATGCACAGCTCCTACACCCTTGCTCTGCTCATCTCATTGTTTCCTTCTCTTTTCTTTGCAGTTTTATTTTCTATTTTTTCTCCTTACTGCTTTGTTTACTCTTTTCTTTTCTTCCTCCTTTTTTTTTTATTTTGTAGTGCAGAGAATGAATTAAAGGGCTTGACACCTGATAGCTAACCATTCTATCATTAAGGAAATTTGTACAGACTTCTTGCTCTACAATGACTGGTGTAGCATCTACAGTGTGATAATCATCATGTATTATTGTGATAAGTAATACATCTCTGGCTGTCGCATTACTTGCAGGCCCTGAGTCATTCCCCAGTTTCAAAGTACTTACCTAGTTATGATCAAGGTCCTGGCCTCAATCTCCACTACCATGAGCAGTGGTCTGAATCGCACTATTTTCTAATATTATTTTAATGAACTCATTCCAGTTAACCTTTTGGAACCATAATAAAGCAGTGAAATTTTTTTTTCAATGAGCATGTGCTTACGATTTAATGATAATAACGAGGATGAGGCCCCTGTGCTTAAATATGCTGAAGCATTGGCCTGAGCAGCTGAGCAGCAGTTCCACCGAATATATGATCCATAGCCCAGACCATTGAAATGCATTCAGGTCTTCATTGGTGTCTAAGGTCCATGGGAGGCCTCCGTTGGGTATTCAAATGAGGTGGATAGTTCCATTCTAACACTTATTTTCCAAGGAGGCAGGAGCTGGTCTCTACTCTGTGGATGGGTCTCTCAACTGACTGAAAATGACAGGGCTTTCATTGTGAACCCCTCCCACTGTGATCTCCTTCCAAACATTCTCTACATCTTCAACTTTTTGATTCATAGCGCCAGCAAAAAGGAACCCTCAGAGGAATCTGTTTATGACCTGGAAGTTTCCACTGTTGCAGAAAGCAATCTTTCAAGATGGTTGTAATGGATCTGGGAGCTGGTGGCTAGCAAGGCAACAGTTGAGAATTAAATTCAAGAGATCATGAAAGAAAACATTTGATTTATTATTAGTCCATTTAACCATGCTTTCAGTCTCCATCAGGTCTCTGTGAGATCACGACACTGAGACCTTTGCAGTGCATATAGGGACGCTTATCAAGTGTTTTCAAGTTACAGTCTTATCTGTTTCATCAAGTTGTACATGGATCCTCTACACTACGAATAAACGATATAAATGATATACACCTCAGAATTCCTGGTTTATGATTCCTCTTGAGCTATGTAGAATTGGTAAAGGGGCCACTTAGTCTAATTCCACAGGCAGTTTTCTCATCAGGATTAGGTGTGATGACACACCTGTTACTACACATTTTCATGCCTAGATCTTTGTGGCTCATTTGTTCATTCTCCTTTCCTTATATCGTCTCCATACACAATGCTGATATACACTGTTTTCTCTCTCTATTTAGTATTTCAGTTACTGTCCATGCAATGTTCCTCAAGCCTATGAGAGGATGTCCTATATTCCTTACAATTCCTGTCTGAAGGGACACTGCATATTCCTCCATTCTCTCCCTTTACCAAATTTTTTTTTTCAATGCAGTTTATTCAGGAACCTTGAACAATCATCTGACCCTGGGGAAAGCCAGCCCACAGCTTAAATAGCCTCTGGGTAGCCAACCCCAGCGTGCCATTTGTTAATGCAGATAGGTCCATATACATGGAAGCGAGCCAGATCTTCGGCCTTAGCCAAATGTGGAATTGTTCCTGACAGAGAGCACTCACCATCGGGAAGGTGGAAGGCGGAAACCAGCTCCATCTTTAAGGCACAGCATTCCGCAGCTCTCTACAGTTCCCCCTTTTTGTTTTAGATGCATCAGGCAAGAGTAGAGGTCTGATCTCTGATATTAGAAATAAATTACCAAATTTTATGCTCACCACACTCCCAGTTTTATGAACATCATTCAAGTTTTTTTTCTGATATTTGTCTGGAAAAGGACAAAGAACCTTTCAGTGATAGAAAGTTGATTTCCTTAGTCCCCCCTTTTCCCTTATAAACTTCCGAGTTCCTCTGCATTCAGGCACAATAATAAAATAATCTTCCAGACGTGAGTAAGCATACTAATAAAATGCGTGAAAAAGACATGCACATCAGCACTTTGGCTTGGACGGAGATGCCGTCCAGGCTCCATTGCTCAAAACAATATATAGACAAATTAATAGTTCCTTGGGAAGATTCAAAAAAGTTGTTTGCTGTTACTGATTTACCTGGAGAGTGAGAGACATATTATTCAGTGTTGTCTGTTGCCACTGGCAAAGTGTACCTGCAAAGAATAATGGTTTATGCATGTTTCTGCTGAGTAACCCTAATTAAATTCATTGATTGTTCTCAATATGAAAGTAGAGATCAAACTGGCTGAGATGTGGAAGGGCATCAACATGAGTGGGAGACAGTCACGAAAGGGTAATGGGTAGTGAACGTTTTCATAATACATTTTATACAACTTTTAAAATGTCATAGTGAAATGACATTTATGTGCTTAAAATTAAAAATTTAAATGAATGACACGTTTTGTTAACTCTAAAGCACTGAAGAAGTACCACTGATCTATTTGACATGTCTCCTTTGATATTTGATATTTGAAAGAAGCAGAAGGGGGCAACATGGAAAGGAAACTGCCAAAACAGAGTGCCAGGTGTACATGAGTCAAGAAGGACTCAGAAATGCCTGCATGCTCAAGGGAAAGCAAGTGTATCTCAGAGACACAGAGGGATGACCATGGGTAAGAGAAATCAATGGGGAAATACCAACTTTCGTTTTCTAGTTCTGTTCTATCGTGTGTTCTGAGTATGTGGCGTGGGCTCTGTTCAAACACAGGATGTACCAAGCTACCAGCACTATCTCAGATATTAGAACAGAACTTCACAATCATGCTCAGACTCGTTCATCATCTAAAAGCCACAGGGAACGGGGCAATGCTTCTACATGCTCTGAGTTTCACATCCTTAGTCCAAAGAATGTAATTAAGAAGCCACTGTTTATACATTCTTTCAAGCTTTCCACTGAATCCAAATTACCTCACTACCTGACAGTTCCTCACATAATTATCTCTGTAAGAAACCCTGGATTATGAAACATAGACAGGAGAATGTTCTATTGATAGGTGAGATGAGAAATCTATCTGACCCTGACAGTGGGTGGGGCAGATGTTGACAATTGAAATGGCATTTGGACAGGATCCGTGTTGTTCTAAAGTCAGACTCTCTGAACCAGATTATAAGAGGCTAGAGCATGAACAAGGGCTTTAGCCCTGTGAGTGGGATCAGTCTTCGGCTCGCCTCATAAAATGGGGATGAACTCCTCTCTCCAGAACCAGCTCTCATTTAGCTCATCTTCCTCACACCAGGACACCAAAGGAGTCAGAGAGCCAGAAAACAAAGATTGCAGAAAAGAAAGCGAATCCTAATATTTGAAGAGAGCAGTGATGATGAAAGAAAATGACTAATCTGTAAGTGATCTGTCGGCACCTTCCCTATACCCTTGAAAATGAATGTTGTTGCTATGGTATAGTCCTTTGTTCCTTTAAATCACTAAAGTAACTAATTCTTTGAGGCTTAATGAAACATTCCATGCTTTTTCTACTCCTGTTCTTTATATCAGTGTCCTTTCCTACCTGTGGTGCTGTGCGTTCCCAAGCCTCAGGTCAGCTCTCAATGTGCGGGCCACAGAGAGGACAGATTAGGTAGTCACTGTGACCTAAGTAAAGGGTTTTCTTCTGCCACCATCTCTGAGCCAGGGCAAAAGGACAGTATGTAGGCTTTGCTGGACAGGAAGATGAGTTGATGACTGAATTATCAGTGGTGGAACTATTGGGCAATTATTTCCCTTCTGTCTCCTTGTCTCAGCCCAACACAGGCTGGGGAGAAGCTGATGAGAAGAATCTGATGGTCATTCAGGATCACAGAAAACAACTCTGGAATCCTAGATATCAAATGAAAGTAAAATCACCCACAGTGAAGAGTGAGCATCATTATTCTTTTTTTTTTTTTTTCACAGTTAATACTATTTAATTGGGTAGTGAATTCACCAAAATTTAATCAAGTATACATTTTTGTCCCAGGAATTGTCCATATGTTTTTTTTTTTTCAATGCAGTTTATTCAGGAACATTGAACAATCCTCGGACCCCGGGGAAAGCCAGCCCACAGCTTAAATAGCCTCTGGGTAGCCAACCCAGGCATGCCACGGGGGCAATGCAGATAGGTCCACATACATGGAAGCAAGCCAGATCCTCGGCCTTAGCCAAATGTGGAGTTGTTCGTGACAGAGAGCACTCACCATCGGGAAGGTGGAAGGCGGAAACCAGCTCCATCTTTAAGGCATAGCATTCCGCAGCTCTCTACAGTTCCCCCTTGATGCGAGGCTAAGCACTGCACTCAGGGTCAGCCGCTTTGGACCCAGAGAAGAGCATGTCTGATTGCATGCGGGTTGATGCCCCAGGTCCCGCCTCTGAGAAAAAGGTATCGGACAGTCTGATGCTCTTTGGGTGGATGACACCTAAAGGAACATCTGTACAAAGTCCCAATTTATTTCTAATATCAGAGATCAGACCTCTACTCTTGCCTGATGCGTCTAAAACAAAAAGGGGGAACTGCATCAGTATTCTTACTCTGTTCCAAGCACGCTCTGAAGTGTCTTCGATGATTGCAAGTGTGCTTGCTGGCCTGCCTGCTTGTTTGATTTTTTTTTTTAAGATTTATTTGTAGTTTCATTTAAGAGTATGCATATGGTTGTCTATGCATGTGTCAGACATTTGTGTTTGGGTACTTGCAGAGATCAGAAGAAGAATGCTTTGGATCCCATGGAGATGGAGCTAGGGATGGTTGTGAGCTGCCCACTATGGGTGGTGAGAACCTAATTTAGGTCTTCAGGAAGAGCAGCAAGTGCTTCTCACTGTTGGCACATCTCTGCAGCTACCCAAGCCTAGCTATTACAATGTGAAACACTGGCTAATATTTTTCTCATCTCATTGTAAATACTGTGTCACCATTGTTCTCATTTTTTACTACTCAGTAAGCATTGTTTTCATCATTTGTGGACCACTCTGTTAGCATTGCTCTCACTGAGTGACAAGCGATATGTTAGCATTTTTCATCATCTGTGTCAAACATTCTGTTTCTGCTGGTCTGGCTCTATGTCAAGCCCTTCATGAGTATTGTACTACTGCCCTCTGGATGAAAATTGCTCTTACTCTGCCTAGAACTCTGATAGCACTGTGTTTACTCTGTGATAAGTACTCTCATAGTATTTTTCTTGCTATATGACAAATATGTTAGATATCTGTATTTCACTGAGCAAGGAATAAATGCAAAGTGGGTTTTCGGTTGTCTTGAAACTATTTTAGAATCACATTCAATCAGCCATTTTCTGTATTTAAGTGTCCTAGCCTTCTTGTGCCAAAATATGAACATTGCAAACAGTGCTGTTTTATAATTTCATATATTTTTCTCTGTGCTTGCATGGAGAGAGGGGGGAGGAAGAAAGAAGGAGAGAGAGATGAGAGAACAAACCTCTATTCTCAACTCTCACCTGCTCTGCTCCACTCAAAATGTGTTTTGCCTAGTCCTTCTCACGGTGTTTATGAGTTAGCACATGCTGTACAAGGGGAAAAAAATCTATCCTTCATTGTCCATGAATTAGTCACTGCCACCTAATAGGTGTTTGTAAAAGCTTTCCAGGCATGGCACTGGACTAGTGTTCATCTTGGAGATCTCTCTGCTGGCTCCTCATCTGCTTGGCCAACCTTGGTCAGAGACACAGAGCCCAGAGGAGGTGAGGTGGCCTTGGAACACAAGTCCTTTTTCTCCCATGTTGAAGAGGCCTCCAGCCTTTGGCTTGATCTTTTTGCCTGCTCCCATCTGCTTGGCCTTCCTTGGTCATAGACAACAAGTCCATCAAAGACGAGCTGGACACAGTACCCAAAACCTATTGTCCTCCATCCTGAGGAGGGCTGTGTGGTGCTGGACCAGCTTTTGGCTTGGAGATCTTTCTGCCTGCCCCCCCATCAGCTTAGCCCAATGGGTCAAAGATAGCAAGCCCAGCAGAGGTGAGCTGGGTGTGGAACCCAAGCCCCAATTTCCCCCACCCCAAGGAGGCCTGTGTGATGCCAGACCAGAGATTAGCTTGACAATCTCTCTGCCTGCTCCCCATCTGCCTGGCACAGCTGGGAGACAGACAGGAACACAGTGGAGGGAACAAAAGTCCAGCAAACACTAGAGTTAACCAGATGGCTAGAGCCCAACATAAGAAACAAGCACCAAAAATCAGGACCATATGACACTACTGGAAACCAGCAGTCCTATGACAGCAAATCCTGGAGGTACTGTCACACCCTAAGCACAAGAAAAAGATTGTAAATCTGAGGCTATGAAAATGATACAGGCCTTAAAGAAGCAAAATAAAGCTCTCAAAGTAGCACAGGAAAATGTAATCAAAAAGGTGAAAGAACCGAACAAATCCTTAAAGAATTTAAAAAAATACAAGAAACTACAATCAGACAGGAGAAGGAAATGAATAAAATGGTTCAAGACCTAAACATGAAGCTAGAAGCAATACACTTAAAAAAAAAACATATTCCGAGACAGTCCTGGAGATGGAAAACCAAGGAAAGAGATCAGGAACTACAGACACAAGCATCACTGTGAGAATACAAGAGATAGAGGAGAGAATCTCAGGTGTAGAAGACAAGGTTGAGGAAATCGATGTTAGTCAAAGAAAATGTTAAATCTAAATATATCCTCGCACAATGTCCAAGAAATATGGGATTCTATGAAGAGGACAAACCTGATAATATTAGGAACAGAAAAAAGAGAAGACTCCCAGTTTCAAAGCCCAGAAAACATTTTCAATATAATCAGAGAAAAAAACTTCCCCAACCTAAAAAAAGAGATGCCTATAAACGTACAAGAAACTTACAGAACACCAAGTAGTTTGGACCAGAAAAGAAATTAACCCTACCACATAATAATCAAAATACCAACTGTATATCACACAGAGAATATTAAAAGTGGCCAAAGGAAAAGGTCAAATCGCATATAAAGCAAACCTATCAGAATTACATCTGACTTCTCATCAAAAACTCTAAAAGCCAGAAGGGCCTAGACAGAAGGGCCTCTGTGAGGCCTTTGTTCCTGAAGCAAATTTAAACAGTACCTATCCTCAAATCCAGCCCTCTAGAAGATACCAGAAGGAAAACTGCAATCCAAGGAGGCCAACTAAAATCAGGAAAACATGCCACATAATAATAAAAAACAATAATAAAACCACATAATAAAATAATAATAATAACACCACATAATAATAAAAAACAATAATAAAAAACCACCACATCAGTGCAGGGATTCTAAGGTTATCTCCATGCATGTTCTAGAACCCCTGCACAGATGTATCCTATGGCATCTCAGTCTCCAAGTGGGTGTGCTAGTTAGGGGAACAGGAAATATCTCTGACATGAACTGAGTGGCAGGCTCTTTGATCAAAACCCCCTGAGGGTGAGCAGCCTTACCAGGCCACAGAGAAAGACAATGCAGCCAGTTCTGATGAGACCTAATAGGCTAGGGTCAGATGAACAGGGAGGAGGACCTGCCCTATCAGCGGACTGGGAGAGGGGCAGGGGAGGAGAGGGAGGAGCAGGGGAGGATTGGGAGGGTACCAAGGAGGAGGCTACAGCTGGGATACAAAGTGAATAAATTTTAATAACTTTATAAATGCAGGGAAAATTTAAAGCCACATCATCAAAAACAAAAAAGGAATCTCTCTCTCTCTCTCTCTCTCTCTCTCTCTCTCTCTCAGAATACCACCACCAAAGTCAAAATAACAAGAGATAACTGTTTATTAATGTCTCTCACCATCAATGGCTTCAACTCTCCAAGAAAAAGACACAGATTAAGAGAATGGATATGAAAAGAGCATCTATCCTTCTGCTGTGTTCAAGAAACACACCTCAGCAATAAAGATAGACATTACCTGAGAGTAAATACTGGAAAAAGCTTTTCCAAGCAAATGGACCCAAGAAGTAAGCTCAAATAGCCATTCTAGTGTCTAATATAATAGACCCTCAAACAACATTAATCAAAAGAGATGGAGAAGGGCACTTCTACTCATCAAAGGAAAAATCCACCAAGATGACATCTCAGTTCTGATCATCTATGACCCAAGTGCAAGGACACACTCACTGGTAAAATAAACATTACTAAACTTAAATCACACATCAAACACCACATTTTAATAGTAGGAGACTTCAACACCCCTACTATCTCCAATGGACAGATCATCAAGACAGAAACTAAAGGGGAAAATGAAGAAACTAAGAGAAGTCATGAATCAAAGAGACCTAATAGATATCTACAGAACATTTCACACAAACACAAGAGAACTGAGAGAACCTTCTTCTCCACACCTCATGGAACCTTCTCTAAAACTCACCATATACTCTGTCACAAATCAAGCCTCAACAGATACAAGAAGATTGAAATAACCCCCTGCATCTTTATCAGACCATCATGGTTTAAAGCTGGAACTCAACAACAACAACAGTAAGCCTACAAACCCATGGAAAACGAACAACTCCCGAATCAACAACCACTGGGTAAGGTCAGAAAGAAAGAAAGAAATTAAAGACTTTCTAGTATTCAATGAACATGAAGGCACAACATACCCAAACTTATGGGACACAGTGAAAGCAACGATAAGGGGAAAATTCACAGCACTAAGCACATACCTAAAGAAATTAGAGAGATCCCATGTCAGTAACTTAACAGCGCATATGAAAGCTCTAGAACAGAAGGAAGCAAGTACACCAAAGATGAATAGATGACAAATATTCACACTCACAGTGGAAATAAATATATTGGAACCAAAGGATGTAGTAACAATACAAAGAATCCATGAAACCAAGAGCTGGTTTGAGAAAATCAACAAGATAGACATGCTGAGTAACACTAACTAAAAGAGAGAAGGAGAGGATCCAAATTAACAAAATCAGAAATGAAAAGGGGGATATAGCAACAGACAATGAGGAAATCCAAAACATCATTAGGTCTTACTTCAAAAGCCTGTATTCCACAAAATTTGGAAAATCTAAAGGAAATGGAAAATTTTCTTGATAGATTTCACCTTACAATGCTAAATCAAGATCAAGTAAACAGTTTAAACATTCCTATAGCACCTAAGGAAATAGAAGCAGTCATTAAATGTCTCTCAACCAGAAGGGGGAAAAAAAGTAAGTCAAAGTCTACATGGTTTAATGCAGAATTCTACCAGACATTTAAAGAAGAGATAATACCAATACTCCTCAAACTATTCCACAAAATATAAACTGAAGGAATATTGCCAAACTCATTCTTTGAAGCCACAATCACCCAAACCACACAAACACTAAAAAAAAGAGAGAAAGAAAGAGCAAGAGAGAATATCAGACCAACTTCACTCCTGAACATCAATGCAAATATGTTCAATAAAATACTTGCAAACTGAATCCAAGAACACATCAAATACATCACCCACCATGATCAAGTAAGTAGGCTTCATACCAGAGATGATGGGATGGTTCAACATATGAAAGTCCATCAACGTAATCCACCATATAAACAGACTCAAAGAAAAAAAAATCATACATGCATCTCATTAGATGCCAATAATCCTTTGACAAATCCAACACCCCTTCATGATGAAACTCTTGGAGATATCAGGGATACAAAGCTCATACCTAAACATAAAAAAGGCTGTATACAACAAGCCAATTGCCAACATCAAATTAAATGGAGAGAAACTCAAAGCGATTCCATTCAAATCAGGGACAAGACAAGGCTGCCCACTTTCTCCATACCTCCTTAATATGTTCTTTAAGTTCTAGCTAGAGCAGTAAGACAACCACAGGAGATCATGGGGATAAAAATTGGTAAGGTAGAGGTCAAAATATTGCTATTTGAAGATACGATGGTACATGTAAGCAACCCCCCAAATTCCACCATAAAGCGCCTGCAGCTGATAAAGAGCTTTAGCAAAGTGGCTACTTTGTATGAAAACTGAAGATTAAATGCTGCTTTGTATGACAGCCAAAGACTGTCCTCCGTGAGTCCAGAGAGTTATGGGACCAAGGGAACTGTCCCAGAGCAAGAGTGAGTTTGAGGCATGTCCAAACCCTGAAAATCTTGTCTTGAGACTGGCAGGAGTAGAACTGGTTTCTCCCTGCCCTGGGCCTGCATGTCCCTACTGATACAGCCTATGGCCACCACCTCTTCCACCCCTGAGGTAGTCATGTAGCCTGGCAGCCAGTTTACAGGTTCAACTTCCTCTCTCCTTATAAGGTCCTGTCCAGCAATCACCTGAAATTCCTTTTCATGTGAACAAGGCATTCCAGCACCTTGGCCCTGGCCTCAAAGCCTGTACCGAGTGCACAAAATTTGAAATGTCCCTCCCCCAATCTCGCCCCAATTAGACAAGCTGACTCCTAAGAAAGCTGTTTCTTGGGCACTCACAACCGACTGAAATTCTGCATTGCTCCCACCAGCCCTGGCATTCCAGCTCAGTGCACAAGGAGCCTGGATACCCTGAGGGGAGAAGCAGACATGGGGTAGCAGATTACTGCACCCAACTATGGAAACCATTGGAGCATAAGGTAACCCATCTTAGGTAAATGGGGAAGTCTCTGTCATTTCATTTTAATTGATGTAGACCATTTGGATTATATTTCCAGTTATATTCTATCCTTCTCATATTATAGCTTTAACAACAGCAAGCATATCAGCTCCTTCTCCCCAAGGCTTCAGCTACCTTCTCAGTTCTCTTCATTTCTTTAAAAAAAATCCTCAAGCTTCATCTCAAGCCTCATTTACCTAGAGGTTCTAGGCCTCCCACTGAGAAAGTCAGTTTGCTGTACTACCAAATTCCTAAGAGATAAACTCACAAAACAGGTTTCAAATCACTTTTTTTCTGTTCCTTCGTGTTTTAAGGGTGTTTAAATACAATTGATAAAGGTATAAGACAATGGTTTAAGGTATATGAAAGAAGCTTCAGATTTTTTACCCTTGCTATGATGCTATTGTGATACTAATACATCAAAAGGTCAGAGTTTTAACATTAATCAGTGGAGATCTGATAAGCTATTTATCTAGCTCTAGTAAAGTACTGTTAATGTTATCATAAAAAAAGATTTAAAAAGATTTTAAATTTCCTTTGGCTGTCTTCTAAATGTAGATTCAGAAGTGCTTCTCATTATGATAAACACATCTGTCTAATCTACATATACCAAGTCTTCTGGGTATAGCAAACATGCTAATTCTTTAACCAAAATCATTTTTGGATCCTCAAGCTTTTACTATGACTCAAAGGCATGAGTCTTTGTCTACTGCTCCTTCTACAATGTAGATTTCAATATAGATTACAAAAAATGGTAGTGCTATCATATCTAAAACTCCCCCCCCCCCCTTTTTAAACTTAAAAATATTCTTGTAAGCTTCAGGGAATCAACTTGGATCCACCAGATAAGTACAACTGTCAAGCAATAGCCTATGTTTCCCAACCTATTTCCTATTCCCAAGGGTGGGATCTCATCCCATTTTTCTGGTATTGGAACTCCCCTCTCCCCAATTTCCATGGCCTAGAAGTTTCAAATGTGCACCCAAGATAAAATTTTCCATAAGCTCCTTAACTTTACCTTCTCTCCCTAGTCTATTTGTCCCAGCAGATTTCAGACTAACTACAAACAATTTTCCACCTCCAGGTGTTCTCTCAAAACATGCATCCTGAACAGCTTGAAAGAGGCTAGCCCCAGATGGTCCAAACTCACAAACTGCTCCAAAGCAACCTGCACTTTCTTTGCTCCAGCTGGTCTTGCAGAGTCTAAGACAGCAACTGAAACAGCCTGGTCCAACATACCAGCTTTCTGACCTGCCCCACTGCCCCTAACAACAATGAAGTCCCAATGCCAACAGGAAGTGGTCATAGAGATTACAAGTCACCCCATATCATTTATTATCAACAAAAGTCTGGCGTATTAAGTTTCAAACCAGGACAAAAGGCTGAGTTACCTATTTAACACTGTTGCCAAGTTCTTCCTGCAATCTCTCAGTCCCTATCTGTGAAAGGGCCTTCACAGCCCACCCACTACCAATGTACTCTACAGCACAGGGGTCTAGGCTGTTCTTCCCTATATAATATTACCATTTTTGTTACCTGCTCTTCTTGCACCTTTGTGCCTCCTGGATACTTCACCTGGCTCCACTCTCTTTCCTCTCCTTTCCCTTCCCCTCTGTCCACACATCACAGCCCTGCCTGTTCATGTCCACTCTGGACTCTACCAGATGCCTCTGCCTCTACCTATGCTCTTCCTTGTATTTACAATAAACTTCCTCTACCAAACAGAAGGACACAAAGAGGAGGAAGAGGAGAAGGAGGAAGAGAAGGAGGAGGAAGAGGAATTGGAGAACAAGGAGGAGTAGGAGGAGCAGGAGGGGAAGGAATCAACTATCAGTCCCTGGAAACTTGACAGTGAGAGGTTATTAGAAGAATGTAGGAAAATAAGTACCAAATGCAGGTACTTTGCCAAGGAAACACAAATTTCTCATCAGAACATATTTTCAGTTTCTTTCTTCCATAGATCTTTCTTGAGCTCTTTCTACAATAACCTAACAATAATTAATTGGTATATAAAGGGATTATTCAAGTTACAAAACACTTTATGTGGAACATTTGTTTTTTCTCAAAGATCCAGGAACAAACATGTGTATTCTTCAACTTTTTTAGTTTTTTTTTTCTCTTCTTGTTTTGTTTTCTTTGCAATTTATTTACTTATTTATTGTAATTTATTCTCAGAAAGGAATAAATTAAGAAGTCAAAGCATCACTTTTTGAAGATCAAATGATTGTATAATAAGTTACCCCAGAAATTGTACCAGAGAACTGGTTCAGCTCATAAATACCTTCAGCAAAGTGTCTGGATGGAAAATTAACTCAAAAATATCTGAAGCCTTCCTGTACACAAATGAAAATTGGTCTAAGAAAGAAATTAGGGAAATAACACCCTTCACAATAGCTACAAATAACATAAAGTACCTTGGTGTGACTCTAAACAAGAAAAAGAAAAAATTGTATGAAAAAACTTCAATTCTCTGAAGAAAGAAACTGAAGAGGAAAACAGAAGTGAGAAGATTTCCCATGATCATGGATCGGTAGGAAAATAGCCATCCTACCAAAAGCAACATACAGATTTGATGCAATTCCCATCAAAATACCAACACATTTCTTTCCAGAACTTGAATGAACAATTCTCAATTTCCTATGAAAAAACAAAAAGCCTTGAATTGCTAAAACAATCCTGTACAATATCAGATTGTCTGGATATGTCTCCATCCCTGATCTCAAGCTGTACTTCAGAGCAACAGTAATAAAAATGGCATGGTACTGGCATAGAAACAAAATGGTGGATCAATGGAATCAAATTGAAGACCCAGAAATTAACCCAGACACGTATGGATACTTGATTTTTGACAATGAAAGCAAAACCATACAATGGAAAAAAGAGCATCTTCAACAAATGGTGCTGGTCTAACTGAATATCTGCACGTAGAAAGATGCAAATTGATCCATATTTATCACCTGCACTAAGGAAAATCCAAGTGGATCAAAAACCACTACATAAAACCAGACACACTAAACTGGTTAGAAGAAAAAGTGGGAAAGAGCCTTGAATTCATTGGCACAGGAGACAACCTCCTGAACAGAACACCAACAGCTCAGCCTCTAAGATAAACAATCAATAAGTGGGACCTCATGAAATTGAAAAGCTTCTATAAAACAAAGAACACTGTCATCAGAACAAAATGACAGCCTACAGACTGGGAAAAGATCTTCACCAACCTTATATTTGACAGAGTGCTAGTATCCAGAATATATAAAGAACTTAAGAAGTTAAACACCAAGAAACCAAGTAATCCAATTAGAAAATGGCGTAAAAAGCAAAACAGATAATTCTCAATAGAGGAATATTGAATGGCAGAGAAACACTTAAAGAAATGCTCAAGATCCTTAGTCATCAGGAAAATGCAAATCAAAATGACCCTGAGATTTCATTTTGCATAGACCAGAATGGCCAAGATCTAAAACTCAAGTGACAATACATGTTGGATAGGATGTGGAGAAAGAGGAACACTTCTCCATTGTTGGTGGGAATGCAAACTTGTACAACCACTTTGGAAATCAATCTGGTGCTTTCCCAGAAAATTAAAAACAGTTCTCCCTCAAGATCCAGCTCTGCCACTCTTGGGCATATATCCAAAATATGCTCAACTATGCTACAAAGACATTTGTTCAACCATGTTCGTAGCAGCTTTATTCATAATAGCCAGACTCTGAAAACAACTCAGATGTCTCTCAACTGAGGAATGGATACAGAAAGTGTGGTACATTTACCCAATGAAATGCTACTTAGCAAATATAAACAAGGAAATCATGAAATGTGCTTGCAAATGGATGGGACTAGAAAATATGATCCTGAGTGAAGTAACCCAGAAGCAGAAAGACACATATGGTATGTACGTACTTATAAGTTGATATTAACCTATAATACAGGATAAACATACTAAAATCTGTACACCTAAAGAAGCTAAGCAAGATGGAGGACACTGGGTAAGATACTCATTCCTCTTTCAGAAGGGCAAATGGGATAAACATCGGAAGTGGGAGAAAACAGGGAACAGGACAGAAGCCTAACACAGAGGGTCTCTGAAAGTAACTACCCAGCAGGGTATTGAAGCAGATGCTGAGACTCATAGCCAAGCTTTGGGCAGAGTGCAGAGAATTTTATGAAAGAAGGGGGAGATAGAAAGACGTGGAGGGGACAGGAGCTCCACAAGGAGAGCAACAGAACCAAAAAATCTGTGCCCAGTTGTCTTTGCAGAGACCAGTACTCCAACCAGGGACCGTGCATGGAGAGTACATAGAACCCCTGCTAATATGTAGACCATAGACAGCTCATTTTCCAAGTGGGTTCCCTAGTGATGGGAGGAGGGGCTGTCCCTGGCATAAACTCAGTGGCACGCTCTTTGATCATCTTCCCCTGGGGGTGCAGCCTTACCAGGCCACATAGAAAGACAATGCATCCAGTTCTGATGAGACCTGATAGGCTAGGGTCAGAGTGAAGGGGACGAGGACCTCTCCTATCAATGGACTTGGGGAAGGGCATAGGGGGAGAGGAAAGAGGGAGGGTGGGACTGCTCAGAGATGAGGAAGGGGGCTACAGCTGGGATACAAAGTGAATAAATTGTAATAAATAAAAAATTAAAAACATGATTGTTCATATAAAGGTTTATCTATTATTCATTTACAGCCTGCGTGTATGCATACACACCAGTAGAGGGCATCAGATCTCATTATAGATGGTTGTGAGCCACAATGTGTGTGCCAGGAATTGAACTCAGGACCTTTGGGGGAGTGGACAGTGCTCTTAACTGGTGAGCCATCTCTCCAGCCTATGATTGTGCATAGACTCCAGAATTCTAGGTATGTAAAACTCACTAGAGTTCAGTGAAAGGTGGATAGTCTTCCTTCCTTTGCCTTGGCAGCTGCATCCCATACAGTGAGGGATTTGTTCTCTATGAAATAATTTTGACTGATTCTGTTTCCCAGGCTCAGAGACCAGTAGTCAGAGGAACTCTCAAACAATTTCTTTCTCAAATCTCAACAGGATATTTATTGGGTTATCTCAGAGACTCAAATGACCTCTGTGCCCCTCACCAGTTTCCCCTTGTTGGAGTCCAATAATACCATCTGGATCAAGCACAGGAACTAACCTGGAAAGGACCCTAAAAGCTGATTTTCTCCATCCTGGCATTAAACCAGGTATCCACCATGCCCAAAGTCAAGAGAGCAGACGCCACAAACCTGCTGCCAAATGGACTGTCTCCAGACTACGGACCATTGAAATTAAGGTTTCTTTGGGCCTTGAAACATTCCACTTCCTGCTCTGCTATCACCTCCTGAGTCTTACTTTTTTCACTACAGGGTCATGGTCCAACCCCCACTGCCTTCAGGTTAACTACTCTGCTATCAGAACTTTAATTCTCATTCTAAGTGGATTAATGGCAGAGCTCTGCATTTTAAAGGAAAACAGGAGTAGACCATGATTTGAGTCACTTACTAAGAATAGTGGGGAATGTAACCGAATCCCAGAACTTAGTAGACCACAAGACTTTAGCACAACTGACTCTGTAATGGAAGTGCTCTTCAGGCTGTAAAACTCAGCACTTAGTATCACCAGCCAAAAGAAAAACAAATTCTTAATCCATCAAAATCCACAGTTCTGAGAAAATCTCTACATGTACTAACCTTTCTTTTTGGCTTCTGAAGTTTGACTTATATCTAACCATTCTTGTTAACTGAAATATGTCAACCCAGAACATGGTGCTTGTGCTTAAAAGCTCACCCAGATAAAAGTTCTGGGCTACCCAGGGGTCTTGAACACCCAGTGTAGTCCTGTGCTAGCTAACAGAAAATTTCTATTGGCTTCAACCTATGTCCAAGCAGTCTTTTCTTGTGACTATTCCACACCCGAGTGTCCAGTCATTTTCCTGGTCCAAAAGTCCAAAGGGCTTCCACTTTGCTCACCCTCCCCCCCAAAAAAGCCATGGTCAGGCTGTCACTAATAATAGTGCACTTCATGTTACTGACTTCTGTCTTAGCTAGTCTTTGATTGTTGTGATAAAACACTGTGATTAAATCAGGAAGCACTTAGTTTGGGGTTCATGGTTCCAGGTGGTAAGAATCTATGGCTCACCATGCAGGGAGCATAATAAGTGCACACGGAACTTATCCTTGTCAAACTCTTCCATCAACCAGGGACTAAGTCTTCAAACATCCATATGCTTCAGAACGGCCACTGCTTCAGTTCTTACCTCCACATTCCTGCCCTGATTCAACTTCTGACACAATTTCCATCTGTGATGGACTATTACCTGGAGTATTTTTTTTTTCATTTTCTTTTCCTTTTTTCTTGTTTTTTTTTTAACTTTTATTAATTACACTTTATTCACTTTGTATCCCCTCATAAAGGCCTCTCTCTTCCCTTCCTATTTCAACCTTCCCTCCCCCTTCTTCACACATGCCCATCCCCAAGTCCACTGATAGGGGAGGTCCCCCTCTCCTTCCTTCTGAGTTTTCTCTTTCTTTTTTTCTTTCTTTCTTTTTTATTAGTTACATTTTATTAACTCTGTATCCCAGCTGTATCCCGCTCCCTTGTTCCCTCCCAAACCCTCCCTCCCTCCCTCATCTCCTCCCTGCCCCTTTCCAAGTCCACTGATTGGTGAGGACCTCCTCCCCTTTCATCTGACCTTGTTTTATCAGGCATCTTCAGGACTGGCTGCAAAGTCCTCCTCTGTGGCCTAGCAGGACTGCTCCTCCCTTGGGGGGTGGGGAGGTCAAAGAACATGCCATTGAGTTCCTGTCAGAAATAGTCCCTGTTCCCCTTACTATGGGAAACCAATTGGTTACTGAGCTACCACGGGCTACATCCCAGCAG
Source organism: Meriones unguiculatus (assembly GCF_030254825.1). Taxonomy (NCBI): domain Eukaryota; kingdom Metazoa; phylum Chordata; class Mammalia; order Rodentia; family Muridae; genus Meriones; species Meriones unguiculatus. The sequence continues at coordinate 38,771,351 of NC_083369.1, forward strand.
AGGTTCTAGGTTATATCCATACATGGTCATTGTGGAGTGTCAATCTCAGAAAAGACCCTGTGCCAGATATATTTGGTCCTTGTGGAGCTCCTATCCTTTCCACATCATACAAACTCCCCCTTCTTTCATATAGTTCCCTGCACTCTGCCGAAAGTTTGGTTATGAGTCTTAGTATCTGCTTTGATACACTGCTAGGTAGAGTCTTTCAGGGACCCTCTGCGTTAGGCTCCTGTCCTGTTACTTGTTTTTTTCTATGATCAATGCACCTCCAATTTGTCTTTGTAAGTGAGGATTGATCATCTTACCTCGGGTCCTCTTTCTTGTTTATCTTCTTCTTTAGGTATCTCTTCTTTAGGTGTATAGGTTTCATTATGTTTATCATATCTTATGGGACTATAAGTGAGTATATACCATGTGTATCTTTCTACTTCTGGGATAGCTCACTCAGATTGTTCTTTTCTAGATCCCACCATTTGCCTGCAAATTTCATGATTTCCTCGTTTTTGATTGCTGAGTAGTATTCCATTGTGTAAAAATACCACAATTTCTGTATCCATTCCTCCCTGGAGGAACATCAGGGTTGTTTCCATGTTTTGGCTATTATAAATAAAGGTGCTATAAATATGGTTGAGCAAATGTCCTTGTTGTGTACTTGAGCAAATTTTGGGTATATGCCTAGGAGTGGTATAACAGGACCTTAAGGAAGCACTATTCCTAATTGTCTGAAAAAGTGCCAGATTGACTTCAATGTGGTTGTACCAGTTGACATTCCCACCAACAATGGAGGAGGGGTCCCTTTTCTCCACAACCTCTACAGCATGTGTTGTCACTTGAGTTATTCATCTTAGCCATTCTGATGAGTGTAAGGTGAAATCTCAGGGTCATTTTGATTAGCATCTCCCTGATCGCTAAGGATGTTGAGCATCTCTTTAAGTGTTTCTCTGCCATTCTGTATTCCTCTACTGAGAATTCTGTTTAGCTCTGTACCCCATTGTTTAATTGGATTACTTGATTTGTTGCTTTTTAACTTCTTTAGTTCTTCATATATGCTAGATATCAGCCTTCTGTCAGATATAGGGTTGGTGAAGATCCTTTCCCATTCTGTAAGATGTCATTTGGTTCTGACGACAGGGTCTTTTGCTTTACAGAAGTTTTTCAGTTTCATGAGGTCCATTTATTGATTATTGCTCTTAGAGCCCGTGCTGTTGGTGTTCTGTTCAGGAAGTTGTCTCCTGTGCCAATGAGTTCTAGGCTGTTCCCCACTTTTTCTTCTAACCGATTCAGAGTATCTGGTTTTATGTTGAGGTCTTTGATCCACTTGCACTTTAGTTTTGTACAAGGTGATAAATATGGACCTATTTTTATTTTTCTGCATGTAGACATCCAGTTGGACAAGCACCATTTGTTGAAGATGCTGTCTTTTTTCCATTGAATGGATTTGGCTTCTTTGTCAAAAAATCAAGTATTCATAGGTGTGTGGGTTTATTTCTGGGTCTTCTATTCGGTTCCATTGATCCTCCTTTCTATTTCTATGCCAATACCATGCAGTTTTTATTACTATTACTCTGTAGTACAGCTTGAAATTGGGGATGGAGATACCTCCAGATGATCTGTTGTTGTACAGGATCGTTTTGGAGATTCTGGGGTTTTTGTTTCTCCATATGAAGCTGAGAATCTTTCTTTCAAGTTCTGTAAAGAACTGAGTTGGTATTTTGATGGGAATTGCATTGAATCTGTAGATTGCTTTTGACAGGATGGCCATTTTCACAATGCTAATCCTACCGATCCATGAGCACAGTAGATCTTTCCATCTTCTGATACCTTCTTCAATTTCTTTCTTCAGAGACTTAAAGTTTTTTTCAAACAGGTCTTTCACTTGCTTGATTAGAGTAACCCCACGGTACTTTATGTTATTTGTGCCTATTGTGAAGGGTATTGTTTCTCTGCTTTCTTTCTCTGCCTTTTTGTCTTTGGTATACAGGAGGGCTTCTGATTTTTTGAGTTGATTTTGTATCCTTCACTTTGCTGAAGGTATTTATCAGCTGAAGGAGTTCTCTGGTTGAATTTTTGGGGTTGCTCATGTAGACTATCATATCATCTGCAAATAGCGATACTTTGACTTCTTCCTTTCTGATTTGTATCCCTTTGATCTCTTTTAGTTGTCTTAATGTTTAGCTAGGACTTCAAGTACTATGTTGAAGAGATATGGAGAGAGTGGGCAGACTTGTCTTGTCCCTGATTTCAGTGGGATTGATTTTTCTCTCCATTGAGTCTGATGTTGGTTATAAGCTTGCTGTATATTGCCTTTACTATGTTTAGGTATGTGTCTTGTATCCCTGATCTCTCCAAGACTTTAAACATGAATGGGTGTTGGATTCTGTCAAATGCTTTTTCAGCATCTAAGGAGATGATCATGTGGTTTTTCTCCTTCAGTTTGTTTATCTTGTGGATTACATTGATGGATTTCCATATGTTGCACAATACTTGCATACCTGGGATGAAGCCTACTTGGTCATGATAGATGATATCTTTTATGTGTTGGATTTGGTTTGCAAGTATTTTATTGAGTATCTTTGCATCGATGTTCATAAGAGAGATAGGTATGAAGTTCTCTTTTTTTGTTGGTGTATGTGTGGTTTAGGTATTAAGGTGACTGTGGCTTCATAGAATGAGTTTGGTAATATTCCTTCTGCTTCTATTTTGTGGAATAATTTGGAGAATATTGGAGTTAGCACTTCTATGAAGGTCTTGTAGAATTCTGCACTGAATCCCTCTGGCCCAGGGCTTTTTTTTTTTTAGAATGGAGACTGTTGTTGATGACTGCTTCAATTTCCTTGGGGGATATAGGGCTATTCAATCTTTCTACCTGATCTTGACTTAGTTTTGTTAGATGGACTCTATCTTGAAAATTGTCCATTTGTTTTAGATTTTTGAATTTTGTGGCATATAGGTTTTTGTAGTAAGACCTAATGATTGTTTGGATTTCCTCAGTGTCTGTAGTTATGTCCCCCTTTTCATTTCTGATTTTGCTGATTTGGATAGTTTCTCTCTGCCTTTTAGTTAGTTTGGCTAAAGGTTTGTCTGTTATGTTGATTTTCTCAAAGAACCAGCTCTTGGTTTCATTGATTCTTTGAATAGTTTTATTTGTTTCTAATTGATTGATTTCAGCCCTGAGTTTGATTGTTTCCAGCTGTCTGCTCCTCTTGGGTGTATCTGCTTCTTTTTTTTTCTAGGGCTTTCAGTTGTGCCATTAAGTTACTTGTATGAGATGTCACAAATTTCTTCTTGAAGGCACTTAGTGCTATGAATTTTCCTCTGAGCTTTCATTGCGTCCCATTAATTAGGGTATGTTGTGCCTTCATTTTCATTGAATTCTAGTAAGTCTTTAATTTCTTTATTTCTTCCTTAACCCAGCTGTCATTGAGCAGCAAGTTGTTCAGTTTCCATGTGTTTGTAGGCTTTTTTTCTAATTCCATTGTTTTTTTAGGTGCAACTTTAGTCCATGGTGGTCAGATAGAATACAGGGGATTATTTTAGTCCTCTTATATCTGTTGAGGCTCGCTTTGTGACCAAATATGTGCTGTATTTTGGAGAAGGTTTCATGAGGTGCTGAAAAGAAGGTATACTCTTTTGAGTTTGGGTGGAAATTCTGTAGACATCTATTAGGTCCATTTGATTTAGGACCCCTGTAAGTCTCTTTATTTCTTTATTAGGCTTCTGTATAGATGATCTGTCCCTTGGTGAAAGTGGGGTGTTGAAGTCTCCCACTATTAAGGTGTTGGGATTGATGTGTGATTTGAGTTTTAATAATGTTTCCTTTATGAATGTAGGAACTCTTGTATTTGGGACATAGATGTTAAGAATTGTGATGTCCTCTTGGCGGATTTTTCCTTTTATGAGAATGTAGTGCCCCTCTATGTCTTTTTTGATTAATTTTGGTTGAAAGTCTATTTTATTAGATATTAGGATAGCTACTCCAGCTTGTTTTCTGGGTCTGTTTGCTTGAAAAACATTTTTCCAGCCCTTTACTCTGAGGTAGTGTCTGTCTTTGTTGCAGAGGTGCATTTCTTGGATGCAGCAGAATGTTGGATCCTGTTCCTGCACCCATTCTTTTAGTCTGTGTCTTTTTACTGGAGAGTTGAGTCCATTGATGTTGATAGATAATAGTGACCAATGAACGTTAGTTCCTTTTATATTGGAGTCGGTGGTCTTACTGTGTTCCATTGCTTGTTTTCTTTTAATTTTTGTTGGGATATTATCTCTATGCTATTTTTTTCTTGGGTGAAGTTGTTTTCACGAGATTGGAGTTTTCCTTCTAGTAATTTCTATAGAGCTGGTTTGCTGTGGGGATATTGCATAAATTTAGTTTTGTCATGGAATTTTTTGTTTTCTCCATCTATGTTGATTGAAAGCTTTGCTGGGTATAGTAGTCTAGGTTGGCATCTGTGTTCCCTTAGAGCCTGCATGATATCTCCCCATGCCCTTCTGGCTTTCATAGTTTCTGATGAGAAGTCTGGTGTGATTCTGATAGGTCTACCTTTGTATGTTACTTGGCCTTTTTCCATTGCTGTTTTTAGTATCTTTTCTTTGTTCTGTAGATTAAGTGTTTTGACTATGAGGTGGCATAAGGAGTTTCTTTTCTGGTCTAGTCTATTTGGTGTTCTGTAGGCCTCTAGTATGTTTATGGACATCTCTTTCTTTAGGTTGGGAATTTTTTCTTCTATGATTTTCTTGAAAATATTTTCTGTGCCTTGGAGCCTGGAGTCTTCTTTTTCATCAAGACCTATTATTCTTAGATTTCGTCTTTTCATGGTGTCCTTGATGTCTTGGATATTTTGTGTTTGGGACTTTTCTGATTTTACTTTTTTTTTGAAAGTACTATCAATTTCTACGAGTATATCTTCAGCTCCAGAGATTCTCTCTTCCATCTCTTGTATGCTGTTGGTGATGCTTTCCTTTGTGGTTCCTGATCTTTTCTTCAAGTTCTCTATCTCCAGGGTTTTCTCAATTTGTGTTTTCTTTATTGATTCTAATTTTGTTTTCATGCCTTGCACCAGATGCCTTCATCTGTTTGAATGTGGATTCCTGTCTCTCTATGATGGTCTCTATTTTTTTGTTCATTTCCTCCCTATATGCCACTAATTGTAACTCTACTTGTGCCTCTATTTATTTGGCCATTTTGCCTGTGTTTCTTTAAGAATTTGTCCATTTCCTCTTCTTTTGCCTCCAATTGACTGGCCAAATCTTTGATAGATTTGTTCGTTTCATCTTTAACTGTCTGAATTTGCATGGCTATTGCTCTGAGAGAATTGCTTGTTTCTTTTTTATGAGCCTCAAATAATTGGGTAAGCATAGCTTTAACATCATTTTCCTGTGCTTATGATGAATTGGAGTGTCCATCAATTTTGGGCTTTGCTGGTGAAGTCATGATGTCCTGATTTATGTTGGATGTGTTCTTTTGCCTACCACTGGCCATTGGCTTATCTGAAACCTTCCCAGTTTGTTTCTGGATTCTGCAGTTCAGACTAGTACTGTCTCTCTCTGGCATCTGGAGAGTTCTTCAGGAAGCTGAGAGAGGTCCCGTGGCCTCAGTGTGTGTGTTGGTGCACTATATATACCTGTGGGAGGAAAGTATGCAGGCACAGAAGGGCAAATGCAGGCTCACTCGGGCACACACACGCTTTAACTCCTCAGTTGGACCTGCAGAGCAGGGGCTTCAATGTCCCAAGTGACCCTCTGTTTCCCACAGTGGGTATGTGGGTGGAAGGGTTCTGATGTCTGGCTTCTATTTTAGAAGGACCCTGGATCTTGGGTCTGCAGACACTGAAGGGCACACTCACTCTCAAGCAGGTCACATCAGCAAGGATTGGAGTATCTGGGCTCTCTGCTCTCTGGTTCGGCCCTGCTTGGTCCACACACAGGAAGACTGACACACTCCGCCAGCTCAGTGCTGCTGCAGCTGCCAGAATAGGAAGTCCAGCTGCAGCTGGAGACTGAGATGCCAGTCCAGATGCCTTCTGGGAAGTCCTGGGTGCCCTCCACTGTGTTCTTCAGGCCTAGGAGATCCAGCGCCTGGTGTGCCTAGCTTGTATGGTGGGTTTGCTGGACTTTTGTGGGTATATAGTGAATTATTTGTCTCTGAGGTTTGGGCAGGCCATTCAGTCAGTGGCTGGGTGACCCTGTGGAGCCAGTATGCTGGCTAGCAGACCTGGGACCCTGGGAGGATGGTGCTGAGGTTCAGGACCTGCAGAGCAGGGGCTTCAATGTCCGAAGTGATCCTCTGTTTTCCACAGTGGGTATGTGGGAGGGAGAGGTCTGATGCCTGGCTTCTATTTTAGGAGGACACTGGATCTGGGGTTCTGTAGACACTCAAAGGCACACTCATTCTCAAGCAGGTCCCATCAGCAGGGATTGGAGTATCCAGGCTCTCTGCTCTCAGGTTTGGCCCTGCTTAGTCTGCAGGAGGACTGATGTGCCCCACCAGCTCAGTGCTGCTGCAGCCGCTAGGTTAGGAAGTCTAGCTGCAGCTGGAGGCTGTGATTTGTGTGGGCCATTCAGTCAGTGGCTTAGAGACCCTGCGGAGCCAGTATGGCGGCTAGCAGACCTGGGACTCTGGGAGGATGGTGCCACGGGTCTGGGACTCCAAGAGAAGTACAGCTGGCAGTTGCTGCTAAGGGGCTAGGGGATCCGTCTTAGCTGCTGCAGACCCCTGGCTGTGAGCTCTGTCTGAGCTGAGAATCTCAATCTCGGTGAGTTGGCTGTGCTGAGGAGGAGGGAGGTCCAAGAAAGGGGAGTGCCAAAAGAGCAAAGGATCATTTCTTTCCTTCCCCAAACAAATCCACAGGTGACCCGAGACCAAAGTTCTCACCTTGTGCGATATTCCCTGTTATTTAGAAAGCCTCTCTCATTTTCCTGGGTTCAGAAGTCCTTCCACTCACCAACTCAGGTGTTCAGCTCTTCCACAGCTCAGAAACTGTGCATGCTAGTCGCCATCTTGGCTCTGCCCCCCCCTTCTGAGTTTTAAGCAGAAATAAATCCTGCATCCCATGTTGCTGTTGGTCATGCTGTTTTATCATAGCCATATAACATTAATTAAAAATTAAATGATTACTTCTCTGCTTCATCTGGTCACATGTTGCTGTTATTACCTGTTTATTTCTTGTGAAGAGGACATCTGTGTGCATCTTCTTTTAATGAAGCAATTCTGAAGCCAGAACTATGGCCAGAATAGGATGGCTGATTCTCTTTGTGGGTGCTCTTTTGTCTATTATAGGAGACTTAGCAGCATCCCTGAGCTCTGTCTACTATATATCAGTGACTGTGTTCTATCCCAGTTGTTACAAGATGAAATGTCTCAAAGAAAGGGATGCAGGGAAAATTTTTTATTGAGAACCATCTTTTTATTCATATGTTGTTGCAGAAAGAAAAAAAAAACAACAATAAAAGCTCTTATGAAAAAATTTCAATGTTCAGTTTTCCATATTTTAGGAAAAGGTAACAAATAAGTTTCGAATTAAGATAGCAAACTTATGGCTAGAAAGATAGCTCATCATTTAGGAGGACAGGTTGCTTTGGAACAGACCCAGTTTCTGGTTGGTCACGATCAGCTATAACAACAGCAACCTGGGTTCCAATGTCCTCTTCTAGACTACATGTTCTTGCACACATGTCATGAACATAAATAAACATAAAGGTTTACACAGAAACACACAAATAAAAGTCAATAAATTTTTTAAAACTGATAAATTTATGTACAAAATTAAGACTGTTGTTGAAATATAAAGTTATGTTTAAATCAAAGTATCTTTTAAGCATTTATGATGGTGCCTATGTGTTAGTGCTACCTTGAGGTTTGGTTAGAGGAACTTCTTTTTAAAATTGACAGAAATTGCTGCAGAAGCTTTTAACTGATCGAAGTGTTGAGAACAAATGAATACTGAATGCTCACTCCTAAGTGTGACATTATTTCACTGTGTTCAAGAGTCATTGAACTTTGTGGAAGAGGGAGTAAAATGATTATGGATAAAAGGTGTGGTAGTATGGACCAAAGTCTTTAGGGCAGAACATGACCATAACCTGCCTGTAATAGTTAGCAGTTAGTAGTCAAATTACCAGTGTTGTCCACATTGTTCTGGCTTTAGAGTATACTTTATGAAAGATATAGGAATAAAGCTTATGGCATCATCCTTTGTTGTTAAAGACAACCACTACAATGAAGCCTATGACAGGGGAGTCCCAGCATGGAGGCTCTGAGAAACGATTATGTGAAGTTGTGAAAGTGAAACCTGGATTGCACTGGAGACCCCAGGATGTTGGAGATTCCAGAGCCTCGGAATGCTCTCCAGGGAAAGCAGCATACAGAAAATGAAACCAGCCCAAGAGAGAGAGAAACGTGTGTTGCAGGAAGCAAAGCTTGGGAGGAATAGCCGTCTAAGGCCTTTGACATTGGAAATAGAGCTACAGGATTTGGGATTTGCCATGATTCTTCTTTTTTTAAAAAATCTTGCTTTGGTCCAGTATTTTATCAATGTGCTCCCTTTGCCCCTTTTTGGAATGATAATGTATAATGATAATGTGCAATTGCATATGGGAAGTGTGTAATTTGCTTTTATCTTATAGGAGTTATAAATAAGAGATTTTTCTATTGTCAGAGTAAATTTAGACTTTTAAACTGTGTTGAGACTAGAAGAAAATTAAGATGGACTAAGTACAAGTTGCATCATGATGTGGTCAGGAGCGTGGGGACCGGAGAATGAAATGTGGTGGTTTGAATGAGAATGACTCACATAGCTTTATGTATTTAAATACTTGGTCTCAAGTTGGTGTAACTCTTTGGGAAGGATTAAAGCATGTAGGTTGTTGAAGGAGGTTTGTCACTGGAGATGGGCTTGGAGGTTTCAAACTATTCAAGCTATTCCCCCTCTCTCTTTCTCTCTGCCTCCAACTTGTGGATAATGATAGAAATTCTCAGCTGTTCCTGCTGCCATACTTTTAGACTACTATCTTGGACACTAATCCTATGAAACTGTAAGTTCAAAATTAAATGCTTTATTTTTAAGCTGTATTGGTCATGGTGTTTTATCACAGAAATATAAATGTAACTAAGGTAAGCGTGCTTGCTACCAAAAGGAATTTCAGCTATTTAGGAAGCTAAATCAGGGGAATCTATTGATTTGAAAATTGAAAGCCTAGATGAGCAGCACAATATAGGTATTTCACACAGTAGGTAGCCCAAAAATAACCTGTCGCATAGGTAAATAGTTAAATCTTTAAATTTTATGAGATTATAGTATTTTTTTGAATTTTATTTTTTCTTATCAGTTACATTTTATTAACTCTGTATCCCAACCGTGTCCCCCTCCCTCATACCCTCCCAGTACCTCCCCCCCCTCATCTCCACCGTGCCCCTTTCCAAGTCCACTGATGGGGGAGACCTCCTCCCCATTCATCTGATCCTGTTTTATCAGGTATCTTCAGGACTGGCTGCAAAGCCCTCCTCTGTGGCTTAACAGGACTGCTCCTCCCTTGGGGGGTGGAGAGGCCAAAGAGCCAGTCATTGAGTTCCTGTTAGAACCAGTCCTTGTTCCCCTCACTTTGGGAAACCAATTGGTTACTGAGCTACCATAGGCTACATCTGAGTGGAGGTTCTAGGTTATATCCATACATGGTCCTTGGTTGAATGTCAGTCTCAGAAAAGACCCTGTGCCCAGATATATTTGGTCCTTGTGGAACTCCTATCCTTTCCCCATCAGACTAACTCCCAATCTTTCTTATGATTTCCTGTACTCTGCCAAAGGTTTGGTCATGAGTCTTTGCTTTGAAAACACTGCTAGTTAGAGTCTTTCAGATGCGCTCAGTAGACTCCTGTCATATGTTCAATGCACATCCCATCTGTCTTTCTAAAGGAGGATTCATCATCTTACCCCATGTCCACTCTCTTGATTATTTTTTTTAGGTGTATAGATTTCATTATGTTTGTCATATCTTATAGGTCTATATAAGTGATTATATACCGTGTTTGTCTTTCTCCTTCTGGGATATTTCACTCAGAATGATCTTTTCTAGATCCCACCATTTGCCTGCAAATTTCATGATTTCCTCGTTTTTGATTGCTGAGTAGTATTCCATTGTGTAAAAATACCACAATTTCTGTACCCATTCCTCCGTCGATGGACATCTGGATTGTTTCCAGGTTCTGGCTATTACAAATAAAGCTGCTATAAACATGGTTGAGCAAATACCATTTTGTGTACTTGAGCTAAGTTTGGGTATATACCTAGCAGTGGTATAGCTGGGTCTTGAGGAAGCACTATTCCTAATTGTCTTAGAAAGTGCCAGGTAGATTTCCAGAGTGGTTATACCAGTTTACATTCCCACCAGCAGTGGAGGAGGGTTCCCCTTTCTCCACAACCTCTCCAGCATGAGTTGTCGCTTGAGTTTTTCATCTTGGCCATTCTGATGGGTGTAAGGTGAAATCTCAGGGTCGTTTTGATTTGCATTTCCCTGATGGCTAATGAGGTTGAGCTTTTCTTTAAGTGTTTCTCTGCCATTCGATATTCCTCTGTTGAGAATTCTCTGTTTAGCTCTGTTCCCCATTTTTTAATTGGATTATTTGGTTTGCTGCTTTTCAGCTTCTTTAGTTCTTTGTATATACTGGATATTAGTCCTCTGTCAGATAAAGGGTTAGTGAAGATTCTTTCCCAATCTGTAGGCAGTCGTTTTGTTTTGATGATGGTGTCCTTTGTTTTACAGAAGCTTTTCAGTTTCATGAGGTCCCATTTATTGATTGTTGCTCTTAGGACCTGTGCTGTTGGTGTTCTGTTCAGGAAGTTGTCTCCTGTGCCAATGAGTTCTAGGCTGTTCCCCACTTTTTCTTCTAACATATTTAGAGTATCTGGTTTTATGCTGAGGTCGTTGATCCACTTGCACTTTAGTTTTGTGCAGGGTGATAAATATAGATCTATTTTCATTTTTCTGCATGTGGACATCCAGTTGGACCAGCACCATTTGTTGAAGATACTGTCTTTTTTACATTGAATGGTTTTGGCTTCTTTGTCAAAAATCGAGTATTCATAGGTGTGTGGGTTTATTTCTGGGTCTTCTACGTGGTTCCATTGATCCTCCTTTCTGTTTTTATGCCAATACCATGTAGTTTTTATTACTATTGCTCTGCAGTACAACTTGAGATTGGGGATGGAAATACCTCCAGACGATCTGTTGTTGTACAGGAATGTTTTGGAGATTCTAGGTTTTTTGTTTCTCCATATGAAGCTGAGAATTTTTTTTCAAGGTCTGTAAAGAATTGAGTTGGTATTTTGAAGGGAATTGCATTGAATCTGTAGATTGCTTTTGGCAGGATGGCCATTTTCACAATGTTAATCCTACCAATCCATGAGCACGGGAGATCTTTCCATCTTCTGATACCTTCTTCAATTTCTTTCTTCAGAGACTTGAAGTTTTTCTCAAACAGGTCTTTTACTTGCTTGGTTAGTGTCACCCCAAGGTACTTTATGTTATTAGTGGCTATTGTGAAGGGTGTTGTTTCCCTAATTTCTTTCTCGGCCCTTTTGTCTTTGGTATACAGGAAGGCTTCTGATTTTTTTGAGTTGATTTTGTATCCTGCCACTTTGCTGAAGGTGTTTATTAGCTGGAGGAGTTCTCTGGTTGAATTTTTGGGGTCGCTCATATATACTATCATATCATCTGCGAATAGTGACACTTTGACCTCTTCCTTTCCGATTTGTATCCCCTTGATCTCCTTTAGTTGTCTTATTGCTCTGGCTAGGACTTCAAGTACTATGTTGAAGAGGTATGGCAAGAGTGGGCAGCCTTGTCTTGTCCCTGATTTCAGTGAGATTGATTTAAGTTTCTCTCCATTGAGTTTGATGTTGGCTATAGGCTTGCTGTATATTGCCTTTACTATGTTTAGGTATGTGTCTTGTATCCCTGATCTCTCCAAGACTTTAAACATGAATGGGTGTTGGACTTTGTCAAATGCTTTTTCAGCATCTAAGGAGATGATCATGTGGTTTTTCTCCTTCAGTTTGTTTATGTAGTGGATTACATTGATGGTTTTCCATATGTTGAACCACCCTTGCATGCCTGGGATGAAGCCTACTTGGTCGTGGTGGATGATATCTTTGATGTGTTCTTGGATTCGGTTTGCAAGTATTTTATTGAGTATCTTTGCATCAATGTTCATAAGAGAGATAGGTCTGAAGTTCTCTTTTTTTGTTGGGTCTTTGTGTGGTTTAGGTATCAGGCTGACTGTCACTTCATAGAATGAGTTTGGTAATGTTCCTTCTGTTTCTATTTTGTGGAATAGTTTGAGGAGAATTGGTGTTAGCACTTCTTTGAGGGTCTGGTAGAATTCTGCTCTGAAACCATCTGGCCCAGGGCTTTTTTTGGAGAGGAGACTGTGAATGATTGCTTCAATTTCCTTGGGGGATATAGGGCTATTCAGTCTTTCTACCTGATCTTGACTTAATGTTGGAAGATGGAATCTATCAAGAAAATTGTCTATTTCATTTAGGTTTTCAAATTTTGTGGCATATAGGCTTTTGTAGTATGACCTAATGATTGTTTGAATTTCCTCAGTGTCTGTAGTTATGTCACCCTTTTCATCTCTGAGTTTGTTGACTTGGATAGATTCTCTCTGCTTTTTAGTTATTTTGGCTAAGGGTTTGTCTATCTTGTTGATTTTCCCAAAGAACCAGCTTTCTGTTTCATTGATTCTTTGAATAGTTTTATTTGTTTCTAATTGATTGATTTCAGCCCTGAGTTTGATTATTTCCAGCCGTCTGCTCCTCTTGGGTGTATCTGCTTCTTTTTTTTTTTTTTTTTCCTAGGGTTTTCAGTTGGGCCATTTAGTTGTTTGTATGTGATGTTACGAATTTCTTCTTGCAGGCACTTAGTGCTATAAATTTTCCCCTGAGCACTGCTTTCAATGTGTCCTATAAATTTGAGTATGTTGCGCCTTCATTTTCATTGAATTCTAGGAAGTATTTAATTTCTTTCTTCATTTCTTCCTTAACCCAGCTGTCATTGAGTAACAAGTTGTTCAGTTTCCATGTGCGTGTCAGCTTTTTGTTATTTCTGTTGTTGTTGAGGTCCAGCTTTAGTCCATGGTGGTCAGATAGAATACAAGGGATTATTTCAATCTTTTTGTATCTGTTGAGGCTTGCTTTATGACCAAGTATATGGTCTATTTTGGAGAAGGTTCCATGTCGTGCTGAAAAGAATGTATACTCTTTTGAGTTTGGAAGAAAAGATCTGTAGACGTCTATTAGGTCCATTTGATTTAGGGTCACTGTAAGTGTTTTTATTTCCCTATTTGTTTTATGTCTAGTTGATCTGTCCTTTGGTGAGAGTGGAGTGTTGAAGTCTCCCACTATTAGGGTATCAGGATCAATATGTGATTTAAGCTTTAATATTGTTTCATTTACGAATGTAGGTGCTCTTGTATAGATATTCAAAATTGTGATGTCCTCTTGGTGGATTTTTCCTTTGATGAGAATATAGTGGCCCTCCTCATCTTTTTGATTAATTTTGGTTGAAAGTCTATTTTATTAGATATTAGGATGGCTACTCCAGCTTGTTTTCTGGAACCATCTGCTTGAAAAACATTTTTCCAGCCCTTTACTCTGAGGTAGTGTTTATCTTTGTTGCATAGGTGTGTTTCTTGGATGCAACAGAATGTTGGATCCTGTTTCCGCAACCACTCTGTTAGTCTGTGTCTTTTTATTGGGGAGTTGAGTCCATTTAATGTTGATAGAAACTAGTGACCAACAATTGTTACTTAATTTAGATGTGGGGTTGGTGGTATCACTGAGTTTCATTGCTTGTATTCTTTTGTTTTTTTTTTTTTTTTTTTTTTTTTTGTGTAGTTATCTATTTCCTCTGTTTCCTTAGATGTAGTTGTTTTCTTTGGTTTGGAGTTTCCCTTCTAGTAACTTCTGTAGAGCTGGGTTACTATGTAGACATTGTTTAAATTTGGTTTTGTCTTGGAATATTTTGAATTCTCCGTCTATGTTGATTGAAAGTTTTGCTGGGTATAGTAATCTGGGTTGGAGTCTGTGGTCCCTTAAAGACTGTATGATTTCTGTCCAGGCCCTTCTGGCTTTCATAGTTTCTGTTGAGAAATCTGGTGTGGTTCTGATAGGTCTACCTTCATATGTTACTTGGCCTTTTTCCCTTGCTGCTTTTAGAATTTTTTCTTTGTTCTGTAGGTTCAGTCTTTTGACTGTGATGTGACGTTTAGAATTTTTTTTCTGTCTAGTCTACTTGGTGTTCTGTAGGCCTCTTGTATGTTTATGGCCATCTCCTTCTTTAAGTTGGGAAAGTTTTCTTCTATAATTTTCTTGAAAATATTTTCCGGACGTTTTGGCCTGATGTCTTCTTTTTCTTCTACTATTATTCTTAGGTTTTGTCTTTTCATGGTGTCCTTGATTTCTTGGATGTTTTGTGTTTGGAACTTTTCTGATTTTATTTTTTTCTTTGAGAGATGTGACAATTTCCGTAAGTGTATCTTTGGCTCCTGAGATTCTTTCTTCCATCTCTTGTATTCTGTTGGTGATGCTTACCTTTGTAGTTCCTGATCTGTTCTCTATGTTCTCCAGCTCCTGGTTTTTCTCTATTTGTGTTTTCTTTATTGATTCTAATTCTGTTTTCATGTCTTGCACCATTTCCTTCATCTGTTTGAATGTGGAGTCCTGCTTTTCAATGATGGCTTCTATTTTTTTGTCCGTTTCCTCTCTATGTATCACTAATTGTGCCTCTACTTCTTTGGGTATAATTGCCTGTATTTCTATAAGAGCTTTGTTTATTTCTTCTTTATTTGCCTTCATTTGTGTGGACATTTCTTTGAGAGCTTTGTGCATTTCTTCTTTGTTTGCCTCAATTTTCGTGGTCATTTCTCTGAGAGCACGATTTGTTTCCTCTTGGTTCGTCTCGATTTCTTTGGCTATTTCTCTGAGGGCTTTGTTCATTTCATCTTTATGGGCCTCTAGTATCTGGAGAAACATAGTTTTGAGGTCATTTTCTTGTATATCTAGTGAATTGAAGTGTCCATTGTTTTGTGGGGTTGCTGGTGAGGTCATTATGTCCTGATTTTTGTTGGGAGTGTTGGAGAAACATAGTTTCGAGGTTGTTTTCTTGTATATCTAGTGAATTGAAGTGTCCATTGTTTTGTGGGGTTGCTGGTAAGGTCATTATGTCCTGATTTTTGTTGGGAGTGTTCTTATGTCTGCCTCTAGCCATCTGGTTATTTATAATCCTCACTGTTTGTTCCTCAAGATTGTAGTTAGGGCTATGATCGTCTCTTTCTGTTTTCTAGACTGTTTTTTTTTTTTTTTTTTTTTTTCAGGAAGATCAGAGAGGTTTACTGGTTTGGGAGTGTGCACTGTGGTTTCAGTTTTGCCTAAGTAAGGAATGTGACGCTGGCGCTATCCGCATGCGCTTTTAGTGGGCGCAGTGTGCATGCGCAGATTCTCTGACTATTGCAGTGGCCTGCAAGCCACTATTACGCAGTTCTGTCTGAGATCCAGGGATTGTTTGTCTGGATTACACTGATGGACTTGCAAGGCAGAGGCTTCAATGTTGGGGTCGCTATCCCAAGAATCCCTATGATGCCCACACTAGGGGTGTGGGTGGCAGGGATCCTGTCTGGTTGCTTCTGTGGAGAAGCCCTGGGTCTGGGGCAAACTCTCCCTAGAAGGCTCACTCACTCTCTTGCAGGACCAGTTGGAATGCACAGGGGTTCCCCTTGCTCTCTACTCTCTGATTTGGTCCTGCTGCAGAAAGTGCGCGGGTAGGCTAACAGACAGCTCTGTGACACAGTGGCTGCAGGACTCGGTGTCCACCTTTCCTGTGTGCTGCCTCTCTGTCCTTTCCCTCTGCCAGGAGGGGTTATGTTGACTGGTCCCGGTGTGGCGCGGGGGAAAAAGTTAGGTTGAGTGTTCTCAATCCCAGATCCCAGGCCCAGATCTCTCTGCCAGAAGCAGCCTGGCAGTAGAACCTATGTTTGCTGATCCCGAAGGGAGTACCAGGTAGGGTTGAGTGTCCTCAGATCCAGAGCTTGGGTTTCTCTGCTAGGGTGAGCTGGAGAGTGGGTGCTGTGTCCTTGGCAGGCTGCCTCTCTGTCCTTCCCCTCTGACCTTCCCCTCCACTAGGGCAAGCTTATGGAGGTGCTCTCAGGGGAGTGCCAGAAGGGGTTGGGGCTTCTCAGTCCGATCCTACCCCGGGGTTTCTCTGCCAGGGGTCGCCGGGGGAGGGGGGGCGCCGGTGATAGGACTTGGTGCTAGACCTCATTGCGCTGGACCCGGGAGAATCTCAGGACGTGTAGAATGTCCACAGTCCCAGATCCCGAGCTGAAGTTTGTTTGCTAGGAGCAGCCGGCAGCACTGGAGTTCCGGCACTGTGAAGCCGCTGTGTGCCTCTTTATCCTTCTGCTCCGCTGCGGCAGGGTTATGGCAGCGTTTCGGGGAGTGCCTGAAAGGATTGGGTTTTCTCAGCCCCGATCTCAGGTTGGGGTACAGACAATGTGGTCTGTGGCAGATTCTGCTGGACGCCTCTTGCCTCCTCCCAAGAGGGAGTAGGGATTTTGAGCTGGGCGCAGCTGCTCTCCTCGCGGCCTGGGTGACCCGTGATTAGTCTCGCAACTTTCCTTCCCCGTGGGGATTTTTTGACTGGGACTCCCAGTCTCTGGCACCGTTGTGCCCACCAATCAGCCTGGGAAAGTGATTGGGACACTTTCAGGGTTACGGCACCAGCCCGGAGACCCAAAGCCCGCGTTACCCGGGATTTCTTCCAAGTTCTGGCTGGGCAACCGAGAGTGGACCCGACCGATTCCCACGCCGTGGCAGCCTCCCCTCACCTGGGAAACATGATTGATGTAGTTTCAGGGCCCAGAGTTCAGTCTCCTGGTCGCTGCACGGAGAGTGCTGTCCCGCTTCTCAGACACAGTGTTCTCCCGGTGCCACCATCTTGGCCCCCCTCTCCGAGATTATAGTATTATTACTCAATTTTCCCTTATGCTTCTTGTTTTCATATCCTCCCATGTACCACTGTACAACTGGATTTTATTCAAGTTTGTGGTCTCATTTTCTTTAATTCTCATCATATATATGTGTGTGTGTGTGTATATTATATATAATATTTATATATAATATGTATATATATATTGTCATATACCAAACACATAAATACAACCTGCTCAGTCTGTATAGTGTTACTTGTATATAAATGATTTTAGGAATTACTCTTTGATATTGTATAAACAATTGATGAGCTCTTCTCTGGAAAAGAGGAGGAAGAGGCAGAAGCTGAAGCAGAGTTGCAGAGGCAAGCACAAGGGCAAACAAATTACTTTGGGTTTAAGGTCAAACTCTCTACATATTAAATTCCATACCCTTTATGAAAAACATATTTTCAATAGAATATAAATAAAATAATATAAAGAAACAAAACATAAAATATTCTGGCACAGTGTTGCACACTTTTAGTTCTAGCACTGTAGGCAAAATGAGAGGAACCACTGCAAGTGAGGGCAATCCTGTCTACACAGAGCACAAATCCATTGGAAGCAACAAAGAAATACCATTTCTCAAAGCAAACAAAAGAAAAGAAGGAAGGAAGAAAAGAAGGAAGAAAAAAAGAGACACAACCAATGTGTGAAATAAATTGGCAGTTTCTTTTAATCTAACCACACACTTAAAAGATACTCAGTCTACT
This sequence comes from Meriones unguiculatus, assembly GCF_030254825.1. Taxonomy (NCBI): domain Eukaryota; kingdom Metazoa; phylum Chordata; class Mammalia; order Rodentia; family Muridae; genus Meriones; species Meriones unguiculatus. Next base: position 38,789,081 of record NC_083369.1, read on the forward strand.
CCATTCCTACATAATTTCCTATGTGGTAGAAATATATGAACATAACCAATTTTACACAGAAATATGCAGTGTAACCTTGTTCATTCTAACTGAAATCTGAAGGAACCAAAATGTCCCTAACTGCAGAGTGAGTAAAAGATGCACTATATCCTCTCCTCTAAATCATACTTTTGGGTGAGGTTAAGATATTCTGCACTGATGCACCTCACAGAAGTGACTTACACAATACAACCAGGATTTATTGCTAGAACTATTAAAATATTGGAGATTCGTTGAAAGCATAAAATCAGTGGCTACAAAATACATGTTCAGTAATAGCTTGCACCATATTTGTGGTTAAGCCAAACATCATTTAACATTGGTTTCTTGATGGTCATGTGTCCAGTCACATGCTCAGTGTCAGAGTCTAGCAAATACTGAGTCTTTACTTTCCTACTCAAATATAAATTTATTTATCATATTTCAATCATGCATTCTTGTATCTTTATATATGCACAAATGCATTCTTGTATCTTTATATATGAATATAGGTAGGCCATGAAAATAGAAAGGGGCCAATAAGGAGCAGGAAGAGATTTTAAGACAGTTACAGAGTAAGGTGGGTAATAGAATACACGTAATAGGCAAGCAGAAAGGTGGACTAAACAGAGGAAAATTTCAATAAGACAACTAACGGAGATCAAGGGAATAGTATTACACTGGAAAGGAAGAAGTCAAAGTATCACTATTTGCAGACAATATGATAATATACATAAGTGACCCAAAAAATTCTACCATAGAACTCCTTCAGTGGATAAACACCTTCAGCAAAGTGGGTGGGTGCAAAATTGACTCAAAAGGTAAATTCTACCAGAGTGGACGCAGGACTAGCCACAGGATTATCATCATGGATTGCTGCAGCCATGAATCATCTGAAGGAATGGGCGGGCATGGGAGCGTTAGCAGGCCTTCTGGTGTTGGTCACCTTGGTTTGCCTGTGGTATATATGCAAGATTAGAGTCTCACAACAGCGTAATGCAGCCATGACCATTCAGGCCTTTACAGCCATTGAACAGGACAGTCTCCCCAAGCATGGTTGGCTACCATAAAAAGCCAAAATGTTACGCTCAGGATGCGAGGCTAAGCACTGCACTCAGGGTCAGCCGCTTTGGACCCAGAGAAGAGCATGTCTGATTGCATGCAGGTTGATGCCCCAGGTCCCGCCTCTGAGAAAAAGGTATCGGTTGGGTCTGATGCTCTTTGGGTGGATGACACCTAAATGAACATCAGTACAAAGTCCCAATTTATTTCTAATATCAGAGATCAGACCTCTACTCTTGCCTGATGCGTCCAAAACAAAAAGGGGGAACTGTAGAGAGCTGCGTAATGCCGCACCTGAAAGATGGAGCTGGTTTCCGCCTTCCACCTTCCCGATGGTGAGTGCTCTCTGTCACAAACAACTCCACATTTGGCTAAGGCTGAGGATCTGGCTTGCTTCCATGTATGTGGACCTATCTGCATTGCCCACGTGGCATGCTGAGGTTGGCTACCCAGAGGCTAATTAAGCTGTGGGCTGGCTTTACCCAGGGTCAGATGATTGTTCAAGGTTCCTGAATAAATTGCATTGAAAAAAAAATTCTAAAGCCCTCCTGTATACCAAAGACAAATGGGCTGAGAAATAAATTAAAGAAACAACAGCCTTCACAATAAACACTAATAACATAAAGTACCTTGGTGTGACTTTAAACAAGCAAGTGAAAGACCTATATGACAAAAACTTCAAGACTCTGAAGAAAGAAACTGAAGAAGAAATTAGAAGGTGGAAAAATCTCCTGTGCTCACTGATCAGTAGGATTAACACAGTGAAAATGGCAATCCTGCCTAAAGCAATCTACAGATTCAATGCAATTCCCTTCAAAATACCAACACAACTCTTTAGAGCTTGAATGAAAAATTCTCAATTTCATATGGAAAAACAAAACAAACAAACAAACCAGAATAGCTAAAACAATCCTGTACAATAACAGATTGTCTGGAGGTATCTCCATCCCTGATCTCAAGCTAGAGAACAACAGAAATAAAAACTGCATAATACTGGCATAGAAACAGACTGGTGGATCAATGGAATCAAATTGAAGATCCAGAAATAAACCCACACACCACGGATACTTGATTTTTGACAAAGAAGCCAAAACCATACAATGAACAACAAATGGTGCTAGTATGACTGGCTGCAGATGCTGAGACTAATGGCCAAACTTTGGGCAAAGTGCAGGGAATCTTATGGAAGAAGGGAAAGATAGAAAGACCTGGAGGGGACAGGAGCTCCACAAGGAGACCAACAGATCCAAAACAAAGACAAAAACAAAAAAACATCTGGGCTCAGGGGTTTCTTCAGAGACTAATGAATCAATGAAGGACTATGAATAGAGGACCTAGACCCCCAGCTCAGATGTAGCCCACAGGGATCTCGGTCTCTATGTGGGTTCCCTAGAAAGGGGAACAGGGGCTATCTCTGACATGGACTCAGCGGCCAGCTCTTTGATCACATCCTCCTGCTGAGGTATCCTAACTAGGCTACAGATATAGAGGATACATATAGTCCTAATGAGACCTGGTACACTAGGGTCAGAGGGTAAGGAAGGAGAACCTTCCCTATCAGTGGACTATGGTAGGGATATAGAGGGGGAAGAGGGTGGCATCTGGAAGAGATGAAAGGGGAGGCTATAGTCGGGATACAAAGTGAATAAATTGTAATAAATAATAATAATAAAATTATACAAACACTAAAAACGATGAATGGTGAAATATAACATAAGGGAGCACAGTAGGGGAAAAGAATAAATGAGAAGAATTTGCAATACAAGAAGATGCTAGGATGAAACCAAAAATTTGGATTTTTTTCAATTTTTTAATTTTTTTCTTTAACTTTTATTAATTACACTTTATTCATTTTGTCTCTCCCCATAAACCCCTCCCTCCTACCCTCCTAATTCCACCTTCCCTCCCCCTTCTTCACACATGCCTCTCCCCAAGTCGACACTAATAGGGGAGGTCCCCATCTCTTTCCTTCTGATCTCAGTCTATCAGATCTCATCAGGAGTGGCTGCATTGTCCTCTTCTGTGGCCTGGTAAGACTGATCCCCCCTCAGGGGGAGGTGATCAAAGAGCAGGAGGTGATCAAAGAGCATTTTATGTGAGAGGCAGTCCCTCTTCCCATTACTATGGAACCCACTTGAACACAGAACTGCCATGGGCTACATCTGTGCAGGGGCTCTAGGTTATCTCCATGTATGATACTTGGATGGAGTATGAGTCTCAGGAAAGACCCCTGTGTTCAAATTTTTTCTGGTTCTGTTGCTCTCCTTGTGGAGTTCCTGTCCTCTCCAGATCTTACTATTTCCCACTTCTTTCATAAGATTCCATGTACTCTGCCCAACAGTTGGCCATAAGTCTCAGCATCAGCTTTGATAGTCTGCAGGGCAGAGCCTTTCAGAGGCCTTCTGTGGCAGGTTCCTAACTTGTTCCCTGTTTTCTCCTTCTTCTGATGTCCATCCTCTTTGCCTTTCAGGATGTGTACTCTTTTGGATATATGCCTAGGAGTGGTATGACTGGATCTTGAGGAAGCGCTATTCCTAGTTGTCTGAGAAAGTGCTATACTGATTTCCAGAGTGGTTGTACAAGTTTACATTCCCACCAGCAGTGGAGAAGGGTTCCCCTTTCTCCACAACCTCTCCAGCATGTGTTGTCACTTGAGTTTTTTATCTTGGCCATTCTGATGAGTATAAGGTGAAATCTCAGGGTTGTTTTGATTTGCATTTCCTTGATGGCTAATGATGTTGAACATTTCTTTAAGTGTTTCTCTGCCATTCAATATTCCTCAATCAAGAATTCTCTGTTTAGCTCTGTTCCCCATTTTTTAATTGGATTACTTGGTTTGTTGCTTTTCAGCTTCTTTAGTTCTTTATATAAACCCATAATTGCTAAAACAATCCTCTACAATAAAAGATCTTCTGGAGGTATGGTATCGCCATCTCTGATCCTAAACTGTACTATAGAGCAACAGTAATAAAAAGTGCATGGTACTGGCATATAAACAGAATGGTGGATCAATGGAACCAAATGGACCCAGAAATAAACCCACACACTTATGGACACCTGATCTTTGACAAAGATGCCAAAACCATTCAATGGAAAAAAGATAACATCTTCAACAAATGGTGCTGATCTAACTGGATGTCTACATGTAGAAAAATGCAAATAGATCCATTCTTATCACCTTGCACAAAACTAAAGTCCAAGTGGATCAAAGACCTCAACATAAAACCAGACACATTAAATCGGTTAGAAGAAAAAGTGAGGAAAACCCTAGAACTCATTGGTAAAGGAGACAACTTCCTGAACAGAACACCAACAGCACAGGCTCTAAGATCAACAATCATTAAATGGGACCTCATGAAACTGAAAAGCTTCTGTAAATCAAAGGACACTCATCAAAACAAAACGAATGCCTACAGATTGGGAAAGAGTCTTCACCAACCTTTTATCTGACAGAGCGCTAACAATTTGGATTTTAATGTAAAAATTATGTGTATAAAGAACTTGAGTAATTTATTTTACAAAATAATAAAGAAGTGCATGAGAGATAAGTTAATGGGTAATAATACATACTGCAATTGCAGAGGACCCAAATAGGTTTCTTGACACTCATGTGGAACAGGTCACAATCACCTGGAGCTCCATTTACAGAGGATTCAGTGCCATTTTCTGGACATTTTTAGCACCAGTGCTCACATGTACAAACCTCCATACAGACATGGGTACATACATATAATTTAAAAGAAAATAAATATTTAAGAAAGGATACTAACTTTATAGGCTAGGGTCAGATAGTAGGGGAGGAGATTTCCCCCTTTCAGTGGATTAGGGGAGAAGGATGTGGGGAAAGAGGGAGGGAGGGTTGAAGTGGGAAGAGATGAGGGAGGGGGTTACAATCGATATAAATTGAATGAATTGCAATAAGTAAGTAAGTAAATAAATTTCATGGAAAACAGTAAGACAACAAAAAGAAATCATACTAAAAAATGAAAGACACATGCTTGTTCCTGGATCTTTGAGAAAAAAATGTTACACATAAAGTGTTTTGCAAATTGAATAATCCCTTTATAAACCTATTAAATATTGCTTGGTTGTTGCAGAGAGAGCTCAAGAAAGATCTATGGAAGAAAGAGACTGAAAATATTTTTATATATTTATTTTTATTTTCTAATTAAATTTTTATTTTTACATTAATTATATATTATTCGCTTTGTATCTGAGCTGTAGTCCCCTCCCTCATTCTCTTCCAATCCCACCCTCCTCCCTCAGCTCTTCCCATGCCCCTTTCTAAGTCCACTGATAGCGGAGGACCTCCTCCCCTTCCATCTGACACTACCACAGAGGGCCTCCAAAAGACTCTACCTAGTAGTGTACAAAGCAAATGCTGAGACTGATAACCAAACTTTGGGCAGAGTGCAGGAAATCATATGAAAGAAGGAGGAGTTAATAAGGTCTGGAGAGGACAGGAGCTCCACAAGGAGGTCTACAGAAACAAAATGTCTGGGCACAGGGGTCTTTTCTGAGACTGATACTCTAACCAAGGACCATTCATGGATATAACCTAGAACCGCACACAGATGTAGCCCATGGCAGTTCAGGATCAAAGTGGGTTACATAGTAATGGGGAACAGGGACTGTCTCTGACATGAACTCAGCAGCAAGCTCTTCAAACCCTCCAGCCCCCGGAGGGAGGAGAATCTTTGCCAGGCCACAGAGGAGGACATTGCAGCCAGTCCTGATGAAAATATGTTCTGATGAGAAATTTGTGTTTCCTTGCCAATGAACCTGCATTTGGTACTAATTTTCCTACGTTCTTCTAATAACATCCCACTGCCAAGTTTCCAGGGACTGATAGTTGATTCCTCCTGCTCCTGCTCCTCCTACTCCTCCTCGTTCTCCAATTCCTCTTCCTCATCCTTCTCTTTCTCCTTCTCCTCTTCCTCCTCCTTGTGTCCTCTGGTTGGTAGAGGAAGTTTATTGTAAATACAAGGAAGAGCATAGGTAGAGGCAGAGGCATCTGGTAGAGTCCAGAGTGGACATGAACAGGCAGGGCTGTGATGTGTGGACAGAGGGGAAGGGAAAGGAGAGGAAAGAGAGTGGAGCCAAGTGAAGTATCCAGGAGGCACAAAGGTGCAAGAAGAGCAGGTAACAAAAATGGTAATATTATATAGGGAAGAACAGCCTAGACCCCTGTGCTGTAGAGTACATTGGTAGTGGGTGGGCTGTGAAGGCCCTTTCACAGATAGGGGCTGAGAGATTGCAGGAAGAACTTGGCAGCAGTGTTAAATAGGTAACTCAGCCTTTTGTCCTGGTTTGAAACTTAATACGCCAGACTTTTGTTGATAATAAATGATATGGGGTGACTTGTAATCTCTATGACCACTTCCTGTTGGCATTGGGACTTCATTGTTGTTAGGGGCAGTGGGGCAGGTCAGAAAGCTGGTATGTTGGACCAGGCTGTTTCAGTTGCTGTCTTAGACTCTGCAAGACCAGCTGGAGCAAAGAAAGTGCAGGTTGCTTTGGAGCAGTTTGTGAGTTTGGACCATCTGGGGCTAGCCTCTTTCAAGCTGTTCAGGATGCATGTTTTAAGAGAACACCTGGAGGTGGAAAATCGTTTGTAGTTAGTTTGAAATCTGCTGGGACAAATAGACTAGGGAGAGAAGGTAAAGTTAAGGAGCTTATGGAAAATTTTATCTTGGGTGCACATTTGAAACTTCTAGGCCATGGAAGTTGGGGAGGGGGGGAGTTCCAATACCAGAAAAATGGGATGAGATCCCACCCTCAGGAATAGGAAATAGGTTGGGAAACATAGGCTATTGCTTGACAGTTGTACTTATCTGGTGGATCCAAGTTGATTCCCTGAAGCTTACAAGAATATTTTTAAGTTTAAAAAGGGGGGGGGGGAGTTTTAGATATGATAGCACTACCATTTTTTGTAATCTATATTGAAATCTACATTGTAGAAGGAGCAGTAGACAAAGACTCATGCCTTTGAGTCATAGTAAAAGCTTGAGGATCCAAAAATGATTTTGGTTAAAGAATTAGCATGTTTGCTATACCCAGAAGACTTGGTATATGTAGATTAGACAGATGTGTTTATCATAATGAGAAGCACTTCTGAATCTACATTTAGAAGACAGCCAAAGGAAATTTAAAATCTTTTTAAATCTTTTTTTATGATAACATTAACAGTACTTTACCAGAGCTAGATAAATAGCTTATCAGATCTCCACTGATTAATGTTAAAACTCTGACCTTTTGATGTATTAGTAACACAATAGCATCATAGCAAGGGTAAAAAATCTGAAGCTTCTTTCATATACCTTAAACCATTGTCTTATACCTTTATCAATTGTATTTAAACACCGTTAAAACATGAAGGAACAGAAAAAAAGTGATTTGAAACCTGTTTTGTGAGTTTATCTCTTAGGAATTTGGTAGTACAGCAAACTGACTTTCTCAGTGGGAGGCCTAGAACCTCTAGGTAAATGAGGCTTGAGATGAAGCTTGAGGATTTTTTTTAAAGAAATGAAGAGAACTGAGAAGGTAGCTGAAGCCTTGGGGAGAAGGAGCTGATATGCTTGCTGTTGTTAAAGCTATAATATGAGAAGGATAGATTATAACTGGAAATATAATCCAAATGGTCTACATCAATTAAAATGAAATGACAGAGACTTCCCCATTTACCTAAGATGGGTTACCTTATGCTCCAATGGTTTCCATAGATGGGTGCAGTAATCTGCTACCCCATGTCTGCTTCTCCCCTCAGGGTATCCAGGCTCCTTGTGCACTGAGCTGGAATGCCAGGGCTGGTGGGAGCAATGCAGAATTTCAGTCGGTTGTGAGTGCCCAAGAAACAGCTTTCTTAGGAGTCAGCTTGTCTAATTGGGGCGAGATTGGGGGAGGGACATTTCAAATTTTGTGCACTCGGTACAGGCTTTGAGGCCAGGGCCAAGGTGCTGGAATGCCTTGTTCACATGAAAAGGAATTTCAGGTGATTGCTGGACAGGACCTTATAAGGAGAGAGGAAGTTGAACCTGTAAACTGGCTGCCAGGCTACATGACTACCTCAGGGGTGGAAGAGGTGGTGGCCATAGGCTGTATCAGTAGGGACATGCAGGCCCAGGGCAGGGAGAAACCAGTTCTACTCCTGCCAGTCTCAAGACAAGATTTTCAGGGTTTGGACATGCCTCAAACTCACTCTTGCTCTGGGACAGTTCCCTTGGTCCCATAACTCTCTGGACTCACGGAGGACAGTCTTTGGCTGTCATACAAAGCAGCATTTAATCTTCAGTTTTCATACAAAGTAGCCACTTTGCTAAAGCTCTTTATCAGCTGCAGGCGCTTTATGGTGGAATTTGGGGGGTTGCTTACATGTACCATCGTATCTTCAAATAGCAATATTTTGACCTCTACCTTACCAATTTTTATCCCCATGATCTCCTGTGGTTGTCTTACTGCTCTAGCTAGAACTTAAAGAACATATTAAGGAGGTATGGAGAAAGTGGGCAGCCTTGTCTTGTCCCTGATTTGAATGGAATCGCTTTGAGTTTCTCTCCATTTAATTTGATGTTGGCAATTGGCTTGTTGTATACAGCCTTTTTTATGTTTAGGTATGAGCTTTGTATCCCTGATATCTCCAAGAGTTTCATCATGAAGGGGTGTTGGATTTGTCAAAGGATTATTGGCATCTAATGAGATGCATGTATGATTTTTTTTTCTTTGAGTCTGTTTATATGGTGGATTACGTTGATGGACTTTCATATGTTGAACCATCCCATCATCTCTGGTATGAAGCCTACTTACTTGATCATGGTGGGTGATGTATTTGATGTGTTCTTGGATTCAGTTTGCAAGTATTTTATTGAACATATTTGCATTGATGTTCAGGAGTGAAGTTGGTCTGATATTCTCTCTTGCTCTCTCTTTTTTTTTAGTGTTTGTGTGGTTTGGGTGATTGTGGCTTCAAAGAATGAGTTTGGCAATATTCCTTCAGTTTATATTTTGTGGAATAGTTTGAGGAGTATTGGTATTATCTCTTCTTTAAATGTCTGGTAGAATTCTGCATTAAACCATGTAGACTTTGACTTACTTTTTTCCCCCTTCTGGTTGAGAGACATTTAATGACTGCTTCTATTTCCTTAGGTGCTATAGGAATGTTTAAACTGTTTACTTGATCTTGATTTAGCATTGTAAGGTGAAATCTATCAAGAAAATTTTCCATTTCCTTTAGATTTTCCAAATTTTGTGGAATACAGGCTTTTGAAGTAAGACCTAATGATGTTTTGGATTTCCTCATTGTCTGTTGCTATATCCCCCTTTTCATTTCTGATTTTGTTAATTTGGATCCTCTCCTTCTCTCTTTTAGTTAGTGTTACTCAGCATGTCTATCTTGTTGATTTTCTCAAACCAGCAGAGTAAGAGTAAGAACAGAGTAAGAATACTGATGCTCACTCTTCACTGTGGGTGATTTTACTTTCATTTGATATCTAGGATTCCAGAGTTGTTTTCTGTGATCCTGAATGACCATCAGATTCTTCTCATCAGCTTCTCCCCAGCCTGTGTTGGGCTGAGACAAGGAGACAGAGGGAAATAATTGCCCAATAGTTCCACCACTGATAATTCAGTCATCAACTCATCTTCCTGTCCAGCAAAGCCTACATACTGTCCTTTTGCCCTGGCTCAGAGATGGTGGCAGAAGAAAACCCTTTACTTAGGTCACAGTGACTACCTAATCTGTCCTCTCTGTGGCCCGCACATTGAGAGCTGACCTGAGGCTTGGGAACGCACAGCACCACAGGTAGGAAAGGACACTGATATAAAGAACAGGAGTAGAAAAAGCATGGAATGTTTCATTAAGCCTCAAAGAATTAGTTACTTTAGTGATTTAAAGGAACAAAGGACTATACCATAGCAACAACATTCATTTTCAAGGGTATAGGGAAGGTGCCGACAGATCACTTACAGATTAGTCATTTTCTTTCATCATCACTGCTCTCTTCAAATATTAGGATTCGCTTTCTTTTCTGCAATCTTTGTTTTCTGGCTCTCTGACTCCTTTGGTGTCCTGGTGTGAGGAAGATGAGCTAAATGAGAGCTGGTTCTGGAGAGAGGAGTTCATCCCCATTTTATGAGGCGAGCCGAAGACTGATCCCACTCACAGGGCTAAAGCCCTTGTTCATGCTCTAGCCTCTTATAATCTGGCTCAGAGAGTCTGACTTTAGAACAACACGGATCCTGTCCAAATGCCATTTCAATTGTCAACATCTGCCCCACCCACTGTCAGGGTCAGATAGATTTCTCATCTCACCTATCAATAGAACATTCTCCTGTCTATGTTTCATAATCCAGGGTTTCCTACAGAGATAATTATGTGAGGAACTGTCAGGTAGTGAGGTAATTTGGATTCAGTGGAAAGCTTGAAAGAATGTATAAACAGTGGCTTCTTAATTACATTCTTTGGACTAAGGATGTGAAACTCAGAGCATGTAGAAGCATTGCCCCGTTCCCTGTGGCTTTTAGATGATGAACGAGTCTGAGCATGATTGTGAAGTTCTGTTCTAATATCTGAGATAGTGCTGGTAGCTTGGTACATCCTGTGTTTGAACAGAGCCCACGCCACATACTCAGAACACACGATAGAACAGAACTAGAAAACGAAAGTTGGTATTTCCCCATTGATTTCTCTTACCCATGGTCATCCCTCTGTGTCTCTGAGATACACTTGCTTTCCCTTGAGCATGCAGGCATTTCTGAGTCCTTCTTGACTCATGTACACCTGGCACTCTGTTTTGGCAGTTTCCTTTCCATGTTGCCCCCTTCTGCTTCTTTCAAATATCAAATATCAAAGGAGACATGTCAAATAGATCAGTGGTACTTCTTCAGTGCTTTAGAGTTAACAAAACGTGTCATTCATTTAAATTTTTAATTTTAAGCACATAAATGTCATTTCACTATGACATTTTAAAAGTTGTATAAAATGTATTATGAAAACGTTCACTACCCATTACCCTTTCGTGACTGTCTCCCACTCATGTTGATGCCCTTCCACATCTCAGCCAGTTTGATCTCTACTTTCATATTGAGAACAATCAATGAATTTAATTAGGGTTACTCAGCAGAAACATGCATAAACCATTATTCTTTGCAGGTACACTTTGCCAGTGGCAACAGACAACACTGAATAATATGTCTCTCACTCTCCAGGTAAATCAGTAACAGCAAACAACTTTTTTGAATCTTCCCAAGGAACTATTAATTTGTCTATATATTGTTTTGAGCAATGGAGCCTGGACGGCATCTCCGTCCAAGCCAAAGTGCTGATGTGCATGTCTTTTTCACGCATTTTATTAGTATGCTTACTCACGTCTGGAAGATTATTTTATTATTGTGCCTGAATGCAGAGGAACTCGGAAGTTTATAAGGGAAAAGGGGGGACTAAGGAAATCAACTTTCTATCACTGAAAGGTTCTTTGTCCTTTTCCAGACAAATATCAGAAAAAAAACTTGAATGATGTTCATAAAACTGGGAGTGTGGTGAGCATAAAATTTGGTAATTTATTTCTAATATCAGAGATCAGACCTCTACTCTTGCCTGATGCGTCTAAAACAAAAAGGGGGAACTGTAGAGAGCTGCAGAATGCTGCGCCTTAAAGATGGAGGTGGTTTCCGCCTTCCACCTTCCCGATGGTGAGTGCTCTCTGTCAGGAACAATTCCACATTTGGCTAAGGCCAAAGATCTGGCTCGCTTCCATGTATATGGACCTATCTGCATTGACAAATGGCACGCTGGGGTTGGCTACCCAGAGGCTATTTAAGCTGTGGGCTGGCTTTCCCCAGGGTCAGATGATTGTTCAAGGTTCCTGAATAAACTGCATTGAAAAAAAAATTTGGTAAAGGGAGAGAATGGAGGAATATGCAGTGTCCCTTCAGACAGGAATTGTAAGGAATATAGGACATCCTCTCATAGGCTTGAGGAACATTGCATGGACAGTAACTGAAATAGTAAATAGAAGAGAGAAACAGTGTATATCAGCATTGTGTATGGAGATGATATAAGGAAAGGAGAATGAACAAATGAGCCACAAAGATCTAGGCATGAAAATGTGTAGTAACAGGTGTGTCATCACACCTAATCCTGATGAGAAAACTGCCTGTGGAATTAGACTAAGTGGCCCCTTTACCAATTCTACGTAGCTCAAGAGGAATCATAAACCAGGAATTCTGAGGTGTATATCATTTATATTGTTTATTCGTAGTGTAGAGGATCCATGTACAACTTGATGAAACAGATAAGACTGTAACTTGAAAACACTTGATAAGCGTCCCTATATGCACTGCGAAGGTCTCAGTGTCGTGATCTCACAGAGACCTGATGGAGACTGAAAGCATGGTTAAATGGACTAATAATAAATCAAATGTTTTCTTTCATGATCTCTTGAATTTAATTCTCAACTGTTGCCTTGCTAGCCACCAGCTCCCAGATCCATTACAACCATCTTGAAAGATTGCTTTCTGCAACAGTGGAAACTTCCAGGTCATAAACAGATTCCTCTGAGGGTTCCTTTTTGCTGGCGCTATGAATCAAAAAGTTGAAGATGTAGAGAATGTTTGGAAGGAGATCACAGTGGGAGGGGTTCACAATGAAAGCCCTGTCATTTTCAGTCAGTTGAGAGATCCATCCACAGAGTAGAGACCAGCTCCTGCCTCCTTGGAAAATAAGTGTTAGAATGGAACTATCCACCTCATTTGAATACCCAACGGAGGCCTCCCATGGACCTTAGACACCAATGAAGACCTGAATGCATTTCAATGGTCTGGGCTATGGATCATATATTCGGTGGAACTGCTGCTCAGCTGCTCAGGCCAATGCTTCAGCATATTTAAGCACAGGGGCCTCATCCTCGTTATTATCATTAAATCGTAAGCACATGCTCATTGAAAAAAAATTTCACTGCTTTATTATGGTTCCAAAAGGTTAACTGGAATGAGTTCATTAAAATAATATTAGAAAATAGTGCGATTCAGACCACTGCTCATGGTAGTGGAGATTGAGGCCAGGACCTTGATCATAACTAGGTAAGTACTTTGCAACTGGGGAATGACTCAGGGCCTGCAAGTAATGCGACAGCCAGAGATGTATTACTTATCACAACAATACATGATGATTATCACACTGTAGATGCTACACCAGTCATTGTAGAGCAAGAAGTCTGTACAAATTTCCTTAATGATAGAATGGTTAGCTATCAAGCCCTTTAATTCATTCTCTGCACTACAAAATAAAAAAAAAGGAAGAAGAAAAGAAAAGAGTAAACAAAGCAGTAAGGAGAAAAAATAGAAAATAAAACTGCAAAGAAAAGAGAAGGAAACAATGAGATGAGCAGAGCAAGGGTGTAGGAGCTGTGCATTTCATATCTTCCATCCTCACCAATGTGACGTTTGAACGGAGGAACAAATGTGACCAAGTCTTAGACAAGTAGGAGATTCTCACCTTCAGGCCTCTGGTCTGTGTCACGCCCCATGTCCGCTCACAATGTTCATCTACAGGAGGGTGACATGTTAGACGCTGTTGCTTGTTATCAAACATTTCCAAAGTTTAGGTCCCCGCAACTGCTGTGAATGCTAGAATGAAGGGCCACAGCCCATTGACGGAGGAGAAAGGGAGCATGGGTTTTCTCCCTCTCTACTACCACCCTATTCGTCAGTTGAAATTTCAGCTCAGAAAGCTCCTTTTGGTGTTACTTTCTAGAATGTGGGCTGAGCCTCACCACAGCTTTATCCTATTCTGGTATCCTGGTCTATGGATTTTTATTTCCCCCATAGCATTAAATGGGTTGCAGAAACATCTGAATCATTTGCACTTAGAGATGTCGAATAATGAGGAGGATCATTTTGCTTAAAATGAGTTAACCTTCAGGTGTTAAATTTTGTGAGAAAGTGTGGTTGCTTTAGCCCAGTGCTAATGGTTTCTACACAGTGGAATAGTTCTCATTTAATGTCAAAAGCTGTGCATAAATACCAAATCTGGCCTTTGAGGTCAATGACAAACTGTACAAGATTGTACATCTGACCTGCTTTCCTGAGGAGTCACAGGTCTGTCAGACACAGGGCATTCTGACTCTTTTTGGAAGTTTTATTAGAGCCGAAGAGTAAGTGAATACATCTCATCTACTGTCTCCTGATTATACATGTGATTCAGATGTACAAGGATATAGATTCTTGAACCATTCACCTCATTATCCTGTGAAGGGTCTATTCCCTGATATGCAGATGACCTAACTCTCTCCTCTCCTATTATATTTTCCTCTCCCTTCCCCTCTTCTGCCCTCCCCTCCCCTTGTCTCCCTACTTCTCTCCCTCTCTTTCTCTTTTTGTGTAGCGTTTCTGTCCCTGTTTATGATAGGATACAAGACAGTGTCATTCCAACTGAAAGTGTTTCATATTTTGTCATCAACTCACTATTCATAATAAAGCTTATAGTTTTGTTGAATATTTTGGAATTTTATATACCAATTCCCTCTATGTAGTATTCTGAATAAATTTTTTCCACTCAGGCTTGACTTGAGAAAGGAAGGAGGTGTCTATGAGCTTTGCAAGCATTTGACTGAAAAGGCAATCCTCCACAGCCCCTCCCTGCCCACTCACCTTCACTTTCATGGCCACAATTTTCATCAGATTCTTTAATTAAGTGTTCTGTGATCTGTTTCTTCACACGCATAAAAACTGGTTGGTTGACTGGGACCCCTAGAAGGAAGCACAGTGCTTTTTAAAAAGCTAACCCAGAAAAAGAGAGGAGAAATGCAGGCAACATGCTAGAATGCAACATAGACAGTAAGGTCCAGCAGACAGGTGAAGAAAGTGCAGGCTGCATGCCTGAGCCCTATGGTGGCTGGTCTCTGTTGTCACCTCTGCACAGGTTGGAAAAGAGCCTTTAACTTTCTCCCATGAAGAAGATAAACATATGGGAGAGGGACCTGCTACAGGCTGAGGCAAAGCCTTAGCATGAAAAGGGACTGGAGGACAAGCAGGACTGTCTCAACAAACAAACAAACAAACAAAAGCAAGAAAAAAAAACCACTTTCTTTTACCTAGACCTCTCATTCTGATGTAGTTTCTTTTCATAAACACATAGGTACTTTTCTGCCATTTGGTCAGCTTTGCCCATTCTTCCTCAGAGAAGTATCTGGAAATATCTTTGAAGGACTAGAAAAGAGAAAAGTAGAAGCTCTGACAGCTAAATTTGCTGGACATGTGTGCCATTTAGTCCAGTTCTCTGTCTTTGAAACAGGAACTCGGTAGTGCACCTAGAATCTCAAGATAGTCTGTTCTGAACAATGTGAAGGCCACAGGAGAGACAGGGCAACAGCTTCTTCCCAAGAACACCAGAGATGCTCAATCTTAGCTACTTGTTCTCTTCCCACATTTATAAATGTCTGAGAGTCATCAAATTGCTCAATGTAACCATTCTGATATCTTCAGGGTTGTTGTGGAGAGCATGTTGAAATTGTGTGTGCGTGTGTGTGTGTGTGTGTGTGTATGTGTGTGTAGTTGTGTGTTTGTGTGTGTATAAATATGTGCTGAGAGATTGATGAATATATAGAGAGGATAGAGATCTTGAAACTTCTGTGTATTCCTTGTATCCTATGACTCTTTTCCAACTTTCAGGCTTTATATATTGTCCCATAGTCAGTTAGGTGCCTCTGCCCAAACCCCACCATGTCACCTCACCTTGGACATCTTCTCTGGTTTACAAATATCCCCAGGGCTCTTTGTACAGGAACTGTCTGTCTTCAGGACTCTGGCGACAGCGTGCATCGAAGATCGTGAACTGACTGTCTCCAAGTACAAGAGCAAGTGGAGAGAACTTAGAATTACATTGTGCTTCTTATCTTCAAGATATGTACTGGAGATCTCTGAGAGAGGTAGTTTTTAGAAATAAGAAAGATTCTATCAGCATGTGTGAAGTGACTGTGAGTACCTGAGTGTAGATCAGTTACTGTCCTGACTAGTTCCCTTGTTAAATTGAAAAGAGAAAGGTTTTGGCTTCCGCAGATATAGGCACATGTTTCCCACCCATTTGTGGAAACTGAAAACTTTTTCAGAGAAGATAAAAATGAAAGAGTTGTCACTGGAAGTGGGTAGTTGGAAGTTCTGTAGACGAACGTAGAAATGTGAGTACTGAGTACAGTTACTATAATTAATTGATAACTTATTATGTGTGCATGGTGGCTGGTTTGGGGGAGATGTGAATTGTGTGTCACAGTGCATGTGAATTTGAGAGGATAATTTCGAGGAGTCCTTTTTTTTTTTATTCCACTTTCAAAAACACTGATGTTTTATTTTTCAGGAATTATTAAGCCAGTTAATAACAGAGAAACAGAAAACCGAGAACCAGGCTAGTGCCTTTCTGTGTAGTCTTTCCCGTCTGTCCACCTCTGCTAACCTTCTGCCACTCAAACTCCAAGTTACGATTGGAGAATTACTAACAGCCAAGCTTGCTTTCTAGGTCATATGTCTGATAAGCACATATGTCTAAGTCACATGTGCTTTAAAATAACAAGTTGTAAAATATAGAGATGAAACTACACGTTTTGTTTATTTAGTTTTGTTTCCTTTTGAGAAAAAGACAAATGTAAGTAACAGAGTAAAACATACGACCTTGATTGTGTGTAACTAAGACTTCTCTGCTTACTCCATATTATGAAGGGGAGTAAACCTCACACGTAGATAGGTTTTTTAACTCTTCTCTTCACTCAGTGTGCCTGTCCACCCTTCTGGTCTGATGCCCAACTTCTCAAAACTGTGAAATACGCAGCCTCACTGTGGATATGACACATTAAGAATCACCATATTTACTTGCTCTCTGGGGATCCAGCTTATGTTGACAGACTAGCCCAGTAATTCCATTTAAGAATCGTTTCAATGTGTGAAGTTCTATTGTTTCAAAGCTGGGCGCTATAATTTACAATGAGGTATGAAGGATTTACTAAAGCTAGGAGATGCCATGTTTAGCACTCCAGGCCTGCACTCTGAGATAACTTGGTGGCTAAGGGTGAATCAGGACCTATTTCAGGCCTGCCTTGGCTACAGCTGGACTTTGTAGTTGGAACCCATTTCAAAACAACAGTTGAAAAGAAGCTGCAGATGCAGGTTAGTAATAGAGTCATGGCCTAGTGAGTGTGAGGCTCTGCCTGCCTTCCCCAGCACTGCCAAAATTAGTGGAGAATGGAAATCAGAACATAAAAATAGTAACTATTCAAGTATGCTTTATCCACATACATGCATATCTTGAAAAATTGCACTGCCTTCCTATTGTGTAAGTGCTATGAATACATGCCACATAAGAAAATGTTTAAATAAAGATCAGAACAAATCCCTCTTTGGAAGCAAGGCATGTTGGCACACACCTGAAATTCTAGCATGTTTCAATAGGAGTATAGAGAATTGAAAGCCACCCTAGGCTACAATTTTTTTAAATTGTCATCAAAAAGCAATGCAAACTTTGGGAGTTGGTTAAGTGAGTATTCACTCTCTTTGTGGGATCAAAATGAATACATGTCTTGAAAAACAGAAAAAATAAGTTAACTTTTATAGAATGAAAATACTTTCCCCTTTAATAAATGAAGTGCTTTAATTATCTCAAAAATGTCTTCTTTTAGTTAACTGTCTGTAATTAGTACCCAAAAGGCTGATTTTCATAATGATGTATTCTTTTTTTCCCCCGCACATCATCAGTATTTATTGTTTTGTAAAATTCAGTTTAATAGTTAACACTTTTTTTATTAATTACAGTTTATTCACTTTGTATCCCCCATAAGCCCCTCCCTCCTCCCCTCCCAGTCCCATCCCCCTCCCCTTTCTTCGCACATGCCCTTCCCCAAGTCCATTGATAGGGGAGGTCCTCCTCTCCTTCCTTCTGATCTTAGTCTATCAGATCACATCAAGAATGGCTGCATTCTCATCTTCTGTGGCCTGATAAGGCTGCTCTCCCCTCATGGGGAGGTGATCAAAGAACAGGCCAATCAGATTATGTCAGAGGCATAATCTCTTCCCATTACTATGTGACCCCCTTGGACACTACACTGCCATGGACTACATCTGTGCAGGGGTTCTAGGTTATCTCCATGTATGGTACTTGTTTGGAGTCTGAGTCTCTGGGAAGACCACTGTGTTCAAATTTTCTGGTTCTGTTGCTCTCCTAGTGGCGTTCCTGTCCTCTCCAGACCTTACTATTTCCCACTTCTTACATAAGAGTCCCTGCACTTTGCCCAACAATTGGCCATAAGTCTCAGTGTCTGCTTTGATAGTCTGCAGGGCAGAGCCTTTCAGAGGCCCTTTGTGGCAGGTTTCTAGGTTGTTTCCTGTTTTCTTTACCTTCTGATGACTATCCTCTTTGCCTTTCGAGATAGGATTGAGGGCTTTAATCAGGGTCCTCTCTCTTAATTAGTTTCTTTAGATGTACAGGTTTTAGTAGGTTTATCTTATGTTATATGTCTATATGAGTGAGTATATACCGTGTGTGACCCTCTGCTTCTGGGACAGCTCACTCAGGATGATCCTTTCCAGGTCCCACCATTTACCTGCAAATTTCATGATTTCCTTATTTTTCATTGCAGAGTAGTACTCCATTGTGTAGATGTACCACAACTTCTGCATCCATCCTTCAGTTGAGGGGCATCTGGGCTATTTCCAGCTTCTGGCTATTACGAATAAAGCTGCCACAAACATGTTTGAGCAAATGTCTTTATTGTGTACTTGAACCCCTTTTGGATATATGCCTAGGAGTGGTATGGCTGGATCTTGAGGAAGCGCTATTCCTAGTTGTCTGAGGAAGCGCCAGATTGATTTCCAGAGTGGTTGTGCAAGTTTACATTCCCACCAGCACTGGAGGAGGGTTCCCCTTTCTCCACATCTCCAGCATGTATTGTCAATTGAGATTTTCATCTTTGCCATTCTGATGGGTGTAAGGTGAAATCTCAGGGTCGTTTTGATTTGCATTTCCCTAATGGCTAATGATGTTGAGCATTTCTTTAAGTGTTTCTAAAAAATGAAAATAGATCCATACTTATCACCCCGCACAAAACTGAAGTCCAAGTGGATCAAAGACCGCAACATAAAACCAGACACATTAAATTGGTTAGAAAAAAAAGTGAGGAATACCCTTGAACTCATTGGCACAGGAGACAACTTCCTGAACAGAATACCAAAGCACAGGCTCTAAGAGCAACAATCAATACATGGGACCTCATGAAACTGAAAAGCTTCTGTCAAGCAAAGGACACCATCATCAAAACAAAACGACTGCCTACAGACTGGGAAAGAATCTTCACCAACTCTTTACTTGACAGAGGGCTAATATCCAGTATATATAAAGAAATAAAGAAGCTGAAAAACAGCAAACCAAGTAATCCAATTGAAAAATGGGAACACAGCTACACAGAGAACTCTCTGTAGAGGATTATCAAATGACATAATGATGTATTCTTAAGTGCGTATCATTATACTTTTCTCCCATTTGACCTGCCATTTTCCTTTGCTATTGCCTCCTCCCTGTCTGCCTTGGTGCTTCCTTTCATTTTCACTAACATTCTTTCTTCTACCCCTTTGTGCTTTAGGTAAGTATTATTAATTGCAGATAGTTCATCATATGAAAGACAATCTCAGGCATTGGAGGTTGGCCTGACGCATGTTACTAGCTCTCAAGGTCTGGGTAGACCTATCTATGTTGTGTAAACCTACCTTATTGGCTAATTAAATGGGAGACAGAGGAAAGGGAAGAGAAGAAGAAGGACACCACGATGGGTTACCGTGGATGAAAAACCACATGACCCTAGAGGAAGGACTCCAATAATGGCGTGAAAAGGCCCAGATGAAGAAAATAAGCGAGTACCATGAGATTATGGATGGAAGCTAGACCAGGTGAGGAGAATTAAGGTGGATGGTGTTGGATGGGGCCTGGGAGGTGGATGGTGAGGTTAGTGAGCCAGCATAAGTGAAATATCTATCCAGCACAGGGTAAATAAGGGAATTATGAATCTAACAGGTGTCTGTGTCTTATTATCTGTGATAGCAGGTTAAAGAATACTGCTACAATAATCATAAGGCTAATAGTAAACATTTATAGCCCAACACTCATTTATTTTTTATTTACTATAACACTCAGGTACTTTTATTTCTTTTTCTATCATTACAGTCACAGCTTCAAGTTAAACCCATCAGTCTTGTTCTTTATCAGTAAAATTTTAGCATATTATGTAAAGGGTAAAAAAAAAATCTATGCTACACAATAAATTACACATATTTCTGGGCATATACCGAAATTTCAATTCATTTACATGTATCATCAGGTGAGTAATCTTGATTTTTTCAGTTAAGACAAAGTAGGTTTATGATAATAAGTGAACAGAAAAACCTTGGTCTCAGAGTATTGTGCTTCAGAATCCCACTCCATTTATAATTTTGTGAGATGTGTGTGTGTGTGTGTCCTCACAGTCATGTTTTGTAGTACAATATATCTGATTACTACAGGCTGAGTGGGAGGCTGATGGGTTTAATTGACAAGGAAAGGAACATATGGCTCTACTTTGCAGATGAGAGGTAGATATGCTAATTTTAGTGTTTTGGGTTTTTTTTTTTATTGTGCTAATTTTGAAATTTATGTGGTAAAGAGAGCCAGTACATCAAGATTCATGCTGGAGGAATGTGGGATGTTTCAAGATTAACCAATCAAGTGGCCCCAAAGTGGTCAATAAAATTTTTTTTAAGGTTATACATGAAGCACACTGTGAGACCATCAAGATGACAGCTTTATCCCAGAGGAGTTGGTGAAATAATCCCTCAGACAGAGGATATTTGGCAGTACCTTTGATTGAGGAACACTACAGAAATTTGGTTGATAGTGAATTCTGTGGAGCTGAGAAGAATATTCTTGCCCTCAGAAATGGTGTCACAGGACGTTGTTACATAAGATGGTTGTTGTATCTGTGATCCCTAGGGAATCACACAGTAAGAGTTTACCTCAGAGCTCATTTCTGAGGATTGAGATTGCTGAACCAACATG
Organism: Meriones unguiculatus; assembly: GCF_030254825.1. Taxonomy (NCBI): domain Eukaryota; kingdom Metazoa; phylum Chordata; class Mammalia; order Rodentia; family Muridae; genus Meriones; species Meriones unguiculatus. The sequence continues at coordinate 38,810,220 of NC_083369.1, forward strand.
AAAAACACAAGTTTAAGGGTTCTCCCCATAGGCTCATGGGTTTTCCACCTTCACTTTATGGAGTGTCTCTCAGAAAGAACCTACCTCAAACAGCAAGATGAGGGAGTGTTTCTCCGGGAAGAGACCAAGTGTCTTGATTCACCTGCCTCTCAAGGATCAGTAAACCATGAGAGTCACTATCCTTGAAGTACTCAGAAAAAATGGGTGGAGCAACTGAGGTGGGAATGGGACACACTAGCACAGGGTCCAGAGACAGAAAGTACTTCAGAATGTGTATGTGGTCCCTAGATAGTTCCACCTAAATTATCATCTTTCCTCTGCCTGGCGCTGGCTACTCCATGGTCCACTGAGCTGTTGAAAGAGATGTTCCAGAGCTTGCCCAGATTTTCTTTTTTCTTTTTTTTAAAAGTCATATCGAGTCTCATCCTACAATTTCTGTAAGTTTTTAAAGCTCATCTAAAGATACATTCTGTATGCTGAATCTCAAAATATCAAATCCTTCACCTTTCTTTCACCATGGGTGGTCTAGCTTGATATCTCTCTGCAATAAACTTAAAAACTTTCAATAATTTATAAAGGAAATGCTAATGTTATTAAACTCTCCTTATGTGCATTTTTCTCAAAGCCCCAAGAACTTGAAGCATAAGGCAGCTTCCAATAATCTCCTGATCAAAAGTAACAAAGAGCATACATGTGATACCTGCTAATTGGTTTCTTTCTAAGTAACTGTGGCAAGAAATTGTCCCCACCCTCGTCACATGTTAAAACAATGACCATTCTATGTCTTTGGGATTTCATTCCATAAATCAGAGCTACCAGTGTTGCCCTTCTCAGAGTGACTCTCCACATTTCTGACAGGAAGATTGTCCATGACCCCCAAGCCTTACAATAAGCCTTTCTCCGTATCATCTGTTTGGTTTTTCTTTACTTTTAACGTGAATCTCTTGATTTCTTCCTATGATGAATTTTCAGGTTGCATAGACAGCAATGAGTTTACTCATGACATCTATGCACCTATTTGCCTTTATGTATGCATGTGCACATTTGTGTGAAAGGGTGACCTCTCCCTTGTGATGAAATTTGCAGAACAAGGCTGACATTGCAATGTCTTTTGTATGGCTTTTCAACATTCCTTTATGTCACAATTTAAGACAGATTGTTTGAGTACAAAGATATATCCTATCTTCTCTGTGTTAGAATTACAGGCTTGAGTTGCCATGCCTAGATTTCTCATGCATAATGAACCTACAAACTCAGCATCCGTGCTAGGCCAGCAAGCATATTATCCACTGACTCATCAATTAGGTCCCAAATGCTTTGTGTTCGTAACACTTCCTCAGCCAACGTAATTAGTACATTATTTCAATTTTCAGCCTCACTCACATTTTCAGGATGAACAACACACACACAAAGACACACACACACACTCACTCACCAGAATGTCACGTTAACCCAAATCTTGATAGTGATAAATGCCTTCTGAAACCACCTGAGTATGCCCTTCACTGCTCAGATTTATTTCTGAATCCTGGTCTTTAAAAGTCTTAGCAAAATGTCCAATTAATCTCTGCTTCTAAGAGTATAGGTTTTCTGGAGTGTGATAAACACATATCTACTGTGTCTTGTTATAGCCACCCTAGTTATCCATGTGGAGAATTTTGTCTCTACTGTTACTGTCAACTGAGAGTCTCAGCCAAGAAGAGTTGGTCACAACTAACCTAATTTTACATCTATGTATATATTTTAGTGGATTATTCTTAGGCTGCAATATGGGAAAACTAGGGAGAAATCTATACTGAATTTCACAGACTAGATAAGAAAATTTTAGTGTAGTCAAAGAGCTTGGTATACACTTGGTATATTTCTTTCTGTGAAATTAAATTGAAAAAAAAAAGAATGTAGGTTTCTTTGGCCTGAACTTATAAATCTGTGAACATTCTTCACACTGACTGATTCCAAAAGCTGAAGAACTTCACATCCATGTTTATCATAGCAACAGTTTCACTTCTGGACGAGTACATGCTATATTAACACATTACATTGCATAATCAAATCCCTGGTAGACACAGCCAAGATGAGAAAGGGTTTATTTTGGCTCACAACTGAAGAGCATACAGTCTGTCCTTGCAGAAGGCTTGAAAGCTAGGGATCTGTCTGTGGGAGCGGGAGCTTGTGGTGTGCTTCATTCATCCCATGGCAGTGGATCTGAAAGCAGAGAGAAAAGAACTGACCTTTTTAGCTTCCTTAAGCCCCACCCCTATGGTTCAATGCCTAATAACTAGGCCCTATGTCCAAGAAGTTTCACAACTTTCCACAAAAGTACCACTGATTGAAGCAGAAGACTCCATGAGCAAGACCTTGGTGAACATTTTGTAGTCTAACCATCATGGTACCCACACGTATTGAGATTCTTTCCCTGATCTTCATTACTTGAGGAACTTGCCTGTGTTGTTGTGCTGCATGTTTTATTCTTTATGTACATGGGGACATTTGTGGTACTTCGAGTTTGGGGCTACTATCAACAAGGTTGCTCTACAAACATGTGTACAAGCTTTTGTTACGTACATATCCTTCCGTCATCTTGGGCAATGGCGTAGGAATGGAGTCATTATATTACCTGCCAAGCATGTTGTTAGGTTTCTGTGAAACGGCCACACTGCTTTAACAAAGTGGCACTATCATTTATTGCTATTTTTGTGACAGATTATCCTTATTTTGCCTAGACTGGCTTACATTCACTATGTAGACCGGACTGAACACGAATTTTTATTAGTTCCATCTGTCATTGACTGTTGATTTCTAGGGTTACAAAAATGTACCACATCTGGTATCTTACATTTTTCTTTCTTTTTAAAAGAGGTAGGTAGGATTGTTTTGTGCAGCTCATGGTGCCCTTTTCGAGATCAAGCAATCCTCTTGCCTTATCTTTCTCATTCACTGGAAATCAGTTTAGAAGCCACCACTCCTATCACTCTTTGCATGTAATGTGTTTAAAAAAGAGTTCTTCTACATATTCCTAGGTAGTGTGAAACCTCCATGTAGAATAGTGTGTCTCGAACTGGTGTTGATCCACTTATATCAGCCTCTTCAGTGATGTGTATTTCAAATGATCAGCACCTGTGTGACCTTGTCTGATGTGTTTTCAGCAGGACTCACATAGTGTTAGTGCCTGATGGGTCAGGTTGTCTTTTATTCTTCATCCTTGTGTTTTGGCTGCAAGAATTGCTCTGACTATTCTACATGCTTTGAATTTTACAATCAGCTTCAGTTTCTAACAAACATAGCTCTATGGACAAATTTTGAGAAATTGAGACAATCTCTGAATAATGTATATCTCTTCTGTTCTTCAAATTTCACTTAGCTTCTGTTAGCAATTTTGTGGCTTTCATTGAACTTCTTACTTACATCCTTAGTTAAATGTGTGCTTGTGTGCATTATTTTGGTGGTAGTTTTTTTGTAACTTATTGGTTACTGACATTTAATTGTTAATTGCTTACATGTAGGAATATATTGATATTTTTAACACTTAAAAGAATACACCTTTAACAGTAAATTTTATAAAATAAAAATTAAAGCTAGAGAGACACATCATTTTTAAGAAAACAGAAAAATAAATGAAATAATATTGATTACAGTATTGGCAAGAAAACTGAAATTAATGTTTCTTAGTGCTAAAAATGTACTGCACAGTAGTAAACCTGTACAAATGACTTCGGGTGAGTTACTACATGTATCAGAAGTATTTTTCTTCTTTAATTTATTCATTTGTTACATCCCAATTACATTACATCCCAATTGAAACCCGCTCCCTCCTGTCCTCCCAGTCCTACCCACTTTCCCCATTCAGACCTTCATACCAACCCATCCTGGCACATCAAGACACATCAGTACTAAGTGCTTCCTCTTTCGCTGAGGTAAGACAATGCATCTCTGCTAAATAAATGGGATCCAGAGGGAGGCAACAAAGTCCAAGTCAGAGACAGCCTGTGTTCCAGTTATTAGGCAAGCCACTTGAGGACCAAACAGCCTGTCAGCTTTGTGTGTGTAGGAGGCTTAGGACCAGTCCATGCGTGTTCTTTAGTTGATGGCTCAGTCTCTATGAGCCTCCATGGGACAAGGTTAGTTAGCTATGTAGGTATTCTTGTGATGTTCTTGACCCCTCCATCTCCCTCAATCTTTCCTCTAACTCTTCCATAAGACTTCCTAAGTTCCACCTAATGTTTCGCTGTAGGTCTCTGCATCTGTTTCCATTATCTTCTGGATGAAGCCTCTCAGTTGACCGTTATGCTAGTTTCTTGTCTGCAATAGCAGGGTATCATTAATAGTGTCAGGGTTGGTTTCAAGTTGGCCGAGTCATTGGTTGGCCATTCCCTCAATCTCTATTCCATCCTTTAGGTAGATCTTGTCCTGTACATCTTGTAGGCAGGACAAATTTGGGGTTGAGGATTTTGGAGTGGTTTGTGTCCCCCTCCCTCCACTGGAAGTCCTGACTGGCTACAGGATGTGACCACTTCATTCTCAGTATCCCCTGCTGCTGGGAGTCTCAGCTAGGGTCATCCCATGTCTTCCCAGGAGTCTCCTCCATTCCAGGTCTCCACCTTGTCCCAGAGATGCCCCACACCAATATCCTTTCTCTCAGCCTTCTCACCTCCCATCCCAGCTCTCCCCACCACTGAATCCCCCTTTCCACGTTCCATTCACCCATTCTCTCATCCCATTCCCTCTCTCCCTCCACTTCTGAAGTCTATGATATCTATTTTATTTCCCCTTCTTAGTTGAATTCATGCATCCTCCCTTGAACTTGCCTTGTTACATGGTTTCTTTGGGCCTGTGGGTTGTAGCATGGTTATCCTGTATTATAAGGCTAATATCCACTTATGAGTGAATACATACCATGTGTGTCCTTCTGGGTCTGGGTTACCTCACTCAAGATGATCTTTTTTATTTTCTTCCATTTGCCTGAAAATTGCATGATGTCCTTATTTTTAAAAGCTGAGTAGTATTCTATATAAATCTTGACTAATTATGTTGAGTATTTATTCTTTTTTAAATATTTTTTTTATTTTTAAATAATTTTATACATTCACTTGTAACTCAGCTGTAGCCTTCTCCCTCTTTCCTCCCAATCATCTGCTCCCTCCCTCATCTCCTCCTTGCCCCCTTCCAAGTCCACTGAGAAGTTGTGTCCTTCTCTCCTTCTGTCTGGCTCTAGCTTATCAGGCATCTTCAACATGGTTGCAATGTCCTTCTCTGTGTCCTCGCAAGATGAGGAGAAGCTCATGATTTCATGTCATAAAGAATTCCTGTCTCCCTTACTAGGGAACCCACTTGGATACTGGGTTATGGGCTATGTCTGAGTAGGTGTTGTAGGTTATATCCATGCATGGTCCTTTGTTGGATAGACAGTCTCATAAAAGACCCCTGTGCTCAGATATATTTGGACCTTCTGGCACTTCCTGTCCCCTCTAGGATATTAACTCCTCCTCCCTTCATATGATTCCCTACACTCTGCCGAAGGCTTGGTTATGGGTCTCAGCATCTGCTTTGATACACTGCTAGGTAGTCTTTCAGGTGCCTTCTGTAGTAGGCTACTGTCCTGTTACTTGTTTTCTCCTATTTCCAATGCCCATCCCCTTTGTCTTTCTAGATGAGGATTTATCATCTTACCCCTGGACCTCTTTCTTGTTTATCTTCTTTAGGTGTACATATTTTAGTATGCATATCCTATCTTATAGGTCTATATAAGTGAGTATAAACCATGTGTGTCTTTCTGCTTTCGGGATATCTCACTCAGGATGATTTTTTTCTAGATTCCACCATTTACCTGCAAAATTCATGATTTCCTTGTTTTTAATTGCTGAGTAGTATTCCACTGTGTAAAAGTACTACAATTTCTGTATCCATTACTCCTTTGATGGACATCTGGGTTGTTTCCAGGTTCCAGCTATTACAAATAAAGCTCCTACACACGTGATTGAACAAATGTCCTTGTTGTGTACTTGAACATCTTTTGGATATATGCCTAGGAGTGGTATAGCTGGATCTTGAGGTATAACTATTCCTAAATATCTGAGAATGTGCCAGATTGATTTCCATTGTGGTTGTACCAGTTGACATTCCCACCAGCAATGGAGGAGGGTTCCCCTTTCTCTACAGCCTCTTCAGCATGCGCTGTCTCTTGAGATTTTGATCTTAGCCATTCTGATGGGTGTAAGGTGAAATCTCAGGATCTTTTTGATTTGCATCTCTCTGATGGCTAAAGATGTTGATCATCTCCTTATGTGTTTCTCTACCATTCTATATTCTTCTACAGAGAATTCTCTGTTTAGCTCCATACCCCATTTTTTAATTGGGTTACTTGAATTATTGCCTTTTAACTTCTTTAGTTCTTTATATATTCCAGATATCAGTCGTCTGTCAGATGTTGGGTTGGTGAAGATCCTTTCCCAATCTATATATAGGCTGTCATTTTGTTCTAATGACAGTGTCTTTTGCTTTACAGAAGTTTTTCAGTTCCATGAGGTCCCATTTATTAATGGTTGCTCGCAGGGCTTGTGCTGATGGTTCAGGAAGTTGTCTCCTGTGCCAATAAGTTCTAGGGTCTTCCCCATTTTTTCTTCTAACTGATTTAGAGTATCTGGTTTTATGTTAAGGTCTTTGATCCACTTGGACTTTAGTTTTGTGCAGGCTGATAAACATGGATCTATTTTCGTTTTTCTGCATGTAGACATCCAGTTGGAGCAGCACCATTTGTTGAAGATGCTATCTTTTTTCCATTGAATGGTTTTGGCTTCTTTGTCAAAAATCAAGTATTCATAGGTGTGTGGGTTTATTTCTGGGTCTTCTATGTGGTTCCATTGATCCACTTTCTGTTTCTATGCCACTACCAAGCAGTTTTTATTATTATTTCTGTGTAGTACAACTTGAGATCAGGAATGGACATACTTCCAGAAGATCTGTTGTTGTACAGGAATGTTTTGGTAATTCTGGGTTTTTTGTTTCTCCATATGAAGCTGAAAATCTTTCTTTCAAGATCTGTAAAGAATTGTGTTGGTATTTTGATGGGAATTGCATTGAATCTGTAGATTGCTTTTGACAGGATGGCTGTTTTCACTATGTTAATCCTACCAATCCATGAACATGGGAGATCTTTCCATCTTCTGGTGTCCTCTTCGATTTCTTTCTTCAGAGACTTGAAGTTTTTTTCAAATAGGTCTTTCACCTGCTTGGTTAGAGTCACCCCAAGGTACTTTATGTTATTAGTGGCTATTATGTAGGGTATTTATTCCCTGATTTATTTCTCAGCCCTTATGTCTTGGGTATACAGGACGGCTTCTGATTTTTTTTTTAGTTAATTTTGTATCCAGCCACTTTGCTGAAGGTGTTTATCAGCTGAAGAAGTTCTCTGGTTGAGTTTTAGGGGTCACTCAGGTATACTATCATATCATCTGTGAATAGTGAAGCACTGACTTCTTCCTTTCTTATTTGTATTCCCTTGATCTCCCTTACTTGTCTTATTGCTCTAGTTAGGACTTCAAGTATTATGTTGAAGAGATATGGAGACAATGGGCAGCCTTGCCTTGTCCCTGATCTCAGTGATACTGCTTAAGTTTCTCTCCGTTGAGTTTGATGTTGGTTATAGGCTTGATGTACATTGCCTTTACATGTTTAGGTATGTTTCTTGTATCCCTGATCTCTCCAAGACTTTAAACATGAATGGGTTTTGGATTTTGTCAAATGCTTTTTTGGCATCTAGGGAGATGACCATGTGGTTTTTCTCCTGCAGTTTGTGTATCTTGTGGACTACATTGATGGATTTCCGTATACTGAACCACCCTTGCATGACTGGGATGAAGCCTACTTGGTCATGGTGGATGATATCTTTGATGTGTTCTTGGATTCTGTGTGCAAGTATTTTATTGAGTATCTTTGCATCAATGTTCATAAGAGAGATTGGTCTGAAGTTCCCTCTTTTTTGTTCGATTTTTGTGCGGTTTAGGTATTAAGGTGACTGTGGCTTCATAGAATGAGTTTGATAATATTCCTTCTGTTTCTATTTTGTGGAATAATTTGGAGAATATTGGAGTTAGCACTTCTTTTTTTTTTTTTTTCGGAAGAGAGGCTGTTGATGGATGCTTCAATTTCCTTGGGGGATATAGGGCTATACAATCTTTCTACCTCATCTTGACTTAATTTTGGTAGATGGAATCTATCAAGAATATTGTCCATTTGTTTTAGATTTTCAAATTTTATGGCATATAGACTTTTGAAGTAAGTCCTAATTATTGTTTGGATTTCCTCAGTGTCTGTAGTTATGTCCCCCTTTTCATTTCTGATTTTGTTGATTTGGATGGTGTCTCGCTGCATTTTAGTTAGCTTGGCTAAGGGTTTGTCTATCTTGTTGATTTTCTCAAAGAACCAGCTCTTGGTTTCATTGATTCTTTGAATAGTTTTATTTGTTTCTAATTGATTGATTTCAGCCCTTAGTTTGAATATTTCCAGCTGTCTATTCCTCTTGGGTGTATCTGCTTCTTTTTTTTTTCCTAGGGCTTTCAGTTGTGCCATTAAGTTGCTTGTATGAGATGTCACAAATTTCTTCTTGAAGGCACTTAGTGTTATGAAATTTCCTCTGAGCACTGCTTTCATTGTGTCCCATTAATTAGGGTATGTTGTACCTTCATTTTCATTGAATTCTAGTAAGTCTTTAATTTCTTTATTTCTTCCTTAACCCAGCTGTCATTGAGCAGCAAGTTGTTCAGTTTCCCTGTGTTTGTAGGCTTTTTTTCTAATTCCATTGTTGTTGAGGTGCAGCTTTAGTCCACGGTGATCAGACAGGATACAGGGGATTATTTCAATCCTCTTGTATCTGTTGAGGCTTGCTTTGTGACCAAATATGTGCTCTATCTTGGAGGTTTCATGAGGTGCTGAAAAGAAGGTATACTCTTTTGAGTTTGGGTGGAAAGTTTTGTAAACATCTTTTAGGTCCATTTCATTTAGGACCCCTGTAAGTGCCTTCATTTCTTTATTAGGCTTCCGTCTAGATGATCTGTACCTTGTTGATACTGGGGTATTGAAATTTCCCACTATTAAGGTGTTGGGGTCGATGTGTGATTTAAGCTTTAATAATGTTTCATTTACGAATGTATATGCTCTTGTATTTGGGGTATAAAAGTTCAGAATTGTGATGTCTTCATGGTGGATTTTTTCTTTAATGAGAATGTAGTGCCCTTCTACGTCTTTTTTGATTAGTTTTGGTTGAAAGTCTATTTTATTAGATATTAGGATAGCCACTCTGCTTGTTTTTTGGGGTCATTTGCTTGAAAAATGGTTTTCCAGGCTTTTACTCTGAGGTACTATTTATCTTTGTTGCATAGGTGTATTTCTTGGATGTAGCACAATGTTGGATCCTGTTTCTGCACCCATTCTGTTAGTCTGTGTCTTTTTATTGGAGAGTTGAGTCCATTGATGTTGATAGATAATAATGACCATTGAATGTTATTTCTTATTATTGTGGAGTTGGTGGTGTTACTGTGATTCACTGCTTGTTTTCTTTTGATTTTTATTGGGAAATTATCTATAACCTATTCTTTCTTGGGTGTAGTTGTTTTGGTTGGATTGGAATTTTCCTTCCAGTATCTTCTGTAGGGCTGGTTTGCTTTTCAAATATTGCTTAAATTTGGTTTTGTCATGGAATATATTGTTTTCTCCATCTATGTTAACTGAAAGCTTTGCTGGGTATAGTAGTCTAGGTTGGCATCTGTGGTCCTTTAGAGCCTGCATGATATCTCCCCAGGCCCTTCTGGCTTTCATAGTTCCTGATGAGAGATCTGGTGTGATTCTGATAGGTCTACCTTTGCATGTTACTTGGCCCTTTTCCCTTGCTGCTTTTAGTATCTTTTCTTTGTTCTGTAGATTAAGTGTTTTGACTATGAGTTGGCGTGAGGAGTTTCTTTTCTGGTCTACTCTATTTGGTGTTCTGTAGGCCTCTTGTATGTTTGTGGACATCTCTTTCTTTAGGTTGGGAAAATTTTCTTCTATGATTTTCTTGAAAATATTTTCTGGACCTTGGAGCCTGGAATCCTCTTCTTCATCAATTCCTATTATTCTTAGATTTTTGCCTTTTCATGACGTCCTTGATTTCTTGGATGTTTTGTTTTGGGGATTTTTCAGATTTTACTTTTTCTTTGAGAGAAGTATCAATTTCTGTGAGTGTATCTTCAGCACCCAAGATTCTCTCTTCCATCTCTTGTATTCTATTAATGATGCTTACTTTTGTGGTTCTTTCTCTTTTCTCTAAGTTCTCTAGTTCCAGGGTTTTCTCAATTTGTGGTTTCTTTATTGATTTTAATTCTGTTTTCATGCCTTGCAACATTTCCTTCATCTGTTTGAATGTGAATTCCTGTATCTCCAAGATGGTCTCAAGTTTGTTTTTTTTTTTTTTCCTCTCTTAATGCCACTATTCTGCCTCCATTTGTTTGGCTATATTTGTCTGTGTTTGTTTAAGAGCTTCATTCACTTGGTTTTTCTTTGTTTCCATTTGGGAGGCTAAATCTTTGAGAGATTTATTTGTTTCTTCTTTAACTGTTTGAACCTGTATGGCTACTTCTCTGAGAGATTTTTGCTTTCCTTTTTATGTGCCTCAAATAACTGGATAATCATAGCTTTAAAATAATTTTCTTGTGTTTCTGATGAGTTGGAGTATCCATTAATTTTGGGGGTTGCCTGTGAAGCCATGATATCTTGATTTATGCTGGTTGTGTTCTTTTGCCAATCCTTGGCCATTTGTTTGTCTGCACTGTTCACTGTTTGTTCCTGGATTCTTCAGATCACACTGGTCTTTCTCTGGTGTCTGGAGAATTCTTCAGGAAAATGAGGGAGGTCCAGTGTTTTCAGTGTGTGTGTTGGTGATTCAGCTTTACCTGTAGAAGGAAAGTTCGCAGGTACAGAAGGGCAAATGCGGGGTAGCATGTGATTGAGTATGTGGTTGTAGGTGTGTCCAAAGGTACAGGTGTTGGAGAATGAAGAGACCTTCAGTGTGTGAGAGGGGTGCCTTGCAGGCACTGAAGGTGTTGTAGGTGCTTAAGGGATCGCAAACACTGTTGAAGATGCATATTCCTTTTGCAGGTCTGTTAGGCTTTGGTGTCTATTCAGCTGGTTATCTGCCACTGAGGGGTTGGATAGCCCATACAATCACTGGCTGGGCAGCCCTTTGTAGTCAGTACTGTCACTTGCAGACTTGGGATCTGGGAAGGATTGTACTGCGGATCTGAGTCTCTGTGGCTAGCACTCTTTGAGCATGCACTCTGGGGGGGCCCGGTGGTGGTAGGGGTGGAGGGTGTGTTCCGAGGGTCCCGAGCTCGGCAAGAGGGCACTAGGTGGGACGTGGGTTCCTCAGAAGTGTGCTCTGAGGGATGGCATTCAGTGAACAGTTATAGCCCTCTGCCGCAGCTGAGGGGCCTGAAGCCCTGCCTCTTCTGTCTTGGGCCCTAGGCACTGAGCTTTGTGGATTTGGGATCCAGGAAGGATTGTATTGCGGAACTGAGTCTCTATGGTTGGCACTCTGTGGTTGGGCCTGTGCTCTGGCACTGGCAGTGGGTGCTTTCTGGTGTGGCGGGGTTTCCAGAGGTATGTGCGTTCCTCCAGTGTAGCGGGGTTTTTGAAGGTGTGTTCACTCCTTTGGTGTGGCGGGGTTTCTGGAGGTGTGTGTGTTCCTCTGGTGTGTTAAGGTTTCCAGAGTTGTGTGCGCTCCGGTGTGACTGGGTTTCTGGAGGTGTGTGAGCTACCATGGGGCAGGATTTCCTGTGGTGGGTGCGCTCTGGCAGGGCAGGAATTCTAGAGGGACGTAAGCTCTTCTGTGCTTCTTGTGGCAGGATTGTGGATGCTCAGCAAGTCCGGAGATTGGCAAGAGGGCCCTAGGCGGGGCCCAGGGTATGGGCTCTTCGGGCGTGTGTCTGAGGGGGTGGTTACAGCTGTCTGCTGCGCTAAGGGGCCCAGAGCAATGTCTCTGCTGTCTTAGTCCCCAGGCTGTGAGCTTTGCGCTCAGCTACCTGGTGCTATGTGCAGGCTTCCCAGCGCAGGAGGCCCAGACAAGGGAAGCGCCCCACTTCATTCCCAGAGAAGTCCGTGCCTGATCTAAATCTACAAGCACTCCATGCTTCTGTGGTGTCCCCTCTCCTTTAGAAAGCCCAAAAGTCCAAATTCTAGTTTCGATTGTCTCTCCACTCCCCACTGTCGGAGATTCATATCCCCTGCCTCTCCAAAACGGTGTGCTCTGTTTGCCGCCATCTTGGAACCTCCAGAGTATTTTTTTTTTCAGAAACTAAAATGTTTATTCATTTTGTATGCTAGTACAAAATTCAATCAAGAAAATTTATTGCTGCATTAGAAGCTCTGTTTTCACACAATAGTATTTGCTTTGTAATGAAATAAATAAGTTTGGGCTGAAGGTATTCTCTTTGTCTGTCAGCCAGTGAAAAATAGGTCTAAATTGGAGCTCTTCATCTGGATTTTTCTCCAGTGACAACAATATTTTTTGTTTTTAATTTCTATTTTAAAATAGTTGTACAAGATAGAAACCTGCCACGGAGTGCCTCTGAAAGGCTCTGCCCTACAGACTATCAAAGCAGATGCTGAGGCTTATGGCCAACTGTTGGGCAGAGTGCATGGAATCTTACGTAAGAAGTGGGAAATAGTAAGATCTGGAGAGGACAGGAACCCCACAAGGAGAGCAACAGAACCAGAAATTTGAACACAGGGGTCTTCCCAGAGACTCATACTCCAACCAAGTACCATGCATGAAGATACCTTAGAACTCCTGCACAGATGTAGTCCATGACAGGTTAGTGTCCAAGTGGGTTACATAGTAATGGGAAGAGGGACTGTCTCTGACATAAACTGATTGGCCTGCTCTTTGATCACTTCCCCCTGAGGGGAGAGCAGCTTTACCAGGACACAGAAGATGACAATGCAGCCACTCCTCATGAGATCTGATAGACTAAGATCAGAAGGAAGGAGAGGAGGACCTTCCCTATCAGTGGACTTGGGGAGAGGCATGCATGAAGAAGAGGGAGGGAGTGTAGGATCAGGAGGGGAGGAGGAAGGGGCTTATGGGGGATACAAAGTGAGTAAAGTGTAATTAATAAAAATAAAATAAAATAAAGAATACAAAAATAGTTGTACAATATGTTATCATTAACTCCTCTAGATTTTTTCTCATGTCCCAACTTACTTAGGGTCAGGTATTTTTCTCACTTAAAAAGTACTAGGAACACACACACACACACATACACACACACACAAAGAGAGAGAGACAGAGAGATACACAGAGAGAAAGTTGTTTTGTATTAGCCAACTCCTGAGCATAAGGCCTGCTCTGTTTGAATTTTGGTGAATTTCTTTAAAGAAAACGGATTTTCACTTTCCCAGAAGCTACAAATATTTTCCTGATTAGAAGTGGGATGTTGTGCCCACTTCCTCTTCTCTAGGATAAGATTTTGTCTGTTGAACTTATGCAGACCTGTCACCCTGCTTGCTGTCCCTCTGCCTGTCTATCCGTATGTATGCTTACCTCTCTCTCTTTTCTTGATAGACTACTGTAAGATCAGTCTTGAAAGTATAGTGCTTCTTGTGTGTGTATGTGTGAACATGTATGTAGTATATATGTTGATGTTGTATGCATCTGTGTATAAATGATTATGTATGTACACCTGCATGTGGAGAAGAAAGTTTGTCATTAGGTGACAATCTGCAATGCTTCCCATCTTACCATTTGAGACATGGCCCCTCTGTGAAACAATTACTCATGTACTGGCTTGACTGGCTAAAAAGCCCCAAAGATCAGTCTGACTCTTTCTCCTATTTATGCTCAAGTGAAAGAGTTGCACAACCATGTGTAACTTTTTCATGTGGCTCATAGAGATCCAAAATCTTTTCCTCATGTTTTCACAGAAGACATTGGAACAACAGAGCCTGTCTTTATCTTTCATATTACCTTAGTATCAGCCTTCCAAGCACAAGGAACTAGAGCTACACTGGATTATACTGTGTTCTGGTTGCACAATTTTATTACATGCAGACGACTGAGTGTTGCAGCTCCTCCATATACCTGTTGATACTTTGTATGGTCTGAGTAATAGTTAATCTAGTTTGTCAAACTGGCAGGGCCTAGAATATTTAGAATATCTAGAATCACTTAGGTGATGTCTAGAGACAGAACTTTTAGCAAAGTGACAGAATATGTAATCAACTTTAAAAATCAATTATACATACATACATATATATATATATTTTTTCAGAATAACTTGAAAAAAATCTAGGAATAATCCCAATGGAGGAAATGAAAGAACTTTACAATGACAATTTAAATATCTAAGGAAATAGATTGGAAAGACATTAGAAGATGAAAATGATCATCCAACTAAAACTAATTTACAGATATAATGCAAGGACCATCAAAATTGCCATGACTTTCTTTACAGAAATAGAAAAAAATGTCATCAAGTTCATATGGAACCATAAAAGACCCTTGAGCAAACCTGACCTTTTGGTCAGCAAAGCAATCCTGACCAAAAGGAACAACAAATAATATCATATTCCAATATGTTAAAAAGCTACAGTAATAAAACAGCAAAGTACTGGCACAAAATGAGGCATGTCAATCAATGGAACAAAATCGGACACCCAAATACTTAACACTTTTTTTTTTAAAACTATGAGTGTTTCTGTATAGTCTTACTAGACTCTAATTTGTTTGTGTAGACAAGGATAACATCAAAATTACATCAATCCTTTACAATTCTGTGTACTACCATATTCTAAGATGCTTAATTGATCTTTTTACTCAGACCACATAAGTGTCAATACCTGAAGTATAAGAATAATATGAAACAGGTTATGTTCTGTCCTCCAACATTTGTGTATCTGCTTCTGGTGTTGGCTTGGCTACTCTTCATATTTTGAATTGCTTTTTTTCATTTTTTATTAATTATTATTATTTATTACATTTTATTCACTTTGTATCCTGGCTGTAGCCCCCACCCTCATTTCCTCCCAATCCCAATCTCCCTCCCTCTTCTCTGCTTATGCCCCTCCCCTAGTCCACTGATAGGAGAGGACCTCCGCCCCTTCTATCTGACCCTAGCCTTTCAGGTCTCATCAGGACTTGCTGTATGATCTTTCTCTGTGGCCTGGCAAGGTTGCAAGCCCCCCAGGGAGGGAGAATGTGATCAGAGAGATAGCCACTGAGTTTATGCCAGAGACAGCCTCTGCTCCCCTTACTAGGGAGCCCACTTGGAGACTGAGTCTATGGGTTACATCTGAGATGGGGTTTTAGGTCCTTGGTTGGGGTATCAGTCTCTGCAGGGTCCCCACCCAGGTCCCAGTTTTTTTTTTTTGTTTGTTTTTGTTTTCTCTGTTGGTCTCCTTTGGAGCTCCTGTCCCTTCCACGTCTTTCTATGTACTGATTCTTTCATAAAATTCCATGCATTCTGCCCAAAGTTTGTCTGTGAGTCTCAGCCTTTGCTTCGATACCTTTATCAGTGAAGTCTTTCAAAGGACATCTGTGGTAGGTTCCTGTCCTATTCCCTGCCTTCTCCTGCTTCCCATGTCTATCGTGTTTGCCCTTCTAAATAAATATTGAGCATCTTCTCTAGGGTCTTCCTTGTTCTTTATCTTCTTTAGGAGTATAGATTTTAGTATGTTTATCCTATATTATATGCTTAAAAACTACTTGTGAGTGAGTATATACCATGTGTGTCTTTCTGCTTTTGGGATACCTCACTCAAGATGATCTTTTCAAGCTCCTACCATTTGCCTGCAAATTTCATGGTTTCCTTGTTTTTAATAGCTGAGTAATATTGCAGTGTGTAAATATACCACAATTTCTGTATCCATTCCTCAATTGAGGGACATCTGGGTTGTTTCCAGATTGTGGCTATTATGAATAGAGCTGCTACGAACATGGTTGAGCAAATGTCCTTGTTTTATACTTGAGCATATTTTGACTATATGCATAGAAGTCATTTGTATATTTTAAATATTAGCCCTCTAATATCTAAATGCATATATTAGTTGTATGGTTGGTGAAGATATTTTCCCAATATGTAGGCTGCCATTTTGTTGTATTGACAGTGTCCTTTAACTTGCAGAAGCTTCTCAGTTTCATGAGATCCCATTTATTAATTGTTGATCTCACAGCCTGTGCTGGTAGTGTTCTGTTCAGGATGTTGCTTCCTGTGCCAATGAGTTCCAGACTTTTCTCGCAAATCTAAAGAAAATCCATAATTTTCTTGATAGATACAACTTACCAAAGTTAAATCAAGATCAGGTTAACAACTTAAATAAACATATAGCTGGAATAGTTATTAGAAAACATTGTCTTAGGATTTCTATTGCTGTAATAAAACACCATGGACAGTCATTGGTTGGCTACTCCCTCAGTTTCTATTCCATCTTTACCCTTGCACATCTTATATGCAGGACAATTTGTAGGTCAAAGTTTTTGTGGTTGAATTAGTGTCCTAGTCCCTTCATTGGAAGTCTTGCTTGGTTACATGAGATGGCCAGTTCAGTCTCCATATACCCCTTGCTAGGAGTCTTATAGGTTTTTAGGAGTTTCCTCATGGATTTTTTGTAGTTTCCATTGTCCTGGGTTTCTAGCTTGTCCCAGATTATTCCAGTTGTCTCTCCCAGTAATTGCTCCTGTAGTCCTTCCTCAACCTGATCTGTCTTTTTCCCATCCCTATCTCCACCCACAACCCTATCCAGTCCCTTCTCCACATCCATCTATGATGTCTGTTCCATTTCCCTTTCTCAGTGAGATTCACCTGTTCCCCCTTGACCCACTTCCTTCTGACTCAGCTTTCTTGGGTCTGTGGATTGTGTCTTGGTTATCCTTTATGAGTAACGTATGAGTAATTACATGACGTGTTTGTCTTTCGACTCAGGGTTACATTCACCCAGGGTGATCTTTTCTAGTTCTATCCATTTGTCTGCGCATTTCATGATGTCATTTTTTAAAATAACTGAGTAATATCCCATTGTGTAAATATACCATATTTTCTTTATCCATTCTTTGGTTTAGGGACATCTATGTTTTTTTTTTTCTTCAGTTTTTTACTATAATGAAAAAAGCTGCTATGAATATAACTGAGCAAGTGTCTTTGTTGTTTGGTGGATCATCCTTTGGGTATATGCTTATGAGTGGTTTAGCTGGGTCTTGAGGTAGATTGAGTCCAAATTTTCTGAGACACTTTCATATGACTTCCAAAGTAGCTGTACAAGTTTGTACTCTCAGCAGCAATGGAGGAGTGTTCCTCTTACTCTACCTCCTTAGAGCTGTTTGAGTTTTTGCTCTTACCCATTTTGAGAGTTATAAGATGGAATCTCAGAGTAGTTTTGATATGTAGTTCCTTGGTGGCTGAGAGTCTTGAACATTTCTTTAAGTGCTTTTCAGGCATTAGAGATTCTTCTCTTGAGCATTCTGTTTATATCTGTACCTCATTTTTTAATTCAATTATTTGGCTTGTTTTGGAGTTCTTTAGATATTTTCGAAATTAGCCCTCTGTTAGATGTGGGGTTGGTAAAGATCTTTTCCCATTCTGCAGGCTGTTGTTTTGTCCCTTTGACGGTGCCCTTCCAGCTTGAGACCCATACTAGGACAGGGAGCTGCCACCCCCACCCCCACCCCCTGTGGACTTTGCCTGGAGAGCTAGAGACCAGAGGCTGGTTAATCCAGAGACCTTTGGTAGAACCAAACATGAATGGTAAAAAATGTCAATGAAATGAATCCTAATGGTAATCTACTATACTCCTAGATTGGGGTCTAGCTCAGTTGTCATTAGAGAGGTTTTACCCAGAAGCTGATGGAAACAGATGCAGAAACCCATAGCCAAACATTAGGTGGAGCTTGGGGAATCCTGCAGAATAGATGGGGGAATGATAGTACAGCCAGAGGTTGAGCAATCCTCCAGAAGAGATGGGGGAAAGATAGCAGGAGCCAGAGAGGTTGAGGGCTCCACAAGAAAACCCACAGAATCAAGTAACCTCAGTCCATAGGGACTCACAGAGACTGGACCTCCAGCTAGGGAGCCTGCATGGGACTGGCCTAGGCATATATTTTACAGTTGCATAGCTTAGTCTTCATGTAGGTCTCCTAACAATGGGAGCAGGGGTTGTCAATGACTCTGTTGCCTGCCTTGGGACCTTTTCATTCTAAGTTACCTCATCTAGCCTTAATAGGAGAGGATGTGCTTCATCTTAATACAATTTGATATGCTGGACTTATTGATATCCATGGGAGACCTACCCTTTTCTGAAGAGAAATGGAGGAGGAGTAGATGCATGAAGAGGGGAGGGGAGGAGGAGAGACTTGGAGGAGTGGAAGGAGGGGAAACTGTGGTCGGTATGTATGTATAATTGATTAATTAATTAAAACAAAACAAAACAGAACAAAAAAAAATACCATGACCAAAAGTAACTTGGGTAGGAAAGAATTTATTTCCACATACAACTCTCAAGACACAGTCCATTACTGAGAGATGTCATAACAGTAACTCAAAATAGTAACCTTGAGGCAGGAACGGGTAGCACAAGCAATGAAATAATGCTGTTTATTGGCTTTGCCCCCATGGCTTTTCAGCTTTTAGGATGACCTGCTCAGAGGTGCCACCATCTTCAATGAGCTAGGACTACCCACATCAGTCATTAATCAAGAAACTGCACAAAAACTTAGATGTTGGAAAATCTCATTTTGGGTATTTTTCTCAATTGAGAATCCCTCTTACCAAATAACTGTACCTTGTGTGTTACCAAATGACTATATGCATTCTCAGTGTGTCCAGATATAGCATCCCTCAAGATATCAGTTTGGTGAGTTATTATACATGCATTGGGTAACACTCAGCTTCTTACAAAAGGCAAGGGTAGAACAAGTAACCAATTATAAACATTTCCAGTTTGATTTGAAAGAGGCTAATGCTCATGTATCTATCTCATTTGGACAGATCACTTTGAGTCTCTGCCTTCCAGCAGAGGGCAGTCTTGGGCTTTATGTTCAGTGGAATGACTACAGGAATTTACATTCTCTTCCTGTCTTGCCTTTCAGGGATTTTTTTTTTTCAAATCTCCTTTGAGGAAGAGTGGGCATAACTAACTAAGTGGTAGAAAAATACATATGTGTTTATGAAAAGAAACTACATCGCAATGACTAGTCTAAATAGCAAAAAGTGCTGTGTCCAGACAAGCTTAGGTGTCCTTCACTCTCTTCTTGTGCTATGGCTATTCAGCCTATAGCATGTCCGTCTCCTCCAATGCTCCTTCCCTTCAGCAAGAAATGTCAAGAAAGTTGCTGACTAAGCCTCTCTTTTCAGTCCTTTGCAGAGCTAAGAACAGAGACTGCCATCACAGAGCTGAGGCCTACAACCTGCATTTTTCTCCCCAGCAATCCTTTTCTAGACATATTCTTTGATGGTTGTAGTCAAACAAAATACCTGAGACAGCATGATAATTTGAATAGGAATGGCCCCCATAAACTCATATGTTTAAATGCTTGGCCAATAGGGAGTGACACTGTTAGGAGGAGGTATGGTCTTGTTGGAGGAAATTTGTTACTGTAGAGGTGGGTCTTTGCGGTCTTAAATGCTCAAGCTGTGCCCAGTGTGAAACAATTCTAATCTCCTCCTGGATGCCTTCAGATCAAAATGTAGAACCATTGACTCCTCCAGCACCATGTCTGCTTGGACACTGCCAGGCTTCCCATCCTGACTCTAATGGACTAAGCCTCTAAAACTGTAAGCCAGCCCCAATGAAATGTTGTCCTTTATAAGACTTGCTTTGCTCATGGTGTCTCTTCACAGCAATGGAAACCTTAACTAAGACGGACAGCCAATTCAGACAAAAAATTTAGATGAGAAGTTATCAGTCATTGGGGAGAGGGGAATGGGAAATTGTTGGGCTCCTACTGAGCTCCTACTATAGTGAGGGAAATTATTGCCAATAGATGATGTTGATACTTTCAAAACACTGTGAATTTTACTAAAATCTTATGAAAATATTCTAAGACATTTGAAGAATAAATTTTTGTTTAATGTGCTTAATAGCTACAATAAAATTAGATCACCACAAAGTCTGGAGATCCTGAGTTAAGCATTATCTAGAAAATTATAATAAAGTAATAATAAAACATAATACAATACATTTATATTATAATATAAAATTCCACTACCCTGAATCATAAGACAAAACCACTTCTTTTTAAAATTTAATTCAATTTATACATTTATTTATTAAAATTTATTTACTTTGCATCCCCGCTGCAGCCCATTCCCTTGTCTCCTCCAGTCCCACCCACCCTCTCTCTTCTCCCTCCATGCTCTTTCCGTAGTCCACTGATAGGGGAGGACCTCCTCCCCTTCTATCTGACCCTAGTTTATCAAGTCTCAAGTCCCCCCCACACAAGGGAAGGTGATCAGAGGGTCTGCCACTGAGTTCATGGCAGAGACAGCCCCTGTATTCCTTACTAGGACACTCACTTGGAAACTAAATCAACAAGCTAGACAAAACCTTAGCCAAACTAAAAGGCAGAGAGAAACTATTCAAATCAGCAAAATCAAAACAAAAAGTGGTGATAAGGACAACAAACACTGAGGAAATCCAAAATCACTTATAGAAATCATTTGCCAATATGTCTTTTCCTAAATTATTTTTTATAGGTCTAAGTTCACTAACAATAGGTCTTGTGATGTAAATGGAAGCCTTTACCTTAGGGATTATGATGTTATCATTGCTTCCAATGTGCCAGATTGGGTGCTACTGAATCACTGTTTTTTTTTTTTTTTTCAATGCAGTTTATTCAGGAACCTTGAACAATCATCTGACCCTGGGGAAAGCCAGCCCACAGCTTAAATAGCCTCTGGGTAGCCAACCCCAGCATGCCACGTGGGCAATGCAGATAGGTCCACATACATGGAAGCAAGCCAGATCCTCAGCTTTGGCCAAATGTGGAGTTGTTCGTGACAGAGAGGACTCACCATCGGGAAGGTGGAAGGCGGAAACCAGCTCCATCTTTAAGGCACGGCATTACGCAGCTCTCTACAGTTCCCCCTTTTTGTTTTAGACGTATCAGGCAAGAGTAGAGGTCTGATCTCTGATATTAGAAATAAATTGGGACTTTGTACCGATGTTCATTTAGGTGTCATCCACCCAAAGAGCATCAGACCCGTCTGATACCTTTTTCTCAGAGGCGGGACCTGGGGCATCAACCCGCATGCAATCAGACATGCTCTTCTCTGGGTCCAAAGCGGCTGACCCTGAGTGCAGTGCTTAGCCTCGCATCCTGAGCGTAACATTTTAGCTTTTTATGGTATCCAACCATGCTTGGGGAGACTGTCCTGCTTCAATGGCTGTAAAGGCCTGAATGGTCATGGCTGCATTACGCTGTTGTGAGACTCTAATCTTGCATATATACCACAGGCAAACCAAGGTGACCAACACCAGAAGGCCTGCTAACGCTCCCATGCCCGCCCATTCCTTCAGATGATTCATGGCTGCAGCAATCCATGATGATAATCCTGTGGCTAGTCCTGTGTCCACTCTGGTAGAATTTACCGTGACAAAGGCCACTCTCAGCTGCTCCATCGTAGTATCGAATTCTCCAGTCCAATTACCTAAAATATAGCTAGACAATTGTTTAGACAGATTTGCAGCACAGGGAAAATTCTCATGTTGTATGCTAGTGACTCAAAGTCCAGCATACTTTCATTGACAGCCAAGGTGAGCGATTTGCCATAGGGTATCAATTTGCTCCTGCACGAGGTCAATCCTCTGATTGAACACCATCAAGCCTCCTTTTAGTTGAGCATTAATTCCTTTTTGTACATCTAAGGCATGAGCTACATTGGCTAAAAGGTTATTCAGGGTCTGAGCAGTCTGCCCAGTATGACTCATGGCTAATGCCACGGTGGTAGCTCCAACAGCCGCCAATGAGATGGCAGTAACAATGGCGGCTGTAATTCCAAAATCCCTTTTCTGTCTGAAGAGAGTCATAGCGTGAGGGGCATCAACGGGCACAGGCACCCAGCGAGGCATGCGAGTAACCAGCTAGTAAATTTCCTAGCATTCCAGCATTGGGCAAAAAAGCAAGTATCATTACCACAATTACTTGGCTCTATCTGGCTAATAATGAATAGAAATGGGGAATATAAACAAACAGGTGTAGGGTTATAGGAAATATTATGAGAAGCCTTAACCCCCTCGTTGGAACATCCTGCATCCGTTAAAGAACTAGCAGTGGTGGTGTCCGAGGTCTGAGTAGGTTCAGGAGACCATTGCCCCCAGGGGCGAGACGTGCTCCATGTAAATTGACTAACTCCATGTTTTCCTCCACTTTTGAAAGTCATTTAAGGTTCTTAAGTTATTTTTCCCTTTTTTTAAAATTTTTCCTCAATTACACTTTATTCATTCTGCATCCCCCCATAAGCCCCTCCCTCCTCCCCTCCCAATCCCACCCTCCCCCCTCCCTCTGCATGTGTGCCACTCCCCAATTCCAGCGATAGGGGAGGTTCTCCTCTCCTTTCTGATCTTAGTCCATCAGTTCACATCAAAAGTGGTTGCATTGTCCTCTACTATGGCCTGGTAAGGCTGCTCCCCCTCAGGAGGAGGTGACTAAAGAGCAAGCCAGTCAGTTCATGTCAGAGGCAGTCCCGCTTCACATTACTATGTAACCCAATTGGACTCTGAACTGCCCTGGGCTACATCTGTGCAGGGGTTCTGGGTTATCTCTATGAATAGTCCTTGGTTGGAGTATGAGTCTCTAGGAAGTTCCCTGTGTTCAAATTTTCTTGTTCTGTTGCTCTTCTTGTGGAGACTCTGTCCTCTCCAGCTCTTACTATTTCCCAGTTCTTACCTAAAATTCCATTCACTCTGCCCAACAGTTGCCCATCCGGCTCAGCATCTGCTTTGATAGTCTGTAGGGCAGAGGCTTTCAGAGGCCCTCTGTGGTAGGTTCCTAGGTTGTTTCCTGTTTTCTTCTTCTTCTGATGTCCATCCTCTTTGCCTTTCTGGATGGGGTTTGGACGTTTTAGTTAGGGTCCTCTCTCTTGCTTAGTTTCTTTAGATGCACAGGTTTTAGTGGGTTTGTCCTATGTTGTATGCCTATATGAGTAAGTATATACCATATGTGTCTTTTTGCTTCTGGGACAACTCACTCAGGATGATCCTTTCCAGATCCCACCATTTACCTGCAAATTTCATGATTTCCTTATTTTTCATTGCTGAGTAATATTCCATTGTGTAGATGTACCACAATTTCTGCATCCATTCTTCAGTTGAGGGGCATCTGGGTTGTTTCCAGCTTCTGGCTATTACAAATAAAGCTGCTACATACATGGTTGAGCAAATTTCCTTTTTGTGTGCTTGAGCCTCTTTTGGATATATGCCTAGGAGTGGTACGGCTGGATCTTGGGGAAGCACTATTCCTAGTTGTCTGAGAAAACACCAGATTGATTTCCAGAGTGGTTGTACAAGTTTATATTCCCACCAGCAGTGGAGAAGGGTTCCTCTTTCTCCACAAGCTCTCCAGCATGTGTTGTCACTTGAGTTTTTGATCTTGGCCATTCTCATGGGTGTAAGGTGAAATCTCAGGGTTGTTTTGATTTGCATTTCCCTAATGGCTAGTGAGGTTGAGCATTTCTTTAAGTGTTTCTCTGCCCTTCGGTATTCCTCTACAGAGAATTCTCTGTTTAGCTCTGTTCCCCATTTTTTAAGTGGGTTACTTGGTTTGCTGCTTTTCAGCTTCTTTAGTTCTTTATATATACTGGATATGAGTCCTCTATCAGATAAAGGGTTGGTGAAGATTCTTTCCCAATCTGTAGGCGGTCGCTTTGCTTTGATGATGGTGTCCTTTGCTTGACAGAAGCTTTTCAGTTTCATGAGGTCCCATTTATTGATTGTTGCTCTTAGAGCCTGTGCTGTTGGTGTTCTGTTCAGGAAGTTGTCCCCTGTACCAATGCGTTCTAGGGTATTCCCCACTTTTTTTTCAAGCCGATTTAATGTGTCTGGTTTTATGTTGAGGTCTTTGATCCACTTGGACTTTGGTTTTGTGCAGGGTGATAAGTATGGATCTATTTTCATTTTTCTACATGTAGACATCCAGTTGGACCAGCACCATTTGTTGAAGATGTTATCTTTTTTCTATTGTATGGTTTTGGCATCTTTGTCAAATATCAGGTGTCCATAAGTGTGTGGGTTTATTTCTGGGTCCTCTGTTCGGTTCCATTGATCTACCAATCTGTTTCTATGCCAGTACCATGCAGTTTTTAAAACTGTTGCTCTATAGTACAGCTTAAGATCAGGGATGGAGATACCTCCGGAAGATCTTTTATTGTAGAGGATTGTTTTAGCAATTCTGGGTTTCTTGTTATTCCATATGAAGTTGAGAATTTTTCTTTCCAGGTCTGTAAAGAATTGTAATTGGTAATTGTAGTTGGTAATTTGAAGGGCATTGCATTGAATCTGTAGATTGCTTTTGGTAAGATGGCCATTTTTACTATGTTAATCCTGACAAGCCATGAGCATGGGAGATCTTTCCATCTTCTCATATCTTCTTCTAGTTCTTTCTTCAGAGATTTGAAATTTTTTTCATACAAGTCTTTGACTTCCTTGGTTAGGGTTACTCCGAGGTACCTTATGTCATTTGTGGCTATTGTGAAGGGTGTTGTTTCCCTAATTTCTTTCTCAGCCCTTTTGTCTTTTGTATACAGGAGGGCTACTGATTTTTTTGAGTTAATTTTGTATCCGGCCACTTTGCTGAAGGTGTTTATCAGCTGTAGGAGTTCCCTGGTAGAGTTTTTGGGGTCACTCACGTGTACTATCATGTCATCTGCAAATAGTGATAATTTGACTTCTTCCTTTCCAATTTGTATCCCCTTGATCTCCTTCATCTGTCTTATTGCTTTAGCAAGGACTTCCAGAACTATGTTGAAGAGATATGGAGAGAGTGGGCAGCCTTGTCTTGTCCCTGATTTCAGTGGAAATGCTTTAAGTTTCTCTCCATTCAGTTTGATGTTGGCTATAGGCGTGCTGTATATTGCCTTTACTATGTTTAGATATGTGCCTTGTATCCCTGATCTCTCCAATACTTTAAACATGAATGGATGTTGGATTTTGTCAAAGGCTTTTTCAGCATCTAGGGAGATTATCATGTGGTTTTTTTTTTTCTTTCAATTTGTTAATATGGTGGATCACATTGATGGATTTCCGTATATTGAACCACCCCTGCATACCTGGGATGAAGCCTACTTGGTCATGGTGGATGATATCTTTGATATGTTCTTGTATTCGATTTGCGAGTATTTTGTTGAGTATTTTTGCATCAATGTTCATAAGGGAGATTGGCCTGAAATTCTCTTTCTTTGTTGAGTCTTTGTGAGGTTTAGGTACCAAGGTGACTGTGGCTTCATAGAATAAGTTTGGTAATGTTCCTTCTGTTTCTATTTTTTGGAATAGTTTGAAGGGAATTGGTGTTAGCTCTTCTTTGAAGGTCTGGTAGAATTCTGCACTGAAACCATCAGGTCCTGGGCTTTTTTTGGATGGGAGACTTTTGATGACTGCTTCTATTTCCTTGGGGGATATAGGACTATTTAATTGATTTACCTGGTCCTGATTTAGCTTTGGTAAGTGGAATCTATCAAGAAAATTGTCCATTTCATTTAAATTTTCAAATTTTGTGGCATATAGACTTTTGAAGTAAGTCCTAATGATTGCTTGGATTTCCTCAGTGTCTGTAGTTATGTCCCCCTTTTCATTTCTGATTTTGTTGATTTGGATGGTGTCTCACTGCATTTTAGTTAGCTTGGCTAAGGGTTTGTCTATCTTGTTGATTTTCTCAAAGAACCAGCTCTTGGTTTCATTGATTCTTTGAATTGTTTTATTTGTTTCTAATTGATTGATTTCAGCCCTGAGTTTGATTATTTCCAGCCGTCTGCTCCTTCTTGGTGTGTCTGCTTCTTCTTTTTCTAGGGTTTTTAAGTGAGCCATTAAGTTGCTTGAATATGCTGTCTCAAATTTCTTCTTGAAGGCACTTAGTGCTATGAACTTTCCTCTTAGCACTGTTTTCATTGTGTCCCACAAGTTTGGGTATGTTGTGTCTTCATTTTCATTGAGTTCTAGGAAGATTTTAATTTCTTTCTTTATTTCTTCCCTGACCCAGCTGTCTTTTAGTAGCAAGTTGTTCAATTTCCATGTATGTGTAGGCTTTTTGCTATTTCTGTTTTTACTGAGGTCCAGCTTTATTCCATGGTGATCCGACAGGATACAAGGGATTATTTCAATCTTCCTGTATTTGTTGAGGCTTGCTTTGTGACCAACTATGTGGTTTATTTTGGAGAAGGTTCCATGAGGTGCTGAGAAGAAGGTAAATTCTTTTGTGTTGGGGTGTAAGGTTCTGTAAATGTCTGTTAGGTCCATTTGAGGTTCTGTAAATGTCTGTTAGGTCCATTTGATTCATGACCTCTGTTAGAGATATTGTTTCTTTGTTTAATTTCTGTTTTGTTGACCTGTCCTTTGTTGAGAGTGGGGTGTTGAATTCTCCCACTATTAGTGTGTGGGGATCTATATGTGGTTTAAGTTTTATCAATGTTTCTTTCACAAATGTGGGTGCCCTTGTATTTGGGGCATAGATGTTCAGGATTGTGATGTCTTCTTGGTGGAATTTTCCCTTGATGTGTATGAAGTGTCCTTCCCCATCTCTTTTGATTAATTTTGGTTGAAAGACTATTTTATCAGATATTAGAATGGCTACTCCTGCTTGCTTCTTGGGTCCACTTGTTTGGAAAACAGTCTTCCATCCCTTTACCCTCAGGTAATGTCTGTCTTTGTGACTTAGGTGTGTTTCTTGTATACAACAGATTGCTGGGTTTTGTTTACTCATCCATTCTGTTAGTCTGTGTCTTTTTATTGGAGAATTAAGTCCATTGATATTGAAAGAGAGTAATGACCAGTGGCTGTTAGATCCTTTGAATTTGATGTTGGCTGTGGTCATAAGGTTGTGTGCTTGGTTGCTTTTTGTTTTACTGTAGTGGGGTTATTTATTTCCTGTGTTTTCTTGAATGTAGCTAGCTTTCTTGGGTTGTATTTTCCCTTCCAGTGTCTTCTGTAATGCTGGATTTGTTTGTAGGTATTGTTGAAATTTGTTTTTGTCATTGAATATCTTGTTTTCTCCGTCTATGAGGACTGAGAGTTTTGCAGGGTATAGTAACCTGGGCTGACATCTGTGTTCTCTTAGGGTCTGCATGATATCTGTCCAGGCCCTTATGGATTTCATAGTCTCTGTTGAAAAGTCAGGTGTGATTCTAATGGGTTTGCCATTATATGTTATTTGGCCTTTTTCTCTTGCAGCTTTTAGTATTTTTTCTTTGTTCTGTATACTTACAGTTTTGATTATTATGTGGCGGGAGGATTTTCTTTTCTGGTCTAATTTGTTGGGTGTTCTATAGGCCTCTTGTATTCTTATTCGCCTCTCCTTTAAGTTGGGGAAATTTTCTTCAATGATTTTGTTGAAAATATTTTCTGGGCCTTGGTGCAGGGAATCTTCTTTTTCCTCTATTCCTATTATTCTTAGGTTTTGTCTTTTTATGTTGTCTTGAATTTCTTGGATGGTCTGTGTCAGGAATTTTTTAGATTTAACATTTTCTTTGACAGATACATCTATTTCTTCCATTGTATCTTCCACACCTGAGATTCTTTCTTCCATTTCTTGTAGCCTATTGGTTATGCTAACCTCTGTAGTTCCTGCTTTCTTCCCTAAGTTCTTTCTCTCCACAATTTCTTCCATTTGTTGTTCTTTTTAATTTTTCCAATTCTATCTTCAGGTCTTGAGCTATTTTGTTGGTTTCCTTCCCCCGTCTGACTGTATTTTCATGTTTTTCCATCAATTCCTTCAGCTGTTTGTTTGAACAATCCACTGTTTCTTTTATTTCATTCAGTGATTTAAGCATTTCCTCTTTAAAGGCCACATACCGTTTGGCTTCAGCTTCTTCTATTTCTTTTCGTATTTTATTTGTTTCCTCTGTTATCATCTTCTTGAGCATAGATGTTAGGTCGTCTCCTTGAATTTCATTTACCCTGGGGTGTCTAGGGCTATTTGCCCCTGGATAATTGGGTTCTGGAGATGCCATAATGCTCTGGCTTTTGTTGGTTGAACTTTTACGCTGTCCTCTACCCATTGGGCTATCTTAGTTATTTGAATTTAGTTCCTGGTTGTTCCTGGACTCTTGTAGTGGAAAGAATCCCTTTGGCAGGAAGATGGTTTTTCCTCAAGGAAGCCTTCCCAGCTTTTTGGGTATAGTCCCTGGATGTCTGGTGTTTTTCAGGAGTTGCTACAGCCCACCTCAGGCATAGAGACCTGGGTGGTAACTGTGGTCCTGATTAGTCAAGAGGGCTCTCCTCTCACCGGGAGAAGTCCTGGAGACAGCTGCCCTCCTTCTGGGTTTCTTGCTGTAAATTTAGTGATCAGCTGCGGTAATCTGTGGCGGGTGAGTACTGCTCTGGTGTCTTGGGGCACTCAGTTCTGTCTGTTTGCAATCTGCAGTCTGCTAGACTTTCCCTAGGTGACCCCAGCAGCACGGTTTCTTCCTTCTCTGTGGGGTCCTCTCCAGACAGGGGTTCCCAGTCCCTGTTGTACTGGGGCGCGCAGCTTGTCTGTACCACTGAGCTGAGCGCAAAGCTCTCTGCACGCGGCAAGAGCTCAGCTGTGATGACGGCAGAGACCTTCCGGAGAAAGACTGGGTGACCTGTGATCAGACCCGCAACCCTGCTTCCCCGTGGGGTCCCCCCGCGACTGGGACTCCCAGTCTCAGGTACCCTTGTGCCCAGGGATCAGCCTGGGAAAGTGGCTGGGACACGCCCGCTTGCGGCTCCAGCCCGGAGACCCAAAGCCTGCGTTACCCGGGATTTCTTTCGGGTTCTGGCTGGGTAGCCGTGAGTGGACCCGACCAATTCCCATGCCGTGGGAGCCTCCCCTCACCTGGGAAACACGATCGATGTAGTTTCAGGGCCCCGAGTTCAGTCTCCTGGTCTCTGCAAGGAAAGTGCTGTCCTGCTCCTCAGACACGCTGTTTTCCCGGCACCGCCATCTTGGCTCCCTCCCACTGTTTTTTTTTTAACCTTAGTATTAAAATCACTTAATTCTTAAAACTTTGTTATAAAAGAATTGCAATTAAAAGCAATAATTTCTCCAAACTTAATATTTTTCATTGTTGAAATTTAATGAATATCTAAGGAATGTAGAAAAATGTGTAGACACAAGTTTGTCAAACATTTTTTGCTCTGATTTGGTGACTTTAGCATGTGATTTGTATTTTTGTATTTTTTAGATTATAACATAATTACATTCTTCCCCCTTCCCTTTCTTCCCTCCAAGCCATCTTTTTCTTTGCCCTCTTTGTCTTTAATTGTTGATATGTATATATACCAACATGGCAAACTCCCTACTTCTCCAGTTCTTAAAATAAATCTTCCCCCTCTTCTGTAATATTACCTGAAACATAAGAGCAGGAGTGTTTTGTAAATGTGTTCACTGGGACAGGGCTCCACAACTATGCATTTTGATTGATTGTAGTTTTTCTGTAATGGTTTCTAACTGTTGCAAAGACAAGTTTCCATGATGAGGTGTGAGGATTACCCTTAATTGGGGGTATAACGATAAACATATAGAATAGAGTTAGAGATAATTCTTATTTCATAAAGTTTCAGTTGTAGGTTCTCCTCCAATATCCATAATTTTACTAGCCCTGGGTTGTTGGCCACATTTCCAATGCAGGCATGTTTTCACTGTTGTTGAGTAGGCCTTAAGTCTAATCAGAGAGCTGTTGGTTACTGCCAACCCTAACAGCTCCGTTAGGATTTTTGTCAGATGGTCTTTAGCTCATGGAAAGAATATTGTCATCCCAAATGAGAAAATTTCATTTAAACTCTCTAAGTATATTTATACATAGACTTCTGTGTATTATGTGTGTTTTTAGATAGACAGTTAATAATAAGATTCCTTATGACATTTTTCAGACATCTTTACTGTTGTTCTACCCTCCTCACTTCTGTGTTTATCTCGATTCCCCTCCCTACTTAGATTCCCCCTCCTGTTTTTTTTCTGTTTCCCTTTCTTGTACTCCTCTCATTTGTACACTGTTATTTCCCCTCTCTCACTTCTCACTTTTACACAAGCAGTGGTTCCTTTTTACTTTCCTGATTTCTGTACTTACTCAAGCAGATGTGCTCACATTTGAAGTTTTGGAGCTTGGAACCTCAGATTGAGAGAGAACATGCAAGGTATGTCTTCCTGATCTGGGTTACCTGACACAATAGGATCTTTTTCAGTTTTATCCACTTACCTATAAATTTCATGATTTCCATTTTCTTAAATCTGAAAACTATTCCACAGTGTATATGTACCACATTTTCATTATCCATTTGTCATTCAAAAGACATTTAGGTTGTTTCCATTTCCTAGCTATCATGAACAGAGCGGCAATGAACATGACTGACTAAGTTTCTGTGGAGTAGAATCTTGAGTAGGATATTGAGTCTTCTGAGCATATGCCAAGAAGAGGTATAGCTGGGTCATATGATAGATTTATTTTTAGCTTCATGAGAATTCTCCACACTGATTTCCAAAGTGGCTGGAGCAGTTCTTTCTTAAAACTCTTAACTTTAAAAATTAAGCTTGGCAGATAAAAGGCAGGCACATTTTGAGAAATATATATTTCTCAAAAAAACAGTCTCACAAAAGAATTAGCATCAGTTAAAATGAAAATGAGAATCCAACCATTCTATATTTTCTCGAGAAGCAGTCTTTCCCTGCTGTCTGTCTCGCTGAGGCCATATGGAACATACATCAGAACAATCCCATATGTTGCACTGGTTGATTTTTGTCAACTTGACACAAACCTAGTCATATCTGGGTAGGGAGCTTCTCATTTAAGGAACTGACTCCATCAGATTGGCCCAAAGGTAAGTTAGTCTGTGGGGCATTTTCTTGAGTAACTTTTGATATAGAAGAGCCTAGCCAACTATGTGTAATGTACCGCTGGGAACGAGGGGTCCTGAGTTGAATAAAAAAGTAGGCTGAACAAGACATCAAATCATACTACTGAGAAGCCCTCCATTTTAATCCTGCTTCAATTTCTGCCCTGATCTCCAGCCCTAATTTCTTTTCATGGTGTACTCTAACCTGATAAATGTAATAAACCATTTCCTCCTCAAGTTGCTTTTGGCTATGTTCTTTATCTCAGGAACAGAAATCAAATTTAGACACATACACACAGAGAGAGAGAAGAGAGGGGTTTTTTGAAAGTGGGGAATTTCACTCTCTGCCTAGAAGCTGCTGACACATCCTCACAATATAAAGAAGGAGTGGACATCTTACACAGTTAGCACTAGAGTACACAGAGTGCCCATTTCCTGTACTGTGTGTGCCCAAGAAGGTCATTTGCTGGTCTCCAAGTATGTAGATTCTAGGGGGCATCAGCTACAACAGCTTACTAAAAACCTTCATGGCAGACATTGTGTCTTAGGTTTCTGGCGAGATAGCCAAAATTAGGCTGTGTTATAATGCTGTAGTGAAGAGGATTGTCAGTTAGCACCTAGTTGAGGTATATATATATATATATATATATATATATATATATATATATATTTAAGCATAATTGATAGGTGCCTGTGAGGATTAAAAGCTCTATGCTATACCTTGCACATATTAGGTAACCTGTAAATAGTAACTTTGGGCGTTAATACTAGCCATACAATTAATACAACTTAATTGACTTAAAATCGAACAGGACGACGAGAACTTCTTAGCTGGGAAACGAGAATGCATTATCAAGTTATTTAGCATTGGATGAGTACTGGCGTCTGTAAGTTGTACCCAGGAAATTCCACATCCATCTGAAAAGGACCCTGAGGTTTGGCATAATCTTCAAGCTCTATTAAATGGCTGACTTGGACTGATTTGGTAAGATATATGTACATTCTGCCAAATTCTTAAAATATCAATTCTGCCAGAGGTTCAGCTGGGCCATTAGCTAGAAATTAAGGCCCCAGGTGTTGAACAAGTTGTTGAACAGTGAAAGGAAGGGAAGAGTCAATACAGGCAGAATTGTTTCAGACTTTGACAGTAAATGAGGATATTCTCTCAGCTTTCTCAGTATCTAGAGACACAGCACACATGCTGTTCACCTCTCCTCTCATTCTTAGAGTATCTGGATTGGTCCCCAGAAACATGTCTTTGAGTGGAGATTCTGATTCCATGACATGATTTCTCCTAAGTTGATGAACTTAGAAACATTAAGAAAAATGAGTGGTTAACAATAATAAGTTTATAGTCTCTTGCAATATGGAATACTGAATGTCAGAAGTATCACAAAATATTTTCATAAGCAATGGAAAAGATAGTTATTACAGGATTTTCTGAAAGATTAAATCTGTGTCAACTTTAAAAGAACCCTGTTCTGCTGCATATGCCTACACATTTGTTCATGTTTATGTATTGTGAGGAACTGTGTGCACTTCTAATGTAGAATTCCCAAAGCTCAGAACAGTGATCAACATAACCTGGGTAACTCTTTTAGTGTGAAGCTGTTCTAAGTAATCATGAGGTTTAGCAGCATCACTAAGCTCTGTCCAGTAGATACCAGTGAACAATCCCTATCCCAGTTGTAGCAAGAAAGTGAAAATATCCCAAGGAATGTGTGCATAAGAAAACATTCTAGCTATAAATCATTCTATTATTAATTTATTGATACTGATAAAAATATTCTGTGAAGTATATTGCAGAATAATTTCTGTGTTCACTTTTCTGTACCTTAGGAAGGTTCACATGTAAATGAGAAATCTGTAATTGCAGAGACCTTGGTTCATTCCTCAGAAACCACATAGCTGTGCACAACCACATGTGACTACAGTTCGAAGGGATCCAATGCCCTCTTCTACCCTCCACACATTTCTGTATACACACAAGGTGGACAAGTATATTCACAGGCTCACACAATAAATATTTTATATGACAAATTTACATATGAATGTAAGCATGTTGCTGAAATATAAAATAATGTCAAGTCAAATTGCCTTCTAAGTATTTATGCTTATGGATACAGGTAAGTACTTCTTTTAGGTTTGGTCAAAAAAACCTTTTTGCAGTGGGCAGCAATTACTGAATAGATGCTTATAAGATGCTCAAAGTTTTGAGAATAGAGACTGCAATATGCTCAGCTTTTAATGGAGGAAGTATTTCACATGCATCCCACTACCATAAGTGAGAGAACATCAATGAAAAGAGAGCTGAAAGAATGTAAGAGCTGAAAGAATGGGGAGAGTGCTGTGATGTGACCAATGCCTCTGGAACAGTCAGGAAATGTGATGAGCTGCACACGGTGAGCTTATTATAATTCTGTCATGGAAATGTTAGGATTAATAAGGCCTCTTCTGTGCCTGCAGATTTGTAGGCAGGTAACAGTTGCTAAGAGGAGGGCCTTGTCACTCCTTAAGGATCATAAGCAGGTATTGCTTTCTGAAAGAAGGAGAGTCATTTACTTCAGATGTGTAGCCACTGGTAAGGTGTTCGTTATTCTGTGAAATAAATAATTCACCTATGTTTTTGTAGGTCACCCTACTTAAATTCATGGCTAGAACAAATAAAAAGGACATGAAAATTGAAGGGGTACTATTTGGGATTAGTAAGGGGATCAGCAGGATGATAGTAAGAGTGGGATAAGAGAGCATATTGTGAATTGATTATGATAAAATACATTATATGCATGTATCAAAATGTCACAATGAAAATATTAAAAGGTAAAACATAGCAAAACACCTACCTCGAAAAAATGTTACAGTGCTGTATTTTTGAATCTCTAGTACAACATTTGCTTATTATGGACAAGGCCCTGTAGCAGATCCCTGAACTTCAAAAAAGTAATATTGATGTTAAACGTGGAATGGTCACCCACAGAAAATTTGAAGAAATTCCTTTAAAAAAAATAACTGCGTATGACCTGTCAATTGCTTTAAGACATAGGTTTCATATAATAAACCAAAATGAAAACTGTCAAATAATTAACCATTGAATATTAAAACCATCCTTGACCTGTCCCGTGGGCTAGTCGAACAGGGTCCACCTGAAAGAGGGAGTAGAAATTGGGGGACAGAGATGCGAAGAATGGAGATAAGATAGATTCCTGATAAAATATCAGTTTACTGAACGTGCAAACAACACTTATAAAGCAAAGGGTACAAGCAAATTTTTTTCACAGTAGCAACACATCTGTGCCACCTGGCAAGGCATGCAGGAATTCACTCAAGGTTACACAAAGTTTGCTGTCTGGTTCCCAAGGTTGCAGGGAGCTTGCTATCTACTTCTCAGGCTCAGAGCACCCCACCTGCAGAGACCGCCAAGGACAGTCTCTGAGAAATGGAACTATGGATAAGACCCACATCTGCCAAGGCCAGGAGGCAGAATTCCAATTACCAGACTCCCTCAGTTCCTCCTTCTTTGTTTTATGGAGAGCCTGTCTTAGGTTGGCGAAATGTGCATTTTTCTCTTACCCGACATCAAGGTCTCAGATGTGATTTTTCACAAGCCTCTGTCTTAGGTTGGAAAAAACACAATTTCACACTTACCTGTCTGTCATTGACTTACCTCCATGTCAAACGGGGTTGTTAGAGATCTTTAATTTAAATTCATGCAACTGCACTTGAATGCCTTGAAATTGTTGGAGAAGGAACTGTAACACACAAGGAAGGAAGGCACAGGCCAACAAACCCATACCTGCCATGCCTTCAAGTGTCAGTCCCCACTTAAGCACAGAATCAAAGGATGGAAAGCACCTCCTAAGGCTAGTAAATATATCCCAGGCTGTATTGGCCAATTCCAACCTAGGTTCCTTGGCAGATTCTATGTCATGGATCTTATTTTTCATCAATAACATGTCCAATGAGAAGTTTTTGCTAGACTAAATACCGAGGTGATTCTGAATCTGAATCCAATTAAATTCTCTTTCATCCCAAGAATCAGAAACCCTAACAAGAATCATTACAAAAGCAGGTTGCTTAACAACTAATGCTGAAAGAGCATTATTATCAGCAATAACACAATTAGTAAGACAGCAATATACACATTCAATCAAATAGGTATCATTGTTCTTAAAAATCTTACTACAATGTCTCCAATTAGTAGTAAATAAGGAGGATTAACTCATGCCAAGACAGAATTATACTTGATTAATTCAGCAAAGCTACTTGCATTCCCAGAGAGAATGCCTATATATCCCAACGCAGCCCCCAATTTCCATACATAAGTTTGCCATTTTTTATTTGAAGTCCTCCAAAGTCCAGCACTAATAGCTTTTTCTAAAACAAAAGAATTTTGACTGCCTTTATCAGAAGCCAATTTCTTTATACCCTTAACGATAGACCAGTCCACGACTGTAAATGCAGGGTCATTGTCCCAGGAGTAGATGGTGGGCGTTTCTCCAATGCATCTTGTCCAAGGAACCATTGGTCGAGGACAAGTGTGTTGATCCCCTTTTTCACAGGGTGGGTAACTCATTAGAGATGTAAGAGTGTCTTTCTTAACTCTTGTAGGAAAGCACAATAATATCCCTCCAATGTTCCACTTTGCCTGGTTGCAAAGGGAGGCTTGAACTGCCACCCCAACTTTATAGTGGTAGGCATTCCAACCTATGACCTGGACAGGGGAGACTGGTAAGCAGTCCTGATGAATACTCTCTCTGGTAAAGCAAAGAGGATGACCTCTTCCTATTTCTGAAAAGTTAAGAGTCTGTTTAACTTGCATTCCTTCAAAAGCAGGAAAACCCAGCAGCCAAGTGTTGTTGACATAAACAAGGACTTCTGGATCATGCCAGGAAACTGGATATAGTAAAGGTGGATCAGGAATGCACGTCCAATAAACAGTC
Source organism: Meriones unguiculatus (assembly GCF_030254825.1). Classification (NCBI taxonomy): domain Eukaryota; kingdom Metazoa; phylum Chordata; class Mammalia; order Rodentia; family Muridae; genus Meriones; species Meriones unguiculatus. The sequence continues at coordinate 38,846,174 of NC_083369.1, forward strand.
ATCTTGACCAGAGCGGTCTTCCTTAACATCATTATCATTTTCAGGAGAAAGTTCCTCATCCACTTGTTGCACCAAGCATTCTGGTAGCCATCGAGCTGCATCATTTTCCTGCGAAAAAACACAGACAGCTCCTCGTCCCCATATGAGTACAGGGTCGGGTCCATGCCATTGATTTGTTAAAGGATCCCTCCACTTTACTTTAGCAAAAGGTTTTTGTTGTTGTTGTTGTTTGTTTGTTTGTTTTTTGGTTTTTTTTGTTTTGTTTTGTTTTGTTTTGTTTGGTTTGGTTTGGTTTTTGTATGCCAAAATCTATCTGCTGCAGATTTACCATGCTTATCCAAATTTTTAAAAATTCAGAATGAAAAGAACATGATTAAGATGATTCTTAGGTGTCCAGGGGAGTAGCTCCCCCTTCTTTGTTTTTGGCAAGTAAATCTGCCTTGTCCTTGAGGATTGTAAGGTATTCTAGTTATCTGAGAAACTTGAAATTGTTGACAAAATATTTTAAAAGATTTGCTAGTATATCCTGTTCCATTGTCAGTTTAAATTGTTTAGGAACAGCAAGAACATTAAAAGCCTGCAAAAAATGAGCAATAACATTCTTTGCAGTTTCCCTGGTTGAGGAGTGGCAAAAATAAATCCAGAATAGGTATCAATGCAAACATGTACATATTTTAATTTTCCAAACTCAGGAATATGAGTAATATCCATTTGTCAAATTTGATTTGGAACCAATCCTTTAGGATTGACTCCCAAATGAAGAACAGCCTGAGACTGAGGACAAGTGCTACAAACCTTGACTATACTACATGCCTGTTCCTTAGTCAACCCATATTTAAGTCTCAAAGTTTGACTATTAAGATGATGCATATTATGGGCATCTTGGGCACTTTTTAAACTGTGAACGAGAAACTTTGATGGCTTTATCTGCCAATGCATTTCCTTCAGACAGGGGTCCTGGCAAATCAGAATGATCTCTTAAATGTCCTATAAAAAAGGGAAAGTTTCTTTCTTGTATCAAATTTTGAATTTGTAAAAATAAAATTCCAGCAGGAGAAGATGTCTGAATTTGACTTGCAGTCTCTAACCTAGGCAAAGACTGAGCTATATATGCACTATCTGTAAAAATGTTCAAAGATTGCTTATTAAAACTTTGAAACACCACCAAGATTGCAGATAACTCTGCTATTTGCACAGATGTCCTAAACACTTGAAAAGAAACTGTTTTTCTTTTATAAGCATAGGCAGCAACACCAGATAATGAACCATCAGTAAATACCATTAAAGCATCAACAATTGGGTTAACTTTTATTTAAAATGGAAAAACTATAGGTTGTACCTTTAAAAACTGAATTAATTTGTTTTCTTGTGCCTCAACAGGTTGGACTCTGTCATAATAAGCTTACATATGTTAACATGCCATATTTATCAGATCTCTGACAAGTCTGAGGCCAGCATATTTGAGTTACTCTTTGTCTAGCTTTATCATCTGCTCTAAACTGCATCCTATAAAACAGGATGTTATAATCTCTAATTTTGGCATATTTTTTTAAATGTATGTTTTAGAACCAAATTTTAGGTAGATTTATATAGGCAAACTTTATGGTTACCCATTTTAGATTTAACCTTAAAAAAAAAAAAACTAAACAAAGAGACTAGGTAAAACTCAATCTTGTACTCAACTATAATCTTTAGTGTAACTTTAAATCTGCTCTTTTTAAACTAAAATCAAAGCAAAACCTTTTAACTAAACATAATTTATAAAGGAGCTAGCAAATCTTATTAATCCTATTATATTGTATTAAAACTTAACAGCAAACAATTAAAGGACAAAAGTTTTATTTAGCATTAAACAGAGAACTAAACTTAGCCTGCAGCCCTCAGCAAAAATGGACTATTCTGGCCATCCCAAATCTATAGGCCAGAAAGAAACAACATTAAATCATTTATTTAGGTACTGGCAGACAGGCACATATTTTATATAATGGTTAACAATGATCTGAATATAACCCTGAATAACCCTGGGCTAACATGCAACTATCGTCTTTTTTCCCCTGTAAAAGAGCATAAGCAAACATTTTGCATTGAAGAATCTCCAGCCTTTTTAAATGAAGAACAACATATTTTACAGTGTTTTCCTGACATGATATATTGTAATAACTGCAGTTTTTGTTTAATTGGTTCAAACAGCATGGCTTGGTTTTACTTTCTAAAATTAATAAAATAAATACCAAGGTCTTTTGATCTCCCCCAAAGGGTTGAGAAACTGTTTTAAGTTTTTTTAGACTGTCCAAGGGTTATTATTTTAAAATACCTGATAAATTTTAAAATGTTTTATAAAATTTAACTCTGATGGTCCAGGAACAAACTCAGAGGTGTTGATCTAAACTGTCTCATGTCCAAAAATATTAATATCATCAGTCAGATTTTAAAATATCGTCAGTTCGTCCACAAACACATACACACATAAAGACATAGATAAGGAACATAGAAATCTGACATTGTCACCTTGGAGTATCTAGAATACTCAAATACCAGTACTTGACCAGCCTCTACAGGACACAAGTTCCACAAATTGCAGAAGGAGTGGACCCCCTCATGGGTCCCCTCCACACACACAGATACCAGAAGGAGCAGAGCCCCCATGGCCCTCTCCACAGCTTCCAGATGGAGAGCAGGCTCCAGCAATCCACTTTTCACACAAAATAGGGTGCCAGCGACCCTCTCTTCTGGTCCCAAAAGGAGTAGAGCCATTATGGGCCTCTTCCCTGGGAAATGGAGCGTCCTACATATTCCCTTGACCAGACTGGAAACTCTCCAAGTTTCTCCAGACCTTGAGAGCAAACCAAAAACCAGAAACCAAAACAGACAGCTGGCAGACAAAAACAAAAAACAGAGACAAAGACAAAAAACAACCGTGGTACCTGCTTTTTAAACATTTAAATATTTTTTAAAAACTGTTTTTGTAATATTAAAACAAAGCATCCTCTTTAGGAGTGAAATCATAAAGCACATTTATAATTTTAAAAGCCAAAACCAGACTTTAAAATTTACCAGTCCAATTTTATTATTGTTATTATCATTTATTATTACTATTATTATTGTTGTTGTTGTTTAATTTCTCTAATTCCCTTAATAACTGAACTTGTTCCCTTTCTAATTGGACTTTCTCTTGGAGAACAGTAATATCTTCCTGCAGTGGTCTCATCTCTCCTGCACATGTGGCAGGGAAAGCCACAGGAACAGAAGGCACGGAAGGCCAGTCTGAATTATGAGACTTGGGAGTTTCTTCTTCTGACTCCATTTCATCCTCACTATCAGTCTCTTAAATTATTTTCTGCTCTCAAATTACACAAATCTGTTTGAGCTCCTTTATGAACACTTGAAAAAACCTTAGAAGTATTTTTTTTTTTCTGCCTGTTTGGCTGCTCTAATTTTTCCAAGCAACTCTTTAGCTTGTGAGATCAAATTTTTTATTTTATCACTCTCATGCCTAGAATCCATCATGTCTCTAATTAGAGTCCACAGAGAAAAAGTTATAACAGGTACTTTCTCAGGACCATTATTAGCATAATATTGTTGCAATTTTTTCCCGACCCTCTCTCAAGTTTCCAGATTGACGGTACCTTCAACTGGGAACCAGGGACAAACTTCATTTACAAACTAAAGGGGATAAGGGCGTTTCTCCCAATTCTTTGCATTTATTAGCATTGACTTTAAATTCCTCATAAATAACTCCCTGCTACTTCTCTGCCCCATGATTGCACTGCCTGCCTACCTTGTCTTCCTCCGTGCGATGGGCAGTCGTCACGAAGCACTTTTTTTTTCTTAGGCATCTGAATCTCCAAAAACCAGCGCTTCTCACTTTGCCCCTCGTTTTCAAGTCCCTTGTTCCGATGCCAAATGACCCATCCCATGGGATAGTCGAACAGGGTCCACCTGAAAGAGGGAGTGGAAACTCGGAGACAGAGATGTGAAGAATGGAGACAAGACAGATTCCTGATCAAGTCTCAGTTTACTGAATGTGCAAACAACACTTATAAAGCAAAGGCTATAAGCAAATTTTTTTCACAGTAGCAACACATCTGTGCCACCTGGCAAGGCATGCAGGAATTCACTCAAGGTTACACAAAGTTTGCTGTCCAGTTCCCAATGTTGTAGGGAGCTTGATATCTACTTCTCAGGCTCAGAGCACCCCGTCTGCAGAGACCGCCAAGGACAGTCTCTGAGAAATGGAACTATGGATAAGACACGCATCTGCCAAGGCCAGGAGGCAGAATTCCAATTACCAGACTCCTTCACATCTTTAATTAAAATACTACCAAATCGATATACTCAAACTTTGTTTAGCTAAGGATGCAATTCTCATGTACATTGAAAGTCACAATATTGCTGAGAGAAACTCTGAGATTTAAAGTTGTGGAGATGTTGTAATTTCTTTGATGTGAGGTTAGCATAGACAGCATTGTTAAAATTACAATGTTGCCAAAATTTATGCACTGATCCAAAGCAATGACATTGATAATACTAGCAAAACATTTGGTGAAAACTGAAAGGCTAACTGCAACATTCATATTCATAAAATTCAAAGCATGTAGAATAGCCAAAGCAACACTTGAAGCAGAAAGGTTAGAGGATAAAATACAACCTGACTCAGGAATTGACTTCAGGAATTGACATCATGTGGTTTGGTAAAAATTATTAAATAGAGGTAACATGAGGTGGCATTGCCTGTAATACACAGTACTGAAGAGACAGTTACAACAGGATCTCCTACAACTTGAGGTCAGCCTGATCTACAAAACAAGTCTCAAGTCAGACAGTGGTACACAAAAGCTCTCTTTAAATAATAATAAAAAGAAAAGCAGTGGATATGGTGTTCTCTGAGTGGAATCCCAGCTACTCATAAAGCTCTTGGAGGATGTTGATTGATTCTAAATTGAAGGCCATCATGACCAGCACAGTGAGATCCCATCTCTTTATAAAAAGGAAAGGTAGAGCATAGAAGGTCGCTCAAACATAAACTTGTAGAGTAAGTTTTGGTTTGTTTTAGAACTCAAGTTATTTTGAGTAAACAGATTTTTGTTTTAGTCCCCATAATGGGATATGGGACTTCCTTAGTTTGTCCACAGGTGAAAATTGCCTCATGCACCTCAGAGAGGGGTGTGGTTCTTGCAAGCCAGAGATAGTTTAACTTTGAGCACTCTGAGAGTGTATAAATGCCAGAGCCAAAAGAAGGACTGGACTGGACACGCAGAGAGAGAGAGAAATGCTTCAAGGAGATGGACGGAGAAAGAAGAAGTCTGGTTTTGGTGGACTGCTTGATATCCTGATAACTGAGATTGGTATTTTCCCAAGGAACCCAATGACTCTACCCAGTCAGAAGTGGTCAAAGAGCACTCAGACTCCACTCCCAGCTAACCTTCTTTCTCTCCTACCTAGCATTGTGGTATTGGAAGGTAATAGGAGGGATAAGAAACTACAATAAAATCAGGGTTTAAAAATTAATTTCAACATGAACTATCACCATAGATCGACAGAAAACTTTTTAGGAACAGAGGAAATGTGCTGGGACAATTAAGATTAATGGGCAATAGAATGTATTTGAATTCTTAACTTTCACCATATTAAAAATAAACTAGTCTCAGTTTTGGGTTCAACAATGATAAACCTAAGAGTACATAACCTCCAGGAATAAGCAGAAGAATTTTATATCATGATACTTGAATGAGCATAACATTGCTTAAATATGGCATCAAAAGCATGGTTGATAAATTAAGAAATTGATAAAATCTGAGAGTGCTAGATAAGGATTTTAGCAAGCAAAAGACCCTGAGCTTGATCCTCAGCACTCCAAAAAACAAAACAAAATAACAATAAAAGAGAAAAGAAAACTCCAAGAATTGAGCAAAATCATCCAGATGACACATAAGCACATGAAAAATGTGCTCAGCATTATCACACTCATTGGAGAAATATATACATCAAACCACATATCTATTAAAATGGTAAGTATAGAAGTGACAGGCTGCATTAGGTCATAATATTGTTGCTGTGACAAAGTATCTGACCAAAGCAGCTCAGGATGTATTCATTTCGGCTCAGAGTTTTTCAATATAGTCAAAAGACAGAAATGATGAATTCTCATCTTGCTTTCTCCTGTTTGATTCAAGGACCCAGCCTGTGGGATGGTGCTGCCCATAGTAAACAGACTCTTCACATCCATTACCTGGACCTAGATACTCCCTCACAGGTATAAATAGAGGCTAACCTAATTTGGAAAATTTCTCAGAGGAATTCCCAGAGGCTTTCTAGATTCTGTCACATTGGCAATCCTGATTAACTTCCACACAGACCACAGCAAGTGTCAACATGCAGGTGGAGAACATTCTAGAGATGGACATATTGCTGAGGCACACAGTGAATACCATCATCATTGGGAAGTTTTACCTGATGGTGTAAACTCTTTAGGCAGTCATTAGAGGATGCCAGAGATGAGAACCCCTAGAGTTGCCTAGTCCCAAGTCAAGTGGGAAAAATCAGGAAAACGCATAATTTATAGCTATTTTGATAGCTGGAATGGTTCTAGTTCTTGCATGCTGGTTTAATAAATAATAAAATAATTTTTGTAAATAGATAAAAGTGAACTATTAAACACTATTTTAGAAAACTATAGTATAAGCAATGATTAAAAATAAAAGACATTCTAATAGAGATAACATAATGCCAGTGCTGAAAGGGAAGCATACCTGTCTGTAGAGATATTCATGAATGAATACATAAATCAACATTTTATAGTAGCTAGAGTTGAAAACACATAATTAGTGAATATTATTTGAACAATGCAGTTTTTGTAATTGCAAAACCATGTACTAGTTACAAAACATGTTTTTGTAATTAAAAAGGTGAACTATTAAACACAATTTTAGAAAACTATAATATTAGTGACGATTAATAATGAAAGGCCTTCTAGAAGAGATAATATAATCCCATCCCAGTTCTGAAAGGACAAATTTACCTGTCTGTAGAGACAGTCATGACTGAAAATATAAATTACCATTTTATTATAGCTACAGTTGAAAAATGACATGAGTAGTGAATATTATTTGAATATTACCATTTTTGTATTTTACTTATATTGTTGTTAACAGATTATTTTAGTTAAATGGGTATTTTTATTTACTGGTATTTTATTGGAATTCAAGGTCAGCTGAGAGTCTTCTCTGGCCAGGTAAATTTGCTCAACAGCCATACTGAGCCCCACAGCTCACCAAAGGAATTTTAGAAAAGAATGACTCAGAAAAATTACAATAATCAGAGCTGACTAAATTATGTGACTAACATCAGATGCAATCAGCTTTCTGAGAGCTGGGATCAGGGTAAATAATAGCGCTCAGTTGGAAGGATTTTGCTCTCCAAGTGATTAAAAAGAACTGTGTAGACACATTTAGTTGTTAACACCCAAAAGCAGTTTTTATTAAGCGGTCAAGCAATTAAATAAGCAATAATGCAAAGGACATCCTACGACAATGAAGCTTTTCCAAAGTGCTAATAACATCTACACTAAACACCTACATATATCAGGGGAAAATATACATTTTATTTGCTAAGAAGTTCAACAAATTGGAAATACAGTGATAAATTTGTTTCAGACATGCAAATTTATGCTTTCTGAAAGTGACTACTTTCTAGACTGCAATCAAGACAATGAGGAATGAATCTAGAAAACTGATTCTCATTCCATTTAATTTACTCTCTTGGAAAGCATGGAAGTTATAAAGTAGCAATGAGGATGGCTGACTAATCTGAGTGCTCTGAAATCTGTCCACTCTCACATCATCTGATCAGCCAGGCTCTTTGAAACCTAAGTCCATAAGCATTGATTCTCTGCCTACATATTTTTTATCTGTGAAACTGATTTTTTTTTACAATTTATTCATTGTATATCCCAATTGTAATCCCCTTCCTCAGCTCCTCCCAGTCCCACCCTCACTCCCTCTTACTCCCTTCCTACCTTCTCCTAGTCCACTGGTAAAAGGAGTTCTCCTCCCCTGCCATCTGCCCCTAGCCTATCAAGTCTCATCAATATTGCCTGGTAAAATCTGGTCTCCTTGTGGGGCTCTGTTCCCCTCCATGTCCTTCTATCCACCCCTACTTCCATAAGACTCCCTGCACTTTGCCCAGAGTTTAGCTGTGAGTCTCAGCATTTGCTTCAGGCTCCTGTTGGGTGGAGCCTTTCAGAGGACCCTTCCATCCTCTTTTCTCTCTTCCATTGCTTCTGGTGTCTATCCTGTTTGACATTCTGAATGAGATTTAAGCATCCTCCCTAGGGTCCTCCTTGTTACTTCTCTTCTTTGGGTCTGTGAATTGTACTATGTTTATCCTGTACTATATGGCTAAAACCCACTTATAAGTGAATACATACCATGAGTGTCTTTCCGGGTCTGGGTTAGGAGGACTCAGGATGATCTTTCCTGGTTCCATCTATTGTCTGCAAATTTCATGATTTCCTTGTTTTTAATAGTTGAGTAATAGTCCATTGTGTAAATGTGCCACAATTTCTGTATCCATCCCTCCATTCAGGGACATCTAGGTTGTTCCCAGATTCTGACTATTACAAATAAAGCTGCTATGAACATAGTTGAGCAACTGTCCTTGTTGAATGGTGAAGTATCTTTTGGGTATATACACAGGAGTGGTATAGCTGGGTCTAGAGGTAGCACTATTCCCAATTTTCTGAGAAAGTGGCAGATTGATTTCCAAAGTGGTTGTACAAGTTTGCACTCCCACCAGAAATAGAGGAGGGTTCCTCTTTATCCACATCCTCTCCAGCATGTGCTGTCATTGATCTCAGAGTTAAAATGGCCATCCTACCAATAGCAATCTACAGATTCAATGCAATTCCCATCAAAATACCAACACAATTCCTTACAGACCTGTTGGTATAATGCTCTTTTGGCATGTATACATTTTTCCCTTGTTCATTCAGATGCTGATTTATCTACCCCACTATCTGGTTTAAATATGGACATTGCATTGCGATGCTTATTCTAAGCATCACTTGTCTCAAGTTTGTATAAACATGCCACCGTTTGTTCTCTGTATTTTCAATTAAATGACAAGCCAATGCTGTTCAATGAAGAGAATAGGGTGGGACATCCTGGTCCTGAGGGAAGATAAGGAAGTGGTGAGAGGCGGAGGAGAGCAGAGATTGGCAGGAGGGGACTTCCAACCAAGAGGGAGATGAACCGAACCTAAGATATGATTAAAAGCAAGTATAATGCAGAAAATCTGAATGGGAGGAAACTATGCAGGCTTGGAAGTTTAAGATGGAGTAACTATTGCCCAAAATTGTGCTCTAGGTTAAGTAAATACATCCTAGTCTCTGTGTGGTGATTTGTTTAGGAATAACCACTGCTTAACTAAAAGATAAATCAATAATAAATATTAATAACCTACAACACAGACCTTAAAAGAATAATTCTCAATTTCATATGGAGAAATAAAACAACCAAATACCTAAAATAATCCTGTACAATAAAAGATCTTCTGGAGGTATCTCCATCCCTGATCTCAAGCTGTACTATAGAGCAACAGTAACAAAAACTGCATGGTACTGGCATAGAAACAGAATGGTGAACAAATGGAACCGAATAGAGGACCCAGAAATACACCTATATACCAATAGAAACTTGATTTTTTACAAAGATGCCAAAACTATACAATGGATAAAAGACAGCATCTTCAACAAATGGTGCTGGTCTAACTGGATGTCCACATGTAGAAAAATGAAACTAGATCCATAGTTATCACCCTGCACAGAATTAAAGTCCAAGTGGATCAAAGACCACAACATAAAACCAGACACATTATACCTGCTAGAAGAAAAAGTGGGGAAGAGCCTAGAACTCATTGGCACAGGAGACAACTTCCTAAACAGAATATGAACAGCACAGGCTCAAAGACAAACAATTAACAAATGGGTCCACATAAGACTAAAAAGCGTCTATGTAGCAAAGGACACTGTCATCAAAACAAAATGACAGCCTACATACTGAGAAAAAAAATCTTCACCATCCTTACATCTGACAGAGGGCTAATATCTAGAATATTTTATAAAGAACTCAAGAAATTAGACACCAACAAACCAAATAATCCAATCAAAATATGGGGGTGCAGAGCTAAACATCGAATTCTCAACAGAGGACTTTCAAATGGTGGAGAAACACATATAGAAATGCTCAACATCCTTAGTCATCAGGGAAATGCAAATCAAAAAGGCTCTGAGATTCCACCTTACCCCAATCTCTGCCTACAATTTAAACAACAGGAATAAGTATGCTAAACATTTTTTTTTGGTGAGGCCAAATTTAACTTACTATATATCATCAACAATAGCTATAGTCTGTGGTTAATCATATCCCTAGAACCTAATTGTTGCAGAAACTTAAATTATTGTTAATCTCAGCAGGTGCAGAAAATGGAGGAAGACCGCTAGTACAAAATAACTTGGTCAGAAAATCAGAAGAAAAAACCATCTGTTTTTCATACTACTTACTACTTTCTGTTGTGGTAAGAAATTAGATATGAGATGTGGGTAAGTGTATCAAATCATTTGACATGGTGGTCTCAGTCACTGAATAGTATTTGCTTACTAGAATACATTGTATTTTAGAAATATGAGGAGCCTCCTGCAACAGGAACATAAAACAACTAAAAAGAAACCCAACTTTCCTGGTTGATAACATGCTATATTCATAATTCATGAGCAAGATGATTTATGTATACCCTAATGTAAAACCAAGTACAATACTCAAGCATAGTGTTGTAACAATGATATATAAATAAAATTAAGATTAACATAGATTTTCATAAATAATATAAACAGTATTTTAGTTCAATGCAATCAATATAAATTAGAAGAGTAATTGAGAAAACGTGTTAAAACAATTTATACTATGAAAATGAAAAGCTTAGACAAGGTAATTTAAATAGGAATAAATTCATTATAGTCTAGTGGATTAAAGAGGATGACAGTTATTAAAAGTGTCTATTTACAGACAACATTCAAATGTAGAAGCAAACAGGAGCCTGAGAGAGATGGAAAGGACAAAAACCACAGTGATGATGTTTCTGGAACAGAGCAGTAAATTTATGCTGAAATATTTGTACTTCTCCATTCTGTAGTCTTTATATTCTGTACTCACTATTTTCCTACTACACATAACACACAGGAACTGTAGGTATATATTGACTCACTCAAATGACAGAAAAGTATCTTAAAATTGTAAATTTCTTATTGTGAGACAACATGGCATAATTGTGAGCCTCAAAGGATCAAGAGTTAGACTCATTAATTGCAGACTCATTAAATACAAGTTATGTGTTAAATGGAAACCTGTATCATCAGAAAGGTTATAGAAATACAGGTGAAATATTCAGAAGAGGAGTGGTTTTAGCATGACATAGGCTACAAAGATATGACTGTCCCTAAGTGTTGTGGAAGAGAAGGTTTATTGTAGATAAAAAGAAAAGCATAGCCAGAGACAAAGACATCTAGGAGAGTTCAGAGTGGACATGACCCTGAGCTGAGCCAGGAGAGGAGAGAAAGGAGCAGATGGGGTGAAGAACAGGAGAACAGAGGCCAGAAAGCTAAAGCATAGACAAAAGGACTAGATAACCAAAATGGCTGGATCATATTGGGAAGAGCAGCTAGAGGAAGGGCAGCCTAGCCCCTTGGCTGGAGAGTGCAGTGTAATAGGGCAGAGTAGGACAACCATACAGGTAGGGACTAAGGGACACTGCGAGAAAATCTGCTGGCCATGTCCACTTTAATATGTTAAATAGGCACCTCAGCCATTTGTCCTGGGTTTGAAACCTAACATATAACAGGGATATTTACACTGCCCTCAAATGGCATATATTTTTCTTGATTACTAAAAGAGATCCCCCAATACGAAAAACCTGAAATACAAGGAATTCAACAAGATCTCATTTACACATATTATTCAAAATTATTGCTGAATATACTCTTTTTATAATTTTTATTGTTTATATTAATTACAGGTTATTTACTTTGTATCACAGCCCCCTCTCTCATTTCCTCCCAATCTCACCTTCTCTCCCTCATCTCCTCCCATGCCCCTCTCTATGTCCCTGATAGGGGAGGTCCTCCTCCCCTTCCATCTGACCCTAGTTTATCAGGACTCATCATGACTGACTACAGTGTCCTCCTCTGTGGCCTAGCAAGGCTCCTCGGGGGAAAGGGGGAGGTCAAAGAGCCTGTCACTGAATTAGTTCATGTCAGAAACAGTCCCTGTTTCCCTTACTAGGGAATCCACTTGGATGCTGAGCTGCTACGGATTACATCTGAGCAGGGATTCTAGGTTATATCCATGCATGGTCCTTGGTTGGAATATCAGTTTCAGAAAAGACCCCTGTTTCCAGATATATTTGGTCCTTGTGGTGCTCCCATCCTCTTCAGGTCTTACTATCTCCTCCTTCTTTCATATGATTCCCTGCACTCTGCTGAAGGTTTGGTTATGACTCTCAGCCTCTGCTTTGATACACTGCTAGGTAGAGTCTTTCAGAAGCCTTCTATGGTAGGCTCCTGTCCTGTTACTTGTTTTCTTCTACTTCCAATGTCTATCCCATTTGTCTTTCTAAGTGAGGATTGGTCATCTTACAATAGAATCTTTTCTTCTTTAGGTTCTTTAGGTGGACAGATTTTAGTATGTTTATCCTATTGTATAGGTCTAATATCCACTTACAAGTGAGTATATACCATGTGGGTCTTTCTGCTTCTGGGATCACTCACTCAGGATGATCTTTTCTAAATCACACCATTTGCCTGCAAATTTCACGATCTCTTTGTTTTTAATTGCTGAGTAGTATAATGTACCAAAGTTCTTGTGTCCATTCCTCCATTGTTTCCAGGTTTTGGCTAATATGAATAAATGGCTACAAACATGGTTGAGCAAATGTCCTTGTTGTGTACTTGAGCATCTTTTGGACATATGCCCAGGAGTGGTATAGCTGGATCTTGAGGTAGCACTATTCCTAAATGTCTGAGAAAGTGGCAGATTGATTTCCAAAGTGGTTGTACAAGTTTACATTCCCACCAGCAATGGAGGAGGGTTCCCCTTTCTCCACATCCTCTCCAGCATGTGTTGTCACTTGAATTTTGATCTTAGCTATTCTGATGGGCATAAGGTGAAATCTCAGGGTTGTTTTGATTTACATCTCCCTGATGGCTAAGGACGTTGAGTAGTTCTTTGTTTCTCTGCTATTCTACAGAGAATTCTCTGTTTAGCTCTGGACTCCATTTTTTAATTGGATTGCTTGATTTGTTGCTTTTTAACTTCTTTTTTTTTTCTTCATAAATTCTGGATATCAGCCCTCTATCAGATATAGAGTTGGTGAAGATTCTTTTCCAGTCTGTAGGCTGTCGTTTTGTTCTGATGACAGTGTCCTTTGATTTACAGAAGCTTTTCAGTTTCATGAGGTCCCATTTATTAATGGTTGCTCTTAGAGGCTGTGGTATTGGTGTTCTGTTCAGGAAGTTGTCTCCTGTGCCAGTGAGTTCAAGGTTCTTCCCCACTTTTCTTCTAACCGATTTAGTGTGTCTGGTTTTATGTTGAGGTCTTTGATCCACTTGGACTTTAGTTTTGTGCAGGCTGATAAATATGGATATATTTGCATTTTTCTGCATGTAGACATCCAGTTGGACCAACACCATTTGTTGAAGCTGCTTTCTTTTTTCTATTGAAAGGTTTTGAGTTCTTTATAAAAAATCAAGTACCCATAAGTGTGTGGGTTTGTTTCTGGGTCTCCTATTCGGTTCCATTAATCCACCATTCTGTTTCTATGAAAATACCATGCCATTTTTATTACTATTGCTCTGTAGTACAGCTTGAGATCAGGGATGCAGATACCTCCAGATGATCTGCTGTTGTACAGGATTGTTTTGGAAATTCTAGGTTTTTGTTTTACCATATGAAGTCGAGAATTTTTCTTTCAAGTTCTGTAAATAATTGTGTTTGTACTTTGATGGAAATTGAATTGAATCTGTAGATTGCTTTTGGCAGAATGGTCATTTTCACTATGTTAATCCTACCAAACAATGAGCATGGGAGAACTTTCCAACTTCTGATATTTTCTTCAATTTCTTTCTTATGAAACTTGAAGTTTCTTTCAAATGTTCTTTCACTTGCTTGGTTAGTCTCACACCAAGGTAATGTATGTTTTTAGTGGCTATTTTGAAGGGTGTTTTGTCCCTAATTTCTTTCTCTGTCCTTTTGTCTTTGGTATATTAGGAGGGTTTCTGATTTTTTTGAATTAATTTTGTATCCAGCCACTTTGCTGAAGGTGTTTATCAGCTGAAGGAGTTCTCTTGTTGAATTTTTGGGGTCACTCATGTATACTATCATATCATCTATGAATAGTGATACTTTGACTTCTTCCTTTCCAATTTGTATCCCTTTGATCTCCTTTATTTGCCTTATTGCTCTCGCTAGGACTTCAAGTACAATGTTGGTGAGATATAGAGAGAGTGGGCAGCCTTGCCTTGTCCCTGATTTCAGTGGGATTGATTTAAGTTTCTCTTCATTGTGTTTGATGTCGGCTATAGGTTTGCTGTATATTGCCTTTTCTTTGTTTAGGTATGTGCCTTATATCCCTGATCTCTCCAAGACTTTAAACATGAATAGGTGTTGGATTTTGTCAAGAGCTTTTTCGGCATTTAAGGAGATTTTCATGTGGTTTTTCTCCTTCAGTTTGCTTATCTTGTGGATTACATTGATGAATTTCCATATATTGAACCACCCTTGCATGCCTGGGATGAAGCCTACTTGTTCATATTGGATGATATATTTTACGTGTTCTTGGATTTGGTTTGTCAGTATTTTTTGAGTATTTTTGCATCAATGTTCATAAGAGAGATAGGTCTGAAGTTCCCTTTTTTTATTGGGTCTTTGTGTGGTTTAGGTATCAAGGTGACTGTGGCATCATAGAATGATGATGAGTTTGGTAAGGTTCCTTCTGTTTCTATTTTGTGGAATAGTTTGAAAAACTGGAGTTAGCTCTTCTCTGAAGATCTGGTAGAATTCTGGGCTGAAACCATCTGGCCCTGGGCTTTTTTTGGAAGGGAGACTTTTGATGACTGTGTCTCTTTCCTTGGGCGAGTTGGGATTATTTCATCTTTCTACCTGATCTTGATTTAATTTTGGTAAGTGGAATCTATCAAGAAAATTGTCCATTTCATTTAGATTTTCAAATTTTTGTGGCATAAATGCTTTTGTAGTAAGACCTAATGATTGCTTGGATTTCCTCAGTATCTGTTGTTATGTCCCCCTTTTTGTTTCTGATTTTGCTGATTTGGACAGTTTCTCTCTGCCTTTTAGTTAGATTGGCTAAGGGCTTTTCTGTCTTGTTTGATTTTCTCAAAGAACCAGCTCTTTGTTTCATTGATTCTTTGAATTGTTTTGTTTCTAATTTATTGATTTCTGCCCTGAGCTTGAATATTTCCAACTGTGTACTCCTCATGGTTGTGTCTGCTTCTTTTTTTTCTAAGGCTTTCAGGTGAGCTGTTAAGTTGCCTGTATGCAGTTTCAAATTTCTTCTGGAAGGCACTTAGCACTATGAACTTTCCTCTTAGCACTGCTTTCATTGTGTCCCAAAAGTTTGGGTATGTTGTGACTTCATTTTCATTGAATTCTAAGAAGTCTTTAGTTTCTTTCTTTATTTCTTCCCTAACACATTTGTCATTGAGTAGCAAGTTGTTCAGTTTCCATGTGTGTATAGACTTTTTGCTATTTCTGTTGTTGTTGAGGTCCAGCTTTAGACCATGGTGGTCAGATAGGATACAAAGGATTATTTCAATCTTCTTGTATCTGCTGAGGCTTGCTTTGTGACCAACTATATTGTCTATTTTGGAGAAAGTTCCATGAGGTGCTGAAAAGAAGGTATACTCTTTTGAATTTTGGCGAAAAGTTCTGTAGACAACTATTAGGTCCATTTGATTCAGGGCCTCTGTAAGTACCTTTATTTCCCGTTTAGCTTTTATCTGGATATCTGTCCCTTGGTGAGAGTGGAGTGTTGAAGTTTCCCACTATTGTTGGGATCAATGTGTGATTTCAACTTTAATAATGTTTCATTTACAAATATAGGTGGTCTTGAACTTGGGGTATAGATGTTCAAAATTGTGATGTCCTCCTGGAGGAATTTTCCTTTGATGAGAACAAATTGCCCCTCCTCATTTTTTTGATTAATTTTGTTTGAAAGTCTATTTTATTATATATTAGGATAGCTACCCCAGCTTGTTGTCTGGGTCCATTTTCTTGAAAAACCTTTTTCCAGCCCTTTACTCTGAGGTAGTGTTTATCTTTGCTGCAGAGGTGTGTGTTTCTTGAATGCAGCAGAATATTTCATCCTGTTTTCACAACCATTCTGTTAGTCTCTGTTTTTTTTATTGACTAGTTGAGTCCATTGATGTTGATAGATAATAGTGACCAATGAATGTTAGTTCCTTTTATTGTGGAGTTGGTGGTCTTATTGTGATTCATTGCTTGTTTTCTTTTAATTTTTGTTGGGAAATTATCTGTGTCCTATGTTTTCTTGGCTGAGGTTGTTTTCGTTGGATTGGAGTTTTCCTTCTAGTATCTTCTGTATGGCTGGCTTGCTTTGTAAATAGATATTGAGTAAATATAGTTTTGTCATGGAATATTTTGTTTTCTCCATCTATGTTAATTGAAAACTTTGCTGGGTATAGTAGTCTGGGTTGGCATTTGTGGTCCCTTAAAGTCTGCATGTCCTCTGCCCAGGCCCTTCTGGCTTTCATAGTTTCTGATGAGAAGTCTGGTGTGATTCTGAGAGGTCTACTTTTATATGTTACTTGGCCTTTTCCCTTGTTGCTTTTAATATCTTTTCTTTGTTCTGTAGATTTAGTGTTTTGACTATGATGTGCCATGAGGAGTTTCTTTTTTGGTCTAGTCCAAATGGTGTTCTGTAAACTTCTTGTATGTTTATGGACATCTCCTTCTTTAAGTTGGGAATATTTTCTTCTATGATTTTCTTAAAGATATTTTCTGGACCTTGGAGCCTGGAATCTTCTTTTTCATCAATTTCTATTATTCTTAGATTTTGCCTTTTCATGATGTCTTTGATTTCTTGGATGTCTTGTGTTTGGAACTTTTCGGATTTTACTTTTTCTTTGAGAGAATTGTCAATTTCTGCAAGTGTATCTTCAGCACCAGAGATTCTCTCTTCCATCTCTTGTATTCTGTTGGTAATACTTACCTTTGTGGTTCCTGATCTTTTCTCTAAGTTCTCCTTATCCAGGGTTTTCTCTGTGTTTTCTTTATTGATTTTAATTCTGTTTTCATGCCATTTCTTTCATTTGTTTGAATGTGGATTCCTGTCTCTCTATGATGGTCTCTATTTTTTTTGTTTGTTTCCTCTCTATATGCCACTAATTGTGCCTCTATTTGTTCGGCTCTATTTGCCTGTGTTTCTTTGAAAGCTTTGTTCATTTCCTCTTTATTTGCTTCCATTTGTGTGGCAATTTCTCTGAGAGATTTGTTTGTTTCCTCTTTATATGGCTCTAATAACTAGATATGCTTAGCTTCAAAGTCATTTTCCTGTGTTTCCAATGAATTGGAGTATCCATTGATTTTGGGGGTTGCTGGTGAAGCCATGATGTCCTGATTTTTGTTGGATGTGTTCTTTCACTGACCTGTGACCATTTGCTTATCTGTAACCATCACTGTTTGTTTTTGGATTCTGCAGTTCAGACTGGTGCCATCTTTCTCTGGTGTCTGGAGAATTCTTCAGGAAGATGAGAGAGGTCCAGTGGTTACAACATGTGCATTGGTGTTTCAGCTGTACCCGTGGGAGGAAAATCTGCAGGTGCAGAAAGACAATTGTGCACAAACATGAGCATGTGATTGGAAGTGTGCCTGGAGGGAAAGGGTGCTAAAGAATGTAGAAGCCTTCAGTGTGAGGGAGGGGCTCCTTGCAGGAACCAAAGGGGTTCCAGGAACTGAAGGTGTTGCAGGTGCTGTTGATGATTGTGGGCACAAATTCCCTGAATACCTCGGTGGCTTACAGGCTACTGGTATTCATCTTTGACTGAGCTCCTGGAGTTAGTTGTTTGAACTCCAATGGCAGACCTGCAGAGAGGGTCTTCAATGTCTCAAGAAACCCTCTGTTTACACAGTGGCTATGTGGGTGGGAGGGATCTGATGTCTGGCTGCTAGCTTAGAAGGACCTTGGCTCTGGGACTCATTAGGCACTTGAGAGTGCACTCACTCTCTGGCAGGTCAAATCGTAGAGCACAGGGGTTCCTCCTGTTCTCTACTTGCAGATTTGGACTTGCTGAGTCAAATGCTGGAGGACAAGTTCTGTCAGCTCAGTGGTGGTGCAGCCACCAAACTAGAGAGTCCAGCTGCAGCCAGGGAACCAGGAAGCCAGTCCAAGTGCCTTCATGGAAGTCCTGAGGAGCAACAACTGTGGTCCACAGGCTTAGGTGGCCGAGAGCATGGTGTACCTGGATGGGTTTGTGGGTCTGCTGGACTTTGGTGGCTGTACAGCCAAGTGTCTGCCAGTGAGGGATTGGGTGGCCACTACAGTCACTGGTTGGGAGGCCCTGTGGAGCCTGTATGCACAGCTGCTTGCAGACCCAGGACTGGGAAGGATGGTGCTACGGATCTGAGACTCAGAATGCTGGTACAGTTGGCAGCCTCGACTAAGGAGCTAGGAGCCCTGCCTCTGCTGTCTCAGTCTCCAGGCAGTGAGTTCTGTGCTGAGAGTCTCTGGAGCTATAGGTCCGCTACTCTGAGGAGGAGGGAAGCCCAAAAAAGGAAATTGCAAGATGTTCAAATGTTTGCCCCTCTCAGTCCCCAGTGAAGTCTGCAGGTGACCTGAATCTAAATGTTCTCAGCTCCTATGATGTCCCTTCTGGTTCAGGAAGCTTCAGTGTCAATTTTCTGGCTTCAGTTGCCCCTCCACTCACTAATTTCAGAGTTTCAGATCCTCTGCCTCTCAGATATGGTGCGTGATGGTAGGCACCAACTTGGATTCCCCTCTGAATATACTCTTGAAGAGTAAATTTATATATTTTTTGTAATATTACAACAGTAAGGAATGGCATAAGATTTAGGCCTAATTTAACTTTGTCATAACCATTTCTAGTATTCTTAGAAGGCTCTGGTGTGGTCTAAGGGTGCAGCAACAGATTCAGGTTCCTTTTTTTTCTTGGCCAAATACATAATAAAAGTCAAAAAAGAAGTGCTCTTGATAATCTGGGACATCCCTGTGGAGCCTCTATATGCTACCTGAGAAATCAGTCACTGGTCTCTGTTTTGTTGTTGTTGTTGTTGTTGTTGTTGTTTTGTTTTTTTGAATGGTTCTTTTTTTATTAATTAATTCAATTTACATCTTGGTCATAGGCTTCTCCCTCCTCTCCTCCCATTCTCACCTTTCCTCCCACATCCCCTCTCCCTTATTCCTCAGAATATGGGCAACCCCTACCCAGACACTCCAGCTCATCTATTCACATGAGGACTGATTTTGTCTTCCTCCCCCCATGGCCTGGTAGCAAAGTACCATAAGGGCATAGTGATCAAAAAGCAAGCAACAGAATCTGTGTCAGAAATATCCCCCACTGTCCTAAGTAGTAGTCCCACATGAAGCATAAGATGTCCATTGGATTTATCTTCTTGGGGTCTGTGCATTGTAGTATGTCTGTCTTGTACTATATGATTAAAATCTGATTACAAGTGAGTTTATACAATGTGTGTCTTTCTGGATCTGTGTTACCTCACTCAGGATTATCTTTTCTAGTTACATCCATTTGCATGCAACTTTCATGACTTCCTTGTTTTTAATGGCTGAGTAGTATTGCATTGTGTAAATGAACCTGAGATGGCCAGCTCCTTCTCTGTGTGATTAACTGTTTTTTGAAATTGTCCGTTTCACTTTTTGGTTTCTTCTGATGGATAGACTGACTGACGATATGAGACAGACTAATTCCAAACCCCTTGAATTTGTTCTGACTCATTTTAGGGAAGTTCAGAATAGCTCACAGTCTTTCAGTTGATGTGAAGAAAGGAAAAATGATTACTTTTTGTAGCTCAGAATGGCCCACCTTCAATGTGGGCTAGTCACCAGAAAGAACTTTCCATCTTCCCACCATCCTTGCGGTGAAAGACAGAATCTTTCAGAAAGCATGCGGGCACCCAGACCAAATGCCCTATATTGTAGTCTGGAAGGACCTAGTGATTCATCCACCTCCATGGATCAAACACTTTCTGACCCCCAATAACCATCCTCCTTCCACAGGCTCTCTGAAACCAGAGGCCATTGCCTGCTGGCCCCATTACACAGGTAGGAACCACTATCTGGCCCAACGCCAAGGACCTGGAGCTGGGCAGCCTCCCCCTCTGGAGAACCAGAGGCTCTTCCCTTATGAGGCACGAGGCCACCAGATGCTAACTTAATTGATCTTTTTGAAACTGTTCTTTTTACCCACTTGGGACAACTGTCAGCAGTTTAAAATGTTCTAGACACTATAGGAGTTCCAACCACAGATCAAGCCCATGTTGATAATTATTTTATGCTTGTTTTTGACTGATCTTAAATGGATAATATGCTTTATATTTATATGTCTTAATTGTAAATTAAGATTTATTAAATATGATTAAAAGTTAAAGTCAAGCTCTTGCCCTGCCAATGCTTTGGTCTCTGCCAGCTCCAGTCTCTGGTGGCAGAGGTCTTACTGGAGTCGGGTTGCTTGGGAATGCAAGCTTCTGCGCAGAAAGGTTTCTGTGCAGGCAGACTGCTCTTAAAGGGACAACAGAAACTTCTCAGGTAAGAAAGCTGCAAGCCTCTATGGTCATAAAAATTGGATTTAATAGATAATAATATATTCCTCCTTTGAAATTGCAGCTAAAAGAAGTAAAAATAAGTTTTATAGTTTTGTCTGTCTGTTTTGAATACATAAATTTACTATGTTCTATATAACTTGATGTCTGATTATTGGTTATTAAGTATATGATGTTTTACATAACCTCTGTCATGTCTTAAAAACCAGGTTTATAAAAATAAGGTTTGAAACTGTTTATATAAAATATTAAAACTGTATCTCCATGTGTTTGTGTACAAGGACCTTTCTTGCTGGCAGCCAAAGTTTATAACATCAAAATAGTATACTTGGTATTAATTTTAAAGGCACTGAACTGTTTGCATTGATAAAATTTGGTTTTGATTTTTTAAATTACGGTAATGCTTTATGACTTCATTCCGGAAAAAGGTACTTTATTTGGACATCGCAAAAACAGGTTCTGAAGAAAGGCTATGGAACATTTTAAAGATGATCAGGCATTTTCGATAATGACCTTGGGCAGTCTAACAAAGAACTTGAAAGTTTCTCAGTCCTTTTGTATGACTGCAATACAAAAGACTTTGGTATTTATTAATTTTACCAAATGAAACCAAGCCATAC
This sequence comes from Meriones unguiculatus, assembly GCF_030254825.1. Taxonomy (NCBI): domain Eukaryota; kingdom Metazoa; phylum Chordata; class Mammalia; order Rodentia; family Muridae; genus Meriones; species Meriones unguiculatus. The sequence goes on from NC_083369.1 coordinate 38,867,673, forward strand.
TGTTTGAACTGCAGTTTTTATAGTGTATCATGTCAAGATGATAAATAAAAATTAATGAGAAGGGTTCTGATGGAAACTTTTACATGGTCTGAAAATCAAGAAAAATGTCTGAATAAACCAAAAGAATGGAGCTGGGAAAAGTCTAACCTGAAATTATATAGAATGTTATAGAAAGTATGAACTGTGTTTACTTTTTTTTTTTTTACACCTCCAAGTATGATTTGAGAAAGAACTGTAAAATATGTTGCTCTTCATTTAAAAGGCTGGCGATTCTTCAATGCAAAATGTTTTCTTATGCTCTTTAAAGGGGAAATACAGGGTTACATTCAAGTCATTGTTAACTGTTATATAAAATATATGCGTGGTTGCCAGTTCCTACATAAATAATTTAATGCTGTTTCTTTCTGGCTGATAGGTTTGGTATTGCCAGAATAGTCCATCTCTGCTAAAGTTGCCAGATGTATTTAGTTCTCTATTTAGTGCTAAATGAAACTTTTCTCCTTTAAGTTTTTTTTTTTTTTTTTTTTTTTTTTTTTTTTTTTTTTTTTTTTTTTTTTACTGTTCAGTCTCAATGCAATGTGATAGGATGAGCAAGATTTGCTAGTCCTTCTATGTACTATATCTGAAAGTTTTGCTGTGATTTTAGTTCAGAAAGATATTTAAAGTTATGCTAATGACTGCAATTGGTTATGAGAATGAGATTTATCTAGTGTTTTGTTTATGTTAAGCCTAAAATAGTTAGTTATGAAATTTGCTTATGTAGATCTACTTGAGAGCAATATGGTCCTAAAACTTTTATCTAAGGAATATGCCAGAATTAGAGATTATAGCATTCTGTTTTGTTGGATGCAATTTAAAATAGATAATTAAAGATAGATAAAGAATAATTCAGATATGCTGGTCCTCAAGTTTGTCAGAGATCTGATGAATGTGGCATTTTAACATGTGTAAGCTTATTATGACAGAGAGTCCCAAAATCCTGGCAATCCCAAGGTCTCCAAGAAGATTTGGACACAATGAGAGATGACTGTGACTCTGGATTATGGTATGCTATCCAATAAGCAAGACTGCCCCAACTAGCCCACTACTAGGGCCCAGCCTAAACTAGGGACAAAACTGTGGACACCTGGAGAGTCAATATTTCACGTTGCTGAGGGCGAGGTGAGGTCATTCTCCCATGTTCCTTTTCTCACAGAAACAGTCTCTCAGCTTCTGTGCCTGATGGCTGGACCACCTCTGCTCATGATGCCATGAGACCACAGGAGCCAGGGAGAGTTGGCTAAGGTGATGGACTGACTAGTTGTCACTGTCATTTTGATTGGTACATGGATTGGTACATTTATTTAGCTCATAATTTATCCTTCTCAGGTCTCTGATCACATTGATAGCTAAGCTAAGCTAATGGTAGCTTTGCAGCTAAAGAAGCAGATAATTAGATCCATTGTTAGTTCATTGTCTAGTTTACTAACTAGTTTGAATTATCAGGTATCAGATCTTCTGTTTAAAAGGGAAAATAGGTTTGCATTGCTCAAGGCTTTATGTTAATTGTCTATATTTAATGATAAATAGCTGAATAAAAATATAGAGTTCATATAAAGTCTAAGAATATAAGAATTTAGGTTATAAGAATTTAAAAATTATTATTTAAGAATCTAAAAAATGTTTCAGGGTTAATAAAAAAATTAAAGGGTCTAAATAAATGTTTTAAGGTAATATTTTAAATTCCCCCCTAAGCTGTTATACTTACGTTATAAGATTTCAGAAGTTCAAAGTTTTAATATTGATCAATAGGGGTTTAATAAACTGAAGGAGCACTGAGTGCTTATTATTCAGTCACAAGTTTAAGATTTTAATTTCCTCTTGGTTGGCTTCTGGAGACAGAGGTGCTTCTCATCATGCTAAGAATATTTGTCTAATGTGTGTATCTGACACAAAAGCCATAGCTTTTATTATACTATTTTTAATATCGGCCATTTTTAAGGTAGAGTTTGATACAGAATTTAAAAATATCTTAAGCCTATTATTTCTAGTAGCTTTGTTAAGGAATGAGTTTAACATTTAAATTGTTTATATATTTCTGCCTAACTTTCCAATATGACATGAAGATGGGAGCTAAAACTAGATGCTGAGTGTACACAAAATGGCTTGATGGCTGATTACCAAAAGCTGTGCCTACAGTTAAAATGTTAAAAGTTTTAGACCATGGACACATTTAAATTGTTTAAATTGTTTGCAAAACAAATAACTAAGAAGAATTGATATTCATTCCATTGGATGCAGTTTTACCTGTTACTCATAAATTTGTTGTTTATATTTCCTTCTGTAAATTAAAAATTTATAAGTTTCAGAAAATCAAAACAGTCATGAGGCCTGGATCTGGCATAGCTCAAATGGACCCCAGATGAGTTTTTCTCCACAGTTTTGGGATTTCTCACTTTTCTCATTTATTAGACAAATTTTAACTTCTGTCTCTAATCTGAATTAGTTTCAGTAGATTTTCACTCAGTTGACTCTATTCAGGATCAGCTATAGACTGAAAGTTGAGATCTGGACTTGCTGGAAGCTGACATGATTGCTCACTGCTTCTTCAGGTGGATCAACTAACCAGACGCTTCTGCAGAATGCCCTATTACCCAGCCTTTGGCTGGCTTTTCAGCCTTCTTAGCCTCTGATACTAACTGTCCTTTGTCAATACTGAAGTAGATTCAGAAGGTGAGATCTTCAGCCTATAATCCCACCTAACAGGCTGAAATGCTAAGTCAAAGGGGCTCCCTGACATTGTTAGGCCCAGCATGAGCCTAATTTTCAGAAGCAATGAAGAGAACTCAGGAGACCAGAGCTCATCATTGCAAAATTGCAAGAGGTTTATTTTAACCATTTTGCAATGGGGTCACCCCTGCTCGTCAGCAAAGAGTAGCACTGGGAGACAAAGGCCTTGTGTTTTTAAAAGACAAAGCATGGGAATTTTGAAGTTGCAGTCTTGGCAATTTAGGATTGGATGAGGAAGCTATAAAGTAAGATAATTGGTTAGTCTTAGGTGCTCAAGCTTGGCCAGTCCTGCCAAGTGTGGATGCAGCTGCAATTAAAGGTGGGGGTGGTTAACTCATCCTTGAAGATCAGGGCTGCAGGCTTTTGGCTAGAGGTCAGGAGCTACTCAGAAGAAGGACTGAGGCCATCTGGGTTGGTTGCTAAGAAACACTATCTCAAAGACAAGGTTCTGGTCATTCTTTTTGCTAAGTGAAGGTCATTGCTTGCTCATTTTTTGTTGTTTTTTTTTTAATCTGTCCTCACAGATAGGGTCACATTCCTCTGTTCTCTGGAAAAGTACTAAGAGGCTTTAGCTTAACCTAGATCTAAAACTCAAAACTATAAGCTTTAGAAGACATATAGGTTACAAAGTTAGTCTGATTCTTTCAACATTAGCTATTATATTGGGGAACCTGCTTAGCTGTAGTAGGAACTAGTATTGCAGAACTGGATGTACAAAGCTAAAATTATAACAACTTAAAGGCAGAATCTTCTGCTTTTACACATTTTTGGACCTTGCTTGCTTAACAAGTTGTTAGGATATATTAGGCAAAGACTATGGACTATACAGTTGATGGTAATGAGAACCCAGTAACTCCAGTTTGAAGCTGACCATGAACTGTAAGAGCCCAAGATTAGCCTTTTTATGAACAAGGAAAGGGGGGAATGAGAGTTTAAGTTATCTTGGGTGATTCCATTTTGAAATAAGAAGCTATCTTGAGCAGGAGCTGAACTCAAGTACCAGGAAATATCACAGAATGTGCACTTGGCAGAAAACAAAATTAACACACCTAGCAACAGCCTCCAGGAAATATTACAGAATAAATACTTGGTAAAAACATCAACAACAACAAACAAACAAACAGAGACAATCTCCCTGGCAACAATTAATGAGACTCAATTGGGAAAATTCTCCCCAACATTCCAGATGTAGTTTAGAAGAATATCCATTGTAAGTTAGACTTCAGCTAGAAGGACCTCTCACCCCTCTGACTTTTACCTAGTCCTGTAATACCGAGGCATGAAACCCCTGCTTGCTGTCATGGAAACCTCCACTTGCAGTTTTTCCCTTCAAAAACTGTGTTCACCCAGGGCTTGGGGTCCCACTTCTCTACTGCTGCGTCAGTGAGACCTGGGTCCCGAGTTCGATCACTTTCGTAATAAAGCTCTCTTGCTTTTACATTACGTTGTCTCCTAGCGGTCTCTGAGGGTCTCATGATCCTGGCATAACAACATATGTACCTTAGTTTTCTTGTTGGTTATGAAATCATTTAACTTTGCTTATGTATATAGAAAAAAAGCATGTAGCACTACACACCCATAAAGCCATAATATGAGGGACAGTTAGTTTTACTTACATTAAAATTTTCCAAAGCGCTAGTATTATACATGAGTCTGGGTCTGGAGACCCTGGGGGATCCCGCTGGAGCTTCCAAATGTTATGCCCAGATTGTGAGACTCCCTAAGAGACCACCAGGAACACGAGTCCAATTTAAACACACAAGGGTCTTTATTCAAGTTTGAGCTCAGGCCATCAATTATCCCTGATGCAGCAGTTAAGAAAGAGTGGCCCCGAGCCTTAGTAGGGCAACGTTTTTAAAGGGAAAAATGCAAGCAGGGAATACCAAGCTTTGTTATTAGAGGATTGGGTAAGAGGAGAGTGGGTAGATTGACCTTTAAGGTGATTGGTTCAGGCTGGCTGGCCAAACCACAGGGGGAAACAGGCTATTGAAAAGGAACATCTTGACCTGGGTAAGACCCAAAACTGTGTGTGTACTTTTTATTTCATTGGTTGGCTCCAGGTGCAGGGCCTAATTATTCTTGCCAAGTTCGCCCTTGATTTTTCACATGCCAAGGTCCTTCTGTGGATTTGTTACTTGTCAAATTCCTGGTGGGGGAACTTGGGTCATCAAAGGACAGAGCCATTCAAAATGGTGTCCAAAAAACAAGATGGCATTAATTCTGTTCTTGTTCTCTCATTCCTCCCTCTACTAGTAACTTCTGATGCCCAATTATGGGTCTCTAAAGTCTTATATTGTCTTCATGCAGTTGGTGGTACTGGGATCTCATAACCATTAACTGTATTGTTCCCAATCTCTGTTTCATATACTGTAGAAGCTTATTTAAGATGGAGGGACCAAAGGTAAAAAGTAACGCAAGAATAAGAAGAGGGCCCAGGAAAGTAGATATCAGAGTCATCAGCCAGGGAGATGCATCAAACCAAGACTCAAACCATGCTCTAGAATTCTCTCTTTTCTCTTTGCCTTTATTCTAGATTTTCTCTGACCTTAGCTAATGATATCCTGATAATTCCAGAGTGGTTGACATAAAAACAAGTTTCTTCTTTTAAAGCCACACATAAACCTCCTTGTTGTAAAAATAGGAGGTAACCCCCTTCTATTTTGTAAGACCACTTCAGCCAAAGACTCAATGTTTCTTTCAAGGTGGGAGACTGAATTTTCTAGATGTTGAATATCTTGGTCTATGACAGCCTTTAAAGCATTATAACTTACTCTAAACCACTCACTAAATCTGCAACCCCTGTTCCTGCCCCAGCCAAGTCAGCACCTAGCATCAGGGCCAGGGTAAGGGACATGGGTTCTCATTCCACCTGAGTCATTGTTCCTGGGGTTCCAACAGGGCATTATTTATCTTATCTTCTAGATGATATGTGATCCTGGGAACCAATTGAACTAGAATACAAAAATCTTGGGCATTATTTAGAATGCTGCTGTGAATGCAAGGAGTGAGCCCAGTGGCACAAGCCTACTATCCCTGGCTGGGTGGAATCAAATATTTGTTAGTCTGATATGAGGGAAGGGTCAGGGTGATGTTATATAGATAACAGTGGGATGATGGTACCTGTCCAAGACAAACTCCTTGTCCTGACACTGATTGAAGAGTAAGTTTTGGCCCAGCAGACTGCCATTGACAGTTGCTGGAATCATCGTCAGTGGTATAATTATCAGTTAAACCAATTATTTCATAAAATGGGGACTGCAAATTGTAACACAACCAACAAGATTTAGTCAAATCCGATCTTGATTCATTTAATACCTGATAGGTACTGACCATTATGGCCCAAAGGGGGTCAGTATTTCCTAGCAGAAGTTTGGTTAGAGGTTGGGTAAGATCATCCAAGGTGGTGTTAGGGGAGAGGGCAGGATTGTTGTGGTTGGTAGGTGCTAATACTGGGTTAGGGCCCATGGCCTCTGGCATAGTTTGAGGAGGGGAGACATTTAATTGCACCTGCAAGAGTTCCCCCATAATCTTTCCTTGTCTGTATTGTCTAATCCTGAACCATTTTCCCTTTCCCCAAGCATAAATTTTTCCCTTGATCGGTAAAGGTAACCATAAGCTAGTTACAAGGTTGTGGAGGCTCTCTTGTATTTCTCAATGGGCCTTCCTCGAAATTGTTTTCAAACTTGGGGTCCCTCTTGATATATATGTCACCATATTTAGCGCCTGACAACCATGGCCCTTAGATCTCACAGATCCAGGCAGTGCAGAAGAAATCTTTTTCCATCCCTACAATTACGAACTCACCAGGGAGATCCGTAGGAGGCATGAACAAACACAGAAGGAAACTTTAGAGTGCCATAGGAATTCTGAGATGGATCCCAAGGCATCACATCAGTGAGGTTGAAAGAAATTTCAGGATACCAGGTGTTTCCGGAGGTTACCTTAGTGATAGTTTCAACAATTTCCCCATATGAGTTCTTAAGGACCCAGGTGTGGTTACAGTGTTGATGGGGATTGAAATATGCAGTACATACAGTTAAGAGTTCCAGACAAATCAGGATCTTGTAAGCTTGAGCTTTAAGGGGTTGCCTCCTCGATGAGCCTTCCATTCCAGTGCCTCAGGGTTCAGGTAGTTTTTCTTTGAAGCAAATGGATCAGCTGGCCTGGCCTGATGTAATGTTTCCACGTGGTGATCCCATCAACCTTGATGGACATGGGTGTTGTCAGTAGAATGATGTAAAGACCCTTCCAGCATGGTTCAAGAATCCCATGCTGGAACCTCCTGGCATAGACCCAGTCACTGGGGCGGTATTGGTTCGTCTCTGGAGTCGGGCCTACTTCATAAAGGGCACACAGTTTACTCTCCCATACTTGTGAGCCTATTGGTTTGCTCTAACCCTGAACAATAAATCATTATCCTCTAGTTACACAATGGCTGAGGTTTGTAAATTTGGTACAGTAAGGGCTGGAATGCCATACATTATCTCAAATGGATTAAGTACCATTTGGTAATTTCTTACTCTATAGAGTGTAAAAGGGAAGAGAGCCACCCAGTCTCCACCGGTTCCCAAGGTCAATTTAGTTATGGTCTCTTTTAGTGTTCTATTCATTCTTTCTACCTGTCCTGAACTCTGGGGTGTGTATGCACAATGCAATTTCCAGTCTGCCCCAATGAACTTTACTACGTCCTGACTTGCCTTAGAAACAAAAGCCTGTCCATTATCTGACCTTATCAAGTGGGGAAATCCATAACTGGGCAAAATTTCCTTCAGCAATTTCTTGGCTACTATTTTTGTCATCTCAAATTTAGTAGGAAATGCATCTGTCTATCCTGAGAAGGTGTCAACAAACACCAGGAGGTACTTGTAACCGAATTTTCCTGGTCTTATTTCTGTAAAATCAATCTCCCAGTAAGCCCCTGGTCTCTCACCTCTGAGTTGGGACCCTGGGTGTTTGGGGTTGCTTCTGACATTGGTCAATTGATGGGCCTTTCAGTCTGACACTATCTGGTCAATTTTGGCATGCATATCTTTGAAAATCATGTTGTATTGCCTTACAGCATCTGCCATCCTTCTGACACCCATATGTGTAGTCCTGTGGATCTTATTGAGGATAACCTTAGCTAGAGAGCCAGGTAGGATCAACTTATCATCTGCCGAATGCCACCAACCTTCCAACAATTGAGTCATGGGCAGATTTTGAGCCCATTTGACTTCCTCAGTGGTATGTTCTGGTTGCTCTGGTAAACTGGGGTCCCCCAGGTCAGGAAGGACAGTTGCTAAAACTGTAGTTGCTGATTCCTGTAGGGCTGCTTCTCGAGCAGCTTTGTCAGCCAAGTTGTTTCCTCCCGCAACTGTGGAGGTTCCTTTCTGATGTCCGGGGCAATGAATAGTTGCCAATCTCTTTGGCGGCAATAAGACTCTCAGTAGATGTAGAATCACTTCTTTGTTCTTAATGGTTATTCTTTCTTCTGTAAGGAGGCCTCTTTCATCATAAATGGCACTATGCACATGGGCTGTGGCAAAAGCACACCTGCTGTCCATATAGATGTTGACGGCTAGGCCTTTTCTCAAAGTCAAAGCCTTGATTAAGGCTATCAATTCAGCCTTTTGCACAGAAGTTCCTGCTCGGTGAGACTGGGACCAGATTACCTCTGTCTCAGTAAATAAGGCCACCCCTGCTTTCCTCTGGCCCTCATGGACAAAACTGCTCCCATCCCAGGTGCAGTCCACCTGGGCCATGGTGGCATCCATCAGGTCTGGTCAGGTGCTGTGCACCTGGGCCAGGATCTCAGTGAAATCATATAGAGGGGTACCCAAGTCTGGATCCGGCAGGGGTGTTGCTGGATTCAAGGAGGTAGGTGACTGAAACTAATTCTACAGGGAGTAATCACCAAAGTCTGGTAATGAGTCATTCTAACATTACTGAGCCATATATCTGCTGGCTGTTTTAGCATTCCCTCAATGGTAAGAGGGGTTATAACAGATAACAGTCAAGCTTTGCCCCAAGGTGAGTTTGTCCACAGCCTTAACCAGTAAGACAGTGGCCACAATGATATGCAGGCAAGAAGGCCATCCTGCTGCTACCAGGTCTAATTTCTTTGACAGATATGCCAGTGGGCACTTCCAAGGTCCCAGCATCTAAGTTAGAACTCCCTTAGCAATTTCTTTATGCTCATCCATGAACAGGTGGAAAGGCTTGGTGATGTCAGGTAGCCCCAAAACTGGTGCTGGCAATAAGGTCTTTTTAGTTCATGGAAGGCTTTTTGTTGTTCCTAGGCCCAATTAAAGTTCTTAGTCTCCTTTGTGGGCTCATAGAGGGGTTTAGCTATTTCTGCAAAGCCTGGAATCCAGAGTCTACAGAACCCCACAGTCCCCAGGAATTCTCTTACCTGGTGTGGGTTTTGGGGCTCTGGAATATTTAGAGCTGTCTCGTTTCAAGCGTGGGATAGCCAGTGTTGTCCTTCTTTTAGAATATAGCCAATATAAGTCAACTCTGTCCTGTAAAGCTGTGCCTTTTTTTTTTCTGAGGCACAGTAACTGAGGTTCCCCAGAACTGAGAGATTTTAGGTCCCTTCTAGGCAACTTTTCTGATCCTTGGCCACCACAAAAGAGGTCATCTACATACCGAGGAAGGGTGACATCCAGGTTTTCAGACCAGTACTCACTTAAGCCCTCATGTAGAACCTCATCAAAGATGGTGGGAGAGTTCTTAAATCCCAGAGGAAGGCGAATCCAGGTCAGCTGTCCCTTGATTCCATTTGAAGGGAAAATATTCTTGTCTTTTGGGTGCCAGAGGGAAGCTGAAGAATGCATCTTTTAGGTCTAGAATCATATACCAGGTCTTATCAGGAGGAAGAGAACTCAGCAGTGTATATGGGTTAGGTACAGTAGAATGATGTCCATTACCTGTCTATTAACCTCATGTAAGTCCTGGACAGATCCATAGTCATTTGATTTAGGCTTTTTCACTGGAAATAAGGGAGTATTCCAGGCCAACTGACATGGCTGAAGGATTCCAAGTTTAAATGTTTGTGGATGTGGGGAGTAATTCCCTCTTTGGTCTCCGATGTCATTGGGTATTGGCAGACCCACACAGAGTAAGTTACAGATTTCAGTTGCACAAATATAGGTGGCCAGTGTTTGGCCATTCCCATTCCCCCTGTTTCAGAACAGGTCTGGGGAAATTCCATTAGCCAGGACCTTAAATCCTTCTCCATGGGAGAAGGAGATTTGTATAGTTTATATTTAGATAGCAAGTCAACGGTAAGGACTTGAACAGGTTTTCCTTGTTCATCAAGCAGTTGGGCTCCTTCAAGCCTAAAATATATTTAGGCTCTCATTTTAGTCAAGAGGTATCTCCCCCAAAATGGGTAAGGGCATTCAATGATGACCATAAACCAACGGGTTACCCATCCCATTCCCAAGTCCACAGTTCTTCAAGTAGCCCACGAATATTGTTTAGTCCCTGTGATTCCTTGGACCCAGGACTTCTTTGAAGCTAGGGTACCATTGGCTTCTAAGAGCACTGAATGTTGGGTTCCAGTGTCCACCAAAAATTTCATGGGTTTCTCCTCCACCTTAAGCATTATCCTGGGTTCAGGGAGGGGGTCTGAACCCCATCCCCTTCAGTCTCTGTCCCCTTCAGTAAACATGACCTTGGACTTAGACTTTTTATGAGGGCATTCCCTAACCCAGTGCCCCTCTTTTTTGCAACAGGCACATTGATTCTTACCTAATGGCATCTGACATCTTCCCTCTGGATTCTTTCTTTCTATTATCTGCTTGAACTGTCACCTTCTTTCTCCAGGTTTGGCAGTTGCAGCTAGGAGCACTTTGGCCAGATCCCTATCTGTCTCTTCTGAGCTTTGATTTGCTTTTCTTCTGGACTTTATTATTGAAGATTTTCTCAGCTACCTCAATTAGATCTCTAAGAGATCTTTCTCCTAGCCTCTCTTGCTTTTGCAACTTTTTCTCGATATTTTGTGCTGACTGGTTAATGAAAGCCAGGGCCACTGAAGACTTATGGTCTGGGTGTTCAGGATCATAGGGTATGAATTGCTGAAAGGCCTCCATGATCTTTTCCAGAAATGCTGCTGACTTTCATTAGGCTCCTGTCTAACATTATCTAACACCTTGGCCAAATTAGTAGGCCACCTAGTGGCCGCCTTGAGACCTGTCAACAGAGCCTGGCAGTAGACCTGGAAGTTCCTTACCTTCACCCACTTTGTAATCCCAGTTGTTCTCCTGAGGAGAAAGGCAGCATCGATGTCAGCCGGATTCTGTGTTGGAATGCCAGTAGCTCCCGGAACATTTCTCTGGACCTCTAATAGAACGTGTTCCCTTTCTTTGGTTGTGAAGAGGATCTGCACAAGCTATTGACAATCAGCCCAAGTGGGCTGATGAGTAAAAAGAACTGTTTCCAAAAGACAGGTCCTTAGGATTCTCTAGGAATGGGGCATTTTGGGTTCTCCAATTATAAAGGTCTGCGGTGGCAAAGGGCCAATAATGGTGAGGCTGGTTCCCATTACCATCAATGTGACCTGTGGCCCTGAGGGGAACAACTGCAGAATCTTCCTCCTGTCCCCTGGTCTCAGGAGTGGTGCAGCTCTGAGCTTCCAGTCCCCTGGGCTGGGCCATCTGGCACCTGTGAGGGAGCAGAGATGGGAACAGCTGGGGCAAGAGCAGGTTCTGGCTCTAGAGCTGCTGGAAGCTGCAGAGCTGGAGGGGGTCTATAGGGAGGAGGCCAAAAATAACCTCCTCCGGTGTAGAGTCCTGCAGGACAGGATAGAAAGAAGCAGATGGCTTCGGGGTCTTTTTATCCTCAGTTACCAAAGCTTGCACCTCTTCTGCGGGAGAAAACTGGTTAGTCAAAAGGAGAAGAAGGAAAGGTTTCACCCAAACTGGGGTTGTGTGGCAATCAAGTGTCTCCAAACAGTAATGTAGGGCACTTTATTGAGATGTCCATGTGCCCTCTGAAATACCTGGTCCTCCACAGATAACACAATGGGGAGATGGAAAGTCCCCTCTGGAGGCCAGCTGATGCCGAACACTGGCCATTCCAAGCTGCAACAAGTCATCATTTTACCTTTCCTAAGATCTACTGACAAATTGTGGGCTGGGTCCTGACCTCCTTGAAGTGAGCCAGGACCAAGTCTAAGGAGTTAGGAAATGTCTGTCCGAAAATGTCCATCACTGTGAAAAAGGCAAAACCACACAAGACAACAACAAACAACAGAAAGACAAAACTGGGTTCTATAGCCGAAATGCTACTGAAAATTAAACCAGAACCAATTGCTCGGCACAGGCCCCCAGATTCGGTCAGATGGACAGAGGGTTAAGAGTAACTTAGTGTGGACCTCTCTGTCCTCCACTGAGAGGCTCTCCATCCTCTCCCCAGGGTAAAGAACATCTCCTTGACCCTCGCAGCTGTCACACCCCAGCGTGTCTGCCTTAGCCATGCATTGCTGCTTTACAGACACCTCTAGGCTTTAAACTGAAAGGAGAAACAGAAGATGCACAAACAACAAAGAACACTTACCGGCTGGACCAAGACCCTCTGGGTTGGGGTCCATCAACACAGGATCCCGCTGGAGCCTTCAAATGTTATGTCGAAATCATGAGACACCCCTCCCCCAAAGACCATCAAGAACACGAGTCCGATGCAAATACAGAATCTTTATTCAAACTCCAGCTCGGGCCATCAATCATCCCTGATGCAGCAATTCAGAAAGAGCTGCCCCAGCCCAGGGAGAGCAGAATTTTTAAAGAGAAAACCACAAGCCGGGAATTCCAAGCCATGGTGTTACAGGATTGGGTAAGACAGGAGTGGGTAGAATGACCTTTAAGCTGATTGGTTCAGGCAGGGGAAACTGGCTATTTACTAAAAAGGAACATCTTGACCTGGGCAAGACTCAGAACTGTGTGTGTACTTTTATTTCATTGGTTGGCTCCAGGTGCAGGGCCTAATTATTCTTGACAAGTTCCTGCCATGGGCCTATCTGCTTTTGCCAAGTTTGTCCTGTGATTTTTTTCACATGCCAAGTTCCTTCTGTGGGTTTTTTACTTGCCAAGTTCCTGGTAGGGGAACTTGGGTCATCAAAGGACAGGGCCATTCAAAATGGTGTCTGGAAAAACAAGATGGCGTTATTTGTGCTCTTATACTCACTAGTGTCAAGAGCTGCAACATGTGGAAAAAAACAAGAGAAAAAAACAGCCACACTGTGACTCAGTACTCTAGAAATAAGTCTCAAAATCACTCTGTATTAAAAAAAAAACGATAATGTAAACATGAAGGGCAAAACCAAATAGGAAGAAGATAATTCAGAAGGCTGCATTTTTGGTGTCAAGATAAAGTATTTATGTTAGAGTGGAAAAGCTGTGACAGCAGTGAGAGCCAGATGAAGTCACAAAAATAGTGAAGATTAGTTTAAATTCTTCATGTTAATGAACTATTATTTTAAGGCATTTTATTTATATCTAATCTCAATAGTAAATAATAAAGCCTATTTGGGGGAAATAAATATGAAATGCTACTTAGGACCCTGTAGGTTAATAAAATATTATAAAATATGAATGGGTTCAGTAGAAATGTAAACATTAATGTAATTACAGATAGCATAAATCATAAAGATAATGAAAGTTTAAAAGAGTTTTTAAATAATTTGAATATTTATATTGGCAAAAAAATTTGTTCCCTTCAAGTGATCATGGAATCTTAATAGAAAACTTTAATTACATATTTCTTTTTGGTTTTTCAGCCATTTAGAAGTGTGAAACTGGACATGAATCTGGGTTGTTTTGCTTCTTTTTCTACAAAGAACATTCTAATATCTGCTCACTTCTCATGTCTTTCCTTTGTGGCTCATGATCTAATCATTTTTTACTTTGTATAGATTTTGTTTGTTTGTTTTTTTTAATTAAGTTTCTTTATTTATTCACCTTATTTATTCCCAGCTTCCTCTTATCCTTGTTCCACCCACCTACCCTCTTCCTCTTTCCCTCTGCCCTTTCTTCTTAGAAATGGAGAGACACCCCTCCCCCAATAGCAACCTAATCTAGGACCTCAGGTGTCATCAGGACTGAACAAATCCTCTTCCACTGAGGGCAGGCAAGGAAGTCCCACTAGGGGAAAGTGATCCAATATCAGGCAACAGAATCCATATCAGAAACAGGTCCTGATCCCCTTACTAGAGAACCTAGATGAAGACCCAGCTGCCCATCAGTTACATTTGTGTAGGAAGCCTAAGTCCAGACCATGCATGCTCTCTGTTTGGTTCTTCAGTCTCAGTAAGTCCCCAAGCACCTAGGTTAGTTAAATCTGTTGGTCTTCTTATGGAGTTCTTGCCCCATTTGGGTCCTTCTACCCTTCCCCTTACACTTCTACAAGGCTCCCTGAGATCTGCCCCATGTTTGGCTGAGAGTATCAGTATCTGTTTTGATCTGCTGCTGGGTGGAGTCTCTCAGAGGACAGTTATGCTAGGCTCCTATCTGCAAGCATAATAGAGTATCATTAATAGTGTCAGGGGTTGGCTCTCTACCATGGGGGTAGGTCTCAGGTTGGGCCAGCTGTTGGTTGGATATTCCCTCAATCTCTAGTTTTTGTTTTTGTTGTTTTGTGTGTTTGTTTGCTATCCTGTACTTCTTGTAGGCAGGGTAAATTTGGGGTTGAAGGTTTTGTGGGTGGGTTGTTGCTCCCATCCCTCCACTAAGAGTCCTGCATGGCTAGAAGGTGGCCACTTCATGTGCTGTGCTGCTAAGAGTTGTATAGATTCTTCATAGTTGGTTGATTAAGGACAGATTTCAACTTATATCACCCTTTAGAAGAAGGAAAATAAATACAAAGTAAATATTTTATAAAAAAGAAAGTTGAGGAATTAAGGGAATTAAAAGCAGGATTTAAAGTCTTATTAATATAAATTAAATAAATTGAACGATAGTATAGATTAAGATGACTTAATTAATCAGCAATGTATTTTTACTTATGTAGATAAGACCTAAGAATCACACAATGATCTAACTCATCTAGCTTCATTAAAAGCCTTTTAAAAAAGAAGAATAACTAGTCAGATGTAATTATTTGCCTATAATCCTAGCACTTGGGGACACAGGGGCAAGTGAATCTCTGTGAGTTCAAGATCAGCCTGGTCTACAAAGTGAATCCAGGACAGCCAAGACTACACAAAAAAAACCCTGTCTCAAAAACAAAAATTAAAATGTGAATAAATAAATAAATTTAATTTTTAAAAAGCCATTTTAAAATGATGGATTTTCTTTTGAAATTATAAAGATATTTTTTTTTATTTTTTTATTTTTCAATGCAGTTTATTCAGGAACATTGAACAATCCTCGGACCCCGGGGAAAGCCAGCCCACAGCTTAAATAGCCTCTGGGTAGCCAACCCAGGCGTGCCACGGGGGCAATGCAGATAGGTCCACATACATGGAAGCAAGCCAGATCCTCGGCCTTAGCCAAATGTGGAGTTGTTCCTGACAGAGAGCACTCACCATCGGGAAGGTGGAAGGCGGAAACCAGCTCCATCTTTAAGGCATAGCATTCCGCAGCTCTCTACAGTTCCCCCTTTTTGTTTTAGACGCATCAGGCAAGAGTAGAGGTCTGATCTCTGATATTAGAAATAAATTGGGATTTTGTACAGATGTTCATTTAGGTGTCATCCACCCAAAGAGCATCAGACCGTCCGATACCTTTTTCTCAGAGGCGGGACCTGGGGCATCAACCCGCATGCAATCAGACATGCTCTTCTCTGGGTCCAAAGCGGCTGACCCTGAGTGCAGTGCTTAGCCTCGCATCCTGAGCGTATCATTTTAGCTTTTTATGGTATCCAACCATGCTTGGGGAGAATGTCCTGCTTCAATGGCTGTAAAGGCCTGAATGATCATGGCTGCATCACACTGTTGTGAGACTCTAATCTTGCATATATACTACAGGCAAACCAAGGAGACCAACACCAGAAGGCCTGCTAACACTCCCATGCCCGCCCATTCCTTCAGATGATTCATGGCTGCAGCAATCCATGTTGATAATCCTGTGGCTAGTCCTGCGTCCACTCCGGTAGAATTTACTGTGACAATGGCCACTCTCAGCTGCTCCATCGTAGTATCGAATTCTCCAGTCCAATTACCTAAAATATAGCTCGACAATTGTTTAGGCAGATTTGCAGCACAGGAAAAATTCTCATGTTGTATGCTAGTGACACAAAGTCCAGCATACTTTCATTGACAGCCAGGTTGAGCGATTTGCCATAGGGTATCAATTTGCTCCTGCAAGAGGTCAATCCTCTGATTGAACACCATCAAGCTTCCTTTTAGTTGAGCATTAATTCCTTTATGTACAACTAAGGCATGAGCTACATTGGCTAAATGATTATTAAATGTATCAAAGATATGGCATCTTCTTTAAAAATGTAGCAACACTTTTTTTTTCTTTCTTCATTATTACTGCACACATTAGAAAAAATGTGAACCCAATTCATATTGAGAGCCTATTTATTTCCTTGGTTTTGAATATCCACTAAGTTGAATTAAATTAAGTTAAATTAAATTCACCAAGTTGAGCAAGTTCTTTTGATGTAGGACTACATCTCTTTGGACACTCAATATTTTCCTAGCATTATACACCAGTTCCAGGAACTCATTATCCTTCATTTTCCAAGTAAAACATTCAAGGTGAAATCACAAACTAGAATTCTACTGCCACAAGTTTGAGGCCAACATTTTAAAAAAATCCCCTTTTCTTTTTCACCCAGTCATTAATAACAACAAGGATTGAACCCTGTGCAAGTTCAGCTGCCAGTAGTCTTCAGGACTTTCTCTAGAATCCAATGTTTTATATTAGCAGGAGCAATGAAATTTTATGGTTATTTTTAACAACAAAAAAGAATACCATAATCTAAAACAGACATTTCAATCCTGGACAATCTTTCTTAGAGGTTTCATCTAATGTTCCCCAGGGTTCTGGAAAGGCTTAGCATTACTGAAGGAAAAAAATATGAATGATACATAATTCAATAAATATGTGGTTTTCCCAGGTCATTAATATTTCTCAACATCAATGGCCTCAACTCCCCAAGAAAAAGACACAGGCTAACATAATGGATGCAAAAACAGGGTCCATAATTCTGCTACATACAAGAAACACACCTTAGTAATAAAGATATACATTACCTCAAAGTAAAGAGCTGGAAAAAATGTTTGCCAAACAAGAAGACCCAAGAAGCAAGCTGGAGTAGCAATTCTAGTACCTAATACAATAGACTTCTAACCAGAATCAATTAAAAGAGATGGAGACAGACACTTCATACTCATCAAAGGAAAAATCCAAGATGATGTCTCAATTCTGAACATCTATAGATCAAATAAAAGGACACCCATATCCTTAAAAGAAACATTAAGTTTAAATCACACATTGGACCCCACACATTAATAGTGGAAGATTTCAACACCTCACTCACTTCAATGGACAGATCATCAAGATAGAAACTAAATTGGGAAATAAGAAAACTAATAGATGTCATGAATCAAAAGGACTTAAGAGATATATACAGAACATTTCACTGAAACACACCCAAGAACCTCATGGAACCTTTTCCAAAACTGAACATATACTGGGTCACAAACCAAACCTCAATAGATATTTTAAAAATGTAATAATCCCCTGCATCTTATCAGACCAACATGGATAAAGCTGAATTAAACAACAACAGATAGCCTACAAACTCATAGAAACTGAACAACTCTCTACACACTGACTGCTGGGTCAGGGAAGAAATAAAGAAAGACTTTTTGGTATTAAATGAAAATGAAGTCACAACATACACAAACTCATGGGACACAATGAAAGCAGTGCTAAGAACATTCATAGAACTAAGCACCTTCATAAAGAAATGGGAGAGAGCCTGTACTACTAACCTAACAGCACACCTAAAAGCTCTTGTATACAAGGAAGCAAATACTCCATAGAGGAGTAGATGATAGGAAATAATAAAACTCAGGGCTGAAATCAGTAAATTGGAAACAAGGAGAACAATACAAACAATCAATGAACCCAAGAGCTGGTTCTTTGAAAAATCAACAAAGTAAACCAACTCCTAGCCAAAGTAACTAAAATGTAGAGGAAGAGTACCCAAATTAACAGAATCAGAAATG
This sequence comes from Meriones unguiculatus, assembly GCF_030254825.1. NCBI lineage: Eukaryota > Metazoa > Chordata > Mammalia > Rodentia > Muridae > Meriones > Meriones unguiculatus. Next base: position 38,885,605 of record NC_083369.1, read on the forward strand.
AGAAGAGGGACATAACAATAAACAATGAGGAAATCCAAAAAATCACTAGGTCTTATTTCAGAAGCCTTTATATCACAAAATTGGAAAAACCTAAAGGAAATGGAAAATTTTCTTGATAGATTTCACCTACCAAAGTTAAATCAAGATCAGATAAAGAGCTTAAACAGTCCTATAGCCCCTAAGGAAATAGAAGCAGTCATCAAATGTCTCCCAACAATAACAAAAAAGTCCAGAACCAGATGGTTTTAGTGCAGAATTCTACCAGACATTCAAAGAAGAGATAATAGCAATCTTCCTCAAAGTATTTCACAAAATAGAAACTGAATCAACATATGCAAACTCATTTTATGAAGCCACAGTCACTCTGATACCTATACCAGGCAAAGACTCAACCAAAAAGAGAATTTCAGCCCAATTTCATTCATGAACATGGATACAAAGATACTCAGGAAAATACTCACAAATGGAATCCAAGAACACATCAAATACATCACCCATCATGATGAAGCAGGCTTCATCCAAGGGATGCAGGGATGGTACAATATATGAAAATCCATCAATGTAATCCACCATTTAAACAAACTCAAAGAAAAAAAATCACATGATCAGCTCATTAGCTTCAGAAAAAGCCTTAGACAAAATCCAACACCCTTTCATGATGAAAGTCTTGAAGAGATTGAGGTACCTAAACATAACAAAGACTACATAGAGCAAGCCAATAGCCAACATCAAATTAAATGGAGACAAAATCAAAGCAATCCCACTAAAATTAGATACAAGACAAGGCTACCCACTCTCTCTGTATCTCTTTAATATAGTACGTGAAGTCCTACCTAGAACAATAAGACAACTAAAGGAGATCAAGGGGATACAAACTGAGAAAGAAGTCAAAGTATCGCTATATGCAGAAGATATGTTAGTATACATAAGTGACCCCAAAAACTCCACTAGAGAATTCCTGAAGTTGATGAACACCTTTAGCAAAGTGGCTGGAAATAAGATTAATTTAAAAAAAAAAAAATCAGTAGCCTTCCTCTACACAAACGACAAATGAGCTGAGAAAGAAACTCGGGTAGCTACTCCTTTCAGATTAGTCACATAAATATCTTGGTGTAACTCTAACCAAACAATAGAAGACCTGCATGACAAGAATTTCAAGTCCTTGAAAAAAATTAAGAAGACATCAAAGATAAGAAGATGTTCCATAATCATAGATCAGTGGGGTTAACATAGTAAAAATGGAAGTCTTACCAAAAGCAATCTACAGATTCAATGCAATCCCATCAAAATACCAACAAAGTTCTTACAGACCTGGAAAGAACAATTACAAATTTCATATGGAACAACAACAACAGAATAGCTTAAAGCTGCATGGTACTGGCATAGTAATAGAATGGTTGATCAATTGAATTGAACCGAAGACCCTGAAATAAAACCACACACAAACAGACACTTGATTTTTGACAAAGGAATCAAAACCATACAGCGAAAAAAGACAGCATCTTCAACAAATGATGCTGGCCTAACTACTAACATGTAGAAAAATGCAAATAGATACATATTTATCTTCCTGAACAAAACTAAAATCCAAGTGGATCAAAGATATCAACATAACACCAGATACACTAAATCTAGTAGAAGATAAAGTGTTGAAGAGCCTTGAACTCTTTGGCACAGGAGACAACTTCCTGAACAGAACACCATTAGCACAGGCTCTAAGATCAACAATTATTAAATGGGACCTCTTGACATTGAAAAGCTTCTGTAAAGCAAAGGACACTGTCAATAGAACAAAACAATGACAGTCTACAGATTGGAAAAATATCTTCACCAATGCCACATCCAACAAGGGGCTAATATCCAAAATATATAATGAACTCAAGAAATCAAACAATATTTTAAAAAATAGCCCAATTAAAACATGGGGCACAGAACTAAAGAGAATTCTCAACAAAGGAATCTCTAATGGCCGAGAAGCGCTTAAAGAAATCTTCAACTTCCTTAGTCATCAGAGAAATGCAAATCAAAAGGACTCTTGAGATTCTATCTCCCACTGGTCAAATTGACTAAAATCTCAAGTGACAGAACATGCTGGCAAGGGTTTGGAGAAAGGGGAACACTTCTCCATTGCTGGTGGGAGTGTAAACTTTTACAACCACTTTGGAAATCAATCTGGCACTTTCTCAGAAAATTAGGAATGTCTTTACCTCAAGAACTAGTTATACCACTCCTGGATATAAACTGAAAGATATTCCCCCATACAACAAAGACATTTGTTCAACCATGTTCATAGAAGCTTTACTCCTAATAGCCAGAATCTATAAACAACCTACATGTTCAGCAACCAAAGAATGGATAAAGAAACTGTGGCACATTTACACAATGGAATACTACCAGCTATTAAAAGCAAGGATATCCTGAAATTTGAAGACAAATGGATGGAACTAGAAAAGATCATCCTGAATGGGGAAACCCAGACCCAGAAAAATGCACGTGGTATATATTCACTTCTAAGGTGATTTTATCCATATAATACAGGATAATGATACTATGAGGTACAGACCCAAAGAAGATAGATAACAAGGAGGATCCAAAGGAGGATGCATAAATCTCACTTGTAAAGGGAGACAGAATAAACAGAGGTAGTGGTTGAAAAGAGGAAATAAGATAGGAGAGAGGGTGTAGAGAATAAAAGGGTGAAGATCCGACCTGGGGAGAGAAAGGGTGAGAGAACAGAAGGCCTGTAGAGAAAAGAGAAACTGAGGGTGGGGGTATCTCTGTGACAAGCTGGAGACCTAAATCAGGGTAGGCTCTTGGGAGGATATGAGGTAGATTCAAGTAGAGACTACTAGTAGCAGAGGCCACTGAGACTGAAAAGGGCATTCTCCATCTAGACTCATCACCTAGTAGAGGAAGGGGAACACCAATCCACCCATAAAAACTTCAACCCCAAATTTACCCTGCCTACAAGATATGCAGACAGAGCGGAGATTGAGGGAATACCCAACCAATGCCTAGCCGAAACAAAGACCCAAAGGGAGAATGCCAACCCTAACACTATGTATGATACTTTGCTAACCTTGCAGAGAGGAACCTGTTAGCATTGTTCTCTGAGAGACTCTACCCAGCAGCACCTCAAAACCAATGCTGAGACTCACAGCCAAACATTGGGCTATGAGTAGGGATTCTTGTGGGAATGTGGGAGGAAAGAGGAAAAAACCTGGAGGTGACAGAAACTTCACCAGAAGACCAACAGAACCAACTAACCAGAGCCCAGAGAGGTTTGCTGAGATGGAAACATCAACCATGCATGAACTGGACCTACGCCCCCTACAAAGGTGTAGCAGATGGACAGCTTAGACTTACTTTCCTTTAGTAAGGGAAGTGGAGAATGCATCTGTCAGGGACTCATTTGCCAACTTTATTGATCATTTCCCCCTGGAGGGACTGCCTCGCAAGACCACAGGGGAAGAGGACAAGCTCAGGCCTGATGCAAGTTGATGGCCTGGTATGGCTAGTAAAGGGAGCTCCCCTTTTCTGAGGAATAGAGAGGGGGAGGGGGAAGGGGAAGGGGAAGAGGCTGGGACTGTGAGAGGAGGAGTGATTGGGGATACAACCAGGATGTAAAGTAAATAAAAAATAAACTAATTAAAACAAAAATAAATTGTTTTAATGAAGGGATAATAAGGCTACTTTAGCATCAAGAAAGTAACTATGCCTATGAAGAAGACACTGATAACTTGAAAATAGTGGTAATTGGCACAAATACTATGACATTGTTGTGCTGTAACTTCACCTCATCTTTCTTCTTGATCTTGACTTTTATCTATTTAAACTAAAACCTTGATTTCAAAAGCTATTAACCTCAAAAACAAACTCATTCTTTATTTCTCAAGGTTTACAAATGGAAATCCATGGCTGGAAAGATTATCTTGATTAAACTCATGGTTTCCAAAACAAATAAAAAACAAAATAACAAGCACAAAACATGAGTGTGGGAAAGTAATAGGGTGGGAAAGAGAACAGACTAGTAATCAGAATTCAATTTATAGATATATGAAATTGCCAAAGATTTTGTACAACATAAAATAATTAAAATACCCAGATATAGAATATCAGATCCCTTACCAGCACCATGTCTGCCTGCAAATTGCCATGCTTCCTGCCATGATGATAATAGACGAAACCTCTGAACTGGTAAGCCAGACTCAATTAAATGCTTTTTTTCCTAAGAGCTTCCATGGTCATGGCATCTCATCACAGCTATAGAAACCCTAACTAAGACACTCATCATCCTAACGGTATTTATGAAAGGTATTCAATAATTTGCAAGAAAGCATAAAACAAAGAAGTACATATTTACAATATATGTAGACACTTAAAGGAGAAAGAACATGACACTCCACTCCTAAACTGTAGTCTAAACATACTGACTGCCTTCCAAATATTGTGGAAGAGTAAAGCTGGGGACTAACTTTATAAGTGTAGAAACTGAACAATCAAGGTAACCAGTCAGTTGAGCAGGGTCAATACAAACAATCATTAACCAAGTTGGTTATGTTTTGTTCACATTGGCCTCCAACCACCCAGATTTTATGGGTTGAAATCTGAACAAATGCATGTCTTATCCAGTCTGGCACCTATATCTCATGAGAAAGACTGGTCAAGGTGATACTTGGGGTAAAATGTAGAACGATTAACAAAGTTTTACCAGTTATCTGAATTCTATTACGTATTGGAAGGGAAAGAAAAGCAAAGTCAGCATATTCAAGGTAAAAACCATTCTAGGAGAAACAATATATGGCTGATATATTTTCACATGGTTTATTCAGTGTTTAGGCCATCCTTATATTATTTAGGGTTATTAATGGTGTGATAAAGCACTTACTACCACAGGCATATGGGGAGAAAGGGATTTACTTTGCTTCCACTTTCACATCAGAATCCATCATTAAAGGAAACCTAGACAGGAGCTCTAAGCAGAAACTGAAGCAGAAGACATTGGGGATGGGGATGCTGTGTTCCAGGCCATTCAGGCATAATGAGTTCATGTCTCAAATCAAACACACAAACAAGCAAAACTCTAAAAATCAAACAAACAAAAAAAACCACACAACACTGAGTGCAAATATATAATGGTCTGAAAACTTGCAGAAAGTTTGTTTTTATAGTTTGTGTATTTTAATTTCTTTTATTTTTTAGATTGTAATATAATTACATCATTTCACCTTTCCCTTTACTCCCTTGAGATTCTCTTATATAACCAAACTTATTCTCTTTCAAATTCATGATCCATTTTTTCATTAATTTTTACATGTATAAATGTATATACATATACATACATATTACTAAATACTACCTGCTAAGACTATGTATTATTTCTAATATATATGTTTTCAGGGCTGACCATTTGCTATTGCATAATCAACTGGTTTGCTTGAGGTAGCCATTCCATTGGACCTGAGATGGTCACATGCGTGCAAATCATGCTGGCTCAGTATTCTTGTTTTCAGCAGACACTTCCTGTTTTGCTTGGTTAAGCCTCCTGTTTTGCTTGGTTAAGTTTCCTGTTTTGCTTGGATATGTTTACTTGGAAACCTATAGAAGTGGTTTACTCTGTAATAAAGATGGCACCTTGATCAGAGCACTGTCTTGGTGTCACTTCTTCGTGTTCTCTGTCTCTTTTAATTCCCAGACCCTTGTGCAGGTGGATACTATTGGTGGTCGCTAGCAACTACATTTGCTCTTTCCTTGGGAATTCTATTTCTCCTGTTCTCAGCACTGCTTAGTTGCTTGTAGTTCTTTTTGTAGAGTTGAGGCCTAGTGGGCTTTCACCAATCCACTTATACTTATTCATCTCATGTTCAGGCAGACATGTTGGTGAGACTTTATGGGTTTAGCTTCTGAAACAACCTGATCTTCTTGTGGACTCTTAAAATCTTTCTGCTCTCTGTTTCACAATGATCCTGTGCCTTAGGTGTGGGAGTTGTATTATAGATACATCTTCTTGGACTAGGCTCCACAACTCTACATTTTCACTGGTTGTAGTTTTTAAATTTATTTATTGTTTTATTAATTACAATTTATTCACTTTGTATCCCAGCTGTAGCCCCTTCCATCATACCCTCCCAATCCCACCTTCCCTTTTCTCCTCCCATGCCCATCCCCAAGTCCACTGATAGGAGAGGTTCTCCTCCCCTTCCATCTGACACTAGCCTATTAGGTCTCCTCAGGACTGGCTGCATTGTCTTCCTCTGTTGCCTGGTAAGGCTGTACCCCCAGGGGGAGGTGATCAAAGAGCCTACCACTGAGTTCATGTCAGAGAGAGCCCCTGCTCCCCTTACTAGGGAACCCACTTGGAAACTGAACAGTCTATGGACTTCATCTGAGCAGGGGTTCTAGGTTATCTCCATGAATGGTCCTTGGTTGGAGAATCAGTCTCAGAAAAGGCCCTTGGGCCTTTTTTTGTTTTTTCTCTCCTAGTGAAGCTCTTGTCCCTTCAGATCTTTCTGTCTCCCCCTTCTTTCATAAGATTCCCTGCACTCTGCCCAAAGTTTGGCTGTGAGTCTCAGTCTCCGCTTTGATACCCTGCAGGGTAGAGTCTTTCAGAGACCCTCTGTGGTAGGCTCCTGTTCTGTTCCCTGTTTTCTCCTTTTTCTGATGTCCATCCCATTTGCCTTTCTAAGTGAGGATTGAGTAACTTACCCAGGGTCCTCCTTCTTGCTTAGCTTCTTTGGGTGTACAGATTTTAGTCAAGTACACAACAGGGACATTTGCTCAACCATGGTCGTAGCAGCTTTATTCGTAATAACCAGAACCTGGAAACAACCCAGATGTCCCTGAACGGAGGAATGGATACAGAAATTGTGGTACATTTACACAATGAAATACTACTCAGCAATTAAAAACAAGGAAATCATGAAATTTGCAGGCAAATGGTGGTAACTAGAAATGATCATCTTGAGTGAGGTATCCTAGAAGGAGAAAGACACACACAGTATATACTCACTTATAAGTGGATATTAGACATACAATATAGGATAATCACTGGTTGTAGTTTTATGTAATAGTCTAAGTCTGTAAGAAAGATGTGCTTCCTTAATGTGATAATTTGAATAAAAGTAGCCTGCACAGACTCATACAGACTGGCATTATTAGGAGGTATGGCTTTTTTGGAGTAGGTATAGACTTGTTGAAGGAAGTGTGTTACTGTGGGGTGAACTTTTAGGTTTCAAATGCTCAAGCCAGACCCAGTGTCACACTTTCTTCCTACTGCCTGTGGATTCAGATGTAGAATTCTCAGCTAGACACATATAGCTTTATATATTATATATTATATAAATATTATAGTACGCACACACACACACACACACACACAGCACCAGTTCTACCTGCATACAGACATGCTTCCTGAAGTGATAATAATGGACTAAACTTTAAATTATAAGCCAGCTACAATTAAATATTTTTGTTTACAAGAGTTGCCATGGTTATGACATCTCTTCACAGCAATAAAAGCATAACAAAAACACTTGATGAGGATTGAGGACTACACTTAACTGTGGATATAAAAAATATTTATAATATAGTTATAGAATTTTAGTGATTTAGTAAAGTAGTAGCTAAGGTTTTCCTTCAAGTTTCATGCCCTTATTGGCCCTAGGTAGTTGGCTAGGTTTCGTGTACCAATCTTAGTTTCCCTTTTGTTAAGTGGGTCTTAAGTCCAATTAAAGAGACACTACTGCACCCTTAGAGTTATCATGCCATGCTGGTCACTGCTGTGGTTCAAAGGCATCATTGGTTGCTTTACCCATTTGGAAGCTTGCATTGTGTCTTCTGATACCATGAAAACTAATCACCAAGGAAGAGGTTTTAAGGTCAGTTCCAGCCCCTGTGATTCTGGGCTCTGTGTCTGAAAGTAAAAGATGTCCTCAGCAATAAGAAGTTAAAAATCATTGCTAACCAAAAACTTGTTTAGAAAGAATTTAAAATGAAACTTGAATATTACCTTGCATCAAGTTTATCATTCAACAGTCAGAACCTATGAAACTGCCATACCACTTACTGCAATTTCTATTTTGCCCTTGTAAGTCTCATTTGGAACCACAGAAAAAAAAAAGCAGAATTTTGAATATCAACTACCTATGCTTTGCAGCTTCTTACCAACTCTAGTAGAATTTACAGTAAACCAAAAATTGTTCATTAAAAGAAAATAAAGTTATCACTCAACTGAATTTCAGATAAATTCTCATGTTTTTTAAACTAGAAACATTGAAAATAACCAAAGTATTTTGATGGAAGAAACTTTAGGATCCAGAACCCAGGAACAGTGAGGATCATGTTGTCTGCTTTGTGTGTATGTGGGGGGGGGGGGGCGGAGGGACAGAGGATGTGGGACTACACTGAGACAGAAAATGAAGCAATTAGAAATACCTGGTGGTGTTCAGTTCCTTGGTTCAGTTTGTTTCTCAGATAAATGTAAATCAGCCATCTAGTCCTAGATAGTTTCACATTTTCTGGAGTGAATGGCTAATGGAATTCTGGCCTAATTAAGCTGTCTTTGGATACTTGTAACCAAACAGAGACTAAAGGACTAAAACTATATAGCGTTTAGGCTTTGATTTGATTGATTTAGAGTCTCTATTCTTGAGTTTTTAGTTGGCATCATAGCAAAGAGTTTGATTCAGGCTACATTTAAAATAGAGCTGCATTGGACCTATCATGGAATCATATAAACTGAAAAGCCCCTGAAAGTACGTGAAAAAAAAATAAATTAAAACCTGGAAAGTTAGTAGAAATACCCTTCATAATTAAGTGTGTGTATCAGAATCTCATAGTAGCATGCCACTCTGAATCCATTAATAATAGTTTAATTACTTTCTTTATACACTAGGTTCAAACAGCTAGTAAATAAGCCTGATGATTTTAATCTGTAAAACAAGGAAATGTTTACAGCAAGACTTTTGAAATGGAAAACATAGGGGACCTGCATAAGTTTCACTTAGAAGTGAATATTAGACATATAATATAGGATAAACATACTAAAATCTGTACACCTGAAGAAGCTAAGCAAGAAGGAGGACCCTGGGTAAGATGATCAGTCCTCACTCAGAAAGGCAAATGTGATAGACACCTGAGGGAGAAAACAGGAAACAGGAGAGATATTTCTATTGTGTGTAGTTACTATACATTTATCTCTCAGAAAAGCTTGGTTAGTAAATGGTAATAAAATAAATACCACAGGAAACAGGGAGGGAGAATTCTGAAAATGCTTTCTTTCTGAAAGAGGGATGAAATCAAGGAGAAACAGTAATAAAAATTGAAAATTGCCTTATGAATATTAGCAAAAAAATGCAGCAATTAGTTCTGACCAAGAAAGAAAAAATAGCTGAGAGGCATCAAAATTGCAACTTGTTTAAACCCAAACCAGTTTTTAGTAATTCATTTTAGGCTGCATACAGAATACCACACCATCATTCTATTGTGTCATCCATCACCTATATTTGAAATGACTGTAGTAATCAATTTATCACACAGATTAATCATTCTTGAATGTACAAGCTCCAGAGAAGCAACTTGATCTTTAAATATACAGAAGTGTTTCCAGCAAATGAATTTTCACCCTTACATTTAAATAGGTCTACAGCAGTTAAAAAAACATAAGAAAAAGTAAGAACTATTAGTTATGTATTAACCTAGAAACCACATACAAACTAAAGATTATGGAAATGGGCTAAAAGGATGAAGGCTGAAAAGGCAGGGAGATGTGAAAGTGTTGGGAACAAAACCCATTACATGTATGTATTAGCTGCTCCAGTCAATTTAATTGTTGATGAGTTAAAGTTAGACCTTAAAATACAGCACATAGTTTAATCTGTTTGTTCCTAACTTTGAGCTAAGTTGTAGGTACCTCAGGATGAAATGAATACAGAACTGCTTCTGTAGTCTTCACCTTGTTTTTTTATGACTGTGTGAGACTAGAATAATCTTCTACAGGTAACTGGAGCTTTTTTTTTTCTCCCATTCAAACACACACTGTGTACCCACTATTCCTCACATCTTGCCATTATCCAAATTTAAGCCAGCAAGGAAAGCTCTTAGTCTCACATCTAGGTTACTCCCAGGAGAACTGGCTTCTCATATACACACACTTCTCTGCTGGGAAGCAAAGGTGGTACAAAAGTACAGTATTTCTAGTTTGTTGTTCCAAGTATGTACGGCATTCAGCACTCCTGTGTCAGGTAAACATGCGTACAGGGGAAGATAAGGCGTGAGCAGTCAAATGGAAATCAAAAGAACTTTCTCTTTCAGAGTTCTCCTAGCTTTATTGGCAGAAGTGATCCAATAATTTCATTAATTCCATCACATACTTCTGAGTCCATTCCATAGCTCTTCTGTTTTGTAGATCTGAGCAATCTCAGGCACTAAAGGATCATCTGGATTGGGGTCACACAACAGAGAACAGATGGACAAAAGTACTTTTGAAATAGTACAGGAGACCACTGTGACTAGAATACTAAGACAAATGCTGCTATTACAGTTAATATCTGGATGATAAATTTTTATTGCAAATGCAACCTTAGGTGGTTTGAAGGGGGAATCTGTTGGGAAACGGATTGTTTGAAAAAAAAAGCACTCCACCTTGATAGGGACTGTCATTTGGCCCCATTAGTGTAGCCTGGCAATGAAATATATCTCCAGCAGGACCTGCTGAACGATGTGCTGGGGGATCTTTAGTCAGGTCATTCAATTCCTTGTGAATTCTCTTCAGATCTTTAGTGGGAAAAGATGGTGACAGCCCCAGGGATGGCAAGGGGTCAGGGACACGGACAGGGCCTGGGAAGGGGTCTGGGAAAGGCCAAGAGGGACTGAGACCACCTGGGCAGTCTCGAGTTGACCTGAGGGAGTCAACCAAAGAAGACCCCGGGAGCTCCAGAGCGCGGATATGAAGAGGTGAGATCCAGGGCCCTCTCTGCTTCTGGGCCTGCTGCTGGCCTCACAGCATCACCCGGAGTTGAACACTTTAAGCGCCACCACAGCTGCCTCTTCCCCATAGGTTCAGCAATGCCTAGTCAGTAGCTATGAACCCCTCCACCTGGGAGGAAGAGCTCCTAGCTCAGCCTCGCCAAGTGCCTTAGGGTCCTACAGACAGGGAAGTCTGCCTTTCTGCCTCGTGCAAGTGGTTAATCTTGATTTCACTTATGAGAGATAGTAGCAATCTATATTAATGATCTCACAATCATTTCCACTTTACCTTGTGTTTTCAAGGCTAAAATATGGCATCTTCAGTTGAATATTATTAAATGAATACTGTATGAATGTGTAACTTTAAATGTTTCGTGCATATGTTTTAAAGGTTAACTTCAGAGTATGTTGACCGCTACATGAGATTATAGATTAAATGCAATGTACTAAAGGCACTTGGAAGTTTGCAATATTTCTCCTAGCCTAGGGATACATCCATGCTGATAATTTATTAAGCATGTGTATGTTCTATATTTCAGAAATGACTTACATAATGAAGAAACAACATGCATCATCTATATATCTATTGCACCAAGATTTCCCTCATCTTTTTAATGCTTTGCCTGAGGAAGGTGCAAATATTACAGGTAAAATGCTGCAAAGATTTGTCTCTGTTTAGCTGGTCAAAACTCTCAATTTAGTATAACATTCATATTTTTCATGTTAGAATTGTTTATTTTTAAATTTTTATTCAATTATTTTATGTTTATTTGTGTTTTTTGTCTACATGTGTGTCTGTACAACATGTGTGTTCATTGTCTGTAGAAGCCAGAGGACAGTGCTGGACCCCCTAAAACTAGAGTTACAGATACTTGTGAGCCAATATGTGTGTGTGCTAGGTCTTCTGGAAGAGCAAAAGGTGGTCTTAATTGCTGGGCCATCATTTCAGACCCCAGAAGGATTTTTTTTTTTGTTTTAACATAGTGACATTTTCTTTAAGACAATTCTTGTACTAAGTGGGTTATCTTTTTAGACTCTACCCAAAATCAAGTCACTTGAGCAAGAGAGACAGCTGTGTAAAACAGTAAATTCAGAACTTGCTCTGGAATATTGTAAGAAGTAAGGATCTGAAGCAGATTATTCTTTAATATTTATTTATTTTATTATTAATTACACTTTATTCACTTTGTATCCCCCCATAAGCCCCTCTCTCCTCCCCTCCTGATTCCACCCTCCCTCCCCCTTCTTCATGCATGCCTCTCCCCAAGTCCACTGATATGGGAGGTCCTCATCTCCTTCCTTCTGATCTTAGTCTATCAGATCACCTCAGGAAGGGCTGCATTGTCATCTTCTGTGGCCTGGTAAGGCTGCTGCCCCCTCAGGGGGAGGTGATCAAAGAGCAGGCCAATCAGATTATGTCAGAGGCAGTCCCTCTTCCCTTTACTATGTAACCTACTTGGACACTGAACTATCATGTGCTACATCTGTGCAGGGGTTCTAGGTTATCTAGGTTATAGTCCTTGGTTAGAGTATGAGTCTCTTGGAAGTTCCCTGTGTTCAAGTTTTCTGGTTCTGTTGCTCTCCTTGTGTTGTTCCCGTCCTCTCCAGCTCTTACTATTTCCCACTTCTTACATAAGATTCCATGCACTCTGCCCAACAGTTGGCCATAAGTCTCAGTGTCTGCTTTGATAGTCTGCAGGGCAGAGGCTTTCGGAGGCCCTCTATGGCAGGTTCCTAGGTTGTTTCCTGTTTTCTTCTTCTTCTGATGTCTAACCTCTTTGCCTTTCAGGATGGGGATTAATATTTGTATTCTTAATTTTCCAAGGCAGAGTTTCTCTGTATAGCTCTGGCTGTCCTGAAACTTTCTCTATAGACCAGGTTGGCCTCAAACTCATAGAGATCTGCCTGTCGATGCTTCCCAAGTGCTGGGATTAAAGGTGTGCGCCACCACTGCCTGGTTCTGAAGAGATTCTTACTAACCTGATTTGATATTTGAGCTAGGAAATATATGAAAAGGAAAAGAACTATATAGGCAAGCTTCAGCTACCCTCTCTTTCTTACCAGTATTTTAAAAATAAGAATTCTGAAATGAAATTAATGTAAGAATCTAGTTGAGCAGGACATCAAAGGATCTAGTGTGGAAGTGAGTTTCAACTCTATAAACTGTGTCTAAAATGAAAATATTAAAAATAGAAAAAAAGAAAAAAGTTTTGCAATAATCATCATATATTTATATATTTTCCTTAAAGTAATGCTTTGTACAGAACTATTGCTGGAACTCAAGTTATTGTTAATGGAAAAATTTTTCCAGTCCAACTTACACCTGGCTTTTATTTGCTCTTGGAGAGGTGAGAAATCAGAAGACAAAAGTAAATTCCCAAGATACTGACAAATGCATATTTATTAATTCCTTGATAGCTCCCCTAAAACAGTGATGAGAGTACACATCACATGCATAGACTGTACATGTATGAACACAATGATCTTTACTTGAAAAAAAAGTGTAGATAAACATTTGATAAAGAGAAAAATGAGAAAGAAAGAATATCACGTTAGTCAATGGAATATTAAAAATTAGCTACAACTGGGAAGATGGGTCAGTCAGTGAAGCATTTACTGTGCAAGCCTGGGGATTGGAGTTCAAAGGAAACAGGGTATTGGTTTCAGCTTTTTTTTCTTTTCTTTTTGTTTTGTTTTGTTGTTTTTTTATATTAATTACAGTTTATTCACTTTTATCTCAGCTGTAGCCCTCTCCCTCATGCCCTCCCAATCCCCCCTTCTGTCCCTCTTCTCCTCCCATGCCCCTCTCCAAGTCCACTGATAGGTGAGGTCCTCCTCCCCTTCCATCTGATGCTAACCTATTGGGTCTCATCAGGACTGGATGCATTGCTTTCCTCTGTGGCCTGGTAAGGCTGCTCCCCCATTAGGGGGAGGTGATCAGAGAGGGTCATGGAAAATATTAACAGCTTGATAGTCTCATATATATATGTGTGTGTGTGTGTGTGTGTGTGTGTGTGTGTGTATCTATATAATATATATTAGATTTGACATACATTAAAGTCCCATAAATATACTCTCATCTTTAGCAGCTCTTTAAAAAGCGACTTTCTTAGCAAAGATTGGATAAGTACATCTTCTGAGCCAGACACTGAAGTTGATGGAAGGTGATAATGGTGGCTGAGAAGAAATGATTGCATTCCCATAGTTTCCTAGAGGAGAGATTACAGGCTAATAGAAGCTGAATGAATGATAGTATCATGCATAGGTACTTCTGCTGACAGAGAGAATGATACTCATCCAAACAATCTGCCACAAAGGTTTGAGAATGCAGTGTTTAAATATTATCTAGAGATGCAACATTATTTTAAAAGTAAAAACCAATGTTCCTTTAAAGTTGTTTTAAATTTTATGTGTACAGGTGTTTTACTTCTGTGTGTATCTGTGCACCACGTGCATCCCTAGGGCCTGTAGAGGTCGGAAGAGGGAATTGGAATGCTAGAACTGGATTTAGAGATGGCTGTGAGCTGCCATGTATATTCTGAGTCCTCTAAAAGAGCAACAAGAGCTTTTAACTGCTGAGCCATCTATAGAAGCCCATAATGTTCACTTTAAAAATAAAAATATAAACATTAGAAAATGATTTTTAATCCCCTTTTTGGGATTTAATGAGATAGACTAAAGCAAAAATATTTTGAAACTCACAGAAATAATAGTTGTGGAAAAAAATATTAGTAAGTTAATAGGAGGTGTTGTGAATACTTGGTTCCCAGTCAATGGAACTGCTTAGAAAGATTGGGAAGTGTGCCCTTTTTGGAGAATGTGTGCCTGCCAGTGAATCAGGAGGTTCATCAGAAAGCAAGATTTAATTCTTGAATGAATAAAGGAAGAAAATCGGTTCATGCTAAACTGTAAACTCACATGGATAAGCAAGGAATATCTATAAATGAATGAAGGGAGGAATGATAAACAAATAAATAAATAAATAAAGGATAAGTTTTCACCATGTAACTCAGGTTGGCCTTAAACTCACAAATTTTTGCTTCTGCCTCAGAGGGCTACGATTGTAAGCAGACGTCTGTACCTAGCTACAGCTTGATTTTATTGCAGAACTGAAGCTCTCTTGATCAGTTTGATGCACGATTTTATATAGTTCATATAGGTTTGTTTTTGTTTCTGTTTAGCTTTAAAATTAATTTCGCAATACTCAGAGAGGCACACAGCATGTGGGCATTTAGGCAGTGAGTCACCCGTGCGCCCTACATTCACAGACAACCTTTACAAAGGCTACTCTAATAGTGAAGAAGACATGCCGTAACCTCAAGCACCCCTCTGTTCTCTTGAGCCTTTTAACTGATACCCCAAAACACATGGAGGAGAGCTAACATTGTCACCCTCAGGCTGGGAGACAGACACAAACTATATATAAAAAAATCAATTATAAATATTTAAATTTAAATAATAATTCCACTGATGTGGCTACATTATCTTAGATACTCATTATATTATTCTGCAAACTTTCTGATTTCATGGGTTAGTGGGATATTTCTTATTTCTGTGAATTTTTTTTCAACTCTCAATTTCAAGTCTAAGAAAAATAATCATTATTCTCTCCATGAGGTATTTTGTATAAATTCTTAGTAAATTCTTCAATAAATTGTAGTGATTACAAGCTCCATGAAAAGGATCTGCTACCTGATGTATTATCATAATTGCTACAAAAGCTAAGTACGTGATAGATGTGTATTCAGTACACCCTCAAAATGTAACCCAACAAATGAAAACCAAGAGAGGTATCCAACTTTCCTGAGTAGAGTGAATGGCTGTATATGTCAGAAAGCACTCCTGAGCACTTCTCCATGTTAGGTATGTCTTGCTCATGTGTGAGTAGTAACAATCTCAATGCATAGAATATACTTCTACAAAATTAGGATAAGTTCATTAATATGGAAATCCTAAATAATAATAATCATCTAATAGCAAAAGAGACAATAAAAATCAATCATTTTTTTTTCTCTAAGCAGTTGCTATGAATTTAGCACCTGATTTTTATATTAAATTAACTTCCAAATTTATAAAGCAAGTTCTCAGGAAGAGTATTAGTGAGTGGGAATTACATTTTTAAATTTAATTGGTTAATCTAAATGTTATATTGGGAATCTATTCATACAGGTTTGGGATAATATTAGTATAAAAGAATGTGAGGGTCAATTCTATTATTTGCTGGTATAAATCCGAGTAATTTAGTTAATTTCTACACTTTTGCTGTAAAATAAAGATAACCCCCACTTCACAAAGTTATGATCATTAGATGACATAATAACAAAGTTCTGGGAAATTATAATTAGAAAAAATACTTCTTATTACTGTAACTATATAGGCATTTTAAAACAACAACAAAAATTATTTTGTGGTATACTCTCACCCTCTTGTGGCAAAATTAGTAAAGAGCAAGGTGAACTTAGGTACAATTTTTTGAACACCCAAACCAAACAAGCCAAAGGCAAACAACAGTAACAACAACAACAACAACAAAAGATTTAAGTTGCTGGTCAACTGTGTTTAGTAAAAGAATAGAGAAGTCATCAGTAAGCAATAATCTTATATGGTTCAGTCAGGAAGCAGAAAGACAAAGCCTTTGCTCAGGACACCTTTATCTTATACTGCCTAGTATCTCTGCCTTGGGAGTAGGAGGCAACTACAATGGACAGATCTTCTCATATCAATTAACCTAATCAGTACCCCACCCACACTCTAGGAGTGCTCAGAAGCCATTTTTCAGAAGACTCTTGATTCTTTGAAGCTATTAACACCAACCATCACAACTGTCTGTGGTAGTTTAAATAAGAATGATCCCCATAGACTCATATATTTCAGTGCTTAGTCATAAGTGAGTGAAAGTATTTGAGAAGGATTAGGGGGTGTGGTCTTGTTGGAGTAGCTGTGGTCTTTGTTGGAGGAAGTATGTCACTGGGAGCGCACATTAAATTGTCAAAAGCCCATGCCAGCCCAGTCTTTCTCTCTTTGACTATGGATCAGGATGTAGGACTCTCATCTACTTTCTTCAGCATCATGTTTGCCTATACGCCACCATGCTCCTTACCGTAATGATAATGGACTAACCTCTAAAAGTGTATGCAAGTTCTCAATTAAATCCTTTTTCTTTTCAAATAAGAGTTGCTGTGGTCATGGCGTCTCTTCACAGCAATATAATACTGACTAAAACACTGTCTAACTGTAATTTATCAGTTCTATAAATAACAAATGATGGGGCCTAGGAAGATGGTAATGTGATTCTCTTGCAAATAACAGGACCTGAGTTTTATTCTAGGACTGATGTAGAAAAAGAAGGACCTTGATGGTGAATATTTGTAACTGCAGCAGTGGGAATCCAAACACAGATTCCTGAAGCAAGCCATTTCTACTAGTCCAGTCTACATTTAGGGTTCCATGCAAGTGAAAGACCTGTCTCTAAAAAATAAAAATTTTAAAAAGGCAAAGAAGGAAAATTATAAAAATGTAGACAGTAGCTGAAAAAATATTTGGGATTTATGTTTATCCCTCTACATATGCATATCTGCAGGTATACATGTGTAGATATTAATAAGCATGTGAATAATAAACAAACAAATAAATGATAAATAAGAATATTCTGTTAGAATATTAATATTTTTAAACTTTTAATATAATTTTTATTTATTACAGTGTATTCACTTTGTATCCCAGCTGTATTCCTACCCTCTTCCCTGACCAATCCTACACTCTCTCCTTCTCTCATCTCCTACCATGCCCCTTCCCCAGTCCACTGACAGTGGAGGACCTCCTCCCCTTCCATCTGACCTTAACCTACCAAGTCTCACCAGGACTATCTTTCATAGTCTTCCTCTGTGGCCTGGTCAGGCTGCTCCTCATTCCCCCTCAGGCGGAAAAGATCAAAGAGCCAGCCACTGAGTTCATGTCAGAGACAGCCCCTGTTCTCCTTCCTAGGCAACACAGTTGGACACTGAGCAGCCATGGGCTTCTCTGTGCAGGGGGTCTAAGTTATCGCCATGAATTGTCCTTGGCTGGGGTGTCAGTCTCAGAAAAGACCCCTACATCCAGATTTATTGGTTCTGTTGTTCTCCTTGTGGAACTCCAGACTCTTCCAGGTCTTTCTATCTACCCCTTCTTTCATAAGATTCCCTGTACTCTGCCTAAAGTTTGGCTATGAGTCTCAGCATCTGCTTTGATACCCTGCTGAGTGAAGTCTTTCAGAGGCCCTCTGTCATAGGCTCCTGTCCTGTTCCTTATTTTCACCTTCTTCTGATGGTTATCTCATTTGCCTTTCTGAATGAAAATTGCACATCTTACCCAAGGTCCTCCTTTTTGCTTAGCTTCTTTAGGTGTACAGATTTTAGTATGTTTATTCTATATTATATGGCTAATATCTACTTATAAGTGAGTATATACCATGTGTGTCTTTCTGCTTCTGGGATACCTCCCTCAGGATGATCTTTTCTAGTTCCAACCTTTTGCCTGCAAATTTCATGATTTCCTTGTTTTGTTTTGTTTTTTATTTCCTTGTTTTTAATTGCTGAGTAGTATTCCATTGTGTTTTCTATGTTTCTATGCATCAGTTAAAATAATTTTCAAAAACAGAAGTGGGAATTGGAGGTTCAATTCAGTGGTAGACTTTTTGCCCAGAATTTATAAGGCTTTGCATTTGATATAGAAGACTACAACAAATAATAATAATAACAAAATAAACAAAACACAAATGATTGGTTATAACAACCTTTTATAAAAATGTGTGTGTTTGGACATTCTGTATGAAAATGATTAGTTGTATTACATAATTCTTCCAGTTTAAATTTAAGTCCCTAATAGTACATTATAAAAGATGGCCAGTAATATAGACACTTCATTTACAGGTTATAAAAAGAAGACTGTAAAGACAGCATTCCAAACAGGTGAACTTTCGTCTGTATGAATTATAATTTATCATAGAAAGCTGGATACTCAGTTCTTAGATATCTCTGTTGGGGGTTGGCTTTAAATCTACATGACATTAGAAATAGTATTTTCGTAAGTGGATACAGTGAAAATTTAGGTATCACAGATACGGTGTTCTGTGGGCAGGCTTTTCAGGCCATAGTTTTGCATTACTTTCCCTCTAGAGCTACACAGGCTATTTCAATACTTCTATTCATTGTAAATCTTCAGACCTAACTTACTAAACAGTATTCAATTAAAAAGTAATAAAATAGAGAGGCGGAGCCAAGATGGCGACTAGCACACACAGTTTCTGAGCGGTGGGATACCTGATCTTCTGAGTTGGAGAATGGAAGGACCCCCAACCCAGGAAAACCACAGCGAGGCTTTCTGAACACCAGAGAACATCGCAGGAGGTGAAAACTTTGGCCTCCGGTCACCCGGAGACTTGCTTGGGGAAGGAGAGAAACGATCCTTTGTTCTTGCTGCACTCCCTTCCCCCAGACCTCCTTCCTCCTCGGCACAGCGGCACAGCGGACTCATCTTTCTCAGCGCAGACCTAACTGCCTGGGGTATACAGCCGCTGAGACGGAGCCCCAAGCACTTTAGCGGCAGACAAAAGCCAGCAGTACGTGCCCCGGAGTCCCAGATTCGCGCAGCGGTTGCACCATCCTCCCAGGGCGCGAATCTGCTAGACACCATACTAGCTCCACAGGATCGCCATCACTGACGGTACGGCCCGCCCAATCCCACAGTGACAGAGAATACGCTATATACTCACCGAAACCAGGCAGAAACGTCATACAACCTGGACACACCAGGCGCTGGGCCTCCCAAGCTTGGAGAGCACAACGAACAGATCCCAGGACTTCCCAGAAAGCTTTGGAACTAGCAACCCAGTCTCCAGTTACAGCGGGACGTGGCAGCGGAGCAGCACTGAACTGGCGGGGCACAACAGCCCTCCAGTTTAAGACTAACCAGGGCCAAACCAGAGAACAGAGAGCCTGGTTACCCCATCCCTGCTGAAGTGACCACCCTGAAATCTCCAGCTGCAGCAAGACCTCAGAACCTGGCAGTGACAGCAGCACAGAACTGGCGGAACACATCAAAGAAGCAGGGCCAAACCAGAGAGCAGAGAGCCCCGGATACCACGATCTCGGCCAAGAGACCTGCCTGTAAGTGAGTGCATCCTTGAGAATCTGCAGTTCCCCAGATCCTGGGTCCTTCTAAATCAGAAGCCAGGCATCGAACCCCCCTCCCACCCACATACCCACTTTGGGAAACAGAGGGGCACTAGGGACATTGAAGTTCCTGCTCTGTGGGCCTGATTGAGGAGCAAAGACAGTTAATGCCAGAAATTGCGCTGCGATCATCATTAGCGCCTGCGACATATACAGTGCAGAGCCCCTCCCACACACTCAAGGGTTCAACATTAGCCATCACTCTGTCCCTCGAGAAACTCATCCACGCACACTGACACACACAGACACACACGCGCGCACACACACGCTTGCATTTGCCCCGTTTGCGCCTGCGTACTTTCCTCCCACAGGTACAGCTAGTCCTCAGCACATGCTGAGAGTGCTCAGCTTCCTGAAGAACTCTCCAGACACCAGAGAGAGACAGCACCAGTCTGATCTGCAGAATCCAAAAACAAACAGGGAAGGTTTCAGATAAGCCAATGGCCAGAGGTAGGCGAAAGAACACTTCCAACATAAATCAGGACATCATGACTTCACCAGCAAACCCCAAAATCGATGGATACACCAATTCAGCAGAAGCACAGGAAAATGATTTTAAAGCCATGCTTGCCCAATTATTTGAGGCTCATAAGGAGGAAATGAACAAGTCTTTCAAAGAGATGGCCAGTCAATTGGAGGCAAAGAAAGAAGAAATAGACAATATCCTTAAAGAAACACAGGCAAACATAGCCAAACAAATAGATACACAAGTAGAGGAAAACTTAGTGGCATATAAGAAGGAAATGAAAAAAGAAATAGAGGCCATCGTAGAGAGACAGGAATCCAAATTCAAACACATGAAAGAAATGGTGCAAGGCATGAAAACAGAATTAGAATCAATAAAGAAAACACAAAATGAGAAAACCCTTGAGCTGGAGAACTTGGAGAAAAGATCAGGAACCACAAAAGTAAGCATCACCAACAGAATACAAGAGATGGAAGAGAGAATCTTTGGAGCTGAAGACACACTTGCAGAAATGGATACTTCTCTCAAAGAAAAAGTAAAATCAGAAAAGTTCCAATCACAAAATATCCAAGAAATCAAGGATGCTATGAAAAGACAAAATCTAAGAATAATAGGAATTCACGAAAAAGAAGACTCCAGGCTCCAAGGTCCAGAAAATATTTTCAAGAAAATCATAGAAGAAAATTTTCCCAACTTAAAGAAAGAGATGTCCATAAATATACAAGAGGCCTACAGAACTCCAAATAGACTAGACCAGAAAAGAAATACATCACGTCACATCATAGTCAAAACACTAAATCTACAGAACAAAGAAAAGATATTAAAAGCAGCAAGGGAAAAAGGCCAAGTAACATATGAAGGTAGACCTATCAGAATCACACCGGACTTCTCATCAGAAACTATGAAAGCCAGAAGGGCCTGGGCAAGTATCATGGAGACTCTAAGAGATCACAAATGTCAACCCAGACTACTATACCCTGCAAAGCTTTCAATCAACATAGATGGAGAAAACAAAATATTCCATGACAAAACTAAATTTACACAATATCTACACAGCAAACCACCCCTACAGAAGATACTAGAAGGAAAACTCCAATCCAATGAAAACAAATTCACCCAAGAAAACAGGGCATACAGATAATGTCCCAACAAAAATGAAAAGAAAACAAGCAATGAAACAGGGTTAGATCATCGACTCCATTACAAAAGGAACTAACATGCATTGGTCACTATTATCTATCAAGATCAATGGACTCAACTCACCAATAAAAAGACACAGGCCAACAGAATGGTTAAGGAAACAGGATCCAACATTCTGTTGCATCCAAGAAACACACCTATGCAACAAAGACAAACACTACCTCAGAGTAAAGGGCTGGAAAACTGTTTTTCAAGCAAACGGTTCCAGAAAACAAGCTGGAGTAGCCATCCTAATATCTAATAAAATAGACTTTCAACCCAAGTTAATCAAAAAAGATAAGGAGGGCCACTATATTCTCATCAAAGGAAAAATCCACCAAGAGGACATCACAGTCTTGAATATCTATGCCCCAAATACAAGAGCACCGACATTCGTAAATGAAACATTATTAAAGCTTAAATCATACATTGATCCTAATACCTTAATAGTGGGAGACTTCAACACTCCACTCTCACCAAGGGACAGATCAACTAGACAGACACCAAATAGGGAAATAAAAGCACTCACAGAATCCCTAAATCAAATGGACCTAATAGACGTCTACAGATCATTTCACCCAAACTCAAAAGAGTACACCTTCTTTTCAGCACCGCATGGAACCTTTTCCAAAATAGACCATATAGTGGGCCACAAAGCAAGCCTCAACAGATACAAAAGGATTGAAATAATCCCTTGTATACTATCTGACCACCATGGAATAAAGCTCGACCTCAACAACAACAGAAACAACAAAAAGCCGACACGCACATGGAAACTGAACAACTTACTACTCAATGACAGCTGAGTTAAGGAAGAAATAAAGAAAGAAATTAAAGACTTCCTAGAATTCAATGAAAAGGAAGGCACAACATACCCAAATTTATGGGACACATTGAAAGCAGTGCTCAGAGGAAAATTTATAGCACTAAGTGCCTGCAAGAAGAAATTCGTAACATCACATACAAACAACTTAATGGCCCAACTGAAAACCCTAGAAAAAAAAGAAGCAGATACACCCAAGAGGAGCAGACTGCTGGAAATAATCAAACTAAGGGCTGAAATCAATCAACTAGAAACAAATAAAACTATCCAAAGAATCAATGAAACAAAAAGCTGGTTCTTTGAGAAAATCAACAAGATAGACAAACCCTTAGCCAAACTAACTAAAAAGCAGAGAGAAACTATCCAGATCAGCAAAATCAGAAATGAAAATGGGGACATAACCACAGACATTGAGGAAATCGAAACAATTATTAGGTCATACTACAAAAGCCTATATGCCACAAAATTTGAGAATCTAAATGAAATGGATAATTTTCTTGAAAGATTCCATCTACCAAAACTAAGTCAAGATCAGGTAGAAAGACTGAATAGCCCTATATCTCCCAAGGAAATCGAAGAAGTTATTAACAGTCTCCCCTCCAAAAAAAGCCCTGGACCAGATGGCTTCAGCACAGAATTCTACAAGACCTTCAAAGAAGTGCTAACTCCAATTCTCCTCAAGCTCTTCCACAAAATAGAAACAGAAGGAACACTACCAAACTCATTCTATGAAGCCACAGTCACCTTAATACCTAAACCACACAAAGACCCAACAAAAAAAGAGAACTTTAGGCCTATCTCTCTTATGAACATTGACGCAAAAATACTCAATAAAATACTTGCAAACCGAATCCAAGAACACATCAAAGATATCATCCACCATGACCAAGTAGGCTTCATCCCAGGCATGCAAGGGTGGTTCAACATACGGAAATCCATCAATGTAATCCACTACATAAACAAACTGAAGGAGAAAAACCACATGATCATCTCCTTAGACGCTGAAAAAGCATTTGACAAAGTCCAACACCCATTCATGTTTAAAGTCTTGGAGAGATCAGGGATACAAGGCACATACCTAAACATAGTAAAGGCAATATATAGCAAGCCTATAGCTAACATCAAACTCAATGGAGAGAAACTTAAATCAATCCCACTGAAATCAGGGACAAGACAAGGGTGTCCATTGTCTCCATATCTCTTCAACATAGTACTTGAAGTCCTAGCCAGAGCCATAAGACAACTAAAGGAGATCAAGGGGATACAAATCGGAAAGGAAGAGGTCAAAGTGTCACTATTTGCAGATGATATGATAGTATACATGAGCGACCCCAAAAATTCAACCAGAGAACTCCTTCAGCTGATAAACACCTTCAGCAAAGTGGCAGGATACAAAATCAACTCAAAAAAATCAGAAGCCCTCCTATATACCAAAGACAAAAAGGCTGAGAAAGAAATTAGGGAAACAACACCCTTCACAATAGCCACTAATAACATAAAGTACCTTGGTGTGACTCTAACCAAGCAAGTGAAAGACCTGTTTGAGAAAAACTTCAAGTCTCTGAAGAAAGAAATCGAAGAAGATCTCAGAAGATGGAAAGATCTCCCGTGCTCATGGATTGGTAGGATTAACATTGTGAAAATGGCCATCCTGCCAAAAGCAATCTACAGATTCAATGCAATTCCCATCAAAATACCAACTCAATTCTTTACAGACCTTGAAAAATAGATTCTCAGCTTCATATGGAGAAACAAAAAACCCAGAATCTCCAAAACGATCCTGTACAACAACAGATCATCTGGAGGTATCTCCATTCCTGATCTCAAGCTGTACTACAGGGCAACAGTAATAAAAACTGCATGGTATTGGCATAGAAACAGAAAGGAGGATCAATGGAACCGCATAGAAGACCCAGAAATAAATCCACACACCTATGAATACTCGATATTCGACAAAGAAGCCAATTCCATTCAATGGAAAAAAGACAGCATCTTCAACAAATGGTGCTGGACCAACTGGATGTCTACATGCAGAAAAATGAAAATAGATCCCTATTTATCACCCTGCACAAAACTAAAGTCAAAGTGAATCAAGGTCCTCAACATAAAACCAGATACCCTAAATCAATTGGAAAAAAAAAGTGGGGAACAGCCTAGAACTCATTGGCACAGGAGACAACTTCCTGAACAGAACACCAACAGCACAGGCTCTAAGAGCAACAATCAATAAATGGGACCTCATGAAACTGAAAAGTTTCTGTAAAGCAAAGGATACCGTCATCAAAACAAAACGACTGCCTACAGATTGGGAAAGAATCTTCACTAACCCTTTATCTGACAGAGGACTAATATCCAGTATATACAAAGAACTAAAGAAGCTGAAAAGCAGCAAACCAAGTAATCCAATTAAAAAATGGGGAACAGAGCTAAACAGAGAATTCTCGACAGAGGAATATCAAATGGCAGAAAAACACTTAAAGAAATGCTCATCCTCATTAGCCATCAGGGAAATGCAAATCAAAACGACCCTGAGATATCACCTTACACCCATCAGAATGGCCAAGATGAAAAACTCAAGCGATAACACATGCTGGAGAGGTTGTGGAGAAAGGGGAACCCTCCTCCACTGCTGGTGGGAATGTAAACTGGTACAACCACTCTGGAAAGCTATCTGGCGCTTTCTAAGACAAATAGGAATAGTGCTTCCTCCAGACCCAGCTATACCACTGCTAGGTATATACCCAAAGTTTGTTCAAGTACACAAAAAGGACACTTGCTCAACCATGTTTATAGCAGCTCTATTTGTAATAGCCAGAAACTGGAAACAACCCAGATGTCCATCAACGGTGGAATGGGTACAGAAATTGTGGTATTTTTATACAATGGAATACTACTCAGCAATCAAAAAGGAGGAAATCATGAAATTTGCAGGCAAATGGTGGGATCTAGAAAAGATCATTCTGAGTGAAATATCCCAGAAGGAGAAAGACAAACATGGGATATACTCACTTATATAGACCTATAAGATATGATAAACATAATGAAATCTATACACCTAAAAAAGATAATCAATTTAGCGGACATGGGGTAAGATGTTCAATCCTCATTTAGAAAGACAGATGGGATGAGCATTGAACGTAAGACAGGAGTCTACTGAGCGCATCTGAAAGACTCTAACTAGCAGTGTTTTCAAAGCAAAGACTCATGACCAAACCTTTGGCAGAGTACAGGGAATCATAAGAAAGAAGGGGAGTTAGTCTGATGGGGAAAGGATAGGAGCTCCACAAGGACCAAATATATCTGGGCACAGGGTCTTTTTTGAGACTGACATTCAACCAAGGTCCATGTATGGATATAACGTAGAACCTCCACTCAGATGTAGCCTGTGGTAGCTCAGTAACCAATTGATTTCCCAAAGTGAGGGGAACAGGGACTATTTCTAACAGGAACTCAATGACTGGCTCTTTGGTCTCCCCACCCCCGAAGGGAGGAGCAGTCCTGTTAGGCCACAGAGTAGGGCTTTGCAGCCAGTCCTGAAGATACCTGATAAAACAGGATCAGATGAATGGGGAGGAGGTCCCCCCTATCAGTGGACTTGGAAAGGGGCACGGTGGAGATGAGGGAGGGAGGGAGGGACTGGGAGGGAATGAGGGATCGGGACATGGCTGGGATACAGAGTTAATAAAATGTAACTGATAAAAAAAAATAAAAAATAAAAAAAGTAATAAAATAAACTAAGTCACAATTTGTGTAACAAACAAATATCATTTATAACTTTTAAAAGCATATTTCTGCAAATATTGAAGTATTCTCAGTAACTATGTTCAGTACTCTAAGTAAAGTCATGATTATTGTTACTACTGAAGAAAACAGTGTATTTATAAAATGAGTTTTGTCTACCAAGTGAAAGAAGATATTTTCATGGAAAGGAAATAGAGACATTGAAATATTGAAATATTTCTTCTAAAACATAGAGAAAACTTATCTATTATTACTTACTAATAAAGTATTTATTATTCTTAATAGCAAATTTTTACTGTAAGAATAGAATGTATAATATATTTTGGAATTCAATGAACAATGAATTGGTCTTAACATTAAATACAAAAAAGAATAAATGTCTTTTTTGTATAAATAAAATAATAAAAGAATAAATGTGAATGCTAAAAATGTAAAAATCATTTTATAGTAAAAAAAACCCTTTATCAAATTTAAGTTAATATGGTTCCTAACATTGAAAAAGGATGGATCACTTTCCAGATTCGATGTTAATGACAATATTAAAGATATTAAAATTTAAGGAAGTGTCAGGACATCTCTCAGAAAGAAAGATTAGTCTCAAGCAATGTTCTATTATGTAGCCATGCACAATAGTTGCTGTTATACTTCTGTGGCTTATTAAATATGCTCTATGCCTTGTACCAACATTCTTCTCTGTTGTAACTGAATACCATTTACAGCAAGTGTGTGTAAGTCTAAAAACAAAATGACACTTTAAGAAATATGGGGAAATAGCTTCTTTATTTATAATCCTGTTTATTTTTTTTACTTTAGTAATATTTTATTTTTTGTTTTCTTTCTTTTTAACATTTCAAACAATTTTCAAGTTTAAATGTATTTTGATCTTGTTCACCCCATCCCCCATGTCCTACTAGATCCTCTCCCTCTCTTTACCCATCAACTTTAAGTTTTTTGTTAAAAAACAAAAAACCCAAATGTAACAACAAAACCAAGAAAACAAAGCAGAACTCCACCCAAAAAGAAACACACACACACACACACACATCAAACTGTAACCCAATAAAAAGTATATTTAAAACAGTGGGTTCTTTAAATGTTGATCTCCTGAAAGTGAGGCCTGCCATGGACTGCTTGATGTACCCAGTGCTATTCCATTAGAGAAAACTGATCTTTCTTCTCCCAGGTGGTATCAATGACAGTTCAGTTGTTAACATTTACCTTAGTGGGTAGTTCTCATTCATTCATTCGTTCATTCATTCATTAATTCGTTCATTCCCGATTGGCCTATGTGAGACATTTTGTTTCAAACCGCCACACTCTCTAAATGAAATCTCCAAATAATGAAGAAAACAAGACGCAACTGGCCATTGCTGGTCACCAGATGAAGCCTCAAGTGCAGAGTTTGAGTTATATATAATTGAGTTATTTGCTAAAGGGGCCCCATGAGATACCTAAATGACCCAGGCTGTTTTCAATATTATAAGTTTCCCTTCACAAACTGACAGAAAGGGCTCACGCTGAAGACAACACCTACACAACTCATTGAAAATTGAGGTACCACGGCCCTTTGCTTTGTGCTGACACAGAGGAACGCAGGACCTAGCCTGTGCGCTGAGGAGCCCTCCACCAGGCCCCTCCCTGGGCCTCTGCTGTCTTGCCCGCCAGTGAGCCCATTCCCCTCTTCTGCTTCTTGGATCATGGATGTGGGTCAAGCTGAGACCAGGCCTAGGGAGGGTGGTCAATGCAGGGAAGACGTGGCTGTCAAGATGATAGAGGTACTAACAACTGGCTCAGAAATTGCTACACCAGCTGAACAACATCCTACTGGAACAGGAAGGAGTCTAAATGTCAGCCAAAGGTTTGTGGCTTGAAACTGATTGAGTCTGCACATGATCGTGGCCTCAGAATGACTGCAAGACTAAGGGACTTTGCAATCAACGATGTACCCAGTTTAACTCGGTTCTTTGGCTTTGGTACAGAGACATTTTCCCTAGCTGTGAATTTATTGGGCTGACTCTTGGCTGAAATGAAGGCACAGGCGAAGCATCTTGGGTGTGTTGGACTGAGCTGCTTTTACTTGGCTGTGAAATCGATTGAAGAGGAAAAGAATGTCCCATTGGCAACCGATTTGATCAGAATAAGTCAGTAAAGGTTCACAGTTTCAGACTGGATAAGAGTGGAAAAATTTGTGTTAGAGAAAGTGTGTTGGGAAGTCAAAGCTACTATTGCCTTTCAGTTTCTGCAACTCTACCACTCACTCATTCAAGAGAACTTACCATTTGAAATTAGAAATGATCTTTCAAAATGATTTTAAAAGACTAGAAGCCCAACTTAAGGCATGCCACTGCAGGATCATATTTTCTAATGCAAAGCCTTCTGTGTTGACATTGTCTATCATTGCTTTGGAGATCCAAGCACTGAAGAAAGCGGAGTTAACAGAGTGTATTCAAAAAAATCCAAGATAAGTGGCTGAGATTTGACCTTCTGGCAAAGGCTTGTATCCAAGTGTTTAACTGAATATTCATTAAACAAGTGTTCCAAACTAAATATTCAGAAGTTAAAATGGATTGTGTCTGGACACACTGCATGGCAACTGAAGCACGGTTTCTATAGAATTGCTCACCTCCCAACAATTCCTGAAACCATCTCTTAGTGGGTAAATCTGGTTGTTATGCTCTGTATACAGAAATTCTTCCAGTGTGATAATTGTCTGCTCTAACAGAAGAATTGAAATACTCTCCGCATAAACATGGGATTAAAATAGTAAAGGAAAAATAACTTTGTTGCTGCAGTTAGCAAATACTAGATGGTATTCTCTACATACAACACACAGCAGTCTTAAGACAAAGGACTTGGCAAACCTCTAGATATATGGTAACACTTTCGTCAAAGAATTAGCTTAGGAAAAAGAATCCTTTAAGCCTTAATTTTAAAAGCAGTTGAAATGGCAGTTTTTAATTGCATATCACCTCACTGAGTCTTATTTAAACTTACAGAAGCCCATGCAGAATGACAAAAATATGTGACCTATATATGAACAAATTTGAGTCTGTTCATTAAGAAAGTGAAGTATAATCTTGGGTGATAGACTTACAAAATAATATAGGGCAGACAGTCTCTATGTTAGGTTTCTGGAAAATCCTGGAGTGTCTCAGTTCTACAGTTAGTATTTTACTTCTATAGCAGTAGGACTAATATAAATTTTATGCATAAAATATAAACTTGGTCGCTTATACATATACTTTTTTGCCATCTAACTTTCTTAGTCATAGCAAAATTTTTTATTTTTATGATTTAAAAAATGTTGCCAGGCATGGTAGCTAATGCAATGCCTTTAATCCCAGCACCAGGGAGGCAGAGGTGAGAGGATGTCTGTAAGTTTGAAGCTAGCCTGCTCTACACAGTGAGTTCCAGGACAACCAGAGAGCTACATAATAGAGAGAGCCTGTCTCAAAAGAAAAAGAAAGAAAATAAAAGAAAACAATAACAACAAAAAGTAAATGTTGCTGGGAAGATGTTCAGAAGGTAAGGGTGCTTGCCCCAAACCTGACAACCTGGCCCACGCTATGTAAGGAAAACAAACTCCCATAAGTGCTTTGGCAAGTTCTTCTCTGACAGATGCACGTGCCTCACAGCCCTGCAGTTAACATATGACCATGCATCTTAGACATCACCTGTTCACCTTTAGCATCTTGTAGAATGTAGGCAGATTTCTTTTAAGTTGGGTTTATATTGTTTGCTTAGGCAGTAGGATTGCAGCAGCAACAAAAACTATCCCTGAAGTCTTTCTCTGCCACTCTGATAGGATTTAAGCTAAGAAATCTCAGTCCCTTATCACATTATCAAAATGGTCTCAGGGTTGGGAAAACTCTTCTTGATTCTAGGCTTGGTAGAGCTATGCTTAGATTTGAATGCACCCATGAACCATTCAAATCAAGGCTAAAGATAAATGTGAAATAAAATGCTGAACCTTCCTTTAAACATTTATCTAACTTCCTAGATTGGATTAATCTATTGAAAATGCTATTGAAATCCTTCCTTTAAACCTTCCTTTAAACATTTATCTAACTTCAATAAATTGAATCAATCTATTGAAAATCTATTGAAAGTGATATTGAAAATAGTAAACTACATACATAATTTAAATCTTAGAATTTAAATTATGAGGTTTACATTAAAAAACCAACATTTCACAAACATACTTTAAGGTATCATAAGAACTATTTAAGCAGTAAATGGTTTCTTGGCACCCATAACCAAGTAATAGCTAACTTAGAGGTAGGATTTTTAAAATTATTGTACAAGAATTACATTTGCACGTGTGGATATTTTATATAAAGTGGATCTCACAAGTTTTGAAAATGTGTGGTTACCTTTAATATTTCTTCTAGAGAATAGGTGGTTTGTATCTATAATAAAAGAAAAATTCTACAGAATTGCTGCCTCAATCTAGTCCCATTTGAGAAAATTTGTTTATACTGAATTAATAACTGGATGAATTATCACTCTAATAATTTATTTGTTGTACTAAACTTAGTTCAGGCTTGATAAACACACTCTAGAAATTTTTACCAAGCTGTTTTTATAACTGCCACTGCCCCTAATGTAGACTATTGTTTTAAAAGAAAGAGAATGCATTTGCAAAACTTCCTCTGCTGTGTCTTAAAGGAAGTAAGAAGGCACAACCATAAATGTAAGACTATCATGGTTGTGTTCAGATTCCCCATGCTGGCCTTGAATGTAGATCTATACTGTTAAATTGTAAGGAACTCCTCAGTGCACTGTGCAGCTCAAGTCCACCCAGAGTGGCTGTACCCATTTTGACATATAATGGATAATGACATTTTCCATTGAGAAGCTGAAAAATAAACCAAAGAAACAGTGTATTTTATCCTTAACCTTTGTCATCCAGGTTTTAAGGATAACATTTCAGTTCTTCCTAAAGGCTGATTTGCTTCAACTTGAAAACAATATTTATTTTGAGTGGACAGAAGTAAACTAACCAACTCTCATTATGTTTTGAAGGAATATACCTTTCAATAAAATTATTTAAATGCAAAAAAAGAAAAGAAGATTGAGATAGCGAGCTGGTGTCTACATACAGCCTTCATCCATATGTTCCACTTATAAGTGAGTACATACCATGTGTGTCTTTATGAGCCTGGGTTACCTCACTCAGGATAATATTTTCCAGTTCTCCATTTGCCTGCAACTTACATTATTTCCTTGTGTTTAATAACCGAGTAGTATTCCATTGTGAGTATGTGCCGCAATCTCTTTATTTATTCTTTGGATGAGGGGGATCTGGGTTGTTTCCAGTTTCTGGGTATTATGAACACAGTAGAGCAAATGTCCTTGTGCGATGGTGGATCATCTTTTGGGTATATGTCCAGGAGTGATATAGTTCAATCTTGAGGAAGAACTGTTCCCAATTTTCTGGGAAAGTGCCAGACAGATTTCAAAAGTGATTATATAAGTTTGCACTCCCACCAGCAATGGAGGAGTGTTCCCCTTTCTCCACATCCTTGCCAGCATGTCACTTGAATTTTTTATCTTGGCCATTCTGACTGGCATAAGGTGAAATCTTTGAGTTGTTTTGATTTGCATTTCTCTGATGACTAAGGACTTTGAGCATTTCCGTAAATGTTTCTCGGCTGTTAGAGATTCCTTTGTTGAGAATTCTCTCTTTAACCCTGTAATCCATTTTTGATTGGGTTATTTGGTTTATTGGTGTTTAATTTTTTATATATTTTGGGTACAACCCCTGTGTTGGATATAGGGTTGGTGAAGATCACTTCCCAATCTGTTGGCTGCTATTTTGTTCTATTGACAGTGTCCTTTGCTTTATAGAAGCTTTTCAGTTTCAAGAGGTCCCATATATTGATTGTTGCTCTTAGAGCCTGTGCTGTTGGTGTTCTGTTGAGGAAGATTTTTCTTGTGTCAATGAGTTCAAGGCTCTTCCCCACATTTTCTTCTATTAGATTTAGTGTGTATGTGTTATGCCAGGTTCAGCAGAGAAGTGGGACTTGGGTCCCGAGTTTGATCGCTCTCGTAATAAAGCTCTTTTGCAATTGCATCGAGTCATCTCCTGGTGGTCTCTGAGGGTTTGGGGGCTTCAAAAGACATTTTGTTGCCCTGGAGTTTTTGCCTCCTCGGGACCCCTGGGATAGGGGGACTGGAGTGAGGATCTGTTTCTGCCTCCTCAGAACTCCTGGGATAGGGGAACTGGAGTGAGGATCGGTTTTCTGGAACTTCTGTGGCAGAGAAGTCCAGGTTTTCAGTGTTACTTGGTTTCTGTGTGTGATTAATTGTTGCTTTTTTTTTTCTTGGTGTTTTGCCTGGAGTTACTGTTTAATTTTTGTGATTAATTGTTTGTGGGTTTGCATCTACTTGAGAGTGCTTGATTTTACTTTTGTTTAAAACTGCAGCTGTTTTCATTTCTATGATTTCAGTTTTGTCCCGTGATGTTAGCCCGGGTATAGGCTGTAAGTTGTTGCCTTTGGTTGCGTTTTTGTCTGAGACAGCCAGTTCTTTTTTGTGTATGGGTGATTTACTATTCGTTGAAATTGTTCTCCTTACTTTTTTTGCGTTCTCCTGAATTCTCTTGATGAATAGACTGATTGACGATATGGGACGGAATACCTCCAAACCTCTTGACTTGGTTCTGACTCATTTTGGAGAAGTTAAAACTAGAGCTCATCGTCTTTCAGTTGATGTGAGAAAAGAAAAAAAAAATGACTTTTTTTTGCAGCTCAGAATGGCTCACCTTCAATGTGAGCTGGTTGCCAGAAGGAACTTTCCACCTTCCCATTGAACTTGCCATGGGAAATAGAGCCTTTCAGAAAGCATGCGGGCACTCAGACCAAGTGCCCCATATTGTAGTTTGGAAGGATCTACTTATTCATCTGCCTCCGTACATTAAGCCTTTTCTGACCCCCACTAACAGACCTCCTTCCACAGGCTCTCCAAAACCAGAGGCCACTGCCCTGGCTCCATAGACCCTCCCCCCCCCCCCCCCGCTTAATCTGTTTTGCAGGATGGGACTCCCATGGAAATAATTTTTCTACCTCCTCCTCCTCCCACTCCTCAACTAACTCCTGCTCCTTTATCCAGGTTGGAACCACCATCTGGCCAAGCACCAAGGACCCAGAGCCTCCATGAAGCTTCTCCCTCTGGGGAACCAGAGGCAGATTCTACAGTCCTTCCCTTATGGGCCACGGGGCCCTCCAGATGCTAATGGCAATAAGTCTCATCATTACTGACCTTTTGCCACATCACAGGTTTAACTGGAGAACTCAGAATGCCAAGTTCTCTGCTTTTTACCCACCAGCCCACCCGGGAGGATTGCCAGCAGCTTTTACAGGTCTTGTTTACCAAGAGGAGTGGGCATGTATTATTTCAGAGGCACACAAAAATGTCCCAGACACTACAGGAGTTCCAACTACAAATCCCATACTGATGATTACTTTCCCTATAAGAGGCCCAATTGGGATTACAACACGGCTGCAGGTAGGGAACGTCTCCTAGTCTACTATCAGGCTCTGTTGGCAGGTCTCAAGGCAGTCACAAGAAAGCCCATTAATTTGACCAAGATGTACAGAAACAGGAAAGAATAGTCAGAATATAGCTAAGTTTATTGGGGCAGATTGGAGATTGCATTGTGCATATGGGCCCCAAAGTTCAGGACAGGTAGAGAGGAAAAACAGAACATTAAAAGAGACCTTAACAAAATTGACCTTGGAGACTGGTACTGACTGGGTGATGTTCCTTTCCATTTCCCTTTACAGGGATAGGAATTCTCCTTACCAGCTAGGTTTAATTCCCTTTGAGATTATATATGGGATGCCAGCCCCTATAGTACCCAACCTTAAGATTGATGCTACTGCTGAAATGGATTAAAACAGGTTTTGAAAAATGTTTAAGGCTTCTGTGCAAGCAGGCAGCTCTTAAAGGGGCAACAGCAGCTTCTCAGGTAAAAAAAAAAAAAAAAAGCTACAAGCCTCTATGGTCATAAAAATTGGATTTAACAGGTAACAAGATGTTCTTCCCTTGAAATTACAGCTAAAGGGAATAAAAATAAGTTTTATAATTTTGTTTGTTTGTTTTGAATATATAAGTTAACTATGTACTATATATCTTGATATATTATTGATTATTAAATGTACTAATAATCAATACTACACATAATTTCTGTCCTGTTTTAAAAACCAGGATTATAAAAATAATAAGATTTAAAACTATGTTTATATAAAATATTAAAACTGCACCTCCATATGTTTATATATAGGAACTTCTTTCGCTGGCAGCCAACATCAAAATAATACATTTAATATTGATTTTAAAAGTACTGAATTGTTTGCACTGATAAAATTTGGTTTTGCCTTTTAAAAATATGGTTATACTTTGTGACTTCATTCCTAAAAAGGGTGCCTTATTTTGATATTGCAAAAACAGGTTATTTAAAAAAAAAAACTATGTTTAAGGCAATAAACATTTTAAAGTTTATCAGGTATTTTAGACAATGACCTTAGGCATTCTAACAGAGAACTTGGAACAGTTTCTCAATCCTTTGGGGGAGAACAAAAGACTTTGATATTTGTTTTGTTAATTTTACCAAATAAAACCAAGTTATACCATTTGAGCCAATTATGAAAATTGTAGTTTTGATAAAATAATAAAAATTATTCTGATAAAAACTTTTATATGGTTTAAAAATTTAAAAAATGTCTGGTTAAATCAAAAGAATGGAGCTGGGAAAAGCCTAACCTGAAGATATACAGACTGTTATAAAAGATATAAATTGTATTTGCTTTGGTCTTTACACCTGCAAGCATGATTTGAGAAAGAACTATAAGATATATTGCTCTTCATTTGAAAGGCTAAAGTTTTTTTTTCAATACAAAATGTTTTCTTACGCTTTTTAGCCCAGGTTTATATCGGGTTATATTCAACTCATTTTTAATTATTATAAAAATATATGCCTGGTTGCAAGTTCCTATATAAATTATTTAATGCTGTCTCTAAATGAAATTTTTGTCCTTTATGCTTTTTTTGCTGTTCAGTTTTAATGCAATATGATAGGATGACAAGATTTTCTGGCCCTTCTATGTATTGTATTTGATTGAAAGTTTTGCTTTGATTTTAGTTCAGAAATATATTTGAAGTAATGCTAATAAACATAAATAACTATATAACTATATATTTATATTTATATAAATATAAATAACTGCTAATAAATGTGGTTAGTTATAAGAGTGGATTTTATCTGGTATTTTGTTTATGGGTAATTATAAAGTTGGCCTACATAGATCTACTGAAGATGAATATGGGTTTAAAAATATTTATTAAAGAAATATGCCAGAATTAGAGATTATAGCATTCTATTTCATAGGATGCAATTTAAAATAAATAATTTAAAGAGAGATAAAAAATAATTCAGATATGCTGGCCCTCAAGCTTGTCAAAGATCTGATGAATATGTCATTTTAACATGTGTAAATTTATTATGACAAAGAGTCCCAAAATCCTGGCAATAGCTCCCCCAAGGTCTCCAAGAAGATTTGGGCACAATGTGTCTCTGGATTATGGTATGCTAGCCACTGGGCAAGACTGCCCCAACTGGCCCACTGCCTGGGCCCAGACTAAACTGTGGACAAAACTGTTGACACCTGGAGAGTCAATGTTTCACATTGCTAAGGGCGAGGTGAGGCCATTCTCTCGTTTCTTTCTCCACAGAGACAGTCTCTCATCTTCTGTGCCTGATTGCTGGACTGCCCTGATCATGATGCCATGAGACCACAGGAGCCAAGGACAGCTGCCTAGAGTGATGGACTGATTAGTTGTCACTGTCATTTTGATTGGTACATGGATTGGTACATACTTATCCTTCTCAGGTCTCTGATCACATTGATGGCTAAGCTAAGATAATGGTAACCTTGCAGCTAAAGATCAGATAGTTAGATCCATTGTTAGTGTATTGGCTAATTTATTAGTTAGTTAAAATTACCAGGTACAAGGTTTTTCTGTTTAAAGAAGGCAAGCAGGTTTGCCTAGCCTACAGGCTTCATGTTAATTATCTGTCTTATAATGGATGGCTAGATAGAAAGATAATGGAGTTTATGTAGGGTCTGAGGATATAAGAGTTTACGTTTTGAGAATCTAGAAAATGTCGTTTGGTCTGGGAAAATGTTTCAGGGTTTATAAATGCAAGAAAGATTGGAGGATATAAGTAGATGTTTTAAGATATATGAACATAAATTATAATGATACAGAAAAATGATTTGAGGCATATTAAAAATGGGAGATATTTTAGACTTCTCTCCTCTCTCTGCTATTGTTGTGCTTATGTTGTTATAAGATTTCAGGAGTCCAGAGTTATGACATTGAGAACTAATAGAGTTCTGATAAGCTGATTGTTATATATCCAGTCACAACTTTAAGATTTTAATTGCCTTTTGATGGTTTTCTGGAGATAAATATAAA
Source organism: Meriones unguiculatus (assembly GCF_030254825.1). Taxonomy (NCBI): domain Eukaryota; kingdom Metazoa; phylum Chordata; class Mammalia; order Rodentia; family Muridae; genus Meriones; species Meriones unguiculatus. The sequence continues at coordinate 38,922,470 of NC_083369.1, forward strand.
AATGCATTTCATCATGCTAAACACGTATATACAATGTGTATATTTGACCCAAAAGCCAGAGCTTTTACTATGATATCTTTAATATTTGCCATTTTTCAGGTAGACTTTGATACAGAAGTTAAAAATATTTTAAATCTATTTTTTCTAGTTGCTTTGTTAAGGGAAGTCCAAGCATCCACAGTTCAGCACTAAAGCCACTAATGTATTTCTGCCTAACTTTCCAGTGTAACATGGAGATGGGAACTAAAAATAAATTCTAAGAAGATCTGAAAAAGAAAAGTGGCCCAGCTCTATTGGTGGCTGATTACCAACAGCTGTATCCACAGTTAAAATGTTAATTTCAAATCATGGATACACTTAAATTGTTGCTCATTCCATTGGATGCAGTTTTACCTGTTATTCACAAAATGTTTTAGAAAATCAAAAAGTCATGAGACCTGAATTTGACATAGCTCAAACAGACCCCAGATGAGTTTTTCCCTGGTCTTGTGATTCCTCATTTTTTCCCATTTATTAGACAAATTTTAATTTCTGTTTCTAGTTTAAACTTGTCTCAGCAGATTTTCATCTGGTTGAAACTGCAAGCTGAGATCTGAACTTCCTGGAAGCTGTCATGATTACTCACTGCCTTCTCGGATGGACCACCTAACCAGACGTTTCTGAGGACTGCCCCATTGCCCAGCCTTTGACTGGCATTTCAGCCTTCCTAGCCCCTGGTGTCAACGGTCCTACTGTCAGAACCTAAGTAGTTTCAGAAGACGAGACCACCGGTCCAAAATCCCACCTACAGACTGAAATGCTAAGTCAAAGGTGGCTCCCTGATATTAGCTATTATCTTGGGGATTACTTAGCTGGAGCAGAAACTAGTATTGCAATTCAATACTGAATGTACAAAGCCAGAGTTATAGCAGCTCAAGGGCAGAATCATTTGCTTTTGGCCATTTTTGGATGAGGTTTGCTTAACAAGTTGTTATAATATTTAAAAAGACTAGGAACTATACATTTAATGGTAATAAAAACCCAATACAGTCAGCTTGGAGATGACCTTGAACTGTAAGAGCCCAAGATTGGCCTCTTCAGTTATATGGAAAGGGGGAAATGAAGAGCTTAATATAGCCTCAATATAACTCCATTTTGAAATAAAGATCTTGACTGGGAACTGAATTCAGGTACCAGGAAATATCACAGAATGTACACCTGGCAGAAAACAAAGTTAACTCTCCTAGCAACAGCCTCCAGGAAATATAACAGAATAAATGCTTCAAAGAAAATAGAGACAAACTCCCTGGCAATAATCAATGGGAATCGGTTGAGAATCGGGTGGGAAAATTCTTCCCAATGTTTCAGATATGGTTTAGAAAAATAGCCATTGTGATTATATTCCTTAACCATTGTGATTATGTGCCTCAGAAAAGGTCACCCTGCCCTGCTAAACTTCACCTAATTCTGTAACACCAAGGCTTGTGCCTCCCTGCTTGCTGCCATGGAAACCCCCTGGCTCACAGACTTTCCCTTTAAAAATCCTGTTCACTCAGAGCTCGGGGTCCCACTTCTCTACTGCTGTGCCAGTGAGACTTGGGTCCCGAGTTCGATCACTCTCATGTAATAAAGCTCTCTTGCAATTGCATAGAGTCATCTCGTGGTGGTCTCTGAGGGTCCCGTGAACCTGGCATAACATATGGTTTTATGTTGAGGTCTTTGATCCACTTGGACTTCAGTTTTGTGCAGGATGATGAATATGGATTTATGTGCATTTTGCTACATGTAGACATTCAGTTAGATAGCACCATTTGTTGAAGATACTTTCTTTTTTCTGTACTATGATTTTGCTTCTTGTTCAAAAATCAAGTGTCAGTAGGTTTGTGCATTTATATCTGGGTCTTTGACTCCATTCCATTGATCAACCTGTCTGTTATTATGCCACTAATAAGCAGATTTTATTACTATTTGTAGTAAAACTTGAAATCTGTGATGGTGATACCTACAGAAGTTCTTTTAATTTACAGGATTGTTTTTGATCTATGTTTTTTTTTATTTGAATTTGAAAATTGCTATTTCAAGGTTTGTAAGAATGGTGTTGGGATTTTGATAGGAACTGCACTGAATCAGTAGATTGCTTTTGTTAAGAAGGCCATTTTTACTATGTTAATCCTACTAATCCATGAGAGATCTTTGGATGGGAGATCTTTCTATCTTCTTATATCTTCTTTAATTTCTTTCTTCAGAGACTTGAAGTTCTTGTCATACAGGTCTTTAACTTTCTTGCTTAGAGATGCAGTAAGATATTCTATTATTTGCTGTTACTGTGAAGGGTATTCCTAATTTCACTCTTAGCTTGTTCATTGTTTATATAAAGGAGGGCTGCTGAATTTTTTTTAGTTAGTTTTATAGCTGGCCACTCTGCTGAAAATGTTTGTCAGTATTTGTCAGCTGGTAGAGTTTTGGGGTTCACTTATTCATACTATAATACCATCTAGGAAGAGAGGTATTTTGACTTGTTCCTTTCCAATTTGTATCTCGTTGATTTCCCCTGGTTGTCTTATTGTGCTACCTAGGACTTCAAGTACTATGTTAAATAGATATGGAAAGGGTGGACAGCCTTGTTTTATCCTTAATTTTAGTAGAACTGCTTCAAGTTTCTCTTCATTTAATTTAATGTTGGTTATTGGCTTGCTATATACTGCCTTGATTATGTACAGGTATTGGTCTTATACCTCTTATCTCTCCAAGATTTTTTATCATGAAGGAGTGTTGGATTTTATCAAATGATTTTTCAGCATCTAATGAGATACTCATATACTCTTTTTCTTTCTGTTTGTTTATAAGTTTGATTATATTGATGGATTTTTGTAGGTTGACCCATCCCTGCATCTCAAGAATAAAGCCTACCTGTTCATGGTAGATGATGGTTTTTATGTGGTTTTGGATTTGGTTTGCAAGTATTTTATTGCATATTTTTACATCAATGTTCATGGAGAATATTGGTTTGAAATTCTCTTTTTTGATTGAATCCTTGTGCAGTTTAGGTATTAGGATGACTGTAGCTTCATAGAATGATTTTATCAATGTTCATTCTAAGTTGCAGGATATTTGATCCCCAAAAATGTGAACTGTAAAAGCCTGTTTCTTCTTTGGTGTGCTTCAGCCCTAACCCAAACCCGTAATCCAAGAATTCTCTCTCTCTTGTTTTTAATTGATTATGGTGTGGCTCTGCCCTAGCACACACCTTTAATCAAATCCTTTAATCTAGCTTTCTGTACATAGAATGTAGGAAAGTTAAACCTAGGTGAAGAGGCAGAGCAAGAAACCAGCTGATAGGGATTAAGCAGAAAGGAGGGACTTTGAGAGAAGAATATTTAAGACAGTATGAAGAAGAAGAAAGTTTTGTTTTGTTTTGGCTTTTAGCTTTTGGCTTTTTCCTCCTCAGCTTCTGGGTGAGCTAGCAGGCTTTTTTTTCTCCTGGGATGTCAGCTGAGCTAGTAAGCTTTTGGCCATGGGCTCTTTGGCTTTTGACTTCTTGGCTTTTCTTTCAGAAGTTGAGCTAAGTAAGAGCTGCTTTATCTGCCTCTTTGAGCTAGCAGGTTTTCACCCCAGCATCTGGCTTCTGAGTAAATTGGTAAATTCAAACAATTTGGGTTTTTCTTTCTTTATGATAACAGTTCTGTTTTTATTTTGTGGAATAGTCTGAGGAGTATGTTATTATCTCTTCTTTAAAAGTCTGGTATAATTCTTTGCTAAAACCATCTGGCCCCGGGCTGTTTTGGCTGGAGACTTTCAATGACTTCTATTTCCTTAGGGGTTATAGAACTATTTAGATTGTTAACATGATCTTGATTTAACTTTAGTAAGTGGAATCTATCAAGAAAACAATCCATTTCATTTAGTCTTTTCAGTTTTATGGACACTTTCAAGTTGTGAAGCTTTTGAAATATCTAATGATTCTTTGGATTTCCTCAATGTCTGTTGTTATGTCTCCCTACCTTTCCATTTCTGATTCTCCTAATTTAGACATTATCTCTCTGCCTTTTAGTTTGTTTGGATAAGGATTTGTCTATCTTCTTGAATTTCTCAAAGAATGAACTTTTAGTTGCATTAATACTCTATATTGTTCACTTTGTTTCTAAGTTATTTATTTCCAACCAGAGTTTGATTATTTCCTGCCATCTACTCCTCTTTTGTGTGTTTGCTTCTTTTTGTTCTAGAACTTTCACATGTTCTTGCTGTTAAGTAGCTAGTATGAGACAACTCCAATTTCTTTATGAAGGCCAATAGTGCTATACTTTCCTTGTGACCCATAAGTTTGGGTATGTTGTGCCTTCATTTTCATTGAATCTAGAAAGTCTTTAATTTCCATCTTTATTTCTTCTCTGACCCAGTGGTCATTGAGTAGTGAGTTGTTCAGTTTCCATGAGTTTGCTGGCTTTCTTTTGTTTCTGTTGTTGAGATCCAGCTTTAATCCATGGTGGTCTGATAAGATGCAAGTGATTATTTCAATCTTCTTGTATCTGTTGAGGCTTTCTTTGTGACCATGAGAAATGGGACCATCCCAAATTAGAAAGAAAAACAACTGGACCTTGAATAAGGGCCAGCTAAAAAGAAAGAGCAAGTCAGGCAATTTAGGGGAGGACTGTCCTTGAAGCTGTAAGCAGCCTGCTACAGAACCGAGAGATGGGAGAAGAGGGGAAGACTGTCCTTGGAGCTGTGAGTTCCCCGCTACAGCTGCCAACCGCATAACTGCTATCTTTTCTGCTAACTAATCAATGTAAAGGCCTGATTTTTTAGGAATAAAAACTCTGTGCTTTGTATGCTCGGGGTCGTCTCCTGCTTTGAAGTTTATTCCATCGCGATCGGAATAAACTGCCTCTTGTTTTTGCATCGAACCGAGGTCTGTGAGTCACTTTGGGGGAGGGAGCGGTACGGACCCTGCACCGGGAGTGCAGGTTTTGCAACTAAGTATATGGTCGATTTTGGAGAAGGTATTGTGTGGTGTTGAGAAGAAGGAATATTCTTTTGTGTTTGTATGAAATGTTCTGTAGATTTCCATTAGGGTCATTTGATTCCTAACATCCTGAGATTCTCTCTTCTATCTCTTGTATTCTGTTGGTGATGCTTCCTATGCCTGTTCTCTTTTTTAGATTTTACATCTTCAGTATTGCCTCAATTTGTTTTTCTTTATGGCTTCTATTTCTGTTTTCAGTTCTTGAAGACTTTTATTCATTTCATTTTTCTGTTTGTCTGTATTTTCCTCTATTTCTTTCAGGGAATTATTATTCTCCTCTTTAAAGGCCTCTATCATCTTTATAAGATTAGATTTAAGGTCATTTTCTTGTGCTTCAGGTGTGTTTGGTTATATAGGTCTTGTAGTAGTATAGCTGGGTTCTGATGGTACCATATTGCATTTTGTTGACCATGTTTTTATGTTGGCCTTTAACCATCTGGTTGTTCATGATCTTGGCAGGTATGGTGGTCCCTGATGGCAGTAGAGCTCTGGGATTGCAGATAGAGCTGGTAGACCCTGATGGCTACAGATTTTTGGTGATCCCTGACGGCTGCTGGCATTTGGGGTTGTAGGTAGGGCAGGGGCCTGAGAAGCATCACATGGAGGGCAGGGGCTAGACCTCACCACTGCTGGATTTGCCTGGAAGAACACTGCATGTAACAATTGGGAGAGGGGTCTCACCTGGTTGGCTCTCATGGCTGCTGGCCTCTGGGACTACAGGTAGATCTATGGCCCAGGAAGTGGTGCACAGGGGCATGGGGCAGACCTTCTAAATTGGGGATTCTTCTTCAGACTTAATTCTTCTGCAACTAATATTAGTTGATATCACTAATATTACTGAATGCATGATCTTGTTGTTTTTTACTTGTTGAGATTATAATATAAGTACATTATTCCTCCTTTCAATATTTCCCATATAAACTTCCTTGCTCCCTTTCCAATTCATGGCTTCATTCTATTTTCATTTATTTTGATATGTGCTTATTATATTTTATATAACACTATTATCCATATATACTTATATAATTGTTATATGTACATATATAATGCTTCTAAATACAAAGTATATATTCTGAGCTACATAAGTACAACTTGTTAAATTTGTATAATGTTATATATATATATATATATATATATATATATATATATATATGGTTTCAGAGCTCGTCGTTTGGTATTAGATAGTGAATTGGTGTGTTCTTTCCTGAAGACCATTTCTCTCATTCTCAGCATTCCTCAGTTACCTGTAGATCTTTGTGTAAGGATGAGGACTTATGTCCCTCCCTTCCATGTTAGCATCTCTGTTGTCACTGACACTCTTTAGCCCATGTTCAGGTAGTCGTGTTTGTAAAATTGTATCAGTGCAACTTCTGACATTCCTAGGAGAACCAACCTCTGTTCAGTTTTGATAGACCCGTGCAGATCTTATCTGCTTAACCTGGGATTTGAGGGCCTGAAAGAATAAGGCAAAATACAGTCTAATGCTGTAGACAACCCTACTTCAGTTTCAAAGCACTTTTACACAATGGTAACAAGAAAGCAATGGTCCCAGGAATGGTTAGAAAAATACGATCAGAAAAACATGTAAATAAATGCTAGTAAACACATACTAAGTATTAACAGAGCAGCCCTTTCCCAGAACTTTCTCAGGACAGATACATTTAAATACAATTTTTTAAATACAATTATACTTTATGGGAAAGAATGCATGAAGGGCAGAACAACATACCCAGTTTCAGGGTTTACTAACCAGATTGGGGTCTATAACTATGATCTGACATCTAACAAGAATAAATATGTTTTATAAATTGAATAAAATGTTTGTCACAGGAGGCACAAAATCATGTCCAAGAACAATTCAGGAAACAAAATGCACTGAGCTAAAAGGCCCTCTGTCTTTTTGCCTGAAGCCTTTCTCACAGTTCCTTCAAGGAATTTTCACCGTGGGTCATTTTTTTGACCATGTTCTAACAAACTTTATAGCAAATTACTTGTTCCTTTGGATCTTATAATCATTCTACCCACTATTACACAATGGTCTTAGATGCAGGAGCTATGTTTCAGCTGGGACTGGGCTTCACAAATTTGTGTTGAGATTGAATGTGGTTTTCTGTTGCAAATAGAAGTTTCCTTGATGCATCATTAGGACAGCATTTATCTGTGAGTATAAGGATAAGTGTTTAGAATTTAGTTAGGAGTTATGGTGATTTAGTAAAGCAGTGGTTATAGGTTCTCCTCTAAGATCTATTGCTTCATAGGCCTCAGGTATTGGCTAGATTTCCAGAATCAGACATGATTTATTTCTTGTCAAATGGGTCTTAAGTCCAATTGCTCTTGCTTACCATCAAGCTATGTGTGCCACTATTACACACTTAGGGTTAGCATGCCATAGCTTGTTAGGACTGTTGGCTAACTCCCTCCTTTGGAAGTTTGAATGGTACCTTTTTGTATCATGAAAACTAGTCCTTAGGGAAGAGGGTTCCAGGACATTTCCAACTCAGGGAACTCTGGGCTTTGTATCTGAAGTTCATGGAGTACATTCTCTTTTGATAGTAGAGCACTTGTGAGCTCTACTCCCTGATTAAAAAAAAAAAAAAAAAAAAAAAAAAAAACAAGATGCATTAAGACCTGAAACAGGATCGGAGTTCATTTTGCCACCATGGAAATATATTTACAGGAAAAAATGGAGGAATTGGAGCTTTTTAAAAAATATTGAAGTTCAGTAATATTTGAAAACTAACTCAATTCTTTCCACATTATACATGTGGAAAGAGAAGTGTTAATATAGGCTACAATTTTTGTTACAGTCTTTTTTAAAAAAAGATTTATTTATTATTATTTATACAGTATTCTGCCTGCATATATGCCTGCAACTTAGAAGAGGCCACCAGATGGTTGTGAGCCACCATGTGGTTGCTGGGAATTGAACTCAGGACCTCTAGAACAGTTAGTGCACTTAACCACTGAGCCATCTCTCCAGCCCATGGCTACAACTTTTGTGACTGCTTTATTTAGCCTGGTTTGGAACATAACAAAAGAAATATTATTAAACTCTCTGAAAGCCATTCTAATCCTTAAACATGCATTTTTGTTCTGCCTGTACGTTGTTGGTTCAGTCCAGTGTTTGAAAACAGAAGAAAAGAGAGGGTAGGATGGAGCAAGAGACCTAATGATGGAGAATATCATACTGAGCACAAATATTCATTCCAGCATAAGAATTATGGAACTTTTGAGAACAGCCAGAAGAGCCTTTGTTCCCCTAAGTCCTTTTCCAATGCTTCAAGCCCCTAAAGCATTTTTAATGAAGTAGCACAGTACTCATTCCCTTGTGAATCTCAATAATTCAGTAGATCTTTCTTTAATATTGGTGAACATACACTTAATTGAAATAAGTAAACAAAACTTGCAATAATATTTTGCACTTCTAAAGTAAGCTATAAGAATTCAGAGATGTATAAAAGCCACGAAAGTTTCCAAATTATATCCATGTTTTAAAGCCCTTAAAGTATTTCTCTTGCTTTGTCTTGATTGACAGCTTCATCTAATGTGTTTTAATGAAGTAGTGCGCTAGTCTCCTTTCCCTAGTGACTCTATGCACTCCAGCAGACCTTTCCTTAACATCTTTGCACTAGACATAACAGAAATAATTAAAGCAAAACTTACATACTATTTTGTATTTCCAAAGCAAGTTCAGCACATTATTATATAACCCAGTAATGACTTATTGGTTCATGAAAATGGTGATAATAATCCCCATGCTCTAATCATAAGAAGTTTAGAGCTGAAATAACAGATGATAATATAAAACAGTTTTAATTTCTCCATGGCTAATGGCCGAAGGGCTAGATAATCTTCATACAGTTTAGTTTTTAATAAAATTATTTTAATTTTCCTTTAATTAGATAAGAAATATCTCCTGGTTTAGTCTTTAAACTTTTAAGGCTGCTTCTAAATAAGTTAATTATAAATTTTATTAAAATAACTACGTGATTTTCAAAAGAAAATATTTCTTTTCACATATTTTGTAATTTCTAGAAAAGCCAGATTTCTGCTTCTTGGAAGAAGACCCTGGCTCTGCTGAGGCTTTATTACTATGTATTTTTACGATCATCAGTCAAAACAGTGTGAACGATTCAAGCACAGTGGGTGCCTAGGCAACCGCAACAATTTTGAAATTTGGACAAATGCAAGAACACCTGTGAGAATACATGTAAGTTTGTTTCTCATCTTATTTGGTCCATTTTCAGGTATCATTTAAAATGAGGTTTTCTTGAGAATGTACCCAGATTTTGTTTAAGCTGCACAAACAGAAATTAGGTGTGAAAGAGATTAGCTATTGTGTTAAAAATAAACACAGAGAATTAACACATCTATAAAGTTACTCTAAAACTCAAAATGTTTTTGGATACAGTACTCAACTTTCTTTTCTAGGAGTACTGCATTATACATTTAGCAAAATGGTGGGAGAGCTAAAATATCTTATAAAATATGAGGGTTAATATTTACTCATAAAAATAAGAAAATAATACAATATGTATTAACTGTTGCAGGATTTTGGTCACTAGTTGCAAAATTACTAATGGAAATCTTAAATTCTGTATGCATTTAAAATTTATTATTTGCTAACTTAGAACAGCAATGCAACTAAATTGCAAGAAGTCTGTACTTCTTAATTTACCAGTTACATTTTCGCATATGTAAAGATACGAAATTTGGTGTGTTTTCAGTTTGTATTGCTTATTTTTTTTTTTCCCCATGGTGAATAAGTTACAGGTAGACCACTACAGAACTGATCTTTGTACTGTAAAGAATTCTTTGGTTCCGCATTCTACCAAAGTGCCCAGCCTTTCAGGTAAGAATCTTATTTTTTATTATTATTGTATGACTATTTTATGGTAGCGGTAAAGGTGGAGGAAGTTCCAAGATGGCAGCAACCAGTGTGTATCATATCTAAAGAACAGAAGATCACAGACTATGAAACTGGTAAGTAAACAAGCAGCTGGATCCGAAACACCAATTTTGGTGATTCCTGGGCTTGAGGGAACGGCCCGGAAATTGGGGACTATCAGATCCAGGCGCTACCCCCCCCCCCCCATGCCCATCACCCAGGTCCAGGAGTCAGGAACTGCGAGGCCTCAGTTCCAGGGACCCTCCACTCTAACAGCCAAATAGTGGATCCATCCCGCCCTCCATAGGCGTCTGGATTTCAAGAACAGCATCCCAACCTCCAAACCACAGTTTTACTGGTCCCTCTGTGGAAACCAGGTGGACAATAAAATCATATGGAATCCTGGATCCAAGATGGAAGAGCCCAGGCAAATGTGAGTTCCAGGAGCGCAGGATCTGGTAGGCCTGTACGCCTCAACTCAGCTGCCTTCTGAGGCACTGGCTCCCCATTGGCTGCTACCTGAAGCAGAAAGCATAACACTTCCAACACCCACCCACAGCTGCCACCTGAGGAAACCTCGCCCCTGCACTCTGAGGCACTGTTGCCTGTGACACTGCTCTACCAGGTACCAGCACCCTGATTCTTCAAGGAGCTGAAGGAGCTTATGCTCCTTACCCTTCAAGGCACCTGCACCCATACCCTTCCCTGCCTTCTGAAACACACACCCCAGCATGGCTGAATCAGAAATGCCATCACGCATTTATTTGCCCCTGGACCTCTCTCATCATCCTGAAGAATACCCCCATCCCAGACTCTAGAGACAGGCAGATCCAGTCTTGAGTGCAGATTCCAGGAACAAACAGCTAAGGCTATAGACAACCAGATGAAGAAAGGCCAGCATAAGAACACAGTCAATAAAAACCAGGACATCATGGCTCCACCAACTACCCTCCCCCCGCAAAAAAAAATGGATATTCTAATGCAGCTGAAACACAGGAAAATGGCCTTAAATCTATGCTTATGTTTATGAGAGAGAAAGAGAATAAACAAATAAGTCTCTCAAAGAAATACAGGAAAATACAACTAAATAAATAGAGGCCATTAATAACAGACAGAAAACCATAAACAGTTGAAGGAAATGAATGAAACTGTATAAGACGTGAAAATGGACTCAACTCTCCAATAAAAAGACACAGGCTAACAGAATGGTTGCAGAAACAGGATCCAACATTCTTCTGCATTCAAGAAACACATCTCTGCAACAAAGATAAACATTACCTTAGACTAAAGGTCTGGAAAAATGTTTTCCACCCAAACGAACCGAAGAAACAAGATGCAGTAGCCATCTTAATATTCTATAAGATAGACTTTCAACCAAAATTAATCAAAAGAGATAGGGAAGACACTTCATTCTCATCAAAGGAAAAATCCACCAAGAAGACATGACAACTTTGAACATCTATGCCCTAAATACAAGGGCACCTGTAGGAGTTCCATGGTAATTTTTTTTCTTTTAGGCATAATATGATATCATCTGCAAAAAATTATACATTCAATTCTTCTCTTCCAAGTTGTATCTCCTTGAGTTGTGTTATTGCTCTAGCTAGAACTCCAATTACTACACTAAATAGATATGGAGCGAATGGACATTCTTTGATTTGATGCTGGCTATAAGCTTGCTGTAAATTGATTTTATTATGTTCAGGTGTGTTACTTTTATCACTAATCTCTCCAAAACTTTTATTATGAATGGATGTTGGGTTTTCTCAATGGCTTTTTTGGCATCTAATGTGACGATGATGTTGGTTTATTTCTTAGTTTGATTATATGGTAAAGTACATTGAGATTTTTTTCTATGTTGAACCATCTCTAAATCTCTGGGATAAAGCCTACTTGCTCATAGTGGATGATCTTATTGATGTGTTCTGGATTCAGTTTGCAAGTATTTTGTTAAGTATTTTTGCATCAATGTTCATAAGAGAAATTGGTCTGTAATTCTCTTTCTTAAATCTTCATGTGGTTTGAGTATCAGGATAACTAAGACCTCATGAAGTAAATTTGACAATGTTCCTTCTATTCCAAGACTGTGAAATAATTTGAGCAGTATTGGCATTAGTTTATCTTTGAATGTCTGGAAGAATTCTGTTCTAAAACCTTCTAGCCCTGTTTTTTGTTTGTTTTGTTTTTAATTGGGAGACTTTTACTGACTGCTTCTTTTTCCTTAGGGATTATAGGTCTATTTAAATTGTTTATCTGATCTTGAATTAGCTTTGGCAAGTGGTATCTATCAAGAAAGTTACTCATTTCTTTTAGGTTTTCCAACTTTGTGGAATACAGGTTTTCAAAGTATGACCTAATGATTTTTTGGATTTCTTTCATGTCTGTTATTCACCCCTTTTTCCTTTCTGACTGCATTAATTTGAATGTTCTCTCTCTGTGTCTTTTAGTTAGTTTCGATAAGGGTTTGTCTATCTTGTTAATTTATTCAAAAACCAACACTCACTCTTTTATTTTCTGTATTATTCTCTTTGTTTGTATTTAACTGATTTATTTCTAAGTTTATTTGCTGCTGTTTTTTCTGCTTGGAGCTGTGCTTACTTCTTTATTTTATTTTTTATTATTAGTTACATTTTATTCACTTTGTATCCCAGTTGTATCCCATTCCCTCATTCCCTCCCAATCCCACTCTCCCTCATCTCCTCCCTGCCCCTTTCCAAGTCCACTGATAAGGGAGGACCTCCTCCCGTTTCATCTGACCCTGTTTTATCAGGTATCTTCGGGACTGGCTGCAAAGCCTGGAGAGGATAAGAGCTCCATAAGGACCAAATATATCTGGGCACAGGGGTCTTATATGAGACTGTTTCTCCAACCAAGGACCACGTATGGATATAACCTAGAACCTCTGCTTGGATGTAACCCACAGTAGCTCAGTATCCAAGTGTGTTACCCTAGTAAGGGGAACATGGACTATTTCTGACATGAACTCAATGGTGGGCTCTTTGACCTCCCCACCCCCTAAGGGAGGAGCAGCCCTGCTAGGCCACAGAGGAGTACTTTGAAGCTTACTTCATTTTGATATAGAGCTTTCAAGTGTCCTGTTGTTAGTATGAGATCTCTCCATTTTTTTAATTTAATGTAGGTACTTAGTACTATAAACTTTCCTCATAGTATTGTAATGCCAGGTTCATGGGACCCTCAGAGACCACCAGGAGATGACTTGATGCAATAGCAAGACAGCTTTATTATGAGATAGATCAAACTCAGGACCCAAGTCTCACTGATGCAGCAGTAGAGAAGTGGGACCTCGAGCTCTGGGTGAGCAGGGTTTTTAAAGGGAAAGTCTGTTTGCAGGCGGTTTCCATGACAGCAAGCAGGGGGGTACCTGTTTCCATGACAGCAAGCGGGCGAGGGGCATGTCTTCACATTACAGGATTAGGTAAAAGTTAGAGGGGTTAGGTAAAAGTTAGAGAGGTGAGGTGACCTTCTCTGAGGCACATAATCACAATTGCTATTCTTCTAAACTATATCTGAAACATTGGGAAGAATTTTCCCAGCCAGGGAGATTGTCTCTATTTTCTCTGAAGAATTTATTCTGTGATATTTCCTGGAGGCTGTTGCTAGGAGAGTTAACTTTGTTTTCTGCCAATGTGTACATTCTGTGATATTTCCTGGTACCTGAATTCAAATCCCAATCAAGATGGCTCTTTATTTAAAAATGGAGTTATGCTCAGGCTAACTTAAACTCTTTAGTATGACTTTCATTGTGTCCCATAAGTTTGTGTATATTGTGTATTCATTTTCATTGAATTATAGAAAGTCTTTGATTTTTTAAAATTTCTGTCTTGACCCAGTTTTCAGACAGTAGAGTTTTTCAGTTTCCATGAGTTTATGAGGTTTCTGTTGTTCTTGAAATATAACTTTAATTTGTGGTGATCTGATAAGATGGAAAGAGGGCTACTTCAATTTTCTTGTATCTCTTGAGACTTACTTTGTGACTGAGTATGTACTCAGTTTTGAAGAAAGTACCATGAAGTGCTAAGAAGAAGAAGGCATGTTGTTTTAAAAAAAATGAAAATCCCAACCATTCTATTTTACTAGTAAAGACTCAGGAGCCAGATGCTGGGGTGAGAACCTCCTAACTCAGATAGTCAAGGAAAGTACCCAGCTGACCTTCCTCCTCAGCTCAGGTCCAGATGGAAAAAAAAGGCTCACTAGCACAACTGACAGCCCAGGAGGAAAAGGCCAGAAAATACCCAAGGCCAAAGGCTTGCTAGCTCAAAGCTCAAAACACCAGGTAGCTAAGGAGCTGAAGCCTAAGGTAAAGTGAGAGCTTAAGCTAAAAGCTTTTTTTCTTTCTCCATCCTGTCTTAAATACCCCTCAACTCAAAGTCCTTTCTACTCTTTAGTCCGTGTCAGCTGGATTTTTGCTCCACCTCTTGATGTAGGATTAACTTTATTATTTAATCTGGTGTACAGAAAGCTCTTGGATTAAAAGTGTGTGCTAGATCTGGGTGAACCACATGATAATCACTTGTTTACAACAAAAAGTTCTTGGATTAAAGGTATATGAAAGGGATCAACCATATCAAACAGAAAACATGGTTTTAAAGTATACAATTTTGGGATTCAAAATGGGATCAAGTATCCCACAACAAAGATATATTCTTTTTTGTTGTTGTTGTTCTGGTGAAATGTTCTGTACAGATATGTTATCTCTTACAATAACAGATATGTTTCTTAGCTCTTTGTCAGGATGACCTGTCCATTGGTCACAGTGGGATATTGTAGTTTGTCACTATCAATGTGTGAGGATTGATGTGTAATTTAAAATTTAGTAATGATTCTGTTCCATAAATAGGTGTATAAATATCAAGAGTTGAAACTTCACCTTGGTGGATTTTTTTCCTTTGATGAGTATGAAGTGACTTTTCCCATCATTCATTAGTTTTGGTTTGAAGCCTAATTTGTAAGAAAATAAAATGTTGAGACCAGCTTACTTCTTAATCCACTTGCTTTAAAAAAATCTTTTTTTTCCCCAACACTTTATGCTTAGGTAATGTCTATTTTTAATGTTGAGGTGTGTTTCTTGGATGTAGCAAAAGAATAAATACTGTTTGTCTATCTATTCTGTTATTCTGTGGCTTTTTATTGTGAAATTTAGTCCATTGATATTGAAGGATATCAACGACTACTGATTTTTTCACATAAATTTAATAGCTGTAAATGTGCATAGTAATGTATATATGTGTGGTACAGTTTTTTCTTTATTATTATTATTTATTACAATTATTCACTTTGTATCCTGGCTGTAGCCCCCTTATCACCTCTGGGTCCCACCCTCTGGGTATAATGTTTTTTTTGCTGGTTTTTTTGCATATGTGCATTTCTATTTACCAGCTAGTATTGCATTCAGCAGATAGCAATCTGGTAGCCAGGAAAGGGAAGTCCCACCTTCTAAGATAGGCAATAAGTGCAATACTTATCTGGAGCCCAACTGACCTGAGAGGTGGAGTCAGGTGGATTTCCTGCAGCTTACAAGAATTATTTTTAAGTTTTAAGAAGGAGATAAAACTTTGGACACGTTAGCATCATAATTGTTATCTGCACTGAAATATACATTGTAGAAAAGGCAGTAGACACACACATTTGTGTTAAAAGCATAAGCATTCTTTAAGGTGAGCTATGAAAAGTCAGAAGCCTTCCTTGAAATAGAAGTGGAAGCTCACTTGATCTTAACTATTAGTATAAATACATATGATGGAGACTTAAAATCTTGAGCTTGGAACCATAATAGTGGGCAGTATAGGGGAAAGTTTTTGTATTAGAGTTAGATTAATAAATCAGAGCTTTACTGATAAAAGTCAAAGCACTGGACAGTCAATATAACAGTAGCATAGCAACAGGAGGAACTATTAAGTCTTTTTATCTATTTAGGATGTCTTAAATCACCTTAGACATTGTAAACTTTATAATTTGCATTTACAAACCTTAAAACATTTTCTTAGGGGAGGGGCAAGATGGCGGCGCCGGGAGGACTCTCATTCTGAGCAGCAGCAGCAGGATCAGCACAGTGACCAGTAATCAGAACTCGCGGCCAAAAAACACAGTCATTGTGTTTCCCAGGTGAGAGGATACCCCACGGTGGGGGATTCAATCAGCTTTTAACTCACCCAGCTAAACCGCGGAAGAGATCCCGTTTCCACCAGACGCTTGGCTGCCGGCCACCAGCCCCAGCCCCAGCCCAGAGCCACAAGCCAGTGTCTCTCTGGTCACGGTCCCAGACTGAACCGTGTGCACCACACTATCAGAGACTGGAATTTTCAGTCGAGAGATAACCCCAGGGTACAGGAAACGATTGGGACCAGCCTTAGGTCACCCAGACATCCCCTGGAAAAGACTCGGGTTCCACGGGCACCCCAGGAGCCAGCCCGGAGCCAGAGCCGGGGACCCAGGCTCCGGCACCACAGAGCTCTGCCTGCCTGCGCCTGATTCGCCGCCTGAGATAGAACTGTGGGCACCAGGGCACCAGAGAATGATTTTAACTGTCCGGTGCAAACACACAGGGAGGGAAAAGGCTGGTCTAATCTCAGAACACTCAGCCGACACCCCCAGCCTGAAAAAGTCCCCGGAAAATTACCCAGCTTAGGGAGGCACCCAGGCTCCCAAAGGCCGCAAAGGCAGACACAGGCAGTTTCTGTGCATCAGACAGCTGGCGGAGACTGAGCCGCCATCACTCAGCTGTGCTCCAGGCACAGGCAGTTTCTGCGGCCAGCCAACTGGCAGACACTGAGCAGTGTGCACCAGGGCAAAAAAAGACACTGGGAGTCCATGTCTCCAGAGAATCCACAGGGAAGGAAGGAAACTGTACTGACTTAAATCACCCAATCCTTCTCTAGAAAAAGTGTATCAGACCAGTGGGGCCGAGGCGCGATCACTCAGCTGTGCTCCAGACACAGGCACAAACAGTTGCCGCGTGCCTGATGTCCAACTGGGTCACAGCAGCTGATCATTAAATTTACAACAAGAAACCCAGAAACAGGGCAGCTGCCCTCAGGACTTCCCTGGGTGAGAGGAGAACCCTCTCGACTAACAAAGACCACAGTTACCACTCAGGTCTATATCCCTGAGGTGAGCAACTCCTGAAAAAACACCAGCCATCCAGGGACTATACCCAAAAAGCTGAAAAGACATCCTTCAGGAAAAACCAGCTTTCTGCAAAGGGGATTCTCTCCACCACAGGATCCCCAGGAACCACCAGAAAATAACCCCAAACACCTAAGAGAGCACAATGGGTAGAGGCCAGCGTAAAAGCTCAAGCAACAAAAGACAGAGCAATATGGCATCTCCAGAACCCAGTCACCCAGGAGCAAGTAGCCCTGGACACCCCAGCATAACTGAAATCCAAGAAGATGACCTAACAACTATGCTCATGAAGATGATAACAGAGGAAACAAATAAGATACGTAAAGACATAGAGGAAGATAAACTCAAACAGAATATTGCCATCCATAAAGAAATAGAGGAAGCTGCAGCCAAACAGTTTATGGCCTTTAGAAAGGAAATGCTTAAAGCACTGAATGAAATAAAAGAAACAGAGTTGAAGGAACTAAAAGAAAAACAGGAAAGTACAATCAGACGGGTGAAGGAAGTAAACAAAACAACTCAAGACCTGAAGATAGAATTGGAAAAATTAAAGAAAACACAAATGGAAGAAATAATGGAAAGGAAGAATCTAGGGAAGAAAACAGGAACTACAGAGGTAAGCATAACCAACAGACTACAAGAGATGGAAGAAAGAATCTCAGGTGTAGAAGATACAATGGAAGAAATCGATGTATCTGTCAAAGAAAATGTTAAATCCGAAAAATTCCTGACACAGACCGTCCAAGAAATCCAAGACAATATGAAAAGACAAAACCTAAGAATAATAGGTATAGAGGAAAAAGAAGACTCCCTTCTCCAAGGCCCAGAAAATATTTTCAACAAAATCATTGAAGAAAATTTCCCCAAGCTAAAGGAGAGGCCAATTAGAATACATGAGGCCTACAGAACACCCAACAAATTTGACCAGAAAAGAAAATCCTCCTGCCACATAATAATCAAAACTGTAAGTATACAGAACAAAGAAAAAATACTAAAAGCTGCAAGGGAAAAAGGCCAAGTAACATATAATGGCAAACCCATTAGAATCACTCCTGACTTTTCAACAGAGACTATGACAGCCAGAAGGGCCTGGACGGATATCATGCAGACCCTAAGAGAACACAGATGTCAGCCCAGGCTACTATACCCCGCAAAACTCTCAGTCCTCATAGATGGAGAAAACAAGATATTCAATGACAAAAACAAATTTCAACAATACCTACAAATAAATCCAGCATTACAGAAGACACTGGAAGGGAAAATACAACCCAGGAAAACTAGCTACATTCAAGAAAACACAGGAAATAAATAACCTCACTTCAGTAAAAGAAAAAGCAACCAAGCACACAACCTGATGACCACAGCCAATATCAAAATCAAGGGATCTAACAGCCACTGGTCATTAATCTCTCTCAACATCAATGGACTCAACTCTCCAATAAAAAGACACAGACTAACAGAATGGATACGTAAACTAAACCCAGCAATCTGTTGCATACAAGAAACACACCTAAGACAAAGATAGACATTACTTGAGGGTAAAGGGTTGGAAGACAACTTTCCAAGCAAACGGACCCAAGAAGCAAGCAGGAGTAGCCATTCTAATATCTGATAAAATAGACTTTCAACCAAAATTAATAAAAAGATATGGGGAAGGACACTTCATACTCATCAAGGGAAAATTCCACCAGGAAGACATCACAATCCTGAACATCTATGCCCCAAATACAAGGGCACCCACATTTGTGAAAGAAACATTGATAAAATTTAAAGCACATATAGATCCCCACACATTAATAGTGGGAGACTTCAACACCCCACTCTCAACAAAGGACAGGTCAACAAAACAGAAATTAAACAAAGAAACAATGTCTCTGACAGAGGTCATGAATCAAATGGACCTAACAGACATTTACAGAACCTTACACCCAAACACAAAAGAATTTACCTTCTTCTGAGTACCTCATGGAACCTTCTCCAAAATAGACCACATAGTGGGTCACAAAGCAAGCCTCAACAGATACAAGAAGATTGAAATAATCCCTTGTATCTTGTCTGATCACCATGGAATAAAGAAGGACCTCAACAATAACAGAAATATCAAAAAGCCTACACACACATGGAAACTGAACAACTTGTTACTAAATGACAGCTGGGTCAGGGAAGAAATAAAGAAAGAAATTAAAGTCTTTCTAGAAATCAATGAAAATGAAGACACAACATACCCAAATTGTGGGACACAATGAAAACAGTGCTAAGAGGAAAGTTCATAGCACTAAGTGCCTTCAAGAAGAAATTTGAGACAGCTCATTCAAGCACCTTAATGGCTCACTTAAAAACCTTAGAAAAACAAGAAGCAGACACACCAAGAAGGAGTAGACAGCTGGAAATAATCAAACTCAGGGCTGAAATCAATCAATTGGAAACAAATAAAACAGTTCAAAGAATCAATGAAACCAAGAGCTGGTTCTTTGAGAAAATCAACAAGATCGACAAACCCTTAGCCAAGCTAACTAAAAGGCAGAGAGACACCACCCAAATCAACAAAATCAGAAATGAAAAAGGGGGATATAACTACAGACACCGAGGAAATCCAAACAATCATTAGGACTTACTTCAAAAGTCTATATGCCACAAAATTTGAAAATCTAAATGAAATGGACAATTTTCTTGATCAATTTGACTTACCAAAGCTGAATCAGGACCAGGTAAATCAACTAAATAGACCTATATCCCCCAAAGAAATAGAAGTGGTCATGAAAAATCTCCCATCCAAAAAAAAAAAAAGCCCAAGACCAGATGGCTTCAGCGCAGAATTCTACCAGACCTTCAAAGAAGAGCTAACACCAATTCTCTTCAAACTATTCCACAAAATAGAAACAGAAGGAACATTACCAAACTCATTCTATGAAGCCACAGTCACCTTGGTGCCTAAACCTCACAAAGACTCAACAAAGAAAGAGAATTTCAGGCCAATCTCCCTTATGAACATTGATGCAAAAATACTTAACAAAATACTTGCAAACCGAATCCAAGAACACATCAAAGATATTATCCACTATGACCAAGTAGGCTTCATCCCAGGTATGCAGGGGTGGTTCAATATACGGAAATACATCAATGTGATCCACCATATTAACAAACTGAAAGAAAAAAAAAACCACATGATAATCTCCCTAGATGCTGAAAAAGCATTTGACAAAATCCAACATCCATTCATGTTTAAAGTATTGGAGAGATCAGGGATACAAGGCACATATCTAAACATAATAAAGGCGATATACAGCAAGCCTATAGCCAACATCAAACTGAACGGAGAGAAACTTAAAGCAATCCCACTAAAATCAGGGACAAGACAAGGCTGCCCACTCTCTCCATATCTCTTCAACATAGTGCTGGAAGTCCTTGCTAGAGCAATAAGACAGTTGAAGGAGATCAAGGGGATATAAATTGGAAAGGAAGAAGTCAAATTATCACTATTTGCAGATGATATGATAGTATATGTGAGTGACCCCAAAAACTCTACCAGGGAACGCCTACAGCTAATAAACACCTTCAGCAAAGTGGCAGGATACAAAATTAACTCAAAAAAATCAGTAGCCCTCTTGTATACAAAAGACAAAAGGGCTGAGAAAGAAATTAGGGAAACAACACCCTTCACAATAGCCACAAATGACATAAGGTACCTCGGAGTAACCCTAACCAAGGAAGTCAAAGACTTGCATGAAAAAAATTTCAAATCTCTGAAGAAAGAATTAGAAGAAGATATGAGAAGTGGAAAGATCTCCCATGCTCATGGCTTGGCAAGATTAACATAGTAAAAATGGCCATCTTACCAAAAGCAATCTACAGATTCAATGCAATGCCCATCAAATTACCAACACAATTCTTTACAGACCTGGAAAGAAAACTTCTCAACTTCATATGGAATAACAAGAAACCCAGAATTGCTAAAACAATCCTCTACAATAAAAGATCTTCTGGAGGTATCTCCATCCCTGATCTTAACCTGTACTATAGAGCAACAGTTTTAAAAACTGCATGGTACTGGCATAGAAACAGAATGGTGGATCAATGGAACCAAACAGAGGACCCAGAAATAAACCCACACACTTACGGACACCTGATCTTTGACAAAGACGCCAAAACCATTGAATGGAAAAAAGATAGCATCTTCAACAAATGGTGCTGGTCCAACTGGATGTCTACATGTAGAAAAATGAAAATAGATCCATACTTATCACCCTGCACAAAACTGAAGTCCAAGTGGTTCAAAGACCTCAACATAAAACCTGACACATTAAATCGGCTTGAAAAAAAAGTGTGAAATACCCTAGAACTCATTGGTGCAGGAGAAAACTTCCTGAACAGAACACCAACAGCACAGGCTCTAAGAGCAACAATCAATAAATGGGACCTCATGAAACTGAAAAGCTTCTGCAAAGCAAAGGACACCGTCATCAAAACAAAGCGACCGCCTACAGATTGGGAAAGAATCTTCACCAACCCTTTATCTGATAGAGGACTCATATCCAGTATATATAAAGAACTAAAGAAGCTGAAAAGCAGCAAACCAAGTAATCCACTTAAAAAATGGGGAACAGAGCTAAACAGAGAATTCTCTGGAGAGGAATACCGAATGGCAGAGAAGCACTTAAAGAAATGCTCAATCTCACTAGCCATTAGGGAAATGCAAATCAAAACAACCCTGAGATTTCACCTTACACCCATGAGAATGGCCAAGATCAAAAACTCAAGTGACAACACATGCTGGAGGGGTTGTGGAGAAAGGGGAACCCTTCTCCACTGCTGGTGGGAATGTGAACTTGTACAACCACTCTGGAAATCAATCTGGCGCTTTCTCAGACAACTAGGAATAGCACTTCCTCAAGATCCAGCCATACCACTCCTGGGCATATATCCAAAAGAGGCTCAAGTACACAAAAAGGACATTTGCTCAACCATGTTTGTAGCAGCTTTATTTGTAATAGCCAGAAGCTGGAAACAACCCAGATGCCCCTCAACTGAAGAATGGATGCAGAAATTGTGGTACATCTACACAATGGAATATTACTCAGCAATGAAAAAATAAGGAAATCATGAAATTTGCAGGTAAATGGTGGGATCTGGAAAGGATCATCCTGAGTGAGTTGTCCCAGAAGCAAAAAGACACACATGGTATATACTCACTCATATAGACATACAACATAGGACAAACCCACTAAAACCTGTGCATCTAAAGAAACTAAGCAAGAGAGAGGACCCTAACTACAATGTCCAATCCCCATCCGGAAAGGCAAAGAGGATGGACATCAGAAGAAGAAGAAAACAGGAAACAACCTAGGAACCTACCACAGAGGGCCTCTGAAAGCCTCTGCCCTACAGACTATCAATGCAGATGCTGAGCCTGATGGGCAACTGTTGGGCAGAGTGAATGGAATTTTATGTAAGAAGTGGGAAATAGTAAGAGCTGGAGAGGACAGGGTCTCCACAAGGAGAGCAACAGAACCAGAAAATTTGAACACAGGGAACTTCCCAGAGACTCATACTCCAACCAAGGACTATTCATAGAGATAACCCAGAACCCCTGCACAGATGTAGCCCAGTGCAGTTCAGAGTCCAATTGGGTTACATAGTGATGTGAAGAGGGACTGCCTCTGACATAATCTGATTGGCCTGCTCCTTGATCACCTCCCCCTGAGGGGGAGCAGCCTTACCAGGCCATAGTAGAGGACAATGCAGCCACTTTTGATGTGAACTGATAGACTAAGATCAGAAAGGAGAGGAGAACCTCCCCTATCAATGGACTTGGGGAGTGGCATGCATGCAGAGGTAGGAGGGAGGGTGGGATTGGGATGGTAGGAGGGAGGGGCTTATGGGGGGATGCAGAATGAATAAAGTGTAATTGATGAAAAATTTAAAAAAAATTAAATTGAAAATTGTATTATGGTGAACAAAAAAAAAAAAAAAACATTTGTTAGGGGCTGCTAAGACGGCTCAGTAGGTATAAAGGTGCTTACCACCAAACCTGATGATTTCAGTTTAATCCCAGACCTGTATAGAGGAAGAACAGAACCATCTCTCACAAGTTGTGCTGTGACCTCTATATGTGTCCTATGTTATGCTTATTTTTCTCTCTTAAATAAACAAGTAAATATGAAAAAAAAAACATTTTCTTAGACATTTAAACATTTATAACTTGCATTTATCAACCTTAGGATGCTTTTTTAGACTCTCAAGCATGTATAACTTGCATTTACCAATCTTAAGATGCTTTCTTAGACTCTTAAACATGTACAACTTGCATTTACCAATCTTAAAAAGCTCGTTTAGATCCTCAAACAATATTTTTTTTGGCCTTTGTATCTAGTTATTTACCATGAGACATAGGTGAGACTACTATGAACATTTATTGTCCTTTAGCTAAAGGGATAGTAAAAGGTTACATCTGAGGCCTATTTATTGAGTCTGGCAACAAGGCATATTGTGTCTAGGCCTGACAATAGCAACTCTAGGACTCAGGATTAAGGCCTGATCTCCTGCATGTGAAGATAACTGAAAAGGCATCTGAAGTCTCCCAAGACAAAAGTTGGCAACATGTCCCTGGGAACCCAGAGTGAGGCCAAAACAGACTTGTAATGTTACCCTGGGCTGGGAAAGGGTGGTGGAGATGGCTGGATAAAGGAGCCATTTATTTGTCCTCCACCAGGTTAAAGATCTGTAAGGCTGGAAGTGTCTATGGCTCTTGTGCTGGTTGAGCCTCCATGGCTAGGCAAAGAGGACAAACCTGCATGGGAGCATTTTGGCTGCCAGAGACCAGGCAGGCAAACATGGCTTGTTGAAGCTGCTGTGGGACCAGTGTCACCTTTGGCTGCATTTCAAACGGTCGCCAGGTGGAACTGACTTTTGGCTATACCCAAGTGGGATGGGGCACTGCAGACCTCTTGTTTTTGTTGTGGGAATGTCAACAACCTCAGAGCAGCAGCTATGGTCTGGAACATAGCTTTTGCTGTGGATGAGCCTATCAGGAAGATTCTTCTCATTATTTTTATCAACTCCTATATGGTGACTCAAGGACCATCCTCAGCTGTTTATTAAGGATTGCAGTGAGACCATGTTTGCAATTGTAGGACTATAATATAGATTTGGACATCTATGAGATGACTATTAACTTGAATTTGTTAACCATTAAATATTCGGACTTTAGGTTTTGGCCCTGTTAAGTTGGAGCCTTAAAAGTCATAAATATAGTCCATTAAAGTGAGAGTATAATAGTTTTTAGTATGATTTAGTATATTAAAGTTTGTATCTTATAAAAGTTTAACGTTATACTATAGATTAATAATAATACCATTTTTGGAAAAATAAGACCAAGCATATTTTAAGCTTTTGATAGTAGAGATATAGCATAATGACCAAGTTTTAACATAAATACCTCTAAAATTAATAGATCTTAATTTAGAATATTGGTAAGGTAAAAACTGTATGTAGTAACCATCCCCTGCATTGTGAGTTTTAAAACTAACAATATAGTAGAACAGTATAAAGCAATTTTAAAATTATATTTGAATTTATTATAGCAAACCCATTAGCCAGAAGCCTAATGGTGAATCCCGATGATAGACAGCATATGGCAGGAGAAACAGAAAGAACATTTATTAATTTAGGAACTGAAAAGACATAGGCATTTAGACATACATTCCAAACCAACTTAATTTGAATAGACATTTATAATTTTGAAATTTTATTATATAAAATTTATTTTGAAGCAGGGTGGAATTATAGAGAGTAAAACATAACTTTGAATTTTTATAAAAATCCATACCAATTTAAAATGAGCCTTGTTGTTGTCCTAGTCTAAAAGGAGATAAAATAAACAGTTAGTTATGATTAAGGCAGTCTTGTAAACCCAATGAGGAAATTACATAAATCATTAGATAATTTAAAGCACTTAAGATATATACATATTTTTAAGAGCAGAGTGTACAGATATCAGGAAGAAAATAATTTTTTAAAGCTTGAAAATAACACCTTAAAGTAGTCAGAATATTGAGAGCCAGAGTATAAAATAAAAGCGGCTTGGAGCTCTGCAGGAGTGGGGGAGGGACCAGCGCATGGCAAGGCGGAGCAGAAACGCCCTAAGTCAAAATGGCCATGAAGCCATGTGGACTCCACAGTGAAGACATGGCTCCACCCACTTCCTCCCAAAACCAACATGACAGCGAGCTTCTCAGGGAAGATTCAAAATCTCGGAGTGATACAAATCTTAAAATCTCGCTCATGGGAGCTCGGGCAGCTGTGCAAATCTGGGTACAGGGTCCCAGCAATTGCCTAACTGAAGCAGCGGGCCAGCGATTTCCCCAAGCAGATTTTTGTCCTGCTGTGTCCCAGCGTCCAGGTGCATTGAGCAGCTGCGGTAGGGGGCAGCCATGAGCAGGTGTGCACACAAAGGCAGTGAGGGAAAGTAAAGATTTTCAGGCTTAGGTAGGGCATGCCAGCGATTTTTTTCAAGTCGATTTTGGTGCCTCAGGAGTCCCTGGGGCTTGGCGCACTGGCACGGGACAAGTCCTAGCGATGCTGTAGCCTCTGCGGGGAGCCTCTGACTCCACTGTTGCCATCAGAGCAGGCAACGGGACAGATGTGCCGTGCACAGTAAGATAGTTGAGGAAATGTAAGGATTTTTAGGCATAGATAGAGCAGAAAGGATCTGTTGTACACATCCATTGTCCCCTAGAAGGCCAAGAGGGTTTCTGGCAAAGCCAGGAAACTCTCCTGGGTTTCAGCACCATTGTTGAGGACAAAGCACAGAATGACAATTAGAGGCAGAACAGATCTTATATGAAAGAGGTTTATTAGATGGAGATGAAGAGAGAGAAAGAGAGAAGGAAGAACAGGACATGATGGGAGGGGAGAAAGAGAGCAGGGTGCCCAGACAGAGAAATTGAAGAGGGCCAGAAGGCAAGAGGCCAAGAGAGGAGACAAAGAGAGGGACCACATAGCAGGCTGGTCCCTTTAAGGGGCAAGGTAACCACACCTTCCAGGTGTGGCCACCTGGCCAGGAAAACATCATGCCATCATAGGTTGCTAGGCAACACAGGAGTAGGTTTGGTTCCTATATCCTAACAGGTTTAAGAAACTCAGAATACCCAACTTTGTACAGTAGCATGCATTCATCAAGTATTTTAATATACAATCACAATATTTAAATTTGTGAATCTGAACATGCATTTTACTTTCGCATGCCAAACAAATGTTACTACATAACAAAAATGAATTTCAAAATAAAAAACCTGAAGTGAAGACAGTTCATTAAAAAAATTGTTTGATGGTATGGACATTGGGAGGAGAAAACAGGGAACAGGACAGGAGCCTACCACAGAGGGCCTCTGAAAGATTCTACCTAGCAGTGTATCAAAGCTGACGTTGAGACTCATAGCCAAACTTTGACCAGAGTGCAGGAAATATTTTGAAAGAAGGGGGAGATAGAAAGACCTGGAGGGGACAGAAGCTCGACAGGGAGACCAACATTACAAAAAATCTGGGCCCAGGGTTTTTTGTTTTGTTCGTTTTGTTTTTCCAACCCACAACCATGCATGGAGATAACCTAGAATCCCTGCACAGATGTAGCTCATGGCAGCTCAGTCTCCAAGTGGGTGCTCTAATAAGGAGAACAGAGGCTGCCTCTAACATGAACTCACTGGCTGGCTCTTTCATCATCTCCTCCTGAGGAGGGGACAGCCTTGCTAGGCCACAGAGGAAGACAATGCAGCCAGTCCTGATGAGACCTGATAGGCTAGCATCAGATGGAAGGGGAGGAGGACCTCCCCTATCAGTGCACTAGGGGAGGGGCATGGGAGGAAGAGAGGGAGTGAGGGCAGGATTGGGAGGAGATGAGGGAGGGGGCTACAGCTGAGATACAAAGTGATTAAATTGTAATAAATAAAAAAATTTAAAAATTGTTTGACTCAAAGAACATGAAAAAACAAAAACAATTGTCATAAGCACACATGACACAATTACACAAAATCTAGGTGCACTCAGTTTAGAAAAACTAATTACAGAAAGTTTGTTTCCATCTCTTAAAGATGTCACCAAGTCTTAACACAAAAGATCAAAAGATATAATAACCTAGAATTGCAATTTTTTCCCATTGTATCCCAGGATTCCTTTTAGAAGGGAAGAACTGGCTTGGGACATGTGGGGATCAGGTTTTATGATATTTCCAAGAAAAGCCACATGCTATTTATATGACACAGGAATTAAACATGGATGGATCTACTAAACATCTATTTCTGTGTCCGTGGCACTAAACAATTAACAGATATCTGGTTAGAACAACAAAAGCAGCTTTGCCTTTAGGGTGCATCCAGGGAAACCCAGCAGTGGTGAGGTCTGCCCCTGCCTTGTGCCCTCCTTGTGCCAGTTCCTGGGTCCCAGGCCTACCTGCAATCCCAGAGGCTGGCAGCCATCAGGGTATACCAGAGACCTTCAGCCATCAGGGCCTACCAGCTCTGCCTGCAACCCTAGAGGCCTACTGTCATCAGGGACCACCAGGCCTGCCAATACCAGGGACAATCAGATGGCTAAGGGCCAGTGTAAGAACATACTCAACAAAACACAGGGCAATATGGCACCACCAGAACCCAGCTATCCTGTTGGAGGTAGCCTGCTGGTTGAGTTCTTGCCTGGACTCCGTAGCCATTAGAAGCTCTGCACTAAAGGCTGAACTCCCTCCCCTAGGCGGGGTCCCCTTCTCTCTGCCTCACTTCATCTGGAGAGTGCCTTTAGATTATAGATTCCCCTAGTCACATTTGATATAGGACCTCTGAAACAGCACACCGCTAGCTCTCCCCCTCCCTGCAAATCAAGGATACAAATCAAGCATCCTTGAAGTGCCCAGTTTCAACCAATTATGTACATCTATACTTGGAGCCCCCTAACCACTCCCCTAGCGATATATATATTCTTTGTTCTTTAGAAGTAAACTTGAACTAGCATCAGCTGTACCAGGGGCGTGTGATCCCTGTACAGTCCAGGCATGCTTCTCATCTCCAGCCTCTCCTGACTTTGTGGATTGCTGCCAGGCAGCCCCCAGGCAGGAAGAGAACAACACTATCCTACTGCAACAAGCCCTGGATATCCTAACACACCTGAAGCCCAAGAAAATGATCTTAAATCTGATGTTATGGATATGATAGGATCCTTTAAACAGGAAATTAATAAATCCTTCAAAGAAATAGAGAAAAAATATAGTCAAACAGGTGAAGGAATGGAATAAATCACCTAAAGAAATACAGGAAAATACAAGTAAACAGGAGAAGAAAATGAATAAAACTGTTCAAGACCTCAAAATGGAAATACAAGAAATAAGAAAAACACTAACTGAGGCAATCAATCCTGGAAAACCTAGAAAAAAGAGCAAGAATTACAAATTCAAGAATCACCGACAGAATACAAGAAGTGGAAGAGAGAATCTCAGATGTAGAAAATATGATCGAAGAAATTGATACATCGGTCAAAGAAAATGCTGAATCTAAAAAGTTTCTAACATAAAACATCTAGGAAATTTGGTACACTATGAAAAGACCAAACCTGAGAATAATAGGAACAAAAGAAGGATAAAATTCATAGCTCAAAGTTCCAGAAAATATCTTCAACAAAAACATAGAAGAACACTTTCCTACCCTAAAGAAGGAAATGCCTATAAATGTACAGGAAGCTTATAAA
The DNA here is from genome assembly GCF_030254825.1 of Meriones unguiculatus. Classification (NCBI taxonomy): domain Eukaryota; kingdom Metazoa; phylum Chordata; class Mammalia; order Rodentia; family Muridae; genus Meriones; species Meriones unguiculatus. The sequence goes on from NC_083369.1 coordinate 38,951,227, forward strand.
ACAGCAAATAGATTGGACCACAAAAAGAAAATCCTCCCACACCAAATAATCAAAACACTAAATGTATAGAACAAACAATATTAAAAGCCGCTAACATATAAAGTCAGGCCTATTAGAATTATACCAGACTTCTTAACAGAGACTTTAAAAGCCAGAAGGGTCTAGGCAGGTATCATTCAGATGATAAGAGACCACACATGCCCAGACTACTATATGAAGTAAAACTTTCAATAACTATAGATAGAGAAAACAGGTATTTTGTGACAAATCCAAATTTAAACATCTTTCCACTAACACAGCCCTACAGAGAATACTAGAAGAAAAACTTGAACACAGGAGGCTAACTACACCCAAGAAAACACAGGTAATAAATAATTTAACACAAGCAAAAGAATGGAATATCACACACATACACACACACACACACACACACACACACACACACACACACACAAAGAAAAAAAAAAACCCACCAAAATTACAGGAATCAGCAATCATTGGTAATATCTCTCAACCTAAATGGACTCAGTTATCCAATAAGAAGACACAGGTTAGCAGAGTGGATACAAAAACATTACCTGCTGCATAAAAACAAAAAAATAAAAACAAAAACACATCTCAGCAAAAAAGATAGACATTACCTCAGAGAAAAAGGCTGAAAAAAGTTTTCCAGGCAAAAAGACCAAGAAGCAAGCTGGAGTAGACTTCTAATATCTAATGGAATAGGCTTTCAACAGAATTAATCAAAAGAGATGGGAAAGGACACTTAATACTCATTAGAGGAAATATCCACCTCTAATGGATGATGTCTCAATTCTGAACACTTATAACCCAAATGCAAGGATACCCACATTCTTAAAATAAACATCATTAAAGCTTAAATCACACATTAAACCCCACACATTAATAGTGGGAAATCTCAACGCCCCATCCTCAGACAGGTCATTGAGACAGAAACTAACCAGACATGGCTGGGGCACTGGATGAGGGACTAGGGATATGCCTAATGATGGCGGAGAGTGCATGCAGGCTATGATCAGTACAAGAACACAGTTATGTTGGACAGCTATGTCATGAAGGTTATATAAGGTGTATTAAGGATAAGGTCAAGAAAACAAACCAGGGTGCAATGTATCCCATCTTAAAAGATATATTTAGCGTATATACATATATATATATATGTGTGTGTGTGTGTGTATACATATATACATATATATAGATATATACATGTACATATACATGCATATATGTATATATATGTACATGTGTATATATATGCATATATATACATACATGTATATACATCACAGTGCTTAATAAATTGTACAGGTTTTTGAAAATATTTCTATTTTGTCTGAGATAATAATTACATCATTTTCCTTTCCCTTTCTTCCCTTCAAACCCTCCTTAATAATTCTTTCTAGTCTCTTTTAAAGTCATGCCTTCTTTATTGCTATTATATACATATATACATGTGTATATATTCCTAAATACATACATACAACCTGCTCAATCTGTATAAAGTTGCCTGTATTCGTGTTTTCAGGGCTGACCATTTGGTAACCGGATAACCAATTGGTGTGCTCTTCACTGGGGAAGAATATATTATCTACAACTCTCAGCATTCCTTAGGTGCCTGTATTTCTTTGTGTGGGGTTGAAGTCTCATGGCCTCGGTTCTCTAATAAAAAGACACAGGCTAACAGAATAGATCCAAAAACAGGACCCATCATTCTGCTGCAAAAGAGAAACATACCTCAGCAACAAAGACAGACATTTCCAGGGCCCTGACCACAAATGGTATCTGAACAGCAGCTCAGCAGTGAGAATAGAGTGACTGACAGGATGTACTGTGGACCCCAAACCCTCAACATCTGTGTTTCTCAGGTGGGAGAAGAGCCCTCAGGTAAATTGGAGGGTCCAACTTCATATCACTGGGCTAATCCTGGGAAAAGTTTCTGTGCTGATGCCCAACATGGCCTCAACATGGATATGGATATATACATATACATATATATATATACATATATGTAATAATATATATGGGGCATATACATATATATATACGCACACACACGCACAAACACACATACATAGTATTTGTCAAAAAATGGCCTAATTTTGGATATATGCTTATGAGTGGTACAGCTGTATCTTGAGGAAGCACTATTCCTAATTGTCAGAGAAAGCGCCAGATTGATTGCCAAAATAGTTGTACAAGTTTACATTCCCACCAGCAGTGGAGGAGGGTTCCCCTTTCTCCACATCCTCTCCAGCATGTGTTGTTGCTTGAGTTTTTCATCTTAGCCATTCTGATGGGTGTAAGCTGAAATCTCCAGGTCGTTTTGATTTGCATTTCCCTGATGACTGAGGACATTGAACATTTCTTTGTTTCTCTGCCATTCGATATTCTTCTATTGAGAATTCTCTGTTTAGCTCTGTACCCCATTTTTTAATTGGATTACTTGATTTGTTTAACTTCTTGAGCTCTTTATATATTCTGGATATATATAATGGATATATATATATATACTCTGTCAGATGTAGGGTTGGTGAAGATCTTTTCCCAATCTGTAGGCTGTCATTTTGTTCTGATGACTATGTCCTTTGCTTTACAGAAGCTTTTCAGTTTCATGAGGTCCCATTTATTAATTGTTGCACTTAGAGCCTGGGCTGTTGGTGTTCTGTTCAGGAAGTTGTCTCCTGTGCCAATGAGGTCAAAGTTCTTCCACACTTATCCTTCCAACATATTTAGTGTGTCTGTTTTTATGCTGGGATCTTTGATCCACTTGGACTTTAATTATGTGCAGGCTTATAGATATGGCCTATTTGCATTTTTCTACATGCATTTTCTAGATCCAGTTAGACCAGCTGTTCAAGTATACAAGGACATTTACTCAACCATGTTTGTAGGAGCTTTATTTGTAATAGCCAGAAGCTGGAAACAACCCAGATGCCCCTCAGTTTTGGAATGGATACAGAAATTGTGGGACATCTACACAATGGAATATTACTCAGCAATAAAAAACAAGGAAATCATGAAAATTGCAGGCAAATGGTGGGAACTGGAAAAGAACATCCTAAGTGAGGTATCCCAGAAGCAGAAAAACACACAGGGTCTATACTCACTCAAAAGTGGATATTAGTATATAATATAGTGTAAAATACTAAAATCTGTACACCTAAAGAAACTAATCAAGAAGGAGGAATCTGGGTAAGACACTCAATCTCCACTCAGAAAGGCAAAGAGGATGGACATCAGAAGAGGGAGAAAACAGAGAACAGGACAGGAGCCTACCACAGAGGGCTGCTGAAAGACTCTACCCTGAAGGGTATCAGAGCAGATGCTCTGACCGACCTTTGGTCAGAGTGCAGGGAATCTTATGAAAGAAGGGGGAGATAGTAAGACCTGGAGAGGACAGGAGCTCCACAAGGAGCGCAATAGAACCAAAAACTCTGGGCACAGGGGCCTTTTCTGAGACTGATACTCAACCAAGGACCCTTCGTGGAGATAACTTAGAACCCCTGAACAGATGTAGCCCATGGCAGTTCAGTGGGTTCCATAGTAATGGGAACAGGGACTGTCTCTGACATGAACTGATTGGCTTGCTCTTCAATCACCTCCCTCTGAGCAGAGAGCAGCCATACCAGGCCACAGAGGAGGACAATGAAGCCAGTCCTGGGGAGACCTGATAAGCTAGGGTCAGATGGAAGGAGAGGAAGAGCTCCCCTATCAGTGGACTTGGGGAGGGACATGAGTTAAGAAGGGTGGGTTCGGGAGGGGATGAGGGAGGGAGCTACAGGGGGGATACAAAGTGAATAAACTGTAATATAGATGTATGTAAATGGCCTACTGAAAAAGGAATTAGAGATGCCTGATAATCCTTGGCTTAGTGTTGATGAAGAGACTTTAAGGCTTAGGGAAATTACAATGCTAGGGCAGGTATTCTCTGTGAAACCTAATCCTCCACAATGGGAAGGCCCAGAAGACATGTGCTTCATGAATCCTATAAGACACAAAATAGTGAGACGAGCACAATAATATTTGAAGAGCTTTGTTGTTACCATTTTCCTTGTGTCAGGTTAAGGATGCTGCTGCTCAGCTCGGTGAACTGGTGAACTAAATAGGATAGGTACATTTGGCCCATAGTTTTGATAGTTTAGCAAGGGCCAAGTGGCATCAATGAATTGCCGAATGCAAGGTGGTTCTAGTTATTATAATGGGAAGCACAGGTAATGTGAGTTTTATGGTGGCATGACTCATATAGACCTTTGGTACTGTCTAATCAATATTGGTGCTTCCAGAAATGAAACAGAAAAGAAGACTGTTGCATTTTTTGTTTGATCTGAATAAGAAAAAAAAAAAACTCAAACAAATGAAATAAAGGCTACATTGGATCTTGGCAAGAGGGAATCTCATCCTGTGAACAAATTTCCAAACTTGAGTCAGTTTGTAAACCCAAAACACATAGAGAGAATATATGGCCAGGTCCTGTTGAGGAAGAACCTTGCTAAATACCTAGTAATTTCACTGTGAGCCTTTCTCCCACTCTTCACTAGAGAGACCTACAGCTTTTTACCTGGGAAACTACATACTAGGGTAGAGGAAACAATCAGAATTTCTGGGATCTGTTGGATATTGGTTCAGAATTGACACTGATTCCAAGAGACCCCAAGACACATTATGGCCCTCCACTTCAATTAGGGGCTGATGGAGTCAGGCAGTTAATGAAGTTTTGGCTGACTCATAGTTGGTCCAGTGTATCCCCAAACTCCTCCTAAAGTTATTTTCCCAGTTGATACTGTACAAATGGGATATATGTATATACATACACACAGACATATCAAGTTCCCACATTGGTTCCCTAATCTGTGGAGTGAGGCCTGTTATGGTTGGGATGGTAATGGAAGCCACCGGAGTTTTCTCTACCAGGTAAAATAGTGAACAAAGACAATAATACCACACCCCAGTAGGAATTGTGAAAATTAGTTCCATCATCAAGGACTTGAAAGATGCAAGTCCATATCTCCCTTTAACTCTCCTATCTGGCCTATGCATAAGACAGATAGACTGTGGGAAATGACTACTGACTATTAAAAACATAATCAAGCAGTGAGTGACTCTAATTGCAGCTGCTGTACCAGTTAAGGTGTCCCTGAGCAGATTAATATATTGGTCTTGCAAATGCATTTTTTTTCCTCAGCATTTTGTCAGCCAAAAGCAATTTGCTTTCAGCACCAACAGTATACCTTCACAGTTTTACTTCAAGGCTATATTAACTCTTCGGCTCTGTGTCATGTTATTTGAGGGGATCTCAATCATCAGTGTCTTCCACAAAATATCACATTGCCCCACTACTATATTGATGACATTATGATGATTGGACCAAGTGAGCAGGAGGTAATAAGCACTTGGACTTACTATTAAGGCATATTTGCCTCAGAATATAGGAAATAAATCCAATCATCAAAATTCAAGTAGCTTCTACCTCGGTGAAAATTTTAGGATGGGGCATACAGAACTGTTCCTCCTAAAGTAAAGGATAAGTTATACACATGGCCCTACCACCAACTTCACCACCAAGAAAGAAATACAACGTTTAGTGTGCCTATTTAGATTCTGGAGACAATACATTCCTCATTTGGGTATGTTACTCTGGCCCATATACCAAGTGGCTCATAAAGTTGCTAGCTTTGTGTGGGGCCTGGAATGAGAGACGGCTCTTCAACGGGTCCAGGCTGCTGTGCAGGCTTCTCTATCACTTGGACCATATGATCCAGCAGACCTAATGGTACTTGAGATGTTAGTGGCAGATAGGGATGCTGTTTGGATCCTTTGGTAGGCCCTGTAGATGCATCGAAGAGGAGACTGGTAGGATTTTGGATCAAGGCTCTACCATAATCTGTAGACAACTATTCTCCCTTTGAGAGACAGCTCTTGGCCTGCTGTTGGACTTTAGTGGAAACTAAATGTTTGAAAATGGGCCACTAAATTACCATGAACTCTGAGCTTCCCATCAAGGCTGGGTGTTATCTGATCTATGAAGTCATAAAATAGGACATGCACAACAGCAATCTATTATCAAATGGAAGTGTAATATACATTATCAGGCCTGAGAAGGCCCTAAAGGCACAAACAAGTTACATGAAGAAGTTACTCAAATGCCTATGGTTTCTACTTCTGTTACAATGCCATCTGCTCCCAAGCAGGCACCTATAGCCTCATGGAATCTGCCCTATGATCATTTAACTGAGGAAAAGAAGAGTAGGGCCTGGTTTTCTGATGGTTCTGCACATTATACAGGCATCATCCAGAAGTGGACTACAGCATTACATAACCCCATTCTGGGGCAACCCTGAAGGACACAAGTGAAGGGACATCTTCATAGTGGGCAGAACTTGGGGCAATACATATGGTCATATATTGTTTAGAAGGAGAAATAGCTAGATACATAATTGTTCACTGATTCATGGGATGTAGTGAATTGACTTAGATGATCAGGGCGTAGAAAGAGCATGGCTGGAAAATTGCTGAGAACGACATCTGGGGAGGAAGTATGTGGATAGATCTCTCCAAATGGGCAAATGATGTGAAGATACTGTGTCCTATGTAAATGAAAAGAAAGATTTTAGTAATCAGATAAAATAAACTATTTTAGATAGTTTAAACTATCTAAACTATTCTAGATAGATAGAATAAACTATTGTGTGGACAGTCAGCCTCTTTCCCCAGACATCCCTGTCATTGCCCAATGGGCCCATGAACAAAGTGACCATGGTGAAAAAGATGGAGGCTATACATGTTCTTGTCGACATGGACTGCTACTCACCAGGGCCGACTTGATTGGTTACAGCTGTTGATGAGTGCCAGATCTGCCAACATCAGAGACCGACACTGAGCATCTGATTTGGTTGGCATAGTTCCCCAGGGTAACCATACAGTGACCTGGTGGCAGGTTGACCACATTGGGCCACTTTCTCTATGGAAAAAATAATGCTTTGTAATTACTGGAGTACATGCTTAATCTGGTTTTGGATTTGTCTTTTCTGCACATAATGCTCTGATAAAAAATACCATCCATGAACTTAAAAAATGCCTTATCTGCCATCTTTTTGACCAAGGATCTCACTTCACAGGCAGATAAGTTCAACAATAGGCTCATGCTCAACGACTGATCTTGTGTTCTTCACCATGATGAAGCCACTGGTCTGATAGAACAATGAAATGGCTTTTCAAAGACACAGTTTCAGTGTTGATTAAGTGGCAGAAACCTAGAAGACTAGGACAGCATTTTCCATAAGGCATTTATACTTTGAATTGGAGGTGTCTTAGGGTTTCCATTGTGGTGAAAAGACTCCATGACCATGGCAACTCTTATAAGGGAAACATTTAATTGGGCTGTTTTACGTTTCAAAGGTTTAGTTCATTGTTGTCATGGCAAGATGCATGGTGGCATGCAGCAGACGTGGTACTGGAGAAGGAGCTGAGAGTTCTACTTTTGATCCACAGGCAGCAGGAGACTGTGTCACACTGGACAGCCTTGAGCCTATAAAACAACAAAGTCTGCCCTCCACCCCTGTGACATACTTCCTTCAGCAAGGCCACACCTACTCCAACAAGTCTACACCTCTTAATAGTGCCTCTTTTTATGGGCCAAACATTCAGACACATGAGTCTATGGGGGCCATACCTATTCAAACCACCACAGGTAGTTTTGCCCATAGTCAGGATTCTTGGGACTAGGCATCAAGGGGTAGAAAAAGAATGGTTTCACTAGTAATCTACTAGGAAAAGTTTTGCAACCTATTTTTGTGACTTAAGTTCTGCAAGCCTAATAGTTTGGGTTTCAGATATGGGAGCACTCCTGCCAAGACACACAACAGGCATTCTATTGAACTGAAAGCGCAGACTTCTTTCTTCTAATTACCTTAAGCCAACAGTCTAAAAAAGAAATAACAGTGTTAAGAGGGGTGATTGATCCACACTACCAGGGGAAAATTAGATTGCTTCTCCACAATGGAAGTAAGGAAGATTATGTCTGGAGTACAAGGAGACCTTCTAAGTCATCTCTTGGTTCTACCGTGTTCTGTGATTAAAGTCAGTGAGAAAGTACAACAACTCAATTCAGTCAGTATGACAAAGGGAATAGACCTTTCAGGAATGAAGTTATTATTCACTTCTCCAGATAAAGATCCTAGACTTACTGAAGTGCTTGCTGAGCGTTGAGGAAATATGGAACAGGTTAGTGTAGGAATGTAGTTATAGATACTAAGGACAGGAGAATAGTTGCAGAAATGAGGATTATAGTTGACTTGAGTGTTTCTGTCATATTTTGTTAAGAATGTCTATGCAGATCTTTGTGTTCTCTTTCCTTGATTTCTTTATCATGTAATGTAATATTAATTGAGATGTTCTTCAAGGGACATTGCCACCTATTCTAAACTATATAATGCATTTGCAGTTGTAGTGGGACAGTTATGTCATGTTAGGCATAAGTATAACTTGGCTAAATAGATAAAACATTTGTGGTTGTGCATGGGATGACTATATCATCTTATGCATAAGTATGACTTGGTTATTGTTTTTTATTTTAAATTTAAGCATGAAAATATTATGGGATATTCTCCAGAGAAGACTGCTTGGACATAGGTTCAAGCCAATAGAAAGTCTTTGTTAGCTGTGCAGTGACTATGCTAGGAGTTCAGGATCCCAATGTGGCACTGAGCCTTTCTCAGGGTAAGCTTTTAAGCACAAAAACCATGTTCTGGGTTGACATAATTTATCAAGAAGAGTTAGCCAGAAGTGGAAGTATAGAAACCAAAAAGCAAGATTATTTAAAGACTTTCCCAGAACTATAGACTTTGATGATTTAGGCCTTTATTTTCATTTTGGTGGGTGGTACTATCTATATACTGAATTTTATAGCCTGAATGGTACTTCTGTCATAGAGTCAGTTGTGTTAAGGTCTGAGAACCTACTAAGGTCTGATTGCCTGTTGTATTTCCCACTGGTCTTGATGAATAAGTGAATCTTGGACTCACCTTGCTATAAAGAGGTTCATGGTCATTTTCTTGTGTTTTGATCATCCAGGGATGCTTGCCTTGAGAAAACTGGGTTCTAGGAATGCCATATTGTTTGGGCTTTTGTTATTTTTTTTTCTTTCTGTCCTTTAGCCATCTGCTTGTCTCTGGCATTAACTGTTAGACCCTGTTGCCTATTGGAGTCCTTGAGGGTGCAGGAAGAACCCTGGGCTGGAGGCTGAATGTTCCTGCAGGATCCCTTTTCTGATTGATGGGAATTACATTGAACTAGTAGGTAGATCTCAGGGACTTAGCCAAGGTTCTCTTCAGATTTATGATATTGATGACCGAGTGGATTCTTATGAAGCTCAGGGATCCTCCTTTCACCAAGGGAAGACCTGGAGTCAACTATCCCACTACTGGCTTTCTTTTTCTGAGTATAGTGAGCCCAGGCACTGTGATTGCTGAGCTCAGACTTTTTAGAGAATCTATGGGCTCAGAGGTCTTGATGATTTCCTTGAGAAGGGTTGAGCTTTGGAGCATCATCTGGGGTTGCTTCCATGGGTCCTGAGCATTAGGATTACCATGGTTGGAGCTGTTTGCCCTGGACAGTGACAGAGTGTGCTCAGATTGGAGTCCCACCCCCAGTGCTAAAAGATGTCCATGGGACAATGAAAGTGAGCACCCGATTTTGGAGTCTTGTCCCTGGAACAGGAAAGTATCTAATCCATGGAACAATGAGATGGGAGTCCAAGGTTGGAGATGCGAGTTGCCTGTACTCAGAATTTATCCACAGATGGTGTGATTTGGCCAGTGGCCTAGGACTGAGGCCATGTTGGGCAGCAGCCCAGGAACTTTTCCCAGGATTAGCCCAGTGATATGAAGTTGGACCCTCCAATTTACCTGGGGGCTCTTCTCTCACCTGAGAAACAGACACTGAGGGTTTGGGGTCCACAGTACATCCTGTCAGTCACTCTATTCTCACTGCTGTTCAGATACCATTTGTGGTCAGGGCCACCATCTTGGATCTCCCTGGAAATGTCTGTCTTTGTTGCTGAGGTGTGCTTCTTTTTTGCAGCAGAATGATGGGTCCTGTTTTTGGATCTATTCTGTTAGCCTGTGTCTTTTTATTAGAGAACCGAGGCCATGAGACTTCAACCCCACACAAAGAAATAGAGGCACCTAAGGAATGCTGAGAGTTGTAGATAATATATTCTTCCCCAGTGAAGAGCACACCAATTGGTTATCCGGTTACCAAATGGTCAGCCCTGAAAACACGAATACAGGCAACTTTATACAGATTGAGCAGGTTGTATGTATGTATTTAGGAATATATGCACATGTATATATGTATATAATAGCAATAAAGAAGGCATGACTTTAAAAGAGACTAGAAAGAATTATTAAGGAGGGTTTGAAGGGAAGAAAGGGAAAGGAAAATGATGTAGTTATTATCTCAGACAAAAGAGAAATATTTTCAAAAACTTGTACATTTTATTAAGCACTGTGGTTCAACAATGGCTGTCTCCTCAAGTCAAGTCCAAGAATCCAATAGTTATTCTGTCCATGGAACTCGATATGTGAGCTAATCTTTGGTATACATTGGAATTCTGAAGACGTAAGCTCTAATACCAGTAAAGGAATACCACAATAGCAGGATAGGTGAGCTTTCCAGCAAGTATGAAGGCAAGCAGGAAAAAAGTAAAACCTTCCTTCTTCCATGTTCTTTTATATAGATTGCCACCAGAAGGTGTGGTCCAGATTTAAGGAGGGTATGCTCACCTTAAATTATTCAATCAAGAAAAATCCCTCAGAGGACTGATTTTTAGTTAACTCCAATTGTAGTCAGGTTGTCAACCAAAAATAGCCCTCACATCCATATACCAAAAGCATATAGGCAGCGCTAATTAGATTCAGTGGTGAGACAGACATTGGAAGAGGGAGAGAACAGGGAACAGGACAGAAGCCTACCACAGAGGACTTCTGAAAGACTCTATTCAACAGGGTATCAAAGCAGATGCTGAGACTCATAGGCAAACCTTGGGCACACTACAGGAAATCTTATGAAAGAAGGGAGAGATAGAAAGACCTGGAGAGGACAGGAACTCCACAAGGAGAGCAACAGAACCAAAATTTCTGGGCACAGGTGTCTTTCCTGAGACTGATACTCCAACCAAGGACCATGCATGGAGATAACCTAGAACTCCTACACAGATGTAGCCCTTGGCAGCTCAGTATCCAAGTAGGTTCCCTAGTAATGGGACATGAAACCAGTGGCTGGCTCTTTGATCACCTTCCCCCTGAGGGAGAACAGCCTTACCAGGTCCCAAAGAAGACAATGCAGCCAGTCCTGATGAGACAGACATGCTAGGGTCAGAGGGAAGGAGAGGAGGATGTTCCCTATCAATGGAGTTGGGGAGGGGCATGGGAAGAGATGAAGGAGGCAGGGTGGGATAGGGAGGGGACAAAGGAGGGAGGGGACTATAGTTGGGATACAAAGTGAATAAACTGTAATTAATTAAAAAATAAATAATTTTTAAAAAATAAAACTAGTAACAGTACAAAAGTTGGGAAGGAGACATGGGGAGATTCTGGGAAAAGTGGATGGAGGTAGGGTGAATACAATTAAAATAAATTGCATAATATATGAAATTCTCAAAGAGTACATAAAATGTTAAATTGTTGTAATAAATAACTGAATTTTAGTCAATCACAGAATCTTAGCTTCAGAAAATTATAGGCTAAAAACTGTTCATCCTGTGCCAAAACAACACAATAATCAAGATAAAACCAACTGGGATACTTTTTACACCATTCCCATGTGGTGTCTATAATTATTGCATGCTGACATTTCTGGGCAGAATTTTCTGAACTTTTCTTATCCAATTCAGAAACTCTGTTCTTAAATCACCCCAGCTAAACTTAATTTGTATGATGTTTTCCTGGAAAAGAGTCACTAGAGATGTACTTTGGATCCTACTCCTGATATAGATCTTTTAGAAGGGAAACATACAAATTAACATAATAGAAAAGAAGCTTATTGCATTTTTGTTTGATCTGCATAAGCAGAAAAATTCTCAAACAAATGATATAAATGCTACATTGGATCTTGGCAAGACAGAATCTCAGCCTGTGAAACAATTTTCAGACTTAATCCAGTTTGCAGATCCAAAACCCCTGAGTGAAGGGATGACCTGGTTCTCTTAAGGAAGGACCTTGCTAAATACCTAGGAATTTTGCTGTTAGCCTTTGTCTCACTGTAATGTTTACTATATAAAACCTGGAACAGAGAAAAATTTTCTTGTTCTTGCCCCCAAACCAGTGCCCACAGACAAAGCCTCTGGATTTGCACTAATCTTATTGCCTTAGGGACCACATCTATTATCCCTCCCAAAACAGCAGGCAACATAATATGACAGACATACTCCAGATGCTTGGGGTAAGACCAAGTAGTAAGCACAGGACATTTTCTTAAAATACAGTGTTAGACTTACCATCATGAAATGTGATGCTGGATAGAATTAAATAGTCACTTGAAGAAAGAGTCTCTGGGCCTGCCACAGCTCTGCTAGAATAGACTTGTATTCTGGCTTACCTTATTTCTGGCAAGCTGATAGGTCATGGTTCATAAAGGGAGTACAAGCAAAAGAAGGCAATAACATTGTGGAACTTGATCTTGCCCTTGTGTTAAGGTGGACTCAGTGGTATATAGGCTCCAGGTATGACCTAGCATTGCAGCAATGTTGATGGCATCAGATTCACTAACTGAATTTATCCTATAATTCTAGGTAGTTGAGATAGAGAAATTGTCTAATTGTGGTAGGAAGAGGCACATGTTTTTATTTTGAAGCCTGGGGCCAGACACTCTACAGTGAGGCTCAGGGCTTAGCAAAGTCCTCTGATAACTGAACCCAGACCACTGATGGTAAACAACATAGCTGGGCCCACCCTAGCCACAAGAAAAAAAAAACATTCAGGGGCACACTATCCTTTCAGACACTTCATAGCCCATCCTGAACAAAGCAACTAGAAATTTGTGACAAACTTGTGCATGGGGTACCCTATAGTGCCAGTACAGTGGCAGTATGCCTAGGATATGGCTTAACATTGAAATAGTGCAAGCAACTACATTCTCAAAGGAAGCAGACTAGTTAAGAGTTTCTAGAAGGACAGAATCAAATAAATCCAGATTGGGAAGACTAGAAAAGTGCTTAATGTTTCAATGGAAAGAATTCATATATTAACAATATCAAGAACTTCCAGGGAACCATAGATTTATCTAAAAGATAAAAATAAGGCATGAGAAATTAGTCATATAGAAACAATATCTTAAAAATCTCAGAAGAAGACAATGCAGCCACTCCTGATGAGACCTGATAGACTAGAATCAGAAGGAAGGAGAGGAGGATCTTCCTTATCAGTGGACTTGGAGAGGGACACGGGTGGGGAAGAGGGAGGGTGGGATGGGGAGTGGAGGAGGGAGGGAGGTACAGGGGGCATACAAAGTGAATAAACTGTAATTAATAAAAATAAAAATAATTTTAAAAACCTCAAAGAATTTTAAGTTCATAAAAACGAAAAATAGAACAACTGTCAGCCCTGAAATTGCACACACATTATAGTCAGTGAGACTATATTCATATATTCAACAATATATATACATATACATATACATATACATATACATGTAACAACAGTTAAAGAAACAGAGACCAGAGTCCATGAATTTGAGAAAGAGCCAGGGAGTACATGGGAGTGGTTGGAGGGAAGAAACCAGAAGTGGAAATTATATAATTATATCTAAATTTCAAATATTAAAATTAAAAATAATGATTTTGTGATTCAGGAATCTCATTAACAGGTAACGAAAGGTATATGAAATCAGTATATCAAAGAGCTACTTACATTCACTTGTTTACTGTAGCATAATTCCCAATAGTTGAATCAACTGAAATGTGAATCACTGGGTGAATGAGTAAACAGAAATGCTGTACATACACAAAATGAAATGCTATTTAGACAAAAGGATGAATAAGTGCTATTATTATGATAATAGATGGAAGTGGAAGACATTATTTTCAGTGATATAAACCTGATCCAAAAGCAAATACTACATGATATTATTCATATGTGTAATCTAATAACGTTTTTCTCATGGAAGTTGAGAGCAGAATAGCAGTTGCCAGAGTCAGAGATAAGGAAAGGGTGGAAAGGATGATCAATAGTTATACATAAATAGGAGAGTATGTCAGAATGTTTAAGTTATACTTAACAATTTAAATTAAAAAAACTAAATAATTATACTTAAAAAATTAAATAGGAGAAAAGAAGCTCTTTGTGTGTGCTTGCATTTATGATGACTATAGATGATGATAATGTACTGTACATTTAAAATACCTAAAATAAAGTAACTGATGTTTTGCCACAAAATAATAAATATTTATGGAGATACATAATACGTAAAACTTTCATATGCCAACTAAATAATAAAAAGAAATGAGTTCCTCCAAACCTAAGGAATCTGGTACTCCACCTTCAGGGACACTAGATAACTTTATTTATACAAATTATGGGTCAAAAACTCATGGTTTTTTGTTTTGTTTTGTTTTTCAAGACAATGTTTCTCTGTGTAGCCTTGGCTGTCCTTAACTCTCTTTGTAGACCAGGCTGGCCTCAAACTCACAGAGATCTGCCTGCCTCTGCCTCCATTGAGTGCTGGGATCACAGGTGTGCGCTAAGGCACCTGGCAACTCATGTATTTTTAAAATGTGTTAAATATACTAAGAAAAACTAAGAATTACAAATTAAAAACATGTATGGACACCTGATTTTTAACAAAGATGCCAAAACCATACAATGGAAAGAAAATACCATCTTCAACAAATGTTGCTGGTCTAACTGAAAGTCCACATGTAGAAAAATGCAAATAGACCATATCTACATGCCTGCACAAAATTAAAGTCCAAGTGGATCAAAGATCCCAGCATAAAAACAGACACACTAAATATGTTGGAAGAAAAAGTGGGGAAGAACCTTGACCTCATTGGCACAGGAGACAACTAACTTCCTGATCAGAACACCAACAGCATTGGCTCTAAGATCAATAATTAATAACTGGGACCTCATAAAACTGAAAAGCTTCTGTAAAACAAAGGACACTGTCATCAGAACAAAATGACAACCTACAGACTGGGAAAAGGTCTTCACCAACACTATATCTGACAGAGGGCTAATATCCAGTATATATAAAGAACTCAAGAAATCAAACAGCAGCAACTCAAGTAATCCAATTAAAAAAAAAATGTCATGCAGAGCTAAAAAGAAAATTCTCAATAGAGGAATACTGAATGGCAGAGAAATACTTAAATGTCCTTAGTCATCAGAGAAATGCAAATCAAAACGACCCTGAGATTTCACCTTACACACCCATCAGAATGGCTAAGATCAAAAACTCAAGTGACAATACATGCTAGAGAGGATGTGGAGAAAGGGGAACTCTCCTCCACTGCTGGTGGGAATGTAAACTTGTACAACCACTTTGTATATCAATCTGGTGCTTTAGGGATTAGGAAAATTAGAAATAGTGCTACCTCAAGATCCAGCTATACCACTCCTAGGCATATATCTGAACTATGCTCCTGTATACAACCAGGATATTTGCTCAGCCATGTTCATAACAGCTTTATTCATAATAGTCAGAATCTGGAAACAACCCAGATGTCCCTCAACTGAAGAATGGATACAGAAATTGGGATTCATTTACACAATGGAATATTACTTACTCAGCTATTAAAAACAAGGAAATCATAAAAATTACAGGCAAATGGATGGAACTAGAGAAGATCATCCTGAATAAGGTATCCCAGATTCAGAAAGACACACAAATGGTATATACTTACTCATAAGTGGTTATTAGACATATAATATGGGATAAACATACTAAAATCTGTACACCTAAAGAAGGTAAGCAAGAAGGAGGACCCTGGATAAGATGCTCAATCCTCATTCAGAAAGGTAAACAGGATAGACATCAGAACAGGGAGAAAGCAGGGAACAGGACAGAAGCCTACCACAGAGAGCCCTTGAAATACTCTACCCAGCAGGTATCAAAGGAGATGCTGACACTCATTGCCAAACTTTGGGCAGAGTGCAGGGAATCTTATGAAAGAAAGGGGAGATAGAAAGACCTGGAGAGGACAGGAGCTCCACAAGGAGAGCAACAGAACCAAAATATCTGGGCCCAGGGGTCTTTTATGAAACTGATATTCCAACCAGGGACTACACATAGAAATAACCTAGAACCCTGCATAGATGTAGTCCGTGGTAGCTCAGTCTCCAAGTGAGTGCACTAGTAAGGGGAACAGGGACTGTCTCTGACATGAACTCAGTGGCTGGCTCTTTAATCACCTCCCTCTGAGGTGGGGGGGGGGCAGCCTTAGCAGACCACAGAGGAAGACAATGTAGCCAGACCTGATGAGACCTGATAAGACAGGGTCAGATGGAAGGGGAGGAAGACCTTCCCTATCAGTGGACTGGGGAAGGGACATGGTAGTAGAAGAGGGAGGGGAATGAGGGCAGGATTGGAAGGGGATGAGAAGACGCTACAGCTGCGATACAAAGTGAATAACTTGTAATAAAAAATTGCAATGAAAATTGCCTTTTCTAGTTCTGTATCTATTAAAAACATTAGTGATTTTTTTTAGTGGAAACCAACAGTTGATATTAAAGGCTTTGACCTGTTAATAAAAGAAAGATAATAGACACTCCCATTTACAATAGCATCAAAAGCTTTTTATATATAATGGAACGACCCTAAGCAATGTGGTGAAAGATCTTTACAATGAAAAACTTAAACTTGCTGGAGAAAATGTTTGGGAAAAAAAAAACACTAGAAAATGGGGAAAAAACCCTATGTTCATGAATAAGTAGAATTAATATTGTGAAAATGACAACCTATCAAAAACAACTTGCATGTTAATCAACATACTTATAAAATAACCACAAAAACTATAAAATACCCTAATAGAGATATCTAAAGCATTTTTACAGTAATATTTTTAAAATCCTAACTTTCATATGGAACCAGAAAAGACCAAAGATTGCCAAAACCATCTTCAACAAAAAGAAGAATACTTGAATATTTCAGACTTCAAAATATATTATACAGTTATAATAATAAAAAGAAGATGGCTCTGGGAAAAAAAAACAAATATGTAGACATGGAATAAAGTAGAATGCCCAAACATGAGTCCTCATAACTACAGCTATCTGCTATTTGACAGAGGCAAAACAAACAACCAAACTAACTAACTAACAAACAAGAATGAACACTGAAAAAAAGACAGCATCTTCAACAAATGGTACTGAAAAAAACTGTATGTCCACACACAAAAGAGTAAAATTAGATTTAAATCTATCACCCTGTCCAAAAGTTAGATCCAAATGGATCAAAGACCCCAATGTGAAACCTAAATCACTGAACATGCTAAAACTGTATACATACAAACAACAAAAACAGACTCAGCAGGCTGTATTTATGTATTTGTGCATACATATAAATATGTATTATTCAAAAATAATAATGAAAAAAAGGCTATCAAATTGAGAGTGGGGTTCTTGGGAGGGGTTGGAGGCATGGGAAAAGCTGAAAGGAGGAAAGGGAAGAAGGAAATGACATAATTCTATTTCAATTCAAAATGTATTAAATGTATAGAAAACTATCTTATTTTTATTACTTCAAATAAAACAGAAAATATTATAGAGAGGACTATTTGAGAAAAGGATGGGAAATAACATGAGGGGTGAAGGGAAACAAAAGAGGAAAATGCGAAATGAACACAAAATATATATGATAAATCTGAGCAAATATATTATAAAGCCAATCACTTTGTACAATGCAGGTGTACTAATAAAAAGTTTAAAGAACTATTATTGTTCACAGTGACTTGTGATTCTATTTTC
The DNA here is from genome assembly GCF_030254825.1 of Meriones unguiculatus. Classification (NCBI taxonomy): domain Eukaryota; kingdom Metazoa; phylum Chordata; class Mammalia; order Rodentia; family Muridae; genus Meriones; species Meriones unguiculatus. The sequence goes on from NC_083369.1 coordinate 38,969,208, forward strand.
ACAACTATTTCAAACCTTTGATATTTTTTAAATGAAACTTCCAAAATAAAATTCTAACTAAATTATTTTAATGTCTTTGAAAAAAAAGCTTTGAAATTCTTTTGCTAGGCCTTTGGAACATCTCAAAACAACATTTCTCTTTATAGAAAAAGAGTTATTAAACTAATTAGTTATACATGTATATAATATAGAAATACTGTCAAATGATAAGATATGTTAAATTTTCTTTGAGTTATATTAGAATACATATGGCACTAATATGTGCTTCAGAAATGGTATGACAACCACTGAAATATAATAACCATGATGTAAGACTATCAGCCATAGTTATAATAATTAAAATGTTGCAATAGAAATAACTAAATGTGTCTATTAATTGCATTATTATAGTATAAATTTTCATCACAGCATTAACTATGACCTTGAGACCTCAAAGCAAAACTCACTAGTGAATTTTTCCCTAACATTCAGATATTCTTTTTGACCTAGACAGTTTTCCAAAGGTCATAGGTCATGACTTCTATGCCATCATGAAAGCCTTATCTTTTTTTCCTGTTGTCCTCTTCCATTTTTCTACAGTAAAATCTATGAGAATACACTGTAGTTGGCTTTATGAAACTCTGTTTTAGTGGAGAAGTGAAGAGCTTGAGATAGCCTGAATATAACTCCATTTTGAAATAAAGATCTTGACTGGGAACTGAATTCAGGTACCAGGAAATATCACAGAATGTGCACCTGGCAGAAAACAAAGTTAATTCTCCTAGCAACAGCCTCCAGGAAATATAACAGAATAAATGCTTCATAGAAAATAGAGACAAATTCCCTGGCAATAATCAATGGTAATCATTTGAGAATTGGGTGGGAAAATTCTCCCCAATGTTTCAGATATAGTTTAGAAAAATAGCCATTGTGATTATAAGCCTTAGCCATTGTGATTGTGTGCCTCAGAAAAGGTCACCCTGCCCTGCTAAACTTCACCCAATTCTGTAACGCCAAGGCTTGTGCTTGCTGCCATGGATACCTCCGGCTCACAGACTTTCCCTTTAAAAATCCTGTTCACTCAGAGCTCGGGGTCCCACTTCTCTACTGCTGTGCCAGTGTGACTTGGGTCCCGAGTTCGATCACTCTCGTGTAATAAAGCTCTCTTGCAATTGCATCGAGTCATCTCCTGGTGGTCTCTGAGGGTCCCATGAACCTGGCATAACAGAAGAAAACAGAGCAATTGTTGGTTTTGTGGTCTCTATCCCTAAATAAGGACTCTTAATGCCAATGCCTGTCCATGTTCTCATTGAGAATTATCTGAAACCAGAAGGAAAGAGTATGAAACTATCCTTGATAATTTAGACATCTCAGTCTTAAGTGCTTTCATTGGAAATAGTACCATGAACTATACAATTAGTCACCTGATTGCTACCCAAGTATAGAAACCTTATACATCTATTGAATTTATAGGCATCTCATACTCAAGACCCAGAGCCTACATATGTGACTATGAGTAATTGCTGATATAATGTCCCAAGATTCAATTCAGTAATTCAGTAAGGTCTTCCCATGAAATTTAATTATACCTATTTGTGTTTTTTTTTCCTGCTCTAATATATACCTGCCATCAGAGTGATTTCTTTTTCCTAATTTTTTAAACCATGCATAAGGCCCTAAGTTCAATCTCCATTCCACACAAAAAGGGACCACTAAAGAAAGTTTTATACTGAGTCATGTTAAAGGACAATACAGATTAATGGATACACAAACTTAACTGACCCTTGTTCAAACACCACTAGGTAGCCCTTGTTTTACGGCCCTCCAATGGCCTATGTTGCCTCTGGAAAACTTGCTTGCACTGTCCTGTCTCCTTCCTCATTTAGACCATTCAGTTCCCTTCTGTTCTCCAAATAGCTTTTTTTTTTCTCCTGAAAAGTTCCCATATTCATAAACCAAAGCAATCAGTGACTGAAATTGCTGTCAACATTAAAATGGTGAAAAAGAAAGACTGGGCGAGAGATCGATAGGTAAAAATATTTGTTTTGAAATGAAGAACTGAGTTCAAGTCCCTAGTACCTATGTAAAAGCCAGTGTTGGTGTCAGCCAGGCTGACTAGCTAAAATGGCAAATTTCAAGTTTAGAGAGAGATCCTGATCTGCCTCAAGTGAATAAGGTAGATAGTGACAGGACACTTGGTTTCCTTCTCTGTTCTCTGCATGCATGGGTACATGCAATCGCACACAAACACACACACACACACACACACAAACACATATACACATGCGCACACACACACTGGTGAAAAATTAGTTTATTTCCAGAAAGTTTGCTGGGGCCTCAGTCTTGGAATATTTTGTATGTTATAGCCACATCAATTAGAGTTCTAAGTATATTGGACAGGTGAAGTCACTCTATGAACAGTAGATATATATGTTGAATAAAATACCACATAGCTTTAGATCTTCCCATGCTCATGTACTGGGCTTATGTATGCTATTAAACAGAACTAATCTTTAAAAGAATCTTCAATTCTGCTTTTTGTTTAGCACAACCAACAAATAATCATAGAAGAAATATCTTAAGGTGAAGGAAACAGGATAAATGTTTGAAGTTAGCTGTTAGTTGACTGGTATCGTGAGTGGTAGACGACACGTGTGCTTAGTTCCAACATTTCCCAATTTTTGTGTTTCTTTTTCTGAGTCTTCAGATTACTATGATTTGTTACCATAGCTTTGTTCAAAACAGAAACGATTACTTCTTTAGGTCAGGTCACATCACAATGAACTATGATTCTTAATTGCCACTATGACCTGAAAAAATAACCATAAACAACTACACTCAAATACTGCTGAAATATTTTTATTATCTGGACTTTGTATTAGTTTACTTTTGATGAGTTCATTTCATGGAAACTCATCTTTAGGAGCGTGTTTTGGTTTCTTGTTAACCCTCCTTTGAGATATCACAATAGCTTGCTTGGTACACGGTCTCTCAGAAGTTTTAAACAATTATCCTTTGTACATTAAGTGGTCTCCTCTTAGAATAACAAAAAAAATAATAATAAAGAACCTGTAAAAATATCATCCAATTAATTTGACATTGTGATTTTTGGATTCCTTATTGAGACCAAATAAGTCATTATGATGGTGACAGAAAAAATTATACAGTGTCTAAGGTTTTGATCAATTTTCAAAATTGAGGCCTTGACTCAAAGGATATGTATGTTAAATTAAATTAAATTTGTCCAAAATTGTTTATAGGTATAGTAAACTCTAATCTAACTTAATATATGAACATATTTCAAACTATTTTAATAATACAAAAATCCTTCCCCATTCAGTCTTTCTTTCCAGTTTCAGTCACTGCTGTCCAAAAATATTACATTTAAAATTCTAAGAACAAACAAATTTTCAGTTTTAAATGTTTTATTTCTGCATAAATTAAATTATTCTATTCTGCATAAATTTAATTATTCTATTTATAGTATATTTTATTAATATTATCAGTTTGATTGGATTGATAGGTGATTAACAGGCTAATAAAGCAAATCTCTGGAATTGCCTGTGAGATTATTTCATAGACAGTTATATCATGAAAGTCTGACCTAATCAATGTCTTCAAGGATTTAAAATTTGAAAAGAATATTTAATTGGGAAGTGAAGAAACTCTGTAAAATGGTGCCTACTGGGAGAAAGTGGATCACTAAGGTTGTTGTTGTTGTTTTAAAGGGTATGTCTTAGCCCCAGTCTGGTCTCTTCCTTTCTCTCCTTCCTGACAAATATGAGGAGAGTGGCCTCTGTTGTATACTCCCATTTCCATAATATTCTGCTTTATTTCAGGCCCAAAATATTGGACCCAGCCAACTATGTGCTGAAACCTTTGAAATCATGAGCCAAAATAAATATTTTCTTCTTTAAACTCTTTCCCTCAAGTTGCTGTCACACTAACAACAAGGATGAGTAACATGTATAGTTTTGAAAATACATATCTAGGAACTATACATGGCATACATGGTATCTGCTATCTGCTGGGGGGCTTAGAATACATCTCTTAAAGATAAAAGGAGACGATTGTAGTAATTTCATTCTTGTCATACCAGCTGAGGTTCAGTCAACTACAGGCTGTGAACTGTACAGACAATGCTAAACATCATGAACAAGCTATAACCAAGCCTGGTAATTTTGTACATCATTTCCATGTTCTATTTATAAATACCTATTGCCCATGTTGTGGGGATAGAGCTCTCTGAAACTTTCATAATACTGAGGGCTGCCAGAGTCATTAGTTTTTCTTCAATCTGTCCTAAATAAATATATCTAATCCTTTTACTTTAACAATTTGAAAGACTATTTTGACTAATACAAATTTAAATCAGAATATATAGCTTGAACTTTCAAGAACTCAAGGGTTGAGTAGAACTAAAAAGATAATTGAAATTTCAATAAAATGGTAGTAAAACTAAGATGTCAAGACAGAAATAATTAGTCACAGATAATAATTCCTACACTTCAGTAACCCATACAAGAGATGGTAGTAGCTTGCCCTAGATCAGGAGCTGGTGAATTATAACCCATAAGCCTAATCTTGCCTCCTGATTCTTGAATAAACTTTTACTAGAACACCTCCACACACATTCACTTTTGTATTTTCTGTCATCTGTGGCTACTTCTGCTTTTTAAAAATAGAATTCAGTTGTAAACAGATTGCATATGTCTCAAAAGTAGAATTTAGTTGTAAAATTGTATGTGTCTCAAAAACAGCTGAAAGTATTTATTATATGACTTTTACAAAAACATAATTCCAACCCCTAGCTTGGACTATACACAGGGAAGGCAGAGATAAATGAACTTGAATATTATATTTTGAAAGGTGAACACAAACAAGTTTAGTATGTTCTAGAAACAGAGGAAAAATATAATTGTGAGATTTTATTTTCTACTTAATAATCTAACACATTGTTCCTAGGTTGTTTGTTTGGACTTTGCCAATTTTTAGACAGGTCCTTATTATATAGACCTTACTAACATCAAACTCATGATGTTTCTTACTGGGTTTTCTTAGATTAGAGGTATATGAAACCATGCCCAGCTCTTCCTAGGTTTTTGTTTTGTTTTTAAATTAAATTTTTATTTTTATATTAATTACAGTTTATTCACTTTGTATCCCAGCTGTAGATCCCTCCCTCATTCCCTCCCAATCCCACCTTCCCTCCCTCATCTTCTCCCATGACCCTCCCCAAGTCCACTGATAAGTCCTCCTCCCCTTCTATCTGACCCTAGTTTATCAGGTCTAATCAGGACTGGCTGCATTGTCCTCCTCTGCGGCCTGGTAAGACTGCTCTCCCCTCGAAGGGGGGGGGCATCAAAGAGCCTGCCACTGAGTTCATGTCAGAGACAGTTCCTATTCCCCTTACTAAGGAACTCATTTGGAGACTGAGCTTCCATGGGCTACATCTGAGCAGGGGTTCTAGATTATCTCCATGCATGGTCCTTGGTTGGAGTATCAGTCTCAGAAAAGACCCCTGGGCCCAGATATTTTGGTTCTGTTGCTCTCCTTGTGGTGCTCCTGTCCTCTCCAGGTCTTACTATCTCTCCCTTCTTTCGTAAGATTCCCTGTACTGTGCCCAAAGTTTGGCTATGAGTTTCAACATCTGCTTTGATACACTGCTGAGTAGAGTCTTTCAGAGGCCCTAAGACAATTAGGAACAGCACTTCCTCAAGATCCAGCTATGCCACTCCAAGGCATATATACAAAATATGCTCAAGTATACAACAAGGACATTTGCTCAACTATGTCTGTAGCAGCTTTATTTGTAATAGCCAGAAGCTGGAAACAACCCAGATGTCCATCAACGGAGGAATGGATGCAGAAATTGTGGTACATTTATACAATGGAATACTACTCAGCAACTAAAAACAAGGAAATCATGAAATTTGCAGGCAAATGGTGGGATCTAGAAAAGATCATCCTGAGTGAGGTGTCCCAGAAGCAGAAAGACACACGTGGTTTATACTCACTAGACATATATAGGATAAGCATACTAAAATCTGTACACCTAAAGAAGCTAAGCAAGAAGGAGGACCCTGGGTAAGATGATCAATCCTCACTCCGAAAGACAAATTGGATGGACATTGGAAGAAGGAGAAAACAGGAAATAGGACAGGAGCCTACAACAGAGGGCCTCTGTTCCTAGGTTTTAATCCATCCAACTATTCATTCATTCCTAAAAGATACTCTGTGTCATACACTATATGAGTTGTTTAGCACACACATGCACACACACACATATACATAATCAAAGTTTTTGTGTTTTTTAAAAACTCAGTAATGTTATGTAAACATGGTTTTGTTCTAATCCCAAGTGTGGGATTTTAGGTTGTGTTTTAGTTTGTCCACAGCTGATAATTGTCTTCTGCAGGGTGTGGTCATTCCCAGCTGGTATGGCCTGCCTTGTGCAGCATGAAGAGTGGCCTGGTCTAGGACTCTGAGGATATAATTATGAGAACCCAGAAAGAGAAAGCGTGTCATGAGGTGGTAGCCTGTGTAAAGTGGCAGTTTGAAGAGACCAGAGATGGATGGTGTGGTGGAAAAAAACGTTTCAACGCAATGGTTTGGAAGATACTGCTAGCTGCATCTACTGTTGAAATTGATATAACCCCAAAAAGAACCTATCAAACATAAACAGTCTGGAGACTTAAAGGGGTCTGTACCCCACTAACTATAAGAACCCAAAATAAAATAAAGTTTAAAAATGAGTGCTTTCAATCTCTCCCTTCTTTCATAAGATTCCCTGCACTCTGTCCAAAGTTTGGCTATGCATCTCAGCATCTGCTCTGATACCCTGCTGGGTGAAGTCTTTCAGAGGTCCTCTGTGATAGGCTCCTGTCCCGTTCCGTTTTCTCCCTCTTCCATTGTCCATCTCCATAAAGGGAACAACGGAACCAAAAAAAATCTGGGCACAGGGGTCTTTTCTGAGACAGATACTCCAAGCAAGGACCATGCAAGGAGATAACTTAAAACCCCTGCACAGAAGTAGCCCAAGGTAGCTCGGTATTCAAGAGGGTTTCCCAATAATAGGACCACAGACCATCTCTGACATGAACTCATGGGATGGCTCTTGGATCACCTCCACCTGAGGGGGGAGCAGCATTGCCAGGCCACAGAGGAAGACTAAGAAGCCAGTCCTGATGAGACCTGATAGACTATGGTCAGATGGAAGGGGAGAAAGACCTCCCCTATCAGTGGACTGGGGGAGGAGCATAGGAGAAGAGGGAGGAGGGTGGCATTGGAAGGGGTTGGGGAGGGGGCTACAGCTGGGATACAAAGTGAATAAACTGTAATTAATAAAATAAAATAAAGTAAAAAAAAATGAGTGCTACACACACATACACACCACACACAAATCAAGGAAGCCAACAAGGAAATAATCCCAATGCTTTCTTTTCTTTCCTTTTCTTTTGTCTTTTCTTTTTTTTTTTTTTTTTAGTACAGGGTCTCTCTATGTAGCCTTGGTCATTCTAGAACTAGCTATGTAGACCAAGCTGGCCTCATACTCACAAAGATCTCCTGCCTTTACCTTCCAACTGCTGGAATTAAAGGCATAAACTACCACACCTGGCTTCAATGTTTAGTTTCTAACAGTAAGTCCTGAGTAAAACTGAGGGATAAATAGAACAAAGAAAATAAAATAATTTTTTTATCATCCATTTATTATTGATCAAGTTGTACCTGGACTCTATCTTGTCTGGTTGTTCATACTTTCTCTCTTTCAGTCACTAAAATTCTGTATTCTTAATAGCTGATATTGACACTGCATGACAGGCATGTTGCTTTTAACCACTATAGTCTTGTGACATAGATACTATTATTACACCATGCATGAAATAGGAAATCGATGCTCAGAGAAGCAAAGCCTTTTAACTAAAATTGTAGGTGTACTTCACAAAGTAGCATTCAGGGCATCTATTTTTCCTCCTGTCTTTGCTCTGTGTCTTGAGAACATCATGTACCAAAGTCACCCACCATCACCGCTACTGAGGCATAGATTTACAATAGTAATATTTGAGTCCAGTGGACTATTTTCTTGAAACTCTTGTCATGGTCTATTATAGATGAATGTCAAGAACCTAGAGCCAATGAACATATTTTGTTGAAAGGATTCTTTTTAGGTTTCTACTTGTGTTTTTATTGTAGTTTCCATTGTATAATATTTACTTAGGTTTTATTCTCAGCTTGGGAACTTAACTTCCATGTGATCTTGTTGAGATTGTTTAACCTATCTGTGCCTTTGTCGCCTTACCCCTAAAGTACAAATAATATAATCTGTTTTAAATGTTTATTATAACATAGGTCAAAATTTGGCAGATAGTGTAAGTTTTATAAATGTTGTTTACTATTATAATGAAGACCTTCTCTGAATTAAATAAACTTTATCAACTTCTTGCCTTTTCTTGGGGACTTTATATTTACCAGTTTCATTTTACCTTTGCTGATATCATCTACTACTGTCATGTTCCTTCATATTACTAGACATTGCATCATGCTTTCATTCTATCTGGAATGTTCCCCTTTTTCACATTTGCCTGGTCACCACTGATTACGTTCTTTAAGCATAAAATTATAAGGGTATAAACTATGTCCTGCTTTTGATCATCATTTTATACCCAGAGATCAGTACAAAGGTTGACATACAGTAGAGACTCAATATTTGTTGCATAAATGAATACCAGCCAAATTAAATTTAGAATTTTCATCTTTAGTTATTGTTCTTAGCATTAATTCACATTTTGGGTATAATCTCTAGTGTGTATATTTGGTGATTGTAGGCAGTTACTAACAAATATTGATTAAAGAATACATCTTATGCTTGGAAAAATACAAACTTTCTGCTTTCAAAAAGCTGCTTGTTCACTGCACAGAAAAGATATCCAGAATAAGTGGTATATTAGGCATATAGAAAAAGAGAATATAAATTTACACAGAAATGACAATTTAAAAAATCACAGAGGAAAGCCTAAATTGACTTTTTAAAAAAGACTATCATTTTTCCAAATAAACAACTGTAGACAGAAAGAATTCCAGGATGAAACTATAGAGAAATATTTAAAGCCTCCGTCCTAATGGAAACTTTTCATCTTTTGTTTATGTTGAATACGAAAAACTGGTTTATTTTTGTGCCTTTATGACAGATTATTTCACGTTCCATCTCTTAGTTGTTTTTAGTATATATTATTAAATTTCATTCACACAAGGTAGTCATTCCTTGTGGTTTATTCCCCCTTAAGACTCACTATATTAGCACTGTAGCTGGGCCTTTGATTCAAAATGCTCATCTGAATCCATGGAAATTTCGTAGTGAGGGATATGTGATGTGTGGATGGATAATGGAAGAATTTTAGTTCTTATAAAACCTCAGTAAGCTACCATTAATAAAAACATAGATAGGAGATTAGAGAAGAGCACGGAAATAGCAGGCAGGCAACCTGAGTTTTACATGCATTGTAACATCCTGGACCTGTCTTTCTTTAATTATTCCTCCAAATTTCTTCGGTGAAAACTACCAACTAGAACACTTTTTTTTTCCTTTTTTCTCCATTTATTATTTTTATTAATTACAGTTTATTCACTTTGTATCCCCCTGTAGCTCCCTTCCTCCTCCCCTCCCAATACCACCCTCCTTCCCTGTTCTCCACCCGTGCCCCTCCCCTACTCCACTGAAAAGGGAGGTCTTCCTTTCCTTCCTTCTGATCCTAGTTTATCAGGTCTCATCAGGGCTGGCTGCACCGTCTTCCTCTGTGGCCTGGTAACGCTGCTTCCCTTAGGGGAAGGTGATCAAATAGCAGGCCAATCAGTTCATGTCAGAGACAGTCCCTTTTCCCATTACTATAGAACCCGCGAGCAGACTTAACTGCCTAGGGAACACTTTTCTGATCTTTCCAGATCTTAGTACCGCCCTGAGGCTCCTACTCTGCAAATCCGGAAGGAGAGGGGTGGGGCCTTAAGCCTCTGTGCTGGGCTAGAGCAGGCTGGGGGAGGGGAGCTGAGCGTAGCCAGACTGCCTTAGAGGGCTGGGTAGTAAAAAGCAAAAGGAGTGAGTGACAAGGTTGCGCTTCAGCCCCTCTTTGCTGGCTTTTGCACCCGCAAACTTCTGAGTCGCGACTTCCAGCACGGGTAGGTGCAGCCCCTTGGGCCTGGGAAGGAGTTAGTGTCTGGGATCCATGGTTCTTAGTCTTGTGCTTTGGGGGCCCGGTAAAGTGGGCAGTGGCAGCTCCATTCCCCATCTGAGATTGATGATACTCATCTTACACACTTGCTGAGGCAGACAATTCTGCCTTACTGCAAGGCTGTCCTCACAATTTGTGCTAGCCCTCCTAGAGATCAGTTTAGGGCCAGTTAGGCCTAACACTGTGACACAGCTGGAGGAAGCTGGGCTTGAGACTGAAACCCAATATACCTGATTTCAAACTCAGTTAGACCTTTCAGCCCCGAATCTGTCGCTCATTTGTTCGCTAGAATTCAGCATTACCTCACTCTGCTCAGCCAAGAAGCTGAAAGGAGGAACCTGCTTTTCTAAGACTTACAGCATGGCCTTCTTTTATTTCATTTTCGCTAATGTTCTCTGACCAGATTGTACTTTTGTCTGCCCCTCTCAGAGCAAGGCTATCAGTGTAGTTGGAGAATACGTTATGGGTTACAGTAGGCTAGAAACTTTTCTTTCTGTTCTGAAAACAACTCAAAAGAACCTTTTAAAACTATTGGAAATGATATTAATTTAATGCATTAATTGAATGGTAACTGAATAATGCTCTTGTGAATACATTATTAGTAAGGATTTTAATAAAATTATTGTCCAAAATGAAAATGTAATATATTGAATGAACATAATATATCACCAGCAAGTTCCATGAGAAAAAATAGTTGGAGATTGGGAACACTTCGATAATCCATTTTCATACAGTAGTCTTATTTTGGTGTTGCTTTTATTTTATTGTTTGCTTGTCAGGATACACAGTAGTTAAAACGGAAAAGTAGTTAATTTTACTATAGGTAAGTGACTACAAAGGTTCAGGAGAAATATAATCACTATAGACCAATATTGAGACTTCCAAGTCTTTATTATAGAACAACAATGAAAAGAAAATATGATTTACCACAATATTAAAGAAGTCATACATTGTTTCATAAGCAGTGTGATGAACGAATGTTCATTGTAGTGATAGAGTCTGGGAACTTCTACCATTTGTTTCTCCTAGTTCTTTCTTGGAAATACAGACTGTGGCACTTCCTTGTCTTAATGTCTGTCTCAGGAGTTTCACCAGTACTACTTTGCCCCTGCTTGTTAACTCTGAGAATGGCAGCAAAATATCCATTCAGTGTCTATAATGTTACTGGCAGCTGTTTTTTGCCTTTCAGATCTGGGGGTTGAGGATTAAACTCAATAACCCTCTGCTCTTAGCATTCTTTACCTGGTGACCAGAGCTCCACCAGTTGAGTCCCTCAGTGACCTTTTCTACAAAACCAGGCATACCTTATGCTCACCTGAGATGAACATAAACCTTCTTTTGTCCCATGTAAAGACTAATAGCAATGAGAGAAGCTTGGGAAAACCCAGCCTGTGCTATACCTGCAGGTTCTAGGCAAGGATTGGCTGATAATGAAGGAGATGTTGAGTAAGAAAAGGAACTGATGGCTTCTCAGATGGTCTCAAGTGGATTGTGCTGAACGTCTGTTGGATGGTTTGAGGGTGACTTTAGAATTGGTCATTTGGCAGGGCCTAGTGGTGACTGCCTTACTAGCCACATTTTTACTGTGTTAATCTGCTTTGCTGTATTCCTTATACTTTGTTAAGTAGTGAATGTCTACTCTGTTCCAGGCGGCCAACCCACTTGTTGCCCTTAGGAGCACAGAAATGCAACATAGCTGGGAGACAGGATTTCAAATGTGCTCATTTATGCGCCATCCTTACCCTTTCCATCATGTTTCTAACCAGTATAGAGCCTTGTTACTTCCACATCATGTCTATTTTAAAAATCAATCCATTTCTCTTCTACTGCCCAAATTTCAAGCCAGTAAAATGTAATCAAGCTGCATTATATTCATGTATACATATATAATTTTAAAATACCTTTGTATAATGTAATTTCTTGAGTACTTAACTATGGATTGTCTATTATTGTCATATATTATTTATGTAACTTTATGTTAAATATTTTGCCAAACTTTTCTAAAAGGGCTGTGACATTTTACATTAACCCGAACCACATAACCAATCATCAGTGTATGAGAATTTTAAATTGTTTTCACCCTTTCACCCTCCTCAGTACCATTTTTTTCTTTTTAAAAAATAGTTATAGTTTTTCTTGTATGAAATAGTATACAGTCATGTAGGTCAATGGAATAGAACAGAGGCCCCAGAAAGAAACATCTAAATTTTTTGCCAAAGGGATCAAAAACATATGTTGGACAAAAGACAGCTTCTTTAACAAATAGTGCCAGAAAAACTGTATATTCACACGTAGAAGAATAAAACTAGATCTACATCTCTCTCCCTGTATGCAAATCAGTTCAAAGTGAACCAAAGACCTTAATACAAAGCCAAAAAAACTCTGAAAATTGCTAGAGAAAAATAAAGGGAAAACACATCAGGATAAAGGTCTAAGTAAAGACTTTCTGAAAAGGACTCCGACGTAACTCCAGGAATTGGCAAATAAGATTACAAGAAACTAAAAAGCTTCTGTTCAACAAGGGAAACAAGTCCTGCTGTGTTTATAAGGCCTAGTTTCCTTAGTGTCCTCTAGCCCCCTGGTTCTTATACAACTTCTGCCTCCTCTTGCACAGGGTTCCTTGAGTCCTGAGGGGAGGGATTTGATGAAAACTTCCCATTTAGGGCTGAGTGTTCTGAGGTTTCTCTTTGCATAATATCTGGCTGTGTGTCTCTGTATTTGTTCTCCTCTGCTACAAGAGGAAGTTTCTCTGATGATGGCTGAGCAAGGCACTGATCTATAGGCATCACTACATTGTTGTTTTTGTTTAGACCAGTAGTATTTGGTTTTACCCTACACCCTTGAGCTATCTTGTTTCTCAGGTGTGAGTTACAACTCATAAAGTGGACCTTAAGTTAATTCAGATATTGTTTGGTTGTTCTCATAAGTTTTGTACCACCATTGCCCTAGCATATCTTGCAGGCAGCACACCATTGTAGATCAAAGGGTTTGTGGCTAGTTTGGTATTTACATTTCTCTTTTGGTAATGTGCAGCATACTTTCCTGTACCAAAGATGCTAGAACATAGGAGTGAAGACTCTGTGTAGGCATAAACTTGATTTCTCCATGTTCAATGAGTTGTGAAGGTGTTGTATTCAGCAATAGGCCTTACTGTCAGTTTGTGGAAAACAACCTGTTGCCTCGGCAACAGCCTGGATTGTTTGGGGATTCCCATGAGCTCCCTTTGGCCAACAACTCAATTAGATGCAACTCAGTGTCAGTGCTAGAAGCTTCGTTTGGTGACAAGGGATGCCCAGTTAGGGCTGTTTTCCCAGTGATTTCCTTTAGATCACCTTCATATATGTATATATTTTAGGAAATTTCTACCATATTAGGATTCCATACTATCCTTCAAATGGCCCTTAGTTTTAGTTATCCTTCCCCATGTTCCCTCCCTCTGCCCCCACTCCCTACTTGATCCTCCCATTCCAGCTCCTTCTCCCCTCCCATAATTATTTTCTTTTCCTTTCCTAGTGAGATCTATATGTACTGTGTTTTCTAGTCTCTTCCTCTATACCTAACTTCACTGGGTCTATGCAGTGTTATTGGTCTTTCTTCCAAGGGTCCAGCCCATTGGCGAGGACAGGGGTCCCAGGCCAAGGGGGTGAGAGGTACAGAGTCACCACACAGACATCGGGAGTCGGGGGAATGCAATTGGAGAAAGTGGCTGCATACTATTCCTGAAGAGAGAGCAAGTTATATAGCTTTGGGCAACCAAGCAGGTTCCTCCACACCATCTCCGAGCCTGCCATTAGTTGTTGACTCTGGGCAGATTCTCCAACTTCAAGTCACATACTTTCTGCCTAACTACTTCCATTACTACATCAGTGGAAGCTGCTCCAGGCTGTGAGCCCTAATGGCCCTTTGCTGGGAATGCCCACAGAGTGTAGCTTGGTTATCATATACTTAATGACTAGTATCCACAAATAAACAAATATATACCATATATATCTTTCTAGGCCTGGGTTGCCTCACTCAGAATGATTTTTTTCTAGTTCTATTAATTTGCCCACAAATGTCGTAACATAATTTTTTAACAGCTGAGTAATACCCCATTGTGTAAAAGTACCATATTTAAAAAAAAAAATCTATTCTTTCGTTGAAAGACATCTAGGTTGTTTCCAATTTCTGGCTTTTATGAACTGAACAACCATGAACTTGGTTGAACAAGCATACTTGTAGTATGATGGGGTGTCCTGGTATGTCCTGGATCTTGAAGTAAATCAATTACCATCTTCCCGAGGAACTGCAAGACTGAGTGTACAAATTTACACTCCCACCAGCAATGGAAGAGTCCACATCCTCTCCAGCATGAGCTGTCACTTGTGTTAGTGATCTTAGCCATTCTGACAGATATAAGACGGAACTTCAAAGTGGTTTTGATTTGCATTTCCCTGATGGCTAAGGATGTCAAACATTTCTTTAAATATTTCTCTGCCATTTGAGATTTCCCTAATGAGAATTCCCTGTCTAGGTCTGCACTCCATTTTTTAATTGAGTTATTTGGTTTTTTTAATATCTATTCTCTTGAGTTCTTTATAAATTTTGGAAATTAGCCCTCTATAAGATGTGTAGTTGATGAAAATCTTTTCCTATTCTGTAGGTTGATGGTATCCTTTGCCTTATAGAAGTTTTTCAGTTTCATGAGGTCCTATTTATTAATTTTTATCTTAGTGCCTGCTCTAGTGGTATTCTGTTCAGAAAGTCTGTTTTATATTTTTATTTATTCTTCTCTCATACTACATCCCAACTGCAGCTTACCCTCGCTCCACTCCTTCCAGTCCCCCCAATCTCCCCTCTCTCTCTCAGATCTACCTCCCCTCTCAGATCTACTCCCTCCACCTCATCTTTCCCTGAGAAAATGCAAGCTTCCCAGGGACATCAGTGGATCATGTCACAAGATACTGTAAGACCAGGCACAAACACTCACATCAAGGCTGGGCAAGGCAACCCAATAGGAAGAAAGGGGCCCCCAAAAGGCAAAATAGTCAGAGACACTCCCACTCCCACTGTCTGAAGACCCTGTAAAACATCAAGTCAACAACTATAACATTTATGCAAAGGACCTAGTAAGACTCATTCAGGGTCTGGGATTGCTGCTTCTTCAGTCTCTGTGAACCCCCATGAGCCCTGTTTAATCCCTAGTGTCCTTGACTCCCCTGGCTTCCACAGTTCCTCCTCACCTTTTTCTGAGGGCATACCCTATTTTTCAATTGGATTATTTATTTTCTTGATATCTGAACTTTTCAACTATTTATGTATTTTCAATACTAGCCCTCTATCAGGTGTGTAGTTGGTAAAACAAAACAAAACAAAACAAAACATTCTGTTGGCTGCCGCTTTGTTGGAATGACAGTGTTCTTTGCCGTGAAAAAGCTTCTTACTTTCATGAGGTCCCATTTATTATTCATTAATCTTGGCGCTTGTTCTAATGGTGGTCTGTTCAAAAAGTCTTTTCCTGTGCCAATGAGTTCAAGGCTATTCTATACTTATTCTTCTGTCAGGTTCAGTTTTTCTGATTTTATGTTGAGGTCGTTTATCCACTTGGACTTGAGTTTTGTGAAGGGTGATCGATGTGGGTCTATTTGCATTCTTCTACATGGATGGATCCAGTTTGACCACCATGATTTGTTAAAGATGCTGTCTTTTCCCCAGTGTGTATTTCTGGCTTCTTTATGAAAAAATCAGGTGTCCCATAGCTTTGTGGATTCAATATGAATCTACTGATCAACATGTCTGTTTTTATACCAGTATCATATTGTTTTTAATACTATACCTCTGTAGTACAACTTGAAATCAGGGATGGTGATACCTCCAGCATTTCTTTTACTATTCAGGACTGTTTTACAGTATTGATTATTCTATATGAAACTGAGAATTGGCCTTTCAAGATCTGTGAAGAATTGTATTGAAATTTTGATGGAGATTGCACTGGTCTATAGATTGCTTTTGGTAGGATGGTCATTTTTTATATGGGATGAGTCCAAGCAAGGAAGTTTGAAGAGGAAGGTCTGTATGGTCCACTGGACGTGGTGACAGAGAAAAGGAGGCCAAAGAAAGTGGTTTGCTACAGAAGGAGGGACAAATGTGGGGGATTGGATTAGGATTTGGAAGAGAGGTTTGAGAAGACCTGCTGTTGGTTTACCTGCTTTCCTGGCTAGAGTGTAATTAATATATCTTAGTTTATTGTATCATTTTGGTTAATATCTAAGGTCATGAAGAGGTATTTTTGACAACTTTTCATTTTGTTTTTGCTTTTGGAAAAGGAATTTCTCCAAGCTCTTGACTAGGCCACTCCAAAGCCCTTCTATAATTAAATATCTAATTTGGATGATTTAAAAAAAATAGTATAGTTCAGTTTTTGTCTTGTCTTTTGAGCTAAAATGTAAGACTTCTGGGTTTTCAATTTCTTACTCTTATTCTGTACTGTCAAAAAGTAGAATCTAAGTTATCTTTATTACAATTCCTATTGCAGCCTTTCTGCTCAGACTTAACTCTACCATTCAGCAAGTAAAATATTGTAGCTGTTTGTCAGCAGCATTTTAGTAGTGGATATTTCTTTCTTTGTAGTATCCGTGACATTACTGATATTAGCTTACATGTGATTACATCTTCTTATTGGCATTTCCAGCTATTACTACTTAAGTATATCTGTTTATTCTTTAACCAATGATTGTTGGATTTTTTTAGTCACTTTTGTTTTATTAGCACAGTTCAATTATAAACACAAATGGCTTTCATTATGATGTTTTCTTTTTTATATAATTTTATTTTTATATTAATAACAGACTATTTACTTTGTATCCCAGCCTTAGTCCCCTTCCTCATTCTCTCCCAATCCCACCTTCCCTCCCTCATCTCCTCCCTGCCCCTTTCCAAGTCCACTGATTGGGGAAGACCTCCTCCCCTTTCATCTGACCCTGTTTTATCAGCTATCTTCAGGACTGGCTGCAGTGTCCTCCTCTGTGGCCTAGCAAGGTTGCTCCTCCCTTGGGGTCAAAGTGGCAGGTCAAAGAGCCTGCCACTGAGTTCATGTCAGAGACAGTCCCTGTTCCCCTTACTAGAGAACCCACTTGGACACTGAGCTACCACGGGCTACATCAAGCAGAGATTCTAGGTTATATCCATACATGGTCCTTTGTTGGAGAAACAGACCCCTGTGCCCAGATATATTTGGTCCTTGTAGAACTCCTGTCCTCTCCAGGTCATACTAACTCCCCCTCCTTTCATATGATTCCCTGCACTCTGCCCAAGGTTTGGTTATGTGTCTCAGCATCATTATGATGTTTTCATATCATTTCATAGCATGTAAGATATTTTTAGTCTACCTAATCCCCATTATCCTTCCTTCCCCTCTCTTTCTCTACCCCCTGATCCCCTTCTACTTCCCTAATAGTCCTCCTTCTACTTTTACATCATCATCTTTTCTGATACTTGAGATTGAACCGAGAACCTGCACATGCTACGTTAATATTAAACTACATCTCTAATCTTTTCTCCTTTCCCCTTAGATGTCACATATGAGAGAAATATATGATAAATGTTGATTATTTCACAAGCATGATGATCTTCAATTCTAATCATTTTCCTGAAAATGCCAGGATTTTAATTTGTGTGGCTGAATATTACTAAATTGAGTGTATATGCTTCATTTTTCATTCATTTATGTTGATTGACATGTAGCTTTATTCCATAACTGGGATGTTTTAAGTAGTACGCCAACAAATAAGAATGTATAAGTATCTCTTTTAAATATTGACTTTGATTCCCATGGTACATATATACTTGAGTTATATAACTATCTTATATGGTAGTTCTATTTTTAAATTTTAAAAATAATATTTGTTAATTGAAATAGAATTACACAACATTCCCCCTTCCCTTTCCTCCATGTCTCTTAAAATCTTTCCTCCCCATCTTCCACAGTGTTCTCTGCTGCACTCTTTTTTAAACTCTGTTTTATTTGGAGTTCCTTAAAGGCTTTCCCTTCCAACTCCCCAACCCTAAGTAGGAGAGAGGAGGTTACTTCTCCCAGCTGTTTAGGGTCGATGGGTTCTTTTAGGACTATACCAATCTCTGTCAGCAGCAGACACAGTAAACAGTCTCCTCCAAGGTGCTGTGTTTAAATATTTCTCTCTTTCCCAGCTGCCACACCACCCGTCTCTGGTCTCTCCAAATGGCCATTGGCCACACACCAACACCATCATTGCACACCACATTTTCTCTTTCCAGGATCTCATATTTATATCCCTCAGAGGCCTAGACCACTTCCCTCTCCATGCTGCATGAGGCAGGCTGTTACCAGCTGGCAAAGATCACACCCCCAATGAGACAATGATCAGCTCTGGACAAACTAAAGCCACACTGGGATTAAAACAAAAACATATTTACGTAACATAACAAATTTTTTAAAGAAACCAAAACTTCCATTACAGTTCCCTGAGCCATAGATACAATGTAGATGTGTCTATTAGATATCTAAATGTAGGTATCTATTACATGTATCACATAGATATGATGTGATGTAGATCTATCCATTAGAGCTAGCTCCCTATCCTGATCAATTAACTGTACATTGTGTCCAGTTGTGGTTTTCTTTGATGGTCTCCATTTGCTGTAAAGAGAAGCTTCTTTAATGAGGGTGGTAGCTACACTTATCTGTGGGTATAAGGATAAGTATTAGACTACAGTAAGAAGCTATGCTTGTCTGGCAAAGTAGTGAGAGTAGATTGCTTTCTAAGGTTCATAATCTCTCTAGCCCCAGTCATTTGAAAAGAGGTTTCTCATGCTTGGTACTATGGGTGTTGTTAGTCTATGCTTCAACGGCTTAAATTCTTTTTATTTTTGGATATTTTTTGAGAAATCTCCATACTGTTTTATGCAATGACTAGACTAATTTACATTTCTACCAACAGTATATAATCCCCCAATATTCTCACCAGCATTTGTTGCTATTTGTTTTCTTTCTTTTCTTTTCCTTCCTTCCTTCCTTTCTTCTTCTTCTTCTTCTTCTTCTTCTTCTTCTTCTTCTTCTTCTTCTTCTTCCTCTCTCTCTCTCTCTCTCTCTCTCTCTCTCTCTCTCTCTCTCTCTCTTTCTTTCGACACAGTATGGTGGTTTGAATCGGTTTGGCTACCACAGACTCATGTGTTTGAAAGCTTGGCCCATAGGGAGTAGCACTACTAGGAGGTGTGGCCTTGTTAGAGTAGGTGTGGTCTTGTTGGAGGAAGTGTGTTACTGTGTGGGTGGAGCTTTGAGGTTTCTTATGCTCATTCTGTCTCCAGTGTGGAATAAGGGTCTCCTCCTGGCTGCATTTGGATCAAGATGTAGAACTCTCGGCTTCTCCAGCACCATGTCTGCCTGCAAGCTGCCATACTTCCTGCCATAATGATAATGGACTAAACTTCTGAAACTATATGCCACCCGCAATTAAATTTTAGTCTCGATAAGAGTTGACTCCGTCATAGTGTCTCTTCACAGCAATGGAAATCCTAATTAAGACACAGGGTCTCTCTATGTAGCTGTGGCTGTTCTGCAACCTTCTATGTAGACAAGGCTGGCCTTGAACTCACAGAGATCTACCTGCTTCTGCCTCCCAACTGCTGAGATTAAAAGTGTGAGCATGGAGACACCATGCTCAGCACTGTTTGTTTTCTAATGATAGCCATTCTGACAGGAATGCAGCAGAATCTCAATGTACTTTGAATTTGCATTTCCCTGATAGCTAAACATGTTCAGTGTTTTCCCCTAAACTATAATTCATTATTTTAAAGGTGTCTTTTAAATTTATTTGTCTATTTATTATTTGAATTATTAATGTATTTGGCAATTGTTTAGTTTTTCCTATATTCTGGATATTAATCCATGGATCTTTGTCCTATCTTAGGCTGTCTCTTTGTTCTGTTATTTTTTTCTCTGCTGCACAGAAGCTCTTTAATTTTTTGCAATACCACTTGGCAAATCTTTTTGTTATTTTCTAAGCTTTTGGAGTCATAGTAAGATCTCATATTTACAGTTCCTCTCACATTTCAAGGAAAGTTTCATATAACAATAAGGGTCACTGGAAGTTGTTTAGAATTCTCCCTATTACAAATACAAAGTCATAAATTAAAAAAAGGTCTGTTACACAAAAAAGAATAAATGTAAAGAAAACTTCATCTGGGTGTATTTTAATAAAATTACTGAAAAGAAAATAAAACTGGTTGGAGCTCCAGAACCATACATCAACATTACTGCCAGGTAAGACACTTTCCTTTCTATTCCCTGAGCTTCCCAGGACATCATATGCCTCCCTCAAGACCCCAAAGCAAACATAATGTATTTGAAAAGAGACTAGTAGGAGGGAGATTGGTTGGAATGGAAGAGAAATTAAAAAGGATAGGGGGAAGGAAAAACAAATGCATTGCATGAATGTATGAAATTGTAAAAGAACAAACTTAATTTAAAAAAAACAATTAGAAATTACATGTTTTAAGAAGCATGGCAATTAGAAATATCCTTTAGAATTCTCAACAGAATCAATATGAAGATAATAAAACAACTTAGCATATGAAAGTCAATGCCAGCCTAAAAGTCTATACCTGATGAACTTTTCATAAGGGCTTTGAAAGTAAATGTGAAAGAGATGTTTTCAGATGCTCCTTAACCTATGGAACTTATGACCAAGAACTGAAGAAAATATTAAAGATCTTCAGGAAGAAAAATAAAATGAATGCTTAGATACTTAATGGAATGAAATACAATAAAGAAGTTAAACATCTATATAGATGTCAATGCTTAATAATTGTATAAAATGTCAGTATCATATGGAATATGTATAGACGTAATTAAAAGAGAGAGAGAACATGAAGGGTGGTAGGGAGGTTGAGAGGATATAGGATGAGTTGGGGGAGCAGAAATAATATGATCAAAATATAGTATATGAAAAGCATTTAAATATAACAAGACACTATAATAGCACTTGAGTAAATGGACTTAGTATAAATTTTCTAATTTTCATTACATTTTATTTTTATTAACATATATAAATATTGCTTATTAATGAGATTCACTGTGTTATTTTCACACCACATGCATAGTTTGAAATGATGAAATATAATCTTACTTATCCATCTTCCCCCGAATCTATACCCTTCCAAACCTTAATTAAACACCATCCAATATATAGATCAAGTATAGTTAGCCTCCACATAAGAGAACATGCCTCTAGTTTTACTTCAACGACAGGATTTCATCCTTCTATTTGGCTGAAAGTACTCCACTGTATATTCCACGTTTGCCTTATCTACTCATCATTTTAGAAGCACATAGTCTAATTCAATATCTCAACAATTTTAAATACTGCAGCAATGATTATGTGTATGTAATCATGTATGTTGTATGTTGAGTTTAGTTTAGAGGTTTAATTTTTATATATAATTAAAAATGAGAGAAATGGGAAAGGGGAGCAAATTTTCCACTTTTCTAAGCAACACACTTGGTATTGGTTGCTTTCCTCATTGCTGTGACAAAATACCTAACAAAACAACTTTTAAAAGGAAAGATTAATTTGGCTAACGGTTTGAGATGATATAGCTCATCATGATAGGGAAGGTCTGGCAACAGGAGCAGCTGTATCTTTGGTGACAGGGGTAAGCAAGCAGGGAGAGATGAATTCTGGTGCCCATCAAGCTTTCTCTTTCTTTCCCTTTTATTCAGTCTGGGTATCCAGACCAAGTTTAGAGTAAGCAGTTAGTATTTTCTCTTCATTTAAACCTTTCTGGAAATGTCCTCACAAGCATTTCTAGAAGTGTGTCTCCTAAGTCATTTTAATATCTATATGTATATATCTATTTAGATATTTAATGTTTATTGGGTAAAATGAGAAATGAATGAATTTACAACTGCTTACAAATAGATTTGATAATTTGATGGGAATTGCATTGAATCTGTAGATTCCTTTTGGTAAGATGGCCATTTTTACTATGTTAATCCTACCAAGCCATGAGCATGGGAGATCTTTCCATCTTCTCATATCTTCTTCTAATTCTTTCTTTAGAGACTGGAAAATTTTTTGACTTGCTTGGTTAGAGTTACACCAAGATACTTTATGTTATTTGTGGCTATTATGAAGGGTGTTTTTCCCTAATTTCTTTCTCAGCTCATGTCTTTTGTATACAGGAGGGCTACTGATTTTTTTTTTTGGAGTTAATTTTGTATGTAACCACTTTGCTGAAGATATTTATCAGCTGTAGCAGTTTCCTGGTAGAATTTTGGGGGTCACTCATGTCTGTTACCATATCATCTGCAAATAGTGATACTTTGACTTCTTTTCGTGATTTGAATCTCCTTGATCTCCTTAATTATCTTATTTCTCTAGCAAGGACTTAAAAAACTGTGTTGAAGAGATATAGAGAGAGTGGGCATCCTTGCCTTGTCCCTGATTTCAGTGGGATTGATTTAAGTTTCTCTCCATTTAGTTTGATGTTGGCTATAGGCTTGCTGTATATTGCCTTTATCATATTTAAAATGTTTTCAACATTTTAAAAATATGAAATCTATTCCTTATTTATGGGACCCATCATAGATATATTATATATAATATATTATTATAAAATATAATATATTTTATATGTATAATATACTTACATATTATATATAACATACATATATGAAAGGTCCCATAAATGAGGAATGGATTTCATATTTTTAAAAAGTTGAAAACATTTTAAATATAGATGCAGTTAATATGTGATCTGTGAAGTCTAAAATATTTTCTAGTGCTTAAAAAAAAAAACCCTAGCTCAAAGTCTAATACTCAATTTTTACTCAAATACATCCCACAACATAAAATCACTCTTTAATTTATTTATTTTATTTAAGTTTTATTTTTTCTTTACAATTTATTCATTATATATTCCAACTGAAGCCCCCCTCCCTCAACTCCCCCAGTCCCACCCTCTCTCCCTCTTCCCTTCATCCCCTTCCCCTAGTCAACTGAAAGGAGTTCTCCACTATTGCCATCTGCCCATAGCTTGTTAAGTCTCATCAGGACTGCTTGCATCCTCTTCCTCTGTGTCCTGGCAAGGCTGCATCATCAGGGGCAAGTGATCAGAGAGCAGTCAACTGATTTCATGGCAGAGGCAACCCCTGATCCCCTCACACAGTGATTCACATGGAGACTGAGCTGCCAATCGGCCATATCTGAGCAGGGAGTCTAGGTCCTCTCCATGCATGGTCCTCCATTGGCACATCAGTCTCTGCAGGACCCCCTGAGCTCAGATCCTTTAGTTTTGTTAGTCTCCTTGTGGATCTCCTGTCCCCTCCATGTCCTTCTTTTACCATCCCTCTCTTCTTCCATATATTATATTACAATGCAACAATATAATATTATATATTATGTAAAATATATAAGATTTTATATATATAATGGTATCCGGATACTTATCTTCAAGACTACTATAGAAATCACAAGAAAGACAAGACAAAACACTAGGCAACATTAAAATCTCAACTTAGTTAGGGATAATACTCCAGTGCTCCAGCCAAACTCCTTACCCGTGTGTGTGTATGTGTGTGTGTGTGTGTGTGTGTGTGTGTGTGTGTGTGTGTGTGTTTATGGAGAGATTCATTCCATAAGTTCTGTGACTATAGAGAACCCTAACTAATACACATGGCTTTCTTCTTCTCTTCCCATACCACAAGATAATTTATAACTATGTTTTTCAGATTATCTGGTTTGTCAAATAATTATTGGTTTACAATACTTATATTTATAGTTGTAGCATTATCCTTATGGCCTCATAAAAATGTGTTATATTGTTACTCGCTCTTGTCTTCTAGGATGTGGTGCCATAAATTATTGTATGTACAAAGCAGGCTCCAGAATTTGATGAAGAGAGGAGACATAGGTCATGTTCTTCATCTGTCCAACTTTAGAAGTTTATTTTCGCTATCTATCCATTGGTGCCATACAGCTTCCAAGTCTGTGAATTGTACTTGGCAGCAACATGAAGATCATTTGGGTAAGAGATGTGTGAGGAAATCTTATTATTTTTTATTTGTGGTTAAAATAAATGGCATAAAATATACCGTATTAACCATTTAAATATACAGCACAATAGTATTAAATACATTCATTTTGTTGTACAACAAAAAAATACTTTTTGTATAGTCTGAACATGCTTTCAGTAGAGGTGAAATGGTATCTGGAGACTTATCTCCAAGACTAGTGTAGAAATCACAAGAAAGACAAAAAAAAAATAAAAAATAAAAAAAAAAAAAACAACAAAAAAACACAAGGGATCATTAAAATCCCAATTTAGTTAGGGATAACTTTGCAGTGCTCCAGCCAGACTCCTTACCCTGTATCATCTAAGAAAAAAATGAAAGCCTCAATCTCCATGGGAAAGTGTTTAAAGCTATAGACCAGGAATATTACAATCACAGAAAGTATTACAAGGTAAAGGGTAGACAGTGCTTTACCCTTTGTATTGATTTCTAAGGCTTCTGAAAAAATTTCAAACTGGATAGTGTCATCACCGTCCAAGGATGGAGTTATGTGAGGGGAATTCTGAATGCTTGTGAGAAAACTCCAAGAAAACAAGAGTCTTGCGACCTCAGTTTGTTCAAAAACATGCAGTTGTTCTTGGAATGTGTTTCTGTGTTTATCCCAGGAGTAGTGGATAAGAATGAGTTTACAGTTCTTGTTATTCATGTGCCTCTATGGAAAAACTTTTTTTGTCACATGTGGCTTTTACTATATTATAGTAAAAATGATCAATCAGAAGGAACCAAACTGTTTCAGTTTATGTACCATAGTTCTGAGATTGAGAATTCTTGAAATAGCTTATAGACCATACCAACTATTATTCAAAAGTTTTTCATAAAAACCTTAAACTCTGATAACTAGGGGAAGGGGATCAGGGGTAAGACTGAGAAAAGGTGGGACTGGGAGGAGACAAGGGAGAGGGCTACAATTGGGATGTAATGTGAATAAATTATAAAAAGAAACATTGAACCATCAATGTTTATACCCTCTGTCAATAGATATGCATGTGAACCGGGTGACAATAATATTAATGCTGTATAAAGGTCTACAGTGATTTTTACTTTCTCATTTTCTCATGTCTTTATACCTGCATGAGGCTTAATTTTCTTCCAGGGACAAGTACAAAACCCTTGCAATTATCCATCTCTCCTCAGTGGGCACACAGCCTAGCATAAGTGTCCATCTTTCCAAACACAAAATGTTTGTTGGAGCTTTTCAAGACCCTTTAATTATCTCCTTCATTGGATCATCTTGTTAGATTTCTGGGTATTCTTTTAGTGTGTTGCTTGCCTACACAAAACCCAGGGAATGGGCTTCTCTGAACTCTTCTCCAAATCAAGTTAGTTCACTTTAACAGCATAGTTGCTGGTTTTCTTGTCTACTCTTATAGATATACTGATAGTAGAGCTAGAGTCAGAATAAGGAATGTTTAAAACAGACCACATGTTCCTATTTTTATTACTTAAAATTCAATATTTTTCTTGAATAAATGTTTATTTTTAAAATAAATTTTATTGTGTATATTTAATGTACATAACATGATATTATGAGATGCATGTAGACAACAAAATGATTGTTTATTAATAAAATTAACATTTTATTCTCTCAAACAGTTGTTTATTTTGTGTACAAGCACAGCTATAATCTCATATAAAAAAATTCCAACTACAGTACACTATTAACTATACCCTCCACATTGTACATTAGATTTATAGTCTTCATCATCTTACTACTCTGCTACTTTGTATCTTATGATCTATATTTTATATTTCCTCCCAGTTGTCTTTTTCCCAGTAACCACTGCTTTATTCTCTATCTCTGTATAGTTGATTTTTTTATTTTCCATACATATGTGAAATCATACCATATTTTCTGTTCTGTATTTGAGTTATTTCATTAAGCAATATGTCCTGCAGAGCCATTTATATTGTGGTGTCCCGACCCGCAGGACTGTCAGCATGGACCCTGGAGCAGGGAGTGGGAATGGGATGGGACAAGAAACAATAAGAATGGAGACAAGACAGTATTCTGATCAAGTCTCATTTAATGCTCTTTAGGTTTCAGCTTATAAGGGGTAAGAACTAGTTTGGGCAATTTGGGGGGGAGGAACTAGTTTCAGTGAAAGCAGCAAAGCAGAATGTTCTCAAAGTGGGAGGAAAGTTCTCAAGCTATACCTGCCAAATCTAAACGGTTGAGCAAACGTTTAAAGAACAAAGAACACCTGTGGTCCAGGGGTGAAAAAAATCACCATGCCGTGCTAAGCACACTGTGCTTCATGGATTCCAAGCAGGCTAGAATCAAGCAGCCATTTTATGGCTCCACACATTGTGGCAAATGGCAAGATTTTCTTAGTTGTCTGTCTGTCTGTTTGCCTGTCTGTCTGTCTATCATTTTAAAGACATTTTCTCTTCTTTGATTCTATACTTTGTAGTCCAAGATTATCTAGTACTTATTATGTAGCCTGTATTGGCCTCAAACTCAAGATCCTCCTATCTCAGCTTCCTGAGTGCTAGGATTACAGACCCATGCCTTAGGGAATTAGCTCTGATGAAGAAGAGAAGCCAAAGTTGGAGGCGGTGAGGGCCTAGCTAACTGTGATGACTAGCTTTATGTCAACTTGTCACAAAGTAGAATAATCAGAGAGGAGGGAACCTTAATTGAGAAAATGCTTTCATAAGATCAGGCCATAGCCAAGCCTGTAGGTCATTTTCTTAATTAATGATTAATGGTGGAGGGCCCAGCCCTTTGGTGATCCAGTGGTCCTGGATTCTATAAGAAAGTAGGCTGAGCAAGCCATGGGGAGCAAACCAGTAAAGAAGCACTCCTCCATGGCCTCTGCATCAGCTCTTGTTTCCAAGTTACTGCTCTGTTTGAGATTCTGTTCTGACATCCTTTAATGATGAACAGTGGAAGTAAGCCAAATAAACCCTTTCCTTCCCAAGTTGCTTAGGTCATGGTGTTCCCTCACAACCATGATAACCCTAAGACAAAAATTGAAACCAAGAATGAAATATTGCTGGTGACAGACCTGACCATGTAGTCTTTGGGAGGACTGTGTTAGAAAGGACTTTGGAACTTTGTGTTAGAAAAGCCATTGAGTTTGAGAGCACAGTAGGCTATTCTGCAGAAGCTTGGAAGTTAAGAATGTTGAGGGCAGTATAGATAATGGAGTCCTGGCTTGTCAAGTTTCAGAGAGAAGCAAAGACTCTCAGGCCATTTGCATCAAGAAACTGTGATGTTTGGTCAGCTGCAGCTGAAGAATCAGCTGTGAGTAACAAGAGCCCAAAACCACTAAAGTAAAACCTTTGCTTTTCTGGGACAATAGATGATGGTCAGTTGAGGCTGAAGAATCAGTTATGATTAAGAAAAGACCAGTGTCATTGAAGTTAAGTCTTCTGGGAAGTGTTATCACAGGACCCACACACGGAAGCTGCGTTCCAGAGGAGGCCAAGGTTTTACCTTGTGATGGCAGCTAAACTTGGTAATGTAAGAGCCACCAAGATGGTACTGGTTTTGAAGCCATGAAAGGGTCATGGAGAGTAGCTGAGGCCTGGCACTGTACGGCAGCTCTGGGGAAAGCCCAAGAGAGGTTACTGATGAAAATGCAACCCAGTTTCAGCAAGAGACCCCAGCATTTTTGATATGCCACTACCATGAGGTGACCATCACCAAAAGCAGCAGTGGTGGAGTGGAGCCAGCCAGAGCCTAGAAATACAGCTATATGTGCTGCAGAGAGAAGAGCTGGAAAAGTGACCCAAGCCCTTTGGAGAAGCCCAGAAGATCATGAGTGGATCCCAGGCATTGGAATGAATTATTTATACTGTTGCAGTTTGGTAGGGATTTTTGGGGTGAGTGTACGTCATTGGCTGGGGCTGAGGTGCTGAGAATTCTTCATTTGTATGAATATGAATTTTAGGTGCTTGCTGGACATGTTCTCACAAGGAGAGAAGAAGAAGTTTAACCTGAAATCTGAAATGACCAGGCTATTTAAACACCTCAAGAGTAGGAGGGGGGGGGGTTAAGGCGACATGCACTAGAACATGCAGGCTGAGGGGAGGGAGGAGACAGTCCTACTCCTACCAGTCTCAAGAGGAAATTTCTGGGGTTTGAATACATCTCATCCTCGAGCCCCACAAATTTGGAATTTTACAGAGACTTTGGATTAGAAAAGTGACTGGATATTTTAGAGACTGAAATTTTAAGTGTTTAATTTTTTTAAAGTTTGTGGAACTTTTAAAATTTGAACTTTATATTAATGTGTATTGGGGATGAACAAGAAAGGAAAGGTTATGGCTTAGCAGTGATAAGTCTATAATTGGATCATATGGTAGATTTTTTTTTTTTTTTTTTTTTTTTACATTTTGAGAATTATCTATACTGATTTCCAGAGTGGCTGCAGTAGTTTGCAATTCTACCAACAGTGAATAAGATTTTCCCTTTTCCTGTATTCTCACCAGCAATTGTTGGTTGTTTTGTTATCCTTTGCAATTCTGACCCAGTAAGATGTTGCCAAAGTTGATTTAATTTTAATTTCCTTAATTGCTCGAAAAGGTGAACACTGTTCGAGATATTTCTTAGCCATTTTTTCCCAAAACTCTCTATTTACCTTTTGACCTACAATGGTGTCCTGCCTGCAAGATATTCTAATGCAATTTGGGCCCAAAACTTGTGAGAGTAACCAACCAATATCTGATTTGACTTAAGGCCCATTCCACAAGATGGAACCCATACCCAACACTGCTTGGGTGATCAAAAATCAGAGACTAGATAGTCCAGGGCTCTGGGAACCAAGCACTACTGTTCTACTGAAAGAATGTAGCAATAAAATGACTCCTAATGACATTCTGCTACATTCTGCGCCTTGCTCAGCCATCATCAGAAAAGCTTAGTCTTGCAGAAAATGGAAACAAACACAGAGACCACCTGTTATACAGAGTGTGAGAGACCTTGGAACACTCACCTCTAAATGAGATCTCTCCATCAAATATCTTCCCTATATCCTGTGGAAGAGGAGGCAGAAAGAATTTAAGAGCCAGAGGGGATGGAGGATAGCAAGAAAACAAGTCCCTCTAAATCAACATGATCCAAACACCTATGAATTCAAAAAGACTGAGACAGTGCAGATCCTGCATGGGTCTGCACCATGGCTTCCTTGGAGAAGAGGAGAGAGAAATAGTGTAATAGCCAGAGGACATGAAGGACACCAAGGCAACAAATAAGGCCTTCTAAATCAACAACACTGACACATATATGAAGTCACAGAGAATGCAGCAGCATGCACAGGGCTGCATGTATCTACACCAGATGAAGGCCTACGACTGAAAGGAGAAGTGGACACATGCCTCCTATTCCTAACCTCGAAGCAGTTTCCAATTGATAACCACTTACAAATAAGAAATTAGTTTTCTCCAAGGGAGTCTTACTGGGGAAACAAACTACTCAAGCATAGGCTACATGCCCAGCATTAGATGGCCAACAGAAAATGACCTCAATGGCATCTTTGGAGGTTATTTGTCTCATAAAGTGATGTCAAGGTATTTCCTTTTTTAGAAAAAGTTATCGTTTATTTTTATTTAATATTATATATGTATGTATATTTTCTTCTCTATTTTTACCCTACAGGTCGTTTGTGTGCGTGCGTGTGTGTGTGTGTGTGTGTGTGTGTGTGTGTGTGTGTGTGTGTGTAAAATGGCTTCCAGTTTAATGTTTTTATGGGATTTCTGAGTGTACAAACAAATGGGTCTCTTTGTCTATATCCATTTATTGTGTCTTTTCTTGGACTCTTTTCCTTCTGTTTGTTTTGTCCTATTCTGATGTGTTAGTCTTTGTTTTTATCATTTTATTTATTATTTTTATCCCTTACAAGCCTGTTTGTTTTCTAATGAGAGAAAGGGAATAGATCTGGATGGGAGTGATGGTGTGGAGGAACTGGGGGGAGTAGTGCAAGAGGTAAGCATAATCAGGATATATTATGTGAAAAAATCTATTTTCAATAAATAGGGAAAAGGCTAGAAAATAGAAACTAGGAGTATTGAAAAGATGTGGGGAGACAAAGTGAGAAAGAAAGTGCAGAAGTATGCCATGCTCAGAGCCCAGCAGCTTTCCTCTACTCTACTAGGAAAGACTGGGTTCTTGTGCTCTCTTTCTCTCATTCTCTCTCTCTCTGTCTCTTTACTTAGTTCTTATAACTTCAAGCTAATTGGAGTGAGCTTTGTACTTCTTCACCAAAAGATGTATTGTTTTTCAAAGCTTTTCATGACAGAACCTGCCATAGGTAATTGGGATCACAACGGAGAGAGTGGGGATTGAGAAAGAGAAAGGTCAAGAGAAAGAGACAGAAAAATTAGGATTGATTGAAGAGGGCTATTAGTCAGTACTGAAAAAAGCCTCGAGTTTATTTTCCAATTCCTTTTTAATGACAATTCAAACACAGTTCACATTGGTCCAAGGATAGTGTTCATGAAACAGTTAAGCTTGCTTTCAAAGACCACATTCCTGTATGGGAGACACGGTCCAAGGTCTCGCAGACAGGTTAAAGAAACTTGGCAAAAACTCCTGCTTATTTCTGTTTCAAGGTAAAGGCTAAAACATATTTTTCACTGAATAATCTAAAACAAAGCAAGCTTGACAGACAAGCAGCTATCCACAGCTTGAGAAAGAACTTTGGCTTCCCATATTTTCATTATTTAATTTTAATACATTTTAATTAAAATAGATTGTCTCATTTTTCCCCTCCTCTTTTCTCCCTTCAGGTACTCCTAGGTGTCTTCCCTCCAACTCCTGTCCAACTCCCCATTCTCAAATTGAGAATTTCATTATTACTATTACATAACATACCTATTTATATAAGTGTCTGCACACATATATAAATATAACCCTGAAAAAAAATCTTCTCTGTTCAGATCCATGACCCATTTTTTTTTAACTTGGGTTCTTTATTTTCTTGAATTTTTCAGTTCTTTCCATATTCTGGGTATTAATCCTCTGTGAGATGTATAGCTGGCAAAAATTCTCCCTCATTCAGTGTGATTTTTCTTTATTTGATTAATTATTTCTTTGGTTGTACAGAATGTTTTTATTTTGATGAGTTTTATATGGTGTGTGTGTGTGTGTGTGTGTGTGTGTGTGTGTGTGCATGTGTGTATGAGTCTTTGTTGTATGTATTATGTATGGTATGTGTGAGAGAGAAAGAGACAGAGACAGAGAGAGACAGAAAGAGAGACACACACACAGAGAGAAAGAGAGTTCTAGAATGGTAATCCTGCCAGTATTGTTCCTTTTGCTCAGGATTGTTTTGACTATCTGGGATCTTTTATGGTTCCATATGAATTTTAGGACTTCTTTTCCTCATAAAACTTCCTTGTCTATTGTTGACCTTAATTCCTGGGCAAATGGATTCTATCTAAATATTCCTTTCCTACACCTATATTTTGTAGGGTACTATCTAAGTTTTCTTCTAACAATTTCAGTGTTTCAGGTTTCATATTGAGGTCTTGGAATTAGATTATGTGCAGAGTGATAGATATGGGTCTAATGTCATCCTTCTACAATGGTCACCTAGTTTTTCCAGCACCATTTTATTGAAGATGCTGTCTTTTCTGAAGAGTGTGATTTTTGCCTCTTTGTCAAATATCAGATGGCTGTTGTTACATGTATTCATGTTGGAGTCTTCTTTTTTGTTCCATTGGTCTATATGTCGTGTGTTTGTGTGTGTGTGTGTGTGTGTATCTTTGTAGTGTGTATTATGTGTGGTATGTGGGAGAAAGAAAGAGACAGAGACAGAGAGAGAGACAGAGAGAGAGAGAGAGAGAGAGAGAGAGAGAGAGAGAGAAGCACACAGAGAGATTTGGAATGGAAATCCTTCCAGTATTGTTCTTTTTGCTCAAGATTGCTTTGACTATCTGAGATCTTAAATGGTTCCACATGAATTTTAGGAAGTTTTTCCTATTTCTATTAAGACTGTTGTGGGATTCTGATTGGAATTGTATTGAATCAATGAATTGGTTTTGTTACAATGGTCAGTTTCACAATATTGAGTTTACTAATCCATGAACATGGGGGAATCTTTCCATTTTCTGGTATCTTTTGCAATTTCTTCAAAAATTTAAAGTTTTTTCTGTGTATGTTTTAGCCTATCAGAAACTGACTTTTAAAACAATATTAAGAATTTTCTGTTCCCATACAATTTTTCCAATGTCATTTATAGAGAACTCAATTTTTCTTCTGCTGTTTTATTTATTTTTTTAAAGTTTTTTTTTTAATTTTTTTTTTCAATGCAGTTTATTCAGGAACCTTGAACAATCCTCGGACCCTGGGGAAAGCCAGCCCACAGCTTAAATAGCCTCTGGGTAGCCAACCCAGGCGTGCCACGTGGGCAATGCAGATAGGTCCACATACATGGAAGCAAGCCAGATCCTCAGCCTTAGCCAAATGTGGAATTGTTCCTGACAGAGAGCACTCACCATCGGGAAGGTGGAAGGCAGAAACCAGCTCCATCTTTAAGGCATAGCATTCCGCAGCTCTCTCCAGTTCCCCCTTTTTGTTTTAGACGCATCAGGCAAGAGTAGAGGTCTGATCTCTGATATTAGAAATAAATTGGGACTTTGTACCGATGTTCATTTAGGTGTCATCCACCCAAAGAGCATCAGACCCGTCCGATACCTTTTTCTCAGAGGCGGGACCTGGGGCATCAACCCGCATGCAATCAGACATGCTCTTCTCTGGGTCCAAAGCGGCTGACCCTGAGTGCAGTGCTTAGCCTCGCATCCTGAGCATAACATTTTAGCTTTTTATGGTATCCAACCATGCTTGGGGAGAATGTCCTGCTTCAATGGCTGTAAAGGCATGAATGATCATGGCTGCATCACACTGTTGTGAAACTCTAAACTTGCATATATACCACAGGCAAACCAAGGAGACCAACACCAGAAGGCCTGCTAACGCTCCCGTGCCCGCTCATTCCTTCAGATGATTCATGGCTGCGGCAATCCATGTTGATAATCCTGTGGCTAGTCCTGCATCCACTCTGGTAGAATTTACTGTGACCATGGCCACTCTCAGCTGCTCCATCGTAGTATCGAATTCTCCAGTCCAATTACCTAAAATATAGCTCGACAATTGTTTAGACAGATTTGCAGCACAGGAAAAATTCTCATGTTATATGCTAGTGACTCAAAGTCCAGCATATTTTCATTGACAGCCAAGTTGAGCGATTTGCCATAGGGTATCAATTTGCTCCTGCACAAGGTCAATCCTCTGATTGAACACCATCAAGCTTCCTTTTAGTTGAGCATTAATTCCTTTATGTACAACTAAGGCATGAGCTACATTGGCTAAATGATTATTCAGGGTCTGAGCAGTCTGCCCAGTATGACTCATGGCTAATGCTCCGGTGGTAGCTCCAACAGCCACCAATGAGATGGTAGTAACAATGGTGGCTGTAGTTCCAAGATCCCTTTTCTGTCTGAAGAGAGTCATAGCGTGAGGGGCATCAACGGGCACAGGCACCCAGTGAGGCATGCGAGTAACCAGGGCATACCTAAATTTACTAGCATTCCAGCATTGGGCAAAAAAGCAAGTATCATTACCACAATTACTTGGCTCTATCTGGCTAATAATGAATAGAAATGGGTGATATAAACAAACAGGTTTTAAAATGACACCTTTTTCATATACCATATTTCCATGTACTTATGGGTCTAGTTGGAAATACCATTCTTTTTTCTTGATCTATTCTGTACTAATATATTTAAATCTAGAATTTTATAATGTACTTTTATAGCTGGTATCTCATACCTTCTTTTACAAAATTGTTAAACTTTATCATTTTTCAATGTGAGTTTTATAATTACCTTTTCTAATATATGAAAATATCTAAGATATAGATTAGCATTACATGAAATGTGTACATTAATTTCTAGAAGAATTTGTTTCTTTCTAGTTTTGAGATTGCTTATCTGTGAACATGATATTTCTATATGTTGGTTTTCTTCAAGTCTTCTAGAATAGTATTAGAAATTTCTTCATATTGCTTCTCTACATTTTATTTCCAGACATATAGTTTCATTGCTTATGTAAATTTTACTTTATTTTTACTCTCTCTAAATAAGTAAAGTGTTGTATAGGAAAGTCACTTACTTTCTGTTGATTCTAATTATTTATAACTTCAACATAACAATAGAATTTCTTGAAGAGTTCCAAAATAGCTTGTTCACTCTCAGGTATATATCTGAGCTTTTCATATTCTTATGTGTTCTATATACCAAAATCGTACTGTTTCTATCATAGAAATTGTATAGTATTTTTAACAATTGACAAAGGGCTGTCCTTTGTTATTCGTACTTTTTTGTTAGTAAAAGTCTTCTAGAAAAAAACTGTTTTTGACTTTTAGTGTTTAGTTTTCTTAAACAAGTATTTGTTAAATCTGTTCTCTTCCCTAGAACTGCAATATGCTAGCACTGTAATGCGGTTTGATTATGTCTGGCTTCGAGACCACTGCCACTCAGCATCATGCTATAATTCTAAGACTCACCAGCGGAGCCTGGACACTGCCAGTGTGGATTTATGTATCAAGCCACAGACCATTCGTCTGGATGAAACCACACTCTCTTTCACTTGTAAGTGTAAAGGGGACTTGGATATCCTTCTGAAGAACAATGATTTTATTTAAAAAAATGGTTTGGCTCTTTCTAATATAGGGAATTTTTCTGTTAGTTTTCCCCGTTGCTTTGGGAGCAGTTTCAGTAACCGTTTAATTTTGTTATGTTACACCTAGCACCATACTTAATTTTGAGACAGGATAATCTCTAACCTAAAACATTGCAACAATGTCTGCTTTTACCACACTTTGTTTTGTTTTGCTTTGCTTTGCTTTGTGTTTTCTTTTTGAAACAAGGGCCTGTAACATATCAGTGTCTGTCCTTAAATTTACTATGTAGATCAGACTGGCCTCAAACTAGTGATTCTCCTGCCTGAGCCTCCTGAGTGCTTTAGTTGCAGGTATAAGAATCAACATACTCAGCAGAAAGTAGGAGATCTTACTTCCCTTGCTTAGACTTACTCATATCTCCCTGAGAAACTCCTGTACCAGGAGACTAGATTGAATGGCTTCCTGAATACCACTACTCCTGCTGATGTCCTCCTGCACTTCCTGAAAATCATGTTATAGGTACCAGTTACTGCCTCCTGTACCAAGATTACCAGGATCCCAGGCTACATACTCCCTATAGCAAGAAGGGTACCAGGTTTTCTCTGCTTAGGCCCACCCATATTGTCCAGGTACCTCTTAAACTAAGGAAAAAACCTGGGTCTCCCCTGCTTAGGTCTACTTGTATATCCAGGAGCCACCCTTCAGGCAAGGATCATGGGCTTCTGTATCACGCCCACCTGTAGCTCCCAGGAATTTTGCTCCAGAAGTACAACCAGCACAAGCTTCTTTCAGAAACAAGAGAATCTAGCTTAGCCTACTTGGGCCTACCACTGAAAAACTTCTTTTGCAAGCCCCACAGAAGAAAATTACCATCTCCAACCTTCTCGTGAACATTATACATTTCCATATTAAAAGACAGAAGTTTAAAAAGAAAGGCATAAAGGAAGAAAAGAAAAACTCAACCAATAAATTATTCAAGATGTGCAAATCCCAGGACAGGAGAAAAAATAAATGCACACCAAAAGACAAGACAGCATGTCTCCTCCACAAGTTGACAATCATATAATGATGACACCTAAATGTAAGTGACCTCGAAAAACTTCCAGACAAAGAACGTAAAAGAATAGTTACAGCTATGTTCAAACAACCCAAAGACATGAATGAAATGCAGAAGTCAACCCAATATACGAAAACATAATATAACAAAAAGAATTTATGAATAAAAGCCAGGGTGAAATGATGGTAGAAATAAAATTTCAAAAAGTAAAAAATCTCAGTGGAAAACCCCACCAACAGAATAGATCATGTAGAAAACAAAAGACTCAGCCCTTTAGCAGCAGGCAAAGGCCAGCAGTACGTGTCCCGGATTCGCGTGGCAGCTGCACCATCCTCCCAGGGCCCAAGTCTGCTAGACGCCATAAGAGCTCCGCAGGATCGCCATCACTGATGGTACGGCCCGCCTAGTCCCACAGTGAAAGAGAATACGCTATATACTCACCAAAACCAGGCAGAAACGTCATACAACATAGACACACCAGGCTCTGGGCCTCCCAAGCTTGGAGAGCACAGTGAAGAGACCCCAGGACTTCCCAGAAAGCATCGGGACTAGCGACCCAGTCTCCAGTTACAGGGGGACTTGGCGGCAGAGCATCACTGAGCTGGCGGGGCACAACAGCCCTCCAGTTTAAGACTAACCAGGGCCAAACCAGAGAACAGAGAGCCTGGTTACGCCAATCCCTACTGACGTGACCACCCTGAAATCTCCAGCTGCAGCAAGACCTCAGAACCTGGCAGTGACAGCAGCACAGAACTGGTGGAACACATCAAAGAAGCAGAGCCAAACCAGAGAGCAGAGAGCCCGGATACCACGATCTCTGCCAAGTGACCTGCCTGTAAGTGAGTGTACCCTTGAGAATCTGCAGTTCCCCAGATCCTGGGTCCTTCTAAAACAGAAGCCAGGCATCGAACACCCTCCCACCCACACACCCACTTTGGGAAACAGAGGGGCACTAGGGACATTGAAGTTCCTGCTCTGTGGGTCTAATTGAGGAGTTAAGGCAGTTAATGCCAGAAATTGCGCAGCGATCATCACTAGCGCCTGCGACATATACAGTGCAGAGCCCCTCCCACACACTCAAGGGTTCAACATTAGCCATCACTCTGTCCCTCGAGACACACGTCCACGCACACTTACACACACACACACACACACACACATTTGCCCCATTTGCGCCTGCGTACTTTCCTCCCACAGGTACAGCTAGTCCTCAGCACACGCTGAGAGTGCTCAGCTTCCTGAAGAACTCCCCAGACACCAGAGAGAGACAGTACCAGTCTGATCTGCAGAATCCAAAAACAAACAGGGAAGGTTTCAGATAAGCCAATGGCCAGGGGTAGGCGAAAGAACACTTCCAACATAAATAGGACATCATGACTTCACCAGCAAACCCCAAAATCAATGGATACTCCAATTCAGCAGAAGCACAGGAAAATGATTTTAAAGCCATGCTTTCCCAATTATTTGAGGCACATAAGGAGGAAATGAACAAATTTTTCGAAGAGTTGGCCAGTCAATTGGAGGTAAAGAAAGAAGAAATAGACAAAATCCTTAAAGAAACACAGGCAAATATAGCCAAACAAATAGATACACAAGTAGAGGAAAAATTAGTGACATATAAAAAGGAAATGAACAAAGAAATAGAGGCCATCGTAGAGAAACAGGAATCCAAATTCAAACACATGAAAGAAATGGTGCAAGGCATGAAAACAGAATTAAAATCAATAAAGAAAACACAAAATGAGAAAGCCCTTGAGCTGGAGAACTTGGAGAAAAGATCAGGAACCACAAAAGTAAGCATCACCAACAGAATACAAGAGATGGAAGAGAGAATCTCTGGAGCTGAAGACACACTTGCAGAAATTGATATTTCTCTCAAAGAAAAAGTAAAATCAGAAAAGTTCCAATCACAAAATATCCAAGAAATCAAGGATGCTATGAAAAGACAAAAATCTAAGAATAATAGGAATTCATGAAAAAGAAGACAACAGGCTCCAAGGTCCAGAAAATATTTTCAAGAAAATCATAGAAGAAAATTTTCCCAACTTAAAGAAAGATGTCCATAAATATACAAGAGGCCTACAGAACTCCAAATAGACTAGACCAGAAAAGAAACACATCAGGTCACATCATAGTCAAAACACTAAATCTACAGAACAAAGTAAAGATATTAAAAGCAGCAAGGGAAAAAGGCCAAGTAACATATGAAGGTAGACCTATCAGAATCACACCGGACTTCTCATCAGAAACTATGAAAGCCAGAAGGGTCTGGGCAAGTATCATGGAGACTCTAAGAGATCACAAATGTCAACCCAGACTACTATACCCTGCAAAGCTTTCAATCAACATAGATGGAGAAAACAAAATTTTCCATGACAAAACTAAATTTACACAATATCTACACAGCAAACCAACCCTACAGAAGATATTAGAAGGAAAACTCCAATCCAATGAAAACAAATTCACCCAAGAAAACAGGGCATACAGATAATATCCCAACAAAAATGAAAAGAAAACAAGCAATGAAACAGGGTTAGATCATCGACTCCATTACAAAAGGAACTAACATGCATTGGTCACTACTATCTATCAATATCACTCACCAATAAAAAGACACAGGCTAACAGAATGGTTACGGAACCAGGATCCAACATTCTGTTGCATCCAAGAAACACACCTATGCAACAAAGATAAACACTACCTCAGAGTAAAGGGCTGGAAAACTGTTTTTCAAGCAAATGGTTCCAGAAAACAAGCTGGAGTAGCCATCCTAATATCTAATAAAATAGACTTTCAACCCAAATTAATAAAAAAAATAAGGAAGGCCACTATATTCTCATCAAAGGAAAAATCCACCAAGAGGACATCACAATTTTGAATATCTATGCCCCAAATACAAGAGCACTGACATTAGTAAATGAAACATTATTAAAGCTTAAATCATACATTGATCCTAATACCTTAATAGTGGGAGACTTCAACACTCCACTCTCACCAAGGGACAGATCAACTAGACAGACACCAAATAGGAAAATAAAAGCACTCACAGAATCCCTAAATCAAATGGACCTAATAGACGTCTACGGATCGTTTCACCCAAACTCCAAAGAGTATACCTTATTTTCAGCACCACATGGAACCTTCTCCAAAATAGACCATATAGTGGGTCACAAAGCAAGCCTCAACAGATACAAAAGGATTGAAATAATCCCTTGTATACATACTATCTGACCACCATGGACTAAAGCTACACATCAACAACAACAGAAACAACAAAAAGCCGACACGCACATGGAAACTGAACAACTTACTACTCAATGACAGCTGGGTTAAGGAAGAAATAAAGAAAGAAATTAAAGACTTCCTAGAATTCAATGAAAAGGAAGGCACAACATATCCAAATTTATGGGACACATTGAAAGCAGTGCTCAGAGGAAAATTTATAGCACTAAGTGCCTGCAAGAAGAAATTCGTAACATCACATACAAACAACTTAATGGCCCAACTGAAAAACCTAGAAGAAAAAGAAGCAGATACACCCAAGAGGAGCAGACGGCTGGAAATAATCAAACTAAGGGCTGAAATAAATCAACTAGAAACAAATAAAACTATCCAAAGAATCAATGAAACAAAAAGCTGGTTCTTTGAGAAAATCAACAAGATAGACAAACCCTTAGCCAAACTAACTAAAAAGCAGAGAGAAACTATCCAGATCAGCAAAATCAGAAATGAAAATGGGGACATAACCACAGACATTGAGGAAATCCAAACAATCATTAGGTCATACTACAAAAGCCTATATGCCATAAAATTTGAAAATCTAAATGAAATGGATAATTTTCTTGAAAGATTCCATCTATCAAAACTAAGTCAAGATCAGGTAGAAAGACTGAATTGCCCTATATCTCCCACGGAAATTGAAGCAGTCATTAACAGTCTCCCCTCCAAAAAAAAAAGCCCTGGACCAGATGGCTTCAGTGCAGAATTCTACAAGACCTTCAAAGAAGTGCTAACTCCAATTCTCCTCAAGCTATTCCACAAAATAGAAACAGAAGGAACACTACCAAACTCATTCTATGAAGCCACAGTCACCTTGATACCTAAACCACACAAAGATCCAACAAAAAAAGAGAACTTCAGGCCTATCTTTCTTATGAACATTGATGCAAAAATACTCAATAAAACACTTGCAAACCGAATCCAAGAACATATCAAAGATATCATCCACCATGACCAAGTAGGCTTCATCCCAAGCATGCGAGGGTGGTTCAACATATGGAAATCCATCAATGTAATCCACCACATAAACAAACTGAAGGAGAAAAACCACATGATCATCTCCTTAGATGCTGAAAAAGCATTTGACAGAATCCAACACCCATTCATGTTTGAAGTCTTGGAGAGATCAGGGATACAAGGCACATACCTAAAGATAGTAAAGGCAATAAACAGCAAGCCTATAGCTAACATCAAACTCAATGGAGAGAAACTTAAATCAATCCCACTGAAATCAGGGACAAGACAAGGCTGCCCATTGTCTCCATATCTCTTCAACATAGTACTTGAAGTCCTAGCCAGAGCAATAAGACAACTAAAGGAGATCAAGGGGATACAAATCGGAAAGGAAGAGGTCAAAGTGTCACTATTTGCAGATGATATGATAGTATACATGAGCGATCCCAAAAATTCAACCAGAGAACTCCTTCAGCTGATAAACACCTTCAGCAAAGTGGCAGGATACAAA
The DNA here is from genome assembly GCF_030254825.1 of Meriones unguiculatus. Classification (NCBI taxonomy): domain Eukaryota; kingdom Metazoa; phylum Chordata; class Mammalia; order Rodentia; family Muridae; genus Meriones; species Meriones unguiculatus. The sequence goes on from NC_083369.1 coordinate 39,009,928, forward strand.
ATCAACTCAAAAACATCAGAAGCCCTCCTGTATGCCAAAGACAAAAAGGCTGAGAAAGAAATTAGGGAAACAACACCCTTCACAATAGCCACTAATAACCTAAAGTACCTTGGTGTGACTCTAACCAAGCAAGTGAAAGACCTGTTTGAGAAAAACTTCAAGTCTCTGAAGAAAGAAATCGAAGAAGATCTCAGAAGATGGAAAGATCTCCCGTGCTCATGGATTGGTAGGATTAACATTGTGAAAATGGCCATCCTGCCAAAAGCAATCTACAGATTCAATGCAATTCCCATCAAAATACCAACTCAATTCTTTACAGACCTTGAAAAAAAGATTCTCAGCTTCATATGGAGAAACAAAAAACCCAGAATCTCCAAAACGATCCTGTACAACAACAGATCATCTGGAGGTATCTCCATCCCTGATCTCAAGCTGTACTACAGGGCAACAGTAATAAAAACTGCATGGTATTGGCATAGAAACAGAAAGGAGGATCAATGGAACCGCATAGAAGACCCAGAAATAAATCCACACACCTATGAATACTCGATATTTGACAAAGAAGCCAAATCCATTCAATGGAAAAAAGACAGCATCTTCAACAAATGGTGCTGGACCAACTGGATGTCTACATGCAGAAAAATGAAAATAGATCCATATTTATCACTCTGCACAAAACTAAAGTCAAAGTGGATCAAGGACCTCAACATAAAACCAGATACCCTAAATCAATTGGAAAAAAAAAGTGGGGAACAGCCTAGAACTCATTGGCACAGGAGACAACTTCCTGAACAGAACACCAACAGCACAGGCTCTAAGAGCAACAATCAATAAATGGGACCTCATGAAACTGAAAAGTTTCTGTAAAGCAAAGGATACCGTCATCAAAACAAAACGACTGCCTACAGATTGGGAAAGAATCTTCACTAACCCTTTATCTGACAGAGGACTAATATCCCAGTATATACAAAGAACTAAACAGCAAACCAAGTCATCCAATTAAAAAATGGGGAACAGAGCTAAACAGAGAATTCTCGACAGAGGAATATCGAATGGCAGAAAAACACTTAAAGAAATGCTCAACCTCATTAGCCATCAGGGAAATGCAAATCAAAACGACCCTGAGATATCACTTTACACCCATCAGAATGGCCAATATGAAAAAACTCAAGCGACAACTCATGCTGGAGAGGTTGTGGAGAAAGGGGAACCCTCCTCCACTGCTGGTGGGAATGTAAACTGGTACAACCACTCTGGAAAGCTATCTGGCGCTTTCTAAGACAATTAGGAATAGTGCTTCCTCAAGACCCAGCTATACCACTGCTAGGTATATACCCAAAGTTTGCTCAAGTACACAAAAGGGATACTTGCTCAACCATGTTTATAGCAGCTTTATTTGTAATAGCCAGAACCTGGAAACAACCCAGATGTCCATCAACAGAAGAATGGGTACAGAAATTGTGGTATTTCTACACAATGGAATAAAAAAGGAGGAAATAATGAAATTTGCAGGCAAATGGTGGGATCTAGAAAAGATCATTCTGAGTGAAATATCCCAGAAGGAGAAAGACAAACACGGTATATACTCACTTATATAGACCTATAAGATATGATAAACATAATGAAATCTATACACCTAAAAAAGATAATCAAGAGAGTGGACATGGGGTAAGATGATGAATCCTTGTTTAGAAAGATAGATGGGATGTGCATTGAATGTATGACAGGAGTCTACTGAGCGCATCTGAAAGACTCTAACTAGCAGTATTTTCAAAGCAAAGACTCATGATCAAACCTTTGGCAGAGTACAGGGAATCATAAGAAAGAAGGGGAGTTAGTCTGATACAGAAAGGATAGGAGCTCCACAAGGACCAAATATATCTGGGCACAGGGTCTTTTCTGAGACTGACATTCAACCAAGGACCATGCATGGATATAACCTAGAACCTCCACTCAGATGTAGCCTGTGGTAGCTCAGTAACCAATTGGTTTCCCAAAGTGAGGGGAACAAGGACTAGTTCTAACAGGAACTCAATGACTGGCTCTTTGGCCTCCCCACCCCCCAAAGGAGGAGCAGTCCTGTTAGGCCACAGAGGAGGGCTTTGCAGCCAGTCCTGAAGATACCTGATAAAACAGGATCAGATGAATGGGGAGGAGTTCCCCCCTATCAGTGGACTTGGAAAGGGGCACGGTGGAGATGAGGGAGGGAGGGAGGGCCTGGGAGGGAATGAGGGAGGGGGACACGGCTGGGATACAGAGTTAATAAAATGTAACTGATAAGAAAAAAATAAAATAAAATAAAAGAGTTTATAGAAAAACTAAAAAAAAAAAAAGAAAAAGAAAACAAAAGACTCAGAGATGGAAGAAAAAGTAGAGAAATTAGATTACTCAGTAAAAGTTAGTGAGAAGTTTTTTTTAATTAATTTTTTTTATTTTCTTATATTAGTTACAGGTTATTAACTTTGTATGCCAGCTGTAGCTCCCTCCTTCATTCCCTATTCCCTCTCAATCCCACCCACCCTCCATCATCATCTCCTCCCTGCCCCTTTCCAAGTCCACTGATAAGGGAGGTGCTCCTCCCCTTCCATCTGACCCTAGCTTATCAGGTCTCTTCAGTACTGGCTGCAGTGTCCTCCTCTGTGGTCTAGCAAGGCTGCTCTTCCCTCGGGGGGGGGGGGGGGAGGACGGTCAAAGAGCCAGCCATTGAGTTCATGTCAGAAACAGTCCCTGTTTCTCTTACTAGGGTACTCACTTGGATACTGAGCTGCCATGTGATATATATCCGAGCAGGGCTTCTGGGTAATGTCCATGCATGGTCCTTGAAAGACCCCTGTACCCAGATATATTTGGCCCTTGTGCAGCTCCTGTCCTCTCCAGTTCATACTAACTCCCCCTTCTTTCATGATTCCCTGCACTCTGCCCAAGATTTGGTTATGAGTCTCAACATCTGCTTTGATATACTGCTAGGTAGAGTCGTTCAGAGGCCTTCTGTGGTAGGGTCCTGCCCTGACTTGTTTTCTCCTACTTTCAATGTCCATCCCATTTGTGTTTCTAAGTGAGGACTGATCATCTTACCCCAGGTCCTCTTTCTTGTTTATCTTCTTTAAGTGTACATATTTTAGTATGTTTATCTTATCTTATAGGTCTAGTACCGACTTATAAGTGAATATATACCGTGTGTCTCTTTCTGCTTCTGGGATATCTCACTCAGGATGATCTTTCCTAGATCCCACCATTTGCCTGCAAATTTCATGATTTCCTCGTTTATAATTGCTGAGTGATATTCCATTGTGTAAATGTACCACAATTTCTGTATCCATTCCTCAGTTGAGGGACATCTGGGTTGTTTCCAGGTTCAGGCTATTACGAATAAAGCTACTACAAATATGGTTGAGCAAGTGTCCTTGTTGTGTACTTGAGCATCTTTTGGATATATGCCTAGGAGTGGTATAACTGGATCTTAAGGAGTGGTATAGCTGGATCTTGACAATTCCTAATTGTCTGAGAAAGCAACAGATTGATTTCCAAAATGGTTGTATAAGTTTACATTCCCACCATCAATGGAGGAGGGTTCCCCTTTCTCTACAACTTCTCCAGAATGTGTTGGCACTGAAGTTTTTGATCTTACAATGTGAAGTTTTAAAATATATATATTAACAGGTAAGAGCTAGAGGGACAGAGAGTTTGCTGTAAGATTCTGTCTCCCAGTAATGTCAAAAGCTACATCCATAAAGTCTCACCAACATGGCTGCCTAAACATGAGCTAAACAAGAACAGCAATAGATATGTTAATATGGATGAAGGAAAAGCCCAGGAGGCCTTAACCCTACACAAAGAACTACAGGCAACTGAGGAGTGGTGAAAGTGGGAGAAGTAATCTTCACCACAGAGTACACCAACTGTTTATACCATTTATACCAAATCGTCAGCCCTGAAAACATACATACAAGTAACACTATACAGACTAAGCATGTTATATTTATGTATTTAGAGAAAAACACATACAAAAACAATTAATGAAAAAGAGGCCTTAAATTTGTGTATGTGTTAGGGTGTGTTAATGTGTTGAAAGGTTTGGAGTAAGGAAAGGATATAATTATATTATAATAAAAAAAATAAAAGGAATTTTAAAAAATATCTAAGAATGTGCCCTGGAAAGGTGGATCAGTATGTAAGAGCAGTTGCTGATTTTGCAGAGGATGTAATTTGGTTCTAAGCACCCATATGCCTGCTTCCAACCATCTGTAACTCCAGTTCTGGGGGCTCCAGAGCCCTATTTTGTCCTCTGTGGGCACCAAGCATACACACACACACACATACACGCACACACACACATACACGCACACACACACATACACACACAAAGTACAATTGCATTCATGTAGACAAAACATTTATACACATAATAAATATATTTTTTATATATATGTATAACTATACATACATACATGTAATCATACATACATATACAAATACATATATGTAATCAGAAACTGGGAAAGCTCTAGAATACCATTTAAAAAACCCTAACCTTTGAATTGTGGTCACAGAAAAGTACATAGCCAAAACATAAAGGATAGAAGAAAACCTTGCAAACCAAGAGAATAAGCTGCTCATTCAGGTACAACACCAGAGACAGGACCAGAAAAGGAACTCTGCATTGCATGTTGTATATAAAACTTTAAGAACACAATCTAAGAAAGGTTAGGGAAAGTTACAAGAGAGAAAAGTCAAGTGACTTATAAATGCAAGCCCATCAAAATAAAATCTGATTATTAGACAGAAAATTATAGAAACAGAAAGGTTTGAAAATATGTAGTTAAAGTTCTGAAATCACAACCATCAAACCAGACTACTATACCCAGTAAAACTACCTATTAAGACTGAAGGAGAAGTAAAAACATTCCATGATATAAATAGATTAAAGAAATTTATGATCACTAAGCCAGCACTGCAGAGGATACTTGAAGGACTACTTCAGTCTGAAGAGAAAGATAAAAATACCCAAGAAGTCACAGGTAATCCAATGTTTCCAGAAGAGTTCATTCAAGGAGGTTCAAGAAAACATGACAAAATAGCAAAATGACACAAAAATACACAACTTTCAATAATGTCTCTTGATTTTAATGGTCCCTGTTATTCAATAAAAAGACAAAGATGAGCAGATTTGATTAGAAAGCAGGATGCATCTTTTTATTGCCTCCAGAACCACACCTTACCACCAACAATAGATTAACACTGTAGGGTTAAGGGATGGAAAAATGTAGTCCAAGCAAACAAAGCTAAGTAGCAAGCTATTCTAATATCTGACAAAACAGACTTCAAATTATAACTAGTTAGAAGAGATATGGAGGGTAACTTCATAATCATTAAGGAAACAATCCACCAAGAAGATACTACAATTGTAAACATACATGCACCAAACAGATACATCTGTAAACTACTGTTAAATCCGCAACCACAAATTAAACCAACACAGTGATAGCATATGACTTTAATACCTCACTCACAAATAGACAGGTCAAATGAAAAAGAAAGAAAGAGAGAGGGGGGGAGGGAGGGAGGGAGGAAAGGAAGGAAGGAAGGAAGGAAGGAAGGAAGGAAGGAAGGAAGGAAAGAAAGAAAGAAAGAAAGAAAGAAAGAAAGAAAGAAAGAAAGAAAGAGAAAGAAAGAAAGGAGAAACTAAAGGGAGAAACTCTGCAGCTAATTGTCATAAAATAAACATAAAATCAAAAGGAACTAACAGACTTTACAAAACATTCCAATCAAACACTAAAGAGTATATCTTCTTTTCAGCAGCCCATGCAACTCTCTCCAAAACTGTATTTACTATGATACAAAGTAAGTCTCAACAAATACAGGAAAATTAAACCACAGTGGAATAAAGGTAGATATCAAGAGCAACAGAAACTACAGAAAGTTCACAAAATCATGGAGACTAAACAACACAACTCTACTGAATGATAACTGGGTAAAGGAAAAAATCAAGCAGGAAATGTTAAAATCCCTGTGAAAATACAAGAAAGTCTTGAGACACAATGAAGGCAATTTTAAGAAATTCTAAGTTTACAGCACTTAGTGCCTACGTCAAAAGAATTTAGAGATCTCAAATTAATAATTTAATTATGCACTTCAAACCTTGGAAAAACAAAATGAAACTACACCCCAAAATAGTAGATAAGAAGTGATAAGCAAAATCATGGATGAAATGGAAGCAGAAAAAATAGAATCAATGAAACAAAGAGTTGTTTTTTTTTAAAGATTAATATTTAATAAACCTTTAACCAAATTAGTTCGAAGAGAGACGAGCCATAAATTAATAGGAGTAGGGATAATTAAAAGGGAGATAATACATCAAAGACTGGGAAAATTTAGAGAATCATAAGGATATAGTATAAAACTTATATTCAGCTGAGCTCAGTGGTGCACACCTGTACTCCCAGCACTTGGAGAAGGAGAGGCAGGAGGATCTCTGAGTTCAAGATCAGCCTGGTCTACAAAGTGAGTCCAAGATAGCCCAGGCTACACAGAGAAATTCTGTCTCAAAAATAAACAAGCAAACAAACAAAAGAGCCTTTATATTCCAGAAATATGGAAAATCTAAAAGAAATAGATTAATTTTTAGATGCATATAACTTCCAAACTTAAATTAAGATGAAATAAACAATTTAAACAGACCTATAACAAGCAATTAAAATAAAGAGTGTCATTAAAAATATCCCAACTATTAAAAAAATAGTCTAGGAACAGATGAATTCAGGACAAACTACCAGACCTTCAAAGAACACCAATACTCTTCAAATAATTGAATGGAAGGAACATTTCCAGATTATTTTTATGAAACCACTAAAAACTGAAAACCAAGCCAGATAAAGATCCAAAAAGTTTTTTAAATTGGATTTTATAAAAATTCAAAGTTACATTTTAACTTTCTTTTTTATTTATTTTTTATTTTTATTAATTACACTTTATTCACTTTGTATCCCCCTATAAACCTCTCCCTCCTCCCCTCCTAATCCCTCTCCCTTCTCCACACATGTCCCTCCCCAAGTCCACTGATAGGCGAGGTCCTCCTCTCCTTCCTTCTGATCTTAGTCTATCAGATCTCATCAGGAGTGGCTGCATTGTCATCTTCTGTGACCTGGTAAGGCTGCTCCCCCTTCAGGGGGAGGTGATCAAAGAGCAGACCAATCAGATTATGTCAGAGGCAGTCCCTCTTCCCATTACTATGTAACCCACTTGGACACTAAGCTGCCATGGGCTACATCTGTGCAGGGGTTTTAGGTTATCTCCATGAATGTACTTGGTTGGAGTATGAGTCTCTGGGAAGTTAAAAGAAATAGGATATAGAGCTAAACAGAGAATTCTCAACAGAGGAATATAGAATGGCCAAGCAACACTTAAAGAAATGCTCAACGTCCTTAGTCATCAGGGAGATGCAAATCAAAACAACCCTGAGATTTCACCTTACATCCATCAAAATGGCTAAGATCAAAAACTCAAGTGACAACACTTGCTGGAGAGGATGTCGAGAAAGGGGAACCTTACTCCATTGCTGGTAGGAATGTAAACTTGTATAACCACTCTGGAAATCAATCTGGTGCTTTCTCAGAAAACTGGGAATAGACATACCCCAAGACTCAGCTATACCACTCCTGGGCATACACCGGAAAGATGTTCCACCATAGAACAAAGACTTTTTTCTCAACCATGTTCATAGCAGCTTTATTTGTAATAGTCAGAAACTGGAAACAACCTAAATGTCCCTCAACTGAAGAATGGATAAAGAATGTATGTTACATTTTACACAATGGAATACTATGCAGACATTAAAAAAAAAGGGAAATAATAAAAATCCAAAAATTTATAGAGCAATCCCTCTGATGAACACGGATACAAAAATTCTCAAAAATATATTTGTGAAATTAATTTAAGAGCATAAGAAAAGATCATTCATCATGATCAAGTGGGTTTCATCCCAGACACGCAGGTATGTTTCAGCATACATAAGGCAGTAAATGTAATTTGCCATAGGAATAGATTCAGGGACAGAAACCACATGATCATTGTATTAGATGCAGAAAAGAACTTTGAGAGAAATACAATTCATGATAAAGGTCCTAGAGAGGGTCATAATGCAAGGGATGTATCTCAAATTAATAAAGGCAATACACAACAAGTTAAAAGCCAGCATCACACTGATCAAAACAAATACATAAACAAACAAACAAACCTCCAAGTTTTTCGACTAAAATAAAAAACAAGACAAAGATGCCCACTCTCTTGACTCCTGTTTAATATAGAACTTAAAGTCTTAGCTAGAACAACAAAATAAGAAGAAAAACTGGATACAAATAGTAAAAGAATTCAAACATCCTTATTTGCATATGATAGGATAGGATAGGATATGAGGTGATATGCATAAAAGATCTTAAAGGTTCCAAAAGAAAACTCCTACAGCTAATAAACACATTCAGCTAAGTTGCATAGTACAAAATTTAAAAGTAGCCATCCTCTATACTACATCTGACCAAGGAAGACTTATATAATGAAAACATCAAGACGCTTAAAAAGGGAAAAGAAATAGATACTCGAAGATGGAAAGCTGTCTTGGGCTTATGGCATTGTGAAATGGCCATCCTATCAAAAGCAATCTACATATTCCATACAACCCCATCAAAATTCCAATGCCATTCTTCACAAAAATTGAATGATAGATGTCAGCAATAATACAGAAGCACAAAAGATCTAAGACAGCCAAAATAATCCTAAATAATAAAAACACTGCTAGATTTATCACCATCCGTGATTATCAATTTATACTACAGAGCTACAGTACTAAAAACATGTTACTAGTATATAAATAGACATATTGGAGCTGGAGAGGTATGTCAGTTGTTAAGCTCACAGCTGCTCTTGAATAGAATTCATTTTAAGGTTTTTTTTTTTTTTTAAGTTTACAAGTAAATTTACTTTAGGTGAATTTAAGTTTACAACAGCTTATAACTCAAGCTCCAGAAGATCCAATGCCGCTGGCTTCCAAGGGCAGCTACACTCAACATGCACGTATCAATATAGCTAGGAGATGGAAACAGACTAGAATCTATCAGCTAATGTGTGATATTTAAAATGTGGAATATATGTACAAAAGAATATTATTCAGTTGTAAAGAAAAGTAAAAACAGGTGGATGGATGCAGCTAGAAATTATCGTTCTGACAGGTAACTCAGACTCAGAAAGACAAACACTGAATATTCTCATTGTGAGGATGCTTTGAATGTTTAGACATGTGTTAAAATTGGAGTGCCAGAGAAGCCCAAAAACTAGTAAAGGGACATGAGAGTGGAGAATTTCAAGGGTGTGTGTGATAGATATCAGGTAGTATGAAGGGAGAAAGGGGAACAGAAGAACAGAAAGGCTTAAATGGAATTGGCAGATAGGAGAGCAGGGTAGAAGAAGGAGAAATGACAGAGATAACTGACATTTGACAAAAGCTATGTGGAAATTGATTACTGTGGAAGCTTCCTAAAATACATAGTAAAAAAAAACATTAAAAAGAGGTTAGTGTTACTCTGTAGCAGAGGGAACAATGCCTGTCTCACCAGTATAGGCTATCAAGTAAAAACTAAAGTGCCTACTAGGTAAACTATTTTACAGTGATTGTTTAACGGAAGAGAAGCAATGGGCTAGTGTTCATTCTTTTGGTCAATCCTTCAGCTATGCCAGCATATTAAAGTGCTTAGCTGAAACCCTTCAGCTTTGTTTTGTAACCTATGAATATGGGAGAATTTGAAGTCTCCTAGAGGACATCTTTCTCTGTCTCTCTCTCACACACACAACTGAGAGTCCAAATGTATATGTGGTTCAACTATTCACAGAACTCATCTTGATAGATGTGTGCTTCCAGAGTACGTGATATTACTAGGTAAACTTGTATTTTGAGAGTTGGATAGCATTTAGAAATGTAAACTCTCTTCCTCCATTTCTGCTGATCTTTTCATAGTCCTCTTCATCAAATGTTATACACATTAATTGTAAAAATTTGACAGACACAATTTAAGGCTTTGAGACCCACAACTGGTCAGCATACAAATCTAAACAAAGTGGAATTCTTAACTCCAAATAGGACATATAAATCACATGCGCATGCACACACACACACACATACATATATGAAGACTCAGGAATCATTTATGAAGGGGGCAAAAAGATGGTAAGAACCAGAGATAATAGATTGCAGCAAAACAGTAGTTGCTGGACACAACAAGGACATTGCACACAATTCACACTGATTGTCACTGTTTCTCCATGATTAAGCCAGCCAAAAGTCCCAGGATGGATGAGGGAGGAACTCATGAAGTCCCATTCATACCTGGGGAACTATTAGCAATTGTTAGCTGCTGGGGGAGGGAGAGACAGTTTTCTTCAGGAATAAGGCCCTTGAGAGACTACCCATGCCCAAGTTCATGGTCCTATGCCCATACATGTACAGTAATACTAAGTAGACTCAGGGGAAAGTGTTGAGCAAGAGGAAATGGAAAAGAGGGAATGGGAGGTGGATTTGATCAAAATATATGCATCTATGAAAGTATCAAATAATTAAAATGTAAAACTAATGTTGAAAAAAGAATGAACATTTTTAAATAGTAAATAATTGTAAGTATTTCTAAATTTTATTTTAATGTCTTTTTTTTCCTCCTTAAAAGGGCCAGATGGTCATATGACTAGATATGATCTGGATTGGCTGGTAAAAAATAGCTATGAAGGACAGAAACAAAAGGTTATCCAACCTAGAATATTATGGAATGCAGAACTCTACCTGAAAGCCCAAATTCCATCTGTTGATTTCCAGAGTTTCTTAGAAACAAATGAGGGACTGAAGAAGTTTCTGCAGAACTTTCTGCTGTATGGAATTGCATTTGTAGAAAATGTCCCTCCCACTCAAGAGCACACAGAAAAGTTGGCAGAAAGGATCAGCTTAATCAGGTAATTACTAATTTTCTGAAATTCACAGTAACTAATTTCTAGGACATGAGCACCAATTAAAAGATATAAGAACTAGCTCATGGAACATTTACCTCAGATGCATCAGGCCCAGGTTCAATCTCCATTACTGACATGCCCCCAAAGTAATTTTTCTGTACCTCACTCCCTCTCTCCTCACCTCTCTTTCTTCCTCTCTCTGTCCTCTCTGTCATTACTTCTTCCCTGTACTGTATTCTGTTCAAAGGGGGCTTTAATTGTTCTGTATTTTTCAAAACTAGGTTGATGTCCCTGGGAGGTCTGCCTTTTTTTCTGAGGAGAGGAGTATGCGGAGGTGGATCTGGGGAAGAAGGGCAGTGTGGGGATAGTGGGGAGAGACTCAGGGAAGGAGAGGTAGGGGAAATAGTAGTTGGGGTGTAATACATGAGAAAAGAATCAAAAGGGGGGGTCAAAAATCATCTCATTTTCATCTTTTTAGATTTTTAACTTTCAATCATAAATTGGTTGTTGCTGCTTTATTCAATATCTTGTATTGCATTTAATTAAAATATTCACACCCTGTATTTTATTTTGATCTTAACATTAACCTTTTTATTTGTTTTATTCTCTGTTCTGCTGCTAAGCACCTGAGGCTAAGATGTAGTCAGTGACTTTTCTAGGATTACTGTAACAGTAAGCAATAGTATAAATATTTAAATATCTCAGGTTTCCTGATCCTAAATATAGTATTACTGTCATTACTATGCTTCATTTCTTACTGGTATATGAATTGATCTTCCATAGCATTAAATGTGACAAAAGACTTACTTCTTTGCTAATAGTATTCATGGAGATAACCTAGAACCCCTGCACAGATGTAGCACATGGCAGTTCAGTGTCCAAGTGGATTACATAGTAATGTGAACAGGGACTGCCTCTGACATGAACTGATTGGCCTGCTCTTTGATCACCTCCCCCTGAGGGGGGAGCAGCCTTACCAGGCCACAGAAGATGACAATGCAGCCACTGCTGATGAGATCTGATAGACTAAGATCAGAAGGAAGGAGAGGAAGACCTCCCCTATCAGTGGACTTGGGGAGGGGCATGTGTGGTGAAGGGGGAGGGAAGGTAGGATTAGGAGGGGAGGAGGGAGAGGTTTATAGGGGGATACAAAGTGAATAAAGTGTAATTAATAAAAATTAAAATAAAAAAGTAAAATAAAACTCATGTGTAACTAGTTCACTGTGTTACTCAAAGTAACTGTGTTACTCAAAGTGTCAAACTGCCTGTTTGACAGTGCTAGGAGAGCATAATCAGCATTTATGAGCCGTTCAATTTGAAGCATAATCACAAAGCTCTCAAATAAAGGAAACTGCTGCTAAGCAAACAACTGAGAAAGTTTGGAAACTTTCATTTCAATAGGAGAAGCATTTGCTTTTGAATAATGAATAATATATAAACTATGGAAACTCTTCCATCACCCTTGGTTATTACATTATCTAATATATTAGAAAAGGATTATTTGTTAAATATGAGTATTAATTCATATTTATGAATATGAAAGATGGTAGTTGTTATATAAATTAAAATTGTCACTTACTACAAGTAGCCACATCATTTCTATGAAAGGAAAGTAAACATAAGGAATAGCCTTGAATGAGGAGACTATTAAAGGTCATGTAAACAATTTGCAGTGATCCTTGAGATTTCATATAATGTCAAATGTTTTGATTGTTTGTAGTTTGTGTTTTTAGAATGTCCATTGGTGACAGAATTTTTAAGATTGGTAATTTTAACCGTTAATTTTACCTTATAGGTGGCAATCTGTAACAACAATAACTATTATATATATTAAGTGGAAACAATGATGAATGAAAGACATTTACAAATGTCTAATAGTTTTTTCTTAATTTTATTTGGCAGAGAAACTATCTATGGAAGGATGTGGTATTTCACTTCAGATTTTTCCAGAGGTGACACTGCATACACCAACCTAGCTTTAGATAGGCACACCGACACTACCTACTTTCACGAGCCCTGTGGGTAAGTATCTTAAACTTTTCCAGTGTAGTGTCTGTCCTTCTATTTGATGATCTTGAATCGTTTCTTTTTTTTGTTTGTTTTTTTTTTTGTTTTTTTTTAAGATTTTATTTATTTATTTATTTTATGCATATTAGTGCTCTAAGAAGGCAGTAGAGGGTGTAGATGGTTGTGAGCCACCATGTGGTTGCTGGGAATTGAACTCAGGACCTCTGGACAAGCAGACAGTGCTCTTAACCACTGAGCTATTTCTCCAGCCCCCCTTGAATCGTTTCTTAATCGTTTTTTATTTTATTTCAATGAAGGTTATAACTACTTACTGTGCACTTACATGAGTGTATCTCTGTTTTCCCCTGGAAGCATACTCATTTTGAAATATATTCTAGTTCAATCTCCATTAAACTTTTAGGAATAACACATGTATTTAAAATGTAACACCTATACATGTGGTGTATGTGGGAAGAGACGGACCCTGGCTTTACACTGGGCTGCTTTGTCCTAGAACTAGAACTCACTATGTAGCCTAGCGTTGAATAGTCCTCCTGCCTAAGTATTCCAAGCTGCTACACAGGGCTACAATATTTTCTCAAAGTAACTACAACTCACCAAAAAAGTTAGTTAACTATAAACTTAAGAAATTACATTTTGGTGGGATCAGGCATGGTGGCACAGGCCTTTAATTTTACCACTCAGGAGGTAGAAGTAGGTGGAACTTACTGAGTTCAAAGAGAGTATGGGCTATACAGTAAGAATTTTCCAGGGAACAGGACAGGAGCCTACTACATAGGGCCTCTGAAAGACTCTACCCAGCAGGGTATCAAAGGAGATGCTGAGACTCATAGCCAATCTTTGGGCAGAGTGCAGGGAATCTTATGAAAGAAGGGGAAGATAATAAGACCTGGAGAGGACAGGAGCGCCACAAGGAGAGCAACAAAACTAAAATATATGGGCCCAGGGATCTTTTCTGAGACTGATACTCCAGCCAAGGACCACTCATGGAGATGGCCTGGAACCCCTACACAGATGTAACCCATGGCAGCTCAGTGTCCAAGTGGGTTCCATAGTAATGGGAACAGGGACTGCCTCTGACAGGAACTGATCACCTCCCCCTGATGGGGGAGCAGCCTTACTAGGCCACAGAGGAAGACAATGCAGCCACTCCTGATGAAACCTGATAGACTAGGATCAGAGGGAAGGAGAGGAGGAACTCCCCTATCAGTGGACTGAGAGAGGGGCATAGGTGGGGAAGAGGGAGGGAGGGTGGGATTGGGAGGGGAGGAGAGAGGGAAGTACAGTGGGGGTACAAATAAACTGTAATTAATAAAAATTAATATAAATTAAAAAAGAAAAAATACATTTTCTTGATTTTAGTTATATTATAGCAAAGGAATCATTCCTACAGACATTGCTGTTAGGAGCATGATATTAAGAAGACTCTGAATCTTACAAAAAGGAGAAATAGCTGAAAAATAACTTTTTTTCATAGTAAATCAGTAGCTATTGAGGCCCTGATGTCATATACTATATTCAGATTCCCTACTGTTTGCTACCTAATAGAGGCTCTGTGGCTGTTACTTTGTGGTTGTTGATCTTGCTTCTGCATACAGATTATGAGGCTGAGACAATGATATTACTAAAATGATTTACATGTACACCTGGAGTTAAAAAGATAGTAGGAAGCCAGGCATGGTATCTCATGCCTTTAATCCCAGCATTCAAGGAGGCAGAGGCAGGTGAATTGCTGTGCGTTTGAGACTAGCCTGGTCTACAAGTGAGTTCAGGACAGCCAAGGTTACACAGGTAAATCCCGTCTAAAAAAAAAAAAAAAAGTATGGTCCTCCTCCTGCCTGGGGAGCTCTTTCTCACCAGCCCAGGAAGGCAGGAGGGGCAGGAGACAAGGCACAGAGCCTTGTCAATATGACAGAGATCAGACTCTCTGGGAACCATTTCAGGGAGCAGATTCAACATTAATTCCAGAGAAGAAAGGCTATATAGGCCTTAAAGAGTGGATGGGGATGTTGCAAGGTTATTTGTATATATTGGTTAAAACTAGGCACTTCACAGATGCTTGATTCCCATTAAATAAACAGCATACTCCTATCATATGAATGGGAACACAGTGCCCAATTATCATATAGGCGTGGGAAGGGGAGAGCTAGCAGGGAGCTGTGCCAAAGACTATACATATATGAAATGTGGTTGGGGTATCTCTGTCTAAAGACACTCTCCGGATGAAATCAGGCAGAGAGCAGAAGAGGGAGTCTTGCACCTTAAAGGGAAGCTAAGAATGGCTATCAGGTTTGGGAGGATTGAAACCTCAAACAGCAGGCTCCTTCCAACAAGATACTAGAAGAAGATGATGGTACCCAGCTGAATACTGTTGCATTGGCTTATTTGAAGAGTTTGTATCTTAAGAATATTTTGGGCCAATGAAATGAGTCAGCTGATTAAGATACTTGTCACCAAACCTGATGACCTGACATCAGTTCCTGGGACATCCATGTGGTAGACTAGGAGAACCAACCCCCACAAATTTTCTTCTAGTCTCCATACATTGCATGCACATGTGAGCACATTCTATAACCAACACCAGAAATAAACAACTACGTTTACCTTTGACCTTTCTAGTCAATTGTAAAGATTGAGTAGATTTGCAGGATAATGATAGTAGTGAATAGTTAAGGCTGTGACATCAACTAGACCTTGATGTGCAATCCACTCTGAATATGAATTATTAGTTTTTTGTTATTGAGCATATTAAGTTAAACTCTCCAAGCTTCCATATCTTCATCTGTAAAATGAGATCAGCAATGGAATATATCCGTTAATATTGATAAGAGTTTAAATGATGAAATAAATTTAAATCACCTAACATTCTGCTCAATACATACTAAGTATTCAGTATTCGTTGTGATTACCACTTTAGTTATTGTAATCACCACTATCATCTTCATTATTACATGCCTATCTTTTCTAAAGCCACCTTTGCTCTGGGTTGTCATTTTTTTTTTTAATTGAAAAAGTTTTTTTTATTACTTTATTTTTTTTATCAGTTACATTTTATTAACTCTATATCCCAGCCGTGTCCCGATCCCTCATTCCCTCCCAGTCCCTCCCTCCCTCCCTCATCTCCACAGTGCCCCTTTCCAAGTCCACTGATGGGGGGGACCTCCTCCCCATTCATCTGATCCTGTTTTATCAGGTATCTTCAGGACTGGCTGCAAAGCCCTCCTCTGTGGCCTAACAGGACTGCTCCTCCCTTCGGGGGTGGGGAGACCAAAGAGCCAGTCATTGAGTTCCTGTTAGAACTAGTCCTTGTTCCCCTCACTTTGGGAAACCAATTGGTTACTGAGCTACCACAGGCTACATCTGAGTGGAGGTTCTAGGTTATATCCATACATGGTCCTTGGTTGAATGTCAGTCTCAGAAAAGACCCTGTGCCCAGATATATTTGGTCCTTGTGGAGCTCCTATCCTTTCCCCATCAGACTAACTCCCCTTCTTTCTTATGATTCCCTGTACTCTGCCAAAGGTTTGGTCATGAGTCTTTGCTTTGAAAACACTGCTAGTTAGAGTCTTTCAGATGCGCTCAGTAGACTCCTGTCATACATTCAATGCACATCCCATCTGTCTTTCTAAACGAGGATTGATCATCTCACCATTGATATTGATAGATAATAGTGACCAATGCATGTTAGTTCCTTTTGTAATGGAGTCAATGATCTAACCCTGTTTCATTGCTTGTTTTCTTTTCATTTTTGTTGGGACATTATCTGTATGCCCTGTTTTCTTGGGTGAATTTGTTTTCATTGGATTGGAGTTTTCCTTCTAGTATCTTCTGTAGGGGTGGTTTGCTGTGTAGATATTGTGTAAATTTAGTTTTGTCATGGAAAATTTTGTTTTCTCCATCTATGTTGATTGAAAGCTTTGCAGGGTATAGTAGTCTGGGTTGACATTTGTGATCTCTTAGAGTCTCCATGATACTTGCCCAGGCCCTTCTGGCTTTCATAGTTTCTGATGAGAAGTCCGGTGTGATTCTGATAGGTCTACCTTCATATGTTACTTTGTCTTTTTCCCTTGCTGCTTTTAATATCTTTTCTTTGTTCTGTAGATTTAGTGTTTTGACTATGATGTGACGTGATGTGTTTCTTTTCTGGTCTAGTCTATTTGGAGTTCTGTAGGCCTCTTGTATATTTATGGACATCTCTTTCTTTAAGTTGGGAAAATTTTCTTCTATGATTTTCTTGAAAATATTTTCTGGACCTTGGAGTCTAGAGTCTTCTTTTTCGTGAATTCCTATTATTCTTAGATTTTGTCTTTTCATAGCATCCTTGATTTCTTGGATATTTTGTGATTGGAACTTTTCTGATTTTACTTTTTCTTTGAGAGAAGTATCCATTTCTGCAAGTGTGTCTTCAGCTCCAGAGATTCTCTCTTCCATCTCTTGTATTCTGTTGGTGATGCTTACTTTTGTGGTTCCTGATCTTTTCTCCAAGTTCTCCAGCTCAAGGGTTTTCTCATTTTGTGTTTTCTTTATTGATTCTAATTCTGTTTTCATGCCTTGCACCATTTCTTTCATGTGTTTGAATTTGGATTCCTGTCTCTCTACGATGGCCTCTATTTCTTTTTTCATTTCCTTCTTATATGCCACTAATTTTTCCTCTACTTGTGTATCTATTTGTTTGGCTATGTTTGCCTGTGTTTCTTTAAGGATATTGTCTATTTCTTCTTTCTTTGCCTCCAATTGACTGGCCATCTCTTTGAAAGACTTGTTCATTTCCTCCTTATGAGCCTCAAATAATTGGGCAAGCATGGCTTTAAAATCATTTTCCTGTGCTTCTGCTGAATTGGAGTATCCATCGATTTTGGGGTTTGCTGGTGAAGTCATGATGTCCTGATTTATGTTGGAAGTTTTCTTTCGCCTACCCCTGGCCATTGGCTTATCTGAAACCTTCCCTGTTTGTTTTTGGATTCTGCAGATCAGACTGGTGCTGTCTCTCTCTGGTATCGGGAGAGTTCTTCAGGAAGCTGAGCACTCTCAGCGTGTGCTGAGGACTAGCTGTACCTGTGGGAGGAAATTACGCAGGCGCAAACGGGGCAAATGCAAGTGTGTGTGTGCGTGTGCGCGTGTGTGTGTCAGTGTGCGTGGATGAGTTTCTCGAGGGACAGAGTGATGGCTAATGTTGAACCCTTGAGTGTGTGGGAGGGGCTCTGCACTGTATATGTCGCAGGTGGTAATGATGATCGCAGCGCAATTTCTGGCATTAACTGCCTTAACTCCTCAATCAGGCCCACAGGGCAGGAACTTCAATGTCCCTAGTGCCCCTCTGTTTCCCAAAGTGGGTATGTGGGTGGGAGGGGGGTTCGATGCCTGGCTTCTGATTTAGAAGGACCCAGGATCTGGGGATCTGCAGATTCTCAAGGGTGCACTCACTTACAGGCAGGTCACTTGGCAGAGATCGTGGTATCCGGGCTCTCTGCTCTCTGGTTTGGCCCTGCTTCTTTGATGTGTTCCGCCAGTTCTGTGCTGCTGTCACTGCCAGGTTCTGAGGTCTTGCTGCAGCTGGAGATTTCAGGGTGGTCACTTCAGCAGGGATGGGGTAACCAGGCTCTCTGTTCTCTGGTTTGGCCCTGGTTAGTCTTAAACTGGAGGGCTGTGGTGCCCCGCCAGTTCAGTGCTGCTCCGCTGCCACGTCCCGCTGTAACTGGAGCCTGGCTTGTAAGTCCCAATGCTTTCTGGGAAGTCCTGGGATCTCTTCGCTGTGCTCTCCAAGGTTGGGAGGCCAAGCGCCTGGTGTGTCCAGGTTGTATGACGTTTCTGCCTGGTTTTGGTGAGTAAATAGCGTATTCTCTGTCACTGTGGGATTGGGCGGGTCGTACCGTCAGTGATGGCGATCCTGCAGAGCTAGTATGGTGTCTAGCAGATTCGCGCCTTGGGAGGATGGTGCAGCCGCTGTGCGAATCTGGGACTCCGGGGCACGTACTGCTGGCTTTTGTCTGCCGCTAAAGTGCTTGGGGCTCCGTCTCAGCGGCTGTATACCCCAGGCAGTTCGGTCTGCGCTGAGAAAGATGAGTCAGCTGTGCCGCTGTGCGGAGGAGGAAGGAGGTCTGGGGGAAGGGAGTGCAGCAAGAACAAAGGATCGTTTCTCTCCTTCCCCAAGCAAGTCTCCGGGTGACCGGAGGCCAAAGTTTTCACCTCCTGCGATGTTCCCTGCTGTTCAGAAAGCCTCGCTGTGGTTTTCCCGGGTTAGGGGTCCTTCCATTCTCCAACTCAGAAGATCAGGTATCCCACCACTCAGAAACTGTGTGTGCTAGTCGCCATCTTGGCTCCGCCCCCAATCCTGGGTTGTCATCTTTTTTCATCTGGAGAGTCTCCTCTATCTTTAGCCTTCCTATATCTGCTGACTTCCTATCAGTCAGCTTTTTATTAATTCTCTACTTTTGTATAGTTGCCTAGACTCTGTATTCTTGTGTGTGTGTGTGTTTATATCCTTTTATAGTTAAGGTTTTTTTTAAATCTATATTTAATATCTTTTAAAAATTATTATTAGCATACATTAAATATAAGGAGAGGTCTCATTATAATAGTTCTGTACAGACTTGTAATGTATTTTTATTATATCCATCCCTTATGTTGGTCTTACTTATCTACACTCTCCTCTCCCTTTCTGTTTTATTATCCCTAGTAGCCCCCTTTTGGTTTCACGTCTTTTTTTTCTCCTTATCTACTTCATGTTCAATAAAACATATAATATTTATTTTGTGGTGCTGACTTACTTTCCATAACATGTTGATCTCTAGTTCCTTGTTGGAGGAAGTATGTTATTGGGAGTGGAATTTGAGGCTTTAAAAAGCCTAGCCATTCCTAGTTATCTAATTCTCTCTCTCTCTCTTTCTCTCTCTCTCTCTTTCGCTCTCTCTCTCAGAGTGTGTGTGTGTGTTGTGTTTGTGCATCAAGATGTACACATACACACACAAACACACCTGGATATAGAGCTACAACCTGCTCAGTTGTCTGTTGTTATTTGTATGTATGTAACTGCAGGACTAGCCAAGCACTTAGTATTGGATAAACCAATTAAGTGGCTCATCCCTGAAGAAAACTATTTCACCTGCTCTCAGCATTATTTAATTGCCTATACATCTTTATTTAGGTTTAGGGCCCTGTGAGGTTTCTCTCTTCCATGTTAGCATGTCTAATGTTTTACTTCTTTGGGTCTTATTTAGGAAGCCATATTGTTGAGGCATCATGAGCAAAGTTTCCCTGTGGAAGGAGACACAACATAGGAGGCACAGTCTCACAGCAGACTTCTTGGTCTTCTGACTCTTTCAGGTTTTTGTTGTTTTTTTTGTTTTGTTTTGTTTTTTTTTTTGCCTTCTCCTTTCTGCAATGTTACCTGAGCCTTAGGTGCAGGAGTTGTATTGTGTATGTATCAACTGGGATTGGGCAACCCATGAAAACTTTTCTTTGCTTTTTGACTGGTTGTGCTTTTCTGTAATAGTTTCTATCTTTCGCAAGAAAAGTTTTCTTTTGTTTTGTTTTTGTTTTGTAATAAGGTGAGAGCTACACTTATCTGTGGGTGTGCGGATAAATATTTAGAATGCAGTTAGGAATCATGTTGGTTTAGTAAAGGGGTGATAATAGGTTCTCCTCTAAGATCCATGACTGCAATAACCTTGTGTATTTGATGAGATTTCTGGTGCCAGGCATGATTTCCATCCTGTTGAGCAGACCTTAAATATAATTAGAAAGCTGGTGGTTACGACTAAGATGTAAGTGTCACTATTGCACCCTTAAGGCTATTGTGCCATCATGGCCATCCTTATGTTTCATGGGTATAACAGCATCATAGAACATTGATTGACTCCCTCCCTTGAAAGTTGCCATAGCACCTTCTTGTGTCTGAAGTACGTGGTATCTTAAGCAGTAGGGATCTATTCTCAACTTCAGGGTGGCAACTAAAAGCAGAAGTAATAGCCTATTATTTGTTGGGAGTCTCTTGGAATCCCTTGACAAACAACTCCAAAAGAAGTGTTTCTCATGCCTGATACTGGGGTTTTTATTAGTCACTGTCTTTTGGGAGTAATATTGTTATCCCAAATAGGATAACTTCATTTAAACTGTATTTTTATGTGTACACATAGATTTACATGTGCTATATGTTATTTTAGGTGAATAAATAACAGTATGATTACGTATGGCCTTTAAATTTTGTTTTTCTTTTATTTTTACATAATTTCTCCCTTCCCTTTCCTTTCTCCAACCCCTATACATATTCCCATCTATTTTCTTTCAAATTCATGGCCCCTTTTTTCATTAGTAATTGTTGCATGCATTTATGTATATTCATGTATATTCCTAAGTAAGTCCTTCTCAGTCTGTACAATGTTACTTGTATGTATGTTTTCTGGGCTGACCATTTGGTATTGGATAACCAATTGATGTTTCAGACATTTATTTATTTTACCCTCTCTTTCATCCTTCCTCCACAATTAAACCTTCCCTCTGTTTTACCCCATTCCCCCAACTTGAAATCACTTGCACCTTGCTAATCCCCTAGAGTTATATCTATAATCTTGCCAAAAAAGAAAATCCAAATGGATCAAAAACCCCAATGTGAAACCTGAAACTCTGAAACTGCTAGGAAAAAAAAAAAACATAGACAGTACCCTACAAGATATAGGTGTATGTAAGGAATTTCTGAATAGCACTTCCTATGCCCAGGAATTAAGGCCAACAATTGACAAGTGGGAGCTCATAAAACTAAAACACTTCTGCACAGCTAAATAAGCAGTCAATTAAGTAAAAAGGAAATGTCAGGATGGGATAAAATGTTTACCAGCTATACATCTGACAGATGATTAATATTGAGAATATATACAGAATTCAAAAAACACTCAAGAAAAGAAATCGAGTTTTAAAAGTTCATGGGGTTATAGATCTGAACAGAGATTTCCCAAAATAAAAAGAAAAATGGCTAGGAAATATCTCAAAAAAATGTTTGCCTTCTGTTTTAGAGCTTCTGTTATTCTGATAAAACACCATGACCAAAAGTAACTTGAAAATGAAAGGGTTTATTTCATCTTACAGCTTGTAGTTCACTAGCCAGGGAAATCAGGGCAGGAACTCAGTACAAGAACCTGGAAGCAGGAACTGATGAAGAGGTCATGGATGAGTGCTACTTACTGGCTTGCTCCTCCTTGCTTTCTCAGATTGTTTTCTTATACACCCCAGGACCTTCGTACCCTGGAGTAGCACCACCCATGGTGGTCTAGGCCCTCCCACATGAAGCATTAATCAAGAAAATTCCCCTGTAGGCTTGACTACAGACCAATTCTACAGGGATTTTTTTCAATTGGGAGTTCCTCTCCTCAGATCATTCTAGGTTATGTCACAACATAAAACTAACCAGAATTTAAGGAAATGTGAATTTAGGAAAACTTTAAGATTTCATCTAACTCCAGTCAGAATAGCCAAGGTCAACAAAACAACCCACAACAAATGCTAGAGAGAATGTAGGGAGAAAGGAACCCCCATTTATTCTTGGTGAAATTTCAAAGTGATCCAGTCTCTCTGGAATGAGTGTGAAGAATCCTGAAAAAACTTAAAATGAATCTACCATAGGACCCAGCTGATATATGTCATAGGACTCTTTGACATATATCCAGAGGACTCAACTTGCTGCTCCACTGATACTTGCTCAGCCATGTTCATTGCATGCTCTATTCACAATAGCTAGGAAATGGAAACAACCTAAATGTCCTTTAAGCAAAGAATAGCTAATAAAAATGTGATAAATATATACAGTGGAATACTATTAAACTATGAAGAAAAATGAATTAATGAAATTATAGGTAAACGGATGGTTGTTGTAATCATTTGTTGTAATAGTTAATTAATATTTACTATTGATATATCTTTTTGTAAAGCTGCTGTTAATCCTAACCAGCTGTATAACCAAATCACCACACAGAGACTATGATATATATAATTAACCTAGAGCACAATGCTGGGTGTAGTTATTCCATCCTAAATCTCTAAGCCCTCATAGTTTCCTCCCATTCAGATTTCACCCACTATACTTGCTTTTTGTGAAATCTTAGGTCCAGTTCATTCTCCACGTTGTTCCAAGACTCTTCTCTCACTCTCTCTCCCAGCTTCTCTCTTCCTCCTCTGCCTCCCACTCCTTCCTCTCCATTGCTCAACATTGTGGCTGGTTGTTTTATTTTAGTATGTTTACACAAAGTTGAGAGAGGTGATGCTTAGAATAAGTATCACAGTACAATGTCCGATTGAAACCAGAGAGTGGGGGAGAGAAATCAGCATTTGAATGAATAAGGGTAAGGTGTATACATTTCAAAAGAGCAAAGAATAGATAATGAAAATGTGATAAATATATACAGTGGAATACTATTAAACTATAAAGAAAAATGAATTAGTGAAATTATAGGTAAATGGATGGTAAGGTAATAGAAAATATTATACTGATTGAGGTAACCCAAACCCAGAAAAATGGATCCCCACTTGTTTTCTCCTATCTGTGGTTAATAGCTCCAAATCTTCAGCTATGACTATATAACTCCTGGAATAACCACAGAAACCTGGAATGTAAAAAGGAGGACATGAGATGGGGGATACTAGTGAGAGTAATAGCAGGAAATAAGTGCTATTAATTTTATTTCTCATCATAAACTTCAAATTTCTGCTTCAGTTTTTCAGACTATTAGTAGTCACCTTCCAGAACATTTTTCTCTTTTAACATATTCAAACATACATGTTTCAATCATTTCAACATACCAGTGAACTGAACAACTTCAAACCATCTCATCACATGTCTACCTACATTCTATTAGTAAACAGCACTATCATCTTTAATGTTGCCCAAGTTAGAAACTTATAGTTACTCTCAATTCTTGCCTATACTTCATCCTGTACATGGTTTTCCAAGTTACTTTATCGTCTTTGTTCCCACCGCACTTTAGTACTGTTGGCATACTCAACTTTTTAAATGATTTTCTTTCTACGAAGCAAAGAGTTTATTAAGGAAAGGTGGGGATTTTTTGTTGGTGGTAGGTTTTTTCTATTTGTTTTGTTTTGTTTAGACAGGCTCCCATGTAGTTTGGATTGGCCTCAAACTCACTGTGGAGCTGACAAGGATAGTCCTCTTAAGTGCCAGGATTACAGGCATATGTCACCAAACATTGATTATGCTGGTGCTGTGGTTGAACCCTGGGCTTTGTGCATTGTAGGCAAATACTCTACAAATTGAACTACATCTCAAGAAAAAAATTTAAACTTTGTTTCAGTTTTATTTATTTATGTAGAGAGTGTGTGTGTATGGAGGCGGGGGAATAAGGTTTGTGTGCCAATGCACACAATGGTAAGTGAAAAGATACCCTGTGAAAGTCACTTCTCCTCTTCCAGTTCATAGTTTTTAGAGTTTAAACTCAGGTCATTGGGCAGAGGCAAATGCCTTTCTGCAATGAGCTGTCTTACCAGCCAGACTAAACTTTCAAAATGCTAATGTAGCCATACATTTTAACAATTTAAGAGCATTCTGTGGTTTGCTATGCTATGACAACAGAATTTCATATGCTTTTCCTTGAATATGCCCTGTTTATACCACTGTATTTGGTTATGGTTTGCCTTTCCTAGGGTCCTTTGTCCATGCTTAAATCTCCTTCCAGTTCAATTCTTGTTCATTGTTTAAAACCAAACAGAGCTGTTTCCTGTCTTACTCAAATATTTCTTTAATTTTCTTTTTTATGGACCTCACTACATCTTGTGTACAGCTTTACTTTTTATTCAAATGTTACTAGTACTAGATTCCTCGCTTCTTAATAGATTATGAGCTTCCTCAAAACTAAGACCACATCTTCTTCATATCTGTATTTCCAGGTCTTCTTTGGCATACATATCCCTTAATACATATTTTACATCTTTGAAATAAATGTGTAGTAACATTAAGATTAAAACAGTACAACTTTCTATGAGAGAAGAACACTTGGGAAATGGTATTTCTTTCTTCATGAAAATTGCCAAAGTAGGTTTAGAAATCATTTCTGATATAATATACTAAAATCTTAATATCCACTGAACAGAATAATTTGCTTTGCTTTCTTTAGCATTCAGGTATTCCATTGTCTTAAGCATGAAGGAACAGGTGGCAGGACACTGCTAGTAGATGGATTCTATGCAGCACAACAAGTACTTCAAAAAGCACCCGAGGAATTTGAACTCCTCACCAAAGTGCCATTGAAGCATGAATATATTGAAAATGTTGGAGACTGTCACAACCACATGATTGGAGTTGGGCCAGTCTTAAATATATACCCATGGAATAAAGAGCTGTATTTGATCAGGTGAGTACCAAACAACTCTTCTCCCGTGTTATATATTTATTCTATATGAATCTCTTGATTAGTTTATCCAGTTCTCTCCTGGAGTCATCATTTGGTTGTCTTATAGAGTTTATAATGTATCATATTCAAATTCTTGCTCATAGACTCTGTTTACCTTAGGCTCACCTTACTACATATTCACTCATGTTTCATTGAATGACATATCCACCCAATCGCCCAAACAAAAATCTGCCTTCAGCTTGTCAATCTCTCTCACACTATGTAACCAATCTAACCATGCTTACCTACTATTTTTTCTCAAAGGAGCCAGTGCTTCCTATCCACAATGCCACTCTTTTTTTGTGTGAGACCACTGTCACTTCTATACAATGATTTCACCTTTACCAACCTTTTATCCATTTTATGTACTGTCCCTAGAGAAATCTTTAAATTTTTTATTGGTTATTATGTGTGTATGTGTTTATATGTGAGAACATACAGATATATACATTCATGTGTGTGTGTGCGTCATTGCACATGTGTGAAGGTCACAGGAACACTTTTCAGGAGTTGGTTTTCTCAGTATTGGATCACGAAATCAAAGACAGGACAGACATGTCTTTAATCCCAGCACTTGGGAGGCAGAGGCAGGCAGATCTCTGAAAGTTTGAGGTCAGCCTGTTCTACAAAGAGAGTTCCAGGTCTGTTATACAGGAAATCCTGTCTCAAAAAACTAAAAAATAAAAAAAATAAAAATAAAAAAGAAATCAAAGTCAGGCCTTTTGTATGTATGTTATAGTAAATATATATTGTATAATATATACACTTGTACACATATGTACACTTTTACAAGTGTATATATATATGTATATATACATATATACTTGTACATATATACATATGTATATATGTGTATATATACATATATGTGTATATATGTGTGTATGTAATATATAAACACATATATATACACATGTACAACAAGTACCTTTACCTGCTGAGCCATCTCCCTGGCCCTAAAGTAATTTTCTGGAAATACAAATCTTACTTTCTCACACTCCTTTTAAGATCCTACATCCAAGCTAGGAAGTGGCAGTTGCAAGCCTTTAATCCCAGCATTAGGGAGGCAGAGTCAGGAGGATCTCAGAGTTTAGGGGCTGGTCTACAGAGCCAGTTCCGGGATAGCCAGAGCTGTGACACAGAAAAACCTTGTCTTGAAAAACAAACAAACAAAAACCCAACCAACCAACAAACAAAAAGATCCTACATTGACTCATTATCTTCTAAGGAATCCAAGTAATTCTTATAACTTATACAATTCTACATGGCTTGACCCCTTCTTACTGTTGTTCAACTCATACTATATTTTCTAAACACATTCTGCCTAAGATATACTGCATTACTTTAGGTTTAAGTTGTTTTCCATGTTACAGCCATTTTTTTATGTTATTTTACTTCCACCTAAGCTAGCTTCTACAGTGCATTGTTCTTCCACAAATAACTTTCTTGAGTATCTACAAAGACACAGACACTGTTTTTTTATTCCAGAGATATAATTGTGAGAAAAGCATGAGAAAATTCATGCCTATATAGAATTTTAATTATAATTAAATGGGGCTATTTTATTTTTTAAAGGCAAATGTATAGTATATCAAATGATATTAACTACTAGAAAAAAGGAAGGAATGCCCCGACCAGCGGGGGCTTCAACGGGGTTCCTAAGGGAGGAGTGTGGAAGGAATTGGGGGGGGGGACGAGAAGTGCAAGGAAGAAAGCCAAGTCTGTTTGTCTGATCGAGGCTTCATTTATTAGAAATTTTTACCCAACTTATATAGGGAGAAGGCAAGAAAGGGGGAAGAGAGACAGGAGAGTGCTGCAGGAGACAGGAAGAGTGCTTTCATGTGTTAAATAGGGTACCTGCAAGATGCCATAGGGATGTTTTCTCACGGATACTCTAACAAAGGGATGTCCTCACAGTCTATCACCCATGAGTTAGGGTCCTAGATAACTTTCACTAAATAGCTTTAGGTCTCCACTAAATGACCTTTGCTCACTATTTGGCTTTGGCCTAGTAAACACCTTTTGTCTCCACTAGATAGCTTTGACTCACTAATTGACTTAGGCTTCAGTAGATAGCTTTGTCTCCACTAGATAGCTTTGACTTTGGCTTCAGTAGATAGCTTTGGCTCCCAGCAAAGGAAGGAAATGTGGAGTACAGAGGTAGCTTGAAAAGAGCTACAGAAGGTAACTTGATTTAGTACAAAAAAAGTCAAATCACAACTATCATTCAATGATTTATGGCCTTGATCAAGTCACTTAACCTATTTGTCATGATTTTGAGTTCCAATAATAATATCTACCATACCCATTGTTGAAACTAAGTTGCCATCTCTGTTCTTTACCCTGATAGGTAGAAGGAATTGTGTCAATAGTAATTCATTTTTCTTATCCCAGACACACTCTCTCAGTCATTTCTTGTATACCCACTACATAAAATAAGGAGTAGGTCCAACATTTTATTATGAACACCTTAACAAATGGAAAAATTAAAGTCATTTAATGTGGAAAAAACCCAGCCTCCCATCTACATCCCACCATTAAGATATTGCTATTCTTGTTTTATCGTGGAGCCCTCAATTTCTCTATTTATCTGTCATAGTTAGTTTTTATGTCAACTTGACTCAAGCTCGAAGTCATCTGAGAAGAGGGGCCTCAAGTGAGAAAAAATGTTTCCATAAGATTGGCCTGTCCAGCATGTGTTGTCACTTGAGTTTTTGATCTTGGCCATTCTCATTGGTGTAAGGTGAAATCTCAGGGTTGTTTTGATTTGCATTTCCCTAATGGCTAGTGAGGTTGAGCATTTCTTCAAGTGCTTCTCTGCCATTTGGTATTCCTCTACAGAGAATTCTCTGTTTAGCTCTGTTCCCCATTTTTTAAGTGGATTACTTGGTTTGCTGCTTTTCAGCTTCTTTAGTTCTTTATATATACTGGATATGAGTCCTCTGTCAGATAAAGGGTTGGTGAAGATTCTTTCCAAATCTGTAGGCAGTTGCTTTGTTTTGATGACGGTGTCCTTTGCTTTGCAGAAGCTTTTCAGTTTCATGAGGTCCCATTTATTGATTGTTGCTCTTAGAGCCTGTGCTGTTGGTGTTCTGTTCAGGAAGTTTTCTCCTGTACAAATGAGTTCTAGGGTTTTCCCCACTTTTTTTTCTAGCCGATTTAATGTGTCAGGTTTTATGTTGAGGTCTTTGATCCACTTGGACTTCAGTTTTGTGCAGGGTGATAAGTATGGATCTATTTTCATTTTTCTACATGTAGACATCCAGTTGGACCAGCACCATTTGTTAAAGATGCTATCTTTTTTCCATTGTATGGTTTTGGCGTCTTTGTCAAAGATCAGGTGTCCATAAGTGTGTGGGTTTATTTCTGGGTCCTCTGTTTGGTTCCATTGATCCACTATTCTGTTTCTATGCCAGTACCATTCAGTTTTTAAAACTGTTGCTCTATAGTACAACTTAAGATCAGAGATGGAGATACCTCCAGAAGATCTTTTATTGTAGAGGATTGTTTTAGCAATTCTGGGTTTCTTGTTATTCCATATGAAGTTGAGAATTTTTCTTTCCAGGTCTGCAAAGAATTGTGTTGGTAATTTGATGGGAATTGCATTGAATCTGTAGATTGCTTTTGGTAAGATGGCCATTTTTACTATGTTAATCCTGCCAAGCCATGAGCATGGAAGATCTTTCCATCTTCTCATATCTTCTTCTAATTCTTTCTTCAGAGACTTAAAATTTTTTTCATACAAGTCTTTGACTTCCTTGGTTAGGGTTACTCTGAGGTACTTTATGTCATTTGTGGCTATTGTGAAGGGTGTTGTTTCCCTAGTTTCTTTCTCAGCCCTTTTGTCTTTTGTATACAGGAGGGCTACTGATTTTTTTTTGAGTTAATTTTGTATCCTGCCACTTTGCTAAAGGTGTTTATCAGCTGTAGGAGTTCCCTGTTGGGCAGAGTGAATGGAATTTTATGTAAGAAGTGGGAAATAGTAAGAGCTGGAGAGGACAAGGTCTCCAGAAGGAGAGCAACAGAACTAGAAAATTTGAACACAGGGAACTTCCCAGAGACTCATACTCCAACCAAGAACCATTCATGGAGATAACCTAGAACCCCTGCACAGATGTAGCCCATGGCAGTTCAGTGTCCAAGTGGGTTACATAGTAATGGGAAGAGGGACTGCCTCTGACATAATCTGATTGGCCTGCTCTTTGACCACCTCCCCCTGAGGGGGCTGCAGCCTTACCAGGCCACAGTAAAGGACAAGTCAGCCACTTTTGATGAGAACTGATAGACTAAGAGCAGAAAGGAAAGGAGAACCTCCCCTATCAGTGGACTTGGGGAGTGGCATGCATGCAGAAAGGGGAGGGAGGGTGGGATCGGGAGGGGAGGAGGGAGGGGCTTATGGGGGGGATACAAAATGAATAAAGTGTAATTAATAAAAAAAAGAAATAAGAAAAAAAAAGATTGGCCTATACGCAAGCTTGAGGACATTAGTGATTCATGTGGGAGAGCCTAGCCCATTGTTGGTGCAGGTACCCCTGGGCTGGTGATCCTAGGTTCTATAAGATATCAGGCTGAGCAAGCCATAAAGTTCAAGCCAGTCAGTGGCACCCCTCCATAGCCTCTAGCTACAGATTCTTCTCCTAGGTTACTGCCCTGTTTGAGTTCCTATCCTGACTTCCTTTGATAATGAGCTATAATGTGGAAGCTTGAGCCAAATGAATCCTTTCTTCCACAGGTTGTTCTGATCATGGTGTTTCACTACAGCAATAGAAGCCCTAACTATGACACCATCCGTCCACCCATCAGTTGATCATATTTTTTAAATACTTTAAAATATCTACCCATCAGTTGATCATATTTGACATATTTTAAAGTGCTTTTATAGATGTAAATATATTTTGCACTAAAATACTTCAATATCTATATAAAATAGAGTTCAATATGGTTTTATACTTTTTGTTTTCAAGTGAAAAGTACATATAGTGATGTTTTAAAATGTTAAATATAAACTTATAGATTTTGAGAAATTAGTGTACTTCTGTGGCATGAAGTATATCAATATATCTATATCAGTATATAAAATAATATCCTCAATAGAGAAAGTATCTTTCTATTTTCCAGTCAGACTCTGCATATGTACCTCACTGTTTGTTTCCTTTTTTCTTTAAAAAGCTATATCTAAGTTTTTATAGTTTGATTTCATTATGATTGAAATTGCTATAAAAATTCCCATAAAAGTAATTTTTGAATATATATTTTCATTTCAATCAAATAATACCTAAGGGTGAGTAGTAATTACTTTTCTCATTGCTACGACAAAATACCTAACAAAAGCAATTCACAGGGCAAGACAGGTTTGTTCTGGCTCGTAGTTAGATAGTTACATAGCTGGCAGCAAGTTACAACCCACAGTCAGGAATCAGCTATGAATGCTGATGCTTAGCTCACTTTTTCCTTTGCAGTTAATGCAGGACTCTGGCCTATGGAATGGTGCCATCCACATCCAGGGTGGGGCCTTCTTTTCCAATTAGGTGATTGTAGATTCTGTCAAGTTGATAATCAGTGTTAATCATCACAGAATAGAACTGATATGTCATAGAGTCCAAGAATGTTTAGTTTCAGCAAATAACATGTTTTTCCAGACTATTTGCACCATTTTATACCTTCATAAAGGATGAAAGTCAACATCTGCTCCAAGTCCTTGCCTATACTTGGTGTTGTTACTTGGTGTTAATTAATTAATTAATGTTACTTGGTGTTAATTAACTTGGTGTTGTATTAATTTTAGGTGCCTTTATAGACACTTTTTTTAGGATGGCCTTATGAGCAAGTGTTCACAGGAATTGGCTAATTCTTTCCTCACGATATTGTCAACAACAAGTAAAATATTAGAGAGATCCAATTACCTAAAAGTAAGATGCACAGATTTACTCTTTCCAAGTTTCAGTTGTGTTATGTGTAGAAGGGGACTATTAACAGTTTTCCTTCTAGGATGGTGAAATAATCCACTGAAATAGTATTTATACAGGTACCAAATCTATAGAACTAGAAGTCTCCAGAAATGACATTTACTGTCAACACCTTATTAAAGACTGCTTCCTCACCTCATAGGGACATGGATACTAAAAGCCTGAGAGAAAACACTATTCATTATGGTCTTTCATTTGATTCTCTGATAGTAGTCCTGTGAGTCCCACTAGTTTATTTCACATATGAGAAAAAATAATATTGTAAATATCTGTGTTTTCTGATGAACACATGTGATGGTTGGTTGAACCATTTGAATGGGTTGGTTGAAAAGGGGCATGACCCACAATTTGAGAACTGCTGGTCTAGGGGGACCACAAAGGACCAGAGCTTCCACTGAGGTGGTAGCCACGCCCATCTACATTGGTGCTTCCCACAACCTTCCTCCCGCAGAACATGACTCCTCAGCTACAAAATCACAAACGATAGCCACATTCTTCTCCCAGGATGCCTTATGCTGCATCCCATGTTTGTACATGCACATTCCCTTCCAACCCATAATAGATAAAACTTACTAGAAGCTCAGATACAATTTCAGAACAAGAGACAAATTTTCTATCAGTGTACAGTACAGCACTGCATCTATTGTTGCCTGAGAAAATATCCAGAAGTCACCATAGTATATCAAAAATATAAGATGTATCTTTCATAACAGTAGCAAAATTACAGTTATGAAGTACTAAGGGAAATAATTTTATTCTTGATGGTTACCACAACATGAGAAGCTATATTAAAGGATCATGGCACTATAAAGGTTGAGAACCACTAACTTAGAAAATATTACATGGTCATATTCAGCTTTTGGATATACTCCCAGGATTACATGATAGAGATAGATGGATTTTTTTGTTCTTCCTTTAAGAAGTCTCAGAATCACTGCTCAACGCACAGATCCTCCTGCTTCTTACTGCCTCCATGTGTCTTATTGTTCTTTTAAGGAATGTGGTTGTTATTGGGGGTGCTGTAATGCACATGCATCCAAAAGCATACTAAATTCAAAGCAGTTATTTCTGTATGTTCTGTCACAGTTCATAGATCTCAATGAATGCATAATAAACACTAATAAAATGTAGAGAACTTTTACAAAAAAAAGAATATTGGTTTTGATCATGCTGTGTACTAAACCCAACAAATGTCATGTAATGTCTTGAAAAGAACCATTTTTTTCTCTTTGAAAGAAAGACCTTTGACAATGTCTACTAAAATCTGACAATATACATGCCTTACAACCCAGAAATCCTATCCTTAAGTTTATACCAGGAAAATTGTTGAATGATTATTAATATTTAATATTGATTTATATTTTAATAAAGCAGTGGTTATTCCTTAACTAGCTATATACCCAAATCACCACACAGAGACTAGGATTTATCTAATTAACTTAGAGCACAATGTTGAGCTGTGAAGAGAATAGGGTGAGATATCCTGGTCTGGTGAGGGAAGGAGAAAGGGTAGAGTGTAAGGGAGATCAAGAGAAGAGGACTGGGAAATATCATGAGAAATTAACTAGACCGAAGATATAACTAAGAAGCAAGTATAATGTAGGAAATCTGAATGAGAGGAAGTTATAAGGGCTTGGAGGTTTAAGATGGAGTAATTATAGCACAGCATTGTGCTCTAGGTTAATTAAATAAATCCTAGTCTCTGTGTGGTGATTTAAGGAATGACTGCTGCTTTACTGAAATATAAACCAATATTAAATATTAATAATAATTCAACACAAAATGAATACTTACATTTATCAAAATATGTAATAGAATGTTCATGTAAGCACTACTTATAATAGTTCAAAGTGAAAACCACTCAAGTTCATTAACAATAGAATTAATAAATTATGGAATGATCATGCAATTAAGTTTCATACAGCACCAGTAATGAGTAACTACTACTAAATGATGAATTTACTAACTGCAATATTAACTGAAAGATGCCAGACACAAAAGAGAAGTTACGATATGATTCCATTTATGTAAAACTTATTAAGTAATGTTTAATGAGAGCAATCAGATGACAATTATCCTTGGGTAGGAGAAAGAGTGAGACTGGAAAGGGGATCAAGAAAATGATACAGTGTTCTGGCAGTAATTGCTATATCTCATTAGCAATGGCATGAATGTCACCCCATCATGAAAATCCATCAAGATTTATTTGTGTCCTTTCATATATATATGCTCCTTAGTGTTATGATTAGAGGTATTCACACCACACCTGAACAGAAGAACATTATCTTAATAGAGACTTTTCAGTAGTCCTCATTGTAAGTAGACAAAGCCCAAGGCTTTGCCATGCCCTGTATAACTGCAAATATAATCATGCCCCCGGCTACTTCCTTTGTGTCCTTTCTTTGATCCTACTTCTCCTTGATTACTCAGTATCTCAAGGAGATGTTGGCCTTCTTGGTGGTTTGTGAACAAGATAAAATGCTTTCTATCTGATGACTTTGTATTTGTTATTCTTTCTGCCTAGCCTGAACTTCTGTCACTTCTACGAAAATCTCTTCAGCACTCAAAAACAAAAATTTTAGTTACCTGTAGACACACATAACTGTATTTTCACACAGCATCCATAACTAGCTGAAATTATCTTAATTATAAATTATATATATATAATTTATAAATAAGATATATATATAAGATATATATATACATATATATATGTTGCATTTATAACTTTACATCCTCAATAGATTAAAAATTTCCCAAAAGCGTAGTGTAGCACTCATTTTTAAACTCTCTTTTATTTGGGGTGTTTAGGCTTCTACTTCCCTTCCAACTTCCCAACACTATGTAGGAGAGGGAAGGTTAGTGGAGAGAGGGGCCACAGACCCCTTTACTTCTCCCAAATGTTTAGGGTTGAAGGGTTCTTTTGGGAGTTATACCAGTCTCAGTCAAAAGCAAATACAGCCAGCAGTCTCCTCCAAGCCACTGCGCCCCAAAGCATTTCTCTCTGTCTGTCCACATGCCACCATTGCACACCACACCTTCTCTTTCTGGGATCTCAAATTTATTTTTTTCTTTTAGTGTTATTATCATTATTATTATTATTATTATTATTATTATTATTATTTGCAATTTATTCACTTTATAGCCCGGCTATAGCCCCCTTCATCATCGCCTCCCAGTCCCACCCTCCTTCCCACTAACTTCCTATGCCTGTCCCTTAGTCCACTGATGGGGAGAACCTCCTCCCCTACTATCTGACCTAGACTATTATATCTCATCAGGACTGTCTGGATCTGCTTTCTCTGTGGCCTAGTGAGGCCACCTTGCCAAAGGGAGGTAGATAATCAAAGAGCAGACGACCAAGTTCATGCCAGAGACTGGCTGACCCTGCCCTCCTTACTAGGCAACCCAAATGGACACTGAGCTGTACATGGGCTACATCTGACCAGGGGGATCTAGGTCCTTTCCATGTATCATCCTTGGTTGATTCATCAGTCACTCCAGGACCCCCCAGGCCCAGATTTTTTAATTCCGTTGGTCTCCTTGTGGAGTTCCTGTACCTTCCAGGTCTTTCTATCTACCCCTTCTTCCATAAGATTCCCTGCACTCTGCCCAAAATTTGACTATGAGTGTCAGCATCTGCTTTAATACCCTGCTGGTAGAGTCTTTCAAAAGCTCTCTGTAGTAGGCTCCTATCCTATTCCCTGTCTTCTCCTGCTTCTGGTGTCTATCCTGTTTGCCCTTCTGAATGAGGATTAAGCCTCTTCCCTAGGTTCCTCCTTGTTGTTTAGCTTCTTTAGGACTATAGATTTTAGTATGCTTATTCTATACTATATGAATAATATCCACTTCTAAGTGAGTATATACCATGTGTTTCTTTCTACTTCTGGCTTACCTTACTCAGGATGATCTTTTCCTTGATCTTTTCTTGGATGTTTTGTTTCAGGAACTTTTTTGTTTTTATGTTTTCTTTGAGAGATATATCAGTTTCTTAAATTGTATCTTCCGCACCTGAGAGTCTCTCCTCCATCTCTTGCATTCTGTTGGTAATGCTTACCTCTGTGGCTCCTGGTATTTTGTTAGATTTTCTGTCTCCAGGATATTCTCAGTTTGGGTTTTCGTTATTGATTCTAATTTTGTTTTCATGTCTTTCTCCGTTTCCTTCACCTGTTAGATTGTGGATTCCTGTCTGTCTATGATGGCTTCTATTTATTTGGGTGTATTTGTCTGTATTTCTTTGAGAGATTTGTTTGTTTCCTCTTTATGTGCCTGTAATAACTGGATAAGCATAGATTTAAGATCATTTTCCTGTGTTTCACGTGCATTTGAATATCCATTGATTCTTGGGGTTGCTGGTGAAGCCATGATGTCCTGGTGTTTGTTGGTTCTGTTCTTATGCCATCTGGTTGCCAGTAGCCTTGGCTGATTGTTTCTGGAGCCTGAACTGCAGACTAGGTCTATCAGTCTCTGGAGTCTGGAGTAGTCTTCAGGAATATGAAAGAGTTCAGGGGCTCGAGAATGGGTGCTGGTGATTCAGATGCAGCTAAGGAAGGAACGTCACTGGCACATGTGTGCAGACGCAGGAGTGTGCATGAGAGCATGCCTTGAAGGCTAGGGGACAAGCGGGCACAGGTACCTGGAAGAGCAGGGCATAAGTGCAAGTTGGGTTGCTGGCACTGTTTGAGGGCACAGTGGGCATGAACAGGTGCCCTGAATGGCTCAGTGTGGGTGGCAATTGCAGAGTCTGCACCTTCTTGGATCCAGGAACCATGTACTTCTGCTGTTTGCCTGGTCTCCACCGGGTGACCCACAGAACAGTGGCTTTGATGTTGGGAATGCTGTCTCAGGAATCCCGAAGCTGCCCAGAGGGGAGTGGGCGGGATCCAATGTCTGGCTGCTAGAGCTGAGGGTCCCTGGATCTGGGTCTCCACAAACACTAGCAAGAATAGGTGGAAAGTGCAAGGTCCCCACAGTTCATGACTCTCAGATTTGGGCTACAGAGATGGGGACCCTGGATCTGATGGACTCCAAATGTCTCAGGAAGCCAAATGCTGCCCACAGGGGAACAGGAGGCATCCAACATCTGATTGTTGGGTCTGAGGGTCCCCAGACATGGGGCTCCACTTGCACTTGCCTGAGTATGCAGACAGCTCAGGGGGCTCACGGTTAGTGACTGTCAGATCCGGGCTACAGCTATAGAGGCCGGCCCTGGATCCAACTGACCACAAATGTCCCAGGATTCCTGATGATGCCCACAGGGGAGTGGGAAGGATCCAAAGTCTGGCCGCTAGAGCAGAGAGTCCCGACCTGGGGCTATTCATTTGCCGATGGGGCACACAAAAGTGCTGGGGGTCCACAGCTCACCACTCCCAGATCCCAGAGATATCCATGGGGAGGAGGGGTAGATCCAATCAGCCCCAACTCACAGATTGTCCCCTCTAGCCTGGGAAGCCTAAAGTCAATGCTCTGGATCCAGCTGCCTGTCTTCTCATCAGTTTCGGAGTTTCAGATCCTCTGTCCTTCAGATACAATGCAAACTGGTCACCACCATCTTGGAACTCTACTAGTCTCCAATTTATATCCTCAGAGCCCTAGACTATACCCATCTTGGAGCCACATGAGGCAAGCCTTTGCCAGCTGTTAAAGTCCATGCCCCGCATGACAGTTACCATCTGTGGACAAACTAAAGCCCAAACTAAAATCCCATAGTTGGGAGTAAAGCAAAAACATATTTGTATAACATAACTGAGTTTATAGAGAAACCAAAACTTCTAATACAACTCAAATGATGTCTTCTATGTTCATCATTGCATATTTATTTCCTAATAAACTCCTTGGTAATAGCAGGTGCTCATGTAAGTGTAATTGCTGAATAAATAACATACTGAATGAAGATCTCCGAGTAAGACTGTCTACTAAATTATAGCTAGTATTTTTTTCCACAAAGGGAAATAATTTTGGAATTATTCTGTTTTTTTTTAAGATAGCTTTGTTTTTACAACTTATGTTGTCTTCCTTAGTTTAATGTAAACAGCTAAAATCTCCTAATGCTTTCAAGAAACACACTTTAAAGACCAAATCTTAAAAAACAAACAAAGAAACCAAACCAAACACACAAAAAACCCAACAACATCCTGAGATTGGAGAAGTCAACTAGAGCTTAACTTTGACTCTCTACCCCAGAGTCTCCAAAGAAAAACAAAATGTGACCAGCAGATACTAGAATTTTTTTTCCCTCTGGTGCTGTATTCCTGAGAGTGTCTTGATATATTGACATTTCAAGTGTGAAACTAACAGTAAACACAGGGAAAAGCATTATCTGAAACAGTTCAATAAGCAATAAATGTCTTTATCATGTTTCTGAGGTCTTTATTTATCATGTTTCCATATAAGGTACAACAACTATGACCGAGCTGTCATCAACACTGTGCCTTATGATGTTGTCCATCGTTGGTATATAGCACACCGAACCCTAACACATGAATTGAGAAAGCCTGAGAATGAGCTTTGGGTCAAACTGAAGCCTGGAAAGGTAGGTCCCAAACTCTATAACGATATCAAGTAAGCTTGCCATGCAAAAATAAGAAAAGAATGAAACTTGTTTAATATGTGAGGTCATGTTACAAAAAAAAAGATTTTTTTCGTAAGTCCTAGGTATTGCTCCTGGTCCTTGCCATCCATTCACTGATGATTGGAAGCAGGCACCACTCCATCTCTAAATATGAGACACTCTTAATGATGAAAGGATTTAAGTAGGATCCTTCCAGCTTAATGATTCCATTTTTAAATCTTGAGATTTCCTCTAACTAAAGATTCAGGTAGCACTATACCTAATTATCTGAGAAAGCGCCAGATTGATTTTCAAAGTGGCTGTACAAGTTTACATTCCCACCAGCAATAGAGGAAGGTTCTACACCTAGGCATATATCCAAAATATGCTGAAATATACAGTTAGGACATTTGCTCAACGATGTTCATAGCAGCTTTATTTGTAGTAGCCAGAATCTGGAAACAACCCAGATGTCCCTCATCTGAGGAATGGATACAGAAATTGTCACACATTTATACAATGGACTACTACTCAGCAATTAAAAACAAGAAAAATCATGAAATTTGCAGGCAGATGTTGGGAAGTAGAAAAGATTATCCCAGAAGCAGAAAGACACACATGGTATATATATACTCACTTAGAAGTGGATATTAGACATATAATATAGGATAAACTTACTAAAATCTATACACCTAAAGAAGCTAAGCAAGAAGGAGGACCCTGGGTAAGATGCTCAATCCTCATTCAGAAAGGCAAACAGGATAGATATAGGAAGAGGTAGAAAAGGGAACAGGATAGGAACCTACCACATAGGGCCTCTGAAAGACTCTACCCAGCAGGGTATTAAAGCAGATGCTGAGACTCATAGCCAAACTTTGGGCAGAGTGCAGGGAATCTTATGAAATAAGGGGGAGATAAAAGACCTGAAGGGAATAGGAGCTCCACAAAGAGAACAACAGAACCAAAATAGCTGGGTACAGTGGTCTTTTCTGAGACTGATACAACAAACAAGGACCATGCATAGAGATAACCTAGAACCCATGCACAGATGTAGCTCCTGGCAGTGCAGTGCCCAAGTAAGGGGAACAAGAGCTGTCTCTGACATGAAATTAGTGGCTGGCTCTTTGATCAACTCCCTCTGAGTGGGGAGCAGCCTTACCAGGCCACAGAGGAAGAAAATGAAGCCAGTCCTGATGAGACCTGATAGGCTAGGGTCAGAGGGAAGGGAAGAGGACCTTCCCTATCAGTGGTCTAGGGGAGGAGCAAGGGAGGAGAAGAGGGGGGGGATTGAGAGAGGATTAGGTAGGGGGCTACAGCTGGGATAAAAAGTGAATACACTGTAATTAATAAAAAACTTTTTTTAAAGAATAGCTTCAGCCTTACACAAAACATAATTGAGAAAGTATAAACTGAAGATTACAGAGAAAAAAAAAAAAAACAACTTCCTGATTGGCTTTGAAGAAAAGAGCATAAGTTTCTTAGGTGCACAGAGTTTATAAACTATTTTCTTTTTAATTGCTGTTTAGCCTGCTACAGGGCTAGATATATCTTTTTTCTTTAATTTGCTTAACTTCAAAAGAAAAATATTTCATCAGGTGTAACCTATAGAATAATCTAAAATTATCTCTTCTGACTTAGATTCCCTAAGATTTGCCCTTGTTCTGATTGTTTACTGTCTTTTTTTATACATTCACAGGTATTATTTATAGACAACTGGAGAGTCCTTCATGGCAGGGAATCATTCACTGGCTATCGTCAGCTCTGTGGCTGCTATTTAACAAGAGATGATGTATTGAATACTGCTCGTCTCTTGGGACTTCAGGCTTAAAATTGCAAACACTTGGATTACAAATACACTAGGCACCCTACTACCAAAATTTTATATCAACAAAGCAATATTTTGTCAAAATTTGCTTCATGTTGTCACCTTACCATACTATAAAACAGAAGCTTTTCCTTACTTTATAAAAGAAACTTGTTAAAGAAAGGGGGCTTCTGAGTTATCTAATGTCACCACCTAGTATGATAGCCTTCTTCCCAAGTTATAATTTGAGCCTTTTGATGTAATTATAATCACAGTACTAATAATCTCCATATTAAAAGGAAACCAATAATATTGAATAATTTGTCTTCAGCTAAATCAGAATGCAATACATTCTAGAAATGACAAAATACTGATAAAGCAACATTTGTAAAATGTTTTCATTTTTTATAATTCATTTGACTAATAAATTGTGCTTACTTGTATTTTGAATATAACCTATAATATCTTCTATTCCCTTCCAGTTTCCGCAGATGATAGGAAATTGCTTTTCTTTTTAGTGACTGAATGGTATTTCATTGTGCCACATTCTCTCTCTCTCTCTCTCTCTCTCTCTCTCTCTCTCCCCTTCTGTCTCTCTCTTTCACACATACGCATATGCACAAACACACAGAACTGAGGGTCCAAATGTATACTAGGTTCAACTATTCACAGAACTCATCATGATAGATGTGTGCTTCCAGAGTACATTGTGCCACATTTTCATTACCTGTTAATGGAAAACAAGATTGAGTCCATATTTTAGCTACTATGAATACTATATTGACAAACATGGGCATGCAGATATTCTGTAATACACAGGTTTAATTTTCCTTGGGTATGTAATATACCCAGAGAGGTCATATGGATAATACAGTACTTTTATTTCTTTAACATTCTTGAGTTCTG
Organism: Meriones unguiculatus; assembly: GCF_030254825.1. Classification (NCBI taxonomy): domain Eukaryota; kingdom Metazoa; phylum Chordata; class Mammalia; order Rodentia; family Muridae; genus Meriones; species Meriones unguiculatus. The sequence goes on from NC_083369.1 coordinate 39,050,557, forward strand.
TGTACTGTTTCCAATAATGCATATACTAATTTACATTCCCACCAACAGTGTAATAAGCCTTTTCAGAGTATATTCTCACTAACTTTTGTACTTTTTGGTGTTGATTATTGCAATTATAGATAGATCAAAATGGTATCACATTGTGGTTTTTCAATTGGCTTTTTCATGAGGCCTAGTGATTGTTTAGCAACTATTCAAATATCTCTTGACCATTTTATGTGTTCTTTTGAGAAATGTCAATCTAGAATTCTTGCCAATTCTTAGTCAATTATTTGTACTTTAACTATTGAATTTTTGAAGTTTCCTACATATTAAAGACAATATTACCATTTCAGATGTATAGTTAACAAACATTTTTATCATTCTGTAGGTTTTCCTTTACTCTGCTGATACTCCTTTATTCTTGCTATGTGAAAGCACATTAACACCCTTAAATGTTACCCAGGACTCCAAAGTTAAATCTATTAATACTAACTATCTTCAATACTGAGAGGAATCAAAAGTGCTTAACTGCTAAAAACAAAACACCTGTCTAGTAGCTATCAAATATAGGCCATTATAATATGTCATGCCATCTGTGGTCTCTTTGTGCAAGTCAGATAATGAGAATGAAAAAATATCATCTTAGTATTGTATTACAGAAATAGTTTTTAGTCTTACAAGTGTGCTAAAAGATGCCCAGGAACCGTAGTACATCCATCTTTAGACAGTATTTTAAAAAGCAAAGGGCTAGAATCTTGGTTCTTTGGGTCAACCCTTTAACTATGCCAGCATATGAAAGGGCTTAGCTGAAACCCTACAGCTTTGCCTTGTAATCTCCTATGAATATAGGAGAAATTGCAGTCTCTCTCTCTCTCTCTCTCCCCACTTCTGTCTCTCTCTCTTTCACATATACACATATGCACAAACACACAGAACTGAGGGTCCAGATGTATACTAGGTTCAACTATTCACAGAACTCATCAAGATAGATGTGTGCTTCCAGAGTACTTGATATTACTAGGTAAACTTGTATTTTGGCAGTTGGATAGCATTTACAAATGTAAACACTCTTACTCCATTTCTGCTGATCTTTTCATATTCCTCTTCTTTAAATGTTATACACATTAATTGTAAAAATTTGACAGACACAATTTAGTGCTTTGATTCCTTTATGCCTTCAGTGGTGGTGGCATAGGCATATGATGATTGTTTAAAAATATTTTTTCTTTGATCATTTCATAATTGCATATAATATACTTGATCATATTTACCTCCTGCCATTATCCTCAATTATCTCTCTCCCTCTTCAGCCAACAAGTCCTTCTACTTTCTTGTGTTTACTATGGCCAGCAGGTTAGAAGAGGGTGTATTGGGCAGGATAACTAACATTAAAGACCTTTGGAAAAGCCATGTGGAAACCTCCTACTGTAGAAGCTTCCTAAAATAAGTCGAACCCAGTAACCCTTTGGACTCTCAGTGGGGGGGGGTGTTGTATGCATGGGTTAACACTTTCAAAGTTGTTGGTCAGTGGAGTTCCTTAAACGGCCCTCCCAAACATTATATGCTATTACCAGTGTTCATGGTTATCCTCCAGGACTACATTATAATACCCTGTTTACTGAAGACACCACATAGTCCAGTCATAGAACAGAGAGAAACCAAGCTTTGTACTGACTGGGAAGCTTCAACCCTACTGGCTAGCTCTCATAATGCTGGATGGTACTGTGCAAACTAACAGGTGCAGGGTAAATTAATCAATAGTCTTACCCATCTGTTAACTCTACAAGCTACAACAGTGACTAGTTGGGCAAGATGATCCTACTGTTGTAATTGGCGTCAATGTTGTGGAAGTAACCAAACACTTTCTGATTGGATTTAATGCCCACTCAATAAGATGGAGCTCATGCCTGGTATCATTAACTGGTCAAAAAAACCTGTGGCTTGCTAGATAATTCTCCCTAGGAGAGAACCTAATACCATTATTCTACTAAATAGATGTAGCAATGAACTGCCCCCTAAGTTTTTGTCTTTATACCCATAGATTAGAGTAACTTTCAACACTGCCCCATAAGTATTTGTCCATATATCCCTGGATCAACCCTCATCAGAGAAATTTCTTTTTGCAGTATATGGTAATGAATACACAGATACCCACAACTGGTCAGCATACAAAGCAAAACAAAGTGGAATTCTTAACTCCAAATAGGACATCTATAACACACGCACACACACACACACACACACACACACACACACACACACACCAGGACTCCGGAACCATTTATGAAAGGGGGCAAAAAGATGGTAAGAACCAGAGATAATAGATTGCAGCAAAACAGTAGTTGCTGGACACAACAAGGACGTTGCACACAGAATTCACACTGGTTGTCACTGTTTGCCCATGATTAAGCCAGCCAAAAGTCCCAGGATGGATGAAGGAGGAACTCGTGAAGTCCCATTCATAACTGGTGAACTACTAGCAATTGTTAGCTGCTGGGGGAGGGAAAGACAGTTTGCATCAGGAATAAGGCCCTTGAGAGACTACCCATGCCCAAGTGGATGTTCTCATGCCCGTACATGTACAGTAATACTAAGTAGACTCAGGGGTTTAAAAACAGAGCAAGAAAAGATTTAAGGGGAAAGTATTGAGCAAGAAGAATTGGAGAAGTGGGAATGGGAGGTGGATTTGATCAAAATATATGCATCTATGAAATTCTCAAAATATGTTTATGAAAACTAATAAATGAAAATATCGAATGGCAGAAAAGCACTTAAAGAAATGCTTAACCTCATTAGCCATTAGGGAAATACAAAACAAAACAACCCTGAGATTTCACCTTACACCCATGAGAATGGCCAAGATCAAAAACTCAAGTGACAACACATGCTGGAGAGGTTGTGGAGAAAGGGAAACCCTTCTCCACTGCTGGTGGGAATGTAAACTGGTACAACCACTCTGGAAAGCAATCTGGCACTTTCTCAGACAACTAGGAATAGTGCTTCCTCAAGATCCAGCCATACCACTCCTAGGCATATATCCAAAAGAGGCTCAAGTACACAAAAAGGACATTTGCTCAACCATGTTTGTAGCAGCTTTATTTGTAATAGCCAGAAGCTGGAAACAACCCAGATGCCCCTCAACTGAAGAATGGATGCAGAAATTGTGGTACATCTATACAATGGAATACTACTCAGCAATGAAAAACAAGGAAATCATGAAATTTGCGGGTAAATGGTGGGACCTGGAAAGGATCATCCTGAGTGAGTTGTCCCAGAAGCAAAAAGACACACAGGGTATATACTCACTCATATAGACATACAATGTAGGACAAACCCACCAAAATCTATGTATCTAAAGAAACCAAGCAAGAGAGAGGACCCTAACTAAAATGTTCAATCCCCACCTGAAAGGCAAAGAGGATGGACATCAGAAGAAGAAGAAAATAGGAAACAACCTAGAAACCTGCTACAGAGGGCCTCTGAAAGCCAGAAGAAGAAATCAGGAAACAAACTAGGAACCTCCCACAGAGGGCCTCTGAAAGCCTCTGCCCTGCAAACTATCAAAGCAGATGCTGAGCCTGATGGCCAACTCGGGGGCAGAGTGAATGGAATTTTATGTAAGAACTGGGAAATAGTAAGAGCTGGAGAGGACAGGAACCCCACAAGGAGAGCAACAGAACAAGAAAATTTGAACACAGGAAACTTCTCAGAGACCCATACTCCAACCAAGGACTATTTATGGAGATAACCTAGAACCCCTGCACAGATGTAGCCCATGGCAGGTCAGTGTCCAAGTGGGTTACCTAGTAATGGGAAGAGGGACTACCTCTGACATAATCTGATTGGCCTGCTCTTTGATCACCTCCCCCTGAGGGGGAGCAGCTCTACCAGGCCACAGACGAGGACAATGCAGCCACTTTTGACGAGAACTGATAGACTAAGATCAGAAAGGAGAGGAGAACCTCCCCTATCAGTAGACTTGGGGAGGCGCATGCATGCAGAAACCGGAGGGAGGGTGGGATCGGGAGGGGAGGAGGGAGGGGCGTATGGGGGGATACAAAATTAATAAAGTGTAATTAATAAATAAAAAAAACTGCAAAAAAGAAAAAAATAGGAATTTCTCCAAAAAAAAAAAAAGAAAAGAAGAAAAAGCTAGTTAACTGATAATCTGTTTTCATAAGTACTTGATAAATTAAAGCAGTTTTTGGAAAGATCATTTTCAAAACTCAAAATCTCACCTTCTTAATGCTATATATTTTTCTTTACTTTTCTTTACCCCTTTATGTGCAAATGTCTATAGAATGCAAACTGTGTACTCCATGACAAACAAACAACAACAACAACAAAAAGATTAGTGAACTCTGGAATGCCGTGATAGGTAGGCAAATGGGCCACTCCTCACCTATTTATTTATTTATTTATTTATTTATTTATTTATTTATTTTTTCTCATACAATACATCTTGACAGCAGTCTCCCCTCCCTCCACTCCTCCTAGTGTTCCCCACTCTCTAAGAATGGACACCATCCAGCCCTCTAGGGAATTCTAGTACACTCCAGTTGTTTGAGAAAAGCTCAAGAACAAAGCCCTGTGCTGAATCCTTTACTCCCTCCCTTCTCCACTAAATGGTCAGAGGAATGTCCCACTCCTATGCTGAGCTTCAGTTTGCTCTTTGTTGAATTTTGGATTAGACAGCCTCTAAGGGTTCTGCTCCTCTTATAGCTATATGAGTTTAGTTATTGTATAGATTTTCATCGCTTAAGTTTTAGTATATAGGTACATTACAGGAAATAACCTAATTAATATGGTTTTCTAACAATTCTATGGTTATTGAATGAGGTGTTTTTCATCACATATTGATGCCTATTAACAATGATCCATAGTCCATTTTATGCACTATTTGTATTGGTTTTGTTTTTTGTTGCTCTGATAAAATACTCTGATAAAAGCAGCTTAAGGGAAAAAGGGTTTATATTGGCTTTAGATGTATACAGTCCATTATGGTAGGGAAGACATAGCTGCAGGAACAGGAAGTTGGCTGGTCACATTTGAATTTGTATTCAGGAAACAGAAAGAAAGCAGGACTTAAGGGTTAGTTGTAAATCCTTAGAGCCTTCCACCAGTGGCATACTTCCTTCCCCAAGGCTCTACCTCTCAAAGGTCCCATAACCTAGTGCAACCATCTAGGAACCAAGTGTTCAAACACACAAGCCTATAGGTCATATTCAAGCAACAACACTGTTTAAAATGCTTTTAATGGGAACAACAGGCCCAGACCTATTATATAAATGAAAAACAGAGGTAACGAGAGATTAAGCACCTCAGCCAAGGTCACAGAGCAGAATTTTAGAAATATTACAGCAAAGTTAATTCTTCTAGTTAGTATGTCATATCATATATTAAATGTTAGATTACTCTTTTCACACTTACATACTCTATTCATAGTATAACAACAATCATCACACTCACAGTTGGTTTAGCCAAATCTTTTTAAATGCCCCATGATTATATAGTTTGACAAACAGTTTACAAACATTAAAAAGTGATTTTTAAAAAATGCTCAGAATGGGCCTCCCTACTCAGCTGCTGCATCGGGCAGTGGCCACTGTCCCAAACGCTGGCAGTGGTTACCCCAAACAGGAGCATACATGCTAGGTGACTGAGAAAGCAGAGGCAGAGGTTGTCAGGACCTCCCAGCTAGGTGACTGAGATGGCCAAGGTGGGCCCAAGCATGGGTCTTTCTGCTTAGCTGCTGCTACAGCAGCTACCCCAAGCACAAGCCTCCATGCTGGGTGACTGAGGCCCCAATTACAGGCCTACATGCCCAGTGGCCAAACAGAAACCCCATTGAAAGATCTCCTACACTTTCACTTGCCCCTGTGGGCCAAAATCTGAGTGTAGAGAACCAGGAGGGGAGGAACCCTGTGCTTTCTGCATAGGCCTGCAAGCAGTGAGTGCACTTTAAAGTGGGTGTGTGCATAACCCCAGAGTGTGTGCAAGGTCCCTCTACACTAGCAGCCAGACATCCAATCCCTCCCACCCACACCCCCACTGTGAGCAACATAGGGATCCTTGGGACAGCATTCTCAACATTGAAGCCTGTTCTGTAGGTCTACCAGTGGGGTCCAGGCAAACAATTCCAAGAGTCAAGATTTTGCAACACAGACAGATCTGAATGCCTCGAGGACAGTATAGGCCACTGAGGCATTCAGGGCACCTGTGCAAGTGGACTGTACCCACACAACACGCCAGCACTCCCACCTGTGTTTACACTCCACCCTTCCAGGCATCTATACACAGTAGCACCCCGTTCTTCAAGGCACATTTCCATGCACACTCCCATGCTTGTACACATGTGCCAGCGACCTTCCTCCCTTAGCTACAGCTGAAACACCAACATCCACTCTCAAACCGGTGGACCTTTCTCATCTTCCTGAAAAATACTCCAGACACAAGAGAAAAATGGACCCAGTCTGTAGTGCAGGCTCCAGGAACAAACAGGGAAGGATATGGATAAGCAGATGGCTAGAGGTCTGCGTAAGAACACATCCAACAAAAATCAGGACATCATGGCTTCACCAACAACCACAAAAATCAATGGATATTTTAATTCATCTGAAACATGTTCTCAAATATATGCTTATCTCATTATTAGAGGCACTTAAAGATTGAACAAACAAAGCTCTCAAAGAAATACAGGCAAATACAGCCAAACAAATAGAGGCACATATAGAGGTACATATAGAGGCATACAGACATGAAACAAACAAACAAAAAAATTGAAGCCATCATGGACAGACAGGAATCCAAATACAAATACATGAAGGAAATGGTGCAAGACATGAAAACAGAACTAGAATCAATAAAGAAAACACACAGAGATAAACTCCTGGAGATGGATAACCTAGCGAAATGATCAGAAACCACAGAGGTAAGCATCACCAACAGAATTCAAGAATGGAGGAGAGAAATCTCAAACGCAAGAGACACGATTGAAGAATTCAATACATCTCTCAAAAAAGACATAAAATCACAAAAGATCCTGACACAAAACATCCAAGAAATCAAGGACACCATGAAAAGACAAAGCCTGAGAATAATAGGAATAGATGAAAAAGAAGATTCCAGGCTCCAAGGTACAGAAAATATTTTCAAGAAAAATTCCCCAACTTAAAGAGATGTCTGTAAACATAAAAGAGGCCTACAGAACACCAAATAGACCAGACCAGAAAAAAAAACTCCTCATGTCACATAATAGTCAAAACACTATATCTACAGAACAAAGAAAGAAATATTAAATGAAACAAGGGAAAAAGGTCAAGTAACATATAAAGGTAGACTTACCATAATTACACCAGACTTCTCCAGAGAAACTATGAAAGCCAGTAGGGCCTGGGCAGATGTCATGCAGACTTTATGAGACCACAGATACCAACCCAGGTTACTATACCCAGCAAAGCTTTCAATCAACATAGATGGGGAAAACAAAATATTCCATGACAAAACTAAACCACAGCAAACCAGCCTTACAGAAGAAAAACTCCAATCTAACAAAACCGACTACACCCAGGAAAACACAGGATGTAGATAACTTCACAACAAAAAAATTAAAAGAAAACAAGAACAGAAACACATTTTCACCACCAACTCCACAATAAAAGGAACTAACATTCATTGGTCACTATTATCTATCCATATTAATGGACTTAACTCTTAATAAAAAGACACAGACTAACAGGATGGTTATGGAATCAGGATCCAAGATTCTGCTGCATCTACCAAACACACCCCTGCAACAAAGAAACACTGGTAAACACTGCCTCATAGTAAAGGGCTGAAAAAAAAAAAGGCTTTTCAACCAAACTGACCCAGAAAACAAGCTAGAGTAGCCATACTAATATCTAATAAAATCGACTTTCAACCAAAATTAATTTAAAAAGATGAGGAGGGACACTTCAATATCATCAAAGGAAAAATCTACCAGGAGGACATCACAATCCTGAAAATCTATGCCCCAAATACAAAAGCACCTGCATTTGTAAATGAAACATTATTAAAGCTTAAATCACACATCAATCCCAAAACCTTAATAGTGGGAGACTTCAACACCCCACTCTCACCAAGGGACATCATCTAGATAGGTGCTAAATAGAGAAATAATGACACTTACAGAGGTCCTAAATCAAATGGACCTAATAGATGTCTACAGAACTTTTCACCCAAACTCAAAAGCATATACCTTCTTTTCAGCAACTCACAGAAACTTCTCAAAAATTGACCATATAGTCAGGCACAAAGCAAGTCTAAATAGATACAAGAAGATGGAAATAATCCCTTGTTCAGACCACCATGGACTAAAACTAGAACTCAAAAACAACAGAAATAACAAAAAGCCTACATACACATGGAAATTAAACAACTCTCTACGCAACAACAGCGGGGTCAGAGAAGAAATAAAAAAAGAAATTAGAGGCTTCCTAAAAATCACTGAAAATAAAAGCACAACTTGCCCAACCTTATGGAACACAATGAAAGCATTGCTAAGAGAAAAGTTCATAGAACTAAGTGCCTTTATAAGAAAGTTTGGGGGGGGCAAGATGGCGGCATCAGGGGAACACTGCATCTGAGGAGCAGTACATTTTCCATACAGCGACCAAGAGACTGAACTCTGGGCCCTAAAACAACAGTGATCGTGTTTCCCAGGTGAGAGGAAACCCCCACAGCGTGGAATTCAGTCGGGTCCGCTCTCAGGCCACCCAGCCAGAACCTGGAAGAGATCCCGGGTCTCACAGGCACTAGGTCGCCGGACCAGAGCCACACGCCTGCATGTCCCAATCACCTTCCCAGGCTGATTGGTGGGCACAAAAAAAACACCAGAGACTGGGAATCCCAGTGGCAAGAAAAACCCACAGGGAAGGAAAGCAGCGGGACTGGCCACAGTTCACCCAGTCTTTTTCTGGAAAAAGTCTCGCAGACCGGTGGGTATGAGCTGCCATCACTGAACTGGCCTCCCGCCGCCAGCACTGAGTGGCTGCACCCAACTCTCCAGCACAGACGAAGCTGTGTGCCCCAGTGCAACAGAGACTGGAAGTCCCTGTCGGGAGAGGGCCCCACAGGGAAGGAAGGAAACAGTGCTGACTCGGGCCACTCAGGATTTACCTGGGGAAGGTCTCACAAACAGGTGGGTATGAGCCACCATTACTGATCTGGACCCAAGCCCCAAGCACAGAGAGTAGTTGGGCACCCAGCTCCCGCAGACTAGCAGGCAGGCACCTGCGCCACCAGCTCAGAGACCTGCTTTATACCAACTATTCCTCACAGACAGACAGTGTGCCCCAGGACACCATAGACATGGAGTCACTCTCTGGAGAAATCCTCACAGAAAACTAAGCAAAGGGGATGGGCTTAGGCCACCCCGTACATCCCCAGAAAAGGTCCCGCAGACTGACACAAACCAGAGACTTGCTGTGCACCAGATAGCCTGCTGTTACCAGGAGAGCAGTACTCACCCGCCACAGATTACTACTTGGGTACTGGGGCACAGAGCCCCAACCTCAGACCTACAAAAGCCCAGGATCCCCGAGATCAACCCCAGATACTGCTCCAAGGGGCAACCAGTTATCCCAAACAAAACCAACCAAACCACGGGAAACACAGGTTACAGCAGCAGATCACTAATTCACAGCAAGAAACTGGGCAGCTCTCTTCAGGATTTCTCCTGGCGAGAGGAGAGCCCTCTCAACTAATAAGGACCACAGTTACCATTCAGGTCTCCACACCTGAGGTGAGCAGTGGCAACTCCTGAAAAACACCAGCCATCCAGTGACTATACCCAAAAAGCTGAGAAGGCTTCCTTCAGAAAAAAACCGTCTTCCTGCCAAAGGGATTCTCTCCACCACAGGATTCCAGGAAAAAACAGAAACCAACTTCAAAAACCTAAGATAACCCAATCGGTAGAGGCCAGCGTAAAAGTTCAACCAACAAAACCCAGAGCAATATGGCATCTCCAGAACCCAGTTATCCAGGGACAAGTAGCCCTAGACACCTCAGCATAATTGAAATGCAAGAAGAGGACCTAACATCTATGATCATGAAGAGGATAATAGAGGAAACAAATAAAATGCATAAAGAAACAAGAATATAAAAACAAACAGTTTATGGCCATGCATAAAGAAATAGAGGAACTTGCAGCCAAACAGTTTGTGTCCTATAGAGAGGAAATGCTTAAATCAATGAATGAAATAAAAGAAAAAGAGGATTGTTCAAACAAACAGCTGAAGGAATTGATGGAAAAAGAGGAAAATACAGTCAAACAGGTGAAGGAAATCAACAAAATGGCTCAAGACCTGACGATAGAATTGGAAAACTTAAAGAGAACATAAATGGAGGAAATTGTGGAAAGAAAGAACTTAGGGAAGGAAACAGGAACCACAGAGGTTAGCATAACCAATAGACTACAAGAGATGGAAGAAAGAATCTCAGGTGTGGAAGATACAATAGAAGAAGAAATAGCTGTATCTGTCAAAGAAAATGTTAAATCTAAAAAATTCCTGACACAGACGGTCCAAGAAATTCAAGACAACATAAAAAGACAAAACCTAAAGATAATATGAATACAGGAAAAAAAGGTTGCCTGCTCGAAGGCCCAGAAAATATTTTCAACAAAATCATTGAAGAAAATTTTCCCAACTTAAAGGAGAGGCCAATAAGAATACAAGAGGCCTACAAAACTCCCAATAAATTAGACCAGAAAAGAAAATCCTCCCGCCACATAATAATCAAAACCATAAGTATACAGAACAAAGAAAAAATACTAAAAGCTGCAAGAGAAAAAGGCCAAGTAACATATAATGGCAAACCCATTAGAATCACACCTGACTTTTCAACAGAGACTATGAAAGCCAGAAGGGCCTGGACAGATACCATGCAGACCCTAAGAGAACACAGATATCAGCCCAGGCTACTATACCCAACAAAACTCTCAGTCCTCATAGACGGAGAAAACAAGATATTCAATGACAAAAACAAATTTCAACAATACCTACACACAAATCCAGCATTACAGAAGACACTAGAAGGGAAAATACAACCCAAGAAAACTAGCTACTTTCAAGAAAACACAGGAAATAATTAACATCACTACAGTAAAACAAAGAAGCAACCAAATACACAACCTTATGACCACAGCCAAAATCAAAATCAAAGGATCTAACAGCCACTGGTCATTAATATCTCTCAATATCAATGGACTCAATTTTCCAATAAAAAGACACAGACTAACAGAATGGATGCATAAACAAAACCAGGCAATCTGTTGCATACAAGAAACACACCTAAGACACAAAGATAGACATTACCTGAGGGTAAAGGTCTGGAAGACAGCTTTCCAAGCAAAGGGACCCAAGAAACAAGCAGGAGTAGCCATTCTAATAGCTGATAAAATAGACTTTCAACCAAAATTAATCAAAAGAGATGGGGAAGGACATTTCATACTCATCAAGGGAAAATTCCACCAAGAAGACATCACAATCCTGAACATCGATGCCCCAAATACAAGGGCAACCACATTTGTAAAACAGACATTAATAAAATTTAAACCACACCTAGATCCCCACACATTAATAGTGGGAGACTTCAACACCCCACTCTCAACAAAGGACAGGTCAGCAAGACAGAAATTGAAAAAAGAAACAATGTCTCTAATAGAGGTCATGAATCAAATGGACCTAACAGACATTTACAGAACCTTACACTCAAATATAAAAGAATTTACCTTCTTCTGAGCACCTCATGGAACCTTCTCCAAAATAGACCATATAGTTGGTCACAAAGCGAGCCTCAACAGATACAAGAAGATTGAAATAATACCCTGTATCCTGTCTGATCATCATGGAATAAAGCTGGACCTCAACAATAACAGAAATAGCAATAAGCCTACACACACATGAAAACTGAACAACTTCCTCCTAAATGACAGCTGGGTCAGGGAAGAAAGAAAGAAATTAAAGTCTTCCTAGAAATCAATGAAAATGAAGACACAACATACCCAAACTTGTGGGACACAATGAAAGCAGTGCTGAGAGGAAAGTTCATAGCACTAACTGCCTTCAAGAAGAAATTCGAGACAGCTCATTCAAGCAACTTAATGGCTCACTTCAAAACCCTAGAAAAAGAAGAAGCAGACACACCAAAAAGGAGTAGATGGCTGGAAATAATCAAACTCAGGGCTGAAATCAATCAATTAGAAACAAATTAAACAATTCAAAGAATCAATGAAACCAAATGCTGGTTCTTTGAGAAAATCAACAAGATAGACAAACCCTTAGCTAAGCTAACTAAAAGGCAGAGAGACACCATCCAAATCAACAAAATCAGAAATGAAAAGAGGGACATAACTACAGATACTGAGGAAATCTAAACAATCATTAAGACTTTCTTCAAAAGTCTATATGCCACAAAATTTGAAAACCTAAATGAAATGGACAATTTTCTTGATCGATTCCACTTAACAAAGCTGAATCAGGACCAGGTAAATCAATTAAATAGTCCTATATTCCCCAAGGAAATAGAAGTGGTCATCGAAAGTCTCTCATCCAAAAAAAAAAGCCCAGGACCAGACGGTTTCAATGAAGAATTCTACCAGACCTTCAAAGAAGAGCTAACTCCAGTTCTCTTCAAACTGTTCCACAAAATAGAAACAGAAGGAACATTAGGAAACTCATTCTATGAAGCCACAGTCACCTTAGTATCTAAACCTCAAAAAGACTGAACAAAGAAAGAGAATTTCAGGCCAATCTCCCTTATGAACATTAATGCAAAAATACTCAACAAAATACTTGCAAACCAAATACAAGAACACATCAAAGATATCATCCACGATGACCAAATAGGCTTCATCCGAGGTATGCAGGGGTGGTTCAATATATGGAAATCCATCAATGTGATCCACCATATTAAAAAACTGAAAGAAAAAAACCACATGATAATCTCCCTAGATGCTGAAAATGCATTTGACAAAATCCAACATCCATTCATGTTTAAAGTATTGGAGAGATCAGGGATAAAAGGCACATATCTAAAGATAATAAAGGCAATATACAGCAAGCCTATAGCCAACATCAAACTGAATGGAGAGAAACTTAAAGCAATCCCACTGAAATCAGGGACAAGACAAGGCTGCCCACTCTCTCCATATCTCTTCAACATTGTTCTGGAAGTCCTTGCTAGAGCAATAAGACAATTGAAGGAGATCAAGGGGATACAAATTGGAAAGGAAGAAGTCAAATTATCACTATTTGCAGATGATATGATAGTATACGTAAGTGACCCCAAAAACTCTACCAGGGAACTCCTACAGCTGATAAACACCTTCAGCAAAGTGGCCAGATACAAATTTATCTCAAAAAAATGAGTAGCCCTCCTGTATACGAAAGACAAAAGGGCTCAGAGAGAAATTAGGGAATCAACACCTTTCACAATAGCCACAAATGACATAAAGTACCTTGGAGTAACCGTAACCAAGCAAATCAAAGACTTGTATAAAAAAAAATTCAAGTCTCTGAAGAAGGAATTAGAAGAAGATATCAGAAGATGGAAAGATTTCCCATGCTCATGGCTTGGTAGGATTAACATAGTAAAAATGGCCATCTTACCAAAAGCAATCTACAGATTCAATGCAATTCCCATCAAATTACCAACACAATTCTTTACAGACCTGGAAAGAAAAATTCTCAACTTCATAAGAAACCCAGAATTGCTAAAACAATACTCTACAATAAAAGATCTTCTGGGGGTATCTCCATCCCTGATCTTAAGCTGTACTATAGAGCAACAGTAATAAAAACTGCATGGTACTGGCATAGAAACAGAATGGTGGATCAATGGAACCAAACAGAGGACCCAGAAATAAACCCACACACTTATGGACACTTGATCTTTGACAAAGATGCCAAAACCATATAATGCAGAAAAGACAGCATCTTCAACAAATGGTGCTGATCCAACTGGATGTCTACATGTAGAAAAATGAAAATAGATCCATACTTATCACCCTGCACAAACCTAAAGTCCAAGTGGATCAAAGACCTCAACATAAAACCAGACACATTAAATTGGTTAGAAAAAAAATGGGGAATACCCTTGAACTGATTGGCACAGGAGACAACTTTCTGAACAGAACACCAACAGCACAGGCTCTAAGAGCAACAATCAATAAATGGGACCTCATGAAGCTGAAAAGCTTCTGTAAATCAAAGGCTACCGTCATCAAAACAAAATGACTGCCCACAGATTGGGAAAGAATATTCACCAAACTTCTATCTAATAAAGGACTAATATCCAGTATATATAAAGGAAGTAAAGAAGCTGAAAAGCAGCAAACCAAATAATATAATTAAAAAATGGGGAACAGAGCTAAACAGAGAATTCTCTGTAGAGGAATATCGAATGGCAGAGAAACACATAAAGAAATGCTCAACGTCATTAACCATTAGAGAAATGCAAATCAAAACGACCCTGAGATTTCACCTTACACCCATCTGAATGGCCAAGATGAAAAACTCAAGTGACAACACATGTTGGAGAGGTTGTGAAGAAAGGGGAACCCTCCTCCACTGCTGGTGGGAATGTAAACTTGTACAACCACTCTGGAAATCAATCTGGCACTTTCTCGGACAACTAGGAATAGCGCTTCCTCAAGACCCAGCCATACCACTCCTAGGCATATATCCAAAAAAGGCTCAAGTACACAATAAGGACATTTGCTCAAACATGTTTGTGGCAGCTTTATTTGTAATAGCCAGAAGCTGGAAACAGCCCAGATGCCCCTCAACTGAAGAATGGATGCAGAAATTGTGGTACATCTACACAATGGAGTATTACTCAGCAATGAAAAATGAGGAAAACATGAAATTTGTAGGTAAATGGTGGGACATAGAAAGGATCATCCTGAGTGAGCTGTCCCAGAAGCAGAAAAACACACATGGTATATACTCACTCATATAGACATATAACATAGGATAAACCTACTGAAAATTGTACATCTAAAGAAACTAAGTAAGAGAGAGGACCCTGACTAAAATGCTCAATCCCCATCCTGAAAGGCAAAGAGGTTGGACATCCAAAGAAGAAGAAAACAGTAAACAACCTAGGAACCTGCCACAGAGGGCCTCTGAAAGCCTCTGCCCCAAAGTCTCACTCTGCAAACTATCAAAGCAGATGCTGAGACTTATGGGCAACATTTGGGCAGTGTACATGGAATCTTATGTAAGAAGTGGGAAATAGTAAGAGCTGGGGAGGACAGGAACCACACAAGGAGAGCAACAGAACCAGAAAATTTGAACACAGGCAACTTCCCAGAGACTCATGCTCCAACCAAGGAATATTCATGGAGATAACCTAGAACCCCTGCACAGATGTAGCACATGACAGTTCAGTGTCCAAGTGGGTTACATAGTAATGGGAAGAGGGACTGCCTCTGACATAATCTGATTTCCCTGCTCTTTGATCACCTCCCCCTGAGTGGGGAGCAGCCTTACCAGGCCACAGAAGATGACAATGCAGTCACTCCTGATGTGATCTGATAGACTAAGATCAGAAGGAAGAAGAGGACCTCCCCTATCAGTGGACTTGGGGAGGGGCATGCATGAGGAAGGGGAAAGGAGGGTGGGGTTAGCAGGGGAGGAGGGAGGGGCTTATGGGGAGATACAAAGTGAATAAAGTGTAATTAATAATAAAATAAATAAATAATAAAAAAAGAAGAAAGTTTGAGACCTCTCATACAAGCACACCTGAGAGCCCTAGGAAATAAATGAAGCCGACTCACCTAAGAGGAATAGATGATTGGAAATAATCAAACTCAGAGCTGAAATCAATAAATTAGAAACAAAGCAATTCAAAGAATCAATGAAACCAAGAGCTGGTTCTTTGAGAAAATCAACAAGATAGACAAACCCTTAGCCAAATTATCTAATAGGCAGAGAGAAACTACCCAAATCAGCAAAATCAGAAACGAAAAGGGAGACATAACAACAGACACTGAGGAAATGGAAATCCAAACAGTCATTAGGTCTTACTACAAGAGCTTATATGCCACAAAATTTGATAATTTAAATGAAATGAACAATTTTCTTGATAGATTCCATTTAACAAAATTAAACCAAGATGAGGTAAGTACATTAAATAGTCCTATATTCCCCAAGGAAATAGAAGCAGTCATCAAAAGTCTCCCTTCCAAAAGAAGTCCAGGGCCAGGTGGTTTTAGTGCAGAACAATACCAGACCTTCAAAGAAGAGCTAACTCTAATACTTTTCAAAATATTCCATAAAATAGAAACAGGAGACAGTACCAAACTCAGTCTATGATGCCACAGTCACCTTGATACCAAAACAATACAAAGACACAACAAAAAAAGAGAACATCAGAGCTATCACTTTTATGAACATTGATGAAAAAATACTCAATAAAATACCAAATCCAAGAACACATTAAAGGTATCATCCACAATGACCAAGCAGGCTTCATCCCAGGGGTGGTTCAACATATGCAAATCCATCAATGCAATCCATCATATAAGAAACAAAGAGAAAAAATACAAATGATCATCTTCTTAGAAGCCAAAATGCATCTGACAAAATGTAACACCCGTTCATGTTTAAATTCTTGGAAAGATCAGGGATACAAGGTACATACCTAAACATAATAAAGACAATATACAGCAAGCCTACAGACAACATCAAACTATCATTTAAATGAAGGACAAGGCAAGGCTGCCCAGTATCTCCTTATCTCTGCAACATAGTACTTTAAGTCCTAGCTAGAGCAATAAAACAACTATCGGAGATCAAGGGGGTACAAATAATCAGAAAGGAAGAAGTCAAAGTATCACTATTCACAGATGATATGATAGTATGCATGAGTGACACCAAAAATTCTACCAGAGAAATCCTTCAGCTCATAAACACCTCCAGCAAAGTGGCAGGATACAAATTTAACTCAAAAAAATCAGTTGCCCTACTGTATACAAAAGACAAAAGGGCTAAGAAAGAAATTAAAGAAACAACACCCTTCACAATAGCCAAAAATAACATAAAGTACCTTGGTGTGACTCTAACAATGAAGAGGTAAGAACTGTTTGAAAAAACTTCAAGTCTCTAAAGAAAGAAATTGAAGAAGGTATGAGAAGATGGAAAGATCTCCCATGCTCATGGATTGGTGAAAATGGCCATCCTACCAAAAGCAATCTATAGATTCAATGCAATTCCCATCAAAATACCAACACAATTCTTTACAAAACTTTAAAGAACAATTCTAAATTTCATATGGCAAAGTAACAACAAAAAAAATTGCTAAAATAATCCTGTCCAACTACAGGTCTTCTGAAGGTATTTTGATACCTGACCTCAAGCTGTACTACAGAGCAACTGTACAGAAAAACAAACTGCATGGTACTAGCACAGAAACAGACTGATGGATCAATGGAATTGAAAAGAAAACTCAGAAATAAAGCAACACACCTATGATTACTTGATTTTTGACAAAGAAGCCAAAACCACACACTGGGAAAAAATTTAGCATCTTCAACAAATGGTGCTTGTGTAACTGGATGGCTACATTTAGAAAAATGCAAATAAATCCATATTTATCACCTTGCACAAAATTAAAGTTCAAGTGGATCAAAGTCCTCAACATAAAACCAGACACACTAAACCTGTTAGAAGAAAAAGTGAGGAAGAGTCTTGGACTCATTGGCACAGGAGACAACTTCCTATACAGAACACCAACAGCACAGGCTCTAAATCAGTGAATAAAGGAGACCTCATGAAACTGAAAAGCTTCTGTAAAGCAAAGGACACTGTCATCAGGACAAACAGACTGGTAAAGGCTTTTCACCAACCCTATATCTGACAGAGGCCTAATATCCAGAATATATAAAGAAGGCAAGAAGTTAAACAGCAACAGACCAAGTAATCCCATTACAAAATGGGGTACAGAGATAAACAGAAAATTCTCAGTAGAGGAATACTAAATGGTAGAGAAACACTTAAATAAATGCTCATTGTCCTTAGTCATCAGGGAAATGCAAATCAGGACGACCCGGGGATTTCTTCTTACATCCATCAGAAGGGCTAAGATCAAAAACTTAAGTGACAATACATGCTGGAGAGGATGTGGAAAAAAGGGAACCCTCCTCCATTGCTGGTGGGAATGCAAACCTGTGCAACCACTTTGAAATCAATCTGCCGCTTTCTCAGACAATTGGGAATAGTGCTTCCTCAAAATCCAGCTATACCACTCCTAGGCATATATCTGAAATATGTTCAAGTACACAACAAGGACATTTGTTCAACCATGTTTGTAGCAGCTATATTCATAATAGTCAGAATCTGGAAACAACCCAGATCCCCCTCAACTGAGGAAAGGATGCAGAAATTGTGCTACATTTGCACAATAAAATACAACTCAGCTATTAAAAGCAAGGAAAATTATAAAATTTGCAGGCAAATTGTAGGAACCAGAAAAGATCATTTTGAGTGAGGTAACCCAGAAGCAGAAAGGCACACATGGTATATACTTACTCATAAGTGGTTATTAGAAATATAATATAAGATAAACATACTAATATCTGTACACCTAAAGAAGCTAAGCAAGAAGGAGGACCCTGGGTAAGATGCTCAATCCTCATTCAGAAAACCAAAGAGGATAGACATTGGAAGAAGGAGAAAACAGGTAACAGGACAGGAGCCTACCACAGAGAGCCTCTGAAGGACTCTACCCAGCAGGGAATTGTGTACTTGAACATATTTCAGACATATGCCTAGGATCATGAGGTAGCACTATTCCCAATTGTCTGAGAAAGTGGCAGATTGACTTCCAAATTGGTTAAAATTAAAGATGCTGAGACTCATAGACAAACTTTGGGCAGAGTTCAGGAAATCTTATGAAATAAGGGGGAGATAGAAAGACCTGGAGGGAACAGGAGCTCCACAATTAGAGCAACAGAACCAAAAAAAAAAAAGGGGGGGCCCAAGGGGTCTTTTCTGAGACTGATACTTCAATCAAGTACATGCATGCAGATAACTTAGAACCACTACACAGATGTAGCCCATGGCAGCCCAGTGTCCAAGAGGGTTTCCTAGTAAGGGGAATATTGGCTGTGTCTGACATGAACTCTGTGGCTGACTCTTTGATCACCTCCCCCTGAGAGGGGAGCAGCCTTACCAGGCCACAGAGGAAGACAATGCAGCCAGTCCTGATGAGACCTGATAGACTAGGATAGAAGGACCTCTCCTATCTGTTGACTTGGGGAGGGGCATGCGTGAAGAAGGGAGAGGGAGAATAGGGCTACAGCTGGGATACAAAAGAGAATATATCTATCTAGCTAGATATAGATGTAGATAGCGATAGAGATAGAGAGAGGGTAAAAAAAAAAAAAAGGGCTGGGCATGGTGGTGCATATCTGTAACTCCAGCATTCAGGGAGCCAGAGGCAGGCAGATCTCTGTGAATTCAAGGCCAGCCTCATCTACAAATCAAGTTCAGGACAGCCATAACTACACAGAGAAACCCTGTTCTGAAAAAAAATTAATATGGAAAGTGACAAAAAGATTTTTCCAAAAATATTATTCAACTCCTCTAGCTTTGCTTCTTCCAAAAAGAAGCTTGGCAGAAGGAAATCAGCTTACTCAGCATTTTCCCCTTTTAACTAAACTTCCAAATACTAGCAGTTGTTAGATTCAACCCCATTTTACAGAACTGTCTTAGCTGTTTGGGAAGTCTACTCAGAGCCCATTGCTGGGTAAAATCACCTCCTGCTTGTGAGGCCATGCTGTATCTATATCATGACCCCCATAAGCCAGTACCTAGCCAAAATCCAAGACCCTGGCAGAGTTTCTGACTTATCAGTGTATTCCCTTTCCAGCTTTGTCACTATTTTTGTAAGACCTATGGGTAAAGGTTACTGAATTTGTAAGTACCTTCCCTTGAAGCAATGAACCTGGCCTATGACAGGCATTTCACAAACACTATTTTTGGAATACTCGTGCATTTCAGGAGATTAACTGCTATATACCACAGTTTTCTTTCAGAGCAGTAAGCCTGACACTTCAGTATGGAAATAATTATCTGGTCTTTTTGTTAATCTGTTTTGGTCATCAGCTCTTTTCCAACTTATCTTTTATATTTTATCCATCATTACCATGTGTTTGGAACTGTGGGCTTTTCATATTATGAATTCACTATACCTTTTTGAGTAAGAAATCTATATATTTCCATGTAGATTTTACTCTTCCCCCATTCCTTACATTGGACATACAAAGTATGACTGTATACTTCCTTGATCTGGGTTTATCTTTATAACTGTTTCTGCACCAGGCTATAAAGCAGTATAAATGTCTTAGCTTGAGTAATAGAGTCCAAACTTCCTTTTTTGGTGACCAGAGGGTGGAAAGTTTAAAGAGCAGAAGAGCAATAGAGGTTTGTGAGACAAGTAAATTCTGGAAATTGTTAAGGACTGTAGCTTGTAAGCAATAACTTATATAGTAAATGAGACAGACGGCAGATGTGCATGGTTATGATTAAGGTATATTTCAAAGAAGCCATATAAATTCAAATCTGGTTTATATCCTCCCAGAAAATTATTCCAATTAAACCCTAAAATCTCTATTTAAACAGATGGGAAGGAAAAATTTTAAAGGAAAAAACTAGAACAAGAGAGAAGGCAGCACCTAAAATTTACATGCTAAACAGCAAATGAATGAGTCACAAGTGACTTAGCAGATCTGCATAAAGCACAAGCCAGGAATTGTGATTTCTCAGTCAAAAACAAAACAAGCAAAAATGCAAGCCTGATTTA
This sequence comes from Meriones unguiculatus, assembly GCF_030254825.1. Lineage (NCBI taxonomy): Eukaryota > Metazoa > Chordata > Mammalia > Rodentia > Muridae > Meriones > Meriones unguiculatus. The sequence continues at coordinate 39,071,389 of NC_083369.1, forward strand.
CAGGCTATCTTGGAGGATCCTTCAAGGATATAAAGGTAACTCTGGGAGTACACATGAAGTGATTGGACACCAAAATAATGAAACCTGTTAATAATGAATATACTGTTTCAGAAGTATATTCATCCCAAATCTTTCTGGTAGACAATCTTGTATGTTGGTGCTCCCTGCCTGCCTTCTCTGGACATAACTCTACAGGGTTATTCCATGATAGGAAATAATAAGTATTCTGGGATAGAATTTTCTACATCCAGCCCAGGGTTGGATGGCCATACCAAAAATGTGTGTTAAATGGATACATGCATTGTTCAAGCTGTGGATATCCATTATTCTTCCCTGACTCTGCTTCTAACTCTGGCACCTGTGAGTCACTTAGTCAATCAAGACTATATTGATCTAAGAATGCTGATATTGAAGATTGAGAAGATTAACCCAGTAAACAGCCCATACACATTATGATCATATGCATACTTTGCCTATTGTGAGGGAAAAGAGGACCATGACACACAAGTAGTTGAGAGTACTAAATACCTGGACAGCTGCCAAATCATTTTATCTGTTAATGAAGTCAGCCTTCCTTTTTGTTGGGGGGAGGGAGTGGGGTGGTTCAACACAGGGTTTCTTAGTATAGCCCTGGCTGCCCTGGAACTTGCTGTGTAGACAAGGCTGCCCAAACTCACAGAGATCCACCTGCCTGCCTTCCCTCTTAAAAGCAGTTGGGAATGCAAACTTGAGAGAATACAACTCACCAAACACACACATGAAATAAAACAAACAAAAAGAGTAGGAAAGGGGGAAATGGGACACATCCTTCCCAACAATGCACAAGTACAGCAAAGAAATACACTTGAGGATGAGGGTAGAGGGAAAAGAGAGACAGAGAGAGAACAGCAAGACAAAACAGCCAGTGAGACACCTCCACAAAGTCACTACCCTCAACACAGGAAATTTAATGTACTGAGATAGCTGAAATGCCAGAAAACTAACTCAGATTCCCAATTTTTAAAAAGGCTCCGAAAATCACATAGAGGACTCAAAACAACAGATGAATAAAGTAAGGTCACCCAGCAATTAAATTAGTTATGTGGATGAAACAGTCAGCAATTTGGGGTAGAAATCTGCTATCCTGGAGTTCCTGGCCCACAGGCTGCTGGAGCTGGGAAGTAATGAGGCCCAACACCAAGGCACCCAGAGGCTCATCACCCTGGAGCTGCCACAACAATACACTTGGAGAACTGTTCCTGTTCATCACAATCTCCCAGGTGGCCCCAGCTCATAGCAGTTGTAATAGTCATAGTCCTAGCTATCTACTAGATGCTGCTGCCACCTGGCTCTGGGTTGCTGAATGGCCCATCTGCCTGCTATGTATTCCCATGGCACATCAACAGTTCCTCCTGTCCAGCCTCTCCCATGGTCAGCTCTGCATAGCTAGTCGCTTGCTATCTATCCCCCAGTTGTGTTCTTTTAAAGCTTTTGTTTGAGAAACCCATAAGCTTGGTTCCCTGGCTACTCCCTCTGTTGGCCATGGGAAGGGGTAGGGGTGGGTGGAATGATGGCAATAGAGGAGGAGTGTGAGTTGGGCCTAGTTGAAAGAACACTGGGTGGAAGTGGTGCTGGGTGATCATGGGTTGATTCCCCTAGCTTTTCCTTTGGGCATGAGATGGAAGAAGAAGGTGGAAGATGAGGGTGAAGTGGGCCTAGTTGGAGGAACTGGAGTGAGGAGGGTGGTAGGGTAGGGGTCACCTACAGCCTGGTTTCCCTAGCTTTTCCTTTGGGAATGTTGTGGCAGTAGAAGGTGGGAGACAAATGTGAGGTGGGCAGAGTTGGAAGAACTAAAGTGAGCTGGGCAGGACAGACAGATGTTGTGCGATGGATAGACAGTGCTGGCCGACAAGCCCATCAGCAACCCAGAGCCAGGCTGCTGCAGCATCTAATAGCTAGCAAGGATGATGACTACAAAGACTGCTATTAGCTGGGGCCACCTGGGAGATAGCGATGAAAAGGAACAGTCAACAGAGTAGTGTATTGTCATAGCCAATCACGACCAGCAGCTCCAGGGTGATGAGCTTCTGGGTGCCTCGGGGTTGGGCCTCATGGCTTGCCAGCTCCAGCAGCCTGCAGGCCAAGAACACATGAATGGCGGTCAGTAGGTTGGGCACCATTTCACTTAGCCACCAGCCATGGCAGCCTTCCTGAAGATGAGGCTCCACCATGCTCAATGTGAAGGCAAGCTATTCTCTATGAGCAATGAGATGAAGACCCTCTCGGCTGCTCTGCATGGTCCTGGGCATGCTGGGCTTGGCATAACTCTTCACGGACTGGCTTGGCTCCACCTGACTGCATTCTGCTAGCCTGATGGACTCTGGGCCTAGAAGCCTCAGATGCCCAATATCCATTCCCTTCTGTGGCTGGCTGCATATCCTATATCCTAGGGAACCCTCTTGGTTGCAGCCCAGTCCAGTTCCCACTGATGATGTGTTTCTGTGGGAGGAGCGCTTTGCTCCCCTTAACACCTTGGGCCACTCAAGGAGCCTTGCAGGAAATAAGACACAAGGGCAGTGATGCGACTCAATGGTGCTATGGAGAACCAATCCTGTTGTAAATAATGATTAATATTTACTAATAATTATCTTTTAGTAAGGCTTGCTGTTAATCCTAAACAGCTGTATAACCAAATCACCACACAGACACTGGGATTTATTTAATTAACCTAGAACACAATGCTGGGCAATTGTTACTCCCTCTTAAACCTCCAAGCCCTCATAATTTCCTAACATTTAGATTTCCCACATTATACTTGCTTTTAGTGCTATATTAGGTCCAGTCCATCTCTCCCACTCCAAGATCTGTCCTCCAGCTCTCCCTCCTACCTCTCTTCACCTTTTTTCCTCCTACTCATTTCGTGCCCTATGGCTCCTCCCCTCTTTCTTGTCCTCTGGCTCCTCCCATTGCACAATATTGTGGCTAGTTGCTTTATTTTGGCCTGTTTACACAAAGTTGAGACAGGATGCTTAGAATAAGTATCACAATGCAATATCCGGATTGAAACCAGAAGGGGGGGGGAGAAATCAGTATTTGAATGAACAAGGGTAAGGTGTATACATTTCAAAAGAACATTATACCAACACAATCCCTTCACAACTCTAGGCTTCTAAAGTGCTTCCATTGTGCCCCTATCCATTAAACATGTGCTCCTTCTCCCTCCCCCAAAATGCAGTGCCACCACCTGACATTTAAAACTACAATAACCTGATGTTGTAGTGGGGCTGTGGCATTTCCCAGAGATATTGAAGATGAGGATGGCAGGGTTGGCTCCATTTTGTTTCTCAGACTCTATCTTAAGTTGACTGACCTTGGAGTGACTTGACCTCCACCTTTGGGTTCCAAGAAGGGACACATAACCCTCCACCCTGCAGGTTGTCATAAATGCCACAGAATGTGTTAATGGGTCCTCCACTCCACCCAGCAGGCTATCATACAGATATCTTAGATATCTGTTGGTTTGGCCAGGTGGATTGGAACAATTTGCCTAAAGGACATCTCAATCTCCAAACCACCCCCTCCCACCCAAAACTTTCCCTTCCCTGTAACTGCAAGGCTTGTAATTCCCTGATCACTGTTCTTCCCTTTAAAAACTTTGCCTCCTTGAGACTTGGGGGCCTCACTTCCTAACCTGCTGCATTAGGGGAGATTGGCAGTCCAAGCTTAAGTTTGAATAAAGATTCTCGAATGATTTGCAATGGACTCGACTTTAGTGGTCTTTTGGGGTCTCTCGAATCAGGCATAACAATATCCCATGCAGGTGTTAGTTTTTCAAATGCTACTTTATTTGTGTGTTCCATAAAGCTTATACCTCCCTTCCAACCCCCTATCACCAGGCAGGGGATAAAGAAGGTTAAAAAGGAAAGAGGACATAACCCTCTTTACTTCTTCCTGCTAGGTATGGTCATAGGATGCTTTTGGAGGCAATACCAATATCAGTCATCAGGAAATCCAGATGTCCAGGTAGCCAGCAAGCCAACAAGAGCAACAAGCAGTCCTCCATCTCCTCCAGAAAACCATGCCTTCTTCCTCAGGGATATCATATTTACGACCCTAACAGTCCTCAGAATTCAACTCATTCCAGCTGGCAAAGATCATGCTGTGCCTGAGACAATTGACAAGTGTGGAAAAACCAAAATCCCCCAGTTGGGATTATAACAAAAAACATGTTTACATATCTTAAACAAAAATGTCCACAACAGAGAGAAGACAAGGTCAGAGATATGTTAGGAGCCAGCATGGGGGTGGAGTCGGGGGCTGAGCAGGTACTGCCTGGAAACTGCAAGAGAAGGTATAAGATTGTATCCTGAGAGGGAGTCCTTCATGATCCATGATGTGAGGACACCAAGGAGCAGGAGGCCCAACCTAGACTTCTGACACAGTGATCCGGGATACAGAGTGGGAGCAGTCAGTGTGGCTATGGCAGAGAAGGTGGAGACTTAGCTTTCAGTGTTTGGATTTCAGACCCAGTCCCAGAGGAGTAGAGGGAAAGGCCTCACATCACAATAGCATGATGATGACTGACTGTCCTTTAACCTGGAAAGGAGAATGAGGTTTGGGGTACCTCAGAAGCCTAGAGTTGTGAAAGGGTTGGTTCTCCATAGCAGCACTGAGTTGCACAGCTACCCTTGTGTCTTATTTCTTAGAAGGCTCCTTGAGCATCCCAAGCTGTCAAGGGGAGCACAGCACTCCTAGCAAGGGCTGTGCAGGAACACAAACACACTTGTGAGAGTGAGCGCACACACACATCATCAGTGGGAGACGGACTGGGCTGTGATCATGAGGGGTGTCTAGGATACACAGGCTAGGATACACAGCCAGGCACAGAAAGGAATGGATATCGGGCACTGACAATGGAGGCATCTAGGCCCAGAGCCCAGCAGGCCAGCAGAGTCCAGCCAGATGAAGTCAAGCCAGCCTGTGAGGAGTTATGCCAAGCCCAGCATGCCCAGGACCAGTCAAAGCAACTGTGAGGGTCTTCGTCTCATCGCTCCTGTACCTCCATGGCTGAGGTGATCTTCTCTGTGAGCATGGTGGGGCATCATCTTCGGGAGGGTGGCCATTGCCAGGGACTAAGTGAAATGGTGCCCATCTTCCTGACCGCCATCCTGGAGTTCCTGGCCTGCAGGCTGCTGGAGCTGGCAAGCAATGAGGTCTAACGCCAAGGCACCCAGAGGCTCATCACCCTGGAGCTGCTGGTCGTGACAGTCTATGACAGTACACTACTGGGAGAACTGTTTCAGTTCATCACCATCTCCCAGGTGGCCCCAGCTCATGGCAGTTGTACCTAGCTATTAGATGCTGCCGCCGACTAGCTCTGGGTGGCTGACCAGTGTGCCTCCTGCCCTGTCTACCCATGGTACATCATCAGTCCATCCTGTCCAGCCTTGCATAGTTGGTCCCTCACTACCCCCCTCCACCCAGTGGTGCTCTTGTTAAAGCTTTAGTTCAAGAAACCTTGGTTCCCTGGCTTTTCCCTCCCTTGGCCATGGGGAAGGGGTTGGTGGGTGGGTGTGAAGGTAGCAGTAGGGGAAGAGGGTGAGGTGGGCCTAGGTGAAGGATCACAGGGGATGGGAATGGTGCTGGGTACCCAGAGGCTGGCTTCCCTAGCTTTTCTTTGGGCATGAGGTGGGAGTGGCAGGTGGCAGATGAAGGTAAGGTGGGCCGAGTTGGAGGAACTGGGGTGGGGAGGGTGGTGGGTTGTGGGGTGCCAGTGACCTACAGCCTGGATTCCCTAGCATTTCCTTTGGAATGAGTTGGGAGTGGGGGCAGAGGATGATGCTGGCCTACTTGTGGGGACACTGTGGTGTTGGTGTGCAGGTGTGGAAGTCAGGCAGGGATGACAGTGGAACACTGGATGCCTTCTCTGGAGAAGACAAGGAGGGTACACAGGAGGGTACCTCTTGTCCCTGAACCATATTGTCAGCCTGGGCAGCTTTTCAGAAAGCTGGCCTTCTCATAGGAGACCACGGGGGAGGGGGCACATGCAAAAGTGGCCTTTAGTTGAGGATGCAGACCTAAGCACAACAGTGGCATGTGAGGACTAGGGTCACAGAGGGCCATTAAGCTTGTTTGTGTCGTGATTCATTCTAAGATGGTCAGCACGAACTGCCAGGAGGCTCCCTTGACAATGGATATAAAGACGTTGTAAGCTAGCAATGGCTCTGGCCAGGCCAGGGCCAGCTCTGGCTTGCCCAGGAAGATCTCAGGTTTGTGGTGGCTGCTGGAATCCCAAGACTAAACCCCACCCCATAGACATTATTTGTGTACTTGGCAGACTCTGGACCCCCCTCTGCAGACTGTTACAGAAGGGGCCTGTAGCCACAGGGACCCTTCTTCCCTGAAAAGCTGAAGTGGCTGCTTGGGCCCCGCCTCCAGCATTACACTTTGCATATCACCATGGCAACGGGAGAGTTGGAAGAGGAGTGAGCTGGATCCTGAAGCAAAGGCCTGGGTGTTGCTAGCTCCCAGCAGGTACAAAATGCCAGCCCAGCAGTTGTTGAGCTCATGAGAGCTCCCCGCCCCCCACAACTGGAAGTTAGGGGGCATGACCGGCTGGTCAACATGGCAACAGGCTAGGTGTCCTCCATGGACGGTGGTGCATGGCCATGCTCAGAGAATGGGGACCTTTTGGCCGGTTACCGGCAGGTGTCCAAAAAGCTCAAAAAGCTCTTCTTGGGGAAGCCAAACGTGGCTTAGGCAGGGTACCAGTTCCCGCAGCTAGCCCTTGAACTATGCCCTCAGGAGCGCCTGCCCTATGCCTGCTAGCGCCAGCTGGCTGTGGCAGGCTGCCATCAGGCACTCTTCCAAGGGCCCTGGGAAGCACAATCCCTCACTGAGGCCACCCAACTCTTCCTGAGGCAGTAATGCTATGCGTACTAGCGCCTGGACTGTCCACAGCACCTATGCCTAGGTGTGGCCTTGTCACTGAACTTTGAGCTGGGCCAGCCCACTGACGTAGCCAGTCACATTCACCATGCTGAGCAGCTGCACCTGCCCCTAATGCCACTGGCCAGTCTGCAGATGCTTGTGCGCAGATTCCTGCCAGCTGCTGGCGCGCGACTACACAAGAGACCTGGCATTCTTTACACGTATGCAATGTCTGGCTTGGGTGCATGATAGCCACCCTGTGCAGCATCCCGGAGCTGCTGTTGTTGCTGCTGCTGTTTCTTCTGCTGCAGCCGCCGCCACCATCGCCTCCTGGGCCCCAGCCACCCCTGCTTGGACCCCAGCCAAGACCTGACTTGGCCCCAAACCTTGCCCTCCCACCAGATGATTTCGTAGACCTCCTTGTCAGGTGCAAGGGGTCCCTCATGCTATTGCTTCTGCTCCTACAACCACCGCCCTCCAGACTGCTGCAAGAGCACACCCAGAGCCTGGAGAAGTACTCCTGGGAGGCTTTGGGTAGCCACAGCGAGGATAGCAGCGGCCAGTTTCCTGAGGAGCTGTTTTTGTTATTGCAATCCCTGGTCATGGCTGCCCACGAAAAGGACACTGAAGGCATCAGGAAGCTGCAAGTGGACATGTGGCTGCTGCTGACTGCTGAGCAGAACCACCTCCTCCACCAACTTCTGCAGGAAACAGTGTCCCCCCTGGGACAGGAAATCTGATAAGTCTGAACCTAACAGCCTTTTCCCTGGTACCAATTTGTTTTATCTTTGGGGACAAGTGATGAAAGATGTGGTCTTGCTTCTATATATTTTTTTCTCTCAATTCTCTTGTCACAGTGGTAGTTTAGCTGTGTGCACCCAGCTTGTTGCTTCAATTAGTGCCCTCCTTGGTCCATCCATATTGCTTCAAAAGAGGTAACATCATCCTTAACGTTGAATGAGACAACACTGGACCATTCTGCTTTCTTTATGCATTTGTCAGTTGCTAAATACTGTGTTGATTCATCTGTCTGGCCATTTTACCTATAACTCAAATAAAAACAGGAGGACAGATGTTCCTTTGACATAGTGGTTTCCTTTCGTTTTATTCCTGCTATGGTTTTTGCATCATCAAAACTGCATGGCACTGGCATAGAAAACAGCTGGTGGATCAATGAAATTGAACAGAAGACTGAGAAATAAACCCACCCACGTATGGACCCCTGATTTTTGACAAAGATGCAAAAACCATACAATGGATAAAAGATAGCATCTTCAAAAAACGGTGCTGGTCTAACTGGATATCTACATGTATAATACTGTGAATAGATCCCTGCACAAAACTAAAGTCCAAGTGGATCAAAACTAAACCTGTTAGGAGAAAAAGTGGGGAAGAGCCTGGAACTCATTGGCACAGGAGACAACTTCCTGAGCAGAACACCAACAGCACAGACTCTAAGAGCAATAATCAATAAATGGGACCTCATGAAACTGAAAAGCTTCGGTAAAGCAAAGGACACTGTCCTCTGAACAAAACAACAGCCTACAAATTGGAAAAGGATCTTCACCAACCCTATATCTGACAGAGGCCTAATATCCAGAATATATAAAGAAGGCAAGAAGTTAAACAACAACAAACTAAGTATTCCAATTTAAAAGTGAGGCACAGAGCTAAACAAAGAATTCTCAACAGAGGAATATTGAATGGCAGAAAAACACTTGAAGAAATGCTCAAAATCCTTAGCTATCAGGGAAATGCAAATCAAAACAACCCTGACATTTCACCTTACACCCATCAGAATGGCTAAGATCAAAAATTCAAATGAGAACAAATGCTCGAGAGGATGTGGAGAAAGGGGAACACTCCTCCATTGCTGGTAGAAATGTAAACAACCAATTTGGAAATCAATCTGGCACTTTCTCAGACAATTGGGAATAGTGCTTCCTCAAAATCCAGCTATACCACTCCTAGGCATATATCCAAAAGATGCTCAAGTATACAACAGAATACAACAAAGACATTGCTCAACCATGTTTGTAGCAGCTTTATTCATAATAGCCAGAAACTGGAAACAACCAGATGTCCCTCAGTCGAGGAATCAATGCAGAGATTGTGGTACATTCACACAATGGAATATTACTCAGCAATTAAAAACAAGGAAATCATAAAACTTGCACGCAAATGGTAGGAACTAGAGAAGATCATCCTAAGTGAGCTATCCCAGAAGCAGAAAGACACACATACTGATTTCCTTTTGTTTTATTCTTGTTACAGTTTCACATCATCAAAGCTGCATGATACTGGCATAGAAACAGGATGGTGGATCAATGGAATCGAATAGAAGACTAAGAAATAAACCCACACACTTATGGACACCTGATTTTTGACAAAGATGTTAAAACCATACATGGTATGTACGCACTTATAAGTGGATATTAGACATATAATATAGGATAAACATACTAAAATCTGTACACCTAAAGAAGCTAATAAAGAAGGAGGACTCAGGGTAAGATGATCAATCCTCATTCAGAAAGGCAAACATGATAAACATCAGAAGAGGGAAAAAAAGGGAACAGGACAGGGGCCCAACAAAGAGGGCCTCTGAAAGACTCTACCCAGCAGGGTGTCAAAGCAGACACTGGGACTCATAACCAAACTTCAGGTAGAATGCAGGAAATCTTATCAAAGGAGGGGGAGATAGAAAGACCTGGAGAGGACAGGAGCTCCACAAGAAGAGCAATAGAACCAAAAATCTGGGCACAGGGGTCTTTTCTGGGACTGATATTCCAACTAAGGACCATTCATGGAGATAACCTAGCATCCCTGCACAGATTTAGCCCATGGCAGCTCAGTGTCCAGGAGGGTTCCATAGGCATGGGAACAGGGACTGTTTCTGATATGAACTCAGGGGCTGGCTCTTTTATCACCTCCCCCTGAGGGGGAAGCAGCCTTACCATGCCACAGAGGAAGACAACACAGACAGTCTTGATGAGACCTGATATGCTACTGTAAGATGGAAGGAGAGGAGGTCCTCCCCTATCAGTGGACTGGAGGAGAGACATGGGAGGAGATAAGGGAGGGTAGAATTGGGAAGGAGTGAGGGAGGGGGCTACAGCAGAGATACAAAGTAAATAAACTATAATTAATATTAAAAATAAAAATATTTTTTTAAAAAAGAAGTATTTACAAAAAGTTACAAATGTTTGTGTCTCTAAAATCATGAGGATTTGACAATTTGGTCATAGCCTTCCTTGTAATACATTATCCCTTGATTTCCATATAAATTAGCCCAGCAGTCTGGGGAGGGGGAAAAGCAGCAGATGACATAAAATGTAATTGTCATAATCTATTGCTTTCTGGACCTGAGGACTATGTTGGTAGGCAGAACTGGCATGTTCTGTCACACATTCCAAATTTATTTTACCTTCTGCACACTCTGCTAGCCTGGGTTCTTCTTGATGAGGTGAGCAAAAACCTTTCTTCTGAGTAGCACATGTGATCTCTTGGTGTTCCTGCTTTTATTAGGAGGTAGCCGCAAGTTCCCATTACCCAGAAGTCTGGGGCAAGAGATTGCTAAAAGTCTTTGGAATAGGTCCTTTGTTTCCAAACCAGAGTTCTGATTGTGCTCATAATGAACTATAACACAGTTGCTCCTGTGCAATCAATGCAATCAAGATCTATCTTCCCAGCCAATGCCTAGAGTCTCTTTCTACTTGTCAGTGTCCTGAGAAATCTAATTCCCTAAAGCTATAATTTTACTTCCTTAAATATTCTTGCTTTGGAGACTAGAGCCACTAAACTGTGTAACCCAGTGCAGCTGGGGCAAATAACAAAGAAAAGTTTCCAACTGAGTAGTAAGTGATACAAGGCCAATTTTACTTTTCTCTGTAGTTCCTGGGTCCATCTTTCCTTTCAGAAAGATGGTGTCATATATTGAAAACTGGTTTAAGGCACCTAGCATATCTGGCTGGAGAGCATTCCAATTTTCCTAAGTGCTTTTTCCCTTGTTGTCACCCTATCTAAGCCCGAGTTAGACCACCATCCTATAAAGCCAGCTGCTGCCTGGCCAATGGGGTATATGGTACAAAACCAATGAATTTCATGACTATAATGCCTTACTCTATTTCTTATTGCTAATAACATAATACCACCATTGGTTCTAGCTGTAAAGAAAGGTTTATCTTGGCTTATGCTTCAGCTCCAAGGTCTGCTGGTGGCTTTCTTGCTGTCAGAATCTCAAAGTGGTACATGACAGTGATGGCAAAAGGCTGGAAGATGCAAGAGACCTAGGCAGACTGGCTTTCCAATGAGCTACACTTTCAGAATAAGATACACCATGCCTTCTGATATATGCATGAAATAATGGAAATGTGAACAATGTAGTCAGTGGTACTTAGATAATTACTAGATAGTTATTTTCTTCCCAGAGCTAAGGACCAAACACAAGGCCTTGTACTTGCTAGACAAGTGCTTTCCTGTTAAACTAAAACCTTCACTCCAGAGATAATCTTGAAGAGAGTTTATGAGCAGGCTATTGAGGATAGAGATTCTTCTAGGATCCAAATTCTTACTTCACATGAGCATATACTTTCAGTACCACTGATACCAAGGGCCACCAGATTAAGAATGAATAGAAATAACCAAATATGAGCATGGGAGGTTGGCTGTGGGGAAGAACTATTTTTCCAAAAGCATGAGCACCTGAATGTGGATTCTAAGCACATACAAAAATATCAGGGCCTAGCTGTGTGTAGGTGTAATCTTTGCATTGGAGAATGGAGACAAGTGAATAAAGAGATCTGTGTGGGCAATGACTTAAACAAAATGTTGAGCTTCCATTTCAGTGAGGGACCCTGTGTCAAGACAACAAGGAGGATGCCACTGACCCTGTCTCAAGGCAGGACTTGATTTTGCCATGCCCTATGTGTAATGGAAGTTTTGGCTTCTTTGTATGTAAATATGCCTTTGTTTTAATCCCAAGTGTGGGATTTTAGTTGGGCTACAGTTTGTCCATTGTTGGCATCAGTAAGCAGGCATCTCCACAGTTGATCCTTATTGCTAGACCTCCATCTCTATTAGGGCCTCAGTTTCCCCTGGGAGAGCTCTCTCGGTCGCACATGGTCTCTTCTCCCTCCCTCTCGCTCGCTTGCTCATTTGCTCCACTCACTTGCTTGCTCGTGGGAAGACCTAGCTAGGCAGCCCTGTGCTCTTGGCCGTGCCTCCTGGCATTGCGCCCCAGTCCCTGGCCAAAAGCTGAGGAGCTATTGGATCAGGTAACACCTCTTGTTAGAGTCGCACCATCCTTTGGGGTGCCTCTGGAAAGTCACTGGCTCTCTTGCCTCCCTATGGGGACACCCAGACGCCGTCCATCCCTTCAATGTCCCCACTGGGATGTCTTCTGGAGAATTTTAAGACTTTATGGTTAAAAACTTCCAAAGTCATACACCTCTGTAATAAGACTTGGCCTACATACTCTTTAGGTAAGGGTCCAAATTGGCCGATTAACGGTATGTTAAATCCCAATATTTACGGGATCTTCTTAATTACTGTCAACAATCTGGTAAATGGAAGGAGGTACCCTACATTCAAGCTTTCTTTCTTCTCCGTTCTAAACCTCTTCTCTGTTCTTCCTATTCTCCCACTCAACTCCTCCTAACCATAAAATCTCAACCTGAGGAGTTCTCTACCTTTGACCCAGAGGATGAAGCTCCACCCCACTGCCTTCATCCTCCAGTTCCTCCGGAATCCATACAACCTCCGGTGCCTTCTCCTTCTTTTCCCAGCCTCTTCTCCTCCTGCTCCTCCGGAATCCTCAGAACCTCCGGCGCCTTCCCCCTCCCCTTCTACTCCCTCCTCTTTTCCTTTGGTTTCTCCAAAACCCTCACTCCCTTCTCCAGCAGTAGACTATCCTAGTCGCCTCACTCTGGAATCCACTTTCACCCCACCAACTATCAGCCCACCCACAACCCATTCACGCTCTATAGCAAAGTCCGATCCCTCTACTCAACATAAGCCAGCCTCTATCCTTTCCTTGCAGGAAGTAGAAGGTATAGATGGCTTAATTAGGGTACACCTTTTCTTCTCATTAACTGAACTTTCCAAGTAGAAAAGAGATTAGGATCCTATACCTCTAATCCTTCTACCTTCATTAAAGAATTTCAATATTTCACTCAATCTTATAGTCTCACCTTCCATGATATTTATATGATCCTTGCCAATAACCTATTACCTGAGGAACGCAGGTGAGTTTGGGAACAGGCTAGAATGCATGCAGATGAGGTTCATTAAACAAATACTTCACACCCTGTAGGAGCTGAGGCGGTACCTGACCAGGATCCACAGTAGAATTACAATACTCTGGGAGGCATTGTAGCAAGAGATCAGTTTGCAACCTGCCTTCTGGCTGGTCTCCGCAAGGCTGCCCTTAAGCCAGTTAATTATGAAAAGCTCCAGGAGGTCATTCAGGACAAAAATGAAAACCCATCTCAATTCTTAGAGTGCCTTACAAAGGCCCTCTTACAACACACTAATCTAGACCCTGAAAGTACAGAGGGAAGACAACTTCTGATGACCTACTTCTTCTCCCAAAGTTACCCCGACATCAGGGTTAAGCTTAAATCCTTGGAGAGGGGACCTCTGACACTGCAGGCAAAAAAGTCTTAGTGCTGGCCTTTAAGGTGTTCCATGGGAGAGATGAAAAAGCCCGCAGACAAAAATACCAAATGCTGGCCCAGGCCATCCGACTGGCCTCAGCCACTACCCAGGCTCCCTTGCATTCTAAGGCAAGAGGACCACCGGGTCCCTGTTTCAAATGTGGTCAAAAAGGTCACTGGGCCAGGGCTTACCCTAACCCCCGATAGCCACCGGGGCCATGTCCAAAATGCTATCAAGAGGGACATTGGAGTGTTGATTGCCACCGTTTCTCCCATGATATGGGGGCATCACTCCCAGATCGCCCTCTGGCTGACATCCTAGGCCTGGCTATGGACGACTGAAGGTGCCCGGGTTCCCTTGACCCGACCACTGTCATCACTAACAGGGAGCCACGGGTAATTATCATGGTATCAGGGCGAGCCATCTCCTTCCTTGTGGACACCAGAGACACTTACTCAGTCCTAACGGAGTACTGGGGACCAACCTTTCTTTGTAGTTCCTCTATTGTCGGGGTAGGGGGACAGCCTTGCCAGCCTTGCTGGACTCCACCACTTAATTGTATTTTTTAGGGGAGTTCCCTTGACTCATTCCTTTTTAGTAATGCCAGCCTGTCCACTTTGGCTAAAAGGGACTTTTTAGCCAAAGTGGGAGCCTCTATTTCCTTTACTCCACCCATCTGCTTGACTCCTTTACTCCACCCATCTGCTTGACCCCAAGCTTGCCAGCGTCCTCTCTCCTCCTCCTTCTCCTTCTCCTCCTAGCCAACTTACCTACCAGCTCTAACACGTTGCTTCTGTGGCTAGGCACCATTCCCCTGTAGTCATTCGGCTATGGGACCCCACTAGGTATATTGTTCAGTCTCAATACCCTCTTCTTCTTAAGAGACTTAGGGGACTTAAGCTTATTATCTCTGACCTTCTAAGAAATAATCTCCTCTGCCCCACTTTCTCTCCTTTTAATACCCCCATCCTTGTGGTTAAAAAGCCCAATGAAACCTATCGCCTGGTTCAAGATTTCCAGCTATTAAATTCTGCAGTCATTCCTCTCCACCCTGTTGTAGCTAACTCTTATATCCTCCTCTCCACTATCCCTCAGGCACTTCCCATTTCTCAGTTCTGGATCTCAAGGAAGGATGCATGTTTCTCTATTCCTTTAGACACCCAGTCACAAAATATCTTTGCCTTCACCTGGAGTGGCCCTGACACCCTGGTCTCTAACTCAGCTTACCTGGACAGTTTTACCCCAGGGGTTCCGGGACAGCCCACATCTTTTTGGCCAGGCCCTAGCCTCTGATCTACTCTCCTTATCTCTCCCTAAATCTAAACTTAAACAGTATGTAGATGACCTTCTCCTCTACAGCCCATCCCTACAAGTTAGCCAAACTAACACTTCTGCTCTTCTAAATTTCCTATCCAGCAGGGGCTATGGGGTCTCACACTCCAAGGTCCAGTTATCCACTTCTGAGGTTACTTACCTGGGACTAACAATAACCCCAACCCACAAGGGCATCACCCTAGACAGAAAAGACCTAATACGGTCTCTGGCAGTTCCCTCTAATAAAGAAGAAATCCTATCATTTCTGGGAACGGCTAGTTTCTTACGGTCCTGGGTCACCTCTTTTTCCCTTCTTGCCCGCCCCTTATATGAGACAGACTTAGGCCCTTTGCATTAACCATTCTAAAACCTATTACTAAGCCCTTTCAGAGGCTCCAACAGGCTCTTCTTGAGGCTCCGGCCTTACATCTTCCAGACTTAACCCGTCCCTTCTCCCTTTATGTAACAGAAAAAGAGGGATATGCCCTTGGAGCCCTGGGTCACCAATTGGGACCCTCCTTTGCACCTGTAGCATATCTATCACAAAAATTAGACCTGACAATCCAGAGATGGGCACACTGTATTTGTGCCCTAGCGGCTGCAGAGCTCCTTATTTGAGAGTCAAAAAAACTTTCGGGTCACCTATTACCGTCTTCTCTTCTCACAATCTGTCTCACCTTTTAACATACAAAGGCTTAAAAAGTTTACCTCCTTCCAGGGTTCTTTCCCTCCAGGTGGCACTAATAGAAGACTCTACCCTTACTTTCCAACCATGCCCATCTCTTAATATTTCAAGCCGTCTTCCTCGACCTAACTTTGACTATTCCCCATCTCACTCTTGCACTGAAACTTTAGAACTATTGCCCCACACCTCACACATGCAGGAGGGCACATTTCCTCAGGCTACCTATATCTGGTACACAGATGGCAGCTCCTTTATACACAAGGGAGCTCGAAAAGCAGGTTATGCCATAGTATCAGATACTGAGATGGTTGAGGCGCAAGCCTTCCCTGCCCACACCACTAATCAACAGGCCAAACTAATAGCTCTTACTCGAGCTTTCCAATTAGCCCAGGGACAATCCCTTAATATCTATACAGACTCTAAATATGCTTTTCATAATCTTCTCTCCCATGCGGCCATCTGGAGAGAGTGTGGGTTGTGTACAGCAAAGGAAGGATCAGTAACCAAGGGAGGCCAAATTATGGCCATGCTAGAAGCCTCCCACCTTCCCACAGCCATTGGAATAGTCCACTGTCGGTCCCATCGAACGGACGAGTCCATAGTTTCCAAAGGGAATGGCCGGGCTGATGAGGCAGCTAAGACTGCAGCCCTAAAAGGCCTAGATTTCTCCCTCCCACCACAAAATATCCTGTTGGGAGCTGTGACTCCAGCAGCCTGCTTTGAGATGGCTTTTAGCAGGCCTTTACTAATGGCAGAGAAGAACTTGCAAATCCATCTCCTTTTGTTTGTGACAGCAGGTGGGATAGCTTGTGAGGGTCACACCTCTTCCTCAGGCTCCTTGTGGAAATTAAACCATTGTTCTGAGATGTTTTACTGGCTAAAAGAAACTCCTCACAAAAAAAGAGGTCAGAGGGCTGGAGGCAGAAGAGGAGGCAGAGACGTGAGACTTGCTGCTCATGCTGCTTGCTGCAGCAGCCTGCCTTTTGCTGTGGCTGTTGAGTCTGGACCTTTAAAAAGTTTCCTGTGTGCTGTGTGTTTATTTTATTAATTTTAATCCTCACTCCCGACTCAAGAACCGTTCGACTCTACTGGCTGGCTCCAGCAATATCCTTACACTACAACCTACATCTCCCCCGCCCTCTCCTGACACTCGTCAGATACTGTCCTATCTACACTAGCTCTTTCATCCTAACAGTCAAACTTTGTCTAACTTCGTTAGGGCTCACCTGCAGTCCTCAAACTGAGGACTTGTACTTCCTACAGACCATTACTGCTTCTTGTAAGATCTGCCAGACCTCAGATCCTAACTCAAGATATCGTAGCTTCCCTTTCCCTACCCACCAGGCTAGAGGCTCTCTCCTGGGACTGACTGGCAACTTGATTTTACTCACATGCCGGCAGTCAAACATGTCCAGTACCTCCTGGTCTTGGTGGACACATTCTCAGGATGGGTGGAGGCTTTCCCCACTACTAACAAAAGAGCTCAGACGGTTTCTGATCTCCTTCTCCGTGAGATTATCCCACGTTTTGGAATTCCTACCAACCTTCAGTCAGATAATGGCCCTGAGTTCACTTCTCAGATTTCCCAGACCTTATCTAAAGCCCTTAACATTCCTTGGTATTTTCATATCCCATACCATCCCCAGTCTTCAGGAAAGATAGAATGAACTAATCGATCCCTAAAGAACACTCTTGTTAAATTATCACAAGAGCTTTACCTTGATTAGGTAAAACCCCTCCCCCTAGCTCTTTTCAGGCTGAGAGCTCTCCCCAAAAAACCACTGTCTATTTCACCTTTTGAGCTCTTGTATGGGAGACCGCTCCTAACTCCTGGTATTTCATCTAAATCCTCTCCTCTCCCTGACCACCTACTTACTCCCTTACTCTGTCATCTCCGTTCCCTCCTATAGGTCTTTACTGACCACTGTTTACCACGGCCATACACTAACCCCTGTCTGTCTCCTATTAACATTGGGGACCAGGTCCTTCTCTCCTCTCCAAACCAAAGTTCCCCAACTCTTTCTCCTAAATGGCAGGGCCCTTTCAAGGTGATTCTTGTGACCCCCACAGCTGCTAAACTTGAGGGCCTCCCTCACTGGATTCATCTATCCCACCTTAAGCCTTTCACCCCCTCTCCTCAAGACAATGCCCCTTCCTACATATCAACTCCAACAGGACCTTGCTCCCTCAAGCTCCAAAACATGCCAAGATCAACCACCCTGTCTCCAGTTCCAGAACAATGAGGTCTCACCACGGGAGCAGTGTTCAACCCCACTAGATTGGATATGTATTTTTCCTCTTCTCCCTCTTGCCTATTTCTGTTAAAGGTAATCCCTACGTATGGAGATTTGAGGTTCAAGAAACCATCATTGATAATAAACAATCTCTCCAAATAGGGTTGACAAATTGTTCTATGAAAGGCTGTCGGGAGCTGATTGAGATAGCTATCGCCCCCACTTCTATCCCTCCCCTCTTATTTGATAGAATTTTTATCTGCTTTCTCTTTTATCAAACAAAGGATTATTGCAAAAAAATGGCTAGACAGGTATGGAGGCTACCCATACTGGTCTTGCCAAATCCATGCATCAGCACAGAAGAAGCTCCTTTACCTGTACAAAAAGACTCTACTTATACATTCAAGACCCTTGGGATCCCAGATGGGAAACAGGTGTCATTGGAAATCTCTACCACCACTACACACCCAATTTACCAATAAGTACCATCCATATCCAGAGAAAACACCTCCCAATTACCCAGTCCCTGGGGATGGGAGAAGCAGAGAAGGTAACTAAACACTCCTCTAAGGTCATTGCCTCTCTGACATCCCCCCTCCTAAATAATACAAACCTGCCATTTCATCTCCTACTT